>NC_135330.1:117000679-118250679 GCF_023851605.1 Tamandua tetradactyla
GGGAGGACTAGCTAAGAACATGTAAAACTATCCTGGAAGAACAGGCAAAAAGGCTACAAGTGCTGCTCATTTCTTCCCTTAAAAAACTCAGGCCACTACAGTTACATTTCAACCCTGTACACACTTGTGCACACTGTAGAAATGAGCAAGAAATGAGCTACAAAAAAGGTGCTGGTAAAAAAAAATAATAATGATTCCATTTACTAACATAGATAAGTCTCTGCAATCAGCAACTTCAGAACAAAATATTTACAGGGCATATAATCATATCATAGAAGGCATCTGAAGCCCTACATTGTATGTGGGAAACAGAGGTGGTTTTTTTGAGTACTAATTGTAATAACGAGGATCATAGTGATTTCAGAAATTATTTATGTGTGCTGACACATATACTTCCACTCTAAATTAGCAGTAAGCACTGGTTAATGGACACATTAAAAGTTTCATCATTCATTTAATAATTCAGGATGGTGCCAGAGATTGGAATGATGCATTAGCCTCCATTCCTTGGCACAAGCTCTTTTGGTCTGTAACCGTAAATTACTTTGTACAGGGCACATGTGCAATGGGAAATTTCAAAACAAAGTAATTATCTTGTTTGTATCAGCTACCACAAAACAAACACATTTCTAAAACCTAAACCTAAATTTTCCATGACACCATAATCCTACTTGGGGAATGGAGATGTTATTTGAATATACCAGAAATCTCAAAAGAGCCATGAAAATAACACCAAAAGAGGACATTTGGATTGTGTTTAAAGCATTTCCGAAGTGCCTGCCAGACGTCACCAGGATATTTTACCATCACTTCAAATTCACAAGGTAAAAAACTGAAGTCTTCTTTTCACTGCCCCCAAACCTGCTTTTATTCCCATTTTCTGGTTTTAATTAAAGGTATCATTTATACCCCAATCCTCCCAAATTCAAACCGTCTGCATTACTTCCTCACCCTCCCCCCCCAACTCCTTTGGCCACAGCTCTCTGACCAAGCCCTCACATCCATTACCTCCTTCCCTGCTTCTGCAGGTGGTCTATCAGGCACCACTGGCACAGTTTGCTGGGACTGTAGCAGTCTCCAAGGTGGGCTTCTGCCAGTGCATCTCTCTTTTATAAAATGCATCTAATGGAAGCAGCCAAAAAGGCCCATATCGTATTTAAAAAAAAAATTCTGAACAGGTAATACACAAAGGTGAAGTAAAATTCAAAATGTATTATTAGTGCCAGTTATTCATGTATTCCTACAAATATTCTCTGCTCACACTATAAATCTATGATCAGTTGAGGCATATTCACATGCCCATGTGCATACACACAGAGGAACATGCACGTCTATATGTACATACCTTCACATCTAGCTTTTCCCTTTTAACAATAAAACTCAAGTGTTAATTCTGGATTGTTATACACAGAGCCCATTCAGTCTTTTTAATGGCTACATAACATTCCACTGTGTGATATATTTCATAATTTATTTCAACCAGCCCCAAACTCACTTGCACATTTGGGTTGTTTCCAATCTTTTGCTATTACAACCTTGCCATAAATATCGTTGCACATATGTCTTTGCACATGTAAACAGTGCAAAGCACCGAGCCAGCTGATTGTGGATGATATGGGCAGCAAGACACTGATGGATCTAAAGGCCTGGGAAAACTTTCCTTACAACCTACCCTATAAAGTGCATATCTTGACCATATTGTGTTAATTGTTAGGTTAAAATATTTTAGAAGTTTTTCAATAGTCATAAAAGTCCTTGCTGGTGGGTGTCCTCCTACCAATTCTGAAAAAAAGCACATTCACTCTCTTAAGATACCTCATAGCAACAATACTTTACCTGTATCACACACACACACACACACAATCCTAATACTTACAAAGAGCCCCAAGGGAGACACCATTGCTTTGTCCTAACAGCTTTTCTCACATTATGGGCCTAGCAAATAAGGCAGCTCTAATAATATTTTTGAGCAACTGAAGATGCAAAGCATACTAAGCATACTGAATTTTCTCATCATCATACACTGTTGGAATTCTGGGAAAAAAAAAAAAACAAAAACAAGGCCAAGGATTGTGTAGAAACCACCAGACTGTAGAGACCACTCTGCTCATTGCTCTTATAAACATCAGGTCTGCATCACATAGAAGGCTGAGACTCTTCCCGCTCAAAATATTCGCAGCAAGCCTACATGACTTCTGTTTACTCCCCCAGGTGGCTCTACCTACTGTTAAAATGTTCACACTACAGAGTTCTGTGCTAGACTATTACAAAGAGTCAATGAGGTATATAAAATCCTCCCATCTGCAGAAGCTGAAAGCTCTATCAGCTGGTCCTAAAAGACTGTGCTGCCGGGTAAAACCTCGTGAAGGGATCAATGGAGGGCATCAATTGAACCTTGCTGAAGGGCCACCTTATCAGGTCCTGATGTCAGGGGCCGAAGCTGTCTTATAGCCATACCTTGTACTCTACGATATCAGGTCTATTCAATGACTTCCTGTTGTTAATCTGTTTTTCTCAAATATGTAATGATCAGTTTCTGCCTTGAGCTCTATACCAATGGAGGCAGCTTACCAGAATCTTCTGAGAGTATCTTAATATAGCTGGCCACCCCTCCACTCTGATCTCCTAGTCCATATACCACCACCTGTGTTCCAAAACTGTCTGATAGTTTTCTAAATGTGCTACCAGAGAGTCTCATATTGTGACACTCAATAAGACTCAAAAAAGCAATCTCCAATAGGATGGATTCAACAAACCTGTTGTCAATAAACAGCTCTCATTCTGATTTCACTTTTTTGTGGCCGGCTAGACTAAACTTTGTCTTTCTTAAGTGAAAGCTACCTTTGGACATGGCCCGGAGGCGGGGCCAAGATGGCGGCTTAGTAAGGTATGTGCGTCTTAGTTCCTCCTCCAGAGCAACTACTAGGTGAACAGAAACAGTGCAGAACAGCTCCCGGGGCCACGGCAGGGAATGGACACACAGCGTACCCCAGTCTGGACTGGCTAGTCTGACTGCGAGACTCGGCTGCGGTGAGATCCCCAAGCGGCACGCGATTTCCCGAGCAGCGGCAGCTGTGGCGGCTGGAGTTCCTCCCTCCCTCCTTCCCGGGCTGGCTAGAGTCTCGGAGAGGCAAGTTTCCCAAGCCGCGGCGGCCGGCGCCCCTCTTTTGCAGGCGGCTTCCTGGTCCGGCTATGAGTCTCGGATCAGAGGGCTACCCAAGCCGCGGTGCCCCTCCCCCGCGGGCGGCTTCCTGGTCCGGTGGCGAATTCCCCGGGCCCGCTGCGGCCGGCGACTGACACCCCTCCAGGGAGAGGAGGGAATTTCCGACAGTGGCAGGGACTGGGTCCAACCAAACACCAATAGGGGAATTAATAAAGGAGCCACAGGGTCCCTTCAAGCTGCGGCGGCTGACGCCCCGAACCAACTGAGAGAATTGGATCGGAAATCCCCAGGCCGCGGAGATCGGTGACCGGGGGGATCCCTTCCAAACACGTGAGACAAACGTGTGCCACGAGCGCCACCTACTGGGCAGGATAAGAAAAACAGAACCCAGAGATTTCACAGAAAAATCTTACAACCTTGTTGGGTCCGACACCTAGGGAAATCTGACTAAATGCCCAGACGCCAGCAGCAGAAGATAACGGTCCACACTCAGAAGATTGAGAATATGGCCCAGTCAAAGGAACAAACCAATAGTTCAAATGAGATACAAGAGCTGAGACAACTAATGCTGAATATATGAACAGAAATGGAAAACCTCTTCAAAAATGAAATTGATAAAGTGAGGGAGGACATGAAGAAGACATGGGCTGAAGATAAAGAAGAAATAGAAAAACTGAAAAAGCAAATCACAGAACTTATGGAAGTGAAGGATAAAGTAGAAAAGATGGAAAAAACAATGGATACCTACAATGATAGATTTAAAGAGACAGAAGATAGAATTATCAGAAGATAGTGATCACAGAAGATAGTGATTTGGAGGATGGAACATCTGAATTCCAAAAAGAAACAGAAACTATCGGGAAAAGAATGGAAAAATTTGAACAGGGTATCAGGGAACTCAAGGACAATATGAATCGCACAAATATATGTGTTGTGGGTGTCCCAGAAGGAGAAGAGAAGGGAAAAGGAGGAGAAAAACTAATGGAAGAAATTTTCACTGAAAATTTCCCAACTCTTATGAAAGACCTAAAATTACAGATCCAAGAAGAGCAGCGCACCCCAAAGAGATTAGACCCAAATAGGCGTTCTCCAAGACACTTACTAGTTAGAATGTCAGAGGTCAAAGAGAAAGAGAGGATCTTGAAAGCAGCAAGAGAAAGCTACCTTTGCCTTCGTGTGTTCAGATTTGGTCCTGGCCACATTTAACTGGATCTAGAGACCACAAAAAAATGTTTACGGCAGAAACCATAGAACTAAAAATCTCTTTCTGCTGGAAAATAATTTTAACCATTTTCTTGTCGGATAATAAATTCTTACCTGAGACTTATCACAAAGCAGAAATGGATCAAAACTGTTAGTCTATCTCTCTTCCATGAAAGAGGAGCTTGAATGGCCACCACAAACACTGACAATATGTGATAACAAGCAAGCGCTCTGATAGTTGCTAGCTGGTACACTGTTCTACATAACTCTTCTATTTCTGTAGGGGATTCAATAGGAAGGGTCAGATCAGAATAAAACCTATTGGAAATGATGGGCCTTTACCTGGTATCTGTTATTGTACTCTAAAATATAGAAGCTTGAGACATTCCAGTATGCTATTTGTTCTCATGGAAAGAGCACAGGCTTTAAATATTAATTATGCCACTTGCTAACTGTATACATTTACACGAATTACACAAATCAATTCTCTGAAATTCACCTTCTTCATTTGTTAAATGGGAGAGTATTTCATGGGCTTATCGAGATCATAAATTGTGATATAAAATGTAAAATACCTGCTATATGATCCTTATTCCTTGTTACAGGGCACATCAAAGAGGTTTCAGAGACAAATAATCATTTATTTTTCTCATCTTTATTCCCAAACACTTTAAATTTTAAAAACCTTGAAAAATAAAAAATTTTTCCTAGTAGTGTTTTACTATTTTTTAAATAAAAGGTTGTTTTTTAAAAGTTGCCGCATGGACAATTTTTTGAGGAGTGTAATGATGTCTTCTCATTTCGAGAGCATTTCATCCAGGATGTGAGGACTGATTTTGCAGTTGTCAATGAGATAACAATGATAGGCAAAGTGGCCTGACCTACGTGCAGATGGCTTAGGCTTTGCCAGGGTGAATCAAGACCCTGCCAGGTATTTGTCTCTGGGTATAAGACTGCAAACATCTTGGAGATTTTCTGGATAGTTTGAGCATCATGGGTCCCTACTATTCCTACTTTCTTAAGAGGGCCCAAATGATTCTGGCTTCCTGGGAGATCTGCAGAATCAAAATTCTTAGAAAACAGGACTCCGCTGTGCTAGGTAGTGAAGAATTTCCAAGATATTAAAACTGCTCACTTCCCAAAAACAAAACAAACAAACAAAAATTCAACAAATGGTGCTGCAATAACAGGATACTCACATGGAAAAAGAATGAAATGTGACTCCCACCATACAGCATGTAAAAAAAAAAAAAAGCTGCTCAGGGTTCTATTGCTTCAACCATATGGTGACAGGATATTGGGCCCTCTTGAGCCAATATCCAGAACCTACAGTATTTTTTAAAACTATTAGTAACTTATTTTCCCTTATTAGGCCAATATTTTCCATACGGGGCATCTCCTTGAGACAGGGCATTGTCTTTTACAGGGTTTGAGACCTCAGTTTACATTACAAATGGGTACCAGAAGTCAGACGTGTGGGCCTATCAGAAGTCTTCCACTAAACACTTAAGCCATGTAGTGCCCACAGGGAAGTTCAAATAAATCCCAAAGCCCTCCTTCAAAAATTGCATCAGTGGAGTACTACAGCAGGCAAAGAGTGATCAAACCACCAGGAATAGTGATCAAACTTAGGAGCCTCCAGATAACTGGATGGCTGGGGAGCCTGGGGCTGTTGGTCCAAATCTTGAGCCATCTGTGCCAGTTTTCTGTACCAGATTCCCTTAGGAGGGAAGATGGGCTCTGAGTGCCTAACTCTATGTGGCTAAAACTGCTGTCGCTGGGAGCATGATCAGTCACAGCAACGGCTCAGGGCCATCTAGTTGGAGGCATTAATAAATCCAGAGCACGGAGCAGGTAAGTGCAATGCAGATTTGTAGCCAGGCCGAAGACCAGGAGGAGACATATCACATGGCTGTTCCCTGGGGGCTGCAATAGGGAAGGGCCACGACGACAGTCAATCCTCCATAACACAAGCTTGAAAATGGCCAACTGTGTCATCATGATATCAGTCTTCCGCTGGTTATCTACAAGGTGCCTCCTAGGCAACTAGTTTCATAAGACATTGTATTCCAAGCTCATGGATGAACAGTTCGACATGATCGCCATATCCTAGGCTCACACATACTGGCACAGGACACCTTTGCAGAGGAGGGGCAACGGGGCAGTCCTGGAGGTTTTATCTATGGAATCCTAATTGGCCTGGGTTCTGAGCTCTAAGAAGGAGTGAAATCCCCTCTCTTTCTATAACCCAGGCTTTTTGATGTCACATTCACAGTCTCAGTTGGACAGAGATCTTTCGCCTTTTTTTTTCTTAATCTCAAGGATCTTATTCCCAAGGTCCCATAATTTAAAGACAGGGACGCATTCATGAAGGCAGGGACCATGTCTTTTGATATTTTTTAAAATTCACGTTAAGCATTTTTATTTACAACTCTATGGTCAATTCTTCTTACTCACCATGGTATCCCCAGAACCTAGCACAAACGTATGAGAGCAGCCTGGCAGGAGAAGACAGGGTATGGAGTTGGCTGTCGTGCAACGGCCTGGAAGCATAGAAATAGTGATGGAAGCAGCAGGTTGGAAGTAACTAAGCAGGAGTGTCATGGTGTCCTTGAATTAGGGATCTTGAACAAGGCCGGGCACAAGGTGAAAGAGGTTACACCAAGCAGAGCAACTCGACGTGGTACTCTGCCTCCTGGGCCTCCAGGGACACAATTCTTCAGATAGGCTCCCTCCACAACAAGGACCCCCAACGGCAGTATCTGTTCACACCAATACAGACCATTTGATGAAACTAATGTGCTAGAACTCCAGTGTCTGATTATGCAGGCAAACCCCAGGTTCCCAGGCCTCCAGAGTTGGGAGAGTACTCAAGGACGTACTGATGGCTCATTCCTTACTTTAGAAGGGCCATCTGAAAGGTTCATAGAGGCTACTAGTGATGGTGGAGACAAAAGCACCGTATTTCCACTCATGCCTCTCTCTACCCCTACCTAGCTCTCGACCCTTACCTGGTTCATTAGGGTTTCGGTCTGAGAAAACCCATGATACCTGTAAGAGGTATTTTTCTGGGTTACATTTTTGGGAAAGATGCAAAATTTTTTCACTAAAGGAAAATATAAATATGGTACATTCACAGAAACAATGATATTAGAAGATATTTCAATTCTCAAAACCTAATGCAAATTATAGAAAAAGAAATACATCATAACATATATAAATATAACATATATTAAATAAATTGATTTATGTAAGTTGTATATAAATCAATTTATAAAGGCAAAACCACAACCACTTAAAATTTCATTAATGTGCTATTATTTTAGAATGCAGTAAAACATTTTAATTAGCATACACATAAAAAAATACCTAAGATTTGGGGTTTGCTGCTATCAGGCCTCTAGTTATTACGTAAGTAGAAAGGGTGGCCAATGCAATGGTTAATGAAAGGCAAGAAATGTTTGTAAGGCTTACCATTGTTATAAAAATAATTTGAATTATGACATAAAGATTTCAAATATTTACAACCCAACGTTATGGGGGGCAGGGGGAGGAAACTGTGTTCTCCAAGCTAAAAGTAGAAATAGCATTTTTCTGCCAAAGCAAAACTACAGTTTAAAAAAACATATATTTCTTCATTCATTTACTCATTCATTTATTCAAGAAATATGCCAGGGACTAGGCTGGAGGATTCAATGGTGAAGAAGACAAGGTCTTTGCGCCTACAAGGAGATTTCAGTCTCCACCACCTCCGCTCACCCTCTCCCTTACATACCAAACAATGCAAACATCCCTGCACCGCACACCTGAAGGGTGGTGGTTCCGCGCTCGCTGTGTGGTGCAATGAGGCAGCACGTGCAGACTCCCTGGCACAGTGCTCAGCAATCTGCACATCCACACCTCCCTGCCTGCTCCCCAAACACAGAGAGTTGAGAGTGCCCGACTCTGTACCATCTGGGCATAGCTCTTCACCATCCAACCTCAAGAGACTCACTTCAGCATTCTGGATCTGAGAACCTTTCTTTCCCAAGGCACCTCTCAGCTCCCAGGAAAGAGGTGCTGGAGACATCTAATAATGGGCAGGGCCATTACCTCACAAGAGACCTGTTGTCAGATGACTCAAATTAGCAAGTCCACCTGAGCTGAAATTGTCCCAGTGTGAAATCACCCACAGGTCTCTGTCCTACACAAGGCAGTAAGGCAAAATCAACCAACCTCCTCTTCCATGCAACAGTCCCTAAAACATTTAAAAGACATTAAAAAGGGCCCTTGAATGCCAATCATGGAAATCCCAGGATTTCCAGACCTATTCATAATATAGGTCACCTCCCTCTGTGAGTTCTTTATTCAACATTTTTCTTTAAAATATGGTGCCAAAAATAGAATGTAATATTCTAGATTTGTGGTCTGGCCAGCAGGTACTTGCTATACATCTAGTAATGCAGCATAAGACTCTACTATTAACTTGAAGAATAAGAGACAACAGAATATGAAATAACCAAGTATTGGAATATTGTTTGAGCCATATTTATTTAAAACTCCTAATAAAGAGGAGGGTAAAAAAGTGGTCAAGAGTCTAGCATGGGTCCAGATGATACAGATGGTTCAGATTCCAGCTCTTACCATGCATCAGATGTTAACCTCCATTGCAGTAAAATGTGGATCAAAATAGTTTCTACCATTTGATAAAAAATGGGATGAGTTACCAGATATACAGTACGCAGAACAGAGGACTTCCTAATGATACGTAATAATAAATATTATCAAATGAGGAAGGCAACTTGTCTAAGTGGTTATTTATTTAGCGGGTTGTCTAAACAGCTGCCTGTTATGAGTATTCACAAATGACATGAAAGAAAAATAACCATTAGTGGCTTCCTTTGTGGTCCCAGAAGACTGAGATATTACTGGATAAAAGTAAATTGACACTCTCTTAGCTCAAAGGATCTGATATCTCTTTTAAGAGAGAAGATGAACTGAACTATATAAACTGAGGGGAAGCTAAGCAGAAAACAGAATAAACAAAAAGTAAACACTTATAAAGAAACACATTCTTGAGAACTTTGTTCTCCAACAAAAACACAGTCTGCTTATTTCAATTACACTATTGATGTGAGGGCAATTCAGAGTATACAAAAATGATACATCATAAATTTTCTTGCAATTCTAACTGAATATATAATATCTGGATTTTATGTGACTTTAAAGTGTGCTCTCTTAGGAAGAATCATAATCGGACACTAATTGACTCTCAGTATTATCTGCTTTGGCAAAAGACCCCTGAACTAAAATGATTCTTTGTTCCAGTCCTCAACTGATTCTAAAAATAAGGGCTACTGCATGGTGTCTGCACTTCATATGACCTGACGAAGCCAGGCTGGATTTGCAATAACCATGGGCTTTCACACCTGCAAATAGCTAACTCCAAGCGCTAAGGGTGATTAAATAAACCCAATGAGTTACATCTGTTTTCCTTTCTAGGTTAAACAAACAAAAAAAAAAAGGTATTTTCTTTACAAACCTTCACGAGGAATTTTAACAATGTCAATACAATAATTTCCTTAAAACGATGACTGATTTATGTGGTTAATCTTTAGCCTAATCTTCATTAAAAAGTAAAGAAAACAGTCACTTGAACAGCATGTTCTGAAAGCCTAGTAGCCATGTGCTACATGACTCTTCTTGCTAAAGCTCTTCTTTAGCAGATAAATTTTACCTAAAAAGGAACTACTGCAATTTCATTCATTACAGAAGAGGGGCTTTCCCGAATTAATATAAGACAAAAGTGGAAATAAATCTTCACTATATCTTTGAAAGAAAAGCAGTATGCCAGGATTTCTTAAGATAAAGTTCAGCCAGATTCTCCTTCAAAATTCCAAAATTTAGGCAATTGAGTACATACAGCACACTATCACTCATGTAGGGAACAGGCGGATAATAAATTCAGGACAAGAGCAGCGAACATTTATTAAATTCTACATGCTCATCACTACCCTAAAAGGCAGGATTTATTGTTATCCTCATTTACAAATGAGGAAGCTGAGATTTAGAAGTAGGTCAACTAATTATTCCAAAGTCATGGAACTAGAAGCGGCTGAGCCAGGACCCTGAACCAGGCTGTTTGACTTCATAGTCTAAATTCTTACCCTCTGCAAGTGGATTAAGAGTCCTGAGTCTTTTTTTCCAATGTTGCACCAGCATGCCCATGGGAAAACCAGTCATTCTCTCTAGTCTAATATGAGAACACATTCATATACAGTATAGGGTTGTGTTAAGGGTAAAAATGTTAAATGAAAACAAAACTCCAAAATGCCATCCAAACATCAATTTAAAAAAAAGAAAAGAAAAATTTTTAAAAAGCACGTGCAGAAGAAGAAAAGAACATATTATAAATGCCACCAGTAACTGCGGAAAAGGCCATTGTATGACACCCAGGGGTGAAAGTCTCCCTGGCAGCATGGGATATGACTCCCAGGG
Organism: Tamandua tetradactyla; assembly: GCF_023851605.1. Taxonomy (NCBI): domain Eukaryota; kingdom Metazoa; phylum Chordata; class Mammalia; order Pilosa; family Myrmecophagidae; genus Tamandua; species Tamandua tetradactyla. The sequence goes on from NC_135330.1 coordinate 117,011,523, forward strand.
ATGAGCCTGGCCCTGGCATGGTGGGATCAGTAATGCCTTCCTGACAAAGAATTGTAACAAATAAGGTATTGGTGGCTGAGAGAGTTCAAATAGTCAAGGGGCTACTCTGAAGGCTACTCTTACGCAAGCTTCATATAGACATTGCTACTTATCATAATTTGCCAAATCCCAACCAAAACCACTCCTGCCAACCCTAAAGAACACCAAGGGCTTTATCTGAGATTTTACAAAAGTTCCATGCACTGTGATTACTTTCCAGAGACCCACAACCTCCAGTTGGGTTCCTAGGCCAGATAAGTCCTGAAACCCAGATGGTCCAACCTCTCCAGAAAATCAACTAGTTCCATTCCCCTAACCCATATTATTGACACCCCTTTCCAACATGAAAACCTTAGAAAGGGCATAGCCCAAATACCCCGAAAGACTGGGAGAAATATCAAAGGAGAAGGAGGAGTTATAACGGAGAAGACTGGAAGTAACAAATGAGTGTAAGTACTGAATCCTTACATTTTCACTTCTTTTAATCTACAGTATCTTGGAGCAGCTACTAGTAAAAGCCTAAAATTGTGGAATTGTAACCCATACCAAACTCTGAAATCTGTTCTACAACTAAATGTTGTGGCGTGCTTTGAAATTTATTGCTTTTTTAGTATATATTTTCTTCATAACAAATAGGTAAATAAAGCACGATGGTAGTATTTTACCAGAAAGGCGGGATTGAGGTAAAGTTTAGTTTTTCCATTTTCCATCTACTATTTATAGATTTCCATATTCCTTTGTCAATATGTAACCATTAGGGACTTAAGAGAGAAGAGGGATGGCTACAGCAAAGCAGAATCTGGTCATTCCTGCATTCTCAAGCCTTATATCATCAAACTATACCATTTACCTCTGACATGAGCTAATCCAAATAAGAGAGTTGGTAGCAACTGTTATAATCTAGGAAGGTGGGATATTTAAATATTTAAACATAGGAAGAATTGACTTGTCAATTACTGGCTGGAAACATGTCTTTTTCTCCATTTTGTTCCCTGGAAAGTTCTACCAAATTGTAACTTTTTAGTCCCTAGATTTCCAATTCAACAAACTTCAAAAGTAGTGTTTGACTGAGTGAAGGGGTTCCTGAAAATATTTACGAAAAGCATCTATGTGCCTAAAATAAAGTTTCATCTTATTAATTAAACTCAGCAAATACTGACTGAGAATGCACTGTATGGTGAAAGATATGATAGCCTTTTATCTTCACTATAATAATAAATTTAATAAATTAAGTAGTTAACTAAATATTAGAATTTGGTACGATCCATAAGAAAGATACAATGGGAGAGAGACCACTGGCAGCTATAGGGCTAAGAAAGAACTGCATAGAGGATTTTAATAACCTCTCCAAACCCAAGCTTTTCAGTTCCATTTGCTTTTATCTACTCCAACACCCCTAACCCATATTATTGACACCCCTTTCCAACATGAAAACGTTGGAAAGGGCATAGCCCAAATACCCCTAAAGACTGGGAGAAATATCAAAGGAGAAGGAGGAATTATAACAGAGAAGAATGGAAGTAACAAATGAGTGTAAGTACTGAATCCTTACATTTTTATTTCTTTTAATTTACAGTATCTTGGAGCAGCTACTAGTAAAAACCTAAAATTGTGGAATTGTAACCTATACCAAACTCTGAAATCTGTTTGGTTACAATACCCTAGACTTTATCTTCACCCAAAATTGTTCCATCTTTGAAATCTTACATTTTGATTACCCTCAATTCAAACTAAATTCCAGATTCCTGTTAGGGAGATACCTATTGCCCCCTCCACTGGTCTCCACAGAAAGGAGAGGACTCTTATCCCACTCTCAGGGGACCGGTAGCTAATCTGAGTGGTAAAGCTGGTCAAGCCGTTCCATCCCACATCCCTCCACCTGCATGGCTAAGTAGGAATAAGAACATTTCAGCTGAAGCTTCCAAGTATTTATCAGAAGCCTTGTATTTATGGTTATTGGACCCTATTCAGCCATTAATAAAGCTGTCCCTCACTCTTTATGTTTCATTCTGAAATCTGAGAACTCAAAGGGGGAAGATGGGTGAGTCATTGATCCGTCAACTATCCAACACTCTATCTTTCCGTCCAACATGCCCTATAAACCAACACTGGATCAATTCTGTTGTTCTCTACGCCTATCTTTAAAAAAAAAAAAAAAAAAAAAAGCTCTACACATAGGAATTAAGGACATTACTGAATTTGAGCTCCAATCTTTGGTTGATGCTATTTATTGCTTAGTAATTTTCTACAGGTCTCTGCTTGGTTTCAATGTTCATTCTCTTTAGAAGCTACTCAAGCCTTCCTAAATTCTAACTCGTAACAGTGACACCGTCTTCAATTTCACAGAGAAAAGAGCTGTATTTGGGCTTGAATTACGTGAACTTCCTGCCCACACTTTCCTCCATAAGCCTCCTGTATCCTGTTCTATGCCAATCCCTTAATCAGTGCTGGTTCCTATTCCTTCCAGCTTACTCAGGAATCACACTCCATCAGTTATGCCCTTTCCACCTCTCCTGAATTTTCAACTTCTGGTCCTCACAGTTCTTCCTTCTCTCCATTTAAACACACTCAAATTCCATTTTAAAAACAAAGCAAATGTCAATGGTGTTGGCAGCCCCTGCTGCACCTCCTCTAGCTGGCCGAGCTCCAGCCGAAGGAGAGGGAGGTAAGTAAGGAGGTCTCTACACCGTGGCTCATACAAAGCAGACTGCCCCACAAATCAACAGGTGGCAAAGCACCCAGGAAACAACAGGCTGCAGAAGTTTCTCGCAAGAGTGCTCCCTCTACTGGCGGGGTGAAGAAACCTCACAGTCACGGGCCTGGTACTGAGGCACTCTGTGAAACCAGACGTTATTAGAAGTCCACTGAACCTGTGATTTGTAAACTTCCTTTCCAGGATGCAGTGCGATAAATTGCTCAGGACTTCAAAACAAAGCTGAACTTCCAGAGCACAGCTGTTGGTGCTTGTAGGAGGCAACTGAGGCCTATCTGGTTGGCCTTTTTGAAGCACACACCAACCTATATGTTAACCATGCCAAATGTAATTATTACGCCAGGAGACATCCAGCTAGCATGCTGCATATGTGGAGACATGCTTCAGAATCCACTTTTATGGGAAACATTTCATTCTTAAAAACATTTTTTTTTCCTTTTCTTTCTGTTATTAGTAGTTCTGAACGTTAGCTATTTCCCCCCCTAGGGTCAACTGGTACATAAGCACATGATTGCGAATGGAAAAATAGGGGACAGAAATCAGATATCGGTAGTTTTCCTGTTTTCATTTGTATGTGAATATTGAATATAAACGCAGGTACATAAAGCGTTAATGTAAGTCAAAATGTTTCGGTGAACAAGCTTCAACAGTTTAACTTTATAACAATTATAAATAAATCTATAACAATTATAAATAAGTCTATTAAATTCTTCTGGATAATGTCAGCATTTGGATTTTTTAAAAACAAGTAAATTTTTTATTGATGGCAAAGAAAGACTCAAAAGAGTCTTCTAGCCTGACCTGAGCATTCTTCTAAAAATACTTTCTCCCCTTTGTTTAATAGCCAAGTTTTCAGAAAAGGTAGGTGACTACCCTGACTCTCTCTATTTTTTAACTTTCATTCCCACAGTGCATCCTCATCTTCTCCGCCCCTGGAACTACTCACATCAGTGTGACCACAAGACTCTCAAGCTAACAAATTCAGCAAATACTTTTTCAATTCTTCTCAGACTTGACTTCCCTGCTGTATCTGACACTTACCAACTTCCTCCTTAAAAATCTTTCTGCTGCTTTTCTTACACCACCATTGCCTCTGCTTCTCCTTCTGCACTTCAGACTGAACAATCTTTATTGGGAAAACATTACACTTAAGCATCTTCCACAGGTTCTATTCCTGGTTTTCCTCCTGTCATACTCACCTCTCCCTGTGGACGGGAGGGGTCGGGGAGAGCAGAGTTATACCAAGAATCAGTCCATACACCCGTAACCCAAAAAGGCTAAATCCGAACTCATTTGTTTCCTGCCTCCATCCCTGTTCCTGCCAATATCTACTTCTGACCTAGCACTGCCCTGCTTTTGTCTATCTGTCTGTCTGCTCTGTCTGGAGTGCCTAAGGGATGGACACACACTACTGTCAGTAATGGTGCTTCCTGGAGCAGGTTGGGGTGGAGATGGGGCAACAACACAGCAATACAGGCCCTAAAATACATTCAACCCCAGATGAATCACGCCGAACAACAGAAGACCTAAGGAATATACTTCCAAAGAGCATCTCAGCTGAAGCTCACTGAACCAAGCTGTGAATGCCTTGAAGGAAGTGATGCAGATTAATTCATCCTGCATCCCTTGAGCTTAGCTCACATGCCCAGTGCACAGTGGTTCCAGCACATATTCTTTGAATAACAGAAGCAGAAGAAGGGGCTAGCTGAGCTGAGCTCTGGGGAACGGGTGGGAGTTCAGTGGTTTGTGGACTGGAGAGTAATCACTCAAGTCAGAAAGACAAGGAAGCCTCCCAGCACAGCCTGAGAACTGCCAGGTTTGTGGAGGAATAAGGACAAATAATGGTCGGTAACACTAGGATGCACGGATGTGATTTTACATATCTTTGGGTGATCTGAAGATGCAACTTGACAGGCAATGTTGAGCTGCAAGGTCTGAGGAGGCAGCAGAGTGAGTGGCGGCTGCAACAGAAGATGCCTCCAAATGAGTTACTAAATGAATTATCTACATGAAAAGAAATGAAGGCCTGAGCCACAGTAACTGAAGTAAGAGTAGAAGACAAGAAGGAAATATTATTTATAAGTTGAAGGCAAATGAACTTTCCAAATATTCAAGAAGAATGGAATAAACTGACGTATTAAATTTAGAGAAAGTGAAAAATTCAAAGCACTAAAGTTAAAAGGACAGCAAAGAAAAATAAAATACATTTAAAATAAAACCCCAGGTTTATTGAGCCTAACAATCCTGAATGGTCTTGGGTATTAGGATATATAATGTACGTACTAATGTTTATTGGGTGGGTAAGGAGCCCGAGATGCATAAGCCACACATCAAAGAGGACGGTAATCAAAGAGGCCACTCTGCTATTCTTAGGAAGGGTCATTCCACAGCTTTTGATTAGGTAGTTATCAGAACATACCGTGAAGCTGTTGTTAGCATTTTTTGTGCTGGCTTCAGCTACACTGGCATCTGAGAGGTCGACTTCATCAAATATCAGAGACTGTTAAAGAAAAAGAACACAAACAGTAAGTGAAAACTTTAGCAAATGCTCTACAATACTTTTCTACTACAGGGTCAAGACTATAAGACAAATTTCAGGAATTAGGAATAGAAAATGAAGAAAAAGTTAACTTCATGACACTTTGCAATTTCTTCTTTTAGGAAAAGTGCATGTGCACCATCTCATCTAGAAGTAAAACCATAAAATACAACTAACCCGTGAATCCCAAACCAAAAAAGGACTTTAAAGAACCCTCAAGCACACCGAATATAAATGCTCTTTACCCCTGGAAATATAACAGTTTCCATTTTTGGGGGTTAGCCATCAAGTGTGTGGCACACACACAGAACACACTTTCTCTGAAGCTTGTAACAGCTCTGACAGTGGCAGAGGCAAGTTCATTGTTCAGAGAAAGTTTGTTAAATGAGAAATGAGAAGATTGAGTTCTGGTTCAGATTATGACAAGTTACTGAACTTTCCTGAATTTTATTTTTCTTGTCTGTGAATATGTGTTCAAATGAGATGTATTTTGTAAATAAAAGCTGATATTTCTTTTATATTCTTAAAAGTGAATTTAGCGCCCCCCCCAAAAAAAATCAGGGGTAAACACTATAGATAGGAAACTTTTAAAAATTTATGAAGCAGAGATTAGGAAATTCTAATAAATCTATCCTTCCCACTTTTAGTCGGTCTTTGCTCACATTTATTACGGGTTCTTCCATCAAGGCTCCTTGAATACAGAAGAACGCCCCTTTCTCCTCTTAAACTTCATTCCACCCACCCCCTCAGCAAGATCTCTGCAGAGCTATGCAATCTATAGTTACCCCTTCCACGTCGTGACTTCCCACCGAGGGTCAATATATCAGGGTTGGCATAAGAAATTAAATGGGAATTTGGGGGGAGTTTTGCAGAACCTGCAGACAACATGCAAACGCCAGCAGATGACACAGGAAAAGCTCAGAAACTCAGAAATGTATAAAATACATGTATAGTATTGTAAATATCAACATATTTTATCTTTTAATACCATAAATACACATGATTTCTTTTTAAATTTTCATATTTATTTCTTATTTTTAAATGTCTTCTCATACAGTCTTTTTGCTTAATGTTGACCTACGTATAGCCTATGGCCTAATGCTTAACCCAAATTTTACAATAAAGTACAGTAAATACCCCACCCAAGAAAAAGAAAAAATTCAGACTTCTTCTCTGGTACCAGGGGGAGGGAGGTAAACCATTTTATGAGGATTTTCCAGATCATGGGGGCACCACGCCCCCAGCCCCCACAATGTGGAAGGGTAACTGTACTTCCATTCAACCAACTGGACTGTAAGACTTGTTTTCTGATGAAGGAATTTACAATCTAGTACTGGAGATGAAATAGATATAAATAATGTCAACATCAGGTAGACCACGAGACTATGAAAAGGGGAAGAGGAGAAACACAACAAAAGGCTATGCAAGTTCACAGACAGCTTCTCCAGCAGAAAACAATTAAGTCACTTCTCCTGGGAGTCATGGAAGACTTATCGGGGAGGACCGAACCAGAATTTTGACAGGTGGACCTAACCAGAATTTTGACAGGTGGAGACAGAGGGAAAGTCAATCTGGAGATGGGAAGCATCTCTGAAGGCTGTCAGGCAGTCAAAGCCATCTAGCACTGAATGTAAAAAGTTGGACTGGAGGGCGGGCCACAGTGGCTCAGCAGGCAAGAATGCTTGCTTGCCATGCCAGAGGACCCAGGTTCGATTCCCGGTGCCTGCCCATGTTAAAAAAAAAAAAAAAAAAAAAAAGGTGGAATGGATACTGAGTGCGGGCAGCCTTAAATAAGATGGTTTCATTTGGTGATTACAACTGTACAAACTAAGATTTAGACTTGTTTGCCTTTATAATGTACTGTATAACTCAACTAATTATATCAGTGACATATATTAATAAGTGAAAATTATTAATTTTTCAACTGGCACAATAGCAAGAAATCCTAATGTTTATTTTTAAGGTAACTACAATATCAGTGTTAATGGAGGCTCATCATTCCACAATTTTCCTCCTAAAACTGCAGCATTATTATATTTTAATAGATTCAGTGGAGTAAAGTTTCAACTGGCATATAAAACTTTATCTTAAACCTTGATTTTATTTTAATATGATGTTTATTATGAATCACTAATATACACGCATGTTTATTTGTGCCAGACACCAGGTAAGCACTGCATGCCCATTATCTCATTTTAACCTTTTCTCAACACAAATTCTGCCCATGGCCACCTCACAGGAGTATGCTAGAGCTGGAATATAAGCCCTTGTCCAGACTGCAAGCTATGATTTCTTAGCTTCTCTAGCAGCTCTCTCTCCTGGTCAGGACTGGTTTATAAGGTAAAATGTAGCAAGAAGAGAGAGGAAAAAAGCAACCTCCGGTGGTTTATTATATCTCATAACGCTAAATTCAATGCTCTATTTCAGTTGGAAGGAAGCAAACAAACTCCACTACAGCCTGTGATAAGCAGTAAGACAAGACTGTCTTTAGGGACAAGTCACAGGAATGACTCACACAGAAGCCCTCGGGATGGCAGGAGTGTGCTGTTAAGAGTGAATTCAATATAAAAGCAATAATGGTATGATGAGCTTCCCAGACAAAAATACATAGCTCACAGAACCAAAATTTAACCCGCCCACAACTACCATTGCTTGCAATTCATATTTTCTCTAAATACCTTTGAGTCCTTCGCATAATAAAGGGTACGGCCTCGAAGTTTGAAGTAACGTTTTTTCCACCTTTGGAAAGAACTGGTTTGCTTCAACAGTTGTCCCTCTTTCACACTGGTCTGGGGAGAAGCAGAAGCAAAATGACATGATTAAGATAAAGTTAAAAACCAAGTGAAATTCAAAATTAATGACACATCATTAACATTTGGACTATTTCCCAGGGTCTGCAAATTACGGGAGAGAATATTTTCTCCTCCTCACCGTTCAACCAAGGGAGCACATGTGCAAAAGCCCCAACGAGCAAAGATGATTCTGACATGGTTCCCTGGCTTTGAAGGCACATGTACTTAAGCCAGCACTTGCAGCACAAGTGAGCCACACACACACACACACACACTACCCAGCATACAGTAAGTATTCAATAAATGGCGGAGATGGTGGAGGTGCAGTATAATGTAACGATTTTAAAAAGAGCATGGGCTCTGGAGCCAGAAACCTTGTGTCCAATTCCTGGAGCCACCTCTTGATGACTCGTATGGTCTTAGTCAACTTATTTAATTTCTTCATGCCTCAGTTTACTCATCTGTAAAATGGGGAGGACAATAGGACAAACCTCAGAGTATTGCTGTGTGGCATGAGAGAGAAAATGTGAAGGGCTTAGGGCAGTGAATGGCACATAATAAGTGCCCATTAAAAGTTACCACTTGCTACATGTTATTATAACAAACACAAAGAACTGGACATGGAATTACAGAGAAGGAAGTATCAGCTTTGCCTTATAGACTTATAGGGAGCCCAAGATGGGTTGTGAAGTTACTTTCCAGAATGATCAGGATGGAAGGAGAGCATTTTAAGTGTATGCGGAAATAGAAAGGTTTAAAGTGCATGGATAATTGAGGAAACTTCAACCAGCTTTCGGTCATAAATGCAGGGTAGGGTTTGCAAGGAGATGAGCCTGCAGGAAGCAGGTAGAGGCTCTCTGACACTGGACCAGGCCTGCGCATAGCGCTTTATGTATGCTCATTCATTCCACTGTCACCAAAGTGATACTCCAAACCTCTCCGACCTCATCCAGGGACTCCCCCTGGCTAAGACCCCTCCATCACACTGGCCACCCTGCATGCTCCTGCCTTAGGGCCTAGGTTTACCTACTGGCTTCCTGGACTGCTCCTCCCTCAGATACCCATTTGACTAATTCCCTCACCTCACTCTAACCTCTGTCCTTCCCAAGGAAGTCTGCCTTGATCCTATGACTGAAAATGGCTTTTCTTATCTTCCCCACCTTGATCATATCTCCCCAAAGGACTCCCCATCTTCTAACATATAAGGAAATTGACTTATATTATGCTTTATTGTGCTACCCCTATTAGAATGAGGGGCATTCCCTATAGAATGCCCTATTAGTCTCTGAGGGCAGAAATCTTTGTCTTATGAACTGACATTTTCCAAATGCCTAGAATATCATCTGGCACATATACTACTATTCACACACACACATACACATATGTATATAGATATAAAAAATTTATTAATGGCTGGCAGGTGCTGAGATTAAATCCCTGTTTGACTCCAGAGTTTATACCCAAATGTTATACTATACTGTCTCTTACAATCAACAAGACATAAAATATTGAGAAAAGCTTGTTGTCTCTAACAAAGTAGTTAAGTTATAGTATTGTTTACTTTCAATTTCAGTGAGAGATTTACTCCAGAGCTTGCTCTAAGATTAGCCTTCAGGAACTGTCGTGAGATCATTAAAATTTAATGATGACAAGAAATTTTGAAAAGACCCCATTTTAGAGTCAGATAGGCAAACTTCACATTGTGCTCCCCCACGCACTAACATATGAACCTGGGCAAGGTACTCCAAGTCTCTAAGCCCCAGTTTCCTCACCTAAAAAGTGGCAATAATAATAAAAATGATAATAATAACAATTTTACAAGCTTGTTGCATTTAATTCAACTACAACACAATGCCTGTAAAGCACTCAGCATGCTGTCTGGGTTACAGAAAATATTCAATAAATGACAGAATTTGTTATTATTATACCATTACGGTATTAAATTCAGGGAATACTGGCCAGGCACCAAACTGTAAGAGCTTCTTGGAAGAAGTAAATAAGTGTTCACAGGCCATCACGAGGGCAAATAACTGGAGGAGAAAATCAAGAGATGAGGCTATGGGAAACAAGAGTCAGGATATACTGGCCACAATAGGGAGTCTGTTTCTCAATCCAAGGGCAAAAACCTAGTGAAATGTGTGAGCAGGAAAGTGACAGTGAGAAAGGAAGCAGAGGACCAATTAGAAGGCTGCTGCAATACCTCAGGGAAGAGACAGTGGTAGTTTGAGCTCAAGTTTTAGCATCAAAGAGATGGAGAAAAGTAGAGGAATTTGAGATGTTATTTTGGAGGCACAGGTTCTACTGGCCCTGCTGATAGATATCGTATTAGTTGGAGTGTGATGGTTTGAACCTATTATGGACCCCAGAAAAGATAATGTTCTTAAAGCTAATCCATTCCTGTGGGTACAGATCGAGTGTGAGTGGGACTCTTTGATTAGGTTACTTCAGGTGAGATGTGTCTCAGGTGGGTCTTAATCCTCTTACTGGAGTCCTTGATAAGAGATGAAATACAGAAAAAAGCCACTGAGAACCTGGGAGACAAGGACTCACACAGAAAGTCAGAGAGAAAGCCACTGCAGCCAGAAGCTGGAACCAACAAAACCCAGGAGAGAAGCCAAAGACCAGCAGGCGTCCCACGCGCCTTAAGGATCGCCGGCAGCTGGTCTTCAGGGAGAAAGCATCAATGATTGATGCCTTGGTTTGGATATTTTCCATGGTCTCAGAACTGCAAATTTGTAAGTCAACAAATCCCCATGGTAAAAGCCAACTCATTTCTGGTATTTTGCATTTTGGCATCTTTAACAAACTTGAACAGATGTAAAAGGCAAAGGGGAAGAAAAGTCTGAGCATTTGGCTTGGGCAACTAAGTGCAAAAGACTGAGGGAGAAGTGGTCTATAGGAGAGAGGGGGCTGGTCGGAAAATCAAAACTAGAGAGAACCATTAACTCAAAAAGTTTCAGTCTCCTTGGAAATTCATATGAGACATGCAAGAGAAAGGAAAAAAGGATGTGTTCTTAACATCCAGTCTAAAATTTACTAGAGTTCGCCACTGAAATCCATGAGTCCATTTAAACTCTAAACCTCTTTGGGGAACAGCCTAACTTACTGAGATGAGGGGGAAATGGGGATCATGCTTTAGGGCTCCCCATCCTGCACAGACTTCAGCCCACATGTTAAAGCCTCCTTTGTTCTTTATCCGGGAAGAGTGGCTGAGGGTCTGGTCCCAGACACCTACACATCTAGAAACTTAGGTCTGAGAGAAACACAACACAAGTGCTGCTAAATTCATTTTATGACTCAGAGATTCCATACGAATATTTGATGACATTGCCACGTGAGAGATTTTTGTTCCAAACAGTTAAATGCAGCATAAACACTTATAGAAGAAGGACCAAATCAAAGGGCCCTTGAGTACATCACTCCTTTCTGCCCAAAAAGTGATTGTAAACTGAGGAATAATACTCAAAGAAGGTGGCAGAAGTTATAAAGAGGGATCTGGGGTACTTGACACATTTAAGGAATGACAATAGGAACTTCTCCAGAAGAAAGAAAGCTCGTCATCATCTTTAATGTATCATAAAAGAGTGAAGGTGAAAAAAGTTGTAAAATGGGAACATTTTATAAAAATTCTAGAAAAAGATCAAATATTGCATAGGGAGAACATCATATACACTGAACTATGTATACATATGGCTAGGGGAAAGCCGATGAGCAAAATACAAACTGTGACTACAAACCGCAAAGACAAGCTACAGAATGGCAGGGTGTGAAGAAAGCAATTTCAACCAGAAACCAAAACAGAAGGACCAAATATGGTGTTGCTGCCCACAATACAAAAAGGAACCAAAAGGTAAAAGCAGTATCAATAGAGAACCCATCATAAACCTGTGAGGGTTTATGGAAATAACAGCAATAACGGCAAGAAACATCTGACAAGGCAATCATATATTTTAAGTTTCTGCCAGGTTAACGACACAATATAAGAATGAGCATATCATTTACCTTAATTGAATATAGTTTATACCCTCAAATTCTCTTAAACAAATGTTCTTGACCTTAATGTACATTTGAATTACCAAGCACTTTAACATACTGATTCTGGGGTGCCACGCCCAAAGATTCTGATAGAATTGGTCAGGGGTGCAGCCTGGCCATCGGGTTTTCTAAAAGCCCTGGGTGATTCTAACATGTGGTCAGGGGGGAAAAGCCCTGCTCAGACCAGTGAACCACTGCCATAATCAAGATAACGAACATATTCATCACACCCAAAACTTTCCTTGCACCTCTTCATAATTCCTCTGCCCTACCCCTATCTCCAGGCAACCACTGATCTTCTTTCAGCCATAAGATTATTAGTTTGTACTTTTTATAAATGTATAATTTTTTTCACGCAATGTATAAATTTTTTGCACTGGTACAAATTATACCTTTCACTCAGTGCAAGTATTTTGCCAATCATCCACATTTTATGTATTACTACTAGATTCCTTTTTTATCATTGAGCAGTATTCCATGGTATGGCTATATCACAATTTGTGTTTCCATTCACCGACTGATGGACATTTGAGTGGTTTCCCATTTTGGACTATTGCAAACAAAGTTGCCATGAGCATCCATTCATTCAAAAATGTTGTGTGGACATATGCTTTTTTCATTTCTGTTGAATTAAATATCTAAGAGTGGAATGGCCGGGTTTTATGGTAGGTACATGCTTTAATTTTTTAAGAAATTGTCAAACTCTTTTTTCCAAAATGGCTTTACCATTTTACATGGCCACCAGCAGTGCACCAAAGTTTCAGGTGCTCTAAATTCTTGCCAAAACTTGGAATGATCAATTTTTTTTTAACATCAGTTATTTTTAATAGGTGTATAGTTTTTGTTAGGTCAGGGGAACGGGGAAGGGCACTGCAACTTGAGCTGGACGACATGACTTCCGGAACTGATGAACCGCTCCTTACAGACGTCACCTGACCCCCATCCTTAAAAGCTGCCCGCGCCAAAGCCTGCGTGCGGACTCATCTCCTTTCATCCTGGGTTCAGTGAGCTCTGCCCGGGAACGCAGACATAAACGCTCTCACTTTAAATTTCCTGATCTACCTTCTTTCTTTCTCATCCTCTCCCTCCTAAACCTTTCAGTTTTTAATCTGCATTTTATTGCATTTTTAAATAGTCTGCATTTCCATAGTGATTACTTAAATTAAGCATGTTCCTGTTCCTCTTTGCCATTTGTATACCTTCACTGGTAAAGCATCTACTCAAATCTTTTGCTCGTTTTTAAAGTTAGGCTGTTCATTTTTATTGCATTCGGGGGTTCTTTATATATTCCTCATACAAGTCCTTTATCTGATATGTGATTTGCAAATAATTTTCTCCCAGTCTATATCTTGCCTATTTTTCTTGTCTTAACAATGTCTTTTGAAGACCTGAAGTTCTTTTTTTTTTATATGAATCATGTCATATCTGAGAAATTTTTGCCTAATTTTGTCACGCAGATTTTCTCTTATGGAAAAATATTATATTTATAAGCATGACCATTAATCACAACACAGAATCTAGTCATTCCAATTTACAGGTGTTTTGCTGCTAATTTCCTATCCATACTGGACTTCAAAAAATATGAATAGAAATTATATAAAATAGTGCTCAGAGCAGCTACTCTGTAGGTGAGGAGACTATTAACGAATCATCCTGAAATATATAGCTTTTTGAAGTTTATAATATACATTTGCATAACAGTAAAGAGGGACCTTCATATCTTGGGAATTAATAAGCTAATATACCTACTACAACTATGGAAGAGACCTCAGTCCTTTAGATCAGCAAGCAAAGTTAATCACATTTTTTTGGTAAAATTTAAATTACTGTCATATTGGATTATAGACATTTTTTTAGTCAAACCAAAGAATATCTTTCCAAATCACTGGTTTAAGTAATTATAACTCTTAGTGTAATACACACTTAACCCCAAAATATACCTATTTTTTAGTATGTTTTCTGAAGACAAAATGCCCTCTTCCTCATTTGTGTAGTTTGGCTTTCATGGCCTATGTTTCAAAATATGGGCACACATTACATTAATGATATAATATAATATGATACAATATAACAACCTAATCTAAAAATCTGGGCTAGGACATGTAGAAAGCACTAAGAGCTATGAAGAAAGGCTTGAGTCTCACTCTAAGTGGCATAATGAATGCTACACCTCATGTGTTGACCTCACCAGATACTCGCCTATCTCCGTATAAGCTCTGATTTCCTCCTACTCATTTGCTTCTCCCTTCAATCAATAAACCAGCACATCACATAACAACTTCTGCTAGGTGTGATGTAGTTGAGCAACAAGAACTGTATCACACTTCTGCTCAAGAACTGAATTTGAGGGAGAAACAGACAATTTTCATGCTGTACCTCAAAGAAAAATCTGTCACAAACATTTTAAGCACACAGATGTTTGCAGCTAAGAAGGTCATTTTAGTTGTGCAAAGGACTCTCTTCAAGGAGAGACTCCGTGGCCCAGCTAAGGCGGACTTGCCAGCTCATCCCAAGTTCACAGAGGGTGTCCATGGATGGGGCAGTAAGGGGTAGATGCTCTGTGTCCCAGGAACCTGGATTCCAAGTTATAACTAGGAATATATCTTCTCATAGAAACCATGTCATATATTTGCCCTAATGGTTAAGTCCATAGGCTATTCCACGTTGTATCTGAATCCCAAGGAAACCAGTCAATAGGCACACCTCCAAGCTTTGAGAAGACAATCCCCGTTCTCTTTATTACTGAGTCTCTGGCAGCAAAGGACCCATCTCTACCCCTACTTTGAACTTAAGCTCTCGTGGTGAGCAGTAATTAATCCTGACACAGTTACAGAAAAATGAACTAGAGGATCACTGGTAAATTGGGAATTCAGTCTCAATTAAAGACTACTTTATGTGTCTTTTCTCACTGGTCTGAATTGTAAGCCTCTTGGTGACCAAGGGATCTAATCTCATTTGTGTTTGTACCTCCACAATGAAACAAATCACTACACATAACATTATTTCAAGGAACTGTGTTCTGAGTTCCAAACAACCAGATCATAAACAAGCTTCTGGAACAAAATCAAGTTGTGGGTAGGGGTTGTATATAATAAGGAACGGGGCAAAGTCGCTTCTGGGACGGTAGTTTGTTAACTTCGTGATCAAGAAGCCCTTTCAGAGGAATCAGACTTTGACTAGAGATACAAAGGAAGGTGATCTGGATAGGACTAAGGTAGAGCAGAATATAGGGTAAAGGATGATATCATCCCCCTTTTAAAACTCAAACTTCTGTGTGAGACCAAAGGGAGAGATACTTATTTAATGCAAAATTTATATGGTGGGTAGCACATTACCTAATTTAACTTGTACGGCTAGTTTAGTTGAAGACCATAGGTACATGGAATCTTGAACAGGGCATGAAATTTTGTTGGATTGTCCAGGTTAGTGTGATGCCCCGATATATCCCAGCGTAATTTAGACAGTGAATAAAGAAGTATTTGCAAAGTCCCCCTGGTGGACTGGGGAGAAAGGAGAAAATATTCAACTTCCCCATTTGGAGAATTTCTGATATTCTTGCAAGCAGCGGGAACAAGCAAATCAATACGCCGAGCTCTCGATCTTGGGGTTTGCCCCTATGAAACTTATTCCTGCAAAGGACAGGCTAAGCCTATTTAAAATTATACCTAAGTCACCCCAAGAGAACCTCTTTTGCTGATCTTACGTGGCCTCTCTATCAAAGCCAACTTGGCATGTGAACCCACTGCCTTACCCCACTACATGGGACATGCTCCCAGGGGTATAAACCTCCTCATGACTCCTGGGGATGAGCCTGTCCCTGGCATCATGAGTTTGAGTAAGGCTTCTTAACAAAAAGGAGGAAAAGAAATTGACCCAAAACAAAGTTGTAATGGCTGAGAGATTTCAAACAGAATTGAGAGGTTATTCTGGAGGTTATTTATAAATATTATATAGCCATCCCCTTTTTTTAGTTTTTGGTGAACTAGAATAGCCAGAAGGAAATACTTGAAACTGTGAATTCCAGTAGCATTGATTCTTTTTTTCAAACTTTATTTTTATTTTTTAAATTTTTTTATTGTGAAATATAATATATATATAAAAAAACCCAATAAATTTCCAAGTACATTTTAATAAGTAGTTATAGAACAGATTTTAAAGTCTGGTATAGGTAACAGTTCCACGATTTTTCGTTTTTACTTCTAGCTGCTCCAAGACACTGGAGACCAACAGAGATGTCAATATATTGATTCAGCAGTCATACTCATTTGTTAAACCCTGACCTTCTCTGTATAACTCCACCATCACTTTCGACCTTTCTCCCACTCTTTAGGGGTATTTGGGCTATGCCCATTCTAATGTTTTCATGTTGGAAGGGGCTGTTGATGATATGGGATGGGGGATGGAACTAGTTGATGTTCTGGAAGGGCTGGTCTCTCTGCATTTCAGGACTCATCTGGTTCAGGGACCTATCTGGAGGTCGTAGGTTTTGGAGAGTTACCTTAGTGCATGGAACCTTTGTTGAATCTTACCCTAGGTATTATTTAGGATTGGTTTTGGTTGGGGGTTGACAAGTTATGATAGGTAGCAATGTCTAACTGAAGCTTGCAAAAGTGTGACCTCCAGTGTAGCCTCTCGACTGCATTTGAACTCTCTAAGCCACTGATATCTTATTTGTTATGGTTTTATTTTATTTTATTTTTGTCAGGATGGCACTGTTGATTTCACAGTGCCAGGGCCAGGCTCTTCCCTGGGGATCATCTCCCACACCGCCAAACTTTCATCCCTGGATGTCATGTCCCACATAGTGGGGGAGAGTAATGGTTTCACTGTCAAAGTTGGGCTTAGAGAAAGAGAGGCCACATCTAAACCACAAAAGAGGTCCTCCAGAAGGAACTCTTAGGCATGCCCTTAGGCAGGCTAAGCATCTCTGTTACATACATAAGCTTCACAAGAGCAAGTTCAAAATCAAGGGCTTCAGTAGCCTTGATTCTTGAAGATGACTGTATAACTATATAGCTTTTACGATGTGCCTGTGATTTGAAAATCTAGTGGCTGATACTCCGTATAAGCAGTGTATGGATGGATGAGTAAAAAAATAAGGACAAAAAATAAATAAATAATAGGGGAAGTAAGGGGCATGGGATGTTTTGGGTGTTCTTTTTTATTTTTACATGTATTTTTCTGGAGTAAGGAGAATGTTCAAAAAATTGATTGTGGTGATGAATGTGCAACTATATGATGATACCCTGAACCACTGATTGTGTACTTTGGATGATATAGGGTATGTTAATATATCTCAATAAAATTGCATTAAGAAAAGAAGCCCTTTCAGGAGCTGATGAAAATTATGTGCTAATATCTCTTCAGAAATAGGTGTGCACACATACACACATGCACACACACACACACACACAATAAATTACATTCAATTTTAGGGGGTTCATAAACTTTCTGAATTCACTATAACTAAAAGTGAGCTCCATCGATATTAAACTGGCCATTCTGGTTGCTGTCTTTTAAAAATCAAGTTATGAATAAGAAATAGTCAATGTTTTGTTTTCTAACTTTCTCTTCACTTAGTTTAACAGTATTCTACAGCATTTAAAACAGCATAATTTAATATTTCTGAAGAGGTTGGGGGACTCTGACTTAATACATTTTGGACTCCAATTTTCTGTTGGGAATGCAGTAGTAGTTAATAATTGTAACTCACAACCAAATGATTTTCTAAAATACACAGGCATTACTTAATTTGAAAGCAAAAATATTCTTATTTACTTTGTAAATTAGATTACTGGAAACATATTACATGTTTATTCTTCCCAAGACCATTAACAAAAAACATTATCTTATAAAACTGGATAGCTCATCCTAAGGAAAATTAATGCAAACTAAAACATTCTTCCCTTTGGCACACTAAAACTTTTCTGCTAAAGGGAAGCATATTTTCATTCTGTGTTTTTAATCCTAACCCATTTTCAAACTAAAGAGAAAGATGCAGAATATTAAGGGTCACATGTTACTTCCACTTTGGGACTAAAAAAGCTCAATTAGCACCTACTAAGTTGACTGCAAATAACCAAACGGTTAAGAGAATCTTTAATGTCCCATCCATTTCATGGTTCATTGTTTCATAAAGGATCCACCTGTGACTCATACTCATAAAAGGGCACGTCTATAGAGAGGTCAAAAGATAATATGAAGAAATGTATTATGAACCGCAGTAGAAAGGAAGAGTCAAAGATTGTATTATACAGTCATGATGACTTTTTAAAAAATATATTTTTATTATAAACCTTGACAAACATTCCTCACATACAAACATTCTATACATGGTGTACAATCAACGGCTCACAATATCATCACATAGTTGTGTATTCATCACCATGATCTTTTTTTTGAACATATGCATCTCTCCAACAGAAGAAATAAATAAGGAAAAGGACTCCTGCCTGTGCCAAAAAAAAAGGCAAAAGAAAAACCTTATAAATACATACATCTTATTCCTCCCTCTTTAGTATTTCAATCTACTCAATTTATTTTAACCTTTGTTCCCATTATTTATTTTTTATTCATATTTTTGTACTCATCTGTCCATACCATAGATAAAAGGAGCATCAGACACAAGGTTTTCACAATCACAGTCACACTGTAAAAGCTATATCATTATACAATCATCTTTAAGAAACATGTCTACTGGAACACAGCTCTACAGTTTCAGGTACTTCCCTCTAGCCGTTCTAATACACTATAAACTAAAAAGGAGATATCTATATAATGGGTAAGAATAACCTCCAGGATAATCTCTCAACTCTATTTGAAATCTCTCAGCCACTGACACTTCATTCTGTCTCACTTCTCTCTTCCCTCTTTTGGTCGAGAAGGTTTTCTGAATCCCTTGATGCTGAGTCCCAGCCCATCCCAGGATTTCTGTCCCACATCACCAGGGAGATTTACACCCCTGAGAGTCATGTCCCATGCAGAGGGGGGAGGGTAGTGAACTCACTTGCCGTGAGGCTTAGAGAGAGAAAAGCCACATCTGAGCCACAAAAGAGGTTCTCTTGGGGGTGACTCTTAGGCATAATTTTAAATAGGCTTAGCCTATCCTTTGCAGGAATAAGTTTCATAAGAGCAAACCCCAAGATCGAGGGCTCAGCCTATTGATTTGTTGTCTCTACTACTTGCAAGAATATCAGCAATTCTCCAAATGGGGAAGTTGAATTTTTCCCCCTTTCTCCCCATTCCCTCAAGGGGACCTTACAAATACTTCTTTATTCACTATTCAAATCACTCTGGAATTTATCAGGGCATCATACCAACCTCGACAAACCGACAAAATCTCATGCCCTATTCAAGGTTCCATGTACTTATGGTGTTCAATTAAACTAATCATACAAGTTAAATTAGGAAATGCACTAGTCAAAATATACATTTTGCACCAAGTAAACATTTCTCCCTTTAGTCTCACATAGGAGTTGAAGTTTTAAAATATGACTGACCATCTATTTTCAACCCCCTGCAATACTGAAATTCCTTTGCTCTTCCTCAAGCGAAAACATTTTTTATAAATGTTTATAAATTAAACTATAATTTATAAAATGTTTATAAATTAAATTATAAAATGTTAATTTGCACATTTACTCACTATCATTGTACACTCTAGGC
Source organism: Tamandua tetradactyla (assembly GCF_023851605.1). Lineage (NCBI taxonomy): Eukaryota > Metazoa > Chordata > Mammalia > Pilosa > Myrmecophagidae > Tamandua > Tamandua tetradactyla. The sequence goes on from NC_135330.1 coordinate 117,031,306, forward strand.
ATTCCTAAATTATACCCTCTCAGTCTTTATTGTCTGTTTTTCCTTCTGGTTTCATATGTGCCTTTCCCTCTATCATTCTCACATTCAGTTTCATTCAGTGTACTTACATTATTGTGGTACAATCAGATAGTATTGTGCTATCCATTTTTGAGTTTTTACAATCAGTTCTGTTGCACAATCTGTAGTCCTTCAGCACCAATTACCCAATCTCTATCCTATTTCTATCTTCTGATAACCTGTGTTCTTAACTGAAATTCTCCAAGTCGTGGTGAGGACTTTTAAAGAGAGTTATTCTTTAAAAAAAAATAGAGCCAGCATTTATGATTAGAAAGAAAGTATGGAAAAAAATCAGAAAAAGGATACGAAAATCAGGACTATTGGTACATATAAAAAGTTACTACTAAACCAATCAGAATATGAAGTATTGGTTGAAAAATGAAACGACTACAAAACTCTGTTACATGGCCGAGAAAGCCCTTGGAATGAAGGCTAAAGACTCCTGGAGGGCAGGGCCAGTGCTTTCTACCAAGTGAGTGAGAGAAGAAGAGAGGAATGTCACGTGGGATCCATCGCACCGAGTTCAGAACTGAGGATTTCCTACAGAACGGCTGCTTTGGCAGACAGTGAGAGGGAGGTTGGAAAGGCAGGTTGAGATGCCCCAACAGACGACAGCTAACGCCACAGGAAGGCGGCCGGCATTCAGCCACCAGAAGCATCTCTGAGCTCTGCATGCTCCATTACACCAAACCTGTAAGGCTGGTTGTTTTTTTTTTTTACTGAACTATAAATAAATTCTTCCTTTACTTTCTCAGATACGTTCACCCATAAATCTTTAATTTTTTTTTCCTAAAAATGCTTTAAGATATGCAGAATAGTTGTGTCACTTCAGTACTGCCTATTTCAGGATGCTTTGAGAAGAAATACGGGAAGAGCCTGCAGTTACTGCCGACAGGATATTGGGAAAAATTATGTGGTTAGCTGCATTGCTGCAGAGGCCAACATCTCACGTATGTAACCGAGGGTAAGCAGTCCATAATGCTAAAGAAGAAATCATCTGGAAATTCAAATGGTAGAAGTGGGTATATTGGGATTTTGTAAAGTTCCATTTAAGGCAATGAGGACAAAAAGTGAATGTTTGGCCTATTTATGTTCTGGAAGTCCTGTTTTTAAGAAAACATAAATAACTTACTGCATTCTCCACATGGCTATTAAGAGTAATTTTCTAAAACGAAACCTTGATTATATTATGCCATAACTTAAGCCCTTCGTTAGTTCTCTTTTGCCTGAAGCATAAAATCCAAAATCCTAGAGATATCCTAAAAGAGCCCTGCCTAGCATTCTCCAACTTCATTGTCTGCCCCTCCCCAGGCTCCTTCCTCTGCACTAAATGTCCTCTCCTCCCCTTTGCCTATCTAGAAAATTCCTATTCATCAAAACCTGCCCCTGTGCAGGCTGCCCAGGAAAAGGTCCCCACTTTCACCTCCATCCCTCAGACAGTCCTAAACCATCTGCCTACAGCACCCACGACAATGAACAGCATCAATTTGCATTCTGTGGTCCCCAGTAGGCAATGTGACCTTCAGGAGACCAAAGCCTGCACCTTACTTGTTCGTATTATGCCACCTTCTAATACAGGGCCGCCACAAATCTCTGTCGAGCTGAACTGAATGACTTCTAGCAAAAGCATAAAAAGATATGTAAAGTAACTTTGTGCTTTAAACAAGGCAAGAAAAAGAAAATAGGAAGCACTGGGCACTGCTGGAGGGGACATGATATTACTGAATAAACAAGGAACAGCGGCTGCAATTGATCTTAGAGTTTCCCACATTCAGCAGGTCTGACCTTGTTTCTTTTCATCTATGTGGAAATAGCAGACACGACATACAAAGATGTGCATGGCCCCAGCGGTTCACTATCTGGGTGAGAGGTGAAAGAGAGCCGCAGAGAGACAGAAAAATTGTGTCTATCCTGATTTAAAAGAACATTGCTAATTTAGAGATGTTCCTTATATATTCATTTTCAAAGCACTAATATTTTTCTTAAGAATGATTATGTTCTTTAAATCTTGCACATAAGCATGATTTAATTTTTCCTACAATGTAGGAAGCTGTGGGGAATACAAAAATGTGTGAGATACAGTCCTTGTCTTCATGGATTACAAATTTCTCTATGTTATAATATACAGACAGTTAATTTTAAATTCTTGGGAAAAAAACAGAAAAAAGAAAAAACATTCCAAAGCTAGCTTGCTTTCCTCTAAGAGATGTGATTAAAAAGATTTAACCAGGAGGCAGTTACTCACATGAAAGTTAATCCTCAAAATAAACTCTTTTTTATATCTGATGAGTTGAATAAACACTTCTTATAAAAGAAGGGCCATAACAAAATATTATTAACTTGCAACAGCTCTAGCTAATATAATCATATAATCAAAGTACGGCTAAGAGAAAAACCACACTTGATTCCTGAACGTCTCAGAATAATGAATACATCAGGTGAAGAAGAAACAAGGAATCAGATTAATTTTTCTTAAAATCGCACCATTAAATGCTAGTGATCAATGAAAGGGATCAGTAAGGGGTATGGCCTGTAAAATTTTTTTTTTTCTGTTTGTTATATTCTTCTGTTGTCTTTTTATTTCTTTTTCTGAATTGATGCTAATGTTCTAGGAAATGATCATGATGATGAATACGCAACTATGTGATGATATTGTGAATTGCTGAGTGTATGTGTTGGGAATGTTTGTTTCTTGTAATTTTCTTTAATTAATAAAAAATTTTTAAAAATTGCACTATTATATTCAATATTAATGTTCAACTAGGAAACAAATTGGAAGTTATTAACAGGTATAAGAAACAGTTATGAGCAAAGTTATTATTAAGAATGTTAAAAATAAATACTACATTTTGATTTTATTTTGTTCACAAAGTCTACTTTGGAATAGACCAAAAAAAAAAAAAAAAGGCTTAGAAACAATTACATTTAACAGGCAGTTAGTCATATAATCTGGCAGATAATGGTTTAGTTCTACCTGACCCTCATGAAAACAGAAAAGTCATATAAACTCCAACTGTAATCCAATAACTCAGTTTCCAAACATTAAAAAAAGGTAAATGATCTTGGCTTTGAAAGAACTATTTTCAAAGAATAAGCCTTAAAAGTTGGAAGGCTCTTATCTGACTGTCTGAGACTATTTTCAGTCCAATGCCTTAAAGCTGCTAATCTGCTCATTTCATGCCCCTTGCCTAAAGCAAACAGAAATCATTTCTCTGTTAAATTATACACACACACACACACACACACACACACACACACACACACAGAGAGAGAGAGAGAGAGAGAATGGTGCCCTAGGATTTCAACTAAAATTTCAAAACTACCACTATCTCATGAGTTGAAGCTCCTTAGATGGAATTCTACCTTAAATACCCTGAGGAGAATGCAATCTAAAAAATAACCATTCAGTGAAACTTTTTGAAAAGCCAAGAATCTTTCAAAAATCGAATAGTCATGGCCTGATTCATCCAATAAGATTACATTTTCTTTATCTTACCCCATTAAATGGTGTGGTCAAGAGCTCAGCGTGGTGAAGCTCAAAGGTCAGCAACAAAAAAGTGTTTTAGAGATGCCTTCAAAAGTTCCAGAAGAATCTCTAGCTTTTCCTAGTCTCTTTCCAACATGACCCCTTCACCTTTCTTTTCTTCTAGGGAATGGAATTCAGTGGGATGGGAGATAGGTCAGGAATTTACATTAGGTCAGAGGAGTTTTCATTACCCTACATCTTCTATGTAATGACTTTTCTCCTATCTTTTATAAGTACTGTCTATTCCACCACCACCACCCCCCAAAAAGAGAATTTTTCTTTTCCAAACACATTTCCTTAACCAATCTATAAAATAAGCTCCAGAACCTGTAACATCCAGAGTCTATTTCACCTCCTTCAATGGAAAGCCTCTTCAGTTTATAGACTTTAAGCTCTGAAGCAGAAATATATCTCTATATCTCTAAGTACATAGATGATATATGAGAAAATGGATACAAAAGATACGTAATTCTTAAAAGTTCTTTAAAAATTGGTATGTGAAGATTAGTTCTTTAAGAACTGGTATATGAAGATTTATGAACATCAGTCACCACCAGTATGCATTATGTATCACAAAACTGGTTTCATCTCTTAAATCCATCCCTTCCCACGCCTGCCGTCACCTTACGTGAAGCTCTTCTACCTCCCCTGAGCCCAGCAGCTTCCTAAACGTTCTCCACACTATCAATTCTTCTCACTGCTGGTCTACTCTTCCCACTGTGGACAGAATTATTCCCTGGATTACAAATCTGATCCCATTCGCTCTGGGGTTTAACATGTCCAATGGTTTCTCATCAACCACAGTGTAATTCCAGGCATATTAGCTGGGCAGGCAAGATTATTCCACAAGCCGGCCTATTTTCTTTCACAGCTTTAACTTCAGCAGTTCCCGAAATTCATCTAATGGAAGAGTAAAAGAGAAGGACTTGCTAATCCCCCCAAATACTGTGCTTCACATGCTTACGCTTTTCCACAAGCTCTTACTTCTACTTATAATCCCTGCTGCTTCTTTTATACACCACCCCTTACCCTCGACCACCACCACCGTCCTTCAAGCCTCATGTCATTGCCACATTCTTGCTGCACCCACAGCACTAGGCTTGCACATAATTTACAGCATTAACTACATGGTGTAGTAATTGTTTCTACAATTTTTTTCCCTTTTTCTATAAGACTGTAAGTTTCTCAAGGGCAAAAACCATGTCATCTATTTTTCCATTGCACACATAGCCAAGTACCTGGTACTTACAAAATAATTAATGGATGTTAACTGACTTATTGAGTAATAAGACAACAATATATAAGAAATGAAAAGGATTGAAGCAATTTTGTTCTTTTGACGGATAGGAATTTGAGGAATGTAATGGAGAAAGATATTTCCATTTTTCTTTCCAGCAGTTCAATATACAAGCAGAAAGTATAAAATAGTCCCATCTCCTAGAAAGAGCCCTGGATTGGGCTCGACTTTTGGCTCCACCATTTGCCAGCATTATAACCTCAAATAAGTAATAAAATTTGTGAATCTCAGTTTCTCCATGTGCAAGGAGAAGATAAATATCACTTGTCCTGTATTCCTCAGAATAGTTAGCATGAAACAAAATGATGCACAAATGTCTTCTGTAAACCCCCAAAAGCTATATAAATATAAAATACCATTAAGTAAGGTACTATTTTAGCAGGTCATACTTTTGGGGGAAAAAATTGGTATAAGTTCAATCAAGAGACAATTTTCCTGTATAATGGCCCAATGCTGATATTAAGAGAATTATTGCAAAAAGACCATGTTTTATCACATGAAGAATTTTGCAGTCCCAAAATTCGTAATATTTTCCAAAGCTTAAATATAAAAACAGAAAACAATCACAAATTATATTTTCCATATAGAAGCAGAGACTAGTTTACAGCAGGCTATATAATATGCTATCATTTTTACTTAGGACGTCAGTCTCGCTTACTAGTGCTAACTGGAGGATGACTGCAGCTACTGCTGGGTGTCTCCACCCAGACATCTAGTGACACTTCCAATTCAACCAGCCCCACTCATCACTCCCCCCAGCTGACCTGTGAGCTCAGAGAGGGCAAGGACCAGCCTCACACATCCATTACTGTGGACCCCACCCTTAGCACGGTTCCGGGCACAGATAATAGCTCTTAATAATTATTCACTGGAAGAATGCAGGAAGGAAGTGAAGTCTGACCTTTAAAAAAAAGCAGGCAAAATGGTTCTAGGGGAAACTTTAACAGGAGACCTCTTTAAGCGCTGTTAAGGGAGGGCCTGATGGGAAAAGGCATCCAGAGGTCCTGATTTGTGGCCATCTCTTCTCATTTGCACAATTTCCTGCAGCAGGTAAATTGTCGACTTTTCTAGTTTTAGTTAGTTGGGTTTTTTCAAGAGTTGACACCATTCTGCTTTTATCTATGAACAATTCATCGTTATGAAAGGGTGCTGTCGCATCTATGTTGTTTTGGGGTGTTACAGAAGGCAGATCCACCTATAAAATTTATAAACAAACTACTTGTCATGGTTTTCTGTCCTGTACTTTATCCAAAAGTTAAAGCTTCATACTTTGGCTGGACAGGTGGATAACTACGCAGACCCAAGTTTGACCTGACATCTCTAAAAGGAAGTCTCTTTGTCACATTTACATTTTAATGATTGTCTCCTGTTATAACATTACTTCTCTCTTTTATTGGCCCTTCTAAATATTTTTGTGTGTGACCACAAAGTAAGAGCTCTTTTCCCTACAAACCTGACAGAACTTGTATCTGAATGATTATTGCCCCTCATCCTATACCCCTGGAAGGTAAACCACTGAGTCTCATTTCTGATACAGTGTGTGGACCTCTGTCATCAGCAACGTGTGAAATTGCTTCAGGCCTGACTTTTCTAACAGCCTCCCAAATTACCCACTGTTTCATCTTGATTCCAAACACTCTTTTTTTTTTTACATGGGCAGGCACTGGGAATTGAACCCAGGTCTTCTGGCATAGCGGGCGAGCACTCTGCCTGCTGAACCACCGTGGCCCGCCCGATTCCAAACCCTCTTGGTTCGCACCTATCGTGTTTCCTCTTCTTAATTTTGACCCACCAAGAATTTTCTGATTTCTTAAAAAATAAATTTAAGCCTCTTCACTGAGAAAAAAAGCATACGTTATATAAATAAACTATTAAATATTCCAGTTGTTGTAAAACCTGGCTGATCACCTGAACTGCATGGAGGGTTATATACCATCTCAATGCACTTGGGAGATTCTGACCCAACAGATCTGGATGAAGAGTGTAGGAACCTACAAGTATTCAAATCTTTTTAGGTGTTTCTAATTATCAGTCAGGCTTTAGAACACCCTCGTAAACAAGATTTCAGCATCTAACAGATTTTGGTCTGTTTTTATTCATTCATCTATAATATTTTCTCATATCTGACTTGGAGCATTTTAAAAATGTGCTGTTAGATTCTCTCTGGAACATGTTTTAAGGGAGGGATTGAATCTCTCCACTGAGAATGTTGCTTTCCCTGGGATATAGCCGCATTTAATATCACTCCTGCCCCATGGGGGAATATTAAGTTGAGCATGTGCACTCAAGTTTTTCTCATCTTCCTCTGAGAGCCAGGCACTTGCAAGAAACCAAGCTACATTCAGGCAAAAACCAGATTTCATTTGCAGATGAAGACTAGAATAAGAGCTGTGGACGAGGGGATGAAGAATGGAGGTAGAGAAAGGAGCCCTGGCTGCTTATCCCTCCCCTTTCCTTAACGTGCTTCCATCTCTGTACCCCACCCTGAAACCCACGCTCACACTGGCCTGACCTAACAGGAAAACAAATACTGGCAGAGGAGCTGCAGTGGGACAATGAGGAGGAAATTTCAGACAGAAGCCGGAGGATAAATGCAGCAAGAGGGAGGTATCCCAGTTTATAGGAGAATGGAGATAACGGGTGTTCCTGGAACCAGTATTTAATGGTAAGACAATAAGGTGAGAAGGGTATTTGGTCACGTACACTATCAAAAATCATTTCCCTTTTTATAGACTGCCACTTGGAGCAGCTGTCCTCTAACACTTTTGTGTATCAGAAAAACCTGAGGTGCTTTTCCCAAATATATATGACCACAGACTTGGAACACATAATCCATAACCTGACCAGCTCAGCACTCCCACCTGGAGTCCCTCTGAAGAATTCTATAACTCCATGAACTACAGGTCAAAAATCAGGAGGCTGGATGATTATATGCATTTCATATAGTGATGCTAAATATCCACACACCCAAATCTTTGCATTTGACATTCTAGAAGTTTGTAAATGGCTTATTCGCTTTTTTTCTCACTTTTTATTATAGTAACATACACAACTCAAAATTTCCCATTTTAATCACCTTCATGTATATAATTCAGTAGTATTAAATTACATTCACAATACTGTGTTACCATCACCAATATCAATTACCCGAACAGTTTCAACACCTCAAATAGAAACTCTGCACCCATTAAGCAATAAATCCCTGTTTCCAACCCACCTCCCACCCCTGCAGACCCCTGGTAACCTATAACCTACTTTCTTCTCTTTGAGATTTGCTTCTTCCAATATTTCATATGAGAGATCATTCAACATATTTGTCCTTTTGTGTCTGGCTTATTTCATTCAATGAGATGCCTTCAAAGTTCATTCAAGTGTAGCGTGTACCAACCAGAACTTCATTCCTTTCAAAACCTGAATTTAGGTTCCTGTTTTGTTTTTCTTTTTCTTTTGTTTTGTTGATAGTAGGTATGAAGTAGTATCTCATGGGGGTTTTGATTTGCATTTCCCTGATGACCAATGATGTTGAGCATCTTTTCATGTGCTCATTGGCCATTTGTATATTTTATTTGGAGAAATGTCTATTTGAGTCTTTTGCTCATTTTTTTTTAAATACCAAAAAACACCAAACACACATAAACATTTGTAACTTTTGATCATTCCGTTCTACATATAAAATCAGATATTGATATAAGAACAATAGCATCACATAGTTGCATATTCTTCATCATGATCATTTCTAGGAACATTTGCATCTATTCAGAAAAAGAAATAAAAAGAAAACAGAAAAATATTCATGCATACATACCCCCCACCCCTCCCCCTCACTGATCACCAGCATTTCACTCTAAATTTATTTTAACATTTGTTCCCCCTACTATTCATCTTTATTCCATATGTTTTACTTGTCTGTTGATAAGGTAGATAAAAGGAACATCAGACACAAGGTTTTCACAATCACAGTCACACTGTGAAAGCTATATCATTATACAGTCATCTTCAAGAAACATGGCTACTGGAACACAGCTCTACATTTTCAGGCAGTTCCCTCCTGCATCTCCATTACATCTTGTATAACAAGGTGATATCTACTTCATGCATAAGAATAACCTCCAGGGTAACCTCTTGACTCTGCTTGGAATCTCTCAGCCATTGACACTTAATTTTTAGTCTCATTTCACTCTTCCCCCTTTTGGTCGAAAAGGTTTTCTCAATCCCTTGATGCTGAGTCTCAGCTCATTCTAGGATTTCTGTCCCACGTTGCCAGGAAGGTCCACACCCTTGGGAGTCATGTCCCACATAGACAGGGGGAGGGTGGTTGAGTTTGCTTGTTGCGTCGGCTGGAGAGAGAAGCCACATCTGAGCAACAAAAGAGGTTCTCTTGGGGGTGACTCTTAGGCCTAATTTTATGTAGGCTTGACCTATCCTTTGTGGGATTAAGTTTCATATGAACAAACCCCAAGATTGGGGGCTCAGCCTATAGCTTTGATTGTCCGTACTGCTTGTGAGAATATCAAGAATTCAACTTGGGGAAGTTGAATTTTCCCCCATTCTCATCGTTCCCCGAAGGGGACTTTGCAAACACTTTTTTATTCACTGTTCAAATCACTCTGGGATTTATCGGGGCATCACTCTGGACAAACCAACAAAATCTCATGTTGTACTCAAGGTTCCATGTACTTAGGGTGTTCAATAAAGCTGTCTACATAAGTTATATTAGGAAATGCACTAGTCAAAATATAAATTTTGTACCAAATAAACATTTTTTGCTTTAGTCTCACACATGAAGTAAAATTTTAAAATATTAACTACCATCTGTTTTCAGCACCCTGCAGTAATGACATTCCTTTGTTCTTTCTCATTTTTGCTCATTTTTTAATTGGGATATTTGTTTGTTTTTTTTTTGTCATTGAGTTGAAGCAGCTGTTTATATATTCTGGATATTAAACCCTTTTCAAGTATATGGTTAGCAATAATTTTCTCTCATTCCATCGGTCATCTTTTCATTTTCTTGATAGTATCCCTTGATACAGAAAAGTTTTAAAATTTTATGAAGTATAACTTGATCTATTTTTTTCTTCTGCTCCTCATGCTTTTGGTTTCCTATCTAAGAAATCACTGCCAAATTCAAGGTTACAAAGGTTCCCATGCCCTATTTGTTTTTATTCTCAGAAAAATATAGAGCCACTATTATTTTTTTCTTATTTTAACAAAAGTAATTGTTTACTTTTAGCAGTAAAACACTCACATACACTTTCATACACAAACAACACACCCTGATTCTGACTGTCTGGGATGCATAATGTCGACCAAAGAATGTAGATTCTGGCCATCCGCCCTGCCAGGCAGCACCCAGCCTCCAGGAATGTGCATACAGTGACTAAATCCAGTGAAGTATATCATAAATCTCTAAAACGGGTGATTCCTGGCTCTGCCATTTTTCACCCTGCCACGTCCAACTCAGTGAGAGAAAAGGCTCTCCACCACAACTTCTATGCCCCTCTCCCTGCCCAGAAGGGGAAAAGTACAGCCTGCCAAACAGAAGCCAGTTGTGCTGTGGTACTTACAAGCCCAGTTCAGCCCGAGCAGTCATCAGGTTTGCTCTTCCAGAAACCGAGGGAACAGATGCACAAGGGACCATAATGAAATGCTACAGTTTCCCAGTATCTGAGTGACGTGCTCAAATATCAACTCTCCTACTATTTAGGGCATTTATATTTAAATATAAATCAACACATTCTAACTCAAAACAAGGGAGATTATTCAACATATCCTAATAACCTTCTATACTAATAAACCATCTAACAATTACTAAAGTTCTTTGTCCCTCTGTAATTCTCCCTGAGAAAAGTTATAAAAATATAATTATCTTCCTGAGAGTGTAGTTATTTTGTGAACTTATCTTCATTAATTACTAAAATCAAGTTCTCCATTTTAATTTGCACCTTCTTTAGAGCACATATATATATATATGTGAGCATATATATATATATATAATTTTATAAAGTGCCATGTTTTTATTTGAAAGTGCAAAATATGAATGCTCTATAACTATAGACGTACCTTCATAAAATATAATGAACTACAACATGTCACCACAAGATGGCAGCAGTGTTACACTAATGCTCAGATTTTTCTTTCAAAGGAACACCAGTGGGCGTTTTGTTTGTTTGTTTTTTCAGAGATACACAACTTTTTCCTATACTTGTGAGTGGCACAAGGAGTTACTATCCTTTTTTTCCTTTATCAAACGCCCCTACTGATTTCCGAGAATACTCTCTTTTCCCACACATTACATTCTGATGTAACCATTTTCCTTCACAGCCACAAGGATACAACAATTCTGATATAAGGAGATTTTTTCCTTAAGTTTTCTTTATTTTGAAATAATTTCAAACTTCAAGAATTGTAAAAGTAATACAAAACCCCTACTCCAACATACCCCTCCACTTATATACCCAGATCCACCAATTTAAACTTTTTGCCACATTTGCAATATCCATCCATCTATCCGTCTATCTATCTATCTTTCCAAACAGTTAAGAGTAGGCTGTATACATTATGCTCCTTGAATACATAATGCTTCCCTGTATAATTCCTAAGAACAAGGACATTCACTTATGTAACCTCACCTTAGGTGATCTGGGGACATTTTGATGTGGCCTAAAATAAACCATTAAAGATCAAGTTTGTTTATTTTTTTAAACTAGTAACAAATGTGCAAAACCGAGAACCTCCCCCCCTCCCTGACTCTCACCGTGCTGCTCTCCTCCCAGTTTCCCAATCCTAGAATTCAGTTCGCGGCTGAGACATGGGCTCGGTGGAGTTAGGGGTCAGTGACGGTTCAGGATGGGCCGGGAGAGGGGGTGAAGCTCGGAGAGCTGTCAGACTAACCACACAGAACCAGGAGTCATGCATTTACCAGACAGACTTATCTCAGAATCATCCTATGCAAAACGTCTGCTCACTGTCTGGAATCTCGTTTGTATTTTCAATGGTCTGCCTGTCCAGTGCTCTTGTTCTTCCCCTGACAATATCTGGACCTGAACTGCATAGGGTATTCTTAGCTACATTTCTACCTGTTCTCTGAAGTCATAAATAGATCATATAGATGACAGATTTATAGACAGGCAGATAGATAGACTTATGCACATACACACATACATTACATATAATGTGTCTAATACCATAAACTATACTCTGATGGTTTTGATGGGCCAGACTGATATCCCTAAAAGGATAACCCAGTTCTAGATTTTTAAAAAAATTCTAACTGGTCACAGAAATGATTAAAATCAAATTTGACAGTCTCTGTGATTAGGATAGGGGCAAAGAAAAGGTCAGAGGATGGCAGTTGTGCAAATGACTAGATCAAACAGCAGTACATATATATATGCTATATATGCATGCACACCCATACACATGCACATGTGCATATACACGCACACACGCCCACGCCTATACATGCATGCATGCATGCAAGACCAGCACCGGTTCCCCTCTCTGAGCGGGACAGCGTGGCCATTGGTCGTGTTGCATCGCTGTCTTCCATTTATTCCTCCTCTAAGCTCTTCCCTATCCTATCTCCCAGCACAGAAATTTGACTCCTCTCTCCTTTAAGCTACTTCTGTTCCTCGTCCTTCCACCCAACTCCGTGTTGTATACAGTCATCCGTTAAGTGCCCCACAGCGGTGCAGAGCTGCGGTGTGCGCCCCATGGTGACTCCCCAGCTCTCCAGCTGCAGAAGCCCCTGGGCACATAACTTCATATTTCTGGGCCCGAGTTTTCTCTCCTTTAAACTGCAGATGATAACAGGGAGAACCAATGCACAGAGGTATCATGAGGATTAAATGAGCTGACGCAGGTAAAGTTTTTACTACTGCTCCTGACACGCAGTACTCAGTAAATATTAGTTGTTCTTGGGTGGGTTTCGCGCCATCCTCTGTGAGGCAGTAGCTTCCCAGAGGCAGGACCATGTCGACTTCTCCTTTGCATTCTCAGCTCCCAGCACATTGCCCCTCGCCTCAGCGGTTCCCATCACCTGTTTCTTAACTAGACTGAACTGTTCGCTCACAGCAGCCCACCTCTAATCGGTCCCCCTTCACCCATTCTTTCTCCTGGGCTTGGCTGATTTTAAAAACTTTTTCACCTCTTGATTATGAACGGGGTTACTGGGGATGGCCTCCTCTCCATTGCCACAATGCATCTTTGAAAAAAGATTGGGGCATTCGTGCTGCTTCTTTCCTTTTCCTCAGCCTGACCGCCTTATAGCTTTCACTCTCTCGGTTTCAAGGAAACCACCCCTTGGCTATTTCCAGTTATATCCTACATGCCAAATCTCCCTGGGTGAATTTATCCTTCCCATAGCTCCCACCATCTTCTCTAAATAAGTACATAAATCCTAAAATAAATGTCTATATTTATTTTCAGTTTTTCACTCCAGCTTCATGGATAACGGCCTCCTCGACATCTCCACATGGACCTGCAATCACCACCTGAAACTAGACAAGCACATTACATTCCACAGAACAGATATCTTAGGGTAATAGAAACAAACAAACACTGACCTGGCTTCAGGAAACCTAGATTCTAACTCCTAAACTTCCAGTAACTAACTGCGTGACACTGGATAGAAGTCCCTGACCCTGTACAGAACTCAACATGAATTCAACACCTTCCCACTGAAACCTCTGCTCCTGCCTCCGGGGCCGTTCTTCAAATTCTCAGGCTATTTTATTTTCCCTCGTCTGTAAAGGCTTTGGTCTGCCATCAGCATGTTTCTGAGATGGGACCTTCCTTCGTGCTCCCATAGCCATCGCCCCTTCTCATGACTTCCTTATTTCTTGCCTAGAGCAAAGCATTGGTCTGCCATGAAGAAATGTCTCTGGCACTAGCTCAGGAGGAAGAATTTCCTGATGGAGAGAAGAGCTGGATCAACTAGCCTTACAACCTTTTATGGCACTCTCTCTAAGTGCAGCTTGCATCTCTGCGCCACCCCCCCACACACACACACACACAGCTACTGCTCCTGGCATACTGGTCTACCTGTCATTTGCTGAACAAGGAAAGGCTAGTTGATCCAGCTGCTGTAACAAAGCACCACAGAGTCCAGCAGTTCAGAATCACGGTGGTGGCAAGACATGCTTCCTCCAAAGCCTGCAGGGCCCTGGTGGCGGCTTGCTGGCTATCCGGAACACAGTCTCTGCCTTGGGCATACGGCACGGCCATCTCTCAACTCATCTTTCTCCTACTGCCTCCAAATTTCCTCTGCTCATAAAGACACCAACTCACTCTGATCCAGGGTGGCCTCCTTTAACTAAAAGCATGTTCAAAGAGTTCATTTACAAATACGTTCATATGCACAGGACTGGGGGTAGGACTTGAACATGTCTTTTGGAGGAGACACAACTCAATCCATAACAAGCAGACACCTTTCATTTGGAAGGTGCTGCCTCCCCTTTACGTTGAGCCCAGGTGTGGAAAACAGCTCTACTCTTGATAACCCGTAATAAAATGGAGACCAGATGGAACATGCAGATGCACCTTTACCAAAGGCTGGAGGTGACCAAAGGGATGTAAACACAGAGAGGGCCATGCCAGACAACAGGCACAAAACATCTCCTGTCCTCCAGGCTGTGAGGAAAAAGAGGGGCCCCAGAGTCTTCCCGTCTTGACCCCCCACCAGACACGCAGCAGGTGCTCTTCCACCGCCAAGGGGTGTGATCTCAGAAAGTCTCCGCTCTCAAGGTCCCCAACTAAAGCCAAGAAGCCGAGCCCCCTCACTGGCCAGCTGGGGCCCATTTCACAGCTCCTGTTCCTCCACTCATGGAATGCGGCTGACTTGGCAGGCCTCAAAAGAACACCACCATATGGCAAAAGATCCCGCCATCCACAAGGGGAAATCCCAAGGACAGGGAAATGAACATCACAGATACTTCCTTACCCCAAACTGGCCCCCGTCTAATTAATTCTCCAGACTCACTTTCCCCCAGAATTGTTTTTTTTAGACACAGATCTTGCACTGTCACTTCCCTGTTCAAGATCTCCGTTGGTTATTCATTAGCCACAGTATAAAACAGAACTCTTTAACTCTGCATTTATGGCCTTCATGATGCACTTCTTTACAGTTTTTATGGCACCCTCTCTAAGTGCAGCTTGCATCTCTGCGCCACGCCTCCACCCCCCCCCCCCCCCCCCGCCACACACACACACACACACAGCTACTGTTCCTGGCATACTGGTCCACCTGCCATTTGCTGAACAAAACACATATCTTCCTATCCTGGGGTCTGTCAGGTGGCTCTCCACAGACCCAGAAGGCTCTCTCCCAATGTCCTTAAAACCACCAGATTCAGCCTAAAATGCTGGTCCAAAATGCCAGCTGTTCTGGACACATCATCAGGTAGAGCTTATTTACAACTCTGTGTACCTAGTCATCACAGAGCCCCTATTTGTAAAAAATAACGATTCACATGAGAAAGAAGAGCACTAAGACTGTGTTTAATCTGAAAAGCTTCTCTCTGTACTTGTCCAATATTTTCAGTGATACGTGAATTCTGAAAAATAGGATATAATACAGTATGAGTAAAAAAAAAAACATGAAGCAGGTCAAATTACCCACTTAGTCTTTGAAGATTATATAACCCCATCTCTCTAATCACCAAAGGTCATTCTAGTATACAAATTACTTTTATAGCTAAAGCCTATTTTTGTCTGATATCAGTATAGCTACCCCAGCTTTTTTTTTTTTTTTTTTTTTTTTTTTTGGTTATTGCTTGTGTGGAATATCTTTTTCCATCCTTTCAATTTTCTTGTATCTTTGAGTTTAAAATGAGTCTCCTTCAAGTTACTCTCATTTCATCCTAATCCTACCCAAACTCCACTCTACTTGAGAACAGCTGCCTTCAAACAAGATGTTTACGGTGTCCTTGGGATAGAAGGGGCCTTTCCTTTCCCTCTCTCCAGACCACATATCCCTATATAATGCTTGTGTTTGGCTATATAATATATATTTACCCTTATTATATATGTTTCACTGCAAACACAGTTGTCGGTCTGCTAAGGTTATAAAGACCTAGGGAGTACTCAAAAGCTTCTTGCACTTTTTCCTTGGGAAGATGAGGCAAACGAAGATTACTTCACCTGGGACGCCTAAAATATACAAATTCTTTTAAGGGAAAGGTAAGAATCAGCTCTGATGATTTACATATGAAATATATTTTATTTTATATATCCTAGTCTTTCCTTTAACAAAAATTTCTTGAGTGTCTGCTGTGTGTCCCAAACTGTTCTTAGCATTGGAGGTAGAACAGTAAACAAAACGAATAAAAAGGTCTGCTCTCATGGAGTGTGTGTGTGTGTGTATATATATATATTATATTGTTAACATCTTATTTCATTTTACTTCACAAATATATAAAATGGTGAATAATTTACCTGTAAACCTTGCTGAATTAGTTTGCATTTATGCACAAGAAAATCTAGAAAAAAGTATGTGGAAAAACAAATATTCAAATTTAGGATAGCACAGTATGAACACTCAAAGAATAGTTTTCTAGATGAGAAAGCAAATGGCCACTTCAAAATAGTAAAATCAAAGTCATACTAGCTTTGAGGACAGAATTTACCATTCAATTCTCAAACGATGCCTCCTGTTGTTTTTTATTTTAAACAAACCTACAACTTTAGGTTACATAAGTTTAAAACCACATACACATATGCAAACACAACAACACAAGTTGTTTGAGAAGACAAAGTTCATGCACATTTTTTGTAAAAAGTTCCTTTGGTAAATTTCTTATTTGTAATGACTACTAATATTGCTTTACTACTACTATCAAGTCTTTCCTATGTTGAAAGGATGATAAGGAACCAAATTCAGCAATGATGTAATGGATAATTACTGGCTTTAGCATTAAGTAAAACTTTGTTTAATAAGTAGTCTTCAAATGGAAATATCTTCCTCAAGCAGATAAAAATGTTTGTGTAAGAGAAACCGCTAATGGTCTGTTATCCATTCTTCCTTCTCCCAAATTTTAAGCAGTATTTTAGTTTCCCTGACTGCTTAAACAAATATTATGAAGTAGTCCAGCTTAAATAATAGGAATTTATTCGCTCATGGTTTTGAGCCCGCAAAAATGTCCAAATCAAGGCCATGTTTTCTTCATGAAGACTGAAGACTAGCTGCCGGCGATCTTCGGTTTCTCTGACACATGGCAAGGCACATGGCGACGTCTGCTGGTCTCTCTCTTCATTTCTGAGTTTCATTTATTTCAGCTTCTTGCTTCCCTGGTTTTATTCTCTCTTTGCCTGAATTTCATTCTCTTATAAAGGACTCCAGTAATGGGATTAAAACCCACCCTGACTGAGGTGGGCCACCTTAACTGAAGTAGCCTCATCAAAAGGTCCTTCTTACAATGGATTCACTCCTCCCAGGAATGCATTAAATTTAAGAACATGTTTTTCTGGAGCACATACAGCCCCAAAGCACCACAGGTGAATACTTAGCCTCCCAGCCAAACGCCGCATCCCCGAGCCCACCTTGCATGTGGCCATGAGACTGACTTTAGCCCAAAAAGGAGTGAAAGTGATGGATTCAACTCAAGTGTCATCACCTTACAGACACTTGCCCTGGGTCTGGATTCTCTTTTCCCACTTTCTGCTGGCCAGATATGGCATGACGTGAGCAACCTCAGGAGGCGGGGCATGTGAAAACTAGTAAAACTACACTCCTTGGGCATTCTGCAATTAGACGTCCCCATGTGACAAGATTCTTGCCAATGGACTATGAGCAGAAGTAATGGTGCCGCTTCTGGCTTAGACTTTTAGATCATGGATCACACTCATCCATATTCTTTCTGCACTTTCTGGTTGAACTTTGTAAATGAGGACACAGCTTTCACCATAAAGACAAAGAAGACCCTCTAGAGGGGTGGCAATGTGCAACACGGAAGGAACCAGGGCCATAAATGGCCCAGAAAAGCAGAGCTCCCCAATGACCTGGAAAGCTTGCCTCATGCTGTGATAGGAGAGAAAATCGACTTTGTTTTCTAAGTCTTTGAATTGTGGGGTTTCGTTGTTACTGCAACTTAACTACTGTAAGTAATATCCGAGCCATGAATTGAGGATGAGAGAGCCACCCCATCAGCTCTGGACCACATGCCTCTGGGCTCTTAATTGATGAGAGCGAGATAAACTTTTGTATTATTTAAACCACTGTATTTTAGGGCCTTTATCACAGCAGCTTAGTCTATAAATACTATATTCCTCCCATCTAATCTGTAATTAGTTGTTTCCGTGGGATATTACTATAACTCTAGGAACAGGTACAAGACTTTTACCCAACATCCATTTCCCTTTATGTACTTCCTAAAGAAATCCTGATTTTGTTTACGTATCTATTCCTCTCTGCAAGTTCTATGCTTAGGGGATGCTGACTCTATTCCTAGCCCTAGCAAGTGGATATTAATGAGTTTAAAAAACTGCCTATTAGAATTCCTTTCCCCTTGCCAGCGAGTAATTATGTTAGAGGTTGGCATAGGACCTAGTTGTAACCAATGAGATGTGGGGGGAGGTCTGCCAGGCTAAAGCTTTGGGTACACCTAAAGAGAGAGCTCATTTTCTGCCTGTTATCAGATGTGACACCTCAAATTGATTCAGAGCTCCCTACATATAAAGCTAATGCAGAGAGGAAGGCATGCTGATGGCGTCCTAACTAATAAAGTATAAAAAGAATTCCCAGATAATGTAACATCATCGATAAACCAAACCTGGACATGAAATAGAAATAATATATTACCCCCAACCCAATCAGGAACTGAAAGAAACATACTGAATTACAAATAACATCAAAGAGCCCTTGAACCAGCATACAAAAAAAATCTAGCTATGTGTGGCAGCATTCTCTGCTTAGTTTATTCTTACTTCAAAATGACAATCCACAAAATTACAGGGCTTAAAATCACCAAACTACAACTGCCCCCCGCCAATATTTATTTATATATTTATATAACTATCTCCTCCTAATCCCAGTCTCCAGAGCACTCTTGCAAAGAGATGTGAAATTCATTTACCTGGTCCACTTAATGCCCATTATTTCTCTTCAAAAAGGCATACTGAAGATTATAATCCTTTCACTTACCTCTTACTGATTTCTCCAACACAATCCCTAGCTGGCTTTTCTAAACATTCCTTCCTGTCAACAAAAGTTCCAAATCATTAACAGCCACTACCCTAACGAGCTCCATGGAGTGTTGTATTCTTTTCCCACTGTGTTTTTAGACCCACTCTGAAGCCTAATTCATTCCTCGTCCTGGGTGAAATCTGTTTCAAAGCTTTTGCAATCACTCAGAAAAAAAATAAAATAAAAGTCTTCCAGTCACTTCTAGTCACAATTGTTCAGCAGGGAAAATGTCCAGTTCCAAACTCCCCAGTCCCGATTGCTCCAGGCGCAGGAGACCCCTTCTCTCTTCAATCTGTCGGCTCCTTCAGTGACCAGCTCCTCAAATCGGGCCCCTCATGGTTCCCCAGACACTTTCCTGCTGGGAACCACCGCCTGCAGGTCCCAGGACACAAGCAGTGCTTCTCTGGTTGATCACTTAGAATGCCTGTCCACCTTCTAGCCTCTACAAAGTTACAGCAGCCCTGGCAGGAAAGGTTCTTGGGTAGGGCCACTTTTAAAAAGCCCATTAGACCCTCTTCTGGTCCCCAGAAAACAGATACCCCTTCTTTGTCATTAGTGGTGGCACAACTGGAAGGCAGTTCCAGCCAACACTGGACCTCTAAAATTCTCTAGTCTGGGTTCAGTGTCCCTACAGCTTCCAGAGGATATCAACCAAGTGAAGCAACCCACACAATCTCCTTCAAATTCTCACTTAGCTCAAGGCAAGAGAGAAGCATTCCTTTCCTTCCTTACCTCCCGCCCTATCTTGGCCTCTTCAACCTTTAAGGTGTTGGGCTAAAGCTGCAAATGGTCATCTAGGAATGTGGATGTCATTGCCACCTGTTGATTTGTTAACAACTTTGGGGGGCTTCAGCCAAACCTGAAACAGAATGAAACCCATTTAAATATCCTGTTTCAGTTGTTTTCCCCTATATTCAATATCTGTCTATCTCCCCCACTCTTCCGGATACTGTTCCCTAAGTTCTAGCAGAGATTCAGTTCTTTCATTCTCATAAACTTTCTTCCTTTAAGAATGTTCTTTTCCCATTAACGCGCGCACACACACACACCCCTATTTCTCCTGTCTCTCCCTCCTGTCAGTGCCAGACCTCTAGCATCAACTGTCTATACTCATTATCTCTGCTTCTTCGTTAGACATTTCCTTCTGAACCACCTGCAATCCTAACATCTCCTCCGAAGCCCCTGAAAAGACTCTGTGGGCACCCAGAGTAGACCAGCCCTGTTTAAGAGAACCTTCTGCAATAACAGAAATGTTCTCTCTATGTCCAGTCTAACGCAGTAGCTACTAGCCAAATGCTGCTTTTCAACACTTGAAATGTGGCTAATGTTACGTGACCAAGACACTGAATTTTCAATTGCCCTTAATTTTAACTAATGTTATTGAAATAGCCACATGTGCCTCATGGCCACGGGACTGAATAACACAGTTCTAAACCAAAAAATCAGCTGGTTCCCAAATCTCAGTCTACCTTCATGCAACATCCATTGGTACTACTATCATTCTATATAGCAGGGGGGGGAAAAAAGGTTGGTTGTGTTTATATGCATCTACTTCTGGATGTTTTATTCTGTTCCACCAATCTATATATTTATCTCTGACAATACTGCACAGTCTTGGTTAACACCTTTATTATACATCTTCAAATTGGGTAGGATGCAATACTAGGGGTCAATAAGCAGGCCAGGATGGGGGCAGAAGAAGGAGTATAGGATGTATGGGGTTTTCTTTTTTCTTTTTATTTCTTCTTCTGGAGTAATGTAAATGTTCTAAGATTGATCAGTCATGGTGATAAATACCCAACCATGTGATGATACTTTGGGTGGATTGTATGTTGTATGAATATATCTATATACAATTGCATTTTTAAAATACCTGCAGTTACTACAAGCCTGGCAGGAAAGAAATGAGTGATAGCTATGACCTGTAAGTGTCCTGAGAGCTGTAGATGGAGGAACTTGTCAGCGAGCATGCCTTTCTGACACCGTGTAAGACAACATATGGGTGATCCATGAACTAAGAATTCTGTTTCTTCTGTCCTCTCTTGGCAGAAATTCAACTATAGGAAAATTTAAATCTCCTCTTTAAATAAAATTTGTAAATGATACACTGTTGTCTACTTGTTTCTCTATTCACTTTACCCAGTTGATAACACGGTTCGTTATGCAGAGCTAGATCGATGAGAAGGAAAAATATAAACCTTTATAAAGTAGAAAAAGCCAACCACACATCATCACAGAGACACCAAGTCAAGCAGCTATAAACTCTGAAATGTTTTTACAGACCCACACTAAATTCTAGTATTCCCCCAAACCTAACTCTAGTTTACATTTGGAAAAACTTACTTTTAAAGATGAAAACTGTACTACCAAGTCTGAGTCAAGCTTTGCTTTTTTACGTTACTTATAGATGTATAAACAGATCAGATCAATTGTTACTAAGCATATTTTAATATAACCTTTATATAGCTTCCTCAAGTTTTTTTTCATTTAAATTTCACAAACTTAAGAAGTGGTTGATTTAAAAACATAAACTTGTATTCGTTCCTTAGAAATCATTGCTATGAACCTCATAAGTATTTTCATATAATAAGATTTGTGAACCCTGAGCACTAAATATGAATTTGGCCCTTGAATTGATTTCATATTGCAAAATGTTCTGTGAAATTGTGTGTCTCTGGCCATCACTGGAAAAACAGAAAATTCTTCCCATAAGCAGGCACAATCAATGGCTAGCCTTCCAAAACGAGCCTCAAGCATGGACAGATAGAAATATGGGTTTTTACTGTAAAATTCTTTAACATTTTCTGCACATTTAAAAATGCTTATAATATAATGTTGGGGGAGAAAAAACTCTAAACAGTGAAAACTGCTATGTCAACTACAATTGAGGATGGTAATTCTGATAGAACTCAAAGCTCAATGGTGAGACATGAAATTCATCACTAACCCTATGCCTATTGTGCAATTTAAGTCTTACTTTCTCTGAATTTCTTTCTCTTTCCCCATTTGTACTTGTTTCTCTTCCTTCCTGTCAGTTTCTTGTCCTTTCTAACATCCTCTTACTTCTCTCTCTCTCTCTCTCTCACACACACACACACACACATCATACATTCAAGTCTTTTCTCTGCCTCACAGTCCAAATCCAAAACTTCTAAAACATAATCTTTTGTATTTCACTGGCCACAGTAAGCCTCTCTCTCTCTCTCTCTCTACATATATAGATAGATAGATAGATAGATAGATAGATAGATAGATAGAGCAATGCAAAGTGTTTTGCATTTCTCTATGGGGGACAAACAAAATAAACTGAAATTGATTGGTTCGGGGGCAGGAGCATCACAGGGAGATGTTAAAGGATATGATTCTAAGGATGGCTGCCTCTCTCCCCACGAGCTTCAGTTAGGAAATGTGCAGCTGCAGGAAGTGCAGGCAACCATCTCACTACCATGTGTGACAAAACTAAACAGAGAAGGGTAGAGCCCAGGGAATCACCTGGGTTAAGACCTGAAGCTACAGTGATTCTATCAAATGACACCTGGAACCTGCCCTTCCCCTGGACTTCAGAGTAGCAATTCCTTTGAATGCTTAAGCCTATTTGACTTGAATTTTCTGTTACATGCAACCAAAAGCATACTGTCTGACGTAATTTTGCCAAGCAGGCAAATGGACCCCAGTGGAGACGTAAGAGTGAGTATTTTATATTGTTGCCACAGCTGTTCACAACCTGATTCCCACATGATACCTGCCTAACGTCATACCGCCAATGTCCCTCTCTAACCTCCTCTCAAATGTCAGATTTCTCTTCCTAAAACATTGTCATGACTCCTATTCTTCCCCACACTTACAAACCTACAATGACTTAAAAAAAGGAAAAGCTAGAATCTTTCCTTAACATATGTTTTGGTCAGCATTATTGAGGTTTGTTTTGGTTTGCTAAGGCTGCGAAGATACAATATTCAGAAATGGTTTGGCTTTTACAATGGGGCATTTACAAGTTACAGTTCTTAGGCCGTGAAAATGTCCAACTCAAGGTTTCAACAGGACAATACCTTGACTCTGAAGTGAGGTTGCTGGCATCTGGAGTTCCTCTGTCACATGGGAAGGCACACGATGATATCTGCTGGTCCTTCTTTCCTGGGTTTCTTTACTTCCAACTTCTGGCTTTAAGTAGCTTCCTCTGAAGGGGGTATGTCCTTGTCTCTCAGCTCCTCTGGGGCTCCTCTGAGCTCTCAGCTTTTCCTGTGTGTCCTTTATCCTCTTATAAAAGACTCCAATAAGCGAATTAAGACCCACCCTGGTGCAGTTCTCAACTGAAACAATCTAATCAAAAGGTGCAACCTACAACAGATGTCCATCCACTGGAATGGAGTAAATTTAAGAGCATGATTTTCTGGGGTACATATCAATGTCAACCTACTACAAGGTATAATACAATAAGTCATCATTTTTAAATATAAAACCTGATGCATTCTGACAAATGTACCACTGTGTAACACCACCACAATCACAATAACAGAATATTTCCATCATTTCAGAAAGTTCCCCCAAACCCATTTGCAGTCAACCACGTCTCTATCCCCAGGCCCGGATAACCACAGATCTACTTCCTTTCACTATCATTTTGCCCTTATTAGAGTTTCCTATAAATGGAATGATACTGCATATATTCTTCCATGGCTGGCTTCTTTCACTTAGCATAGTGCTTTTGAGATTTGCATATCAGTAGTCCATTCCTTTTTATTCCTCAGTATTCAACAGTAGGAAAACGTCACAATTTGTTTATCCATTTATCAGTTAGTTAATGAGCATTTAGGATGTTTCCAGCTGGGGCTATTAAAGCTATTTTGGCTATGATGATTAAAGCTGCTATGAACCCTCCAGTACAAATCTTTTGTGGCCATGTGTTTTATTTCTCTTGGGTAAAAGCCTAAGAATAGCACACTGGGTCATATGCTAAGTGTATGTTTAACTCTATAAGACCACGCCAAACTATTTTCCAAAGTAATTCTAATAAATTGCATCTCCCACAATGAAAATTCCAGTTGCTTGTCATCTCACCAATTCTGGGTATGGTCAGTCTTCAAGCAGTTGTTTAGAAATTTCTCAGTGTGGTTTTATTTTGCACATCCTTGATGACATTTGAGGTTGAACATCTTTTTATTTACTTTTTCGTCATTCACAAATCTTTAGTGAATTCACTATTCAAATACTTTCCTTTTCACTTTGGAAAGGGTATAAATACTATTTTAATAAAGTATAATTTATAAATATTTTCTTTGTGCTTTTTATGTCTTACTGAAGAATTCTCTACCTAACCTGTGATGGTTTGGGTGTTTACCTGAACCCCAGAAAAGACCAGGTTCTTAAAAGTAATCCATTTCTGTGGGTGTAGACCTACTGTGGGTGGGACCTTTTGATTAAGTTGTTTCAATTGGGGCATGCCCCAGTGGGGTCTTAACTCTTCTACTGGAATCCTTTATAAGAGATGAAATTTCAGAAAAGCTAAGAAAATATAAGTTAAAAAAAAGAGAAACACATAGAAACTCAGAAAGAAAGCCAAAGATGAAGCTGAAAGCAAAGGAACTGAGAAGAAGGACCACCATTTGCCTTTCCAGGCGACAGAGGAGCCCCAGATCACCAGCAGCCTTTTTTCAGGAAGAAAGTATTGTTCTGTTGATACCCCACTTTGGACATTTTCACAGCCTCAGAACTGTAAACTTGTAAGCTAGTAAGTCCCATTGTTAAAAGCCAGTCTATTACATCTGCACACTGGTGTTTCCGGCCACAGAGTTCCAGATCCACAATGAATGGAGATGGCCTAAGGGTACAACGATTGAAGAATGGAAAGGGGGAACTATGGTGTATACATTCAATGGACTAGGCCGTCAGAAGGAATGAAGTGGTGAGGCATGCAACTAAGGAATGAAACTTAAAAGCTGTATGTTTAATGAAATGTCAGGAACAAAAGGACAAATACTATCATGCCTCAATCATATGGACTAACTATAATATAAGAATTTGGTGAACTGAAGTTGAGAGCATGGGTTATCAGGTTGGAGTTTATTGTAAAGGGTCCTAGACTGTAAGCTCTTACAGCAGTCACATATATTCAGGAGGTATAATTGTAATTTCTAAATTCTGAGATACTGAGCTTTGAAAGATATGTTGTCTTTCCCAGAAACTTTGGGTATGTATGTGATACCTGAGACTCAGAATTAGAGCTCTGAAGCTATGAAAGTCAGCAGTACCTCCATACAGAACTGTTTAAAAAGTTGAAAAAGAGATCAGACATTGAGTAGAGATATGAATGAAGTTGATCTGCATAGAACTAAATATATCAGAAGACTGGGTAAAGGATGATATCGTCCATATTTTAAAATTTTAACTTCTGGGTGAGAATAAAGAGAGGGATGTTTATCTAGTGCAAAATATATATTTTGGATAGTACATTTTCTGATTTAACTTGTAGATCAGTTTAGTTGGACACCATAAGTACATGGAATCTTAAATAGCATGTGATTTTGTTGATTCATCTAGGTTAGTGTGATACCCCGATAAATCCCAGAGTGATATGGGCCATGAATAAAGACGTACTTGCAAAGTTCCCTTGGGGGAATGGGGAGAAAGGGGGAAATATTTAACTCGCCCATTTGGAGAAAATTCTGTTATTCTTGCAAGCAGTTGGGACAACCAAATCAATAGGCTGAGACCTCGATCTTGGGGTCTACCCTGATGAAATGTATTCCTGCAAAGGATAGGCTAAGCCTACTGAAAATTATGTCTAAGAGTCACCCCCAGGGAACCTCTTTTGTTACTCATATGTGACTTCTCTTTCTAAGCCAACTCAGCAGGTGAACTCACTGCCCTTTCTCCTATGTAGGACATGACCCCCATGGGTGTAAATCTCCCTGGCAACATGGGACAGAAATCCCAGGATAAGCCAGGACCCAACATCAAGAGACTGAGAAAGCCTTCTTGACCAAAAGGGGGAAGAGAGAAATGAGATAAAATAAAGTGTCAGTGGCTGAGAGATTTCACAGTCAAGAGGTTATCCTGGAGGTTATTCTTATGCTTGATACAGATATCCCTTTTTAGTTTATGGTATATTGGAGTGGCTAGAGGGAAGTACCTGAAACTGCTGAGCTGTGTTCTAGTAGCCTTGATTTTCGAAGATGATTGTATAAAGATATGTTTACAATGTGAATGTGTGATCATGAAGCCTTGTGTCTGATGATCCTTATATCCAGGATATAGACAGATGAATAAAAACTATGGATAAATAAATAAATAAATAAATAACAATGGAGACAAAGGTTAAAATAAATTGGTAGATGGAAACACTAGTAGTCAATGAGAGGGAGGGGTAAGGGGTATGATATGTATGAGTTTTTTTCTTTTTTCATTTTATTTTTTTTTCTGGAGTGATGGAAATGTTTTAAAAATAATCATGGCGATGAATACAAACTATGTGATGACATTGTGAGCCACTGATTACACACCATCTATAGAATGTATGTGAAGATTTCTCTATTAAAAAGAAAAAGAATGAAAATCCAGTCCATTTATGGTATACTATACTTCAGCAAAATTTAGCAAACTAAAACATAGCAAAAGGTCCCTAAGATTTCCTCTATTTTATTCTAAAAGTTTTATAATTTAAGCTTTTACATTTAGATCTATAGTTCATTTTGAGTTAATTTTTGGTTATGAAGTAAAGTGAAGGTATGGGATCGTTTATGTTAATGTAGATACCCAATTGCACCAGCAGCAATTATTGAACAGATTATCCTTTCCCCAGTGAATTTCCTTGATAGTCTGGTCAAAATAAGTTGAACATACAGATGTGATCTATTTCTATACTCTCTGTCCTGGTTTAGTGATATATACTCTGTCTTTACCCCCGTACTACACGATCTTCATTACTGTATAGTTTTATAATAAGTCTTGAACTCAAGCAGTGTGAGCCCTCCAATTTTGTTCTTAATTCTCAAAATTATCTAGGCCGTTCTAGGCTCTCTACATTTCCATATTAATTTTAGATTCCACTTGTCAATTCACTAAAATAAAAATCCTAAAGAACCTGCTGGGAATCTGACTGGGATTCCATTGGATCTATAGTTCAGCCGGAAAAAACTAACATCTTAATATTACTGGTCTTTTGATCCATGAGCGTGGTATAACTTTCTACTTATGAAGTGTTCTTTAATTTATCTCAATAACTATTTGGAATATTCAGTGCACAAGTTTTGCATATAATTTTTAAAATTTACCCCTAGCTATTTAATAATTTTGATGCTATCATAGATAATAGTTTTTAGTTTTTATTTCCAATTCTTTATGCTATTATATAGAAACACCACCAATTTTTGCTCCACATTTTCTACATAGATTATTATGTTGTCTCTGAATAAAAATACTTGTATTTCTTTATTTTCAAGTTGTATGCCTCTTTTTTTGTCTTCTTCTTCTTATTTCACTGCACTGGCTAGAACCACCAATAAAGTGTTAATTGGAAATGGAGACAGGGGGCAAATTAAGCTAGTGCTTGGTCTACTCTCTGTATCGGGGAAGCAGCGGACTACAAGAGACTGATCTGTATCTGCCTCTTATTTCCAACACACTCTCATTCAACTTTTGCTCACAAAAAAGACGGTAAAATTTTATTAATCCTTTTTTTTAAAAAAAAGTTAATATAAAATTATAGCAAAAAAAAAAAGAACCTGAACTTTAGTAACACAGCTGGAACAATCCACAGCACCAGGAGAAAAGATTTAATTTAGTTGATTTTCTGTGGTTGCTGGTTGTTCGCAAGTCTCACAGTGATGGAAAGTGCACATTTTTTCCAAGGGACCGAGAAGCTACTGTAGGTTTGGTAGCAGCCCGATGCAAACCAAGAGTCTGGAGATCTTTGCACCATCTCGAGATCTGAGTGGGCCAAACTTCTGAAGGATGTGCAATGTTCAATCATAAATGTGACAAAAACTGACAAGCAGGAAGCTTATGAACTTAGTGAGAGTAGCATGTTTGTCTCCAAGAGATGTTTCATTTTGAAGACATGTAGTACCACCCTCTTACTGAAAGCACCAGTTCCCCTATTGAAGCTTGTTAGGGATTACAGTGGGTTTGACTCAATTCAAAGCTTCTTTTATTCTCATAAGAATTTCATGAAGCCTTCTCACCAAGGGTACCCACACCAGAATTTCCAGAAAGAAACAGAGTTTCTCAATGCAATTTTCCCAAATTGAGCAGCATCTTGTATGGGATGGATGAATTCTAACTGTTGGTACTCGTATACTCTGGATATCCCAGAGAGTCGTGTAATCAATCAGCCAGATCAAACCCTGGAAATTCTGATGAGTGAGCTTGATCCAGCAGTTATGAACAAGTTCTACATGAAAGATGGTGTTACTGCAAAGGATGTCACTCATGAGAGTGGAATTCCTGACCTGATATCAGGTTCTGTCATTGATGCCACACTGTTCAACCCTTGTAGATAGTCAATGAATGGAATGAAATCGATGGAATTTATTGGACTATCCACATCACTCCAGAACTAGAATTTTCTTATGTTGCCTTGAATCAAACTTAAGTCAGACCTCCTATGATGACCTGATCAGGAAAGTTGTGGAAGTCCTCAAGCCAGGAAAGTTCATGACCACCTTGTTCGTAAATCAGAGCTCTAAATGTCACACAGTGTTTTCTTCTCCCCAGTAGACTGAAGGTTTTAAACGTCTTGTCAGAGTGCTATGTTCAATGATTACAATCAACTTGCTAAGAAGAATCAGCAATAACAGTAAAGTTGATTTAAGAAAAAAAGAAAAGAGAGAACACACATAGAAGAAGGTGGTGGCTGCTTACTAGATATTGATACTTTCCATAACCACCCCCTTGTAGTTGCAGGAAGCCCTAGCTGCAATCATAGCGTAATCACTCTGAATTGTTCTATGCATTATTATATCAAGGAATTAGATATCTTGCATGAATGGTCTCTTCTGTGCTTAGGTATTTTATGCCACTCTTGCTGTACCATTGAAATGCATGTAGAAAAATACTTTCACTGTATGAAACTTTACACACTGGTAAAAACAATTCAACTTGGTTTATGCATAGAGTATAATATTTCTCCAGATATCATCACAAATTCCCCATAGACAAGGCTTTCAACCTCATCAGCGTAATCATCTGGGACTGTTCTATAAAATTGCTGCTTGAATTTTACATCCAGTTACCTCCAGTTTCTAGGACATATTTTCTATTAATGTTATTGAAACTACTTTCTACTTCATACAGATGTTTTTTGCAACAGCAATTAAAGTTTTTCTTCCATGAGTCAAATCCTCTTAAGAGAAAAAAAAAAGAAAGAAAGAAATGGGAACAGTGGACTCTTGCCTTAATTTCAAGTCTGAGAAGGATATCTTCAATCTTTTACTAATAATTTAGCCTGCTACTGTTTCCGAGGTGCTAGTAGATGACACAAACTCCTGGGTCAGAGAAAAGGGACTTTACTATTCACGGAACAGCAAGTAACATGAGCATCATTCTTGTGTCAGTTCTCCTTGTCCACAAGTTTCACAGGTAATACAGAAAGGACCAGATAAACACCTGCATATGCAGTGGGTTGCATTACAGGAGAAGGAGTCTGGGGAATCTACCACTTTACAGAAAGCTGTAATCAAGCCTACACTTTGTCCAAGAAAGAGATATTAACTCATCCCTAATCATTATTCCCTGCAATCGGGACCCTCAGAAATGACCCAGGTAAAAAGAGACCAGGGCCCTGCATTGTTGCAATACCCAGTAAAATGTGCACAAGTACAAGACCTATGGGCACTGCCACTCCCAACAATCTATCTCTTGGTCCTAAGCTGTACTGGTTTCTGGCAAATTTTGACGAGTATGCCCCTCAACCAGCCACTCTGATTAATCTGACTGACAGAGGCTGAGACAAAATCCATTAATACGTCTCATACAGCAATTCACAAAGGCTACTCTCAACAGAAACTCCAAACAGCAGAATGAGGCCAACTTATAGAACTGACTCAACTATGGCTCCCAGAGTCCTCAGCTCATCCAGATGTAAATAAGTCCTCAAGAGTGGGCTGATTTCAGACACTCAGGATGTGGCCCAAATGCAGTCTATTATCCACCACAAATGGAGCTCAACTGACCAGTTGATCTTTCCGTTATTGGCAATAGGATGGGCCAAAAAAGAAATCTCCACACCCAATGGAGAAGCATTCCATGGCCCACTCTCCCCTATATACAAACATAATTGGAAGGGGTACAAGTCACTCCAGTTCAAGATCTGTTGTCAAGCTTGATTTGGACAACTATTCCAGTGATTTAGTTAAGCCACCTGGGCACTGTCACAGAGTAGCTGCAGTACTGATAGCCATACATGGCATAACCCAAGACTCCGCATAAACTTGTATCAATCAGACTGAGGTAAAGTTATGCCTGTCTGTGTGTTTATAAACGTATAAGAGGCTCCTGATGATGGCATCAGGCAGCAGAATAGTTCTGAACTGTCCAGGGCTATGTGGGTTTTTGTTTTTGTAACACATGGATGGGATTATAAACCCAGCAGGGAGTGAGACTGCCAGTCCCACTTGCCATTTGAGTGGACCACAGGACTGTTCTGCCATGCTGCTGCTAGATCTAGGGACAAAAAGACCATTAAGTGCATAGCCATCTGAACCTCCAAGAGTCTACAGCTTTCCCTCCTCAGTGTCGCTTTCCCTCCACAACCACAAGATCAGTGTATCCAATCCCAGTAGTTGTAGCTTCACAATTTTTTTCTGGTCAGATCTGGGACACACAGATTATTATACTTGCAAGCTAATAAGTATACTGTTACTGGTTCACAAATGCTATAAGAAATGAGACTCCTGGATCAGAGACAACCAATGTTATAACTCACAACACAGTAAGCATCATGTTTGCATCAGTTCCCTTTGCCCCGAAACTCTGCAGGGGCAGTAGATAAGGTGCTAGTCTGCAAACACAGCAGGAAGACAAACACTTGAGTTTGGGAAATCCACCAGTTTATAGCAAGGAGTAAGCATGCCTGTTTTTTCGTCTTAGAGGGAGACATAACTTTATCCTTCACAGCTGCTCACCGCAAACACAATCCTGAGAAGAGGCCCAAGTAAACAGCAATCAGTCTTTCTTGGAATACCCAGCAAGGTAAGAGCACGAAAGATATATGGAGGCCTGTCTCTCCCAATGGTCAATCGGCTGTAGGGTTTTTCATAGACCTTCATCAGACTGAGAAACTTCCCTTTTACCCCAAGTATGCTAAGTTTTTATTGTGAATAGGTGATGAATTTTATTTTATGCTTTTTAATGAATCTATTGATATTACCATA
Organism: Tamandua tetradactyla; assembly: GCF_023851605.1. Lineage (NCBI taxonomy): Eukaryota > Metazoa > Chordata > Mammalia > Pilosa > Myrmecophagidae > Tamandua > Tamandua tetradactyla. The sequence continues at coordinate 117,062,733 of NC_135330.1, forward strand.
TGTTTTTATTTTTGTAGTCTCTTAATATGTTGAATGGAAAAGTTGAGAAACTAGGGCTGAGAAATTTGGGTAAGTGCACTCAATTGCGATCATCCCTAAGGCCTGCTGCTGTGCAATGGCCCAGATAAGGCAGCTGAAAAGCGACAAACCTCTGCTTCAGAGAGGAGGGGGAGGCAGTCCTCTCAGACCCACAGTCTAGCACTCCTGTGCAGGAACCGGGAGCCATTAGACTGGTTTTATCCCTGCTGCAGTACCCAGTGCCTATTCTCAACCCCGAGGCAGGCATTAAGGGTGCCTGGACTTGGGGGAGTCTGGGAAGTCCTCCCCACAGAGGAGAGGGGGACACACAGCAGAACTGTTCTGACAATCGGCCAGTGAGAGAAGATACTCTGGGTCCCACGGCTTCGATCCTCTCTTCATAGGGGCTCAGGGTGTTCACTGCATACACAAAGCAGTGAGGCAGAAGTGAGGGGGCTGCATTGTAATGCCAGAAAGCATTCCCCTACCCTTGAGGCAATCTTGCTAGCTGGCGAAAAGCAGAGCATTCCTGTGCCAGCCTCTCACTGCAGCTGAACCTCAGTCCAGCAGCCCCGAGTCTTTCCACACGGGAGTCTGGGAATCACCACACCCATCATGCCTACAAGCCTGAGTTTGTGATACTGGACAGTGCTCATTCCCGATCCCCAGAGCTGGCTGCTTTCAGCACACCTGGGGGCCTGCAGCCTTGACTGGATTTTCACCTGGTCTGGACCCTGTCCAGTGGGCTGCCACAGTGGGGGAGGGGAGGGGTTGTAGAGAAGAGGTGGCCCAGCAGCAGTATCTGCTGGAAATCTAGGAAACTGCAGACTGGCAAGCCGTTTCTCTACCCAGCTTCCAATAGACTTCAAAAAGACTGCTCCCCTAAGACAGCCTCTGACCTTGCTTTAGCTAGGAATTACTGACAAAGGAGAACTTCGACATAAACCAAGTAAAAACAAAACATTAGACGAGCAAGGGAAAGTAACTTTCAAAATAACCTTACCAAGATAATCAAATGCCAAGAAACCAACAACAAAAAATCATAAACCATATGAAGAATAAAGAAGATAAGGACAAGACAAATGATCAAAATAAAAAGCCAGAAAAGACAGAATTTGGAACAATTAATCAAAGATGTTCATTCAAATCTTCTAACAATTTCAATGAACTGTCTAAAGAGATAAAGAACATCAAGAAGACACCAGAAAAGCATAAATAAGAATTTGAAAGAATAAAAATAATAGCAGATCTTACAGAAATGAAAGATACTACAGATCAAATTAAAAATATATTACAGAAGGTGCCAAGATGGCAGCTTAGCAAGGTGTGCAATTTAGTTCATCCTTCAGAACTATTACTAAATAACCAGAAACAGTACAGAACTGCTCATGGGGCACGTCAGTGATCAGACACACAACGTACCCCAGTCTGGACCAGTTGGACCAGCAGTGAGCACCCCCAGAACTGTGAGTTCCCAAAGCCATGGCGGCCGCCACCCCTCCCCACAGGCTCCTTCTCAGAGGGGAAAGGAAAGGAACTTTACCAGCAGCAGGGGCTGAGCGCAACTAAGCTTCAACTGTGGAATTAATTAACAAATTCTGACAACTAAAAATAGGCCCCCAGCTCAGGTGAGCATGGTCAAAGTGGAGGTTGCTCATTTTTGCCCTGGTGGCAAGGAGGCAGGACTGACCGAAAAAGGAAAAAAAAAAAAAAAAGAAACAGAGGTTTCTGTGGCTGTGTTTCTACAAAGGCTTGACTGCCCTTGGATACAGCGGCAGGACTCCTCAGGCTGCAACTGCCCCAGGCATAGGCAGAAACAAGCTTGTTTGAGGGCTTGTCTGGAGCCTGTGCCTTCCCCGAAGGGGAGGGGTAAAGTGCAACTCAGGTGGAATCCCTCCCTTAAGGAATTCAGACACTGGACCTTGGTAATTTGAAGGCATTAAAACCAGCCTACAACCTCTCCTCTGTCTCCACCATGTTCCCAGCAGGGAGAGTCTGCCAAAGTTAAAGGTATCATATCATATTATGCTGGTGGGACCTGCAGGCAGACAAGCACCGCATACTGGGCAGGATAAGAAAAACAGAGTTCAGAGGCCACAGGAAAGTCTTTCAACCTACTGGGTCTCACTCTCAGGGAAAACTGATGCAGGTGACTCTTTCCTCCTGACAGGAGGCCAGTTTGGTCTGGGAAAATCTGGCTGGGGTCTATAATATCTAAGTAGACCCTCCTAAGGGTGGGGTGGGGGAGGCACCACACAAGCAGGGCAAGAAACAAGAAAGCAAGAACTGAAAAATTCTCCTCTGTTAAACAAAACCTAAGCTCAAGGTCCAGAAAAAGCTGAACTGAATGTGAAAGAACAGACAGACAACAGATTCATCCAGCAAGAAAACCCTAGGTAAAAGAAGTGAAAACAATCTCTAGAATAAATTAATTAAGGTAATTAAATGCCTAGATGCCAGCAAAAAAAAAAAAATCACACTAGGAAAACTGAAGATATGGCCCAGACAAAGGAACAAACCAACAATTCAAATGAGATATAGGAGTTGAAACAATTAATTCAGAATATAAGAACAGACATGGAAAACCTCATCAAAAATCAAGTCAGTGAATTGAGGGAGGATATAAAGAAGGCAAGGAATGAACACAAAGAAGAAATCGAAAGTCTGAAAAAACAAACCCCAGAACTTATGAGAATGAAAGGCACAGCAGAAGAGAAGAAAAAAAAAAGGAAGCCTACAATGGTAGATTTCAAGGGGCAGAACATAGGATTAGTGAACTGGAGGACAGAACATCTGAAATCCGACAAGCAAAAGAAAATATAGGGAAAAAAAAGGAAAAATATGAACAGGTACTCAGGGAATTGAATGACAATATGAAGCGCATGAATACAGGTGTTGTGGGTGTCCCAGAAGGAGAAGAGAAGGGAAAAGGAGGAGAAAAACTAATGGAGGAAATTATCACTGAAAATTTCCCAACTCTTATGAAAGACTTAAAATTACAGATCCAGGAAGTGCAGCGTACCCCAAAGAGAATACATCCAAAAAGATGTATTCCAAGACACGTACTAATCAGAATGTCAGAGGTCAAAGAGAAAGAGATAATCTTGAAAGCAGCAAGAGAAAAGCAATCCATCATATACAAGGGAAGCCCAATAAGACTATGCATAAATTTCTCAGCAGAAACCATGGAAGCGAGAAGACAGTGGGATGATATATTTAAATTACTAAAAGAGAAAACTGCCAACCAAGAATTCTATATCCAGCAAAATTGTCCTTCAAAAATGAGGGAGAAATTAAAACATTTCCAGACAAAAAAATCACTGAGAGAATTTGTGACCAAGAGACCAGCTCTGCAAGAAATACTAAAGGGAGCACTAGAGACAGACACAAAAAGACAGAAGAGAGAGGTGTGGAGAAGAGTGTAGAAAGGAAGACTATGAGTAAAGTTAAAAAGAAGGAAAATTAGATATGACACATAAAATCCAAAAGGCAAAATGGTAAAGAAAGTACTACCCATACAGTAATAACACTAAATGTTAATGGATTAAACTCCCCAATCAAAAGACACAGACTGGTAGAATGGATTTAAAAACAGGACCCATCTACATGTTGTCTACAGGAAACACTTCTTAGACCCAAGGATAAACATAGGTTGAAAGTGAAAAGTTGGGAAAAGATATTTCATATAAATAACAACCAGAAAAGAGCAAGAGTAGCTATACTAATATCCAACAAATTAGACTTCAAATGTAAAATAGTTAGAAGAGACAAAGAAGGACACTATGTATTAATAAAAGGAACAATTCAGCATGAAGACATAACAATCATAAATATTTATGCACCGAACCAGAATGCTCCAAGATACATGTGGCAAACACTGAAAAGAGAAACAGACACAACTATTATGGTAGCATAATAGTTGGAGACTTCAATTCCACACTCTCATCAATGGATAGAACATCTATACAGAGGATCAATAAAGAAACAGAGAATTTGAATAAAACAATAAATGACCTAGCCTTAACAGACATTTATAGAACATTACACCCCACAACAGCAGGATACACCTTTTTCTCAAGTGCTCATGGATTATTCTCAAGCATAGACCATATGCTGGGTCACAAAGCAAGTCTCAATAAATTTTAAAAGATTGAAAACATACAAAACATATTCTCAGATCATAAAGGAATGAGGCTGGAAATCAATAATAGGCAGAGGGCAAGAAAATTCACAAATATGTGGAGGCTCAACAACACACTCTTAAACAACCAGTGGGTCAAGGAAGAAATTACAAGAGAAATCAGTAAATATCTCGAGGCAAATGAAAATGAAAACATGATATATCAAAACTTATGGGATGCAGCAAAGGCAGTGCTAAGAGGGAAATTTATTGCCCTAAATGCCTATATCAAAAAAGCAGGGCAAAAATCAAGGAAGTAACTGTCCACTTGGAAGAAGCAGAGAAAGAACAGCAAACTAATCCCAAAGTAAACAAAAGGAAAGAAATAAATGAAATTGAGAACATAAAAACAACTGAGAAAATCAACAAAACCAGAAGCTGGTTCTATGAGAAAATCAATAAGATTGATGGGCCCTTAGCAAGATTGACAAAAAGAAGAAGAGCGAGGATGCAAATAAATAAGATCAGAAATGGAAGAGGAGACATAACCATCAAGCCCACAGAAATAAAGGAAGTAATGACAGGAAACTATAAACAACTTTATGCTAATAAATATAACAATGTAGATGAAATGGACAACTTCCTAGAAAGGCATTAACAACCAACTTTGACTCAAGAAGAAATAGACGACTCAACAAATCAATCACAAGTAAAGAAATTGAATCAGTCATTAAGAAGCTTCCCAAAAAGAAAAGTCCAGGACCAGATGGCTTCACATGTGAATTCTACCAAACATTGCAGAAAGAACTAGTATCAATCCTGCTCAAATTCTTCCAAAAAATTGAAGAGGAGGGAAAGCTACCTAACTCATTCTATGAAGCCAACATCACCCTCATACCAAAAAGATACTACAAAAAAAGAAAACTACAGGTCAATCTCTCTAATGAATATAGATGTAAAAATCCTCAACAAAATTCTTGCAAATCGAATCCAGCAGCGCATTAAAAGAATGATACACCATGACCAAGCAAGATTCATTCCAGGTATGCAAGGATGGTTCAACATAAGAAAATCAATTAATGTAATACACCATATCAACAAATCAAAGCAAAAAAACCACGTGATCATCTCGATTGATGCAGAAAAGGCATTTGACAAAATTCAACTTCCTTTCCTGTTGAAAACACTTCAAAGGACAGGAATACAAGGGAACTTCCTCAAAATGATAAAGAGAATATATGAAAAACCCACAGCTAACATCATCCTCAACGGGGAAAAACTGAAAAATTTCCCCCTAAGATCAGGAACAAGACAAGGATGTCCACTATCACGACTGTTATTCAACATTGTGTTGGAAGTTCTAGCCAGAGCAATTAGACAAGAAAAAGAAATACAAGGCATCAAAATTGGGAAGGAAGAAGTAAAAGTCTCACTGTTTGCATATGATATGATACTATATGTCAAAAACCCCAAAAAAATCACAGCAAAACTACTAGAGCTAATAAATGAGTACAGCAAAGTGGCAGGATACAAGATCAACACTCAAAAATCTGCAGTGTTTCTATATACTAGTAATGAACAATCTGAGGGGGAAATCAAGAAACGAATTCCATTTACAATTGCAACTAAAAGAATAAAATATTTAGGAATAAATTTAACTAAAGAGACAAAAGACCTATACAAAGAAAACTACAAGAAACTGTTAAAAGAAATCACCGAAGACCTAAATAGATGGAAGGGCATATATGTTCATGGATTGGAAGACTAAATATAGTTCAGATGTCAACTCTACCTAAATTTATTTACAGATTCAATGCAATACCAATTAAAATTCCAACAACTTACTTTTCAGAAATAGAAAAACAGTTAACCAAACTTATCTGGAAGGGCATGGTGCCCCGATTAGCTAAAAGTATCCTGAGAAAAAAAAAAATGAAGTCGGAGGTCTCATGCTACCTGACTTCAAGGCGTATTATGAACCTACAGTGATCAAAACAGCATGGTACTGGCATAAAGATAGATATATTGACCAATGGAATTGAACAGAGTGTTCAGATATAGACCCTCTCATCTATGGATAATTGATTTTTGATAAGGCAGTCAAGCCAACTCACCTGGAAGAGAACAGTCTCTTCAATAAATGGTGCCTAGAGAACTGGATATCCATATGCAAAAGAATGAAAGAGGACCCATATCTCACACCCTATACAAAAGCTAACTCAAGCTGGAGGGAACTGCCTGAAAATGTAGAGCTGTGTTCCAGTAGCCATGTTTCTTGAGGATGATTGAATAATGATACAGCTGTCACAATGTGACTGTATGATTGTGAAAACCTTGTGTCTGATGCTCCTTTTATCTACCTTGTCAACAAAGGAGTAGAACATTTGGAATAAAAGTAAATAATAGGGGGAACAAATGCTAAAATAAATTTAGTTTAAATGCTAGTGATCAATGAAAGCAAGGGGTAAGGGGTATGGTAGGTATAATCTTTTTTTTTTCTTTCCTGTGTTCGTTTTATTTCTTTTTCTATTGTCTTTTTATTTTTTTCTGAATTAATGTAAATGTTCTAAGAAATGATGAATATGCAACTAAGTGATGATATTGTGAATTACTGATTATGTATGTTGTTTTATTTTGTTTCTTTATTTTTTTAATTAATAAATAAATTAAAATTAAAAAAAAAAAGAGCCTTCAAGCAACAGGTATGAACTTAGTAGAAATTACATTCCCCACATCTGCTCCATCCCACCCCACTACTCTGTTAACAAGCATCTGAGTGAGCCAGGGAATTGGCGGAGGTCACAGTGAAGCCAGAGTTTACAGACTAGAAATGCGGTTCCATGTCGTGAAGACAAGTTCTCAAAGTCCGTGTGAGGAGAGAGGCCTCGAATCCCTCTGAGGCCCACTCACTTCTACACCTGGGTCAACTGCAAGCTGATGGTCTTTGTTCCTCACTTCTTCACCTGTAACTTTGAGTACCAACTCCTTCAATCCCCTTGCTTCACAGAGTGTGATCCATGAACCATTAGCATCAGCATCACCAGGGAGCTTATTAGAAATGAAGACTCTCGGCCCAGACCTGTTGATATAGAACCTGCATTTTAGCAAGGTCCCCAGGTCAGCCGTGTGCACGTTCAAGTTTGAGGAGCCCTTGTCGACTGGCTCATTGTCATGGTTAGGGACATGTGTCGACTTGGCCAAGTTGTGGTACCTGTTTATCTGATTGGGCAGGCACTGGCCTGTCTGTTGCAATGAGGACATTTCATAGGATTAGGTCATGATCACGTCAGCTGCATCCACAGCTGACTCCATTTGTAATCAGCCAAAGGGGAGTGTCTTCTGCAATTAGTGATGCTAAATCTAATCATTGGAAGCCTTTTAAGGAGGACTCAGAGGAGAAAGGCTCCATTCCTGCTATGGCTGGTGAGCCTCTCCTGCGGAGTGCATCCAGGCCATCCATCGGAGTTGTCAGCTTCACAGCCTGCCCTGTGGATTTTGGACTCTGTGTTCCTGCAGTCACGTGAGACACTTTTATAAATTTTATATTTGCAAGTGTTCCCTGTTGATTCTGTTTCTCTAGAGAACCCTAACTAATACACTCATGAAGACAACCAAGAGGCTCTAACTTGATCTATTTTGGGTAGAGAAGGAAGATGTCAGCTGAGATAGTTGCATTACCATTTGTCCTCTGCTCTTCCCACATATATTTATTTGCTCCATACTTTCTATTTTATTTTCACCAACTTCTTGTAATCATTTAAAAAATCAAAGAAAATACCCCAAACACCTATAAAATGTACTACTGATGCATTCCAAACATTGAGACAGTTAGATAGAGTAAAAGATTTGGGGGGTAGAGGTGAGGGGAAGAACGGCCAGTGTTTACCAAACCCATACTTTGAAATCAATATTGTTCTTTACATTTTCAGCTGGGGAAACTGAAGTCAGGCAGCTGGGCTAAGACCATGCAGTGGACCGGAGAGCCCTGGTTCAGCCCAGCCCAGCCCATGCCAGCCTCCTTTTGAAAAGTGCTTCGATTCATTTGCTTCCAAGATGCTGAGTGGGAAAGGGACTCTCTCCACACTGACTAGGAAGAAAGACAAGAGGGAAGGCTTTTGTATACTAAAAGACAACTCCATAAATGTCTCAAACTTTGGATGTCCTCCCTTTTAACCCAATAATTCTACCTCCATATTAGACTCTGCATCTTTTACATAGTATTATCACATTGAGAAGAAAATAAAAAACTTCAGATGTGAAAAAAAAAAAGCTAACTCAAAATGCATCAAAGACCTAAACAATAGATCTCAGACCATAAAACTATTAGAAGAAAATGCAGGGAACTATCTTATAAATCTTATACTTGGAGGCAATTTTATAGACCTTACACCCAAAGCAAGAGCATTGAAAAAAGAAAGTAAGAAATGGGAACTCCTCAAAATTAAACACTTTTGTGCATCAAAGAACTTCATCAAGAAAGTAAAAAGACAACCTACATAATGGAAGACAATATTTGGAAACAACATATCGGATAAAGGTCTAGTATCCAGAATTTATAAAGAGATTGTTCAACTCAACAACAAAAAGACAGCCAACCCAATTACAAAATGGGCAAAAGACTTGAACAGACACTTCTCAGAAGAGGAAACACAAATGGCCAAAAGGCACATGTAAAGATGCTCAACTTCCCTGTCTATTAGAGAAATGCAAATCAAAATCACAATGAGATATCATCTCACACCCACCAGAATGGCCATTAGCAATGAAACAGTAAATGACAAGTGCTGGAGAGGATGTGGAGAAAGAGGCACACTTATTCACTGTTGGTAGGAATGTCAAATGGTACAACTACTGTGGAAGGCAGTTTGGCGATTTCTCAAAAAGCTAAATATTGAATTGCTGTATGACCCGACAATTACATTGCTAGGTATCTACTCAGAGGACATGAGGGCAAGGACACAAATGGACATTTGCACACCAATGTTTATAACAGCATTATTTACAACTGCAAAGAGATGGAAACAGTCAAAATGTCCATCAACAGACGAGTGGCTAAACAAACTGTGGTATATACATACAATAGAATACTATGCAGCTGTAAGACAAAATAAAATTATGAAGTATATAACAGCATGGATGGACCTTAAGGACATTATACTGAGTGAGATTTGCCAGAAACAAAAGGACAAATACTGTATGGTCTCACTGAAATGATCTGACATTAGTGAATAAACTTGGAGAATTTCATTGGTAACAGAGACCATCAGGAGACAGAAAGAGGGTAAGATACTGGGTAATTGGAGCTGAAGGGATACAGATTGTGCAACAAGACTGAATGTAAAAACTCAGAAATGGACAGCACAATACTACCTAACTGTAATAAAATTATGTTAAAACACTGAATGAAGCTGAATGTGAAAATGATAGAGGGAGGAGGGCTGGGGGCACAAATGAAATCAGAAAGAAAGATAGACGATAAAGACTGAGATGGTATAATCTAGGAATGCCTAGAGTGTATAATGATAGTGACTAAATGTACAAATTTTAAAAATGTTTTTGCATGAGGAAGAACAAAGGAATGTCATTACTGCAGGGTGCTGAAAATAGATGGTAATTAATATTTTAAAATTTCAACTTATGTGTGAGACTAAAGCAAAAAATGTTTATTTGGTACAAAATTTATATTTTGACTAGTGCATCTCCCAATATAACTTATGTAGACAGCTTAATTGAACACCGTAAGTACATGGAACCTTGAGTAGGACATGAGATTTTGCTGGTTTGTCCAGCGTGATTTGAACAGTGAATAAAAAAGTATTTACACAAGTCCCCTTTACGGAATGGTGAGAAAGGGGGAAAATCCAACTTCCCCAAGTTGAATTCTTGATATTCTCACAAGCAGTGTGGACAACCAAAGCTATAGGCTGAGCCCCCAGTCTTGGGTTTTGTTCATATGAAACTTAAACCCACACAGGAGAGGCCAACCCTACTTAAAATTAGGCCTAAGAGTCACCCTCAAGAGAACCTCTTTTGTTGCTCAGATATGGTCTCTCTCTCCAGCCAACACAACAAGCAAACTCACCACCCTCCCCCTGTCTATGTGGGACATGGCTCCAAGGGGTGTGGACCTTCCTGGCAACATGGAACAGAAATCCTAGAATGAGCTGAGACTCAGCATCAAGGGATTGAGAAAACCTTCTTGACCAAAAGGGGGAAGAGTGAAATGAGACAAAGTGTCAATGGCTGAGAGATTCCAAACAGAGTCTAGAGGTTATCCTGGAGGTTATTCTTATGCATTAAGTAGATATCACCTTGTTATTCAAGATGTAATGGAGAGGCTGGAGGAAACTGCCTGAAAATGTAGAGCTGTGTTCCAGTAGCCATGTTTCTTGATGATGATTGTATAATGATATAGCTTTCACAATGTGACTGTGTGATTGTGAAAGCCTTGTGTCTGATGCTCCTTTTATCTACCTTGTCAACAGAAGAGTAGAACATATAGAATAAAAATAAATAATAGGGGGAGCAAATGTTAAAATAAATTTAGTTTAAAATGCTAGTGATCAATGAAAGGGAGGGGTAAGGGGTATAGTTTGTATAATTATTTTTTCTGTTTCTGTTTTATTTCTTTTTCTGAATAGATGCAAATGTTCTAAGAAATGATCATGATGATGATGATGTAACTATGTGATGATATTGTGAATTACTGATTATATATGTAGAACAGAATGATCAAAATAGGAATGTCTGTGTTTATTTGGTGGGGGGGTTTTGGTATATAAAAAATTAAATAAAATAATTATAAAAATAAAAATAAAAGGAATATATATATATATATTACAGACAAACAGTAAATTTGAGGAGGCAAAAGAATAAATAAAGTAGAGGACAGAACAACTGAATTCAAATGCACAAAAGAACAAATAATGAAAAAGATCGAAAAATTTGAATTGGATCTCAGGGAAATGATGGACAAAACATGAAGTGCATAAATATAAGAATCACTGGTGATTCAGAAGAAGAGTAGAGTAAATGGCTAGAAAGATTACTGGAGGAGATAATTCGGAAAAACTCTCCAACCCTTATAAAAGACATAAATATGCAAATCAGAGAAGTCCAATAAATTTCAAACAGAATTAACTCCAATTAGACACACTTCAAAACACAAACTAATCAGACTACCAAATATTGAAGAGAAGCAGAAGTCCTGACAGAAGCAAGAGAAAAGCGATCACCACAAACAAGGCAAGCCACATAAGACTAAGCACTGACTACTCACCAGGCTACATGGAGGTGAGAAGTCAGTGGTATGGTATATTAAAATTATGAAAGAGAAAAATTACCAGCCAAGAATTCTTTATCCAGCAAAGCTGTCCTTCAAAAGTGAGGGAGAGTTTAAAATTTTCACAGATAAGCAAATGCTGAGAAAAACTGTTAACAAGAGACCTGCCCTGCAAAAAAATGCAAAAGGAATTCTGTTGGCTGAAAAAATAGACAGGAGAGAGACTTGGAGGAGAGTATAGAAATGATAATTATCCATAAGGAAAACTAAAAGGATAAATAGGAAAATACTAGATCTGACAAATAAAGCCAAGTGATAAAGTGGATGAAGCAAGGAGAGCTTTTATGCAATAACATTGAGTGTTAATGGGTTAAACTCACCAATAAAAAGCACAAATTGGCAGAACGGATTTAAAAAAATACAATGCATCTATATGTTGCTTAGAAGAGACAAATTTTAGACCCAGAGATACAAAAAAGGTTGGAAGTGAATGGATGGAAAAAGATATTTCATGCAAGCAATAAGCCAAAAAAAAGCAGGAGTAGCTAAACTTATATCAGATAAAAACAGATTTTAGATGCAAAGGTGTTATAAGAGACAAGGAAGTACTCTAATGTTAACAAAAGGGATAGTCAACCAAGAAGAATCATAACTGTCTATGCACCCAATCAAAGTGATTTAAAGTACATGAGGCAAACACTGGCAAAACTGAAGCGAACAATAACAATCCCACTAATAGCAGGAGATTTCAACATACTACTCTCTTCAATAGACAGAACTAGACAGAGGACCAACAAGAAAATAAAAAACCTAAATAATAGGATAATGAATTAGAACTAACAGACATATATATATAGATCATTGCACCCCAAAACACCAGGATATACATTCTTCTAAAGTGCTTATGGAACATACTCCAGTATAGAACATATACTGGGGCACAAAACAGGTCTTAACAATTTTTAAAAGACTGAAATTATTCAAAGCACATTCTCCCATCACAATGGAATGGAGTTGGAAATCAATAACTACAGAAAAACTAGAACTTTCACAAACACATGGAGGTTAAACAACACACTCTTAAACAATTAGTGGGTCAAAGAAATTTCAAGAGAAATCAGTAAGTATCTGGAGACAAATAAAAAGGAGAATACAACATATCACAACCTATGGAATGCAGCAAAGGCAGGGCTGAGAGGGAAATTTATAGCTCTAAATGCTTACATTAAAAAGGAAACAAGAGGCAAAATAAAGTTTCAGTGGTTGAGAGATTTCAAACAGAGTCAAGAGCTTATTCTGGAGATTATTTTTATGCATTATACAGATACTCCTTTTTAGTTTATGGTGTATTGGAATGGCTAGAGGGAAGTACCCAAAACTGTTGAATGTGTTCCAATAGCCTTGATTTCTGAAGATGATTGTGTAACTATATCGCTTTTACAATGCGGTGTGAAAACTTTGCTGATACTCCTTTTATCCAGGGTATAGACAGATGAGTAAAAAAATATTAAATAAATAAATAAATAATAGGGGAGATACGGGGTTAAAAAAAAAACTGGTAGATTGAAATACTAATGGTCAATGAGAGAGAGGGGTAAGGGGTATGGGATGTATAGTTTTTTCTTTTTATTTCCTTTTCTGGAGTGATACAAATGTTCTAAAAATGATCATGGTGATGAACAGACAACTATGTGATGATGTTGTGAGCCATTGATTGTATACCACTGATGAACTGCATGTGTGCTTAAGATTTCTCAATAAAAACATTTTTTTTAAAAAGGAAGCAAGAGCTAAAACCAAAGGTCTAATTGACCAACTGAAGAAACTAGAGAAAGAGCAGGAAACAGACTCTAAAACAAGTAGAATAAAAGAAATATCAAAGAGTAAAGTAGAAATAAATGAACTGGAGAACAAAAAAAAAACAGAGAATCAATAAAACCAAAAGCTGATTCTTAGAAAAGATCAACAAGATTGACAAACCCTTAGCTCAACTGATAGAGTTAAAAAGAGAGAATATGCAAATAAATAAAATCAGAAATAGGAAGGGGCTCCTTACCACGGATCCTAAAGAAATAAAGATCTTAAGAGGACATTATGCACAGCTATATACCAACAAACTTAGATGAAATGGACAATTTCTTGGAAGCTGTTTTGGTTTGTTAATGCTACCTTTTAAAGGACTCCAGTAAACTAATCAAGACCCACCTGGAATGGGGGGAGTCACATCTCCATCCAATCAAAAGGTCAAACCCAAAATTGGACATGCCACATCTCCATGTAAGTAATCTAATCAAAAGTTCATATCCTCAATTGAGTGGGTCAATCTCCATGGAAACAATCTAACCAAAGTTTCCACCCCACAATATTGAATCAGGATTAAAAGAAACATGGCTGCTCTATGATTGGCTCAGGGAAAAGGACATGACTTTTCTGGGGTACATAATAATTTCAAATTGGCAGAGAAGTACACGCACATCCTATACTGACTTAAGAAGAAATAGAAAACCTCAAGAAACCAATCACAAGTAACGAGCTTCAGTCATCAAGAAGTCCCCTACAAAGAAAAGCCCAGGTCAGATGGCCTCATAGGGGAATTTTATCAAACATCACAAGAAGAATTAACACCATTTCTGCTCAAACTCTTCAAAAAAAATTGAAGTTAATATCAAATCTAATAAAGTTCTAATACTAAAACCTAATAAAGATACTAAAAGAGAGTAAAACAAATACAGCATCTTCCATGAGGAGCTTGTTTACTGAACACAGCAGATATGTCGACTCTTTCCAGAGGTTTCTCAACAATTCCACAGAACACCAGTGAATGCAAAAATTCCTGGACAAGAAGCCACCAGACATAATCTGTTTTCGGATCAGAAACACAAAATCAGAAATTAGGATACTAAGCACTGGGAGGAGGTGCAGCTGAAATTGACTTTCAAATTCTCTCCAAAGTACAGATTCAATGCCCAGGAGTCCATATCAACAATGAAGCTGTTGAACCAAGTGTTGAACAAATCGCCAAATACTAAGAGCTTGTAGCCAAGACATCAAACTGTTGGTATACAGTCATACATAGTATCCTCTTAAAAGAACATAACATTCATTTGGCATAAGGAGACATCACCTGAATATCAAAGTAGATGAAGAAAAAAGAGTTTAAAAAACAGGACTTTATTCATATAATTCAGATGCTATATTACATAAAAGACATCCCAGCTGCCTTGAAATTCTTGCATAGTCTGTTAGCTTCCAGTGCTAAGATTCTCATTACTCTTGTGTCAGGAACCAGTGGCTGGGACAAGCTGTGGGAAAAAATATGGATCCCGTGTACCTGTGAGTATATCATATTGTCTGACCTCCAAGAGATGCTGGACAACTTGGAGATTAAGTTTAAGTGTTACAACCTTCTGTCTACCATCGACATATCTGCCAGTTTTATTGACGGCAATGAAAATGGAGACTTACTTTGGGATTTCTTGACAGAAACCTTCAACTTTAACACTATGGCACCACCTGATCTCAAAGCAGAAATTCTGAAAGAGCTACAGGAACCTGAATTCAGTGTAAAGAAGGAGGGTAAAATTATTTTTAATAACAGTCTTTTTAATAACAGTTATTTATTAAATAAACAGAATTTAATAACAATAAATTCTTTAATAACAACCACTTTCACAGTGGTTGAGGCATAACTAATCAGTCACAAACAAGTATTCAAAAATTTATCTGGAGCAATATCAATCATTATTTCTCTGTAGGAGTTACAAATGCATCCCACGATGTTGTAAATAAAGCATATGTGAAAATCTAGAAAACTCATAGACATTCTTGCACTTCCATATAGAATTTTAGGCAGTACTGCTCTTCTTTATTTGTCACTCCTTCTTGTAAGCAGAAAGCACATGCAGGATAAATTACCGCATAATCTGGATGAATGAGGCAACTGACTTTAACTGGTTACTGACAATAAAATCCTTTTCATTTTCTGGTTGTAGTGGAATTTCTTTGAATACCAATAAAGTATATGCTTAATGATTCTTTGAGAGAAAAAAAAGATACTTCAAGAAAGGAAACCTACAGGCCAATCTCTCTAATGAATATAGATACAAAACTACTCAACAAAATACTTTCAAATTGAATCCAACAATACATCAAAATAATTATACACCACAACCAAATGGTGTTATTTCAGTCATGCAAGGATGGTTCAACACAAGAAAATCAATTAAGGTAATACACCACACTAACCAATTCAAAGGGGAAAATCACATGATCATCTTGATTGACACTGAAAAAGCATTTAACGAGATTCAGCATCTTTTCTTCATTAAAAATACTTCAAAAGGTAGAAATTGGTGTGGGCCACGGTGGCTCAGCAGGCAGAATTCTCACCTGCCATGCTGGAGACTGGGTTCAATTCCCGGTGCCTGCCCATGCGAAAAAAAGAAAAAGTAGAAATTGAAGAAAACTTTCTCTATATCATCAAGGGCATATATGAAAAACCCACAGCCAACACTGTACTCAATGTGAAGAGACTGAAAGCCTTCCCTCTGAGACCGGGAATGAGACAAGATGCCCACTGTCACCACTGTATTCAACATTGTGCTGGAGGTTCTAGCAAGAGCAACTAGGCAAGAAAAAGTAAAAAAAAAAAAAAAAAAAAAGCATCACAATTGGAAAGGAAGAAGTAAAACTCTCATCATTTGCAGCTGACACAATCCTATATTTGGAAAATCCCAAGAAGTCTTCAAGAAAGCTACTTGAGCTAATAAACAAATTCAACAAAGTGGTGGATACAAGATCAATACACAAAAGTTAGTAGTGTTTCTATACACTAGGAATGAGCTAATTGAGGAGGCAATTAAGAAAAAACTCCATTCACAATAGCAACTAAAAGAATTCTAGTACCTAGGAATAAACTCAGCCAAGGATGTAAAGGACTTGTAGTCAGAAAACTACTAAATAGGAATGCAAAGTAGTTCAGTGGTAGAATTATCACCTGCCATGTGGGAGACCTGGGTTCAATTCAGGCCCATGCACTTCACCACCACCACCATCACCCTCCAAAATGTTTTTTCAATTAATGGTACTGCAATAATGGGATACTCACATGGAAAAAGAATGAAATGGGATCCCCATCATACAACATACAAAAAAAAAAGAAAACTACAAAACATTGCTTAAACAAATCAAAGAAGACCTAAATAGGTAGAAAGACATTCCATGTTCATGGACAGGATGGCTGAATGATTTTCAGATGTCAATTCTATCCAAATTGGTTTACAGATTCAATGCAGTACCAAATGAAATTTCAACAACTTACTCTGCAGAATTGGAAAAGTTAGTTATCAATTTTAGTGGGAAGGGAAAGAGGTCACAAATAGCCAAAAATATCATGAAAAAGATGAATGAAGTAGATGGTCTTACATTTCCTGACTTTAAAGCTTATTATAAAGCCACAGTGGTCAAAACAGCATGATACTGGCACAGAGATAGACATATTGGTCAATGGAATCAGAATTGAGAGTTCAGAAATAGATCCTCAGATCTATGGTCAATTGATTATTGACAAGGCCACAAAATCCACTGAACTAGGACAGAATAGTCTCCTCAATAAATTGGGCTGAGAGAATAGGGCATCTATATCCAAAGGAATGAAAGAGGACCCCTACCTCACACCCCATTCAAAAATTAACTCAGTGTGGATTAAAGATTAAATATAAGAGCCAGCACCATAAAACTCCTAGAAGAAAATGTAGGGAAACATCTTCAAGACTTAATGGTAAGAGGCAGCTTTTTAAACCTCATACCTAAAGCACAAGCAATGAGAGAAAAAAATAGATAAATGGGAAATTCTCAAGATTAAACACTTTTGTGCTTCAAGACTTTGTCCTAAGAGTGAAAAGGCAGCCAACTCAATGGGAGAGAGTAATTGGTAACTATATATCTAATAAGGGTTTGAAATCTAGTATATATAAAGAAATCCTACAATTCAACAATAAAAGGACAAACAACCCAACTATAAAATCAGAAACAGATATGAATAGACATTTTTCCAAAATGAGGAAATAAAATGGCTAAAAAGCACATAAGAAGATGTTCATCTTCATTAGCTATTAGGGAAATGCAAATCAAAACCACAGTTTGATACCATCTCACACCTATAACAATGGCCACTGTTAAAAAAAAAAAAACAGAAAACTACAAGTTTGGAGAGGATATAGGGAAATAAGAACACTTATTCACTGTTGGTGGGAGCATAAAATGGTACAGCCGCAGTGGAAGATAATTTGGTGGTTCTCAGAAAACTCAATATTGAGTTGCCATAGGACCCAGCAATACAGCTACTTGGTTTATTTCCAGAAGATCTGAAAGCAGAGAAACAAACAGACATTTGCATACTGATGTTCATAGTGGCATTGTTCATAATTGCCAAAAGATGGCAACAATCAAACTGCCCATCATCAGATGAATGGATCAACAAAATGCGGTATATACATATGATGGAATATTATGCAGCAGTAAGAAGAAATGAGGTCCTGAAATATGCGACAGCATGAATGACTCTTGAGGACATAATGTTGAGTGACATGAATTAAAAAGAGAAGGACAGATATTGTATGATTTCACTATATGAACTAAATAGAACATGTAAACCCAGAGCCTTACAAATAGAGACTATAGGATACTGTGGTCGTTAGATTCAGTTGTCTACTTGGCCAGGTGAAGGCACCTAGTTTTGTTGCTGCGGACATGAGCCAATGGTATGTGAACCTCATCTGTTGCTAATTACATCTGCAGTCGGCTAGGAGGTGTGCCTGCTACAATGAATGATGTTTGATTTAATTGGCCGGTGCTTAAATGAGAGAGCACAACGTAGCACAGCCTAAGCAACTTGGTATACCTTATCTCAGCACTGGCAGCTCAGCCCAGGCCTTTGGAGATGCAGAAAGGAATCACCCCTGGGAAAGTTGTTGGAACCCAGAGGCCTGGAGAGAAGGCCAGCAGAGACCATCCGTGCCTTTCCATGTAAGAAAGAACCTCAGATGAAAGTTAGCTGCCTTTCCTCTGAAGAACTAATGAAATAAATCCCCTTTTATTAAAAGCCAATCTGTCTCTGGTGTGTTGCATTCTGGCAGCTAGCAAACTAGAACAGATGCATAGAAATGGATGTTAGAGAAGCAGTAGTGATTACCTACTGTGTTCAGAATGTATCATAAGGTTGAAACTCAAAATATTTGGAAACAAATAAGGGATTAGGGTAGCTTGTTACTGGGAATATAAGGAATAGTGCTGTATTGTAGGGGGGTTTGGTTGAAAGATGTTGTTTAGAGCCATGTATGTTACCAATTAACACTACAAATTTAAATAAGAACTTACATGAACTAGAACAAATGTACGGCACTGGTACGTAGAGTTAATAACAGAGCGGTATGTCGGAGTAAAATGCCTATCGCAAACTACAGACTACAGTTAGCAGTGATACCTTAAAAGTCTTTCATCAGCAGTAACTGGTGAACCACACAACACTAAGGTTCAATAATGAGGGGAGATAAGGGACATGGGGTGTTTTGGGTTTGGTTTTGTTTTTTTTGTGACTATTTGATCATTTTCTTTCTGGGTAATGAAAATGGACTGAAAGTGAGTCTGATGACTGCAAAACTAAGTTACTGTGAGATACTGACAGTGTAATTTGAATGGAGTATATGATAAATGAGTGTATCTCAATAAAATCTGAAAAAAAAAGAAAATGTTATGTTGTTAAATGAAATTTTTAGTAATTACAAAAAAATAAATACCAATAGGTGCAAGGGCAGTTCACTGGTAGAATTCTTCCCTGCCATGCAGGAGACCTGGGTTTAATTAGACCTCGTACATCCCAAAAAACAAACAAGCCAAACAAACAACAAAAATTCAACAAATCGTGCTGCAATAATGGGATATTCACATGGAAAAAATAATGAAATGTGACCTCACCATACAGCATACAAAAAAAACCAAAACAACAACAACAAAAAACTCTGTCTACATTAACCTCCACCAAAAAGCCTGGGTGATGTTTCAGAATCTGAAACCCTGGAACTGTTTTTTTTCTCTCTTTGAAAATGTAGGTTCTAGTTTACATTTTTTTCCCTGAACAATCCATTCTAACCATCCAAACGACTTGCTCTGCTACAAATCTATCATCCTGGATCGCCTCTTTTAACACTTCAAGATGTATATTTGCTACATCACAGCAGAAGTTTTAAAAGTTTTCAAACTTCAAATTAAAATCACTGTACTGTTCTCTTTATACCACTATTTCTCAAAGTGTGCTCCACGGAGCCACAGTCATCCTCAGCAGTTTATGAAGAAGTTTCCAGGCACAATGGCCATTTTTGATAAAGAAGGTGGGAAATCCATGAATCTATTTTGCTCATACACATTTCACAAATATGAAATGTTGAAATAATACAAAAAATAGTATTAATGATTTAAAAGTACTTTTATTTTCTAAAGACTATTATTTTCTATGAGTGCTGAATCATATACTGATATTTCCTTTAGCCTCTAATACATTAGAGCAGCTAGAAATAAAAACCTAAAACTGTGGAATTGTAACCCATACCAAACTCTGAAATCTGTTCTACAACTAATTGCTGAGATTAACTTTGAAATTTATTGCTTTATGCATATATGTTATTTAAAGAGGAGGAATATAACAGAAAAGATAGGATTTAACAAATGAGTACGACTGTTGAATCATTATATTGATATTTCTGTTGATCTCCAGTGTCTTGGAGCAGCTAGAAGAAAAAATGAAAAATCGTGGAACTGTAAACCATACCAAACCTTAAAATCTGTTCCATAACTACTTGTCAAAATGTTCTTGGAAATTTATTGTTTTTTTGTATATATATACTTCACAATAAAAAAAAGTTTAAAAAATAAAAATAAAGACTTATTTCCTCAAAGTTTCCACGCATACGAAGACTGTTAGTCAATACACCTCAGCTATAATTCAGTTAGTGATCCAGCTTGTCTCAGCTAACATTTTTATGTCACTTACACTAATATAACCTAAATTTACATTTTTTCTTCTTGTTTTGCATGATATCCCTAATTCACAGAAGGGATTAGTGGCTCAAAATGGATGCAGCTTGATGTTTAAAAGAAGGGACAAAAATAGCAATGTAAAGTACCATGAGCAAAAATAATAAACAGAAATCCAGGGTGCATGGAGAATATCCATTATGGGATTAAAGGTTATTGTATACTAAGAATAATCAAAATATGTCCACAAGATTAATAAAGCAGGATGAATTTGGCCTTTATCGTCTGTTTTCCAAATTTACTATACTTCCCAGATAGACTCAGAGCCTCAGCAACTATAAAGTACTTGTCATTTTGCCAAAACACTGCCAACCCCAATTATTATAGGTATATTGCAGCAAGCAGAAATCTAGCATGTTTAAGTTACTGGCTTAAAAAAACAAAAATTCGCCTTTAGCATTTCCCACAACCTACACAAGATACTGTTAACTGTAAAACTGCACAATATATCTAAAAATATATCGGTTTGAAAGATAAGCATAGAAGATATTTTAATATTTGTTCAGACTGAAAAGAATGTAGGCAATACTTTAAACTTAAATATACTCTGCTTTAAGCTTAAATATACTGAAATACATTTTTTAGGTAACTACATGTTGTTATGTTTATGTGAAGTTAACCTAAATACCAATTTTTTTCATTGTAAAACTCTTGAAGATGAATGAAGCTATTGTTAATAACTTCCTGCAAAAATCCTGGTAGTTTTAAATATTTACACCTAACCTAAAAACACAAGCACTTTCATATACAACACTGAATAGCAGATGGGATCATTTCCTACTATGTAATATCAAAGGAAAAAAAGAACAGATTGTACGATTTCTGTTTGGACAGCAGTCTTATGAACAGCACAGAGCTTCCAAGAGAGATACCTGTGAATAAACACTGCAGAAATGTGGTTTGTTTGGTTTTTTTAATCACTGTATGGCGCAAGCATCTGTAAACATACAAAGTACAGATATGCATAAACATCTATGCTGTTCTTTATCTATTTGCTAAGTGTAGGTGACCCAGAGCCTTTTTATATCAATAATGACATGGTTTGTTATTAAAATTTAGTTATCAGTTTCGATCGGCTTTTTCACTTAACCTGAGCTCATATTTGGTCTCTGTCTAGGGTCACAGCCTCTACCAGGGAATAACCACAATGCTCCCCAGTTACTCAGGCTTCTCAAAACTGGATTTACTCCCAACTCCACTTTCATTTCTTACAGTACACAGTCCTAAGGCAAATATGGTAAGTTTCTGAGATATATTTACTTTCTTTTCCCCCCCTTTTGCTGTGTATTCTTTTCTCAGGATTTCTCTTTCTTTTAAGCGTTAAAAGACCGGGAAGACGTCTGTCCTAGTAGGCGTGCCCTAGAAAAGAGCCCCAGGCAGCAAAAGGAAGGAAGGGATTAAGTGAGGAAAGGAAAGGGGTGAACACTGTACAGGGGGGTGGTTGGATGGGCCAGACATGGATTTGTTAGAAGCCATAAATTGCCCCAGAGCAGCCCACAGGGGAGGAGAGGGCGGTACCCCAGGCAGTTCCCTGGGGGCACCGTCTCTCCGTGGAGCTCGCTAAACCCCCAATCTCTGCGTGAGACACTCGGCAGGTCAGGGCTGGCAGCACGGGGGAGGAGGCGCTAAGACCCCAGAGTGTTCTCCGGGCTCCCTACCCTAGAAGAGCGAAATATTACTGCCTTGCATCTGTACAGTCCTTTATGTGTTTAAGTCTCTCCACTTGAGTCTCACAATTGAATAAAAGGTACTATTTTACAAACGGAAAAAGGCGTTTCAGTGGCCTCCCAGTGTCATCTGCTACTTACTGGTTTCATGCCAGTAAAATCCAGAGCCCCCTCCAGCACTGCGCATTCCGCACAGCCCCTCCAGACTGTTCCCCAATTATGTCACAAGTTCCTTTGAGACAAGCAGCACATCTTATTTTTTTGTTTGTTTTTGCCTGCCAAACATTTTTAAATGCTAACAACTGGCAGCACACGAAGAGTGCCAACTTAAAAATAAACTTCCTCACTTAAATTCATTAATTTTTAAAAGTTCCCATGATCGTCACAGCTTTTGTTTTGTTTGTTTTTACAGAACAAGGGTCCCAAAGTACCACATACATTCAAATTAATTACTAGGATTACTCTTGCTAAAGCTAAGTTTTCTAGGTCTTTTTCCTGAAGACCAAAAACAGGAAGAGAGTTTCACTTATAGGAGCCTCAAGCCCAAACCCAATTAGCTCCCCATTATCCCAGATATTGAGAAATGACTACTCAAATTCACATTCTTTAATTCATTTCAAAAGAATTTCAACAAGTCCTATAAGGGCCCCAGGGGTAAAATCAAAGCAAGGTTTGAAGGCTCTAGGGGAAAACAGCTATAAAGTGACAATACAATTTGCTAAGTGTAAGGAAAAGGAGACCACAGAGAACGGTAGCACACATAGGAAGGGCAGGTAACCCAGCCAGAGAGATGTCAACGCGGAGTGTTCTTCTCTTTATCAATGGCATAGCCAACATTCGAAAACCTGGTAAAAATGACGATTTGAAAATGTTAATGTGACTGCCTGGAACAAGCTAACATTATTTTACAAATATTAATTTGGCTAAAGGACGAGAGGGTACTGCCAATGTTGCATGAGATCAAGGCAAAACATTAAAAAAAAATTTTTTTAACTTTAAAAATTGGGGCTCTGCCTAGAAAATGCATTAACACTGGGGAAAGAAACTATAAGACTATAAAGAGAACGTGATGGGTGAACAACATTTGAGATAATAAGCCAAACAATATGACAGTAAACATTAGAGAATATGAAAATCCTAAGAACATAAAGATGGTCATTAAAAAACCTGTTGGAAGGTCTAGAATTATTTTGTGCAATTATTGCTACCAAAAAAAAAAAAAAACAATGTTTTTTGGCTCTTCTTTAATAAACTCAGTTCAAAAGTCGTTTGTTGGGGCTGAGCTATGTGGTCAGAGACCAAGCAGGGTAAGGGGTGGTGTGCTGGGTAAGGGCAGTATCCACGCAGCCCAGTGGAGGTGGGAGGCTCCCTGTGGTGAGAACAGCTTCTGTGCAGGAGAGGGCACAGAGGGGATGGGCTACCTACAAGTTTGATCTGATAAGTGAATAAACACCAGCCAGGTTTCTCATTGTCAGAAAAGGGAGAAAACTCGACCAACCCCTGGATTGGCATGGGAAATATCAGTGTGAACTCACAGTTTTCAATATGAATATGGAGATGAACCTAGATGCAAATGCATATTCAGCTCTGACCACTGAGAGGGCCTGGGAGCAGTGACACCCCGACAGCAATGAGCACACCCAGTGCTCAGATTCTGGTTTCCTCACCAGAAGGGACCAGGGCTCCTTGGAGAAAGGGCTGATGTTAGGCCGGTGTATGGCAAAAACAAGAAGAGCCTGGGATATCTCGTTATGCCAGAAAGTAAAGATGTGCTTAGAGAACAACGGACACATCAGTAAAACAGAGAAGCTAGTCTGACGGGGCTCCTACTGACCTGGGACAGTTTAGGCATCCAAAAAAATTATAATAGTAATACCTTATAACCCACTGAGCAAAACAGAAGACACAGTCCATGTTGATATATGTAAAAATAAATGAAAGGATAAATGGAGAAAAGAAAGTCTTTTCTTAGTAGAATGGCAATGAATATAAATATAGAAATACATTTACATACAGAAATATAAACAGAACATAAATATAGAAAGAATGATGAAATTCGAAAAACCACTTGGCAGCCATTACAGTAACTATTTCAAAGTAAAAATTATCTCTAGCGTTTTAAAATATGTATATAATATGGTAAATTTTGAATGAAGAATGCTCTGAGCTTTTGTTTCCCAGCATCATGTGGCTGAAGAAGCATTAAAATACGGAGACAGACTTGCCAGGTTACTGGCTGGATCTGGGACAGGCTCTTAGTTTCTTCACCTGTGAATGGATGTGAACTAGATATGTGGTTTTGAACTTTTAAACTCAAGAACACCTTCTCCAAATAAAGTCATATGAAAACACAATATTATAAAATTCAGATAAATAATTGGGATTAAAATGGGAAAAAATGTAAAACAATAATTAAAATGAGTATATATGCTGCAAAATGCCCAGAAATCTGTCCATTTCATATTTCAAGGGAAAAAAAAGTGTAGGATATGAAAAAAACTAGTTATAAAGGCTTCTGGTCTAACAATATCGTCCAATAGACATTTCCCTTATTTACAAGTCAAGTTTAGTACCTTCTAGAGAAAGATTGCTGACGAATGAGTTGATTCAGAAGTTAGTCTTCAAAAGAATATTATTGTCAACAACTGTGAACAGTTCACTCATTTTCATTACATCAAACATAATTACCACTCAAAGGATTGCACTAGAATATTGCTTAGTTATGGGCTTAAATTGAAAGTCATGATATACTAATTAAGGAAATTAAACTGGCAGGGAACTTGGAGGTCATCTGGTCTGATCAGAAGCCCATCTTGTAATGACAAGTGCTTATCTAGCTGTGCGGTAGGACACTCAGCACCTCATAAGATACAGTCATAAAGGTACAGAGTTGATCTGGGACTAAAAAGTTACATACCTTTCTTAATACTCTCACAATGGATCTGAAAAATATTAGCTATTTTGTGGAATGCACCATGCCAAACAGCATAAATAAAAAGGGTACCACTAAAGGAGGATGAAGAAATCTAAACTACAGTGTTAGAAGAGCAGCTCAATTTTTCTATTTGGTTATAGTGAAAAAGTAAGACACTAAATTACTGAACTTCAAGGATAAATAAGGAATTGTTGGGGCATCCAGACGGATAAAGCAATGTGGGAAAATTAGACTGTGCTCGGATTTCTCCAAATGAATTAAAAAGTCAGAAGACAATGGAACAAAATTTGAAAGAGAAGGAAAAGGGGACCCAAGAATACAATGTATAGGCAATATCATTCACGTACAAAGACAACAGGCATTCTCAAGCCTAAAAGAACTAAAAAAAAAAAAAAAAACCCTTAGCCATTCTTGAAAGCACTACTTGACAATGCAATCTAAGCAATTAACAACTGAGTAAAATAAAAAAACTCAGGATTATAGAAACTGTATGAAATGATGTCTGGGGAGCACTGAATCCCTTCGAATTCAAAACAATAGAAAAAAATACTAGCGTGTTGGGTACAAAAGAAAAGGTGATCCTAAGCTGAAAATGCAGATGTTATCACATAAAAAGTAAGGACTGGTGGGGAGGGGATCTGGAATGACCCATCAGAGTGCAAGTATTTCATCTTTCATAGATAGGTCAAATGAACACTGCTAGTGATGGAAATAAGCAAAAAAAAAACCCTGACCAAAGCAACTTAAATGCTTCTCTTACTCTCTTTTCCTAAATATAGAGGGTTCTTTCAAAATATAGCTCTTTTAGAGAAGGAAAAAAAAGGTATTTGAAGTTCAAACATTCCGTAGCACACTCAAGTAAAATTATACATTGTTAATTTACAATAGCATCTGTTGTATGATCCTATTTTTCAAAGTATTTCTGTCTATTTGTACATATGAACAGGCAGTATGTATGGAATGATCTACACCTCACGTTATTGATGGTTATTTCTGAGATGGAATTTCAAGACTTTTCTGAACTTTCATATTTATGTTTAAGATGTATATACATTGTCTATGGGCATTTGGCATCTATGTACATCCCATCTCCCCCACTCCCACACTCAGAATGCTGAGCTAGAAAGCTAAAAAAAACTACATTTCCCAGGCTCCCTCAGGACTGGGACGTGATTTAGGTACTGCCAATCAGATGCACTAGATGTTGAAGAAGAAAGTAAAGCAGAAACCACTTCTTGCTGCTGGGATAGGGACAAGCAAGGTCTCTACGTATGTGTGTATTTGCAGTGCTGGGAACCCACATTTCAGTGTCTGGGCTCCAGCACTATAGGTGGGAGACAGCTGCCAGTAACAGAGGCAGCTTCCTGACCTCAGGATTGCGTAGTAACACAGCCCAGACCTCCCAAGGATTCTGTAAGAACTCAATTCCCCAAATTAAATCCCTTTCTGCTTAAAATACCCAGAACGTTTCGTTTCCTGGATTGAAATCTCACTGAGGTTAACTTTACTACAGTTTTGAAAGTACTTATAATTGCATATATCATATTTATTTCTGCCATAAAAAACAGATTGATTTTGGTTAAAGAAAAAAAGAGAATGGAAGCAAATATGCCAAGATACTAACACTGTTTAATTCTGGATGGTTGGGAAAATTAAAGGCTATTATCTCCTCTTTACTTTTCTATACCATTTTCCAAAAAGGTTTCTTTTTTAAAGAAATAAACAGGTCATTTTGGCTGTAGGGTGGAGTGAGGACTGGAGGGAGGCTAGACTAGAATCAGGAAAACCACTTAGAATGTTCTTACAATAATACCAAAGTACCCTTGCAGCCCACATTATAGCTAGATATTTTTGTCCTAATTTTATTTGGTTGAAATAGAAGTAGGCACCATTTATATCTGTATGGTCAGCCACCCCTTCTATTTTCTTTAGCCAGAACAGAAGATGAGTGCCACGAACTAAGTGCCAAACTAGGCTAAGATTTTTCTAAATATGTGGACCTAACTCAGTCTAACAAGTTTATTAAACAGGTAAAAGTCTAAGGACAGGGCAAAGGAGAATAAAAGTTACTTTACAATTTCACTTCTGTTTCAGATGAGCAATATTCAGAAAATTATATTTGCCATCCCTTGAATAAGCATATTATTAATCCTTTTTTATTTCTTGGATTTTAAGTGATTTTATTCCTTTTGGTATTGCAACACGAAGCCAAGAACTACCAGTACTAATCAATAATGATGTTTCATGCAAGCTTTAAAAGATCCTGACAACAGAACTTCTTAATGATAAATTTCTGCTCTGAAGTTTGAAACATTATCCTTTTAGGTATTAATAAAATGCAGATCTACACGACGTCAGAAAAAAATATCTACTTGTTATTTTTACAAGTAATATTAACAGTCATATTATAGTAAGAATAATGAAGTATTTTCTAGTCTTTCTATACCTTATCTAGTTTCTCAAGGGAAATGTCATAGAATTTATTAAATAGCCTAGTGGAGGGATTATTAAAAACATCAGCAGTTTTAAAGCACCAAGAAGAATGTCTAAACTGAATTGCCAAAGGAGAGTCAAGAAAGGATAAAGATAAACTGATGTGTAATTCTATATTCTATAACAGCTGACAAAGAAAAAAGTCTGGGGACTTTTGTTTTAACAGGATAAAAATCTTACAAATAAATGAACTACCAAAAGGAAACACATACACATTTTAAAACACAGAATCCATTCTAATAACCTATAACTTATTACTCAATGCTGTAGATGTTAGAACTATATTACATTATTGAAATTGGTAGGACTAAACAGCTTCCCTTAGCTGGGTCATATGGTCATACCACTGAAGAAAAATACCTGAAAAGCACATATTTTTTTTACTAATATTCTGTTGTTTACATATTCTTGGGAAAAAAGCCATGAAATAGAGTTATGATAAAATAATTAAATTCTCAACCATATATTTTAAAACTCTATGGTCACAGAAAACAGAATAAAGATAAAATGCTGCCAAAAAAAAATGATTACCCTAAGCCTGAATAGCAGTAAGACTTCTGGAAAATGGGAAATAGAAAAAGAGAGTTGAGATAATTTTTTTACAAAACACTTTACTAAAATAATTATCATAATTTGCCCCTTTAGGCTTCATGGAGGATGATTTTCTCATCTCTCTTCAAATGAATACTGTCCAAAAGGGCAGTCCAGAAAGTTTCCATAACAGGAATATGATAGGTAATAGACAATAAATGTCTGCTTTAGCATGCATTATACATCCAAATATATCACACATTAAATTCTTGTCTTTGATATATAGGATTGAATCGCCTCCTCTCCAAACCAGCAGTTTGTTATATAGGTTACAAAGACAAATAACAATTATCACTAGTCAAGTAATTTTTAAATTTTATTTTAAGTTAGTTTCTTGGTACTTATAAGAACAAGACTTGTTTTTTTAACAACAGCAAAAAAAATCATTGAGTAAATTCCAAGGAATTTATTTACAGAAAGCTTTTGCAAAATATTTATAAACACCATCTGCAATTTCCAGAAAAAGGCTATAAGATGATTATATAAATGATCCAAAATGGAAAGTGGATTCCCAAAGTGGGCTCACATTAAAAGCTAAGGACTATTATTATATGAGGTTCAGAACTTCCTGCATTATAAGTTCTTCAAAATTGTTCAGGAGATTTTATTTCTTCAAAAATAAAAATAGGTAGGCTCAATTAGGAGCACAGAAATCAAGGATGGAATTAACTAACATGGGTGGAACTGAGGGTAGAATACGTTTGTAAAATGTAGATAGCCGTCCGAAAATAGGAAAAGAGTAGGAGGAAGCTACTGAAAACAGGTAGCTGCAAGTGCTTACCATGGTAACCATGACAACCAGATGAACATCAAGCATGGTATGAAGCCTGGGAGATTTCCCACCTTCACCTTCCTTAAATTCCAGTTAGAGGCTCATCCACATTAATAAACCACCCTGAGTTCGCCTACATGAGCTGGCAGCAGCAATGGAGACTAGTTAGCAAATCAGTTAATGGCTATATTTTAAAGGGACTTCTGAAAGATATGAAACTAAGGAGAGAGAATGCCAGTATTTTATTTACAGATCAACAATAGTGCAAAAATAATGACAGAACTGGAGCTAAGTACTTATTGAGCTTTTACACCTAGCGCTGACATTCACTGCTGTCCTTGGTCCCAAGAGACATACTTTCACGATCAAGTAAATATTTTAGTTATAAAGTTATTTCACTTCAGAACACTGAGAAACAATGCAACATGCTAGCTCAAAATCTGCCAGCCCTAAAAGTAACCTTCTACTTGTACTGCCCAATTGGAGGGATTATTACGGTTTGAAATACAACTAGCAAATCAACACATGAACGTCACAAGGAGCAGAAGCCTGACTTAAATCAGAATAAAGTACAAAAGAGACAAAAGGCAAGATTGAAGCTCACTTTTACATAGTTCATCTCATTTAATTCTCATAATAACCAAACAAGGTGAACCTAACTACCTCCGTTTTAAAATTAGGAAACTTAAGGCTTGAAGAGGCTACGTAATTCATTTACTCTTATACAACTAGTAAATGTGAGGTAGAAGGGCCTATATGCCTTAAAAACTCAAGCAGTATCTGTTACAATACATCCCACTCTAATGTTCAATATGAAACAAAGCACCAGCTGATACCCATTTCAAGAGATGCTGGTATTACAAAGATTTATAATAAAACACATCCCCTGCAAGAAGTTACAACAAGATGTTAAAGGGATGGGCGGATAGATGGATGGATACACAATGTGGACTATTTCAGCTATCATCCTTATAGTTATTTTTAATAAATCACTAAAAATGAAAACATTGGTAAATATTTTCTTTATTCAAAGCAGAAAAATGGAAATAGAAAATGTAGGTGCATTAGGAACTGGCTTTGACTAAGATGCCTAAATTTTGATCATCCTCAGGATAGGGCTTTTGAGAAGTAAAGGATATGGAGATCGTATAGAAGACAAGAAATTATAGGAATATTAAGGTTTAAAAATGGAAAAATTCATATTCTGAAGAATCACATACAGTAGCCAAGCTAAGTTACTCTTTAGAAAAACACACACACGTACATACCTAAGTAATAATTCTAATGTCCAAGAATGCAGATAAATCAGCATCCTTCAACCTCTACTAAGTTTTCTACTTTGTACCATAAAACCATAATGACTGTAACAGCAGCAAAAATTCTTTAATTAAAAAATACATACTAGTCCACAGTTGAAAGAGTAGAAACAAAACTCAGTCGTTTTCTGAATTGGCCTTTTCTGTTGTGAACTGCCTTTAGTAACACCACCCCGGCAATTTCAATGAGGATCCCTGAAAACAGGCGCCACGTGTTTGGTGGGCACTAAATAAAGTGCTTTAAAGTGAGGGTAACAAAGTACTCATAGCACAATGTTGGGAGGAAAGGCCACTGTGTGGTTCAGTCTTGCTAGGATGCCTTTCGCCTCCCTCCACCTTGCCCCCGGACCCCCCTCAGTGCCTGGCTTCCACTACTCATTCTCCAAGCCTCTGTTCAAAGTGACCACCTGAGCAAGCCTTCTCTGCACGTTGCTTCCGTGACAGCACGCATCCACTACCAGAAATATTTGTATACGTAGTTGTCTCCCCAGCAACAGGAAAGGAATGCTTTCTGCTAATTTATATGCCAACACCGAATGAACCCTCGATATATGGCAAATTTTAATAAGGGAGCAACACTCAGCATACCCTGCTAGAAAATACTGATGGGCAACAAGTTGATCTAAACTGGAGTCGCCCATATCATACAGATAGCAAAGAGAAGCATAGATTATTACCCACAATGACTGAAATATGTAAAATAATTTCTCAAAAGTAAAACTATTCCCTTGTTCATTCAAAAACATTTTTCAAGCATCTACCATATGACAGGCAGTGTCCTAGGCACAGGCAATAGGGAACAGGAAACAAAATAGGCAAGCATCTTGCCCCAGTGGAGTTTAGAATCTAGTGTTTGAAGATGGACGATAAAGAAAACAAATATAAAGTATAATGTTAGACAGTGATTGAGGCTAAGGGGGAAAATAAAGGAAAGGAGGCTGGTGGTGCCAGGCTGAGGGGTATAGTTGCAATTTAGCAAAGCATGGCCAGTGGCTATTAAAGATACTTTTTCTTTTGTTTTAAAAACTTACTAGTTAAAAATACTATGTTCTTCCATGCACTAAGACAACTTCCCAGAATCCTACAACTTCCAGATGGGTCCCTGGAACAGATAAGTCCTGTAACTTAGAGGGCCCAACCTCTCCAGACATCAGCTAGTTCCATCTCCCAACCCTTTATTACCGAAAGCCCCTTCCAATATGAAAAAGTCAGAATGGGCATACCCATTACCCAAATACCCAAATACCCCTAAAGAGTGGGAGAAATATCAAAGGTGATGGTGGAGTTATACAGAGAAGGCAGATTTAACAAACGAGTATGCTGAATCATTATACTGATATTTCTTTTAGTCTGGCACCATAGAGCAGCTAGAAGTAAAAACCTAAAATTGTGGAATTTGAACCCATACCAAACTCTGAAATCTGTTCTACAACTAATTGTTGTGATGTGCTTTGAAATATTGTTTTTGTATATATGTTATTTTTCACAAAAAAAGAAAAAAAAGTCTATTGTGATAAAAAAATAAAATAAAATAAATACTGTGTTCTATCTTCCCCAGCCCCAGGAATGAATACTGATGGATCTATACCAGTTCATCTTTCCTTCCTTTGCCAGATACTTAGCTTCCATTACAACTGAGGGTACTGACTAGACTCAGTTTTAGCCAAGGAAATGCAAACAGACGTCTGTTAAAGAAGGGCTCCCCTGATAAAAAGAGAGCTGCTTTCTACCTGCCCCTTTCTTCTTTCATGTTTGGAACACTTCTGTTAAGGTCTGATGCCTGGAGCTGTGGCAACTATCTTGCAACCATGAGGAGACAAGCACATGGTCAACACACCAATGTGCAAAGAGTGACAGCATGGCAGCATGGATGCGAACTTGAAGCCTTGATGACAAAAGGAAGCCACCAAGTCTACCCTAGACCATCCATCTCCAGACCTCTTGTTTCAGGACAGATAGTGTGATCCAGAACCTGACACACCCAGGCTAAAATCCCAGCTCTGCCACATAAGAGCTCAAGTGACAGTGGGCAAGTTTACCCCTCTGGGTCTCAGTGGTAACAGACAGATAACCAGACTGTGTCATTCCATGACTGTGAAGATCAAATGAACTAATTTATGCAATGCTCAGAGCAATGCCTAGAACACGGTAGCATCATATGTCTTTGCAATTATGATTATCTTATCAAAGAAATCAGTGTGTTTACTTAAACAAAAAAAAACACAGAACTATGTTCTAAGATGTTAATTATAAACAAAACACTATATATATTACCATTTCTAGACTTTTGTAATGAGATTTCACCATCTAGCAAATTTTGAAACTATCTAATATGGAACCAGTGGCACACTGCTGTCTCAGGGTAATGAGCTGGTGTGTATTTCTCCGCAAGGTAAATACTGCTTTTTCTACTTGATCATCATAATGAGAATAAAGTTCATTTTAGATGTGGACTTTGTTTTAAAGATTGAACTTACAATAGTACATCATTTATATCCTTTTAATATGGATATAATAACTAGCATCTATAAAGTGCTAATTCAGTGCCAGTCATCTGCAGAATACTCCTCTCAGTCGAGTAGACCTATTTTACAGAAGAAACTGTAGTTTAGAGAGCTCAAGTAACTTTCCCAGTCACTTAGATGTCAGACCAAGCCTTTGTCAAAAATCAAAGTCCTCATTCCCAAACACAACACTCAGCTGCCTGGAAGACAGGGCAGCTGGTTATGCAGCACTTCAAAACCCTGCGTATCAACTGTTCAAATATAAACTTAATATGGAAAGAGACCGCATATCAAAAGTTTTTCTTGTAATTCAAACAGCAAACAATATAAATTCCCAGAAGCAAAGTACAACCCCTATTTTTAAAGATCATCTTGGGAATCTTTTATATAAACATAGTGAGTGTGATGCCAGAGGAGTGAGGATGGGGAAGAGGAAATAAAATATAACTGATAAAAACAAAAGTAAACAGCATATTTCTGTAAGAATACCCCTTCTCAGAGTCGTCCCTTTCAAATTAAACCACATAAAAGGGAGAAATGTATTATTGCTTGTGAGATCGGCTGCAGCAGCAATTAATAATTAAACTCAAATATTGAGAACTAGTGTAAAATGTTGGTGTTAACACATACAATGACATCTATTTGCCGTTTCAGTTCTTTCCGATCTTTCTGGGTCAACAACCATTTTTCTATACCATGAATAGATTATCTCTAAGTCAAATAGGTGTTTCAGTGACAAACGGGTCATCTTCATGAAATGAGTAATTCTGTGCCCCATCGTCAAATTCTTTTGTTAAAGTGTGTTTAAAATGAAATATCAGCTCGTTTCTATTTTGACATGAGATTTTCTGTATGCTATCATGATTTTCTGAAGTAATGAATTTCAACTGAAATACTAACTTTGCTCTCATACAAAATGATAAAAAGTACTTAAAAAGTCTCTGATGATTTTTTTTCTCCCGAGGAGCGAAAATGAGAAAGTCCCCAGAGTTAGTAGTTTTTTTTTTAATAGCTGTTTTCTTATACATTCATTTCTAGACTGGATACCAAAGAATAGTTTGGTTTTCTTTGAAAACTACAGATGTTAATGATATTTTTCCTTTAAAATATGTTTTAATATTTAAAATGATTAAGACACTCATATAGTGTTTTTTAATTATGTGTGCAACTATATTTAAATGTTGTTTTCATTAACATCAGCAAGTTATAGATTGCCCCATGTCTGAAGAAGGACTTCTGATCTCACAGTGACACAAAGGCAGCATTTTGCCCCCATTCATCAGCTGATGTACGTCATCACTGGTCTGAGCCATGCATTTTGCCCAATAATGTCAAAATATATTTCAATGGTTCCTCCATATGAAGCATTTCTAGTAGGCAAACTTGTACTCTGTGTCAGAGATTGATAGAAGGATATTTTCTCACAAACGGAACATTTTATCAAACGAGTTCCTGTTCGTGTTCTGCCAATACATTATAATTTGCTAGGTATTTTGTGTTCAAAAAAGTTTTAGAAATGCTACCAATAGCTGTGGCCTTTTATTATCAATATTTATCCTTTGCTTGTCATAAAAAGTAGGTTATACAGGCTTTCAGCCTCTGACAGCTCAAAAATACCTTAACAGTAATCATGTTTGCAAAAAATGGCTATCACCTGTGGGGTGTTTTGTTGTTTTGGTTGTTGTTTTTCCTTTTTTTTCACTTTTCCAGGAATGGTAAATTATGGAATTTATTCCCTTATATAGAAACAGAGAGTTTAATGCAAACTGCTAGGTTGATAATCCCATCTCTGATATTCCAACAGGGATGCTTAATCCACCTCCTGAAACATGAAGAATTATGCCACCAATTTATCAGATTGTTGTTTAATACAAACAGAGTTGTGTTTCAATTCCTTTGGTTAATGAGAATTCAAATTCTCTTATATTTTTTTAATAATATTGAGGAGAATCTGAATTTAAACACTGAAGTTATTTTTATTACAAAAACAAAGTAACCTGCTTAATTTTTAAAAAATAGATATAAAAATAAACATCTATATACATGTCTGTATGTGTATGTAACAAAAAGGATCTCAGAGTCTACACGGGGTATTATAATTACCTTTTGTGAATATCATCTTCCATGCCAACATAATATAGATTAATTGGTTAGTTTATCTGTTCATTTATTCACTCATTACCTACCAAGAACCTTCTGTCTCCTGGCACTATGTCAGGCCTGATAGAGTAGTGTTCTTTTGGTATAGATATCTCCTATTTTGTCTAATTGATACATTATTATTGGACATTTGTATCACAAAGTATAAGAAATATCTTTCTAGCTAAATATTGCAGTAGTTGGGAAATTATTTACCTTTTAAATTGGCTCATTATGAATTTCAATATGCCAAGATCTAATAAGCTTTTTTCTATTTTCTTCATTCATTGCCATATTTTTTAATTCTCTTGAACCCAGAAACCATGCAGATATGTACCTATATTTATTCTAGTATTTTTATGATTCACTTATTATGACTTTGATCCTTAACTCATATGGAAATGATGTAGCACATAATATGAAATAGGGATTGAAATTCAATTTTTTTAAACTAAATGATAAGCCAGATGCCTTCTGAGGAATTACTGAGTAATCCTCATCTTTTTCTCTTATGATTCGAAATACTGCCTTTATTGTAAAATATATTCTTACATATTCATAGGCACATTTATGGAATCTTTATTCTGTTCCATTGAGCTTTCTGTTTTTTCCCATATTGATTTTTCATAGCTTTAAGTTTTATTACCTCTGTTTGGCTAAGGCCCTCTACATTACTCTCCTTTTTCAAAATGTTACTACCTATTTTGTCACATTTATTCTACAAACTGTCAAGTCACTTGGTAAGTTAACCAAAATTTAATAGGAATTGTTTTTGTAAATTGAACAAAACTAACAAAATTCATTAGGATTTCCTTTGTCCCTCAGGAAAGTTTTATAGTTTCTTGATGTCTTGCACATTTCTTGTTGAGCTGATTTTTCACTTTCGTCTCATTAAAAATTTTCCTGTAACTAATATTTGAGTTTATAAAGAGTCATTTCTTTGAAATGGGCTCTGTAATTTGAGATGTTTTATATAGCACATGCTCATATTGTAACTGTGGATAGTTCATTAAAATATACATCAAGCTCCCTGGGCTTGGTCACATGATGACAAGAATTCACACTTGGGCGGGCCACGGTGGCTCAGCAGGCAAGAACGCTTGCCCGTCATGCCAGAGGACCCCGGTTCGATTCCCAGTGCCTGCCCATGTATTTAAAAAAAAAAAAAAAAAAAACAGAATTCACACTTTACTGGCTACTTACTTCCTTACCTGCTCCTATGTGGCCCCATTTCTCCTCCTTCACCCAAGTACTTCCCAGAGAATATCTAATACAAGCTCACAGCTTGGTTACCCCACCCCAATGTACAGGTAGATAAAAAACACACATCAAAAACGACTTCTCCTGTTCACTCCAGCTTTCCAATTATTTCACATACACTGGGGACTTTGGGTAAATAATGCCATATAGTGATTTTTCCCCCTGTCCCTTCATTACGTCCACTCTACTATCCCACAACAAAGGAAAATGAAGGAGGTGACCCAACAGGTAGAGTCTTCTCTAAGAGGAGAAGAAAGATCGTGAATGTCCAAATGTTAGTAATTTTGCACTGTTGTCACATATATGGATGCTGATGAGGTAGAGGGTTTATAAATGGATGACAATGAGGTAAAAGGGTTATTACTAGGACAGGATGTCGTCTCCTTCAACATTCTTTTTGGTACTTTGGAATTCTAACTAGCTTTATGATAAGATCTCTGCCTACCTCTTGGATGAGATCCAACCTACAAAAAGGTTTACAAAGAGTTCTGATTTCTAGCTGGCCAAGAAGAGTACAAAATGGGAACTCACAACAGTGGATTCTTTCACTATATGACGAAGATTTCATTAGCACCTCACTCACTTGCCTAAGTACAGAGACACCCGCACGAAGAAGTGCCATTCACCTCCCTCTTGAGATGATTCTTCAATAGTGAGCTGACATTTACTAAGCATTTATTGTGTGCCAGGCATTGAACTAAGGACTTTATCTCTTTAATCCTCACAATAGTCTTAAGAGGGTTTACAGAGGAGGAAACGCAAGCTTAGAGAGATTCCATAACTGGGACTTAAGAGCTACTTGACGCATTTCAGGGCCTCAATGTATGGTTTTTTGTTTGCTTTTTTTCAATGGCAAACCAGATCTATTCATTTCTTTGGAGAACTTTCTTTTTCACGTCCTAAATAAAATTTTTTTTATATTTACTAATGGAGGGATACATTGGTGCTTTCCTCACAAAACCTATTATTAATGCATTGGTACAGACTATTTAAAATAATTAAAAATATATAGCTTCTTTTAGTAGTCTTTCTTTTCTTTGCTTTATTTTTTTAATTGGAATGACTAAAGTCTGATTCTTGGATTTTATGTTTGCCAATTATCTTGTCCTCCGCCTTACCTCAGCCACTTAGTTGGTTCTACCTTGGGACCTGTCTCAGGCCCTCACTCTTTGCCCAACGTAACTCCCCAAGCTTGTCATTATCATCTCTGCATCGCATACACACTCAACCTCCCTGTCCCCTCTTGCTTTGGCTGCACTTACTTAGCCAAACCATAACCTGGTTTAACCCATTCTCCACCGACTCCGTGCCACACCCACGCAGCCGAACACGGTCTCACAGCCAGCCTGATGATGCTTCCTCTAGATGCGTGGTCACTTTCCTCAGGAATGCCCTGGATGCCACCTGACAGTCACACTATAGGTCTCTCGCGCACTCATCTCCCCACACCTACTATTCAAGTATTTCATACCTTTCCCTCTCTCCTCAGTTTTCAATACCTTCTCTCCCATCTTGATTCTCAGTTTCCTATTTCACTGAGAAAATGGAAACAATCACAACAGAACCTCTAAAAGCCCCTTCCCCTGTATCTCCCTAGTACAATGGATACACTTGGTGCTCCTGGTAAAGGCCAGCTCCTCGCTAAATCACATCCTACCCTGCTTTTCACCACCGATGATGATTCTGTCATTGGTCTTAATGCTTTGACCGTCAGGAAGTTTGGGGGAAAATTCACACCTCATCTTTAACTGTGTTTGATACCCTGACCTGTATAGCTACCCCTAAACTTCCTACTGGCCTCAGTTCGCTTCTATCTGCACTTCACCTAGACTTGATTCACAGTATTGAATGCAAGCAACTTCAAATATTTTGAGGAACATGGGAAGATAATAGTTAATAAAAACAAAAAATAAATCAGGCTGAGAAATAAGGGAAAAGGGGGCACTCCAGGTCGACAACATGTGCAAACACTTGGAGGTATGGAAGTCCCTGCCACACTCTGGTGTGACTGGGCTCAGAAGGCTTAGGGTGGCAGTAACATCAACTTTGCCGGGCAGCTCACTCTTACCCCAGGTATCTGCATGTTCACATCAACTGATTCTGAGCCCTGCTCACATACTTCCTTATCAAAGAGAGTCCTTCCTTATCCCACTCACTCAAAATGCTCCCACCTCCATGTGCACACATCTGCCACTCCACCACTCTCTCCTTCCTTACCCTGTTCTAGTTTTCCTTCATTCCACTGATGAATACCCACCATTATATATTTATTTGTCTATATATTTACTAACTTCTCCCTCAGTAACATACCAGCTCCAAAGTATAGTCTTTGTATTTTATTTTGCTATCCCAAGACTTGAACAGGGCTCAATAAATACTGGCTGAATTAACAGAAACATAATTTAGTATAAAATTCAGAAAGACCTAATAACAAACCATGCTAAGAAAATTAGACTAGCAATGCGCAGTGTCAAAGAGTTTATGCAAAAACATATTTTGATAACCCCTCTCTTTTATAATAAGATAACTCTGGCAGTAGAGTAGAGAATGGGCCAGAGAATAAATCTCTGGCAAAATCCAAATGACAAATTATAAAGGTTAAATGAAGACAGGGTAAGCACCAATAGAGATGGAGAAGGAATGAATTTGCAAGTGCTCCAGGCAGTACACAAAGGAATAGCACATCACTGAAGTTAAGTCAGCCATCAAACAGAGAGCTTGACATCTGTGTGACCTTGCACAAGTTATTAGCTAATCCTTGGTTTCCTCATTTCTAAACTAGGGAATAACTGTACCTAGCTCCAAGTTTTATTATGAGGATTAAATAAGATAATATATGAAAATACATAATTGACCAAATTTATTGACTGCTTAGTGGATTCCAGGAGTAAAAGGACTGTGGCCTGTTTTACACATTGCTCATAGCTCTAGTACCTGGACATGGTAGATGCTGAACATACATTTGTTGAAAGCATGACTTAATGGAGGTGATGAGCATGGGGAAAACGTCAAGGGGAATTCCAAGGAAATCCTTCTGCAGCGTACAAAAGTAGTGGAGCAGAGTTTGCCCAGAGGGGTGGGGGCGCCATGCACATATCTGTTCAGTTTGAGGATGCTGAGAGTGAGATGGCTTTGGGATCCAGTGCTGAAAGTTATCTAGTGGGCAAAGAAAATAGAGGTCCAGACACCAGGAGAGAAGTAGAGGCTTGAGAAAGGCTGGTTCAGCTGGTAGTAGTAGTCTCATTTGATCAATTAGATCAACTAACAAAGAGGCAAAGTGAGTTAAAATAATCCTCTGAAACAAAAACTAAGAACAGCAGCTGGAAAGTGAATAATCAGGGACAGAGACCAACAGGCAGCCATAGGCAATAACAAAGAGAGG
The DNA here is from genome assembly GCF_023851605.1 of Tamandua tetradactyla. Taxonomy (NCBI): domain Eukaryota; kingdom Metazoa; phylum Chordata; class Mammalia; order Pilosa; family Myrmecophagidae; genus Tamandua; species Tamandua tetradactyla. Next base: position 117,102,302 of record NC_135330.1, read on the forward strand.
AGGAGAATCTTAAACTTTGGAGGAAGAAGGGAAGATGGGGGAAAAAATGGCCAATAGTGTCAAAATTGGTAAGAAATACAGCTAAGTGAAAATTAAAAGAAATGACTAGATTTTAGCAATTAAATCACCAGGGCCCTTTGCAAGAGACGTTTTCTTGAAGCAGTTAGTGCAAAAGGCAGACCACAATGGACTACGGAATTGTGAGAATTGAAGCAGGGAAGACAGGGAGGATTCTAAGGCAGATCATTTCAAGATAAAGTATATTTGGCCCTAGAAGCACCCAAAGCCTACCTGGGGTCGATTATTTTCACTACCACGTCCATGTGGTCATTTGTTGCTGTTAAAGTATTTTTTCCTAAGGCACTTGTAACATAAATTACTCAACAAGGTTGACCCTAGCTAAAATCATCCATAGAGTAAGCCTGTGTCTTCACTGCCCCTGCAAGATGGGTTTTTATACATCAAAGGGCCCTTTGTGGTAGGAAAGACATTTTCATAAATCACAAAATGATCTATAAAAATTATTTTACCAAGCCTTTTAAATAGTTAACAAGATAGAGTTTCTGTATATCCTATGGATTAAATTACTTAAAAGACACACGTCTCAGAAGGAATAATTAAATCATGAGGATTTTACAATGGTTTATAAAATAATTGTAATAATTATGGCTACAAAACCATACTCTGAATTTCTTTCATCAGTATTACTCTTCAAGATAGGAACCATTCTATCCATTTTGCAAATGAGAAATCTAAAGTATAGAGCAATGAAGCGTATGGGTCAGAGAATGTTAACTGCATAATAAACAACCCCTAAATCTCATGTCACAATCCAAGGTAGCCAGTTGTGGGTGGGGCATGCAGAGGGAATTCCTCCATGCAGACATTTTGGAAGCCAAGCACCCTCTCCTGGATAATCTCAATCTATCCTGCAGGTGAGGGAAGAGACAGAGCAAGGAGAATCCCACACAGCACTTTAGAGTCTAGGCCCAGAAGTGACAGACCTCACTCCCACCTGTAGTGCACTGGACAGTCTTGGTTGCATAGCCCACCTACCTCCAAGGGGAAAGCAGAGTCTAATGGAGGCCAGAAACAATAGAAGAAACACAGATATTGGTGGACACAATATTCTCAGACACATCAAGTAACATGTCTGAGGTCACCTAATAGCACATGGAAGAGCTGAGAATCAAGTTCAACACTACGTCACTCTTTCAGGGACACTTTGCTATTCTACACAGATTCTCAACTCATTTCACTGAACCCATCCCCATCTTTAGCATTTCTCCAAATGACAATGACAATGGATGGTTTCTGTTCTAAGGGTTTGATACGACTAGAGAAGAATTATAGTATATGTGTACAAATATATATATTTCATCTATCCTTTATTTTCTGTCCTAGAATTCTCCTTTACAAATCAATAGTTTTAGCCTTCTAAGGGATTTACGCACAAGCATAAAATTTGGGGGTCCTCTGAAGCCCAGCCATGCTACAGGATCTATGAACGCTGGGCTAAGAACACTTCTCTATAGCACCTTACTTTTTTTTTTTTAATTTTTTAATTAATTTTTTAAAAAAATTACAAGAAAGGAACACAAGCATTCTTAATATGTGATCATTCCATTCTACACATACAATCAGCAATCTACAACATCATCACATAGTTGCATATTCATCATCATGATCATTTCTTAGAACATTTGCATCAATTCAGAAAAAGACAACAGAAAAATAAAATGAAAACAGAAAAAAAAAAACCATACACACCATCCCCCCACTCCTCCCCCCCACACCAATCACTAGCATTTCAAACCAAATTCACCTTAACATTTGTTCCCTCTATTATTTATTTTTATTCCATATGCTCTACTCATCTGTTGACAAGATAGATAAAAGGAGCATCAGACACAAGGTTTTCACAACCACACAGTCACACTGTGAAAGCTACACCATTATACAATCATCATCAAGGAACATGGCTACTGGAACACAGCTCTACATTTTCAGGCAGTTTCCTCCAGCCTCTCCATTTCCTCTTGGATAACAAGGTGATATCTACTTAATGTGTAAGAATAACCTCCAGGGTAACCTCTCGACTCTGGAATCTCTCAGCCATTGACACTTTGTCTCATTTCACTCTTCCCCCTTTTGGTCCAGGGGATTTTCTCAATCCCTTGATGCTGGGTCTCAGCTCATTCTAGGGTTTTTCTCAATCCTTTGATCCTGAGTCCCAGCTCATTCTCAGATTTCTGTCCCACGTTGCCAGGAAGGTCCACACACCTGGGAGTCATGTCCCACGTAGACAGGGGGAGGGTCGTGAGTTTGCTTGTTGTGTTGGCTGGAGACAGAGGCCACATCTGAGCAAAAAAGAGGCTCTCTCGGAGGTGACTCTTAGACCTAATTTTAAGTAGGCTTGACTTATCCTTTGTGGGGTTAAGTTTCATACGAACAAACCCCAAGACTGGGGGCTCAGCCTATATAATATAGCACCTTACTTTTTTTTTTTTCTTATTGATTAAAGAAAAAAAAGAAATTAACACAACATTTAGAAATCATTCCATTCTACATATGCAATCAGTAATTCTTAACATCATCACATAGATGCATGATCATTTCTTAGTACATTTGCATCGATTTAGGAAAAGAACTAGCAAAACAACAGAAAAAGATATAGAATGTTAATATAGAGAAAAAAATAAAAATAATAATAGTAAAAAAAAGGAAAAAGAAAAAAAAAGACAAACAAACAAACAGACAGACCAAAAAAAAAAACCTATAGCTCAGATGCAGCTTCATTCAGTGTTTTAACATGATTACTTTACAATTAGGTATTATTGTGCTGTCCATTTTTGAGTTTTTGTATCTAGTCCTGTTGCACAGTAAGTATCACTTCAGCTCCAATTACCCATTATCTTACCCTGTTTCTAACTCCTGCTGGACTCTGTTACCAATGACATATTCCGAGTTTATTCTCGAATGTCGGTTCACATCAGTGGGACCATACAGTATTTGTCCTTTAGTTTTTGGCTAGACTCACTCAGCATAATGTTCTCTAGGTCCATCCATGTTATTACATGCTTTATAAGTTTATTCTGTCTTAAAGCTGCATAATATTCCATCGTATGTATATACCACAGTTTGTTTAGCCACTCGTCTGTTGATGGACATTTTGGCTGTTTCCATCTCTTTGCAATTGTAAATAACGCTGCTATAAACATTGGTGTGCAAATGTCCGTTTGTGTCTTTGTCCTTAAGTCCTTTGAGTAGATATCTAGCAATGGTATTGCTGGGTCGTATGGCAATTCTATATTCAGCTTTTTGAGGAACCGCCAAACTGCCTTCCACAGTGGTTGCACCATTTGATATTCCCACCAACAGTGGATAAGTGTGCCTCTTTCTCCACATCCTCTCCAGCACTTGTCATTTTCTGTTTTGTTGATAATGGCCATTCTGGTGGGTGTGAGATGATATCTCATTGTGGTTTTGATTTGCATTTCTCTAATGGCCAGGGACATTGAGCATCTCTTCATGTGCCTTTTGGCCATTTGTATTTCCTCTTCTGAGAGGTGTCTGTTCAAGTCTTTTTCCCATTTTGTAATTGGGTTGGCTGTCTTTTCGTTGTTGAGTTGGACAATCTCTTTATAAATTCTGGATACTAGACCTTTATCTGATATGTCATTTCCAAATATTGTCTCCCATTGTGTAGGCTGTCTTTCTACTTTCTTGATGAAGTTCTTTGATGCACAAAAGTGTTTAATTTTGAGGCGCTCCCATTTATTTATTAGCACCTTACTTTTGACACCATTAACTCACCTCCAACTTTCAATCTGTCTCCTTCCTACTCCACTCCAGCCCCAATGACCTCCTCATTAATATGCATATACATGAAGCCCCTCGCTGCCCCCTCTAGGTCTTTACAGCTACTGTTCCTTCTGCCAAGACTGATCTCCTAGAAGTCCACATGGCACATTTTATGGTTTTCTTAAGGTCGTCTCTGAAATGTCACCCTCTTCCCATCCCATCCCATCCCATCCCCTTCTACCCACCCCCCACTTCCAATCACGCTTTATTGTTCTGTACAGAACTTCTCACCTTCTACTATACTATGTACTTTACATTTATGAGTTCGTAAATTTGTACATTATCCCTGCATTAAGCCATGAGGTTCCAAGAGAGAAGAGGTTTTTGTCTGTTTTGTTCATTACTCTATCCCTGGCATTTACAACACTGCCTGGCACACCATGAACATTTCTTTGAATGGGTGAACTGAGGGAGGTCAAAGGAGCAAAAAGGGAAGGAGCACACAGTTATATGTACGGTATTGAAAATGTTATAGTTCTGAAGTTGAAACCAATAGTGTGTATTTTACCATCATCCTTCACAAACTACAGAAATTATATATTTTATGTATATCAAATATTTTAATATTACATAATTTTAAATGCTACATGAATTTATATGAATACTCCAACTCAAAGAAGCATGCCTGCTCACCTACACAATCTTGTATTTTTTCATATCTAAATAAAATAGTCAGATGGATAAAACTGGACAAGAACTGCCATTTTCATTCCTTAGCTAGTTAAAAATAAACTTTACTTACGTTTTTTCCTCAAATATGTCTTACACGGCCAATAGGAAAATTCCTTTACATAATTATTTTTAAAGCTATATCATGACCTTTTAAAATGGCATCTTACTTTATGGAAGAGAAAATTTCAGTTTTTTCTGAAATTCTACCTGAAATGTTAGATACCTATAAGCATTTTCTTCCAAAGATGATTTAAAAGCATTTTAATGAATTTGCTAATTATAACTAAAGTTAATGTAAATTTCAGCTGCAACTTTTTGTTCTGAAATTCACTTTTCAAATGTGCACTCTTACACTTGTCACTAAAAACATAGGCTAAAATATACTGAGACAGGTAGGTTTGCAGAACAAATGAAGAAGGGCAGGGGAGGGAAGGAAGAGGAAAGGGAAGGAGGGAGGGGGATTTAGGGGAGAGAGGGAGAAGAGAGAGAAGGGAGAAGAGGAAAAGCGAAGAGATTGTTTACATACATACATACTTGTACACTATAAATGCAAAGTTTCAAATCCAACAAAACTGTGAGACCACTGAAACCAAGACACTGGGAAACCATGTGTTGTCCCTGTGCCAGGGGTAAGGGTCCAGGAGTTAGAAGATCTGCTCGTGAGTTCCAGCTCTGCAATTTACTACTTGGGTCAAGATATTCAAACTCAGTCTCAGTTTTATCATTTGTAAAATTTAGATAATTTACGCAACTGTTAAATCACGTCATATATATAGAACTGCTCTGTAAATACTAAAAAACAAAGGAGAAAGATCTTTTTAAAGTTCTAATATAAATGTTCCAAGCTTACTAAAAACATGTATTATACTGAATTACAGTCTAGTGGCTTGACACTCCAATGGCATAGTAAGAAGGTTAGAGATTCCAGTTCCAGACATGATAAAGCTAATCACACTTCCTTGGAAGACTAATAGTCTCCCCAAATACTGTCATAACAGAAAGCATTTTTAACACTCTTAAAGGAGGGATGGAATTATTACTACATATGCTCACTTGAAGGGAAAAAAAAGCAACCATATAACATAGAAACAAGGTACATATCATCTTAAATTAAAGCTATTATCAATAATGGTTATTAGCCATTTTAAACCCCTTCAGCAAATCAATAAAACAAATGCATTTTAATTGGGCAAATATACATGGAAGGAAAAATACTCGAAACCTAACAAAACCAAACAAATTTGCCAAGGAAAACTGTAATGTACTAACATGTCATGGTCTTTTCAAAGGTCTATTCTTGGATGTAAAACAAACTGTCTTTAATTAAAACCTTTGGCTATAAACACATTTACTAAGTAAAGCCTAACAAATCCAATATAAGTGAGACACTGTACCCTGGAAACTGAAAGCAGCCCGAAGTCATTTATAACAGTAGATCCAAATATATCTTTTACCACTCCCATCACAATAGCAAACATGCACCCTTAAACTAAGTGAGGGCCACGGTGGCTCAGCAGGCAGAGTTCTTGCCTGCCATGCCAGAGACCCGGGTTTGATTCCCGGTGCCTGACCGTGTATAAAAAAATTAAATTAGGTGAAAGCTTTCTAAATTTAGATACTTTCAAATGATGCATCTTAACTAATATGCAAAGTAAGGATTTAGTAAATTATTTATTATGTCTCATCTTTAATAATGGGCTATCATGTAGAACTTATAATCACATGATAATCAAAATGGAAAGAAAGTTGTTATACCATATATTACTGTACCACGAGTAAGAGTTTCCAGTCTATATTTAGTTCACATTAAAATGGAAGCAAAGAGCAAATCAAGCTAAAAATAAAATGTTCTACGAAAATGAGATTTTTTAAATAGATGAAATCTAGCTTTATTTGGTCCCTTAAAAATGACTGCATTTAGCAACACCTTAACTTTGTACTGCTTTACAAACCATCTTCTAGTAACTAGAATAGCTGTTGGCAAGCCACAAACCACAGGCCATATTTACCAGTCATATCCTGCATGCTACCTGGTTTTGTACAGCCCGCAAGTCAAGATGGTTTGCATGTATTTAAATTTTAAAAAGAAAAAAAAGAGAGCAAGAGAAAGAGAGAGGATTTCTTGACACCTGAAAATTACATGAACTCTTAATAAAGTTGTATTGGAACATGGCTGTGCTCATTCATTTTAAATGTGGTCTATGGCTGCATTTACATTTCCTCAAGAAAATTAAGTAGCTGTGACAGAGATCTCACGGTCCGCAAAGGCTATTCAGCCAAGTCAGTCAACCTCTGCCCCAGATGAATGATAATTATTATTCAAAACATCTTTCTGCTCATCTTCTTTCAAAATGTAGAAGATCATACTTACCTCTCAAATCATATTGAGTTTCTAAACTACAGACTTGTCAGCATTGCTTTAACAATCTTCATTTCTTAACACTCTTGCAGCCATGTTTCTATTTTGTACTCTATTTGGATCTTTACCTAATTCCAGTGTTCCTACCCAAAACTCTGAGAGTTTTAAATAATATTTTTAATCTGTTATTTTTCTGTTTTAAATGCTGGATATGAATTGTCACCATCCAATACTGAGTTGCCACCGACAATATGAAAAATGCTGACGCAGTCGCCCCTTGTCTACTCATTTTTAGGGTTTATGGTGAAAGGTGACACTTGAATTTCACAAACTGTATCTCATGAAGCAATAAAAAACATAAATCTTTATTTCCATATACTACCCCATCATAAAGATGTAAGATTTCATTTATATATCCTTCATGTTAAAGTAAAAGCAAGACAGTTGAAAAATGTCATCATTATTCTTTTCTTACTGGGCTGAAAAGTATGTCTTAATCCAGACAGAGTGTTATCGCCAAGTTCTGAATATCGTTCCAATGTTTAGGTACGTTTTACCTAAATTTAGACACTCATTTAAAGCCATTAAAAGTTAACTATATGAAATATAAATGCCAAGTAAACGGTCTTGAACTACAAGAATACAATAGGCCTAATTAAGACGTATTTCTGAGACCTGAAGCATCAAGAACTCGGCCGAGATGACTCACTGGCAGAAAATGTCATGGGAGATGGTTCCCATTTGTTTATAACATTTGCCTTATGGCAGTCAAACAATTATACTCTGCTAACCTGACCAACATCCCTCAGGCCACTGCCTGAAAAATGAAAGGGTACAGTATCATCAGGCCAACACAGAACACTCAAAGCCACCTTCACTATCATGTTCAAAAACAATCTGGTCTGAGTTTGTAATAGAGTTAGTTTAAAAAGTCTCATTCTCAGTAAATACCTTTGAAATTCTCTACAGTAACAGTGCCTGAATGCAAAATAAACCTCTTCTGAGAGACAGTCAGGACTAAGAGGAAGAGTCATGACAAATTACACCTCCCTTTTGGCTTTCCTACATCACTTTCTATATAAGTGACTTTATTTTCCTTTGGGGAAACAGAGGCAGCCATAAAATTATATAAAGGTCAGCACCTGGACAACTAGATAAAACTGCCTGAAATTCCACTTAGCTGATACAGAGAAACCGGGGAAATGGAAAATGAAAGGGGGGACAAAAAGTATACCATATGGGGTGTATGGAGCATATACAGTATACTTAAGGATTGTATTAAATCACACTAATTTAAAAGGTATCCCAGTCCTATTTTTACTTTAAAAATCATCATAGCCACAGCAAAAAAATAAAAAAAGAGTTGCTTGTTATCCAAGAACAATCCAAATTTCCTTTGATAGAGAACTGCTTAATTAAATGACGCTATAACCATATTTAGGTTAAATTATATGAAATATTTGACCATTTTTGACTGACAGCAACTTCACATGGTTCAACCCAATATAATGGAATACTTTGCAATATTAAAAAGAACAAAGTACATTATATGTCTGTCGCATTATATCTCAAAACAAACAAGATGTAGAACAGAGAATGTTCCCACTAGCATTTTTTAAAGAAATAGATATCCAGGTGTACAGGCTTGATTGTGCACAGAAATTTTCTAGAAGCGTACCAAATATCAACAACGATTGTAAAAGGGAGAGGAAAGGTCTGGGGTGAGAGAGAGCTTGCTTTCCCTAAAAATCCTCTCATCATTATATCCTTTCACACTGTTTGAATGTTTCCTTATATGCATGTATTATTCTTTCAATTCAGGAAAAAGCCTGCAAACTTTTTCAAATGCCACAATTAACCTGGGGTTCTTACCAACATTCAAATTAGTTAAAACACTAACCAGTATTTACAACAAAGAATACTTCAAATAAGGTGATTACTAAATTGGTGGCCTTTTTTCTATCCAAACCTGGATACCAAAAGAGCTTTATGAGCCTAAGAATTTCAAATGTAGCTGAAATAAGAACTACCAGTTTCAATGACAACATCCATGTAGGTGAAGCATTATATGTAAATGTGTAACATATACATGGTCATTTAAGAAGTATTTTTTTACCTCAATGTGCAACTCACGCTGCTGCAGGCCCTACATATATGATAAGAGTATGCAGATACACATATATAGCTAAGCATGTGTCTATGTGTATTAGCGTGTGTGCTACATCCACCAATCCCAGGTTGCTACGCCAACAGGATTAAAGATACCACTAACAATCACCACCTGTCAGACCTAATGACCGCTTCATGCATTTTTAGGATATATGAGCAAGAACTGTTGCTGCTGTCTTGAAAATGACTGGGCTTAAGCCACCTCTGCTGTATGCTCTCCTTCCTTACACTCATGTGGAGGGCTCAAGACAGTATCCATTTTTTTTCTAAAAATGCTTTCCTTAACTCTTATTGGATCATAATCCAAGACTGGGAACCCACAGTTCAGCATCGTATTTCTCATTCCTTACACTGCCTCTCTGCTCCCGGATTCTAAGTCCATCCCTTCTTCTCTTACAGTGAACCTGAAGAGACCTAACTGATGAAGCTTGTGGCACATCAGCCTGGAATGGGGTGGGGAGAGGGTGAGAATGAGCTAGGCTCAGCAGTCTTAGACCCTGACACCAGGTGTTTATATATGAAAACATTAACGAACTTATATGCACCCTGGATGTGCTGGTATAAAATGCACAATTTCTGAAATTCAATATTTCTTTTGAAATTGGAGCAACATTTCATTTCATGATGACTATCTCTAATCATGGCAAAATATATGTGCTGAACATTTTTATTAGAAAGTTAAACTGAAAACCAACAATAAATGTGCTTTTAAACTTTACTCCTCTATTTCGATGCGCATGTTTTACCCAAAACCATAGATAATATCAAAAGCATAACTTAGTTATTATCATGAACTCATGAAACTTATAAATCTTACTGGTTACTCCAACAAATTTATTGTATGACTTTGCTCCATTCAATTTATTACACCTCTAAATTTTTTCAAATGGTATAAAGTTGCTGCTTAATTATATAAGTACGGTTAGAATTTTAAAGATTTTATATAATTATATAACCTATGCCATTTTGCCCATTATTGTTGTATAACTTTTTAAAAAAATAAGATTTCAAATGTTTAAAGCACTGTTAGTAAAATCTCTATTTAGCTTGATCTTCTAAAAATACAGTAAACCTCATATTCTTAATTTATGACAAATACTATCAAACTCAAAAATGTCACAATTAAAAGGAGTTAAAAGACGTGCACTTAAATGACTGATGTTTACTTGACTTCAAAAAGTGCATTTTGTTAACAGTTATTTCTGTGTTTTTAGAAAAACTACAAAGGCAGCAGGCTAATACATAAAAGCATTTAATAAAAGTTCTATTTTCACATACGGGTCCAATGACTTAAGAAACAAATTCTCATAAAAATAGGGGAAGAAAAAAAGAAAAATAGGGAGAATGAATTAACTTTTGCAATTTTACTTTTCAAGAGAAGCACACAACCCCAATTATTTTAATGGTTGCCTTTTCAAATTCCTCATTAAAATCCCCGGCTAATAATTGACTCTCAGTGTGAAGATTTAAAAATTATGATGAAAATCAGAATATATAAATAATCCTTTAGGCGTAAGTATCTGCTCTATGTATGTTCATGAACAAATTAAAATTCTCAACTTTGAGCCCTCAGAGGGCCACAGCATAAGTCCCATTAACAAGAGGTGCGCAAGATCCTACTCTTCATCTACCATATAGAAATTACTTTTCATTATGAGAAACTGTGGGTAAGTTGGTAACATTTGAACTCTGCACTTCGCGGAAATCTACCGCACGAAAGTCCGGCCAGCAGTTTGCCCGGCAGGGTGCGGTGGACAACCAACATCCTTTGCCCCTGGCTTGGCCCCGCGGCTTCTGCCTTCCAAAGGCCGGCAGGAGACAGAGGGACGGAACTATGGTCAGGGTGGACCGAGAGAACCCGCAGGCTGTTGCCCGCGAGAAGAGAAAGGGACTCACTGCAGCTCTGGTAGCTCAGCGAGCACTCGGCACCCCGCGCACGTGCACACACTACCCAACCACTGCACGGCAGGCAGAAGAAAAATAGAGAACACTCATTTTAAGTGCCTTAAGTGGGAACTCGCCACGGGGCTTCAGCTTTTTCCCACGCTCTCGCGGAGCCGCTGGTTTCCTTCGCGGCCTCTGCCACCCGAACTTCCAAGGAGTCCAACCTCGCGGCCTCCAGGGCGCGGGCGGGGGAACACGTTTCTATAGCGCCTCGGTCCAGCTCCCCGCGCACCCCGCCCCCGGACCCAGGCCCCGCCCCGCGCCTCCAGGCCCGCCTCCGCTCCCGGAGTCCCGCGCTCCCGGGTTCGCCCGGCGCGCCCCCTGCGCCTCAGGCGCCCTCTCTCCGCGGCCTCGCCCCGCAGCCTCCCGCCTCCCTCGCTCGGCTCAGGCCCGCCTCCTCCTCCTCACCTTGGTCCGGATCTGCCCGGAGGTGGACACTTTGCGGATCAGTTTCTGGGGTCCCTCTTGTTCCGCTTCGCTGTCGGATGAGTCCTCTCCGGGCCCCGCCGAAGAAGCGACGGGGGTGACCGCGGCGGCGGCTCCTCCCGCGGCGCCCGGAGGGTGCTGTTGCCCGCCGGTCCCGGCCATCCTCTCCGACTCCTGCAGGGACACAGCACCGCCGGGTTGGGGCGGCGGTGTCGGCAGTCAGCGGATGGGCTCTACGCGAGCGGGCGTGCAGCCCCGCGCCCAGCGCCGCCATCTTCCGCTCCCCCTGTCGCTCCCGCAGGGGAAGGGTCGCCCGGGGACCACCCGCCTTCCCGGAAGGGGCCCGCAGGTTCCTCCCCCAGGGTCCGGCCGCAGCGCTGGAATCGCAGGGGACGGGGTTTCCTGCCCGCCTGGGACCCCTGCGCACGCAGCCTCGGGAAGCTCTGGGATTCCTGACGCAGAATGAGGCCAGCGCAGAAGAGAGGATGGGGGTAGCAGAGGGGTCGGAGCCACCCTCCTCCCACCCGTTTTAGGGTCTGGGGTCCCCGAGATGGACGGGGAGGCAGGAAGCCTCCGCAGTCAACCCCCAAGCCGGCCCGGCATTGGCGATGCTCCGGCCCTCGGTCCTGAGAAACAGGGCTAAGAATGGCTCTAGAGAAGAATGGGAACCCAGAGCTTCTTCCAGATTTTCTCGGGCACCCCGCCACCACCTGGACCCCGAGTTTCTCCAGAGACTTAGGCCTAGCGGCAAGGCTCCAGCTGATTAAAAGGCCCCCTGTGCGCTGGAGCCGGGCGGTCGTTTCAGGATAAGAGGGTTATTCTGTCCCTCGTCGGTCTCAGGACCCTCAACCCCGCTCCGCGGACCATATGTCTCACCCGCCTCTGCCCTCGGGTTCGGGTGCTTTCGGCCCTCGGGACCGCGGTGTCTAGTTTCTGGCCCACCCCTACCCCCAGCCAGAGCACACGGAAGAGAAGAGCATTTTCCGGGAGGTTCAACCCCGCTGAGAACTTTTCGTTCAGAAAGAGCGATCCCTTGGCTAACAGGAAACTGGGAAGGGCGTGGAGAGCGCAGAACAAGAGAGCACACGCAGCCCAGGACGACAGAATGCAAAATAAATGTCAAAGCTGAAGCGCTAACCGAGTCTGCCTGTAAGAAAACAATGTACTCAAGCCATACGAACACCAACCGGGACCAGAGCACGAAAACACTGGAAGTTCAGAGAGAGCCACTCCCTAACCCGGACTACAGCAGGAGGAAATGGGATCAACAGGCTGCAGCCACCACTCACAACCCGTCCTCATGCGAGCCGGTTTCGCGGACACCTCGGGCACACCAGCCTCGCGGCGGGCTGTGCACGCTTTGTCAAAACTCCTGCAGGTGTAGGAGGCTGTGGGTAAAGATACTAAAATGACAGATTCCTCTTACCATCCAAAAAGAGAACTCTAAATTGGTAAAACTATATTTTTAAGTAAGTCAGAAAGTTGCTGCCAGACTGTGGAGTCTCCCCACTTCAGTAAAGCATTAAATCTCTTTAGTGTATTGAGGCCCTTTGGTACCCATTCCTTTCTCTTTTTTTTTTTTCAAGTGACATGACCTTTAAGTTTCATCCAAACTAAGATTCTATTTTTTCTTTTCTGGTTTTAGTTAGATTCTAACCCCCAACAATAATTTGATAATTGCTGAGCTGACCAATCTAAGGTTTTAGGAAAGAGTAGGCATATCCAATAGGGTAGGTCCACACTGTAGATTAAATTCATTAAGAATAAATGGGCTGGTTCATTTAAATGTTCAAAGACAGGAGAGTTCTGCCATGTAATACTAATTTTTAAAGGCTGCTTCTTCAGCTTCAGGAAAGGAAAGAGCTGGACCAAATGCACTTTAAATCCCTTAGGGCTCTATAAATATGTGATTCTGTATCTACAAAGAATACTTTGTATTCTCTAAAGAGAATTCTTTAAGAGTAAAGGAGCTAATTAACAAAATTATGGCCTTTATCCACACCTAGCTTTTTGGTTACTGACAAATCCAGAGGCCTGGCAGTATGTACAAGGACTAGTCCGTGGGCCTTTTGAAAGAATAAGCCTTGTTAAGCCCTCTTTTTTAATGGAATGAAACTCAGGCCCCAAATCATGGCTAGAACCAAAGTCCAAATCCTATGGTGCCAATTATAATGTTCTTTTAACTTTACCACCATATAAAACAAAAGTAAGTTTGTCAGATACATAGACTTCTCGTCACACATTAGGGCCTCAAGTTTTGTATAGTAACATTTCCCAGAATCCAGCAAGGTTATTATATTTAAATGCATTGTTTAATGCCATGGCTATTTTTGTGATCTTAATAAGAGGACCAAATACATTTCTCACTTTTTAATTCAAACTGTGATTGCTTAAAAGTTTCATCTGCAATAGCTGGGCAATTAATAGTCAAAGGAAAGGTATTCATTACTTCATAAAGATTTGATGTCACAGCCAGCCCTGGTCTTCAAAGGCTCCTGTAACAAGTTTTAAAAGTTAGTTGTGACTTTGAAAGCAAAGTCTTAGCCGGCTCATGCTAAATGAACCATCTCTGCTCTACAATTTCCCTAGTACTCAGGATGCTCAGAATGAAGATACTGTGCAAGAGAATGTTAGGAAAATAAAGGAAAAGTCCCAGTCACCTCTCTTCCCACAAAAGCAGTTCAGGGAAAACCTTCATTCCTTCAATCACCTCTTCAGAGGAGAAAATGTTTCAAGGAATCTCTTGAGTTAAGGTATCTTAATTTAAGGCACTTAACCTCCCACTAGACTCCTCTCAGGTCTTATCTATAATTAGGATTCCAGAATGAATATTCAATCTGTACAGTGTATGCCTGCAAAGCACTTCACTTCCTTTTAAAAAAAAAAAAAAGCAAAATCAAAGATCTCAATATTTTCAAACATTTTAATTTGGCTCAACAATGGCAACTGATGTAAATTTCAAATATGTGATATATTACATTATTTAATTTACAAGATTTTCTTGCCATTTTCCTTATTTGGTGTTTTCAAACTTTCAAATAATTTCTTAGATACGTCTTACATATTTTTTATGATTGTTACTTTGAAATTTTTGTTTGGAACATATCACAATACACTATTAAAAACCTGGACATAACCCATGTAGCCACTGCATTCACGATGAAATGAAAATAGGTGACGCTACCACTAAATAAGGTTTCCTGCCCCCATTTAAAAAAAAAAAAACTGTCACATTGAAGATGGTTATTACAGCCAAATCGCATTATGATACTAACTTTATGAATATTAGTGTTTTAATTGTTACCGAGAGGTATCAATACCTTTGAATTATATTCTCATTATTGATCACTACTCATACAAAAAAAGGGTTTAATATCCATTTGCAGTTTTTAATTCCCATATGTTCTATGGTTTGGCATTAAATATTGTATCAGAAAGGTGTAGAATTCTACATTTGAAATCTTAAAGAACTCAAACAGGCATTTTATAAATGCTCATGTTTAGGACTCAATGCTCCTAATGAGTAGGAACCAAGCAACCAAAGAACAGTGCAGGTTCAACAAACACAGGCCTTAGAAGACAGCTTCAGTAAAACTTTAGAACTATTTCCAGAATACAGTATTTGTTACATATTTAGAATTTAACATTCAAAACTTTCCACTATTAAATTTTCCACATAGGAATCTGAATGGAAAAAGATTTTGAGATTAATCATGATAATAACTGCATGTACATATGGTCATTCTTACAACTAATGTAAAAACATTTCATCATCTAGATCCAGTGCATGTTTTTACTTTTGATTTATATTTTGGCCCTTTTTCCTTTCAAAATCTTCTCCTTCTACTTTTCTATTAGATCTGAACAGTTTCATCAACGCTAACAAGTATAAAATCATTTGAGAATAAAAACAGTAAGTAAGATGCACCCTCTAGCAGCCCTCTACTGTCCAAGAACTCTGTAAATACTCCTACTCTGAAGTTTTTGGCTACAATTCTAACTACCCATTTTTTTCTAGGATATCATATCTACAAGTAAGGGTTGTATGGCTATCATCCTGCCTGCCCATGTCTATCAACAAAATGTTTTAATTTATCAAAAATTTAGTAATGCCTGTATTTCCAGTTGACTTGCTTTAATATCGAAGCATTAAAGAAAATGCATAGAAATTTCAACGCTCGCATTTATCTTCTTTAGGCCCAATACCCTAACCAGAGTGGTAATAATAAGACTAACAGTTTATTTAAATGCCCTCACTTAACTAAATAACTTCATTTCATCTCCAAATGCAAATAATGTCATGAGGCTCAGCAGCTGCCTCTCAACTCAGACCTGGTTGTATTTCAGACAAGAAGTGCTGTTCTCTTTTACTATCATCAGCCTCAATTCCTGAGATATGTTTACTCTTTCTTCTGAGTAGTTACATGGAGAATCGTATCATCAGTTGTAGGTTCCATGAAGGAGCAAAGAGAGTAACTCTTTATGCAACAGGATCTGTGTAACGTGAACACTGCCTGTACAATAGTGAAGATTCCTTTTCATACATATACATAAGTGTACTTTTATAGGAAAGTATTAAGAGCTGCCCATATTTCAGTTCAAAAAAGCAGATTTTTAAATAAGTGCTAGATGGAGTTACAATGTAGGAGTTCTTAATAGGAGGTCTTGGACCTTTGAGCCTACAAAGACAGGGCTTCAGGAAATCTGTGAGTCCCTTGAAAGGCTATTAAAATGTTTATGTGGAAAAAAAATGTTTATCTATGTGTTGCGTAGGTGCCTTGAGGCTATGTGTGTGTATACTGGGGGGAAGAGGGGTCCTGATTTTGATGGATTTTATGTTCCTTCAAAGCATATTTAGATTAAGCTGATATGTTTCTCCCCTTCCCTCCAAATGCCTGAAAATACTTAACATTTAAATCCAAATGGGTGAGATGTATGTGAATTATATCTTAATAAAGACGTTATAACAAAATAAATCCATACTCTTTTTTTCCTAATTTATCACTCCTTTTTCTTGTATATGCCACTTTTCAGTCATGTGAAAAGAGACTTTAATCTTTTTTAAGAGCTTAAATGAAAACTCCCTTTATTAATTCTTAGATATGACCACAGGGTTTCAAAGTTATGACTACAGGGTTTCAAAGAGCAATTATTCAGAATAAAATCACTTTGTCAAGAGTAATATTTTATGTCACATAACTGAGATGTCTGCAGAATGTTTCTTACATTCTACATTAAGATGTACGAAACAAGTCATTTTGTTTAGTTAAGCACGTAAGCTCTCTAAGAACAAGGATTTGTGTTTTGTCATTAACTCCTGTATCCAATCATCAGAGAACATAGGTGCTAGATAAAATATCTGTTGAGTAAATAAAAAGGCCTTCAGTATTTAAAGGAAATAAACCTAATATTTTAGGAGAGCTCCCTAGTCTGGATGAACTGTCACAGTCTCATTCACAGATTCCTGTTAGGGCTCTAGTTTCAAAAGCTTGAGTGGAAAGAATGGTACTGAATATATTTTGCAGGAAATAAATGAGAGTTTTAGATGCTGTCACTTTTGAGCAGTAAAAAAAAAAGTTCTTGTCTATTTTTCTGGACAAAAATAGTTCTGGCATCAGCACCCTAAAGGAAAATACGAATAACTGTATTTTTTCCTTGTGAATCGTCCTAAAGAGACTTCATTCAGTAAAGTTTAAAACAAAAGCAAATCACTGAATTTATTTCTCAATAATCTTTGATTTAAACTTCAGAACTAGATTGTATATTTAATTTCAAGAATAATTTAATCCCCAGCAACAACTACAATAGAAGAAATATGAGCAGATGGGCAACTAACAACATGTTCAAATTTGCAAAAGCAAAGACAGCTGCAGATACAGAAGGATCAAAGTCGAAGGACACTTCTGAAAGGTCAGGAAGCAGGAGGCAGAGAAACGTACCCTGGGCAAAGGAACTGGGAGTGTATATATTAGAAAAGAGAAAGAACCAACCCTGGCACCTGACCTAGCAGCTCTCGACATGCAGAGGGCCAGCCTGGGCAGACACGCGGAGTCCCTGGGAAAACAGCATCCGAACACGTTGAACAGAACACCGGTGAGGCCAGAAATTTCCGACCGGGCTTTCCAGATCGGCTCAAGAATTTCAACCCAGTCGAAGTAGCAAACATCCAGGCAGGGCACGGAGAGCCCACGTTCGAGGCCAGGGAAAAGGCAGCCCACACAGGATTACAGAACTCTGAGTGTGACCGGGATTCCTGGGTAGAATCCCTGGAGGGATGTGAGGTGGTTCTGACTGAGTTGGAAGAAAGAAGGAAGTTGAAGGAGTTTGAGGGCACAGATCCAAAGCCCCCCATCCCCCCTCTTCCCCACGGTCTCCTCCTCCTTATACTCGCACACGCAATACATACGCACATGCTACTCGCGGCCCCTAAAATTATCCAACCTCCGCGCTACGTGTACGGCCAAATCGCAGGCGAAAGCGAAGTTAGCTTCCCGCTTCATCCCGGGCAAAACCCTTTAACCCTAGAAAAGCCCGAGGCTTTGGCAGAGAAGAGAAGTCGGGGGCACGAGACCCGGCTTGACATCGCGATCTGCCTCCCCCAGCGGCGGGTCCTGAGGAACCTACGCGCCCAGGTGACGGCCAGGGCGCGGTCTCAGGAGCAAGACCCGGGCTTCTCCGAGCCCCACGCGCTGACCGTAGCTCCGGGGTCTGTCCTCTCGCCCTCCTTACACCCCACGTTCTAAAATAAAGTGAAAAGTTGAGTTGTCGTTTAAGCCTGGCAGCGGCCCTCGGAGGACTAAGAGGGCAGGGATCGCCGGCAGCCCCTCGGGGAGAGCCTGGGACCTGCGGACAAAGGCGCTACGGGCGGCGCGCTAGGAGGAGCCCGGGCGGCGGAGGAAACACTGCCCCGACTGGGAAGCAGCTGGGGACCTCATCCCGGGCCATTTCCTGAACGGAACCCGGCCCGGGCGGGGGGAGCAGAGGAGAGGCGGAGTGCGGGGGGTGGGTGGGTGGGCGCCGGCGCGGTACCCACCGGTTCCTCCCAGGCCGGACTGCGGGCGCCCGGCGCAGGGCGCACGTGCTGAGGCTCCATCGCGCCGGCCCGCGCCAGCCCGCCTCCGGGGCGCGCGGACCGGGACCCCGGCCGCTCCCGCCGGGGCTGCTGGATGCGCTTCCCTCGCCGCGGACCCTCTCGGCCGCCGCCGCCGCCGCCCCGGCTCCCGCCCGGGGCCAGCCACCGGCCCTCCCGCCGTCTCCGGCTTCCGCCGCGCCGCGCTCTCCCGCCCCCGCGCCGGTCCTTTCCTCCTCCTCCTCCTCCTCCTCCTGGGTCCCGCTCCCTTCCGCGGCTCGGAGCGGTTCGCTCCCCACCGCCACCGCCACCTCCCACGGCCGCTGAATCCGCCCCTCGCTCCTTCCTCCGCCCCCGGCTCCCTCCCCTTTTCCTCCCCGCTTTCCGCCCCTCCCCCCGCCACCCCCTCCTCGCGGCGGGCGGCCCGGGACGCACGTGACCCTCCTGTCAGGCCTTATAAGGCGCGGAACCGAAAGCGGTCGCCGGGTGGTCACTGGCACCCGGCGGCCGCGGGAAGAGGAGCGGCCTTCCCCGGGGCCGGGCGCTCCGGGAAAGCGGAGAAAGCCCCCAGACGAGCTGGCGACGGGGGCTGTCTTTGGCCGTGAGTCCTGGGAGCCCCTTCCCAGCGCCCTCGACCCTCCCGGTGCCTGCAGACCCCGCTGGCCGACCGCGCGGCGGGCGCCTCCCCCTACCCCGGGCGCTGGGGATGGAGCAAAATCACACTTGACATTAACCCGCTTGAACAGAGCAAGCGAGATCATCGCACTTGAGAGCCTCTCGTGAGCAAGCTGCTCCAGGGATGGTTTATTCTTTGTGATGTTAAAAATATTGCAGATGGATTAGCATCTGCCACCGGGATTAATCTGGAGGGAGTGCTGCTTTTATTCATTTGTAATGATTAACGGTTTCGTGGAAAGAACACCGGCCAAGGGGGTCGACTTGCCTTCCAATCCTAGCACGACGCTCACTAATGAGAAAGGCTGGCTCGAAAGGAAGGCGCAATAAAAGGCAAGTTACCTCCTCCTGCCCTTTGGAAAAAACGTAGCACAGAGCGTTTGGGGTCATCTTAATGGCATCGAAGACGGTTTCCATCTAGAGTCAATCCAAGAGTGCCTCTGTTCCCTCTTCTGGACTTTCACGCTCTCTAGCGACATCATCCCATGTTCTTTAACCATTAAACTCATTCACATATTGTTCAACAAAAAAATAAAACAATTACTCTGTTCCCATACTCCATCTCTCCACAGCCAATCTCCCAGGGAGATAAAAGCCTGTTCTCGTTATTCTCACATCCACTTCTTAATCTACCACCGATTCCTTAAGGCCCTGCAAACCAGCTTCTGTGATCACTAGTCTACCCAAAGAGCCCTAACACAGGTCACCTATGGCTTTGAAAATCCCCCCAACCATTGGGTTTTTTTCAGTTTTCACCTTACCTGACCTATCTGCAGCTTTTGTCATTGTGGATCAGACTTTTCAGTCTTGCAACCATCTCTACTCTTGCCTCGTGTGATATTTCAGTCTCCAAGTTAGTTCTTTGACCATTTCCTGCTCGGCCCCTTTGCCAACTCTTAAATGTTGGGGTGCCTATATAGTCTGTCCTTGGTCAGACTGGGTGGTTTATCGGACCCACTCATGATTTCAGCCACCAACTCTGTGCTGATGCCATTTCCATCCCAGGTCATTCCCCACATCTCCAGTTCTGTAATGTCAGCTGCCTCCTAGGAATTTCAACCCCAATACCCCATAAACCTTAAACTCAACTTGCCTAAAACAGAAGTTAACTTTACTGCCCACAGGTTTCTCTCTTTAGTCTCATTATTGGTAAATGTCACCACATCCACCATGTCACCCCCAGGAGAAATAAGAAAAGCATCCTTTCACCCTATCTCCAATTCCACTGTTTTTGTCTTGGTTCAGGTCCCTCCTTTCAAGCCAATGAAACATTGCATTATTTTCCTTATTGTCTCCCTCTCCCTACCTCTAAGCCGGTTACCCACCACTGCCAACTCATCCCTCATCTCTCATATTGTTGCCAAAGTTAGCCCACTAAAATACAAAACTGAGAGTGTCGTTCCCTAGATAAGCCCTTCAGATGGCTCTCCACTGCCTACAGGATAACTCCCAATATCCTAGCCATTGTGTTTCTCCAGTCTCATCAAACCTGGTGAGTTCCTCCCATGTAGTTTCTTATGCAGGCCACTTATTTTTATGCCCTTTCATCTTACTCAGCCTGTACAAACACTACTCATTTTTCAAGGTTCAGCCTAAGAGTCATCTCCCTTACGAAATCTACTTTGACCTTGCTGCAGGTTAGAACTGGCTACTCTCTCCAGCCTATATAATATCTCCATCATGATGCCTTAGAAGACTTTATTGAACTCAGTTTTTTACATATAATCTCTCTGATGAGGTATATCTCCAGCTTCCAAGTTTTCAGTAAATATCCTGGCACACAGTAGGTGCTCAATAATGTTTGTGAATGGAGTAATCATGTGACATCATTTGAATTATTACATCTTTATGGCCATAAAAAATCAGTTTTCCATTCATTATTTTATTTCATTCTCACAATTCTGCAAAGAATATATTATTATCGCCTTATATACATATGGAAACTGAAGGTAGAAGATAATCAAGCAATCTTTCAAGATCCCACCTGGTAAGTCACACAGCCTGGAGCATAACCCAATTTGCTTAGATAAATTCAGTACTTGTTTACCTGTCCATTGTGTTTTTCACCTTAGGTTCTATTTTACATAATATGATAGCTTACTTTTTTGTTAGTTTACCTGGTATATCTAATTCCACCTCTTTATTTTCCACCATTTGGTGTCACCATGTTTTAAGTATATCTTGTAAAGAACGTGGATTTTTATTTTATTAATCAATTCTGCTCCTGTCTTTTAATAATTTATTTTCATCTGTTTTCATTTACCATGTATATTAATTAGGGTGAAAGATGGTTTTTAGGAAGAGACAAACTTCTCCAACTGCCCACCCCCACACAGACTGTTCATTTTTCTCTAATAGATCAGGAGTACCTGCCTTTGGGGTAGCTCCTTGGATCCGCTTTGCTAGCCATGCCTTTAGGCTTTACCTTTACCTGTTCAGTGAAACCTTGTTCTTGAGTTCCAGTTCCAGGAAGGAAAAACAGAGCTTGAAGCAGCACAAGCCCAACTTCTTAAGGCCTAGGACAAAATTGGCTCACTTCTCTTCTGCTTGTATCTCCTTGTTCAGAACATAGTTTCATGGCCACACCTGGAAGCAAAGGAAAGTGAGAAATGAGGCCATGTCATGTCCCAACCAAACCTATATTACTAGGAAAGACAGAAAGGACAGATTTTGGTGAAAACTAGCACTCTGCCACATTATGATCACCATATTTGGAATGTATTACCACCCTCATTTTATTTTTTATATAACCTTCTTTTCCTTTGCTTCTTTTTTCCCCTTTCCTGCTTTAATTCTGGTGATTAAAATTTCTTTCATTTTCTCCCTTCTTCTAAACACTTCGACTGATTTGAAACTTATACTTACTGTTTCAGTGCTTAGTGGTTACCCTTAAAATACTAACATATATACTTACAGTTGCAGGTTAGTCGATATTTCTATCCCCTCCTGGCAAAAACAAACAAAAAGTAAAACATTTCAATTCTTAAATTCCCCTTCAATCAGCTCTGTATTTCTGTCTTATGTTTCTAAATTCCCCCTTATTTTTAAATTCTCTACCAAATGAGTCACCACTGTTGCCCCTTTTGTAGTTGTTTAATTAAATTTACCAAAATATTTTACAGTGCTGGTCCTCACTGTTTGGTTTTGCATCCCATTCTTCTAGGTTCAGTTTCCATCTTGGTGAAATACATTGTTCAGTATTTAGTAGTTCTTACACCAAAGGTCAGTGAGTGAACGCTCTGTGGCATCTATTTACCCTCTTGCTCTCAAATCATAATTCATCAGCTATGGGACTCTAAGTTGACAATTATTGACTCCAAAACCCTGAAATTACTATCCCATTATCTTCTGGCATCTATTGCCGGTTATTGGTAGACCACGATCATTCTCACTGTTATTCTTTTAAAGGTTCTTTTTACCTCTCTAATAACTTTTTTAAAAATATTTTTATTGTAAACAATAAACGTACAAACATTCTGCATATGGGGTACAATCAATGGCTCACAATATCATCACATAGTTGTATATTCTTCACCATGATTTTTTTGAACATTTGCATCTCTCCAGCAAAAGAAAGAAAAAAGAAAAAACTCATGCATGCCATACCCCTTGCCCCTCCCTCTCATTGACCACTAGTATTTCAATCTACTCAATTTATTCCTTTGTTTCCCCTATTATTTAATTTTTATTCATCTGTCCATACCATAGATAAAAGGAGCATTCGACACAAGGTTTTCCCAATCACACAGTCATGTTGCAAAAGCTATATCATTATACAATCATCTTTAAGAAACATGGCTACTGGAACACAGCTCTACAGTTTCAGGCACTTCCCTCTAGCATCTCTAATACACCTTAAACTAAAAAGGGGATATCTATATAATGCATTAAGAATAACCTCCAGGATAACCTCTTGACTCTGTTTGAAATCTCACAGCCACTGACACTTTACTTTGTCTCATTTCACTCTTCCCCTTTTGGTCAAGAAGATTTTCTCAATCCTTTGATGCTGAGTTCCAGCTCATTCTAGGATTTCTGTCCCACGTTGCCAGGGAGGTATACACCCCGGGGAGTCATGTCCCATCTAGAGAGGGGGAGGGTAGTGAGTTTGCTTACCGTGTTGACTGAGAGAGAGATAGGCCACATCTGAGCAACAAAAGAGATTCTCTGGGGGTGACTCTTAAGCATAATTTTAAGTAGGCTTAGCCTATCCTTTGCAGGGATAAGTTTCATATGAACAGACCCCAAGATTGAGGGTGCGGCCTTTTGATTTGGTTGTCCCCACTGCTTGCGAGAATGTTGGAAATTCTCCAAAAGGGGAAGTTGAATTTCCCCCCTTTTTGCCCCATTCCCCCAAGGGAACTTTGCAGATACTTCTTTATTAACTGTTCAAATCACTCTGGGATTTATCAGGCATCACATTAACCTGGGCAAACCAACAAAATCTCATGCCCTATTCAAGATTCCATGTACTTACATTTTTCTATTAAACTGTCCTTAAAGTTAATTAGGAAATGCACTAGTCAAAATATAAATTTTGCACCAAATAAACATTTCTCCCTTAGTCTCACACAGAAGTTGAAGTTTTAAAATATGAATGACCATCTATTTTCAACACCTTATAATACTAACATTCCTTTGTTCTTCCTCATGTGAAAACACTTTTTAATTTGTACATTTAGTCACTATCATTGTACACTCTAGGCATTCCTAATTTATACCATCTCAGTCTTTATTGTCTAAGTTTCCTTCTGGTTTCATATGTGCCCTCAGCCCTTCTCACTCTATCATTCTCACATTCGGCTTCATTCTGTGTACTTACATTATTGTGCTACAATCCCTCTCTAGTAACTTTTAATATTTTATTTTTTCAGTTGAAATTCTGCACTGCTGGTTTGTTTCTAGGTGGATTTTGTTTTTAGATATCTTGTTCGGGACTTAGTATGCATCTTCAATCTGAGGACTCATATCCCTCAATTCTGGAAAATTTTTGGCCCTTATATATTCAAGTATTACTCCTATCCCCACCCTATGCGTTTTTCTGTTTTCTCCTTCCTGAACTCCTGTTATATGTAGATTGGGTTTCCTCATTCTATCCTCCATGGTTTGTTTATTTATTTTATTTTCCCATTTTCCATTGTTTTAGATTTCTGTGCTGGTCTTGGGTAATTTTCTCAGCTCTATCATCCAATTCCCTGATTCTCTTTGCAGCTGTATTCAGTCTACTGTTTAGCATGTCCTTTGAGTTTTTATTTGAATTACTACAGTTTACATTTCTAGAATCCTTCTCTCATGACTTTCAAGTCTTTCTGCTCTTTTTTCGTAATATCTTACTTTTGTCTTAAAAATTTACACTTTATCTGTTTGAGCATTTTAAACACACTTATTTTAAAGTCTCTTTCAAATTGTCCTTTTATATGTGCCAGAGTATAAATTTTGCCCTTTGTTGCATTTGCTGAGTCACATTTGTGATTACTTGTTTCCTTGCATGCTTTATAATGTTTTACCGTTTTCTATTAGAGTAATGCATGCCCAATGGAAGCATCTATATAGAAGAGTTTTACTTTCCCCTTTACCAGTGGCATATAGTTTTCACTGCCTCACTCACATGTCTGGCAGTTGATGCTGTAAGAATCACCTGGGGGCAGGGACAGCTACAGTTCCTTGAGTACCCCACTTTAAGTGCCTTCTCCACATTCTCTTCCTAGCATGGTGGCATCAAAGTAGGTGAACAGACTGCTTATGTGTCACATCAGGGCTCCCAAGGTGCATGTTCTGAGAGAGAGAGAGACATATTGAAGTCATATTATTTTTTATGACATTGCTTCAGGAGTCACAAAGCATCACTTCCACCAAATGAATGGTTGGAGCATATGAAAGTCATATCCTTGTTAAGACATTGCCTGAGAAGTTGCATAGCATCACTTCCACCAAATGAATGGTTAGAGATGTCGAAGAATGTGCCCCGATTCAAGGGTATGGACCATTAACACCACCTGTCAGTGAAAGAAATGTCACAAACATTGTAAGAAGAATATATATATATTTATGCATCTTTCTTTGACGTATACAATCCAGCACAATGGTGTATCTCAATCTGTTTCACGGCGTTCACACTTCTGAGCAACCAGAGGCCTGTTCTCAATATAAGCATGGAGGGATATTCATTCCCCCTGACACAACAACTGAAGGACATGGATTATGGTCCATGAGGAATGCAGTCAGCTAAGATATAGGCATAGACTCCTTGCTTTAGAGAAGCAAAGAGCTCCAGCCTCCCACTGTCACAGGTAGATCTTCTATGGCACATTTTGGAGGGTTACAATGTTTCCATAGAAATGATCTGATAAAACAAAAGGATTGCACTCAAATTCAAGTTCATAGCTTTAAATTTAATAATAATGCACCTGAAGCAAGATATGGAAATTCTAATCCCAATTCCACTTATGAAAGTAATGTGGCACATACAAAAATGGAATTCATAGCAAACCATTTAGTCACCTTAGCTGACATTATCCCCCACTGTCTTAATGAAAATGTCCTTTCTGGTTCCTCATGTGGCAGCATGCTGTGTCTTCCAGACCACAACTGAGGGGTACAAATTCTACAGATGACCCCATCTTGCTCATCTGCCCTCATTCCCTGCAAAATCTAGAGGGGAAAACCTGAAAATCATTAGAAATTTGAAAATTATTAGAAATCTGATATGTGTACCATCTGTAAAGACATTAAAAATACTGTAAATGGGGGGTGGAAGGGTAGTTCGATAGTAGAATTCTCACCTGCCATGTGATTCCTGGCCCATGCACTTCCCAAAAGTGATAACTCAAAGTTGATTAGAAGTTATTGAAGGACAGTAGGATTCCATAATCCCATGTCTTTTCTCTTTCTTGTTTTTGATGTGGAATAGCATTATGGATGTTCTTTATTTTCTTATATTCCTACAATGATCATTTATGGCTTTTGAGTGAAGAAAACTAATAATCATTCACAGTTAGAGAGAGCAAAGAATCAATATAGAATGACAATATGGAAATATAAATCCCTGAATGCAGAAAAATATATATATCTGAGAGTGAGGTAGGAATGGGGCAAAAGGAAAGGGGAAATAAGAGGGGCACAAGGGTTCTGTCCTCTAAATCAAATGAAGGCCAAGAAATGGGTCTAGAATTCAGATAAAATGTGTCAATTTGGTTGTGACTAGAGCAATGGGAAAATAGTAGAGTTCTCACAACTGAGCAGAGTGAAGTGTGGGTAATGTAGCGGTCATGATACCTGGGAAGACATTCAACAGACCTCATCTTGGCAGTGACAAGGGACCCAGCCTCCTCAGGTTCATGCTCAGAGCTCTAGTCCCTAGTGTCACAGTCATTAATAATTGAGCCACAGGGATCCAGCAAAAGCCCAGTCCAGGGAACTGGGGCAACAGACATGCAGGGAGCTCTGACCCAGGTGGCTCAGAACCAAACTTAGTGCCCATCAGCTCAGGAGTAAGGGAGGCTAGAGAAGCCGGAGAACAGATTGGAGCCAGAGCTTGACATTAGCCTTCGAGTTCTCGGGTCAGAGGCAGGAAACTTCAGGGAAAGCAAACCAGGTTAAGGGGTTCATGTTTGCGATGATTTGAAAGGGTTATGTTCCTAGAAAAGCCATGTTTTAATACTGATCTATCTGGTGGAGGCAACCATTTATTTTAATCCCTATCAGCACTACAAATTGGAAACTTGATTAGATTATCTCCTGGGAGATGTGGCTCGCCCTGTTGTGGGTATTAACTTTTGATTAGACGGAGATGCAACGCCAACCCTTCCAGATGGGTCTTGATTAGTTTACTGGAATCCTTTAAAAGAGAAGGCATTTTGGAGAGAACAAGAGAATGACGAATAGAGCCACAGAACCATGAGAGCCTACACAGCCTGAAAACTTTGGATATGAGGAAGGAAAATGCCTCTGGGAGAGCTTCATGAAACAAGAAGCCTGGAGAGAAAGCTAACAGACGCCACCATGTTCACCACATGCCTTTCTGATTGACAGAGAAGCCCTGAACTTCGTCGGCCTTTCCTGAGTGAAGGTAACCTCTTGCTGGTACCTGAATTTGGACATTTTTGTAGACTTGCTTTAATTGGGACATTTTCACGGACATAGAACTGTAAAATTGCAACATAATAAATTCCCCCTTTTAAAAGCCGTTCCATTTCTGGTATATTGAATTCTGGCAGCTAGCCAGCTATAACAATGTTGTTACAGCAATTTTCTCTCATTAGGTTAGGAGTACTTTGTTTTAGAAAGTTTTGCAAGCCACAAGAAGAAATTAAGGCAAGAAGA
The DNA here is from genome assembly GCF_023851605.1 of Tamandua tetradactyla. Lineage (NCBI taxonomy): Eukaryota > Metazoa > Chordata > Mammalia > Pilosa > Myrmecophagidae > Tamandua > Tamandua tetradactyla. Next base: position 117,129,802 of record NC_135330.1, read on the forward strand.
ATGAGGTTTGGTACATTTTTTCCCCTAATGGTTGATGAAAGTTCTTATTTATAGAATAATCTAATAAATATAGAAGGAATGATAGAATTAGGACATCAAAGTTTTGCAGTCCTTAATGCAATAATGCATCTTGATAAGCTTGATAGTGACTGGTTTCATACTTTGCCATTTGGGGTGTACTGATATTTAGTGGAAAGAGCATGGAATTTGCTGTGAAATAGAACTGTGGTTCTTCTCCTTGGTAACCATGAGAGCTTAGGCAAGTTGCTGCTTGCTTTTTAAAAATGAGCAGAGTAGTACCAATTTCTCAGTATTATTTGAGAGCTAAATGAAATAACGTACTTAAAATCTGGCATAATAAAGATTATGCTTTTTATATCATATATGTATGAAATATATGATATTTTCTTTACATAATGTATTTATGTATGTGTTTTATATGATCTAGTTTATACTCTTTACAACCATAAAACCTCCATCTGAAAAAGAAATGAGGGAATATCACTTTTATATGATACATATTAGGGCAGGCCACGGTGGCTCAGCAGGCAAGGACGCTTGCCTACCATGCCAGAGGACCCGGGTTCGATTTCCAGTGCCTGCCCATGTAAAAAAAATATATATATGTATATGATACATATTAGATGGAGAAAAACTTTCCTCATTATTAAATGAAGGATGTCATATTCTTTTTTAAATTAGTGGCTACAGGAATTGCAAAACCACATATTTTACAAACTTTTGCACACAACAGGGCTTCAAGACTTCCTTTTATATAAGCAAAGCTTTTGTTATCGTCACAATAGCCATATAAAATGGAGACAATTATTATCCCCATTTTATAGATCAGAAAGCTAAGACTCAGGGATGAAGCAATTTGGTCACAAAACCCATAAGATGTGGATTTCTCAGCATGTAGAATTCCCATCAGAGAGGCAGAAGAAGAATCAGGAATTAGAGATGCAGAAGAAGGAGTGAGAGGAATAATCAACAACACTTCAAGAACTTGGGTGGCGAAATTGTTGTTCTATAACTTAGGGAAACAGCATGGTTTTAGGCAAGTGGGAAGGAGAAAGGGGAGGGGGAAAGTCTGAAATGCCAGAGAGAGAGAAAAGAGATGGATTAAGGGGTGGGAAAAAGATCTAGTGCATAGGCTGAGGGCCAAGGACTGTGGAACTTTGTCTCATTGGAGCCAAGAAGAAAGGAGACAAGGAAGAGAAACAGGAAACATTAACTGTCGTTATGACCTGCTAGGAATCTAGGGCTGAAGTGTGTTTTCTTTTCAGTTGCCCAAGGAGACAGCAGCTTCCCTCAGTACAAAGGTCTTAAGCAGGTTGGGTCTAGTCTGTCCCTCCCTTTCACTGTCTTCTCCCACAGATGTCCCCTTTCCTGGGCACTGCCCTTTATTTGCTTACCTTTGAGTCTGCTTTTTATGTCACCCTCTTCCACTCTTGGACATCTCCTTACCCACCCACACTTGGACCTGGCCAGTCTTCCTCTCTTCCCCCTTTCCTATTCTAGCCTCTCTACCTTCTAGCCCAAATTGGAACCATGGAGGGCCATAAGCACATGATGGAGCAGATGCTCAGTAGTTTGGCCTGACCCAGCCTGCAATCCCTCTAGCCTCTGTCCACAAATGATTTCTAGCTGGACCAGACCCCAGAGAAAATGAAATGCCATTTTGTCTACCCAGTCCTGCCTCCCCCCTATGCAGCCCTACCCATATAGACACTCACACAGAGTGTGCACCCAGTGAGGCTGCAGCGGGTTGGGGTTCACAAGGGGAAGGGGAGAATGTGGGGCATGGGATGAATGGAGCTTTTTGTGTTTCATCTTCATGGTGGGGTGTGGGTTGCAATAAGTCAAAGAAGATGCTATGGTGCTGCTGTCTTGAACGTGAGAGCTATTTAATTACATCTCTTATTCGGTTTGTTAAAGCTGCTTGGATGCAATGTACCAGAAATAGATTGGCTTTTATAATGGGGATTTATTAAATTACAAGTTAATAGTTCTAAGACCACAAAATGTCCAAATTAAGCCATCAAGAGGAAGATCCAGAGCATCCCGGGCTCCTCTGTCACATGGGAAGGCACATGGAGATGTCTGCTGGTCCTTCTCTCCCGGTTCAGGTTTCAATGGCTGTCTCCAAATCTCTTTGGGCATTTCTCTCTCAGTTTATGGGCTTTTGCTATATTTTGCCTTTTCACAATGGGCTCCAGTAAAGAATTAAGACCCACATTGAATTGGGTGGGTCACATCTCCACAGAAACAACCTAAGCAAAAAGTCCCACCCACAACAGGTCTACACCCACAGGGATGGTTTTTAAATCCAGGCTTTTCTGGAGTACATAATACATTCAAATGAGCATAACTCTGCTTTTTGCGACACCAAGAAGGTGTCTTGCAACTTAATTTCTCTAGTACTATGAAAGTTCATTGAGCACATACTTAGTACAAATCATTAACTTTGGCTTATCCAGAAATCACGTTAAACAGTTCTCATTAGTTAAGTGTTTCTGGTCACCAAGTGTAAAATTTGTAGACCTTGACAAACCCTCAAACTGAGGTTAAAGTAGTAATTCATTTAATGTTTTCTTCATCATTGTACTTTTAGAAAACATGTTAAAGGAATTTTTTTTGTTTATTACTTCCAAGATCATAGTTATTCAATTCATTCTTTCAATAAATATATATTGAACACCTATTATACCTGCTGCTTGCTACCAGGGAGATGGTTAACAAGTCAAACATGATTCCTGTCATTCTAAAGTCTGAATTACTGTGACTGCACCAGACAGACATACCTTTTCAACATCACAGCATCAGTGCTACGGTGTGTCAAATTTCAGAGCATGGAGAAAGGATGCCTAAACCAATCTTGGACAATTACAGAAGGCTTCCAGGAGGAGGCAACTTCTAAAGTGAGGCCCAACTCTCATTCATTAGCTAAAGCAAGAAGGAGAGGGAAAGGAGGCATGGAAAAAAAGTATCCCCAGGGGAAAAAATAATAATTATTTATAAAAGCCAAGAGGCAAGAGAGAGCTCTGCTGACTCTTTCAAGGGCTGAAAAGAATAGTGATGTGATTACCTGCAGTATACGGTGGTAGATAAGAGATGAGACTGAAGTAATGAACAGTGTTTAGATCATGGAAGACAATACAGCAGCAAAAGGTTCAAAACCATTTACTTGATTAATTTAATCCTTATAACTCCTAGAAGGCAACTATAGGGTTCAAATATAACAATATATTATCATCCATCTTTAAAACACTGATATTATGTCCTTAAAACTAGAGAGCACAGAGACCATTTTAAAAGATCACCTTCTCAACCAGAGCCATTCCACCCAATCCTAAAGAACACCTAGGGTGATATGTAGGATTCTACAAAGATTTATGCACCAGCATAACTTCCCAGAAACCTGCAACCTCCGGATGGGTCCCTGAACAAGATAAGTCCTGAAACCTAGAGGCCCCAGCCTTTCTAGAACATCAGTTAGTTCCATCTCTCTACCGCTTATTATTGACAGTCCTTATTGTTGACAACATGAAAAAGTTAAATGGGCATAGCCCAAATACCCCTGAGGAGTGGGAAAAAGATCAAAGGTGATGGTGGAGTTATATAGAGAGGGTAGGATTTAACAAACAAGTAAGATTGCTGAATTATTATATTGATATTTCTTTTGGTCTCCAGCATCTTAGAGCAGCTAGAAGTAAAAATCTAAAATTGTGGAGTTGTAACCCATGGCAAACTCTGAAATATGTTCTAGAACTAATTGTTGTGCTGTGCTTTGAAATTTATTACTTTTTGTAAATATGTTAGCTTTCACAAAAAAGAAAAAAGAAGTTGATTGTGATGATAAAAAATGTATATTTATTCCTTCTAGCCTCGGAGTAGCTAGAAGGAAAAATCTGAGAGGATGATACGGTTGCCCATGACAAACTCTGGGATCTGTCCTTTAACTACTTATTTTCAAAGAATGCTTTGAAAACCATTGCTTTTTTTCTTTCTTTGCTTTGTATATATGTTATGCAATTAAAAAGTTTAGAAAAAAGGTCACCTTCTCTGTTCTAAGTTGTTGCTGTTCTCCTGGCAGCTGAGGAAGTTGGGAAGCAGAGGGAGGATGATTGAAAGGAGGAGGCACTTTGAACAAGCTGTAGAAATCCTCTGACTAACCAGTTTGGTATCTTGAAACATCTAGAAATGAACAGTTTCCTCCAGGGTGGAGTAAAGGGTACAAGCTTGAGCAGGCTTTACCCTTTGGGGAGGGGATGAAGGATGGGGCTGGAAATCTGTTTTAAACACAAGGTTCTAACAATTAAGTATTTAAAGCTCCGCTTTGAATAAAGAGTCAAGGAGGATAAACAATTGCAGGTTCAGCTGGACTATTATTAGAAAATGATATTCTTGCCTCACAGTCTAAAAATCACCTTATCTATGACTAGGCATCAGATGAATGTACCTAGAGAATGAACTTTCCTAAAGAGAAAGTTCCTGTTGGAATCAGCCAGTGACTAGGCCACAGAGTTAGTCATGTTGTTTAATTTGTCTAAGCATATAATTAACAAGATTAAAAGATTTCCCAAAGCGAGATTTGAAGTAAAGGGTTATTTGTGCTAAATACCTATGCTACAGAAGAAGAAGGAAAAGGAGAAAGAGGGGGAGGAAGAGAAGGAGGAGGAGAAGGAGAAAGAGGAGGAGGAGGAGAACAAGACAAAGGAGAAGGAAAAGAAGGAGCTGTGATTTATGAAATTAATATTCAAATTGTTTCTTGTTAGTATTAAGATTACTCAACTAATAGAGTAGAGAAACAGATTGTGACGGTCACAAACTTAAGATCCTGACATGGCCATCTTCCCACAAGAACCTTCAGTGACAAAGTGTTGAAAGGGGCACTGTGCCTCTGTAATACTATGAGGCTTTGCCCCAAACTGTGATGCAGTCTGTTGCCTGGCTGAGCTAAAATACAGGCAAGTCTACAGCCAGGAACCAAAGCAGCCCTCTTTTTCCCTTTCTCTCTTGAAAAGTAAACAGGCCTTTCATTGCTCTTTTTCCTTACACTCTCATGGTAGGAAAGGGCAGTCCAAAGATGAGAAAGAGCAGTCCAAAGAATATTGTCACTGATCCACTTTCCCACTCCCAAACCTCTATTTCTGCCCCACCATAGAAGCCATTCTTGTCAGAGTCACCAGCAGCCTCCATGTTGCCAAATCCAATGGATGTTTTTTAGTCTTCATCTAACTCAACCTTACAACAACAGTCTACCCAGTTGGCCATTCTCTATTCTCTTAAAATGCTTCCTGCTCTTGGCTTCCTTATTTACAAAGAACCATGGTACTATACTGTTTTGGTTTTCTTCCCATGTCACTCGCCACCCCTTCTCCATCTCCTTCACTGGTTCCTCCTCCTCCATTCAATGTCTGAATGTTGACGTGGACCAGGGCTCAACTGCAGGTCAATTTCTCTTCTGTCTACATTGTCCACCCAGGTAATATCATTCCGTCTCATGACTCCAAATTCCATTTATATGCTCATGACATCTTCGTTTGTATTTCCAACTCTGACTCTTTCCCTAAACTCCGTTCTAATATATCCACCTGCATCTCCATTTAGGTATCTAACAGGGACCTTAAACTGAACACATCCTCAATGAGATTTTCTCCTCAAACTGCTTCTCCCTCAGTTTCCCCATGCCAGTAAAAGGTATCAATAGCCATATAGTGGCTTGAGTTGAAAACCTAAGCTGAGTGCTTCCTTATGCTCAACCCCCATATTCAACTTACCAGCAAGTTCTGTCACTTTTTCCTTCAAAACAAGTCTAACCACTTATAGCTCTATCTATTCCACTCTAGTGCAAACCACCACAATCTCTCACCCAGACTGCTGTACAAGCCTCCTAACTGGTCTCCCTGCTCCCTCAATTTTTCTTTACCTGTACAATCCCATGTTCAATATGACAGACAGAACATTTTTTTAAAAACATAAATCAGATCATGTCAGTTGTCTGCTTAACATTTACCAATGGCTTCATATACCACTGTGATCTATTTAAAATTCATGCAAATGTTCTAAAATTCCCAGGGTCCTAGTGATCTGTCCCCCATCTCCTACCCCAATGATCTCATGTTACCTACAAGCTCTGTTCCCCAGCCACATTTGTCTTTACATTCCCTCAGCATGCCTGGAGGTTTTGCAGAAGCTGTTCCCTTTGTCCATGGTGCTTCTCCTCTAATCTTCATATGGCTGGCTCCTTTCATTCAGAGTCTTCACCCCAAAGAGGCTCTCCTTAGTCCCCAAACTAAAGCAGTTCTCAGTTACTCTGTGTTTTATAGTCTTTGTATTCTTCATAGCACTTATCACCATCCCAGGATACTTAATTTGTCTGATGTATAGAAGATGCTCAATAAATTATGGTTGAAAGAATAGTTTGCCCCAGTGTCTACAGGCTCACCTCTCTGGATCCTTTTCTCCCATGGTCATGTCTCAAGTGAAGACTTTTTCCTGGGCAACTGCTCTCTTATAACACAGTGAGCTGCTCCCCCAGACTACCCTGGGCATTCCACCATTTCAGTACCAACTTGATTTCCAAGCCAGGCTTTTCAGGGACAGGTTTTTCTTTAGGAACATTGTTGCTGGTTGAATTTTTGATGGTTTAATTTAGTCTTATCTGCCCAAGAAGAAATTACTTTTGCTATGTGGCAGGTCCACCTATTTCTTTTTATCTGTCACTTATGGCCTTCACCACTTGGGACCTTGAAATCCACAGCCACAATCTAGGCTTATCGAACATCCCTGGGGAGCTCCACAATTCCTGGTGTCATACCACGCAGACCACTAAGTCTGATCTTTATACTTGCCCTGCTATCTCCCTGCAAAACTTTAGAGAGCAGATGTCTGTAACTCACATCCATCCAAGAGCTCATGGCAGAGTTCAGAGAGCTCATGTGGGGATGAGCCATGGGCATCCCCACAGTAGAATACTTCCTTGGTCCTTTCTTCATCCTAGATTGGCTCTGGACTATCTGCCAAGATAAGAAAATAATAAATATTTATAAAAAAGGATCATAGCCTGGGGCAACCAATCTAGAAGCATATTGCACTAACAATTGAAAAGCCAACATTATCATGCACTGAGACTTTGTCCATAAGAAAGTTAGTTTACAGGGACCATGTGGAATTTCCATCACGCTTGGTGATGACCATTCACAGATAAGAGTGTAAGTAATACAGGCAACCTGGATACAGAGGGGGAAATGGCGAGAGGACAAAGTTTTAGTTTTGTCTATGGAAATAAATAAGATTATTTTTCATCCCATCTTCAATGGGGTAAGGGTCTACATAAATATGCACTCCAACAACATTCCCCTGCTCCTGCAATGAAACACCATTGCCCACAGAATCAACTTTAAGCTCTTTAATGTGCTATTCTGGACCCTCAATAATCCAGCTTTATCTAGTTTTCCTTTTCAGATTTATTAGTCACTCACTATAGTTACCAGACTGGGAATACAGAAACCAGAAACATTTTTTATTTTAACTGAGAGTCCAAATTGGAGGTGTTGAAGTGAAGACAGCTGCCCTAAATCTTGAGTTCCTCTCCATGATGTAATAATCTTCCCTATTGCAAATCTCCTTACCAAAGCAGAATTCACAAAGTTCTATTTCCCAGCCTCTCTCTCTCTCCCTCTCCCTCTCTCTCTCTCTCTCCCTCTCTCTCTCTCTCTCTCTCCCTCTCTCTCTCTCTCTCTCTCTGGGCTTCAGACTCACCCACAGGAAACAACTGTGGGCTTCTTCCAAAGGGGAAGAATTGCAGTAGAGGTAGGGTGGCCCGGCCCAGAGTTGGCGGCTGTGGTGGCAGCTTCCTGATTTGGGCAAGTTCCTGATCATGAGAGAGCAGCAGCAGCAGCTCACTTGGTAGGCCAGTTCTGCAAGGTGGTTCTGGGAGTTCTACCTGAAGTTCATTTCTTTAGCCTTCCGGGCAAGTCGACTATTGTTTTACTTTGACAGATGAAAACATTTTAAAAACAAACAGATTTCCTCTCCAAATCTGGTATCAGAGCTATATGTCTGCTTAAGACTCTGTTCCTTTAAGACAAACAACAATAACAATGAACCCAAATGGGAATTCTCATTTAGAAATACCTAAGTTGGAGGATACAGTGAAATGAGATGAGATCCCATATCAAACCAGGGAGAACTCATAAATCTGGCACCAGAGAACAACTCACCTTCTTAGACAAGGTAGATAAAGGCAGCCAGCCACTTCCTCTGTTTTCCTTGCTCCTGTCTCTGAATAACACCCAGACAGACTCTTTAGCTGTGCCTCCAAAGAAAAGTTCTCCATGATAAAGACACCTTGTCATCACTAAGTTTCTACATTAGTCAGTTCAACTGTTACAGTGGTTTATCACTCTAATATTCAAAACTCATTAGCCTTGCTGGTTTGGAAATGTATTTTCCATTCATATGGTTTTCTCTGAGATCATTGTCTTAGGCAGAACAAAAGAAAGGGAGAAAGAGGCAGAAAGATTATAAAGAGAAGACAGAGTTAGGGAGGGAAAGAGAAAAAAAAAACTTTGAGAAATAAAAAGAAATAATAATCCTTGAGCATAAGGAACATCCCAGGCAAAATTCCTCTTTCTCTTTGAACAGCTTACTTGTATTTTAATATTTACCTCCAACTTTCAGGTGAAGGGGCCCGCTGTTCAGTATCTGGGAGGGGAAACTAGCAGAAGGAAAGCCCTGTTGCAGGGCAATGAGCTATGAGGGTTTTCCTGATGTCCTCCTATTTAATTCTAACAGTCATCCTTTGGGTTGGCAAACAGATTTTCATTTCCTCAAGAACACTTTGCCCAACCCCTGGACTCATATTGATCCCGCTTGACAAGCTCACCTAGTACCTCATATGTCTTTTTTTCAGTACTGATCATTTCTGCAAATAACTTATTGGTACAGGAGGAAATTATCTTCTACCATCACCCATAATATAAAGGTCATTTTAACACAAACATATTTAGGAAGAGGCCACCTTATGAGATGTTTGTATGAAAATTTAAAATGTTTTTGAATGCAGAAGAATTGTACTGGAAGATTTTAATGCTACATTTTATGTACTCATCTTTCAATAAATGTTTGTCAGTTTGGGGATTTTTATTGGACACTGCTGTAGGAAGGCAAGCTCAATGTCCAAATTGTTCTGGGTGTGTGGGTTTTTAATAGACCCACCTAAGGATTTTGAGAATGGCATCCATTTTCTCACCCAAACTAGAAATATCCTGGGTGAACTGAGAAAGGCTAAGAAGCTATACTTTGATCTTTTGTGCCCATCTGTGCCCAGGGCATCAGGTCCTTTTCTAGGACCACAAGAAAAGCCCTGTCTGGGGCTGTCCAGCTCAGAGTTCTAAAGACCTGGAGCCCTTAGAAATCGACATTAGAGGGATGTTGGTAACTAAGAGAGACCTGAGGATGAACCAGCTTTCGTCTACGGACAGGCACTTGGGAACCACTTGTTATTTACGTTATTGTGGTAATACATATAAAACATAAATTCTGTCTTTTAACCTCTTTTAAATGTGCGATTCAGTGGCGTTGATTCCATTTACAAGGTTGTACTACCATCACCGCAATCTAGTACCAAAACTTTTCTTTACCCCAAAAGGATACTCTGTACCCATTAAGCAATAATTCCCCATTTCCTTTCTCCAACCCTGAGTAGCCTCTTATCTACTGTCTGTCTCTACAAATTTATTTATTCTAGTTATTTCATTTAAGTAGAATGAAACATTATCTGTTCTTTTTTGGAGAACCACATTTTTAGCCCTCCCAACTTCTTTCTCCATTCTCCACATTCCTTTTGCTCCATCTTCCCTGGATGTTAGAGGGAGAAGCTTGAACTTCATTCATTTCTAGTTTAGAAGTGTTTAAATGCTTCTAACGATTTTTCAGCTCTGTCAACCCTGATGCATAAATGTGACATTACCCAATATAATTTCAAAGTTGAACTAAGGTATTTATAATTTACTTCAGCAGATGCTCAGTGAAGACCATAATGCTATTCCTAATTCGAGCATGAATTTATAAATGGCTTTACCATTTGCTGGAAGAAAACATAAAAACAATGTCTCAATTCCACTTTATTATGTTTTCTATTCTCAGATTCAGTAATTTAGTGATTACATGTCTATAAATCAATTCAATAAAATTAACTCAAACCAGAAGCACACCAATCAGGTATTATTCGTACATAATTAGCTTTATTCTTAAGATGTATCAAAATGATTTGAACGGTCTTAACAGATACAGCAATTTTGTAAACTGGTAGCAGCCTACCACTAATATGAAGATTTAAAAGATAATGATTGAATCCGGTATGGGAGCTTCACAGTCAAATTCCTTGAAGGTAATATTTCAAAGGTCATCTCAATAGATACCAGCAAAAAGCATTTTATAAAATTCAACACACATTCCCAATTAAAACTCTGCAAAAGTTTGGAAAAGAAGGAAACTTCCCAACTTGAAAAATATTATCAGAACCAAACATCACACTTAACATTTGTCCATCAAAGCCAGGAGTGAGGAAGATCGCTGATTTTCAACTCTTTTAGAGGACCTAGCTAATGTGAGAAAGTCAAAACAGAAAGAAGAAAATAAATGTTCGAGAGGAAGAAGCATAATTATCATTATCTATAATGGCATATATAACTAGCAACTTAAAAAAATCCAAGTGAGTGAGATAAAACCTTTTTATTAGAATTATTAATAACAGAATTCAGAAAAGTGTTCAGGCCAAGCTAAATCTACAAAAATCAATAGATAACAATAACCAGTTGTAATTTTTAAAAAATCCTATTCATAATAGCAACAAAAGATATATCTAGGGTTAAACTAGAAATGTGTAAAACCTACATGAGGAAACTATAAATCTTTGCTAAAGGGCATTTAAGATATGAACATTCTAGAAAGGAAGATTTAATATTATGCATATATTAATTCTCCCTAAATTGCTCTATAAAATCAGTGCAATTCTTAAAATTCCAAAGGTTACATCCATCCATGGACATTAACATGGAAAGATGTCCCTAATGTATTTAAAAGCAGTATAACGTCCCTAAGATATTTAAAAGCAGCTAATTATGTCCCTAATTATTATAAATGCAGTATAATGCCATGTTTTAAACAACAAAAAAACAGGTGAGTTCATATGTACACACATACAAAGATTAGTAAGGATTTACACTAAATTTTTGCAGCTTGTTTTTAACTGAAGAAGAAAATTCTAAATATCTATATTATTATCTATATAAAATCAATCAATATAACAAAATCTATCTGTATAAGTATATATGATGCATATGTATACAAGCAATATTTATCATAGGTATATAATCAATCAATGTAACCAAATATCAGGTTACCCAGTAAATCATGCACCAAAAATTTATATTTATTGAATATTCATTTCATGATTTATAGAAATGTTGATGCTCCTTTGAAGATCTTTTTATGTTTTAAGGTTTCTATTTTTGAATACTTTTGGAATTATTTAGCTAATTTATTTATTTATTTATCTTTTTTGCATAGGCAGGCACCGAGAACTGAACCTGGGTCTCCAGCATGGCTGGTGAGAATTCCGCCACTGAGCCACCGTCGCACCGCCCTAGCTAATTTATTTAATGCATTTTAGGCAACTGTGTAAGTTTTAGGCTAATTATTAGAAGATGTTCCTTTCCTGAGAGAATTAGCTTTTTAAAGAGAAAGGGACTATCAGTCTCATTACACAGTCTTTGTCATCCTCTTTATCTTTTTTGTTTTGTTTTGACATGATGACGACCAGGAAACAGGGAAATAAATATAAAAGAGGTCATTTTCTCTGGTAAATTAAAAGCATTTAGAATCATACTTCATACCACATACCAAAATACATTCTGATAGATTAGGGAATATGCTGAATGAAAATAATCAATTTTGGAATTACTTCTGACCAAGGAACTAATTTTAAAGCAAAAGAAGTGGCCCAATGGCTTATGCCCATGGAACTTACTGATCTTACCAAGTCCCATCATCTAGAAGCTCCCTTAGAAATGGTAGCAGCAAGGTAACAATACCCTACAAGGTTGGAGTGCCGTCTCTTACAGAATGCAGTATATGCTTTGAGCCAATGACAATATGTGGTAGTATATCTCCCATAGCCAGAATAACACACCTAGGGAACTAAAGCATGGCAGTGGAAACACTCTTCTCACTAGAACATGTAAATACCCATTCACAGATATCTGCTTCCCATCTTTGCAACTTTGGTCTCTGCTGGTTAAAGATCCCAGTTCTCAAGGAAGTTACACTTCCTTTGCAGCCTACAACAATGCTTCCATTGAGCTGAAAGTTCAGACTGCCCCCTCATCATTTTGAAATAACCAGTAAGTTAAAAATGAATGTAGGTGCCTTCTTTGGCTTAAGCCCACTAAGAGAGTAGCAAGTATCTTTAAAAGTTTAACAATAACAGAAGATCAAATCCTGAGAGGGATCGTTTGAAACATGCAACAATTCCAAAGAATCCTGTAGATCTATCGAAACACATCTCTCCAATTCAATCCGTGAATAGTGTTGCCAGAGAAGAGGAGAAAATTAGCATAGATGTCATACAAAGAAGTCATGAGAAACAATCTGTCCTCAGTTGAGACAGAAGAAAGCATTTCTCTTAGGTATCCTAACAATTATTCCTGGCCTTCTCAAATTCTTGAATTATCAAAACATGTAATATTTAATGGAAACAGATAAAAAGGAGAGAGAATTCTCAAAGTTTCAAAGACTAAAATGTTTTAAATATAGAAATAGGAAGAACATAAGCAGACCCTGAGAATAGAATTATTACAGATCTCATAAAGACACTTGATTCTCACTGTAAATCAATGATGATACCATTCTACTGGTTTTTGTTTTGTTTTACCTTTTGAACATTGGTTGTTATTATTATTGCTTGGTGGTTGTTTGTGTCTTTAAGGCAAAGGAAAGTCTTTTGCAAACATAGAACTTGAAATATTTCAATACAATCTGCATTTACAAAAGATTGTGGCTACAGAAGGAAATAATAAATGTAAGTGCTTTACATGACCTCAGGAAAGGCAGTTAAGTAAAATATTATTAACTATTATGGAATCCAAGACACACAAAAAATAGAACAGTGTGAAAAATTATTTCTGAATAAAATGGAAAGAACATTAGGTAAAATGTAATTAAATATTATGGAATCCCAGACACAAAAATAGAACAGTGAGAAAATTGTTTCTGAATAAAATTTAAAATTTTGGAAATAATACTAAAAGAGAAACATAATCTTAATCTATATTAAAACTTGGTGCATAGTAGGTTGCTCAATAAATGTTCATTTCCTTCCCTTTCCAACACTGAAAGAATCTGGGAAAAAGTCCACAGAGATAGAAAGAGAAGGTGGGTAAAACTAGATTTTAAAAAATCAGGAAGAGTACATATGGGAAAATAAGAAAGCAATTTGACTGATAAACTGAAGTAAGAGTTGATTTTTGTATTACTGAAATTGTTCAATTTGGGTCCATGACTGGGCCAAAAGATAAAAAATAAAAAGGAAAGTGAATTAAAAACTCAAAAATAAGGAAAGAGCAATAATTAACATGAAAAAAAACTCATTTAAAGAATACCATGTATAATTTATAAACTCATTTTTAAACCTAAGTGAAAACACCAAATTTAAAACTGACACAAGATGAAATAGAAAAGAAATATGCAAGGGACATTTGAGAATTCTATTATTGTTTCAAATCTCAAGCTTTCTCTCCATAGAGATTTGAGCAATAGTCAATTACATTGTCTTCTCTTGGCCTCCATGCAGTTAGGTGGAAACTTCAACCTCTTACAAAATACCTGCTTAACTCTGCCAGGTTTGGGAGTGTGGGTCCCCAGAAGGTATTTCCATTAAGTCATGAACAGTCCAAGTCATTTTACAACCTTTGCTTGCTGGTGGAGGCCCTGTGGCCAAGGCTGCTGCCCAGCTCTGCAGAACTGAAGCTCTGTTGTTGAAACTTTTCTTGCCACTTCCAAGATGCAGAGCTTATGAAAGCTCACAGCGCTATGACAAACTGGCAGACTCTCAATGCATGGTTCTCATCCACCTGAGTAATGGTCTGTTAGAGGGATCCCACAACAAGGTTATCTGGGGGCAGAGGTGAGCCAGAGTTTATTCCTCTTTTTGTTCTTGCCCTTGGGGCACAAACAGTATGGCTTGGCTGAGACTCAATCATCTATGGCCACCACGCTGTGACCACAATCCAGACTCTCCGTTGACTCTCAGACTTTCTTCATCATTGTGACTCACCCCTTCCTCTACGTGTGTCCTCTACTAGAGGGTCCATCTTCTTCTGGTAATTTATCATCTCTCATCACAGCCCTACCCTCATAACTCATATACCAGTCAGTTATTGACATGTGCCTAAAACTCAGGTCAAAGCAAATTTTCATTTTTTTCTCCCATGTGGTTCCTGGCTGCCATAAAAATTAGTAATGCAAGTAGGGGTAGGCAAGTGTTCTAGTTTGCTAGCTGCTGGAATGCAATATACCAGAAACAGAATGGCTTTTAAAAAGGGGGATTTAATGAGTTGCTAGTTTACAGTTCTAAGGCCAAGAAAATGTCCCAATTAAAACAAGTCTAAAGAAATGTCCAATCAAAGGCATCTAGGGAAAGATACCTTGGTTCAAGAAGGCTGATGAAGTTTAGGGTTTCTCTCTCAAGTGAGAAGGCACATGGCGAACACAGTCAGGGCATCTGTCAGCTGGAAGGGCACATGGCAAACATGGCGTCATCTGCTAGCTTTCTCTCCTGGCTTCCTATTTCATGAAGCTGCCCAGGAGGCGTCTTCTTCTTCATTTCCAAAGGTTGCTGGCTGGTGGACTCTCTGCTTTGTAGTGTTGTTCTCTCTGAATCTCTCTGAATCTCTCATTCTCCTTTTATAGGACTTCAGAAACTAATCAAGACCCACTCAAATGGGTGGAGACATGTCATCCCCTAATCCAGTTTAACAACCACTCTTGACTAAATCACATCATCCAGGAAGATAATCTCATTACAGTTTCAAACATACAGTATTGAATAGAGATTATTCTACCTTTACAAAACGGTATTTATATTAAAACATGGCTTTTCTTAGGGGGCGTACTTCCTTTCAAACCAGCACAGCAAGGATAGTAAATACCACCCAATCCTACCTACCTAATGAATCCAAACTTCAGCCATGCCATCAGTGATATACCCTCTGTACTAATGAGGGTCGAATCAGGAGCACAGAAAGTATTTCAAAAGAGGGGACTTAATACAATGATACAATGATGTGAGAGTGCTTGGTACATTCCAAAACATTGCACATCATGGAAGCCATTCTTAATCAAAGCACCAATGAAACCATAAATACCAAATCCAATGGGCACTTTACATTGTTAACATACTTGACCTCTTTGCATATTAAAAATTTGCTTTCTCCTGAAATACCTCCTTTCCTTAGCTTTTCTTATACTTACCTATACATGCACACACCCTCTTTTCAGGTTTCTCTATTTCTATCTACTTTGTCACTTGATAAATATTTCCAGAATTTACTTAGCACGGATGATCAGAAGGATTTGCAATTTGGCATAAGCTACCACTTCTCTTATTTTCTCCCTGGTCTTTCAGGGAGAACAATTGTTAGGCTTGAGCACTTGGTCCCAGAGTTAAAAATGCAATATTGCTATTCTTTTTTTGGCTGAAGAGGAATGCTAGACTCGAAAGTGAAGTCATGCACTTAAAAATCATAGATCCAGTGGCATTTGCACAAGCCAATTCCTGATTCTGAGCTGTGGTGGACGACAGTAGTGCTTATTCAAATAATAAGCAAATAAAATTCCCAAGGAAGTGACAAAATGCCAACAGGCATGGTTTCTTGTGATTTCCTTGTTTCTGTTTTAATTGGCTTATTTGTTCTGTGAGAAAGAAGCTAGGAAAAAGCCATATACAACTTGCTTATTTCTATTTCCCCCATTTCCTTCTCTCTTTCACCCTTAGTAATATTTTTAGGATTTGAAAATAGTTTTCATTTAGTTAGTTTTAACTTGGATAGTTTAGTTTAAAGTAGAACACAATTACTCCTTTGAATTACATTCACATGAATACATTTGAATTATAAGTTTGTAATAGAACAAACATTCAGCTGAATATGTTTAACCTATTTTGTTTGCGATCATTCAATTATTTAGTTGTTAATATCCAGCCCATTCTATATTAGAAAGCGTGAATTGCCATTTTAATTGACTCTGCATAAGTTGCTCAAGTGAATTATTTAATGTGAGATAGATTGGTTTTTAATATCTCATCATTTGGACTATGAAAAAACAGCAACAATAAAAGTGAGTGTTTTGTCTCCACAGTCCGAAAGTAGGCCATCAGGGTCCTGTCCGCTCAGCTCCCCATCTGCACTCCTCACCTCTCTGTTTCCTTTTCCTTCTGCCTTCTCCTCACCTAGCAGCCCCAACCACACTGGCCTCCTGGCTGGACCTTGAATGGGCCTTCACATGGACCAGTCCCTCTGCCTAGAAATGCTCGCTCCCTCACCTCTTTCCAATCTTTGTTTAAATGTCATCTTCTCGATGAGACCTACTCTAATCACTGGCTATGAGTGCAATCTGCACCTCCTTCCCTACATGTTCCATCTCCTGCTTGCCCTACTCTCCTTTTCTTTTTCCTGTAGCGCTTCTCATCCTCAAGTATTGCATAGATCATTGATGTTCATGTAAATATTGTGGGTTTAGAGTTTATTGGGAAGGAACTTTAAACTGAACTTGATGCTCACTGCCATGCTTGGGAATAACAAAACAACCCCACCCATTTACTCACTCAAAAAGTGTCAGCGAAGGAAAGAACAGGCATTAGACTCTGGACTCCAGTCTTTCAAAGAGACAGACAATTCAGAGCGTGAAAGTTGGCAATGACTTGCTCAGGGTTGTGACACCTTGGAATTCAGGCACGTTGCAAGAGTACGGACTATTGAGTCATTAGTAACACCTGGACTTACCTTCAGCAAAAAGCCTGACACTGCTAACCGAATCATGTGCCTTCAACAACCAGGACCTCTTGGGGGAGCTTCCATTCCTGTCCTTTCATGGGAGTGAGTGGGATCCATTCCTATCCTCTGGGAGAAGAGGGACAGCTGCACTCATTTGGCTTGATCTCATCTCCTCTCCTCACCAGGCATGCTTAAAGGCAAACATGTACCTCTGCCTACTTTCTGGAAGAAATAATAATCAGAAATGTTGAGGAAAGATGATGATGAGAATTCTGCGGCCGGGATAATCCCCAAGTTATTAAGACTAAACTGAATAGCTAAATTTAGTATATTTAACTGAAAAACACTCCATAAGAAGACATATATGATCTTCGATAAATGGCTTTGACACATTTGGGAAAAATAAAATTATATCTCCATGTTATACCTCACCCTTGAATAAATGCAAATAGTTTTAGAGTGAAATGGGAAAAAAAGCACACCCCAAAAAAGAATATAATAAAATATAAATCAATATTCATTTGTTATTAAAATATGATAAGCTGTTCCTGGTATGTCACCAAAGGCAGAAAAGATGAGAGTTGATCATCTTCATAGACTTTACTTCATAAATAGTTAAATTTTATAGAGAAAAAAGACATAAACAAAGTTAAAAACAAAGCAAATTAAGAAAAATAGCCAAAGCTTTAATTTCCTTCACACATACAGAACTTTTATGAGTCAGGAGGAAAACAAATACTTAACTGAAAAAAATAGTCTGAGGAAATGAGTGAGCAATTCACACAAAAAAAGAGACCCAAAAAAGAAACCAAGAACAGTCTCTCTTGTGATAAGAAGAAATGCAAATTTTAAAAATAGAGAGAAACCAATTTTGTGTCCATTTATTCCCTCCATCCCCCCTCCCCAGCAGTTCGGCAATAATTAGAAAATTTGACAAATGCCTAGTATTGGTGAATGTTGTAGGTCACTGGAGATCACATATACTTTTGGTGGGAGTGTAAATTGGTACACATTTGCAGGTACAATATGGCAATAAGTATCAAAATGTAAAATGATATAGCAATTCTATTTCTGGCAAATTATGCTACTGATATCTTCAGTAAACAAGCAGTATATATTTATAAGATGTTGATTGTTGCTTTGCTTGAAAAGCCAAAATTTGGAAATTACTTAAATGTCCTTCAATACTGGATTCTAGTATAGCTGTACAATGACCTATTATACAACTGTGAAGCTATATGAGATAGACTTAAATGCACTGATTTGGTAAGATATCTATAATATTTCATTGAGCAGAAGAAGCAATAGAACAGTAGGTATAGAACAATTACATCTGTCATCCCCCCAAAAAGGATATATATAGTTCTTCTCCCCATGATAGCTACCAACACCCCCAACACCATCACCAACATCAACAATACCTTCACTGTCACCACCACCACCAGCATCACTGCCATCACCACCTCACCACTTCCACTACCACCACCACCTCCACCACCTCCACCACCAGCATCACTGCCATCACCACTTCCACCACCAGTACCACCTCCACCACCTCCACCAACTCTACCACCTTCACCACAGCATCACTGCCATCACCACCTCCACCACCTCCACCACCTCCACCACCAGCATCACTGCCATCACCACCTCCACCACCACTACCACCTCCACCACCTCCACCACCAGCATCATTGCCATCACCACCTCCACCACCTCCACCACCAGCATAATTGCCATCACCACCTCCACTACCACTACCACCTCCACCACCTCCACCACCTCCACCACCAGCATCATTGCCATCACCACCTCCACCACCACTACCACCTCCACCACCTCCACCACCTCCACCACCAGCATCATTGCCATCACCACCTCCACTACCACTACCACCTCCACCACCTCCACCACCTCCACCACCTCCACCACCAGCATCACTGCCATCACCACCTCCACCACCACTACCACCTCCACCACCTCCACCACCTCCACCACCAGCATCATTGCCATCACCACCTCCACCACCACTACCACCTCCACCACCTCCACCACCTCCACCACCAGCATCATTGCCATCACCACCTCCACCACCACTACCACCTCCACCACCTCCACCAACTCCACCACCTCCACCACCAGCATCATTGCCATCACCACCTCACCACTTCCACCACCACCACCTCACCACCTCCACCACCAGCATCATTGCCATCACCACCTCACCACTTCCACCACCACCACCTCACCACCTCCACCACCAGCATCACTGCCATCACCACCACCACCACCTCACCACCTCCACCACAGCATCACTGCCATCACCACCTCCACCACCTCCACCACCAGCATCACTGCCATCACCATCTCCACCACCACTACCACCTCCACCACCTCCACCAACTCCACCACCTCCACCACCAGCATCACTGCCATCACCACCTCCACCACCACTACCACCTCCACCACCTTCACCAACTCCACCACTTCCACCACCAGCATCACTGCCATCACCACCTTCACCACCTCCACCACCATCACGTCCACCACTACCACCTCCATCACCACCATCACCTCCACCATCACTACCGCCATCACCACCACAATCACGCCTCCACTACCAACAACACCATCACCACAACCACCACCAACAACAATACCAATACCACCAACACATTCACCAGTATGAACAACACCACCCTCACCACCATCAACACCTTCACTACTACCACCAGCAGCATCACTGCCATCACCTTCATTACCACCACCGCTACTCCCATCACCGCCACCATTACCTCCACCGCCACCACCGCAACCACCGTGTACTGTAGGTAGTGGTCTGGGTCCAGGGGACATGATTAAACAGAGAACCAAACAATTAATTCTCAGGTTTTTTGTTTCAAAATAGACTTTCGAAACTCCTGGCAGAGACAGTAGGTTAAGCAATAGCTTTGAAAGAATGAATGTTGATATAAGAGCCAGTCTTCCCACTTTAGACTGGATAAAAATATTCCAGGACAGAAAAGAGGAGAGAGAGAAGAGCTGTGGGAGCAATACAGTGAGGCAGGCCAGTGCACTTTCCACCTTGAACTGAGCCTCTGATAGTACGGACATCCAAGAGGAAGAGGAGCTGTGTTCAGTTTCCCATCTGGAATCCCCACAAAATTCCCTTTACTGCCAAGGCCCAGAGAAATAGGGGAGATACCAGTTCAAGGTGTATCTCGCGAGAGGAGCCTGGGGCAGCATCCCAGGCTGGGACCCAGGGAGCAGCCTTAGGTTTCACATGAAGAATGGACAACCAGTTGGGACCTCTCTGCTGCCATGAAGCACCACCACTGGCAGTGACAGTTTTGGCCACCTCGCCTGCCCCACATGCCTATATGGAAGGTGGTTGGGGTGGTGGCCGCCCAGAGCCATTTTCCAGCATGTCCAGAGCTGACTGATGGTTGGCCACCTCCCCCAGTAATGCCTCTGGAATCCAGAAAAAAAACTCCCAGGGTGGAAGAGCAGAGAGGAAACTCCTAAATGGTCTGAGAAAACCCTGACATGCTGGAGTTTGCTTTGGATTGACTAACACGTTTTCTGCCACTTGACGGAACTGGTGCTCTAAATAGAGATTAAGATGTTATTTTTAAAAAGTTACATTTTTGCCCTCTTGAATGTTGTGGCATCCTGCAAATAATAATGACTGCTATGTATAGATAGATGCTTGCTTATAAATAGAGAAATTCAGGAAGATATTTCAGAAATTTAACAGGGGATACCTCTGGGGACTAGCAATGAAGAGATGGGAATGCTGGGGACTTTTCAGTTCTGCACTCTCTGAATTTTTGAGCATGGGTTAATTTTTAAATAATTTGTAAAGGTCCTGTCTTTAAAGAGCCAGAGTATATGAAGTAAAGCAGACAAATAAAGTCATATTTGCAATACAGTGCATTGCATGCTTTGATTAACCATCCAGAAGAAAAGACAAATGTCCCTTAGAGGAATGGTGTAGGGTTCACTTGGGGCCTTTGAAGACCCCAAGACATTTAGTAGGTACAGTATCAACTGAGAGCACCTTCCATTAAGATTATTTCAGATATCCCCTGAGGACTTGATCTGTGAGCCAGGATGAATCTGAAATACAAATGGTTATTTTTCAGGAAGAAGCCATAAGGTTAAGAATGAAATTTTTGACCTAGATCCAGCTGCATCAGTTCACTCCCTCCTTTGAATTAATCCATGCAAAAGTCTGCCTGCATTTTTTTTTTTAAGTTTTGATTGGAACTAGCTTTTTAAATGAGTGCCAAAAAATTGATCAGAACTCTTGAAATATTTTTCAATCCCAAGTGGTACATGTGAGAAAGTAAGGAACATATGTCCTCAACTGCTCCATTTATGCAGTCTAAATTGTGGCTGAATGGGGAGGATACCATTTGCAAACTTGTATAATGGTTGAAATTCTCATTACTGTCACTATCATTATTATCAATATGCTACTATTGGTAGAGTTGAGGGAGGGTGGAAAAAAACAGAAAGTGCCATCAGAGCAGAGTTCAGCTCACTGCGGGAAAGGAATTACCAAGAGCAGAAGCCACACTACGGGAGAGTGGGATATTTGAAGAGCATCAAGGAGGCCACAGAAGCATGAGAGACAGGTCGAAGAGGCCACAGAACTCATGGGAAGATCTTTGTGAGGGTTTTCAGGTGTGGCGAGGACTTGGGTTTTACCCCGCGGGAGATGGGAAGCCCAGGGCATGGGTTTGAGCAGATATGGCTGAGAGTTTAGAAGCATCTTCTGGCTGCCATGCTTGCAGTGCACTGTAGGGGGGTGAGGACAGAAACAAGGGGTCTTGGTAGGAGGCGAGATGTCTCCCACATCCTGTGCAAGGCAAAGAGTTTGTCTACCCTACATGCTGTACCACGGAGCACCCCTGTGTGACCTAGTCCACTCTTTTAGGCAGGCTTTGTGGTTCCTTGTAATTTAATCTCACCAAATAAAAATGGCCAATGTGGTGTTGAGTGGGTGACTAGCCCACACCATATTTACCCCTTCAACATCCATAAAACAACGTCTTTTGAGTGGTAATTACTGACAGCCATAGGCAGGAAACCCAGTGAGCTAATTGTTAGGGTAATGTAGTATGAGATAATCAGGAAAGGGATAGCCTTGAATGATGACTTGGAGATAGGAGAATCTGGACTTACAACTAATGTGTGGATAATGAAATAGAATTTAGAGGTATAATTTGGGAAGTCACTACATTGTTTCTTTTTAATCTACTTATTGTAATTTTATTTTTGAAAGCACTGGACTTCCAAAAGGGGTATCATGATTCAGGCAGTGAGATTACTGCAGGAGCTCATAGTAAGTCGGGCCAGAAGGAAAAACCTTCCTAAAGAGCTGCTCTAAATAGGATAGGGAGCAGGAAATAGCACAGTCCCTGACACTGAAGAGCTTCAAGAGGGGACTGAAATGAGCAGTTGGAAGGGCTGTTGTAGAGAGGATCTATGTATTGATGTATTTTTACAAATACATATAACCAACAATGGGTTAATAAAACACTTTGGCAGTTCCTCAAAAAGTTAAATGTACAATTATCATCTGACCTGGCAATTCCACTCCTAGGTAAACACCACTGAAAACTGAGAGCAGGGGCATGAGCACACACTTATACACCAATGTCTATAGTATATATAATGTATACATTATACAGATATATATTATATTAATTTGCAGTAGTCAAGAGATGGAAGGAACCAAAGTGTCCCATCAACAAATGAATGGATAAACAAAATGTGATATATAAACACAGTGGAATATTATTCAGCCATAAAAAGGAATGAAGTTTTGATACCATGCCACAATGTGCACGAACCTTGAAAATATTATGTTGAGTGAAATAAGTCAGGTGCAAAAGGACACTGACACTAAATATCTGAAATATGCAAACCAATACAGACAGAAAGTAGATTAGACGTTATCAGGGGCCAGAAGGAAGGGGAGGTAGAGAATTATTGCTTAATAGGTACAGAGTTTCTGCTTGGAGTCATGAAAAAGTCTTAGTAATGGATGGTGGCGATGGTAGCACACCTCATAAATGTAATTATTGCCACTGACTTGCACATTAAAAAATGGCTAAAATGGGAAATGTTGTGATATATATATATATATATACATCCACATATATATCCATATATATATATGGATATATATATATGGATATTGTGGATATATATATATATCCACAATTTAAAAAATGGATTATTATTCCAAGGGATATGTGTAGAGGAAGAATAGAGACGAAATATAAATGCACTAAAATACATTGAAAGGGGGGTAAAAAGGCTTAGTAGTAATTTAAAGAAAAGCATTTCCCAAAAGAGTTAAATCACTGTCAAATCATTTCAAGCCAGTGGAAAGTTAGGTTAATTGTCAAATACTTCAGTAAGAGCTAGTGGGGGAGTTAACAGCAGTCATTAACTTAAAAGAACACATTTCTTTGAAATGCCATTATATTTTAGAATCACATAAAAGGTTTCCAAGGAGAGTCCCTTTTGTGTAATGATGCAAATTGAACTGAGTGGTATGTATCATCTCTAGGGTGAGATCCATGGGTAAAGTCAGAGAAAATCCAAAATCTGCACATCATGTTAAGGTAAATTTCCAACTGAAAGAACTGAGTTTCTGATGAAGGACCACACAATGCTTTGTAAAATAGAGGTAATAAGAAAGAAATAGCAGGTTTTAGAATCTTGAAGGTTTCCTGCTGTTTATAGCTCACAGATACAAATATAGCTGAATTTTAAGTTTTTAAAAACATTTATTTTGCATGCAAACCTTCTCTATAGATAGTCTATGCCTTAGTGAAATAGACTAGGAAAGGAATATTTGCAACCACTCAGATCTCTTCTCTTTCAAAGGAAATTGTTTGCATCAAGGATTCCTAGCTCTCTGGGTTTCCTGAATATAAACAAAAGAATTTGGGAGAAGAGGGAAGACTAGCTGAATAAGAGGCATTAAATTAGAAGAAAAAGGGAAAAAAATCAAAAGAGAGATGTAAGCATCTGTTATAACTAATTCTTGTTTCTCCTAAATTACCATTTTGTTTCCTGGTACAAATGCCCTTCAGAGCCCAGCTTCTAGCACATTTATTTATGCTCTATTATGAGTATTTCTCCTGACGTTGGCATTTGGATAGTGTGAAACAATCGAATGTTTGCAAATCCTTGGCAGCAGGGTATTTGTTGTTTTAAACATAAATCCATTACACATCTGCCTTTATTACATTTATAAATGCCCCTGTGTCTAATGAAGCTCTTGGTGCATCCAAGTCATGCATCAAATATTTCTAAAGTGCTTAGGTGCCACCGTGGTGAGGACTTCATAAACCATTAGTGCCAGGACATCACATTATTCACTAGTGAAGCATGCTCTCAGTTAAAGTTATTTTGAAGAAATCATCTGTGAAATTCCAGTAAAGGCTTCAGCTGTTGCTGTTTTAAACATGCCCCTGATCTCCAGCTTACTGTGACTCCCACCTTGTATATTCCACCTTGTTCACAAAGTTCCTGGAAAGGTTAAAAACAGTAGATGGAAATGCCTTTTCTGATTCCATCTCTACCACTGTCTGTGCCCAGGCATTTCTTTCTAATAGAATCCTTTCCAAGAACAATTGTTCTTCCAAACCATTGGCCATGTGTTCACAGCAAATCTGAGAGGCAGTGTATCAGTTACAATGAGGGGGCTTCATCTCATAATCACTTTACCACCGAGAACAAACCAGAAACCCACCCTATAGGCATGCCTTACTTTTCAGATGGTTTCCCCTTAATAGTCTATATCTGAAATGCATCCTTCAAATCTTATATCTTCACAAAGTGAAAAGGTAGCAATGGGAATAGCCAGCAATAGGCAAAAGCGATGTTGGCCAAAGGTCTTTCTTCCTTCCTCTTTTTCTTTCATATTTTTCTCTCACTCCCTCTCTCCTACCTGCTTTTACATATTTTACATAATCTCTCTTCCACTCCAGGCCCTATGTCAGGCAGTGGGCACAAAAGAGGCAAAGATAAATAAGGTAAAGCAGCAATGATGATTCAATGTGATAAATTGACTAGGTACTGTTAGAACATGGTTAGAACATGGCTCAGTTTGATCACTTCACCCTCCTAAATCAGAGCCTAGGAAAAATATTTGGGTACAGGTAGCTGATTGGGGTGACCATCCCAGGAAGCGTAAGTGAAGAAATGGTGAATGGGAGAAGAAAGGAGAAAAGCTAATAAGGGAATTTAGTGAGCATCTATGAGCCAGTGGGGTACAATCCCCCTGGACACCCTCTGAGGGTTGTATAAGAATGCATGTCAGAATTATCCTGTTGGAGGATGGAAAGGCTGTCCCCTGGCTCCTGGGCCCTATCATTGGGCGTTCCCTTTGGGTATTACCTCCTCCCAAATTCTTTTGCAAGGAGGCTCAACAGAATTCCATGGATCTAGAGAAAGCCCTGAGGCAAAAAAACAGTGAGACACTTCAGAGAGGACTTGATGTGGGGGAAGTGGCAAATCATGTGGAACCGTCCCCACATGAAGCCAGGTGGACCAAAGGAAGGTGGCACAGTCTATCCCAAATAATTGTGACAGAGCATATAAGGGGGGCTCCTAATTCAACACTGGGGGGAGGGAAAGAAACTTTCCTAGTGGAAACATGCCCTAAACTAAACCTCAAAGACTAGGGGTAGGCAGAGGAGAAAAAGGCACGTTAATATATGGAAACACTTGAACAAAATAGGGAGATAACACCTTTGGAGAAATGCAAGTATTTGAGTTAACCAGAGCTTTGGATAAATGGGAGAGAATAGAGAGAAAGAGATAAATCCAATAGAGATTTCCAAGGTAGACTGATAAGGCATGTTATCATTAATGGAGTCTTAATAGAAATAAGGGGAACAAAGAAGTTTCTGGTCTGGGTAATGGAATAGATGCATACAAGGGGAAGGATGGAGAATTCATTTATGGAAGGATGATGAGTTTTGCTTTAGATATGAAATGCTGAAGGTGCCTTTAGAACATATAGGTATCAAGTCCCTTAGACAGTTGGATTTTTTAAAATGTAAATCCATTAGGCATCTGCTTTATTACATTTATAAAAGCACTGAGTCTATTTAAGCACTGGTTCTATCTAGGCCATGCATCAAATATCTCTGAGCTCAGGGGACAGGTGAGGGCTAGAAATATCATTTATATATACCAACCAACCCTCAGGGGTTACCCAAGGATGTGGGTGTAGATGAGCTCACATAGGTTTTGTACACAGAATTAGAAGAGAAGAGAGTCGAGAACATTAGGCTCGCAGAGAAAGAGGACTCGATGAATGATAATGAGAATCAACTGTCAAGAGAGTAGAATAAAAACCGTGAGCAACTAATAGAACAGAAACCAAGGGAAGAGAGAATGTCAAGAAGAGAGCGCTCAAGTCACTGTGGAGACCCAGGACCTGGGCTCCCCCTCCACACTGAGAGTGAGGCGCCACATGGAGCTGCCTACGTGACCCGGACAGGGGTTAAAGGACAAAAGAATGTACAGTTGGGTTCGTAAACCACTTATCTCCGAAAGCATTGAAATTCCTCTCCCCTCAATGTGACTGTGTGATTGTGGAAACCTTGTATCTGATGCTCCTCTTATCCAGGATATGGACAGATGAGTTAAATATATATATATACGGATAAAAAAATAAATAAGAGGTGGGATAAGGGGTAAAATAAATGGTGTAAATGGAAATACTAGTGGTCAACGAGAGGGAAGGGTAAGGGGTACGGAATGTATGAGTTTTTTCTTTTATCTTTTTATTTCTTTTTCTGGAGTAATGCAAATGTTCTAAAAAATGATCATGGTAATGAAAACACAACTATGTGATGATGTTGTGAGCCATTAATTATACACCATATATGGACTGTATATATGGGAAGATGTGTCAATAAAAATATTTTTTTAAAAAACAGATTCATTAAAAAAAAAAAACCTTTTCCTCCCTGATATGTTGATACCCTGCTTGAAATGCTGCTCTCCTACCCTGTGGAATGTCCTCGCCCTAAGCCCTTACACACTACCCTTTTACCCCCTGAATTTGAGGAGTCCTGACTTCCCCAATGGCTGCCATCAGGACAATATCTCCTGTTCGTAAGTCTTAATAAAACTCATGCCTGACTCTGCATCTAAATGTTCTCTGGTGTTGGGGCTGCGCCGACCCAAGCCCCTCAAGAGTTGGGTTGGAACAGTCAAGACACTGCAGAGAGGTCAGGGAAGATGCAGGCAAAACGTATCCCTTGGATTGGATGACAGGGAAGCTACTGGCAGTCATAGCTTCAGTGAGAAGTCATTGTGACTATCTTGCATCAAACTCTGGCCACTCTCTCCTTAGATACTCAACTCAACCCTATGAGGTGTTATGACCATTTGATGAATGAGTTTTACAGATGAGAGGTAGAAGAAGCACAAAGAGATTATGTCATGAGGCTAGGAAATGGTAGAGCCAGGCTCGATTCTCAAGCCCAACGTTCCATGGCCATACCTCATCGGTGCCTTGACCAGGAGAGAGGATACCTTTTCCATGGAGATAGGAGGGAAGGAAGGAAGCGATGAGTAGAAGCAGATGTTTGTTTTGTGAGAGTGGAATCAGCTTTCCTAATCCATGTTGGCTTCAATTTTCTCTGTTAAGATGTCGAGATCCTTCTCTGAGACAAAGAACAACATGAAGATCCACTAGAATGAGGGCAAAGATGGAGCTGAAGGTTAAGTGCTGAGGGAAGAAGCAGACATCCTTATTCTGGAACCAATGCGCCACTGATTGTGAGACCTGATTCTCCCCCATGCCATCCGCCCAGCAAGATCAGTTCAGCCCTGCTACAATCTGACTTAGCCTCCTCGTCACAGATGGCTCGTTCATCCATGGGCACCTGTCCCAAGCTCGGCCACTCCTATTTTCTCACCCCCCTAGTCAGAGTTCACTGGGGCTGATTGGGGTCTTTCCCCAGGAATTTTGGAAATTGAACTGAGAAGAAAAACATCTTTCTTTCAGTATCAGGACTGTAGGATGTAAAGCCTAGGGGATGTTGGTGGCTGTAGGGGAGTTAGAGGGTTGTATATAAACTCCTGCTTCCCACTGAAAATCAGAAGAAACTAGGAGAGAGATGCAGAGCTCAGACAACTGGGAATTAAGAGGTCACATTTACTGCTGATTAAGTTTAGTCTAGAGATCATAGCAGAGTATATGATGAATGTGAGCCTGCTTAGGTTCCATCACTGAGTTAAACATCATACAGTTGCATGTACAGCTGCACAAGGGCAGGCTCCCCCATGGGGATCTGACCCTTTAAGTTTTAGCGTGTAGAGATGAGAGTGTGTGCTCGCTGCAGGCAGGGTGATCCAAAAAAGAGAAGAGGATAGATGCAGCTGAGCCACATACATTTGTGCTTTTGCTCAGACTCACAAATTAGATAAATCACTCCTCCTTTCCTGGGAGAACTTGGGGAACAAGATGGCAGAGAGGCAAGGAGTGTTACCTAATAGAAGTCTCTCTATAAGGAAACAAGAGGAAAAGGGGTGAGAGTCCTGTAGCCCAAACCCCAGCATTTTCTAGTCATGCAAATCAGAGAAGCAGATCAAACTGTCTGCAGAGAGACAGAAAGAAACAAAGAAACTGAGAAAGAGAGAGAGAAAGAGAGAAAACAAGGCAGAGAAAGTCTGGTGGCAGTTGGGTCTCCAGTTCCAGTTGTTCCATGAAAATCATAACAAAATCACCAATCTCTGGTGTTGGCCTTGAAACATCTGTTGATGTTTTGAATAAGTCTTTCTCCTACCAGTCCCTGGGTTGGAGCTTCATCAGAATTACAGTATTGTATATTGGAGACTTCATCTGGATTCCCTGAAAAGCAAATGCCTAAAAGAAACACTTAAGTTCAAGTACTTTACTGAAGAGTGAAGGCTAGGACAGCCAGGCAGGGGAAGGGGAGAGGCAATACAAGGAGGTTGCTCAAACCTCTTACGGGAGCGCTGAGTTGCCTTGTGAAAGTCAGTGCTGCCTAATCAGCGTGGGAAAGGTCCCCCGGTCCCCCACCCCCAGAGGCTCCAAACAATCAGAGTTTGCCTGCTGCACTTGTACGTGGCTGGATGGCCTTTCCCTGTCCCACGTCCCTTCCCCCATCTCAGCATCCCCTGGGCGGGAAGCCTGAGACTGCTGTGTGCCCTAGAGAGGTAAGGCACTATCTGGTCATGTCTGCAGGAAACTGGAGCCTGCACAGAACTGATTGCCAAAGTGGCAGCTGGAATAACAGACAGGGCAGGCTGAGAGGATTGGAGTGGTGCCCAAGAACTTCCAGATACAGACGACCTTAGAGCTGCATAATGAAATTTACCCAACTGACTATTGTAAAGGAATAATATTCTTGTCTCTGTTTAAAATATGCTACATGTCTCTATTTAGAAAACTCATCTGAAAACACCAATGCATTCCTTGTGTAGTTTCACATAGACTCATTTTGGATAGGTTTAAATAAAACCATTTGTAAATTATTGTAAATTATCTCGGCTTTAATGTCTTTAATAATACATCAGGTTCCCTCCCCATTCTCTCCACCTCCACTAATTAAGAAGGAGTCTAACTAATTAAAAAAGAGTCTAGTCCTTTCTATCATCACTCAACATTTAGCAAATAAGGGGGCATATCTGAAAAAAAAATCTCTCCCCTTGACACTATTTACTACTTCTATAAAGTATAAAATAGCATAACAAGAAGACTGTCGTTTTGAGAACCCCTCCCTCAGTTTAATGGGAGCCCCAAAGAAAACCCATAAAAGGAGACACCACGGTTGGAATCTGGAATATTTAGGATTTATCTTAGATCTTACTCTGCACTTGTTTGATCCTATGTTTGCTTACTCTGAAACCAATCTCCCATTTTTCTACTACATCATCTCCAGATTTTGTGCCTCAGTGTATGTATTCCCTCTGGTTCCCCAGCCCACCACCATCTCTTGCTTCCTGATTTTTCTGGTGCCTTCTGCCTGCCTTGGCACTCTGGCCCACTCAGCCCTCCATCTGACCTTTCTTTGTCAACTAAGGGAAACGTCTCAGGAACCACCCCAAAGGCAGGTTCCGGGGACCTGATCTGCAGTTTCCAAGCCCTATTTCCCCTCTCAGTCTCCGATGCCTGTGGGCGAGGGGCTAATCCACTGAAGAAGAAGGTAATAAATAAAGTGAAATTCAAATGTTAACAGAAGATGGTAAATACAATGGTAGAACTATTGCTGAGGATTGAGAGATGTGGTTTAGGACTTGATTTCAGCTGTGGAAGCATGTACTTTGTTCAAAAGAAACCATCAGAGGGACTGAGGAAGTAGTATTGAATATCAAAAAGATAGAAATCCATGAACCCTAGAGGGAGAAGAGGTTACCTGAAATAAGGCTGTTGCAGAAATTTTTTTTTTAACTGTTAACTAGGTCAGTCTTAGGTTATGGCTGATATTTTCCAAATTTGGAGGACAAAACAGGAATATAGAAAAGCAAAGTACAGTAGCAAGGAGGGACTTGTTTGACAACCTAGCAATTTGCTAGAAGTTTCATTCTGCTGAAAAGAAAGATTAAATGGCAGTTTGCCTTGTAACAATGTTTTCCCCCTCAAATTTGAGGCTTTACCTTCTTGACCAAAAGGTGGAAGAGAGAAATGAGACAAAATAAAGTTTCTGTGGCTGAGAGATCGCAAACAGATTTGAAAGGTCCTCCTGGAGATTATTCTCATGCATTATATAGATATGCCTTTTTAGTTTATGGTGTATTGGAGTGGCTAGAGAGAAGTATGTGAAGCTGTTGAACAGTGTTCCAGTGGCCTTAATTCTTGAAGAAGACTGTATAACTATATAGCTTTTACACATGACTATGTGATTGTGAAAACCTTGTGTCTGATGCTCCTTTTACCCTGGGTATGGACAGTTGGTAAAAATAAATAAATAAATAAATAATAGGAAGAGATAAAGGGTAAAAATTGGATAGATTGAAATACTGTGGATCAATGAGAGGAAGGGGTAAGAGGCATGGGATGTATGAGTTCTTTTTTTTTTTCATTTTATTTCTTTTCCTGGAGTGATGTGAATGATCTAAAAATGATCACAGTGATGAAGATACAACTATATAGCCACTGATTGTGGTTGGGCTGTACCTGTATGGATATTTCTCAGTAAAAATATTACAAAAATAATTTTTAAATTTGAGGCTTTAGCTACTTCTCAACCTCTAATCTCTTTCTTCCCTTCACATTGGCATCACTTGATCTCCAGCTGCATATTCACATTTATTTTACACCACTGCAGACTCAAGGGAAGAGTGGTTTGAGGCACAGCACTCTAGCATTGGGATTTAGCATCAAATCACATGGGTTGCTAGTATGTTACTGACCTTATGCTCTGGTTTATTTTTATAAAAATGAAACAAGGTGATGACTTAAAAACTCAAAACAATGTAGAGAATATAAAATGAAAAGTAAAATTCCTCCAACCCTCCCTAGCATTGCAATAGTCAGGTTGGGCTAGGTTACACTTTGGTAACATATAATCCCAACATCTCAATGGCCTAAACCAATCAAAGTCTATTCTGGCCCATGTTATGTCCAAATGGGTCAGCAGAGGGACTCTGTTTAGGGTCACCTAAAGACCCAGGCTGATAGGGGCTTTGTTTGACTTCCATGGTCACTGGAGCACTGGTTCTTAAAACTACCACTCAGAAGTGACACATCATTTCTACTCACATTTAAGCAGAAAAACAAGTCTCACGG
This sequence comes from Tamandua tetradactyla, assembly GCF_023851605.1. Lineage (NCBI taxonomy): Eukaryota > Metazoa > Chordata > Mammalia > Pilosa > Myrmecophagidae > Tamandua > Tamandua tetradactyla. The sequence goes on from NC_135330.1 coordinate 117,161,662, forward strand.
CCATGCATCATTTCAAAGAGGATGGCAAATGCAATCATACTTCTTCCTGGAAAGGAGGACAATGGAAATATTTGTGAATAGCTTAAGACTATAGCAAGAGTTAATTACTCTGTATAGTTTTCTGTGATTCATCCAGAAACTTGTATACATATGATACCAGTTATTTGTCTGTTGGATATTAACTCCTTTCCCATCCTTTCAGGCTCTCAGATGTACCCTAGGGGAAAGGAATCCTGCAAACCATGTTTCCCAGACTCCCTTCTAGTTGGCTTCTGGTTATGTCCATTGAAAAGAAGGAAGAAGGGGCAAATTTTGCCTTTTTCTTCTGGGCCTCTGGTATACCTCCTGTAGCAGCAACAAAAGTCATCAATCACCAACAGCAGAGGAGGGCTCCTGGTTTCTAAAGCAGTGGCAGTGCCTACTTCCCCAGCACCACACCAGTCACGGACTTTTAGTTAAATAACTTTTCTTTTTGGCCCATCAGGGTGGTAGTGGTTTCCTAAAGTTGTTAATCTTTGGGTAAACTTACTTTCCTTTTTGACTCTGTGACAATTTTTAACCAATCCCTGTATTAAATCCTCTCTGTTTGAAATATTCATGATTGGACACAAACTAATATATATAGACTGGTGTGTGTGTGTGTGAGTGTGTATACACGTGCACGTACCTGTGTGGTGTCCACATATATCCTTCTTTTGCCCCAGTGAGACTGCACTGTTTATACTGTCCTGTATGTGGATTTCTTCCCATTAATAATACATTCTGAAAGACTTTCCTCATCAGTTTCATAGGAGCTAGCTACCTCATTGATTTTAAGAACTGCGGACTATTCCCTTGTCTGGATTTGTCATCATTTACATAAGTAGGATCCCACTGTGAGCATTTAGTTGTTTCTGAATTTTATTTTTTCTATAATCAACTGTGCTGCAATTAATAGCCTTGCACTTGTATATTTGCATACTTGTGCAAGCAGATCTGTAGGATGATATGGAATTGCTGCCTTGCTCCAGTTTTTAAAACTGCATTCAAGACTCAACCCCTGTCTTGTGGCCTACTTCTGGTAATTGGGTCACAGATTTGATTTTCCACATGGGAGCCCTTGTCTTTTATGAGTACTGCAACCCCTGCAGAACTGAGATTCCACTTTGCTCTTCTCAGTTCTCTATTGACACTGAATTACTGCATCTGAACCTCCCTTCAGGTACCTTGTTACCTTGCCACCTTCTAACAAACTTTCCCTGTTATCTACCTGCATCATAAAATACTTTCTGTATCTAAATTTCAATTCTCATGCTTTGCCTGCCTATTGGCATACCTATTAATAAATGTTGAATCCCAGCGATCCTGTTTGGATCGACTCCTCTTTGATGTCCTAATTTTTGGATACTGCTTTATCTTCTGCACTGGAAGGTTTGTATCTGTAGCTGGACTTCTTGAAAACATGAACAGAATTTTATCCCTCTTTGTAGCCTCAGAGCCTGTTTCATCACAGGGACTTGATACACCCCAGGGTGTCCTTGGACATCTGAGTACTTTCAAACAGTCCTTGTTCATGCAAAGGATATACTGTGTTTGGAAAAAGGGATTGAGGATAAGGATAGAAAAGGAGATGAAGAGAAGCACGGAGACGGAGTAGAGGTGGCTGCAATCCTGGGGGACAGATAAAGGAAATTGATGACGTTCATATTCTGGGTTTTATAGTCCAGCCAGGAGGAAAGAGAAGCTCACCTGGTGGAGAGGAGGGAGCCAAAGTGGACCATGAGGTTATCAGGGAAGGTGTGATAACCCCTGGGTACTTTGGGAGAGACTGAAGAAGCACCTATTCCCATATACTGAGGTCAGTACTGGTACCCAGCCAGAAACCCAAGGTACATATATTGCAGGGCTGGGAGACTGGAGAAAGAGGCAAAGCCTCAGGGTGAAAAGTGATAAAAATCACAGATTATTTAGGAGGGATCCCCACCCCACCTACACACACACACACACACACACACACACACCCCTCTGGGCCAAAACAAAAAGGCATTTTAAAACGTCTCCCTATTACCACAGTGGAAGAAAACCCTTAAATGTCTCTACTCAGCAGAGGGAAATAGTATATATATTTTTATAATATAATAATAGAAAACACGGATGGCCCTAAAATGTGTTAGAACGTCACTGCTGCTCTCTTTATGTGGTAAAGCGTCTGTGTTAATTTAGGGAATACAAAATATTTGTGAGGACGTTTATATGTTTATTCTCAGTTTCAGTCCTCGCCGACTCTTTTTTTTTCCATAAAGTCTTAAAGCTGTTAACTGAACATTCTCCTGCCAGTGGGGTTTTTCAGGGCTCTCATAATCAATGTGAGGCCGATGATGCCTTTCAGTGAGAAGGGACAAATGCATCACAAATGTGGTGGAGATGGGGACATTCCGGGGTGGCCGTGATGTCCCACATGTACGTTGAAACTTAATTGTAGCATCCTGTTCAGCTGATCAGATAATGGGGGAGACTTCCGCGAGGAAACGTTGTGCACAAAATTATGTAAGGCTAAGAGGACGAGCTATTTCAGGAGCTGCGAGTAGATTCGTATTGTCGGAACATAAAATAGAAGGGGAAGTCTTATTAGTTTTCTGTTGTTGCCTAACAAATTACCACAAACTTAGTGGCGTAAAACAACACCCATTTATTAGCTCACAGTTTCCGTGATTCAGGCGTCTGGCCGAGTTTAGCTGGGTGCTCTACTTAAAGTCTCAACAGGCTGAAATCAAGGTGTCAGCCGGCTGTGACCTCAGCTGGAGCTTCAACTCGGGAAACATCTGCTCCCAAGCTCCCTCAGGCTGTTGGCAGAGTTCATTTCTTTGGCAGTTGTAGGACTGAGGTCCCGTTGTCTTAGTAAATGTTAGTCAGGGACTGTTCTCAGCTCCTGGTCCTTGCCCCACGGCCCCCCTCCATTTTGGCACTGCAGAATCTCCTTTGCGTCAAATCCCTCTGACTTTTCCTTGTACTACCCTCAGGGGGAAAGCCCTACATGGGCTCATGTAAGTAGGCTAAGCTCATCTAGATCATCCCCCTAGCTATGGGCAACTGATCAGTGACCTTCATTCCATCTACAAAATCCTTCTGCGATGTATCATGATCTAATCATGGGAGCAACACCTGTGGGCAGGGACCATGCGGCCGTCTTAGAATCCACAAGCAGAATCCTGCAAAACGATGCTCTACAGAAAGCAGTTCCGGATGCTTCCATTAACATGGGCGTCCACCTAACAGACATCTAAGGGAAATCAAACTGAGTGACAAAGGACGGGAAAACAGCATAAAACATAGTATGCTACTCAAGCAAACACGGGTGTTTTGCCTCGAGAGAGGAGACAAGTTCAAATTTCGAAAGGTTGTCAAGAGAGAATGGATTGGACTTTTTCAAGACAGGGCAATGGGCAATGGATAGAAGTCACAGGCCAAATTAGTGTAACTCAATTCAAAGCACAACTTGTATTCTTTACATTCTTTGTATTTAAAAACAAATACTTTTATTAAAAAAAAAAAAATGATTCTTGGACCTCACCCAGATCTGTGGAATCAGGATCTCTGGGAAGAAAGCAGAGGCTCTCTAACTCAGAGTCAAAACTGTCTCTTCTTTTCGTACCTCTTTCTGTATATTGTACACACCACCATCACTACCTACCACCATCAGTGCTCCATGTAATACTGCTTTCTTCTTTTGTATTTCTCTTTAAAGGGTGACCCAAATCACACACAAGGCAAACTTTCTAGAGTCCTATTGAATCAAGCACATATGACATATTTTATAGTTCTAAAAAGATTCAGTGGGGCTACTTTTTTGTTAGGTTGTCAAAATGGAAGATTATATCAATTAAAAGGGCATTCCTTAGCCAGTTCTTTCCCTGGGGATTTGTACTGCATCCTGATAGGACTAAAGCTCTGTCATGGAAAAAATATCCCAATTCAACTTGATGTTAAGAATGCACAGCTTCAGTCACAGGCTGAAAGGGTTGGAAAGCGGCACAGCTCATTGACTGTCACATATTTTAATGAATCTGTTTATTTTGTTTTATTTGTCTGGCACAGAAAAGTAAACAACCTCTTGAGTAGAATGCAATGTCAAAAGAGGACACAGACACCAGGTTTGTGTTCAACAGGTAAGTTTTCACAGTTGGATGATAGGATACCCATAATAGGACCTATTCTTTCTCTAAAATAAATGTACAAATGAATAAATTTCAGAGTGCCAAATTCCGCCTCCCTCCAATTCATGTCTAGGTGCTGAGTTTGTCCTGTTCTAAATATAGAACTGGCAAGAGCTAAATGTCAAGCATGATCAAGACCCATCTAGACACAAATGCTGTTGCACCTACAATGTTCCTGTTTTATAATCTGTTTCTAAACTGTAGATTGATCTCTTTTCTTCAATTCCTTCTTCTTTAACGTCTTACAGGTATTTATGGATTTAAAAATTCCTACCTCTGAAGCCGTTTTTAAAATTGGAGTCAGCATAATATTTGAGATTTCATTCTTCCACAAGCCATCAAATTACACCCTGGGCTAGTGTGAAACTGTTAGGTTCCCCCCAGAAAAGCCTATGTTCTTTTAATCCATTCCTGTGGGTGTAGACCTGCTGTGGGTGGGAGCTTTTGGTTAGGTTATTTCAATTGAGACGTGACCCACTCCATCCAAGATAGTCTTATTCCTTTTACTGGAGTCCTTCATGAGCAGATAAAGAAGAGTAAAAGCCGGGAGAGCTTAGAGAAAAGCCCTGGAGATACAAAGAGATGACCCATAGAGGAAGGCACTGGAACCAGAGCTGAAGACAAGGAAACCCAAGAGCAAAGGACCAGGAGATAACAGCCATGTGGTTTCCCATGTGCCAGAGTCAATAACCTTTCTTCACAGTCCAGGTATTATCCTGTCGATGCCTTAATTTGAACATCTTCATGGTCTAAGAACTATATAATATGTAAATTAATAAATCTCCACCGTAAAAGCCAACTCATTTCTGGTCCATCGCATTCCAGCAGCTTTAGCAAACCGAAACATACCTATTGAACTCCCACTTCTCATACTCACCTTTACAATGTACAGCAAGATTTTTCAGGAAAGAATCTCCTTTTGTTGGATTACACATTTTTGTATCATAGTTTCTTTTCTTTTTTTGTGAATGGTTGCAAAATAGCACCAATATTTTGTTACAACTAATGAGCAGAACTGATAATGAGAAGAAGTAAAGTTTTGCACTCTTCCCTGGGGAATCTAGATGTAAAATATCTACTAAAATTTAATTAACAGAGCAGGCCATGGTGGCTCAGCAGGCAGAGTTCTAGCCTGCCATGCCGGAGACCTAAGTTTGATTCCTGCCCAGACAAAAAAAATACAATAGAAACACAGGGAGCCCAGAATAAGAGTGAGGGCCTTTAATCCTGTATAGCTTAATGTAATGCCTGCATACCTCCTAGAACATATTAAGCAGATAATCAAAAAGTATTGGCAAAGTTCCTTGGGAGATGGAAGAAAAAATATGGAACAATTAAACTTTACCACCAGGGAAATCCCTGATATGGTGTCAACATTAGGGACTCCCAAATCAATAGCTAAGCCTTTGATCTTGAGGCCTGCTCTTGTGAAGCTTTTTTATGTAGTGGAGAAGCTTAGCCTACCTATAATATGCCTAAGAGTTACTTCTGGAGGACCTCTTTTGTTGCTCAGATGTGACCTCACTCTGTCTAAGCCCAGCTCTGAAAATGAGATCATTGCCCTCCCCCTTATGTGGGAAATGACATCCAGGGGTGAAAGTCTCCCTAGCAGCATAGGAGATGACTCCCAGGGATGAATCCAGCCCTGTCACTGTGGGATCAACAATGCTATCCTGACCAAAAGGGGGAAAAGAAGTGTGACAAAATAAGGTATCAGTGGCTGAGAGAGTTCAAATAAAATCAAGAGGCTACTCTGGAGGTCACTCTTACACAAACTTCAGTTAGACATTGCTACCTATCATAACTTGCCAAACCTCATCCAAAGCCATTCCAGCCAATTGTAAAGAACACTTAGCATGATACATGATTCTACAAAGATTCCACACACTAGGGTAACTTTCAGAAACCTACAACCTACAGACAAGTCCTGAAACCTAGAGAGCCCAGCCTCTCTAGAACATCAACTAGTTCCATCTCCCTGCCCCATATTATTGACAGCCCCTTCCAATATGAAAAAGTTAGAATGGGCATAACCCAAATCCCCCTAAAGAGTGGGAGAAAGATCAAAGATGATGGTGGAGTTATACAGAGAAGGTCGGGTTTAACAAATGAGTATGATTACTGAATCATTTTATTGATATTTCTTTTAGTCTCTAGTATCTTAGAGCAGCTAGAAGTAAAAACCTAAAATTGTAGCATTGTAACTCATACCAAACTCTGAAATCTGTTCTAGAGCTAATTGTTGCTCTGTGCTTTGAAATGTATTGCTTTTTTTTGTATATATGTTATTTTTCACAAAAAAGAAAAAAAAGTTGATTGTGATAATTAAAAAAAAGTTATTTCTTCTAGCTCCAATATTCTGAAGTGCTAGAAGGAAAAATATGAGATAATGATATGGTAGTCCATGACAAACTCTGGGATCTGTCTTATAACTACTTGTTGAAGAGTGCTTTGAAAATTAATGCTGTTTTCTTTCTTTGCTTTGTATATTGGCTGTATAATACAATAAGACAAGTTTAAAAAATTTTAATTGACAGTTTACCTAAAAACATCCATATTTAAAAACACATACAATCCTTTTGTTTCTGAGGCAAGGATTTAGCACTCTACATTCTCCAATTAATCGTTTAGGCTTATGCCTAATCCTGGCATGAAAGTTACGTTTTCTCTACCCTCACATCAGGGGGACCAGCCTTCTACAAGTTAAATATAATATTGTGGTTGACTGGGCCAGCAATAGTGGCTCAGTGGCAGAATTCTCAACTGCCATGCAGGAGACCTGGGTTCGATTCCTGAAGCCTGCCCATGCCAATATGTATATATATACATATGTATATATATAGCAATTGATTGCAAAATACTTGCCATTGGCCTGCCCCTCTTGAGCCCAATCTGTCAACACCCATGCGTCCCCGTTGGGGGTTTCAAGGCCCCAGTTTCCACAGCTTCCCCAGCATTATCATGAGGCTGGCCGTATTTGGCTGTTATCTCGGGCCAGTGTTTCAACACCATGACTCTGCATATGTGTGTGCGCCTGATATACAATTAGTTCAGGCTGGAAGCACTTGACAGTGTTCTGTTCACTGACCACACATTTTCCTGACGCATCCGATCTGAACCTGGGTCTGTTCAATTATTTGACTCCTTGAAATTGTTTACTCTTGTGGATAATGGTTAGCAGTTACAGTTCAATAGTGGGTTTTTTTTTTCCTCCTAATTTTCTTTCCTCTTTGGCTGTATGTCTAAGCTACTGATTTCTTTTTACTTCTCATCAGCGGCCATGAGAGCATATTTTAGTTATTTCCTGTCTGGGTGTGGTATGCTTTTAAAAAAATTCTTTTCTTTATTACCATCCACGTGTTACTAAGTTTAACCTTTCTGATAATATTATTTTCTTTCCTTAAATATATGCAAAAGTTACCTTCTGCTTTTATAAGAAACTAAACTGTTTCTTATTTCAAAAGTACTGCCATATATTAAACCTAAGACATTGTCCCTAAATTAATCTATATGAATAAGAAATTACATTAAGGCCCTCTTGTTGAAGGAAGAGGGCTTGTATGATAAATTTCAAAAGGGAAAGCTAAAAGGAACCCCTTGAGAGTGTATTTTACTGCTGACATGGCATGTGTACATTATATTATTGACAGCACACATTTGGCAACTCAAGTCAATGAGCTTAGTTGGATAACATAGCTAAAGTTAAACATGAGAGATAGAATAAGCCACCATTTCCCAAACTTTGTCCTATAGAACGCTTGCCTCCTCAGATGTTAATAGTCATTATGCCTCAAAGGTTCTTTAAACCAAAAAAATTGAGGAAGCAATGGGTTAAGCAAAGCTAAACAAAGTGTATGTACAATGTGACTTTTAAGAGCCTTTAAGATGCCAATGTGTCAGACTTCAGACTTAGCATACTGCTCTAAGAGTCAGATTAGCAAAATGCTCTCAGAGTCAGACTCAGCATACTGCTTTAAGTACAGGTGTATGTTTCAGAACGATGATAGGCCTGTTGTTCTATAAAACACACTTTGAGAAACACCAGAAGAGCAGATATATTCTTGGCCTAGAGAATAGTGTGGCACAGTATAAAGTTAGTTGAAGTAATGTCCTAAAATATTTTAGTGACTTTCCAGGAGTCACACTGAAAAAAAAATCATAAAAACAGTCTTTGTGATGATCGTATAACTATAACTTCCATGGCGTGACTGTGTGAGTGTGAGAAAAAAATGCATAATGCCTTAGTAATGAGGTAAATTTTCATGGAGGAAACAGGCCTTCAGCTAAATTCCCATTATAACCTCTGCATGCTTATTTATAGCTGTTCTCTGCAGGGATTTTACTATTCTTGGTTGTCCTTTGAAAGTTTTCTCCTTTCCTGGATTTGAAGATCTCTTTCAGTATTGTTTAATAAAGTACCTTTAAGGCAGGTTGGAAATAAAAAAACTCAAGGCTGTCCATTTAGTTAGTTCCCTTTGTGTTATTATTTAGACAAAGACAGGTGAGACATGCAGATGTGTGACCCATTTTGGGAGTGGGACCCAAAGCGAGTAAACAGCAGTCCTCATGAGCCGGTGCTGCCACGATGACGTCCAATGAGACTGCACAGAAGTATGGTGGTTCTCTGTGTGAATCCCCTGTGAGTGTTGGAAAAAATAACCACCGAGTGGCTTAAGATGACAAATTTATTCTCTCAGAGTTCTAGAGGCCAGAAGCCTGAAATCAGGTTCAGTGGGCCCGAGCAAAGGCATGAGCTGGGCTGCACTCCTTTTTCTTCTAGCTGCAGGTGGCTGCCGGCACTCCTTGGATTGTGGCCACTGCAAGCCCATCTGTGCCCTCCATAGTCAACTGACGTTTCCTCTTCTGCCTGTGTCAATCTCCCTTGGCCTCCAGAATGAGCTGGGACTCTGTGTCAAGAGACGGAGAAAAATGTTTTGACCAAAAGGGGGAAGAGAGAAATGAGACAAAATAAGGTTTCAGTGGCTGAGAGATTTCAAACAGAGTCAAGAGATTATCCTGGAGGTTATTCTTACGCAGTATATAGATATCCCTTTTTAGTTTATGGTGTATCGGAGTGGCTGGAGGGAAGTACCTGAAACTGTTGAGCTATGTTCCAGTAGCCTTGATTCTTGAAGATGCTTGAATACAGATGTAACATTTACAATGTGACTGTGTTATTGTGAAAACCTGTGTCTGATGCTCCTTTTATCCAGGGTATGGACAGATGAGTAAAAAGTATGGACAAAAAATAAATAAATAAATCATAAGGGGGACAAAGGTTAAAGTAAATTGGGTAGATGGGAACACTAGCGGTCAACAAGAGGGAGGGGTAAAGGGTAGTGGATATATGAGTTTTTTCTATTTATTTTTTTTTCTGGAATGATGCAAATGCTCTAAAAAATGATCATGGTGATGAATACACAACTATGTGATGTTATTGGGAGCCATCGATGGTACACCATGTATGGAATGTATGGGTGTGAAGATTTCTCCATTAAAAAAAAAGTAGGGAAAAAAAAAAAAGGAGGAGAAAAACATCTCCCTCGGCCTTTCACTTGTGATTGCATTCAGAACCCACATGGGTAATCCAGGATCATCTCTTCTTCTGAAGCTCCTTAGTTTAATTGTACTGCAAAGACCCTTTTTCCAGATGAAGTCACATTTATGAGTTTCGGGGACTAGGACCTGATATCTCCGTGGGTCACTGTTTCACTTATTGCACATCACATAATAGAGAATCTGTTTGCAGCTTCCAAATGGAGATGTTAAAATACTGCCTCCTGCCCTCTATCCCGCAGCCCCCTGGCCCCCAACACATGAACGCATGCCGTTCTGGTGGAAGAGACAATGAACTCCACGGATGCTGCCTTTTCTCTCTTTCTTTGCACATGATATGACTTTATAGCTGGAAAATGCGGCAGCCATATAGAGATGACGAGATGAGTCAAGTGGGATAACAGGAGTTGATGAGTGAAGGATGGCAGTGCAAGAAGAGAGAGAGAGCCTGGGACCTTAACGGTCTCCTCGAGCCACTGGCCTCACCCTGGACCACCACCTCTGAATGTTTTGTATGTTATACATGTAGAAGTTTATTGGTTGAGGCTTCCATGTCAGGCTTCATGGCTTTCTTTGGGGGGGGGGGTGCATGGTCTTGGAATCGAAGGCTTTGTGTGATTTATATATGGAAAACTTTCTTAACCAATATTCTACCTTAGCCAGGAAAGGACCACTGTGGACATAGAACATCATGGAGTAGGTAGGTAAATCAGATGTGTCTGAGCATATTTGACAAAGCAGTGGGATAAGTCTTCCAGAAGTGCAATCTCCTGAGCCCCAAACACCTCTTGAAGGACGCTCATAATGTAAGGAGCCGATGCAAAGCATTATGAGCTTGACTCTTAAGAAAGCGCTGAGTGTCAGAGGAGGAAGATGCTATTATGGAAACGGCATTGATATTCATATGTCAATTTCAAATATGAAATACTGATATTCGAATTTGTTTCTTGACACAGACCCCTTTGGAATTATATTAAATCATTTGGAAGAGAGGGACTTAAATAAAAAAAAAAAAAACTAAAGGAGATTCTTAATTCAAACTCAGCTTTATCTCCCCTTTAAGAAAGTAACACATGAGATTCACTCCTTTGCTTTAGTAACAAAGCACTGCAATGCTTTGGCACCTCAGAGCTTCATCAGAAGCTGTGGGAGGTACTGATGCTCCAGGAAGTGGAGGCCGGGTGTGAAACAGTGGTACCCAGTGGAGTAAGGAGATTTGTTTGCCATCACAAAGAAAATATCGTCTGGCAACTCCAAGAAATATTTGGAGGAGTCTTTGCAGGGGATTTTAAGTTTCTATTTAAGCTGAATGGGCCAAAAGTCAAAAGAATTTGGGCAACTGCTGTTAAAATAATCCCACCACCAGGGTGGTGGGACCAAAGATGGTTAATGTTACACAATGTACAGAAGTGTCAGCCACATGCTCATCTCTTACACCTTCATTTCAGCCTCCTCAGGAGTGTCTCTCCAGGACTAAAGGGCTAAAACACTTAGCAGAAGTGACAGGGTTACAAAACTCATCTTCCCTTCTCACATACTTTCTCTCATGCAGAACAGAGCAGTGGACCTACGTGCCATCTGTGGAAGCATCTTCAGCTCTGGCGTTCTAGAGGAGTTTGGGAAAGGTCAAGAGGAGGGAAACTTAGATGTTGGCTATTTAGAACAGGAGGTGAGCACTAGGAATCTGAAAGTGTTCGTGTTCTCCAGGCTGCTTCAACAGGACAGGAAAACAGATAAAGATGCAGAGAAGAAACTCTAGAAGAATGTGCATTTGCCTGGGATAATTTTATTCTCTTGAGAACAACATCTCAGTAATGGTGAATAGGCAGATTCACATTCAATGATACATAATCAACATATTCCGAACCGAAAGAGGAGAATAATTGAAATTGTTTCATCTTTCCCTATTCCCAGACTCCTAACAGAGGGAGAGAGATGGAAAGGGAGGGAGGAAAGGGGAGGGGAGGGAAGGAGAGGAGAAGAGAGGGGAGAGGAGAGGAGAGATCAGTGTTGAATATTTCTCCCCTCTACCCTGTAATTGAGCTTCTTCAAATGAAAAGAGGTGGACAGACTTGGGGGCGGGGGGGAGGCAAAGATCTATATAGAGGAGTGGAAAGCCCATAGACTCTAGATACTTGGTCCTGCATTTGCTTGTCATCTAAACAAAGAGGTAAGTCAAAGCATGTCTTTAATTCTCAATTTTCTCATTTGTCAAACAGTGCATTATTGACCTCAAAAGGATATTGTGAGAAATATATATCTTATTTTTTCCTTCACAAAGCACTTTGCAAACAATGAAATGCTCCTCAGCTGTTCATTATTTATGTTGTCTGGGCAGAGTATGGTGACATCTGAACAGAGTGTGCAGCAAAGGCCAGAGCTTAGAGTCCTGCGGGCTTGGGTGATTCTGCAGATCCTGATCAGAAAGACAATGGCTGTTGCTACAAAATAGAACTGGAAGAACTGGAAGCAATAGTTGGATATTGAGAATCAGGAAGGCTAAAAATTGAGCACAGGGCAGGAGTGGCCAGGCAAATGTCAAGTGTTTTAAGTAGGCTGGAATCATTCATTCATTTATTCCACAAAAATGAACTGGTGCAAAGAGTTCTATCATGGAAAAGCAATAATTGCTCAGTGGCTGGGAGCTAAGGCTGTGGAATTATATAGACCTGGCTTGATACCAGGCTCTGTCTCACCTAGTAGCTCTGTGAAAGGTCTTATCGAAGTTGTATATTAATATCTGGAAAATGGGAATAATAACTGTAACTATCTCATGATGCTGCTTGAAGGTTAACTGAGAACATAGAGAAGGACTTCGCAGAGTACCTGGGACATGGGAAAGGCTCAATACAAATTCGTTTGTAGCAACAGTGGGAGTAGACAGGAGGTCCCTCTCACACGTGTGTATCGTGAGGGGGAAGACAATGCTCACAAGTCTGGGCTTGCCCCAGAAAAAGAGGCACAGTCTAAAATGTTCAAAATGCTCCTGGTTAAGGCGGGAGAGGGGAGATAGACTTCTCTGGATGCTCTTTCAGAAGATAACAATACAAGAAGATGGCAGAGGATTGGGGTTGGGGATCAAGGATACTAGGAAGGTTCAGGTTGCTAAAAGAAAACAAAGAGAGCCTCTTTCTCTCATTTTTTCCAGTCTTGCCCTTTGGGCATTGTTGACTATTTTACGGAAGGCAGATAGCTAGGAAGGCAGGAAGAAAGGAAAACAGTAAGGAAGAAATTGTGAGCCTCCTGGCAGGATTCCTAAGCAGTACTTCTCTCCTTTGCTGACTTCCTTGGCTTCCTACCCTGGATCCTATTTGTTGACTGCGTAGAAAATGCTCACACATTTGACAGTCTCCCAACTCAACTAATACAGCAGCCCTGCCAGACGGTGGGCTCCACCCTATTTGATTGGAGCTTCTCTGATAACACATGTAGGACACAACAAGCTTTTCTTAATACAGACGGGCAACTGGAACTGATGAGGAGACTTAAGCTGGGATATGGAAATGCATTTAGTTTTGTGGATATATATTTTAAAAATTTCCCCCCAGAAATAAAATATTTCAGTCTTTGATGTCCATTCATTCCAATTAATACTCATTTTCCTTTCTTCTTTAACAGATTTCTTTCTCTAGCACTCACATATGATCCTGGTTTTGGAAGACTCACTTGACTTGACAAATGGAATGAAAAGAACCATGCTTCTTCTCCCAATACCTTCCTGGGAGCAGCAGTCATTGCACCTTGCTCACTCAAAGGATAGTGTGGAAAGCTACTGTCACTAGTGGTAGGTTGGTTGTTCCTGATACTTCTGTCACCACCAGTTGAGATTTCAAGTAAGTCTTTGAAGTTGCCCCATTTCATTCCTTAAAAAAATGACATTACTAGTATGGTGTTACTCCCCAGAAAAAAAGTGTTCAACAAACTATTAGGCAGATGTTTTGTGCTTTCAGAAAAATACATATTTATTATTAAGATCCCAGATGAGGTCACCCTCATTTTCAGGAGTCTCCTGCCCTGGTGATGGTGTAGTTGTCATTTATCTCGGCCTCATCAAGTAAGTTGAAAGGATGTTCAAGTGTATCAGCTGTGGGTAAGTTGGGATAATGCTGCAATATGTATTGTTCAATGTCAGGATAACCATACCCAAATAGTATTGGTTAATTGATAACAGCCTGGCAGCAGGTTTACAGCAGAATAACTCAAATTTACAAACTTGATCTTACCTGTTCAATTCATTTTTATCAATGACTCAGATGAAGATGAAGAAGAAATATTTTAAATATACAGAAGAGAAGGAAGGAAAAAGCTTACATCCTGGATAAAATAGTCCAGATTTACAACTAGCTCATTAATTGAAATACTGAGTTAAACCAATAACATGAACTATTTCAGATGAAGCACTGAAATTTCAAAATGAATATTGTACAAGTATAAATAAGGGAAAACTGGCTTGACAATTGCTCATGTAAAATATATGACCACAGGTTTATAGAAGGCTGCAGTCTTTAAGCTTCCAAACACAATTTTAACAGCATTTCTGTAAGAATAGAATCTGGGTACTGGGAAATAACAATCGTATATTCTCAGTTGATCAGACCCCCATTTGTAGAACAGGATATAGTTTTTTAACAATAGCTTCATTGAGATATAATTCATGTACCCAAAATTCACCTCTGTAAAGTGTACAATTCAGTGGTTCTTAGTATATTCACAGAGTTGAGCAACCTTCATCACTATCAAAATTTGGAACATTTTCATTATCCCAAAAAGAAGCCTAACACCCATTAGCAGTTATTCCCCATTCCTACCCTCCACATCCAGCCTTTGGCCACCAATAACATACTTTTGGTGTCTATGAATTTGTCTATTCTGAACATTTCATGAAAATCAAATCTATAATACATGGCCTTTATGTATGATTTCTTTCACTTAGCATAATCTTTTCAGAGTTCATCCGTTTTGTAACATGAGTCAGTGCTTCATTCCTTTATATGGATGAATAATATTACATGGTGTTCTAGTTTGCTAGCTGCTGGAATGCAACACACCAGAGATGGATTGGCTTTTAATAATAGGAGATTTGTTTCATTAGCTCTTCAGAGGAAAGACAGCTAACTTTCAACTGAGGTTCTTTCTTATGTGGGAAGGCACAGGGTGATCTCTGCTGGCCTTCACTCCAGGCCTCTGGGTTCCAACAACTTTCCCCAAAGTGCTTTCTTTCTGCATCTCCAAAGGCCTGGGCTGAGCTGCGAGTGCTGAGATGAGGTATGCTGAGCTGTTTGGGCTGTGCTACATTGCGCTCTCTCTCATTTAATCACCAGCCAATTAAATCAAACATCATTCATTGCAGCAGGCACGCCTCCTAGCCAACTGCAGATGTAATGAGCAGCAGATGAGGTTCATGTACCATTGGCTCATGTCCACAGCAACAGAAGTAAGTGCTTTCATTTGGCCAAGTTGACAACTGAATCTAACTACCACACATGGTATGGATATACCACATTCTGTTATCCATTCTTCAATTGATGGGCATTTGTGTGGTGTCCAATATTTGATTGTTATGAAAAATGTTGGTATGAACATCTGTGTGCAAGTTTTTACATGGACATATATTTTCAATTCTCTTGGGTGTATACGTAGGAATGGAATTATTAGGTCATATAGTAACATTATATTTAACCTTTTTTTACAGCAAATAGTTTTGAGATATATTCATATAATAGCCATCCATCCAAAGTATACAATATCTTTTAGTATAATCATAGAGTTGTATATTCATTACCACATTTCAATTTTAGAGCATTTCATTACCCCAAAAAGAAAAACCTCATACCCCTTAGAAGTCACCTCTCAATCCCTTTATCCTTCCCCATCTGTACATAACCACTAATCTAACACTGTCTTTATACAATTATTTACACTTACATTTTTTAAATGGAATTGTACAATATGTAGGACTTTGTGGCTAGTTTCATTTTTGTATAAGGTGTGAGATAGGGATCCTCTTTCATTCTGTTGTGTATGGATACCCAGTTCTCTCAGGGCCATTTGTTTAAGAGACTATTTCATCCCAGTTGAGTGAACTTCCAGCCTTGTCAAATATTAATTGACCATTGATGTGAGGGTCCGTTTCTGAACTCTCAGTTTGATTTCCTTGGTCAATATGCTAGTTTGAAACTACTATGTATACCATGTTCTTTTTCCTAATCCAGTCTTGTAGGGGTAAACTTATTGTTTAGAGTGGGACCTTTTGATTGGTTTGTTTCCATGGAGATGTGACCCACCCAATTGTGAGTGGGATCTTTTGATTAAGTGGTTTCCATGGAGATGTGTCTTTGTCCATTCAAAGTGGGTCTTAATCTGCTTACTATAGTCCTTTAAGAGGAAACTATTTTCTAATAAGCTCGGAGCTGACACAGACAGAGACATCTGGAGATGCAGAAAGAAAGCACCCCTGGGGAAGCCATTTGAAGCCCAGAAGCCAGGAGAGAAAGCCAGCAGATGTCACCATATGCCTTCCCATGGTAAAGAAAAACCCCATATGCCATCAACCTTTTCTTTAGAGTTAGGAAAATTCTCTAGATGCCTTAGTTTGGACATTTTTATGGCCTTAGAACTGTTGTAACTTACTGAATACTCTTTTTAAAAGCCAACCCATTTCTGGTATATTGCATTCCAGAAGCTTTAGCAAACAAAACAGTCAGTATGTCTATCTTTATGCCAGTATGATCTGTTTTGACTTCTGTAGCTTTGCAGTATGCTTTAAAGTCAGGAAGTGTAAGTCCTCCAACTTCATTATTTTTTTTCAGGATGTTTTTGTCTATTTGCAGCACTTTGCCCTTCCAAATAAATTTGATGATTGGCTGTTGGAATTTTGATAGAGATAACATTGAATCTGTAAATCCATTTGTATAGAATTGACCTTTTAATGATATTTAGTCTTCCAGTCCATGAACATGGAATGTACTTCCAGTTATTTAGGTCTTTGATTTCTTGAAGCAATGTTTTTTAGTTTTCTGTATATGAGTCCTTTACAACCCTGGTTAATTTTATTCCTAGATATTTTGTTCTTTTAGTCGCTATTGTAAGTGGAATTTATTTTTCTTGATTTCTCTTCAGATTGCTCACTATTAGTATAGAAACACTGCTGATTTTTGCACATTGATTTTGTATCCCACCACTTTGCTGAGCTCATTTATTAGCTCTAGCAGCTTTGTTGTAGACTTCTGGACTTTCTATATATAAGATCACATCATCTACAAATAGGGAAATTTTTACTTCTTCCTTTCCAATTTGGATGCCTTTATTTCTTTTTCCTGCTCAACTGTCCTGACTAGAACTAAACAATGCAATGTTGAATAATAGTGGTGACAGAAGGCATCCTTGTCTTGTTCCATTTTAGAGAGAAGACTTTCAGTCTTTCACCACTGAATACGATGATAGCTGTGGGTTTTTCATGTGTGCCCTTTGTCATGTTGAGGAAATTTCCTTCTATTTCTATCTTTTAAAGTGCTTTTATCTAGAAAGGATGTTGAATTTTGTCAAATGCCTTGTCTCAATCAATCAAGATGATCATGTGGTTTTCCCCTTTGATTTGTTAATTTGGAATATTACATTAATTGATTTTCTTTTGTTGAAACATCCTTGCATACCTGGGATAAACCCCACTTGATTATGATATATAATTCTTTTAATGTGCTGTTGGATTTGATTTGCAAGTATTTTGTTGAGAATTTTTGCATCTATATTCATAAGAAAAATTGGTCTGTCATGTTCTTTCCTTGTAGCATCTTTATCTGGCTTTGGTATTAGGGTGATGTTGGCTTCATGGAATGAGTTAGGTAGTGTTCCCACCTCTTCAACTTTTTGGAACAGTTTGACCAGGATTGGTATTACCTTTTCAGTTCTTCATCTGATTCTTGCTGTGGATATGTAGAACAGTTCTAAGATTGTACTACTTGTGCAATTTTTTTCACCCCTGGGAGAAAGTTCCCTGTTCCAGTTTGAAGCTATTATGTTCTCCAAAGAAGCCATGTCCTTTAATCTTCATTCAATATTGCTTCAGTATTGCTGAGTGGGATCTTTTTTATTGTTTCCATGGAGATGTGACCCACCCAATTGTGGGTGGTAAATTTGATTAGAGGTTTCCATGGAGATGTGTCTCCACCCATTCAAGGTGGAGTTGTTTAATGGAGCCCTTTAAGAGGGAACCATTTTGGAAAAAGCTTTAGAATTAACAGAACCAACAGAGCCCGCACAGCCAAAAAACCTTTGGAGATGTGGAAGGAAGGTCCCCTGGGGAAGCCTTATGAAATCAGAGAAAGCTAGCAGACACAGTGTCACCATGTGGCCTCCTAGCTAAGATAGAAACCCAGAACTTCACTGACCCTTTCTTTTGAGTTAAGGTACCTTTATTCTGGATGCCTTAATTTGGACATTTTCATAACCTTAGAACTGTTAACTTGCAACTTAATAAATTCCCTTTTTATAAGCTGCTCCATTTCTGGTAAATTGCATTCCAGCACTTTATAATAGCAAACACTATCTTTCCCCTCTTCCTTCTCCTGGAATCTTGATCTGCTCTGTTTGTTTTTATTTTGCTTTTATTGTTTTTCCTTTCACTCCTTTCATTGACTCTAGCTGCTTTTGCAGGGAGGGCAAATTCTGGGAGAAGGACCACCCTGGACAGGACTTTCCCAAGTCAGTATTTCCCACCAAAACAGGGCCATGAAGGGGATGCAGACCAGCTGCAAAAAGCCCCGGGGAGAGAAAAGATGCCTAAAAGCCTTTTGATAGTGCCCCAAAGCTGTGCTTTCCTGGCCTATCCAACAGATGGCCTACCCAACTATCTCCTACTGCCCTAAGGAAGGTATCATGTCTTTAAATCTCCACTGGCTTTGCCCCTGTTAGGGATGGAGGTATAACAATGCAGTCCCTGTCCCAGGCAGACTAAAAGAGCAGCTCAGAGCCAGAACACAGTGATCTGAATTTGCAGATCAAAAGTAGTGATCAGTACTTGACTGTGCTCCTCACTGTTCTTTGGGAAGAATGCTTCCATATCCCTCTCCATCTGGAGCAGCCCAGCCAGGGAATGGACCCTGAGGTGTCCTGCCTGGTGAGAGGGGGATGGGCACCTGCAGTCACCATGGAGTGAGCTACTCACAGTTTTTTATGGTTTCTCAGCCTCTTCCTCCTGCTCTTTCCTGTATGCTATACAGTGCTCTCCTGGCCTCCTGGGCCTAGAACAGTTGTTTTGGGCAGTTTCTTCCTGTCCATTAGCTTTCTTTGGAGGAGTGAGTCCTGGAGATCTCTACTCTGCCATCTTCTCCAGAAGTCCTTGTATGTTTAGCTTTTTATAGAACTATTGTTCTAGTTTGCTAGCTGCCAGAATGCAATATACCAGGAATGGAATGGCTTTTTAAAAGGAGAATTTAATAAGTTGCTAGTTGACAGTTCTAAGGCCGAGAAAATGTCCCAATTAAAACAAGTCTATAGAAATGTCCAATCAAAGGCATCCAGGGAAAGATACCTTGGTTAAAGAAGGCTGATGAAGTTCAGGGTCTCTCTCTCAAGTGGGACGGCACATGTCGAACACAGTCAGGGCTTCTCTCTCGGCTGGAAGGGCACATGGCGAATACGGTGTCATCCGCTAGCTTTGTCTCCTGGCTTCCTGTTTCATGAAGCTCCCCGGGAGGCGTTTTCCTTCTTCATCTCCAAAGGTTGCTGGCTGGTGGACTCTCTGCTTCGTGGTGCTGCAGCATTCTCTGCTCTCTCTGAATCTCATTCTCCAAAATGTTTCCTCTTTTATAGGACTTCAGAAACTAATCAAGACCCACCCAAATGGGTGGAGACATGTCATTCCCTAATCCAGTTTTACAACCATTCTTAACTAAATCACATCACCTAGGGAGATGATCTCATTACAGTTTCAAATGTACAGTATTGAATAGGGAGTATTCTACCTTTAAGAAATGGGATTTATATCAAAACATGGCTTTTCTTAGGGGGCATACTTCCTTTCAAACCAGCACAACTATCAACTTGTTTTCCAAAGTGGATGCAGTTTTTCATTCCCATGAAATACATATAAAGCTCTAATTTCTCCACACATCCTCACTAACTCTTGCTTGTGCCCATCTTTTTTTATTATAGCCATCCTATGGGGTATAAAATGGTATCTCATTTGGTTTTCATTTGCATTTCCCTAATGATGAATGATGTTGAGTGTCTTTTCAAGTGCTTATTGTCAACTTGTATTCCTCTTTTGAGAAATGTCTTTTCAAATCCTTTTACCATTTTCTATAACTTGGACTATTTGCTTTATTTCTATCATTGAATTTTAAGAGTTTTTTTTTTTTCATTCATTTATTTCATTAGTGCACTTTTTTTTTTTCATGGGCAGGCAATGGGTATTGAACCCAGGTCTCTGTCATGGCAAGTGAGAACTCTGCCTGCTGAGCCACCATGGCCCATCCTATTTAGTTACTCGTATACCCAAATGCTCGATAAAGCAGGTGCAAATCATAAGGTTTTTACAATCACATGATCACAAGGTGAAGGCTTGTCATACAATCATTATCAAAGACCAGGCTCTTATACTACAGTTCAACAATTTTAGATATTTCCTTCTGGCTATTTTAATATACTCTGAAACTAAAAAGAAATATCTATATAATGAGTCAGTAGCCATAATCATTTGTTAAATCCTAATTTCTCCGTTACACCTCCTCCCTCTCATTTGATCACTCAATCTTCAGGGATATCTGTGCTGAAGAGTTTAGAATAGTCATTATAGGGTAGAGGAATGAAATTGGTTGATGTTCTTGGAGAGACTGGTACCTCTGGGTTTCATGGCTTATGTGGCATAGGAACCATCTGGAAGCTTTAAGTTTCTGAAAAAATGAACTTAATAGGTAAATTATTATGGAGTCTTAGATTGATCCTAAAGTATTCTTTAGGATTTTCAGGAATGCTGTTGGTTTGAACTTGGCACACTGTGGCAATTTGAAATATCTGGCTGAAGCCTGCATAAGAATACCCTCCAGAATGACCTCTCATCTCTATCTGAAATCTCTTAGCCACTGAAACTTTATTTTGTTTCATTTCTTTTCCCTCTCCTTGGTTAAGAAGGCATTGTTGATCCCACGATGCCAAAGCCAAGCTCATCTCTGAGAGTTATGCCCCACATTGTCAGGGAGACTGACACCCTTGGAAGTCATATTCCATGTAGGGAGGACAGTAATGAGTTTATTTGCAGAGTTTGGCTTAGAGAGGGAGAGACCACATCTGAGCCACAAAAGAGGTTCTCTTGGGATGACTGTAAGAGTTCTTTATATGTTCTAGATACAAATCCTAATCAGACATATGATTTGCAAATACATCCTTCAATATGTGGGTTGTCTTTTCACTTCTGGATGGTGTCTTTTGAAGCAAGAATAGGTACTTATTCCTGCAAAGGATAAGCTAAGCCTACTTAAAATTAGGCCTAACAGTCACCCCCAGAGAATCTCTTTTGTTGCTCAGATGTGGTTTCTCCCTCTCTAAGCCAACTCAGCAGGTGAACTCACTGCCTTTCCTCCTACATGGGACATGACTCCCAAGGGTGTAAACCTCCCTAACAACATGGGACAGAAATCCCAGGATGAGCTAGGACCCAGCATCAAGGGATTGAGAAGACTTTTGACCAAAAGGCAGAAGAGAGAAATGTGACAAAATAAAGTTTCAGTGACTGAGAGATTTCAAACAAAATCAAGAGGTTATCCTGGAGGTTATTCTTTTGCATTATATAGATATCACTTTTTAGTTTATTGTATTGGAGTGGCTGGAGGGAAGTACCTGAAACTGTTGAACTGTGTTCCATAGCCTTGATTCTTGAAGATGATTGCATAATGACATAATGTTTACAATGTGACTGTGTAATTGTAAAAACTTGTGTCTGATGCTCCTTTTGTCCAGGGCATGGACAAATGGGTAAAACTATATGGATAAAAAATAAATAAATAGTAAGGGGGAAAAAGTTAAAATAAATTGGGTAGATGGAAATACTAGTGGTCAATGAGAGGGATGGGTAAGGGGTATGGGATGTATGAGTTTTTGTGTTTTTCTTTGTTTATTTATTTATTTATGAAACATAACCACATACAAGTACAAACATTCTTACCATATGATCATTCCATTCTCGTTATATAATCAATAATTCACATCATCACATAGTTGTATATTCATCATCGTGATCATTTCTTAGAACACTTGTATCAATTCAGAAAAAGAAATAAAAAGAAAACAGAAAAAAATTCATGCATACCATACCCTTACCCCTCACTTTCATTGACCACTAGCATTTCAATCTACTAAATTTATTTTAACATTTGTTCCCCCTATTATTTATTTATTTTCAATCCATATGTTTTACTTGTCTATCAATAAGGTAGATAAAAGGAGCATCCGACACAAGTTTTTCACAATCACATAGTCACATTGCAAAAGCTACATCATTATACAATCATCTTTAAGAAACATGGCTACTGGAACACAGCTGTATATTTTCAGGCACTTCCCTCCAGTCTCTTCATTACACCTTAACTAAACAGGTGGTATCTACTTAATACGTAAGAATAACCTCCAGGATAAACTCTCGACTCTGTTTGGAATCTCTCAGCCATTGATTCTTTATTTTGTCTCATTTTGCTCTTCCCCCTTCTGGTAGAAAAGGTTTTCTCAATCCCTTGATGCTGAGTTCCAGCTCATTCTATGATTTCTCTCCCACATTGCCAGTAAAGTCCACACCTCTGGGAGTCATGTCCCACATAGAGGGGGGAGGGCAGTGAGTTTGCTTGTCGTGTTGGCTGATAGAGAGAGGCCACATCTGAGCAACAGAAGAGGTTCTCTTGGGGGTGACTCTTAGGCCTAATTTTAAGTAGGCTTAGCTATCCTTTGTGGGGTTAAGTTTCATATGAACAAACCCCAAGATTGGGGGCTCAGCCTATTGCTTAGGTTGCCCTACTGCTTGTGAGAATATCAAGAATGCTCCACTTGGGGAAGTTGAATTTTCCCCCTTTTTCACCATTTCCCCAAAGGGACTTTCCAAATACTTTTTTATTCACTGTTCAAATCACTCTGGGATTTATTGAGTCATCACTCTGGACAAACCTACAAAATCTCATCCTCTACTCAAGGTTCCAAGTATTATGGTGTTCAATTTCACGGTACACATAACTTATATTAGGAAATGCACTAGTCAAAATATAAATTTTGTACAAAATAAACATTTTTTGCTTTAGTCTCACAACATAAGTTAAAGTTTTAAAATATTAATTACCATCTATTTTCAACACCCTGCAGTATCAACATTCCTTTGTTCTTTCTCATGCAAATACATTTTTAATTTGTACATTTAGTCACTATCATTATACACTCTAGGCATTCTTAGATTATACCATCTCAGTATTTATCCTCTATCTTTCCTTCTGATTTCATTTGTGCCCCCAGGCCTCCTCCCTCTATCATTCTCACATTCAGCTTCATTCAGTGTTCTAACATTATTGTATAACAGTTAGGTAGTATTGTGCTTTCCATTTCTGAATTTTTACAATCAGTCCTGTTGCACAATCTGTATCCCTTCCACTCCAATTACCCAATATCTACCTTCTTCTATCTCTTGATGGTCTCTGTTACCAACTGAAATTCTTTGAGTTCATTCACTGATGCCAGTTAATATCAGTGAGACCATACAATATTTGTCGTTTTGTTTCTAGCTAATCTCACTCAGCATTATGTCCTTAAGGTCCATCCATGTTGTTACATACTTCATAACTTTATTCTGTCTTACAGCTGCATAATATTCCATCGTATGTATATACCACCGCTTGTTTAGCCACTCATCTGTTGATGGACATTTTGGCTGTTTCCACCTCTCGGCAATTGTAAATAATGCTGCTATAAACATTGGTGTGCAAATGTCCATTTGTGTCCTTGCCTTCATGTCCTCTGAGTAGATACCTAGCAATGGTATTGCCAGGTCATATGTCAATTCTATATTTAGCTTCCTGAGGAACCACCAAACTGCCTTCCACAGTGGTTGTACCACTTGACATTCCCACCAACAGTGGATAAGTGTGTCTCTTTCTCCACATCCTCTCCAGCACTTGTCATTTTCTGTTTTATTGATAAATGGCTATTCTGGTGGATGTGAGATGATATCTCATTGTGATTTTGATTTGCAGTTCCATAATAGCCAGGGAAGTTGAGCATCTTTTCATGTGTCTTTTAGCCATTTTTATTTCCTCTTCTGAGAAGTGTTTGTTCATGTCTTTTGCCCATTTTGTAATTGGGTTGCCTGTCTTTTTGTTGTTCAGTTGAATGATCTCTTTATATATTCTGGATATTGGACCTTTATCTGATATATCTTTTCCAAATATTGTCTCATTGTGTGGGTTGTCTTTTTACTTTCTTGATGAAGTTCTTTGATGTACAAAAGTGTTTAATTTTGAGGAGTTCTCATTTATTTATTTACTCATTTCTTCAGTGCTGGTGCTTTGGGTGTAAGGTCTAGGAAACTGTCTCCTATTATAAGATTTATAAGATATTTCCCTACATTTTCTTCTAAAGGTTTTATGGTCTTAGATCTAATGTTTATGTCTTCGATCCATTTTGAGTTAATTTTTGTATATGGATCCTTGAGTTTCTTTTTTCTTTTTCTGGAGTGATACAAATGTTCTAAACAAATGATCATGATGATGAATGCCCAACTATGTGATGATACTGTGAGCCATTGATTATACACCATGTATGGACTATGTGTGTATGAAGACTTCCCAATAAAAATATATGTATATTTTTTCTTTGTATACATTATGGCAGGGGTCACATTTCATTCTTTTTCCATATGAGTATCCCTTTATTACAGCACCATTTGTTGAATTTTTGTTTTACGTTTGGCTTTTCATTTGTTTATTTGCTTGTTTGTTTTGCTTTGGGAAATGCATAGGCCGGGAATTGAACCTGGATCTCCGACATGGTAGGCAAGAATTCTACCACTCTACCCTCGTACCCCCTCAATAAAGTTATTCATTATAAAAAAAAAGATGTAATTTTTTCACATTATAAGTAAGCCTATCATTTATCAAGAAGGTGAGGTGAAAAAAAGCTTTAAAAAACCATAAAGGATGGTTGAAGGGGATGTCAATATTTAATCTGGAAAGGAGAAACGTAAGGAGAGAAATGACTCTATCTTTAAATATTTAAAAAGTCTCCACAGACAATAGATAGCAAATATGAGATGAGCTACTCCAGAGGGAAAACCCGTACCAAAAAAGTGGAGGCTTTAGAGAAGATTCAGATTTAAATTAAATGACTTTCTGAGTCTTAGAGTGTTTCACTAGAATGAGTTTTCAACAGAGTTCCATTGTAGAAATGGAGGCATTCAATCAAAATGTAAACAGCCATTCAAAAATAAAAATAAAAATAAAGAATAAACAGACAAACAAAAATCTAAGCAATCACACCCCATGGTTGTAGTTGGGGAGAATTCAGCATTCTATGGGAAATTAAAGCAGATAACCTCTTGGTTTTTGTGTTTACTTAAATTCTATGATTCTATTAAAGTATGCATCTTCAAATTATAACAGATAATGTTGATCAGTATAAAAGTTTTGTCATTTGAAATATATCAACCAGTGTGGGAATTTTTTAAAGTAGCCATTAAAAATACATATATGTATATATATTTAGTCATTTGGTAGAAATCATTCTAAAAATATTGCTTTGAAGTAAAAAAGCTTTAAAGTTTTAGCATCCCAGTAAAAATAATGTCATATAATTAATAAAGAACCATTTTGTGGCACAAAAGTTCCTGTCATATGTTAATAAATAACTCAGACAAAAATAAATATGAATCTTACTCCTTTAACTTTAAATTGGTTTTTCTCAGTCGTAGAGGTCAGATCCAAATATCTTCATGAAGCAATGGTACACTGTGGTGGTTTGAAGCTCTTATATACTCCAGAAGAGATCATGTTCTTTTAATCCACTCCTGTGGGTGTAGACCTATTGTGGGAGGGACCTTGTGGTTAGATTATTTCAATAGAGATGCGACCCATCCCATTCAAGTTAGGTTTACCTCTTTCACTGGAGTGCTTTATGAGAGGATAAAAGACAGAAAAAGCCACAGAGCTTAGAGAAAAGCCCCAGAGAAGTAAGAGAGGACCCACAGAAGCTCAGAAAGGAAGCCACTGGGACCAGAAGCCAAAAGCAACAAAACCCGGAGTGCCAGAACGGCAGATGCCAGCCATGTGCCTTCCCATGTGACAGAGGTGTCCCAGATACTGGCAACCTTTCTTCAGAGAATTTGGTACCTTCAGTTGGGCATTTTCATGGCCTGAGAACTGTAAATGGTAAGTTAATAAATCCTCACTGTAAAGGCAACCCATTTCTGGCTTATTGCATTCTGGCAGCTTCAGCAAACTGGAACAAACACCATACTCTTTCTGTGGTCATGACAGCTAGAAGGAGATTGCTAAATTATTTCCAGAGTGTAGCATCCAGAGAAGCAATGCCCTCGGAAACTCTGGCTAAAATACTTCCTGGGCCATAGTAAAGGGAATAAAAGAAGGATTTCTTCAGACCCAGAACTTAGTGTAAAGAGCTTGAAGCATAATAAAGTTCAGTAATATCAGTGTTCATTTCCTTTGGAAAACATACAAAGCCCAGAAATGAAGTCCAGGAGAAAATTGAGCATGAAAAAGAAATCCAAGGGTAATTATTTTTACTGCAATAAAACAGGCTTAGCCATACCACTCCCTCACTGGCCCAGGGCAGCTGAGAATTTGTACCAGATGAAGGAATAATAAAGAATTTGACCATTTTGTTCTTATGGGAAGGACTGACTGGTTGAACAAGGTCAGAAGTTGGTAAAAGCTTTAAATTTATTTTTATTTTTGTATAAGGAAAATGTGGCAAAAGTAAAATCCTAGAGGGAGTTAATGAGAAAAAAAAAGCATACAACTTAAAAAAAAAAATCGGAATGCAACCTTTGGGATTACTGAAAGTGTATATTATTTCCAGGGCTAAGATAAAAGGAAATTCACCATAAAGGTTAGAATGTAATACAACAAATATGGGGATGACAAAATAAAGAAGATACCAAGAAATGGTAGCATAGAAATGCAAAAGCAATTAAAAATAAGAGACAAGTGCAGCAGAACTCATTAAAAAAATGCACTAGAGAGGAAAAATGAAAAGTAAAAACACTCTAAGAAAATATTTATTGTAGGCAGTATTTATTCTGAGGGCAGAAACCAGACTGTAAGAGAGGAGGACCGCATGGCTGAGAGAACAGC
Source organism: Tamandua tetradactyla (assembly GCF_023851605.1). Lineage (NCBI taxonomy): Eukaryota > Metazoa > Chordata > Mammalia > Pilosa > Myrmecophagidae > Tamandua > Tamandua tetradactyla. The sequence continues at coordinate 117,188,747 of NC_135330.1, forward strand.
ATCAACCACGGGGCTCAAAAGTCTTAGAATTAGTAAGGAAAAGAATTTTAACCTTAAGTAGTTAAGATATTAGAACAATACTTGCTCACTTAAAATTTTCAACAAAAAGTCCTGTTATATAATGGATAAGAGGCAGAAATAAAATTGGGGGAAATGTGCACTTTTTTTTTAATGCTATCACAGGCTCTCACATTGCCCATAAAAGTTACTGTGGTTTCATTTTAACAAATAAATGGACTTCCTGGTAGCACTAAAGGTATCTAATGGGGCAGGCTCTTATGCTATTGCTCTCTGGAGGACTGACTCCCACATCTAAAACATTAAATTATTAAGATGCCCTTTTACATTAGACTCGATTATTTAATAGGAAATATTGACCCAACAACTATACAGTGTCAAGAAGGTGGTGGCTGGTGGTGGTGCCGTCATGAAATAGTGGGAAAAAGGCCTACTTAGCTTCTAAAATGATGTTTCATTTTTTTTTTCAAGTGTAAAACGGGGATAATAAGATCTATCCATTGGGTTCGGTCCCGGGTTTTGGCACCCCCAGAAAACAAAAACAAAACCAACAAGCAAAGGCTCTCCACCTCTTATGTTCTCATTGTGAAAATTTAATGACCTGTAACCCACTATTGATGGCAGTCAGGAACAATCCCCTGCAGAGGGACTCCTGGCTCCTTCAGAGAGGTGGACTCAGATTGGGTCCCCTAGCCCTCCATCCCCGTCTTTGCTGTCATGATGCCACAGTGCTGCTGCAGGGCTCGAAGCTCTCTGAGATGTCCCCTTACAGCTGTCCCGTTTTTATATACAATTGATCTGTTATATGTGTATTTTGCATCCTGCTTTATTCACTGAACAATGTAAACTATTAAATCCAAGTTCTCTATGACCATATTATTATTTTTTAAAAATTTTTATTGAGGCATTATCACACACATACAATCCATCCAAAGTATACTATCAATGGCTCATAATATCATCACATAGTTGGGTATTCATTACCATGATTATTTTTAGAACATTTGCATCACCCCAGAAAAAGAAATAAAAAAAAGAAAAAGACCTCATACATCCTATACCCCTTACCCCTCCCTGTCATTAGCCACTAGTATTGCAATCTAACCAATTATTTTTTTTTTACCTCTTATAACCCCTCATTATTTATTTATTTGTCTTTTTTTTTTAACTCATCCGTTCATACTATGGGTAAAAGGAGCCTCAGACACAAAGTTTTCAAAATCACATGGTCACATTGTAAAAGCTATACAGCTACACAATCATTTTCAAGAATCAAGGCTACTGGAACACAGCTCAACAGTTTCAGGTACCTCCCTCCACCCACTCCAATACACCATAACCTAAAAGAGATATCTATATAATGCATAAGAATAGCCTCCAGGATAACCTCTCAATTGTGTTTGAAATCTCTCAGCCAGTGCAACTTTATGTTGTCTCATTTCTTTCTTTCTTTCCTCTTTTAGTCAAAAAGGGTTCCAGTTCATTCTGGGAGTTCTGTCCCACATTGCCAGGGAATGACCTTTATTTTTAATGGTTTCATAATATTTCACCAGGTAGATATACCATAATTTGCCTAACATACATCCTTTCAGACACATTGTTATTTTACAGTAATAAACAAAGACGTAGTAAGTATCTGCACCAGTTTGAAATTATTATGTAACGCAGAAAACCCTTGTTTTAATACTGACCCAATCTTGTGGGGGCAGACATTTCTTTTAAACCTGATTCTATATTATAGGGTGAACACTTTTGATTAGATTATTTCCATGGAGATGTAACATGCCCAATTGTGGATGTGACTGTTTGATTAGAGGGAGATATGACCCCACTCATTCAAGGTGGGTCCTGATTAGTTTACTAGAGTCCTTTAAAAGGGGAAATATTTTGGAGGAACCTCAGAGCTGATGGCAGACGCTTGGAAAACAATTTCTGCAGAGCTGACAGAGACATCAATGTTTGGAAATGCTTGGAGTGCTGACAGAGAGAGTTAATGCCTACACTAGGGAAAAGCCCAGCAGACATTGCCATATACCTTCCAATGAGATGCTAAGCAAGCCAGAACCCAGAGTTGTGTCCTGGAGGAACTAAGTAAAGGCCCACAGACACTTAGAGAGGAAACCACTGGCATCAGAAGCTGGAAGCAATGAACTGGGTACAAGGACCAGCAGATGTCAGCCACATGCCTTCCAGCTTATAGCGGTGTTCAGGATGGCATCAACCTTTCTTGAGTCAAGGTATCTTTCCTCTTTCCCTGGATAACTTAGTTTGGACATATTTATGGCCTTGTGACTGTGAACTTGCAACTTATTAAATTCCCTTTTAAAAGCTATTCCAATTCTGGTATATTGCATTCTGGCAGCTTAACAAACTAATATGGTACCTCACATTTAAAGTTTATCTGTATTTAAGTTTCTTTGGGTAAGTCTCTCTAAAGATTGTGAAGATGCCAGGCCTTTTAATAAGCACCACCAGATTGTTTTCCAAAAGGGTTGTATTCGTTTCCATTCCTCCCCCCAAGGAATGAGAGTGCCTTTTTCACCACACCCTTGGAAGTACTGGTATTACCATTTTTTAAATCTGGGCTGATTTTGTAGACAAACATTTGCATTTTGCTTTAATTTTTCATTCCTTTAATAGATAATGAGAAGGAACATTTTTCCATGTTTATCAATAGTTCATTCTTGTCTTCTTACTATCCCTTACTTTCTTCCATATAGCTTTCTGAGTCTTCAGTTTTTCTTATGGAGTTGCATAAATTCTCCAAGGACCAAGATTTATTTTTCTCCCTCAAATACTCCCTCTTCTTGAGTCTTTTCTTGAAGGGGGTTCTGAGAGGTACATGGCCTCTTGTCTGCCATACAGCTCAACATCTTTAGGGACCTACTGCAAGATTCAAAAAAATACTTCAGCATCATCTTACCTCCTATTCTAGCCAAACTGGCCCCTGGCCCCAGAGAAAAGAGAAAGTCTGCTACATATACTCACTTGCCCTGGCCCAAGGCTGACCTCTCCTCCAAATGAGTAACAGTGAAAATGTCCATTCCATTCAGAGGAAAACCGACTGTCAACCACAAGTCTGCTTGGCCTTTGCCCCTAATCAGACAATTACACAAATGTCTGATATCAGTGCAGTCCCGAATCTGGGCTATTCTACTTTGAAAAGTACCATATGAGGCATATCAACAGCTAATCCAAATGGCCCCCTGTCAAACTCAGTCAAATTGTTCATCAGTCTCTTCTCTTCTAGGGTGAAACAATCTTGGAATCCACTTGCATCCCAGGGGCAGCTTAATAAAAAAACAATATAACAAAAGTGCTTTGAGGCTCATTCTTCCATGTAAATGCAAGACATCCATATAATGCCAAATGTTTATGGATGTATGAAAACAAGCTTGACTGAATTTCTCACTTTTATTCTAAATATAACTATTGTGTACTTTCAAATAATGAGTAATCAGTAGGAACAAGCCAAAGTTTAAGAAAAGAGTAGTTAAAGCATTTTCTGATTTTCCATCTCAGGAGTTTATCCTTAATGTGGTTATTCACAAACTTGAATATAAACTGTTTTCAAAACGTCTCTTTTAAGACATTTATTTGGAATGCAAAACAGAGTTCCCATTGAAACATGCTATGCGTGGCATTTACTTTCCTATGTGAACCAACCAAAAGCAAAGGGCCTCAAATTGTGTCATTCCTTTTCCTTTTATCATAAAATACTTTTAGAGATATTATGCCTATAATCAAAACATTTTTAAACGGATAAATTATTCACCCCATCCTCCTCAATACAATTCAACAGTGCTACTTAAGGTTTGAAAAGGAGCCAAAAAATGGGAACAGAAGTTGTTGCAGGGGAAATGACTTTGCCTATGCAAACTCAGGCCGGTGTAGTGGTGAAGAGAACAACAGTGGGAATTTCCCTTCATTTCTTTCTTCCTCCTTCCTTCCTTCCTCCATCTCTTGCCTCCAGTTTTTTCTCTATTAATTCTCCTCCATCCTGTCTCTACCCTTCTCTGCTCAAAAGCCTTCTTTATTCGTTTTTTCCCCTGAGCCGCCACTAACCCATCATTCCTTATAATAAAATGATAAAAATTATTTCTACCTTTAAGTTTCCAGTTTATACCCTTTCTCCATCCCATGTCCATGTCTAGCTTCAGGGTCTCACCATCTCTTACTGTAACTCAAATGATTCTCCCTGCCTCTATTCATTTGCTCTGCTAGTCATTCTCATGTGGCAGTCAAAGCCAAATCCAATCATTTCACTCTCTTACTTAAGGACACCAAATACTATGGGGATTATTATGGGTTGAATTGTATATACCAAAAAGATATGTTGGGTAACATATAACCTTATTTGAAAATAGGGTGCTTAATGTAGCAAAATAAGGTATCAGTGGCTAAGAAAGTACTAATAGAGTTGAAAGTCTATTCTGGAGGCTACTCTTATGCAAGCTTCAGCTAGATATTGCTAATTGCCACAGTTTGCCAAGCCACAACCAACATCATTCCTCTTAACCCTAAAGAACATCCAGGGATCCAGGGCTGTATCTGAGATCCTACAAAAGTTGCACACGCTATATTTAGTTTATTTTTCAGAAGCCTAAAACCTTCAGATGATTCCTAGACCAGATAAGTCCTTAAACCCAGAGGTGCCTGTCTCTCCAAGAGCTTCAGCCAGGTCCATCTCCCTATCCAATATTGTTGACACCCCTTTTCCATATGAAAAAAGAAAAGTTAGAATGGGCATAACCCCAATATCCCTAAAGATTGGGAGAAAAATTACTAGTGGACAAAGGCTTTGGATTCTTTTGGCTGACGTGCTCCATAATCAATTCCTGAGACACTGGGATTTCAAAGAGAGAAAGAATTTATGACTAGGCATGTTGTATGAGAGCAGATGGCCAATCAGCCCCAAACTTGTCTCCCCAAGTTTAGGGAGTTCAAAGTTTGTAAGATTTTAGCAAGGAGAGATGAGGTCATTCCGAAAAGCAAGTTCTTTCTCTGCAGAAAAGCATAATCATTATCATTTCAATAGAACATAAACTGAAAGGAGGGAAGGCAGAACAATCACTTCTACACTAAAGGTGTAAGCTGAAAGGAAGGGCCAAGTTATCTTTCAATAGCGGTCTAGCTGATAGGATTTATAAACGTCGGGAGCTGAAACTAATGACTGACTTTAAATTCTTCATTAGCATTAGGGCCTTCGTCCTAAAAGAAAATGATGAGATAAAGGGAGTAACCACTCTGACAATCACAAAGGCACAAAATAAGGGCTTTTACAATCATTTCAGATATCAGAGCAGCTGAATTATAGTTTAGGGATTTCAGGTACTCCTCTCTGTCTACTCCAATATTCCAGAAAGCAAAAATATCTATATAATGATTCAGCAATCAAACTCACACTTTAAATCCTAATTTCTTGGTTATAGGATCAAAGGATAAGGAGTTATATCAGAGAAGTTAGAATTTAACAAATGCATATGACTGCTGAATCACTACATTGGTATTTTTTTTGTAGTCTCCAGCGTCTTGGAGCTAGAAGGAAAAACCTGAAATTGTGGAACTTAACCCATATCAAATTCTGAAATATGTTCTATAATTATGTTTCCAGACAAGGGCCATGGATTCTTTTGCCTGATACGCTCTAATGACCAATTCCAGAGACACCGGGGTTGCAAAGAGACAAAGAGCTTATTAGTAGGTGAATAGTAGGAGAGCAGATGGCCTATGGACCCAAAATCTGTCTCCCTGAGTTCAAGGTTTTTAAGAATTTTGGTAGGAGAAGGTGAGGCCATTACAATTTTAAATAGCAAGCTCTATGCAGAAAAGGAGAAAGTGTGATCATTTGTAAACTGAAGGGAGGGAAAACAAGTTAACTTTTTCAACAGCAAACTCTGGCCACACAATTTACAAATGAAAGGAGCGCAAACTACTTAATGGGTGACTTCAAATCCTTCTTTAGGATTAGGGCCTTTGCCCTTCAAGTCACTTTTAAAAAATGACCTGATAAAGGGAGTAACAGCTCTTACAATCACTAAGGCACTAGATAAGGGTTTTTACAGTCATTTCAGACATCAGGGCAGCTGAATTATAGTTTAGGGGATTCAGGCATTCCCTTCTGTCTACTCCAATATTCCAGAAAGCAAAAAGGAATATCTATCTAATGACTCAGTAGTCAAAATCATCTCTTAAATCCTAATTTCTCAGTTATAACTACTTGTTACAGTGTACTTTGAAATGCATTGCTTTTTATATATGTTATATTTCGCAACAAAAATGCTAAAAAAAAATAGGTTCTTTGCAGATATAATCAAGTTATGATGAGACATACTTAATTAGGCTGGGCCCTTGTTTAAAATGACCGGCATCCTTTTAGGAAAAATAGAAGAGACACAGTCACAGAAGAAAGGCAGCCAGGCGAACAGGGAGGCAAACAGCACAGTGATGCGGCCATAGGCCAAGGAATGCTGGAGCCACCAGAGGCTGGAAGAGACAAGGGAAGATTCTTCCCCACAGCCGTAGAGGAAGCATGGCCCTGTTGACACCTTAATTTTGGACTTCTGCCTCCAGAACTGTTGAAAGAATAAGTTTTTATTGTCTTAAGCCACCAGCCTGTGCTAATTTGTTTTGACAGTCATAGAAAACTAATATGGGGGTCAAATCTAAACTCCTTAAATCCAGCTCTGGCCTACTTTTTCTTGGGTCTCCTTGCCACCGTCCAAGCATTTCCTCGGATCCATCATTCCTCCATGCCTCTCAAGTAGGGTTGGGCAAACCTACTTCAAGCTCCCTGAGCATTCAATGTAATCCTCTAATTTAGCATGTTCAATTACTTCCTTTTCTTTTCCCCACTAGATGATACTCTCCTTGAGGGTAGGCATAAAGTCTGTCAGCTGTAGGACTGTGCTGGAGAATTAACTTCACATCATTGCCAGTTCTGGGCACAAAGAATAATAGAGAGAGGCCCAGGAACAAGGCAAGAAGTGACCAAGAGTGAGGAGGGGTAAGAAACAGCAGCATATGTGGGAGAGGTGTGGCATTCTGGGGGAGCAGAGGCTCTGCATTAACATTCAGGCCAGGAATCCTGAGAGAAGGAGAGAAATTCTCAGAATCTGAGGGCAAGAGAGGGATATTCTTATAGCAGCCGTGCCACAGCACATCTAAGGAACTTCCTGTACCCTTGTTCTAACATATCACAACCTAAACAAAAGCCAATATTAAAAATCAGTTCCATGGCTTTAATGTTTTAGTCTCATAAACTCCTTTCAGAACAAATGCTAAATATATAACTTGCTTAAAAACTCTTTGCAATGCAATTCTTGTGAAAGAAACTTCATAGCATATTTTGCTAAATCAAATACACAATACAAATAATATTCTGAAACAGACAAGTGGTGAATAATGCTTAACAGGGATATAGATTCAGACCCCCCCTTTTTAAATTAATTTTTAAAAAAATACCAAAAAACACTAAACAAATGCAAACATTCATAATTTTTCATCATTGCGTTCTGCATATATGATCAGTAATTCACCATATCATCACATAGTTGCATATTCATCATCACGATCATTTCTTGGAACATTTGCCTCTATTCAGAAAAAGAAATAAAAAGAAAACAGAAAAAAAATCATGCATACCATACCCCCCACACCTTCCCCTCACCTATCACCAGCATTTCATTCTAAACTTATTTTAACATTTGTTCCCCCTATTATTCATCTTTATTCCATATGTTTTACTTATCTGTTGATAAGGTAGATAAAAGGAGCATCAGACACAAGGTTTTCACAATCACACAGTCACACTGCGAAAGCTATATCATTATACAATCATCCTCAAGAAACATGACTACTGGAACATGGCTCCACATTTCCAGGCAGTTCCCTCCAGTCTCTCCATTACACCTTGACTAACAAAGTGATATCTATTTAATGCGTAAGCGTGACCTCCAGGATAACCTCTCGACTCTGTTTGGAATCTCTCAGTCATTGACACTTTATTTTGTCTCATTGCACTCTTCCCCCTTCTGGTCGAGAAGGTTTTCTCAATCCCTTGATGCTGAGTCCCAGCTCATTCTAGGATTTCTGTCCCACGTTGCCAGGAAGGTCAGACTTCCTTTGCATTGGGAGGCCCTCATTCAATCTGCAAAGCTTTTTTCTTCCAGGCCAATCCCATGTGTAAAAATAATACTTTTGACAGAAGCACCAAAATTAGTTCCAGATTCCTGGTTACACTTACATTTGCCTAAGAATTTTTTCCCTTAGGAAATGGGGATGGCTATGGATTAACTATATTAGGCCACCGGGGAAAAGCTAATTTACTAATTTTAGAGTGGAAATTCCTTTTTTTTTCCTATCCTAAACCCGCTGATCCACAGAAACAACAAAAGAACAAAAAAATCAATTAAGGACTATACAAATATGTAATTTAATATAGGCTCTGAAAGGAGAAATAGAAAATATTCTATCTCATGCTTTAGTACAATAAATATTTAATAAACACCCACAGGCAAAAAATACGTTTCATCTTCCTTTGGGTGATGAAGAAGACAGAGGAAAGGGAAAATTGAAGAAGGGACTAGATGAGGAACAAAATGAAAAAGTGAATGATACAGACACAGATAACCACAGGGAACTCATCATACAAAGGGAAAATTCAGGAAAGACAAAAGCAGAGTCCAGAAAGGTAGAAAAACCCGGCTTTGGTGGTTGAGTGAATGTTGGAAGAAAAAGACATTGGAAAGGAGACAGAGGTCTCAAACCTTGGTGGAAGCGTGTGCCACTAACCCAGAGAAGGAATGCCAAAAGGGGTACTGGGAAGAGGCAGGAGGGAACAGAGCTCTGTGTTGTTGTTTTTCCTTTTTTGTGTGAAAAATAACATATATATAAAAATGCAATAAATTTCAAAGCACATCACAACAATTAGTTGTAGAACAGATTTCAGAGTTTGGTAAGGGTTACGATTCCACAATTTTAGGTTTTTACTTCCAGCTGCAGAGCTCTGTTTTGAACATATTTTGTGTGAGAGACTTGTGTTTGAAGGAGTTGGAAAGACAAGACTGAGAGCAAAGGGCTTAAATTTGGAGTTCATCTCCTTTGAGAGGACAACTAAAGCTGTGAGGGTGAAAAGAAGTATTAGGTGAAAAATGAAGAAAAAGAGGCCAAAAGTGAATCTTCCACAGTAACTACATCAGAATATTAGAATAATTTTTTATTATTGATAATTTATTCAATAATAAAATTTTATTATTGAAAGCCATGTGATTGAATATTCTCCATTATTGTGCAATATCTTGGTTTGACATCTTGTGATACATTAATTTGAAGGGCTTGTTCCTAATTTAATCTATAGCTATATTTTGCTTTAATGGTAAAGATATCTCATAAAGATGCTGCAGAATCAAATGGAAGAAGTTCATCATCGGCTGCACTTACTAAATAACAACACTCATTTTTTAATTCTGTACATCGACTATGCAAAAGGACTTGTTGAAATTCAACTGGTCAATTTCTGTCTTCCCTCATATCAGTTGGCTACTCCTGCAAATTAATCAGAAGGCACTGTGTTATTTTATTTTTAACAAATGGTTTTGAGGCCCACTGAAACAACTGATTTGGAAGATTTTTTTATATTGGTTAGAGAATTCCATTTGTACCTTTTTTTAGGGGGTGCAGATATGAGAGTTTTAATCAGGGTCCTGTTACATTGATTAGCCGACAGAATCACTCATCAACGGAAGCATTGCCAAACTCCTGTTTTCAAGATGCTCTCTCCATAACACATGTTTCTTTGGAAAAGTGAGTAATTTCTCACTCATTAGCTGATTTCATTTCAGCCCTGAGTGGATTGTTATTGTTTTCTCCCATAACGTGACTGATGGAAGACTTCTTAATGGAATGTCAGTCCTGCCATTTCATCTTTCCTTCACCTGTAGCATCATCTTCACTCTGTAGGTAGTCTGCTGTGATGTTAAAGACTATTTGTCCATTTTTCTGAGGGTTAGTTTATTTAAAGTTACATGCTATAATCCATAAATCCACGCAAACCTCAGTATGCGGCAATATGATGAAAGCGAATAAATGAATGGGATTACTAAGGTCAACCTCACTGCACAATTCTCAGTCCCCCATCACCCCCCGGGGAACACTCCATGAGACTGACATGGTATAGAGGGTACAGTAACGTCAATGTTTATTTAAAGATCAGTAAAGTCTTTAAAGTGGATTTCAAAACGTTAGGAAAGCTAAATTTGCATCTCATCTTTAGATTTGAAAAATACAAATAATATTTCTATTATTTTCGTCCTGTACTCCAGTGGTTTGTCTTCCAGAACCCTGAGGAATGCGTGTCCCCTTTTGGGGGGTCCTCAAACTTTAGAGTGTCTACCAATCTCTTGGAGTGATTTCTTTTATTTATACATTTCTTTTTTAAGTCAGGTTTATTGGGGATTAATTTACATAAGTAAATTTATCTTTTCAGGTATATAGTTCTATGAGTTTGGGCTAATGTGTGTGTAAACACCACCACAATCAAGATATAGAAAACTTACATAATCCCCCAAATTACCTCAAGGCCACTGATGTGACTCCTGTCCCTATGTTTTTGTTGTTGTTTTTAATGAAAAAAAATTTTATTACAGAAGTTGTGGGTTTACAGACTGATCATGCATAAAATATAGGATTCCCATACACCACCCCAATACCAACACTTTGCATTGCTATGGAACATTTGTCACAATTAACACTAGCACATTTTCGCGATTGTACTTTTAATTAAACTTAGTGGTTTAACTTAGGGTTCACTGTTTGTGTAGTGCAGTTCCATGCCCTGTGCTTTGATTTTATTTTATCTTATTTTTTATTGGGATAAAATTCACAGAACATAAAATTCACCATTTTAGTGTACAATTCAATATTTGTTTTGTTTTGATTTTTTAGTATAGTCACAATGTTGTACAACTATCACCATCATCTAATTCCAGAAAGATTTTCATTGCCCCCACCAAAAAAAAAAAACCCATCATATCCATTAATCAATCTAGAGGTATTTATTTTGAAGCTTATTAAACATGCAGATTGCCAAACCCCATAGTTTCCAAGTCAGTAAGTATCAGGTGTGGTTGCAGAATCCATATTTTAACAAGACCCTCAGGTTTTTCTGAGGCAGGTATCCCCAAACCACATCTTGAAAGACTCACTTTTAAAGATAAAACCTAGAGCGGTGTAACAGTGGCTCAGTGCAGAATTCTCGCCTGCCATCCTGGAGACCTGGATTCGATTCCCCATGCCGGCCCATGCAAAAAAAAAAAAAAAAAAATATATATATATATATATACACACACACACACAAAGAAAAAGTCAATAAAATAATAATAAAGATAAACCTATTTCAATATAATACAATGCCTCCCTAATTTTAAAAGAGTTACATATACAGGAATTGGACTGTTCCATTACAAGTGTAACCTAGATTTCTCTGGGATCTCACATCATCTTCCTGTAAATGAGGTCTCATTAACATTAGAAACTAAAATGTTTATTTTCTTAACTTCACTGTTCAGTTAGGACTTCTAGCTCTTCAATAGAGACTCTTCAGATTTATTTCTGAGCATCTACAAGAAATGAATCACTTTTATTTGCCCCTGTTCTCCAATCACAAAGTCAATTGGGGACTCCTCCTAGTTCTACCACTGATGGTGTCCACACCCAGAATGTCAAAATCATGGGATGGGCGCCATCTTCCAATCCTCCCTGAGATTGGGTTCCCGGAAAACAGACTCTAATGTTCTCCATCTAATAAAGATAGAGAACAGCAGAAGGTTCTTTGTGAGTACTCTCAGAAGACACACCTGTTAGGAAGTGTGGGTTTACAGACCGAGGTGGGCAGGATCAAGAAGAGGGGGGGAGGCCAAGAGCTCAGCCAGTCCCATGGCCAAATCTGGAGGTAGGGTGGTCTTTCAGTGTTGGGCCAAAGTGAGGCAAGGCAACTAGACCTCTGTATTCTTGCAGTAATTATGCTGACCGTGTCTAGCAGGGGGCTATTTACAGTGGCCTGTGAGCCATCAGCAGCCAATACTCCCAGCAGGTCCTGAAGGGGGTATCAGAGTAGAACATTAGAATGCCCCCTACAGTCCACTCCATGCAGCTCACGTTTACACTTCTTACAGTGAGTTCACTTCATCTAGAACAGTGTCTCCAGGATTCTGGTTGGTCTGGTATCCCGGACAACTTAGAAGAAAAACATTAATGGGAAGAGCTACAACTGCCACCGTGGATCTGGAGGCTGCCACTGATACTCTTTATCGACTCCTTCCTTCACCCATTCTAGAAGCCCCTGAACCTCAGCTAGGACCTCCACTGCTCTAGGTAGCTTGCTTAGAAGGGTAACCCAGGCACTCATTCCTATGATCCTCTCAGGCTTCTGTGTTTGTTGATTTCCCACGGAAACTGGGCAAAGTAGAACCAAGAGATGTTCAGTGGACTAGCTGAGCTTCAAACATATTCTACCTTGTCCCCTTTGTGTAGAAGCCACTCTACCTCCTAATGGTCAGTCTCAGTTGTCCTTTCATCATTGTATCTATTTTCCCGTCTTGCTGGTAGCATGTTTGGCAGCATTCCTGGTCTCTATCCACTAAGTTCTAGTCCGTTCTTTGTTCTTCCTCCCAGTTGTGACAACTAAAAATTTCTACAGACATTGCTAAATATGCCCCGAGGGCAAATTACCCTAGATTCAGAACCATTGCTCTATGTGTTTCAAAGCCAGTCCAAGTGGCCAGGCAGATTCCAGCCCATTCCAAGGTCTTCAGTGTTCCCATCACGCCTTGGCACCCTCGGCTTGTTTATCCTCCTTCGAACTAACCACTAAACACCCCATTTATAACAACATAAGCTATAGATGCCCATGGGAACCACGGGCCCACCAGTTCCATAAACATTCAAACATCCATTGGCCTTAACTGCAACAGTCACACTAAGAGAGGCAGGTTTCAGCGTCACTGACTGGGAGAAAAGCATTCCAAACATAAGGGGATAACCAGTGGCATCCAGTGGTGAAGAGAAAGGAAGGAGGGTGGCAGCAAGAAGTGGGCCTTTGAAATGGTTATCATGACATCATCTCATGAGAACTTTTTTGAAGCTTCACGAAAGTGGGCATTTTGGCTCATTTACTTAATACAAGATACATCCTACTGTGATAGCCTCAGATGATTCATTTTCAACAGAAGACACTTGAATACATGAGGCTGGGGAAATTCAGTGAGTGTGGCTTCTTGAATGATTCAGTTTCCTCAGAGGAGAAACATTCAGGAAATGAGGATGATATTCCACCTGTTTGTGGGACTTCCTTCCACCAAGCCTCCTACAGTCTGAGCTACCTCACTCTGAAATTCCAGAAAAATTCACAATCATTATTCTATGTGGTCCAAAAACTACCTTGCAAAACCTCCTCTCCTACCAGCCCAGACCTGTTATCTTTACCCTGGCTCATGGCCTGCATACTCTCTCCTTATTGGGTGGCCTCTGAGCAAGGTGTCCATCATTGTCATTCTTGGAATTCTTAAATTTTTTTTTACTTTATTTGATCTTGTGGTTTTTACATCTCTCACAGCAATACTGAAGGCTCCCCTATCCGAGCATAACATGGAAGCAAACTTGCTTCTCTGTGCGTCTATCCCCGCACCCCTACCCCTGCAGGGGGGAGGGGATTTTGACAGGTACTGTCAGTCCTGAAGCCCATGGAGCTTTAAGAGTATGCGGGGCTGGTCCTCAGGCGCACCAGGGCACAGGGCTGTTCGCTGTCCCCACAGGCCTCTTCGCCTCCGCAGTCAGAATAATATAGGACAGCATGCCGCAGGCCATCCTGAGGACGCGCCAGGACATGAAGATAAGCTTCTGACCACCTTGCAAAAGGCTCCCTATTGTGCCCTATGGACTATGGGGCTGTGTCCACACCGAAAGCAGACTTTCCTCCCCAGGGAATTATGTGGAGATGCCCATGGCTCTGGGACAACTCGGGCAGTGGACACAGAATTGGCACATGTGACCAATGGGATTGATAGGTCTGAATTTGATTGGTCAGGCCACAAGCTGAGACTCTGATGAAGGCAACGTTGAATTCCATAAGAGAAGCTGGCTGGTTGGAGTAAAGATAGAAATTCTTCCTACTGACAGCTAAAATACTCAGCTCTGGATTTTAAGCCCCTCAAACTGAATTTCAGATGTGGAAACTCATCTCATAGCTGAATGCAATCTTCTCTATGGACTGTAGATTTAATCTGCCACACATGTAATCAACTAACTAATGTTTTGCATCCATCCATGGAATGACCTCACAGTACCAATCAGGCCAGTGCTTGCTTAACCAAATAACTGGAAAGCGTGACTTAGCCAAGTTGACACATGAAATTAACCATCAAAGTCCACTCTTTTTTGCCTTGGCACCCATAGCGATTTCCTTAAACCATACCTAATATCTAAATAAAGTTAATAACATAGTCATACTTTCACTTAACACAATTCAACTGTCTCCCATACAACTAGAAATGCACTAACTCTTTCCCCAGAAAAGAATACAAAGAGAATACTTGTATTCTAAGTCCTCGGGGTAATATTCGCTCTTATCCTCGATATCTTATAAATTAGATACCATGACATATTTTTGCTACAACTTATGTTGTCTGATGAAGGGATAAGACAGGGAAGAAAAATGTATTTTCTTTATATATATATACAAACATAGTGATAATAAAACCAGGAGTCAGACCCCCTTGCTTGAATTAACTTTGAAGGAAATGCATGAGGCTTGCTCTGACCACAGGTGATCTCTTCTTACTCAATTTTCCTTTATATCTTTCTTAAAATTCTAGCATTTCTACTGGTTTAAGTGTGGATAATATAGACATACATTCTTCTCTAATTTTTAACTGCAACATCTGATTTTCATCTACAATATCTACATTTTTATTCACAGCATCCTTATGCATGAATTTCCTTATACTCCAAATAACCATATGTACTCTTGTGGGAGAGCACAATGCTCTTTATTATTACTTCCTGCTTTTCCTCCAAGGCAGAAACTTTGCACCCTTTCTCTGGGGGTGAGGGTGGAGTAGGCAGCCGGCTGTCTTCTTTCAGAGTGACTACACGTTTACAAAATGAATTCTGGTCAAGAGTGGTAGTATCTTATCTTCTCCTCTTACTTTTGCCAGTAGAGAATATTTGACCGATAAGCAAGCAGAAGGAAAAGGGGCCAAGTACCTCTGTCTGCTCTTCTTTGGGTATAGCTTTTACCTTATGTGTGGAAGAAAAGAGACCCTGGGGTCTTAGCTGTTCTTGTCTGGAATGGAGCTTCAGTAACATGGAGCTGTGGTTGGATGTGAAATGTTGTTGACCTGCCCTACTGTGGAGAAACCACTGCCCTTCCTTGCAATCTGGAGTGTGAGGGAGCCCTATCTTTTTGACCACAAAAGCTGAAATAGAAAAATTTCCACCAAAGTTCAGCTTGGGGTGAGGGTATATCTTCTTTCATATGCACTAAACTCTTGCTGTTCTTAGTGAGGTCTATAATTTTTCTTGCATACATATTCCTCCATTTTTTTTAATATCCATAAGAACATTTCTGATACTTTAAATATTTAGATATTTCTACAATAACAGCTTTCATCAAACAGATGAGATTTAATGCAAACCCAAGATATCTCAAACGTTTATATATAATATTGTGTGTATGTATATGGGTATATATGTATTTATATATGCAGGCATGCATTTATTCATTATTTATGTACAATATTAAAACAACAAAGAATATCAAAAGCAATATCTACAACATAGGAAGAAAAATTATTGAACTAAAATGTTGTGAAATAGATTAATTGAATAGACTGGTAAATTTAAGAACTATTCCTGTGTTTATATTTTTAAAAAATAATTTTTAAAAATCATAATTGCAAACAGAGAGATCCACTTTTCAACTCATGATACTGGGGCCGTTAACCATCCATTTTAATAAAAAATGAATGAAGACATATCTTTACATCATTCAATGAAATCAATTGCTGGTTATTTTATGTAAAATATAAAATATCAAAATTGTTTTTCTACATGCCAATATAAGAGTATAGCATTGTTCTAGTTTGCTAGCTGCCAGAATGCAACACACCAGAGACAGATTAGCTTTTAATAAAAGGGGATTTATTTTGTTAGTTCTTCAGAGGAAAGGCAGTTAACTTTCAACTGAGGTTCTTTCTTACGTGGAAGGCACAGGATGGTCTCTGCTGGTCTTCTCTCCAGGCCTCTGGGTTCCAACAACTTACCCTGGGGTGATTTCTTTCTGCATCTCCAAAGGCCTGGGCTGAGCTGTGAGTGCTGAGTTGAGGTATGTCGAGCTGCTTGGGCTGTACTACATTGAACTCTCTCATTTAAGCACCAACCAATTAAGTCAAACATCATTGTAGCAGGCGCTCCCCCTAGCCAACTGCAGATGCAATCAGTGACAGATGAGGTTCACGTGCCAATAGCTCACATCCACAGCAACAGAACTAGGCACCTTCACCTGGCCAAGCTGACACCTGAACCTAACTACCACACCAGGTATGTACACTTTTAGCCCTGAACACTGAAAATGTGTGACCTCACACAATAGTAAATGTGGACCACTAGTGCAATGAATTCTGCCTGATGAAATGGGTACCCAGTCAACATAGGGGAAGAGTAAGGACACGTAAAAGGGATGTATTAGTTAGAGTTCTCTAGAAAAACAGAATCAACAGGGAACACTCACAAATATAAAATTTATAAAAGTGTCTCACGTGACTGTGGGAATGCAGAGTCCAAAATCTGCAGGGCAGGCTGTGAAGCCGACGATTCCGATGGAGGGTCTGGATGAACTCCACAGGAGAGGCTTGCCAGCCAAAGCAGGAAGAGACTGTCGCTTCTGAATCCTCCTTAAAAGGCTTCCAGTGATCAGATTAAGCATCATTCATTGCAGAAGACACGCCCCTTTGGCTGATTACAAATGGAATCAGCTGTGGATGTAGCTGACATGATCATGATTTAACTCTATGAAATGTCCTCATTGCAACAGACAGGCCAGCACTTGCCCAACCAGACAAAAAGGTACCACCACTTGGCCAAGTTGACACATGAACCTGACCATAACACATACCATACCCCCTACCCCTCCCTTTCATTGATCACTAGCATTTCAATCTAAATTTATTTTAACATTTGTTCCCCTATTATTTATTTTCATTCCATATGTTTTACTCGTCTGTTGATAGGTAGATAAAAGGAGCATCAGACACAAGGTTTTCACAATCACAGTCACATTGTGAAAGCTGTATCATTATACAATCATCTTCAAGAAACATGGCTACTGGAAGACAGATCTACATTTTCAGGCAGTTCCCTCCAGCCTCTCCATTACATCTCGACTAATAAGTCTACCAATACTTTTAAATTATCAGTTCACCGTAGTCTGAGATGTGTCCTGGTATTACATCAAGCTATGCAGAATTACAAGGCCTCATTCCCGTTCTGGACTCCAGAAGTTTGGGTTGTTGGGATAGGATTAGTTATCCAGACAGGTTGATTTACATTATGGGTTGCACAAAATTTAGGTTCCAGACACATAAACCTCTCTCACTTTAGTCTCATATAGTAGTTGTGGGTCTAGAGTAAATAAACTATTATAATTTTACTCTGTATTCTGATTTACCTTAGACCCAGCCACACTGGCTTTATTTTTCATCTCTAATTGAAGCCTGATCTCTTTTCTTTTTAACTTTTTTTATCATATAACATAATATCTATACAAAGCAAAGAAAGAAAAAAGTGATAGATTGAAAGTCTTTTAACATATTAATTTAGCTATTTCTGTTTTCTTTTGGTTACAACTTGCACAGAAGTTTTCCATCCTCTTCCATTCTTTCCCTTTCAATCTATTTGCGTCCTTGGGTTTAAGACAATCTCTTGTAAATAGCATGCAGGTGGAGTATATTTTTTAATTCCTTCTGTCAATGTGTATCTTAATTGGTGAGTTTAGTCTGTTAACGTTCAAAGTCATTACTGTAAAAGCAGTTCTTGAATCTGCCACTTTATCCTATAGTTTTTATTTGTCAGATCTATGTATTCTTTTCCTTCTCTCTTTTCATCCTTTAAATTACCATACTGGTACTCTTCAATTCTATGCTCTCCTGCAGATGTCCCACTCCTGTCTTTTTTTTTAGCTGACAGGACCCCCTTTAATATTTCTTGCAGGGCAGATCTCTTGTTAACTAGTTCTCCAGTCTTTGTTCTTGAAGGTTTTAATCTCTCCCTCAATTTTGAAGGACAACTTGGCTGGAAAAGGAATTCTTGGGTGGAAGGTGCTCTCACTCAGGATCTTAAATATATCCTACCACTGTCTTCTTGCATCTGTGGTGCCTAGTGAGGAGTCTGAACTCAGTCATGTGTTTTCCTTTGTATGTAGTACATCACTTTTTTGAGGGGCTTTCAGGACTTTCTGTTTATCTTCAATATTTGACAGTTTGATTTATATGTGTCTTGGAGTAGTCCTATTTGAACTTATTCTATTTGGAGTTTGTTGTGCATATTTGATTTGCATATTTATGTCTTTTATAGGGGTTGGGAAGTTTTCCCCAGTTACATTTTCAACTAACTTTCCCAACCCTTTACTCTTCTCTTCTCCTTCTGGGGTACCAATGATTCTTATATTTGCGTGCCTCTTGTCCATCATTTCCCTAAGATCAATTCTATTTTTTCCATTTTTCTTGCCATTGGTTCTTTAGTGCACTCAGTTTCAATTGTTCTGTCTTCTTATTCTTCCTGATACCTCCTCAGACCTACTATCATGTGTCTCTAGCATATTCCTAATTTGGTCTACTGTTCCTTTCATCTCTGAGATTTTCCATTTAATCTTACAAATTCTTCTTTCTGGTCTTATAGTGTCTTCCTGATATCCTTTATTTCTTCATAAATATTCTTGAGTAATTCTTCCATATTCTGTGTCCTCTCTGGAATTTTGATTAGGTCATTTGGCTGGGCCATTTCTGTTTGAATCTCCATGTGCTTTGTGACTTTTTTTTCTGTGTTCATGGCATTTGATTAGCTTCATAAACTTATTTTGCAATTTGGTTTCCTTCACTTGTCTAAAGTTTTGTATTTACTTCATTTTGCATTGAAGGTTTCCTTTGCTCTTGGTTTGTCAGCAATCCCCCACAAAAGCAAGGCCTGGATCTCATGTAGGGGGTCCAGTCCTACTGAGGGTCTATTAAAGGCTAGGCAGGGGGGGGAGGGGGGGGACGGGACGGGGGACATAGCTATTTAAGTGGCAGACCTCTGCTTGCCACGCAAAAGATCTGGGCTCGATTCCAGGCCCATGTACTCCCTCCCCCCCCAAAACACAAATACAATAAAAATTTAATAAAATTATGAAAGAAACCCATACCTCAACAGTAGTAGGCCTCAAAGTCAGACGGAGACACCCCAGGGTATATGGGAAAGGAAATCAGACTGGTGCCCACAGAAGGGAGAAAAAATAAAAGAAAAAAAATTATAACATAAAATTTAAAAATAAAAAACAAAAGTCTATGAAATAGAAATATATTAAAAATACGTATAAATAACAATAACACCACTAATAGAAATATATAGAAAAATATTTTTAAAAGCAGGAGAAAATAGAAAAAAGAAACCTAGGCAAATAGGGAGTTTGCCAGCCTGAACTTACCACTTCTGACCAGCAGGTGGCACCCCTGAGGCACTTCCTCCCCGCAGGCTTGCTCCTCCCCGAGTGCAATTGGCTGGGTGGGAAGTCACCTGTGCCCCCGAGGCCTGGCGCAGGACAGAGGAGGAGACAGCACCACCCAGGGGGAGGAAGCCGACCTGCAGCAACCGATGTCTGGCGAATCTAACACACACCATGTGTGATAGGCCGGCTATTCGTGGCGCCTGGCCAGCTCCACCTCTGGGCTCCGGAATGGGCGCCTCCGGCCACAGAGCTGTGGGGAGGTTTCCCCGACCAGCAGCTGGGACAGGCTGGCGTGGTGGGAAGGTCAGTTTCCTCCTATCCATACCTCCCCGTGCGCCACCATCTGCCCCTGGCTTAGATCACTTGCTTTTCCCACCCGGATCCTCCCACCTCTCTCTCCTCCCTAAAAATCACTAAGGACCTCCCACGATAACTCAGCCCTGTGGGCCACAGTCCTCTCTCTGACTGCTGTCTTGTCCCATGGAGCAGGGTTGAACTCAATCCATCCGCCGCATCATCTTCCCAGCTGATGGTAGTTAAGATTTACAGATGGCTTAGAACATACTATGCTAAGAGCTTTCCAAGTACTATCTCATATTTTTTAGTCAGTCACTTACTCATTAAACAAATATTTATTGAGCTCCCGTTTTGTAAAAGTTACTGTGATAGGTCTAAATGGGACTCCTATAAGTAAGAAATATAGTACCTAAAATTAAAAACGTATTAGTTAGGATTATCAGCAGATTCAGTGCAACAAAAGAAAAGTGGTTTTGTAGCGAAATCAGTAAAAATTATCCAGACTGAAGCACAGAGAGAAAAGACTGGAACAAAAGTTAGCAGAAAATCAATGGTCTGTGGGACAGTATCAAGCACTCTAATTATATATACACACACGTGGAGTTCTGAAAGAAAAGGAAAGAATGAAGATTTAAAAAATGTAAGAAATCCACTGAAAAAATGTCCAAATTTTGTTAAAAAAATAAACAACCCATAGATTCAGAAACCTCAGCAAAACCCCAAGCAGGATAAATACAAAGAAAATCATACCTAGGCACATCATGTCCAAACTGCTAAAGACCAAAATAAAAATCTTAAAAATAGCAAAAGAAAAAATGCACATGTCTATACACATGTATGACTGAAGATAAGAATTAACAGCTGTTTTCTAATCAGAAACAATTGGAGGCCAGAGGACGGTGGGATTGCACCTTTAAATGGCTGAAAGATTTTAATACAAGGCTTTCACCTAGAATTCTATATCCACTGAAAATATCTTTCAGGGAAAAAAAAAGAGATTAAAACATTTTCAGATATAAAAAAGCAGACAGATTCATTGCCAGCTGCCTTGCACTGTAAGAAATGCTAAACGCAGTTCTCAAGCTGATGGGATTTTACTACCAGGTGGAAACTCAGAGCTGCAGGATGAAATGAAACACACTGAAAATGGTAAACGTGTGAGCAAATATAAGTTATTTTATTTCTTTCTTTCTTAAGTTTTTAAGCACAAAGTTAACTGTGTGCTCGATTGTGTGTGGTCCACTTGGAACCATCGCTCTCCTATGAGGCTGTATGTCTTGAAGTTACCTTGAAAAGAATTTGCTTGAGATGTGGAAGGCAGAAATAAAGCAGAGGTCATTGCTTTTGAATGGTGGTCAGATATATTGATCGACAGATGCAGAGATAACTCACAGTTTGAGTTTGTTCTCCTTCTTTTCTGTGTCCAGCTAATCTTCTCCACTGCTGGCCTGCCATCTGCAGTGGCCAGCAGTCCAGTGCTACATGTATGGCTGTAAGCCCATAAAAAACACCCTGGAAAAAGCCACTGATGACCACCTTATTTTCTGATGTGTTCTGCTATTTTTAGTTTCATCTTAATTTATATCTCGTTGTGGTATTTAATGACTGTTTTACTTACAACTGCCTACTCATGGCTTGGTGGACACCATAATCTCCTGGTCCTACATCTCTAGCTGCTTCCCTGTGTCCGGATTTCATCTGCCTACCTTAAAAGTGTGTGGGCTCCAGGATTCTGTCATAGGCTCTCTGTTCTTCTCACCCTGTGTACATTCCCCGAGTGATTGCATTGTGTGTTCATCACCATGATCATTTTGTAGAACATTTGCATCACTCCAGAAAATGAAAGAAAAAGAAAAAAGAAAAAATGCATACATATCATATCCCTTCCCCCTCCCTCTCATTGACCACTAGTATTTCCATCTACCCGATTTATTTTACCCTTTGTCCCCCCCTATTATTTTTTACATTTTTATCCATATTTTTTTACTCATCCATCCATACCCTGAATAAAAGGAGCTACAAGCACAAAGTTTACACAATCCCACAATCAAATTGTAAAAGTTATATAGTCATACAATCATCTTCAAGAATCAAGTCTACTGGCACACAGCTCAACAGTTTCAGATACTTCTTTCGAACACTCCAATACACCATAAACTAAGAAAGGATATCTATATAATGCATAAGAATAACCTCCAGGGTATCTCTTGACTGTGTTTGAAATCTCTCAGCCACTGAGATTTTATTTTTTCTCATTTCTCTTTCCTCTTTTTGGTCAAGAAGGCTTTCTCAATCCGTTGATGTTGGGTCATTCCTCTTCCCGGGATTTCTGTCCCATGTTGCCAGGGAGATTTACACCCCTGGGAGTCATGTGCCGCATGGGGGGCTGGTGGCAGTGAGTTCACTTGCCATGTTGGCTTAGAGAGAGAGGTCACATCTGAGCAACAAAAGAGGTTTCTTTGGGTTGACTCTTAGACCTAATTTTAAGTAGGCTTAGCCTATCCTTTGCAGGACTAAGTTTCATAGAGGTGAACCCCAAGATTAAGGGCTTGGCCTATGGATTTGGTTGTCTCCGCTGCTTCCCAGAATATCAGAAAATCTCCAAGTGGGGAGGTTGAATATTTCCTCCTTTCTCCCCAGGTCGCCAAAGGAACCTTGCAAATACTTCTTTATTCATTGCCCAAATTACTCTGGGATATATCAGAGCA
The DNA here is from genome assembly GCF_023851605.1 of Tamandua tetradactyla. NCBI lineage: Eukaryota > Metazoa > Chordata > Mammalia > Pilosa > Myrmecophagidae > Tamandua > Tamandua tetradactyla. The sequence goes on from NC_135330.1 coordinate 117,211,526, forward strand.
TCATACTAACCTGGGCAAACCAGCAAAGTCTCACACCCTATTCAAGATTCCACGTGCTTATGGTGTTCAACTAAATTGACCACAGAAGTTAAATTAGGTAATGTGCTACCCAAAATATAAATTTTGCACCAAATAAACATCTCTCTCTTTGGTCTCACATAGAAGTTGAAGTTTTAAAATATGGACTAAATCATCTTTTATCCTGTATTCTGATCTACCTTAGTCATATCTAGACCAGCTTCCTTCATATCTCTAGTTGAAGTCTGATCCCTTTTTCAACTTTTTAAACAGTTCCTATATGGTGTACTGCTGACTTTCATAGCTTCAGAGCTATAATTCTGAGTCTCAGGTGTCACATAAATACCTGAAGTTTCAGGGAATGACCAGATTATAAACAAACAGCTCAGTATCTCAGAATTTAGAAATAACAGTTGCAGTGCATGAATATATATGATGGCTGCAAGAGCTTACAGTTTAGGACCCTTTACAATAGGCCCCAACCTGATAACCCATGCTCTCAACTTCAATATATGTAATATAATATGCATATTATAGTTAGTCCATATGAGTGAGGCATGATAATATTTGTCTTTTTGTTTCTGACATTTTATTCAACATACAGTTGCATACCTCACAAGATCCTTCCTTCTTGCAGCCTCTCAGTAGTCCACTGTACATACACACCACAGTTCCCTCTTCCATTCCTCAGTCATTGTACCCTTAGGCCATCTCCATTCCTTGTGGATCAAGAATACTGAACACTGTTGCTATAAACACCAGTGCGTAAATGTCCATTTGTGTCCCCACAGTCAGTTCCTCCAGGTATATACCTAGCAACCTGATTTCAGGATCATATGGCAACCCCACTCTTAGCCTCCTGTGGAACCACCACGCTGCCCTCAGGATGGCTGCACCTTTCATCTTCCCTACCATCAGTGGATAGGCACATCTCTTTCTCCATATTTTCTCTAGCTCTTATTTCTCTGTGTTCATTTTTAATGAGTTTTATTCAGACATCATACAATCCTACCTAAGTAAATGGTGGTGAAGCCATGGCTATTTACTTAGGTGGGAATTAATCTTGAGGGTAAAGAGAAGGCAGTTAAAGATTTCATGCAATGGAGTGACTGACATGATTAGATTCACATTTTAGAAAGATAATCCTGGAAATGATATGGAGAAGAGATGAGAGGATGCCAAGATTAGAGAGAGAAAAGCATTAGGAGGTTGCTGCAGCAAACCAATAAAATGCTGAAAGTCTGAACCAGGGCAATGACCGGGAAGTTGTGAAGAGGGAAGAGACTATATGCATACTAAATGCATAAAATATGTAAGCTCGACAGAATTTAATTATCATTTGGATATGAGAAGTATGCCAAAGGTAGCAAACGTCTAAGGAGATTCGGTTTGAAGCTGTATGGACCCCAGAAAAGCTTGTTCTTAAAGTTACCCATTTCTGTGGGTGTGGACCCACTGTACATAGAATCTTTTGGTGAGTAGGATCATAAGTTAAGGTGGGTCTTAATCCTCTTACTGGAGTCCTTTAGGAATGGGATGAATACAGAGAGAAAGAGAAAGCCACAGAAGGAAGAAGCTGAAAGCAACAAACCTGGAAGAGAAGGGAGAGACCAACCGTTGCCGCCATGTGCCTTGCCATGTGCTGGAGGATTCAGGATCACCGGCAGCCAGTCTATGCGGAGAAAGCGTTGCCTGGTGAAGCCTTGATTTGGACATTCTTCACAGTCTCAAAACTGTAAGCTTATAATAAATTCCCATTGTAAAAACCAATCCATTTCACAGTACCTATACTTAGGTAGCTTTAGCAAACTAGAATGGGAGGATTTAAAGTTTCTAATTTGGTAAGCAGATTAAAAGGGGTTACTATACATTGGGTTAGGGACATAGGAGGAGAAGCAAGTTTTGAAGGAGAAAGGATGAGTTCAGTTTTGAGTTTAAGGCACCTGTAGGTAGTCATTTAGATTAGGTTTTCTCAGTTTAGATACTACTAATGTTTGGGGCTGGATAATTCTTTGTTGTAAGAGATTGTCCTGTTCATTGTAGGATGTTTAGCGGCATCCTGGGCCTCTACCCACTAGATGCCAGTTTGTTCTCTCTCCGGCCGTGACCATCAAAAATGCCTCCAGACATCGCCAAGTGTCCCTCAAGGGACAAAATCACCCCAGTTGAGAACCACTGATCTAGATGGAGGTTTCTGCATGGTTTCACCAGCCATGCACATGCTAATGAAACTCATGCTTGCATGTTAGCCCACACTGTTGCCTGAGCAGGAGACTCATAGAATAAACAGATTACTAGGCACTTCCAGATTGGTTAACTAGGATGGGGGCCAAATTCAGTTCAGGGTGAAGCTTACGCTCCATCTGCACAAATTCTATGCAGAATCCCATACAAGGTGCTGGTTTTTTAAGTGCATAAGGGGCACAAACTGTTGTCATATTCTTGGTTTGTGTGGGGTTTTTTTTGTAAAGAAATTTCTCTGAAGAAAAAGAGAAAATTGAGAAAGGAAAAATTATGATCGTGTTTTAATTTTGAGGCTCTCTTTTTCCTGGGGGTAATGACTCCCTAGTAACTAAACAGGTACATTAATTCTTTTAGGACCTTAGGGAAATCTGTGTATCCAGAAGCAGACTGTTCAATTACCTGACACCGGTCAGATAATAGGTGTCCTAATTCATGAACTTAAATGTGTCAAGGAGAATTCATTCTCTTCGTATGGAGAGAATTATTGTTTTCCCAATAATAAAATAAATATATGCTTATAGTAGAAATATTTTGAAACATAGAAACAAAAATTAATAACTATTCATGAACTGCTCATTCAGGTGTAATCTATATTTTTACATCCATATGATACTTTTTTGTCATATTATACATTTAAAAAAAACGGGAACCATGTTGAATAGGTAATTTTGTTTCCTAGTCTTTTAAACATTATATCGTGAAGATTCTATGGATGTACTATAATTTAGACGCTCCTATTAAACAATTAGTTTTCAATATTTAAAATATAAGTAATGTTGCGCAAAACATCCTTGTACTGAATCTAATAACATCTCCCTTTAGTTCCTCAGACTAGAGTCCTAAGGGGGTATAAAATGTTTCAAAGTTCTTGCTACATGCTGCCATATTGCATCTCCCAACAGCTGTTACCACCTTCCAGGTCCTCCAGGGGTGTGTAAGAGGGAGCTTCTTGCTACTTTTTAATGGTCATTATCAAGGCTTTAAAAAAAACCTTTGATATGCATAAATACATAAATATTTTTTTCAACTTAAGGTGTGCACTAAGATGTTCGCAGTTAGACATATTCTAACGGATGTGATGCCCATTCTTAGAGTGGAAAAGGAAAGCTCTGCAGGCTGATCCACTGCTCTGGACAGGCCAGGCAGAGCGGTGTGAGGAAGGCTGGGGAATGAATTTGCACTTTACCCTCCTTCCTACTGGTTGCCTCCTACAATGTCCCTTACCTGAGGCACCCAGCTCCCTTGTGCTTTTTTTCCCTTATCAAACTTTACTCTCAAGAATCTATGTAATAGCCTATGGGTAAAACGAAATTCCTTAACCACCGATGGGCATTTTAAAAAAATTTTATTGTGGTAACATATACACAAACACAGTATTTCCTGTTTTAACCACTTCCATGGGTATGATTCTGTGATTCTAATGACATCTACAATATTGTACTACCATCACCACAGTTCATTCCCAGATCTTTTTTCATCACCCCAACGGGAACTCTGTACCCATTAAGCAAAACTTCCCATTCCTCATCCCCAAAGCAGCAGTTCTTGTAAACTCTAAAGTACTTTCTGTCTCATTCTACAATATTTATCTTTTGGTTTCTGTTTTATTTCACTCAACATGAAGTCTTCAAGGCTCATCCATGTTGTGTCATGTTATCAGAACTTCATTCCTTTGTATGGCTGAAGAATATGCCATTGTATGTGGGCATATCATATTTAGTTTATCCGTTCATCTGTTGGTGGACACTTGGGCTACTTCCACCTCTTGGCTATCGTGAAGAATGTCACTATGAACATCAGCATTCAGACATCTGCTTGAGTCCCAGCTTCCAGTTCCTTTAGGTATATATTTACAAGTGGGATTGCCTGATCAATGGCCATTTTTATTTTCTCTTGATTGTTTTGCTTACAAATGCAATGATGTGGTTCTTATACCACACAGGATCCTGCAGATCTTGAGGGTCAAGATAAGACCCCTGTCCTGAAGGACCTCATGAGTTAGTTCTGAAAGAGCATGATTGGTGCCGTCAGGTAAGTGCCCCATTGCTAAAATCTGAACAACCAAGATTCAGAACAAAGGGAGGGAGCAAATAAGTCTACCTTAGGATGTCAGGCAAACTTGCCCATGAGAGCTGTTGGTTTTATTTCTTTGTTAGGATTGTGGTTGTTGGTGGAATGGGGAAGATAAACTTTGTTCTCTTCTGCCTTCTCTCCCTTCCTTTTTCAAATTACAAGAATAACACATGCTTGTGTCAATCTGCATTTGATACAACCATATGTGTTATTTTTGCAATGTAAAATGATACCAAAGGAAATAAAAGTTTTTCTTTTACCCCATCCCGCATCCCTCCAAGGTAGCCAGGCTGACAAGTTGGCACACGTAACCCTCCATGCCTTCCCCAGTACTGACACAACCCACACCAACCCGAAGTCAGACATCTCCTTTCCTTGTAATATTATACATGTTACTCTGTTTTAAACTTAACAACACATCACTTTGAATGTATGGCATTCAAAGTCAATGAACGTAGACTAATTTATTCTTCCTCCCTCTAAAAAAATAAACTTTTAATTGAATAAATAGATGCACATGGGACAAAGTTCAAAGAATACAAAAGTCTATGCAACAAAATGTTGGTTTGCCTCCCATCCCAGACCCTCAGTTCTCCTCCCCAGAGGCAACTGACTATATAGTAACAGGAAGCTAAGAAGGGTTTTTCCTCTCTCTCTCTCTCTCAAGTTGGCTCACTAGGGTCCAGAGCTAAGAACAAAGACGCATTATTGACTCCACATTCTAAAGATCCATGTCACCATTTGGGGCTGGACACCCAGGGTTTACTAGAGCTGGCAGAGGGGGCCTTAGCACTCACGAGCGGGTGTCCCAGTATATAAGGAGGGCTGGGGAGAGAAGAGAAGAGTGGAGAGAGTCACCAGCATCGGCGGCCTTAACTGGAGAGAAAAGGCAATTTTCTTACACTCCCATCAGCAGAATACAGCACCAGCCGGTACCGGTAGTTAATTCATATCTGGATTCCTGGACCTGCCAAGGAAACTGAGGGGGTGGTGGTGGTAGGAATTGAAGGGCTCAGTCCTGAGATCTCACATAAAGCATCGATGGAAAAGAGGGATGGAGTTTGGGGGGAGTTTTAAATAAGATTTACAACTAAGGAGGGGTTGAATTTTCAAGCTGAAAGTGAATAGAAATGTCTGGAATCCTTCCATTAAGGAAAGATAAAGATATCTGGTGGCAAGGTATAAGGCAATGATTAAAAATAAAACAAACCTTAACAAACCTAGTTTTTGAAGGTAGTAATCAGGGATCTGGTCTTAACCATCAGAGGCAATTGCCGGAAATCTTGCTCATAGAATGACACGCGCCAATGATTACAGAAATGCAGGTTTAGTTACATTTATTTGATTCTATCATGTTAAAAAGAAGATAAGGCAAAGTTAAATTCACCTGTTATATTCATACAATGCACAGGAATATTCTGGGGCCAACAGAGCTTCTACTCTTGTATTCAAATTCTATTGCTAACTAGTGCTGATGATGGAAATGGCCTCCTGCAAAAGCAATCTCTAATTGAAATGTCATTAATTGGAGCTGTAACATATATTTTGGTTCTCCTTTTATATTTAAAATACGTGATGAATCTAACATCATGATCAAACATATCTTTCTACATTTCAGTCTCCTTAAGAAAAGAGTGAAATTTACTTCTCTTTTTAAAATCCCCTCCAGCACCTATTACTGTTTTCTAATCTTGGAGGCTGCTGAGGGAGCAGGTGATCAGTAATCAGCTGGGAAATTAAAATAATGCTGAATGGAAGGGCCACCTTCCTCCACCATCTGCCTAAAAAAAAAATAAAACAAAGATAAAAACTCTCAAAATCTACTGAACTGAAACTGCTTAATAAACAGTTTTACGACACACATAGTACTCTAAAAAACATTCACACACACACACATACAAGGGAACTTAGGATGCTCTTGTGGTTTTTACTTTATGATTTTAGGAATCACCCTGTATTATTATATATAATTTTTGGGGGGTGGTGCATGGTCCAGGAATCGAACCTGGGTCTCCCACATGGAAGGCGAGCATTCTATCACTGAACCACCCATGCACCCTGTATTATTATAGATATCTTTAACTGTCACTCCCATAAAATTCTCTAACTTTGCTTTCAAAATAATTCCAATCTCTAGGGAAATACATGGCTCTTGATTCTGCCTTCCTTCTCTATCATTCAAGTGTCTTTTATTCACACCTGCTCAGGCCCTTGACCTCGTTTCCTTTATGGATCTTTGAAGGGATGCATTTTCCCCAAGTTTCTTTCCGATTTTTCTTGCTTCACAGATTCCCCTCACTTTTAGCATATAGTGATGATGGATTATCATTTAGCATGATCCTTCTCTAGCTGTACTAAACTTTTAGTTAGGGTCTATGAAACACCTTGCGGTATTTCTACAATAGTCACAGGACTGCATTGCATTTGTAGAAGAGTCTTAAGTAGTGTCATTTTGAACAGGTATATACAGTTGAGTTTCAGTATTGTGTCCCTGATCATATTCTTTCCCTGCTTTAACTGCACACTCCAAGGAGAAAGAAAGGGAATGATCGTTTATTGAGAAACTGAAATAGGCTGAAAACAGTATCGGAAAACTAACTCGGAATCCTCTGGTCACAGGGTCTTTCAGTCAGATGTTATTATCGTCATTTTATCGAGGAGAAAGCTAAAGCTTCAACTAATATTAATCTGCCTGGGCCATCCTTCTCTCTCTGTACTCCCCCTTTGGTAATTTTCACTCACATTTTGAACTTTAAATATTTTTGTTTCTCTTTTATTGACTCGTCATCTTTTCTCAAGGTGACATCGCTCTCTTTTTGTGATTGCTGATATCTTCAAATTCTTGTTTGCTTTGGGTTACAACTAAGGTCGCTTTGACTGTTCTTTCTCTTTTGATTAAAAAAAGTATTTTTGTAACATATATATATATATAACATGGCATTTGCTATTTAAAAAATTTTCAGTATATTATCAGTGGCATTAATTACATTTACAGTGGTGTGCTACCATCACCACCATCCATTATCAAAATGTTTTCCTGACCCCAAACAGTATTTCTGCACCCATTAAGCAATAATTCCCCTTTCCTCCTATTCCCAGCCCCTGGTAACTTTTAATCTACTTTCTGTCTCTATGAATTTGCATATTCTAGATATTTTGTATAAGTGGGCTCATATAATGTTTGTTATTTTGTGTCTGGCCTATTTCACTCAGCATAATATTTCCAGGGTTCATTCATGTCATAACATGTATCAGAACTTCATTCCTTTTTTATGGCCGAATAATATTCCATTGTGTGTATATATCAAATTTGTTTATTCATAGCATCTGTTGATGGACACTTGGGTTGTTTCCACGGTTTGTTATTATGAATAACGCTGCTGTGAACATCTTTTGATTTTCACATATAATCATCACTAAACCTGATAATTATTCTTCTACTGTGGCCTCTGGATTTAATCTTCCTTTCATTATATTCAAGTCCTTAACACTCCATTTTCACATATGCTTAAGTTATTTATCCTCTCTAAGTCTGGTTTTCCATTTGTAAAACAGAGATAATAATGACAGGCCGTTAGTGAGCATGTAATCAAGGTTACCCAGGAGGCTGATAGAGGAAACAGAATTTGGTAACCAGTGTGGCAGGTCCTTCCCATCTCCTACCTTTGCTAGCCCTGAAGATGGTCCAAAGCACAGTTTGAAAACTATTGACCAGCAGAGAAACCCTATTTCTAAATAGAATTCAGCCTAAATAGTTCATAGGCTGTGTTTCCCAGGTGAATACTGCAGTGGCTGTGTTTCCCAGGTGAATACTGCAGTGGCTGTGTTTCCCAGGTGAATACTGCAGTGGCTGTGTTTCCCAGGTGAATACTGCAGTGGCTGTGTTTCCCAGGTGAATACTGCAGTGGCTGTGTTTCCCAGGTGAATACTGCAGTGGCTGTGTTTCCCAGGTGAATACCGCAGTGGCTGGCCTACCATGGGCATTCAATAACACTTGTGGGATGAGTATCCTTCAGGTCGGTCATATGTTGTCTAGGACATTTTTCCTGGTGACCTTGACCATAAATTATGTGTTTTCTCCACTCCGAATCTAGTCTGTAAGCTCCTGGAGGGAAAAATTTTTGTATATTTTGACTAAAGGTTTGATAATTGCTCATTAAACAAATTAATCCTTCTTCAGGAATTATTGCTATGATGATGTCCATAGAATAATTTACTGCAAGTGGTACAGTAGTGTTCTGGTTTGTTAGCTGCTGGAATGAGATATACCAGAAATGGAATGGCTTTTAAAAGGGGAATTTAATAAGTTGCAAGTTTACAGTTCTAAGGCTGTGAAAACATCTGATATTAAAGCAAGTCTATAAAAATGTCCAATCTAAGGCATCCAGGAAATGATACCTTGATTCCAGAGGGTCAATGAAGTTCAGGGTTTCTCTCTCACATGGAGAAACCCTGAACTTCATTGACCCTCTGGAATCAATGGAAAGGCACATGGAGAACATGGCGACGTCTGATAGCTTTCTCTCCAGGCTTCTTGTTTCATGAAGCTCCCCCAGTGGCGTTTTCCTTCTTCATCTCCAAAGGTCTCTGACTGCATGGGCTCTCGTGGTTCTCATCGTGCTGTGGCTCTGTGGCTCTCTCCAAAATGCTTCCTCTTTTAAAGGATTCCAGTAAACTAATCAAGCCCCCACCTGGAATGGTGGAGTCACAGCTTCATCTAATCAAAAAGTTAATACCCACAATTGGGCGTGTCATGTCTCTATGGAGATAATCTAATCAAATGCTTCCAACCTACATTATTGAATAGGGATGAAAAGAAACGGTTGCTTCTACAAGTGGATCAGGATAAAAACATGGCTTTTCTAGGGTACAAATCCTTTCAAAACAGCACAAATAGTTTAAAGAAAGCTAAACTACTAGACAAAATAAAGATATCACACAAGATTTGCTCAGAACACAAATAATTTACAATGGCAATTTTAGATAAGTATTTGCAATCAAAACTGGGGGTCTAAAGGGTTAGGACATGTGGAGAGTCAGTAGTTTTGATAAAGCATTAAGAGTCACCTGTGTGTTGAGAGCTCATTTTTGAAGTTGTTGGTGAATTTACATTTTAATATGCTACATATGTACTAACATTTCTATCTTTCCAGTGATGGTCAGTGAGTTTGGCATATATCTCAGGTGATGAGGAAGTGTATTCTCTCCTTCCTCTTTTATTCCCACTCGCAACTATAAATATAAGTGACTGTTTCTTACAACCACTTGGTTCTGAGAAAATGGTTTCTTCCTGGTTTTCTGCCCCATCCACGCCTACTTTCCTCTTTGCCACCTATTTTGATTCTGTTTTCCCCAGACCTAACCACTTTCTACTTATCCTTTAGCTTCTATTGAGAATATGTCTTTAAAAAATTACCACTAAATGGTAGTGATTAAGCATCTAACTGCATCAAGCATAGTTCCTAGTCTGTAGTCTTAAAGAAGTAATGGCAAAGAACCTAGCAAAAGTCACAGGAATTGACAATAAGTGACAGAAATAACAAAGACTTAAAATATAAAGGGCTACAGTGGCTCAGTAGGCAGAGTTCTCGCCTGCCATGCCGGAGACGCCGGCTTGCTTCCCAGTGCCCGCCCATGCAAAAAAACAAAACAACAAAACAAAACAAAATATAAAGGAAACCAAAAGTCTAAGCTGTTAACCCATTAAAGTGAGCTGTGATGACAATAACTAAATGTCAGTAGCTTTATATTTTTTACTAACCACATTATCTATGGTTTGTATCATGTTTTCGGGGTGCTAGTGGGAGTAAGACAGTCATCACCAAGCTTTGCTAATTTCTTGAGATTTGTTAAGGACATAGAAGGAAGAACAGTATTATTCATTCAATACATACTTAATGAGCCTTTACTCACCAAGCAGTTGCCAGGCACTTGGATATAGTGGTCGACCAGACAGCCCCCCTAAAGGTAAACAAGTGTTTACAGACTGTGATAAGCGCTGTGAGATAGAAAGTAGGTAGAAGGAGGCCTATTTTACACAGATAAACAAGGAAGCCTTCACCGAGACGCAGTATTGTTTGCAGAGACCGGAAACTGAGAAAGAACCAGTTATGGAAATATGTCTATTATTCCTTCTTTCAATGTTTGTAGGGCTTATTCTGTTATTATTATTATTTTTAACTTCTTGCATTTGAAAATGAGCTCATTAGCTTTTAGCCTTGGAGCACAGCGTGGATTTAGCTCCATGTCACAATTTTAATATGTAGCATTTTCATTATTGTTCAGTTCCAAATGCTTCTTTGACTTTAATTTTGATTTCTTTGTTGACCCACAAGGATTGAGAAGCATATATTTTTTTAACTTTTTATTTTGAAATACTTTCAAACTTATAGGGCGGTTACAAAAATAGTACAAACCCATACAGAGAACTCCAATGTACCCCTACTATCCCCAGCAGACACCCAGATCCACCAATTTTAACATTTTGTCATATTTGCCTTTTCATTCTTTGTCTGTCTGTCTGTCTGTCTATCTATCTATCTACCTATCTCTCTACCTACCTACCTACCTACCTACCTTCCTATCTGTCTGTCTGTCTACCTATCTATCTATCATGTCTATTTATCAATTAATTTCTGAACACTTGAGTGTAGGTTGTACGCTCCTTGAACTCTTAATGCTGCCATATCCATTTCCTAAGAAAAAGGGTATTCTGTGCTTAGACAATTTCATTACAAAGAAAAGTAAGGAAGTGATTACCATGACGCAACTTTTATTAAGGAGGGAGAGGAGGTTACTGGGAGGTGGTAGAAGAGAGATTTCTGGGTGCTCCTTGCCAGTGGTCTACTTTTAAACCTTGGTGGTTGTTACATGACTGGTCACAATGTGATCATTCATTGAGCTGTACATTCTCATTTTGTGAACTTTCCTAATTGCGTATTATATTTCACAATAGATGCTTTTAGAAGTGTATGACTTCTCTAAAAGCCTTCTTGACCAAAAGGGGGAAGAGAGAAATGAGACAAAATAAAGTTTCATTGGTTGAGACATTTCAAACAGAGACAAGAGATTATTCTTATTCTCAGTATTATTATGATCAAGAGGTTATCCAATAAGGATAATAAGATATCCTTATTTAGTTTTTAGTGTGTTAGAATAGCTAGAAGGAATAAAAATCCAAGTTAAATAAAGAAAGAAGAATAGAAATAAAAATATATAAATAAAAAATTAAAAAAAAAAAGAATAGCTAGAAGGAAATACCAGCAATTGTTGAATATATTCCCGCAGCCTTGATTCTTTTTTGTTTTTTTAATTAATTTTTTAATTAAAAAAGTATATAACAACAAACAAACGCAAGCATTCTTTTTTTTTTTTTACATGGGCAGGCACCGGGAAGCGAAACCAGGTCCTCTGGCATGGCAGGCAAGCGTTCTTGCCTGCTGAGCCACCGTGGCCCACCCAAATGCAAACATTCTTTTTTTTTTTTTTCTTTTTTATAGATCAGATGCAGCTTCATTCAGCGTTCCAACATAATTACATTACAATTAGGCAGTATTGTGCTGACCATTTTTTTTTTAGACATCATACCATTCTACATATGCAATCAGTAATTCTTAACATCATCACATAGATGCATGATCATCGTTTCTTAGTACATTTGCATCGGTTTAGAAGAACTAGCAGTATAACAGAAAAAAATATAGAATGTTAATATAGAGAAAAAAAATAAAAGTAATAATAATAAGAACAAAACAAACAAAACAAAACAAAACAAGAACCTATAGCTCGGATGCAGCTTCGTTCAGTATTTTAACATGATTACTTTACAATTAGGTATTATTGTGGTCCATTTTTGAGTTTTTGTATCTAGTCCTATTGCACAGTCTGTATTCCATCAGCTCCAATTACCCATTATCTTACCCTGTTTCTAACTCCTGCTGAACTCTGTTACCAATGACATATTCCAAGTTTATTCTCGAGTGTCGATTCACATCATTGGGACCATACAGTATTTGTCTTTTAGTTTTTGGCTAGACTCACTCAGCATAATGTTCTCTAGGTCCATCCGTGTTATTACATGCTTCATAAGTTTATCTTGCCTTAAAGCTGCATAATATTCCATCGTATGTATATACCACAGTTTGTTTAGCCACTCGTCTGTTGATGGACATTTTGGCTGTTTCCATCTCTTTGCAATTGTAAATAACGCTGCTATAAACATTGGTGTGCAAACGTCTGTTTGAGTTTTTGCCTTTAATTCCTTTGAGTAGATTCCCAGCAATGGTATTGCTGGGTCGTATGGCAATTCTATATTCAGCTTTTTGAGGAACCACCAAACTGCTTTCCACAGTGGTTGCACCATTTGACATTCCCACCAACAGTGGATAAGTGTGCCTCTTTCACCGCATCCTCTCCAGCACTTGTCATTTTCTGTTTTGTTGATAATGGCCATTCTGGTGGGTGTGAGATGATATCTCATTGTGGTTTTGATTTGCATTTCTCTAATGGCCAGGGACATTGAGCATCTCTTCATGTGTCTTTTGGCCATTTGTATTTCCTCCTCTGAGAGGTGTCTATTCAAGTCTTTTTCCCATTTTGTAATTGGGTTGGCTATCTTTTTGTTGTTGAGTTGAACAATCTCATTATAAATTCTGGATACTAGACCTTTATCTGATATGTCGTTTCCAAATATTGATTCCCATTGTGTAGGCTGTCTTTCTACTTTCTTGATGAAGTTCTTTGATGCACAAAAGTGTTTAATTTTGAGGAGTTCCCATTTATTTATTTCCTTCTTCAGTGCTCTTGCTTTAGGTGTAAGGTCCATAAAACCGCCTCCAATTGTAAGATTCATAAGATATCTCCCTACATTTTCTTCTAACTGTTCTATGGTCTTAGACCTAATGTTTAGATCTTTGATCCATTTTGAGTTAACTTTTGTGTAGGGTGTGAGAGATGGGTCTTCTTTCATTCTTTTGCATATGGATATCCAGTTCTCTAGGCACCATTTATTGAAGAGACTGTTCTATCCCAGGTGAGTTGGCTTGACTGCCTTATCAAAGATCAAATGTCCATAGATGAGAGGGTCTATATCTGAGCACTCTATTCGATTCCATTGGTCGATATATCTATCTTTATGCCAATACCATGCTGTTTTGACCACTGTGGCTTCATAATATGCCTTAAAGTCAGGCAGTGCAAGACCTCCAGCTTCGTTTTTTTTCCTCAAGATGTTTTTAGCAATTCGGGGCACCCTGCCCTTCCAGATAAATTTGCTTATTGGTTTTTCTATTTCTGAAAAATAAGTTGTTGGGATTTTGATTGGTATTGCATTGAATCTGTAAATCAATTTAGGTAGGATTGTCATCTTAACTATATTTAGTCTTCCAATCCATGAACACGGTATGCCCTTCCATCTGTTTAGGTCTTCTGTGATTTCTTTTAGCAGTTTTTTGTAGTTTTCTTTATATAGGTTTTTTGTCTCTTTAGTTAAATTTATTCCTAGGTATTTTATTCTTTTAGTTGCAATTGTAAATGGGATTCGTTTCTTGATTTCCCCCTCCGCTTGTTCATTGCTAGTGTATAGAAATGCTACAGATTTTTGAATGTTGATCTTGTAACCTGCTACTTTGCTGTACTCATTTATTAGCTCTAGTAATTTTGTTGTGGATTTTTCCGGGTTTTCAATGTATATTATCATATCGTCTGCAAACAGTGATAGTTTTACTTCTTCCTTTCCAATTTTGATGCCTTGTATTTCTTTTTCTTGTCTAATTGCTCTGGCTAGAACCTCCAACCCAATGTTGAATAATAGTGGTGATAGTGGACATCCTTGTCTTATTCCTGATCTTAGGGGGAACGTTTTCAATTTTTCCCCATTAAGGATGATATTAGCTGTGGGTTTTTCATATATTCCCTCTATCATTTTAAGGAAGTTCCCTTGTATTCCTATCCTTTGAAGTGTTTTCAACAGGAAAGGATGTTGAATCTTGTCAAATGCCTTCTCTGCATCAATTGAGATGATCATGTGATTTTTCTGCTTTGATTTGTTGATATGGTGTATTACATTAATTGATTTTCTTATGTTGAACCATCCTTGCATACCTGGGATGAATCCTACTTGGTCATGATGAATAATTCTTTTAATGTGTTGTTGGATACGATTTGCTAGAATTTTATTGAGGATTTTTGCATCTATATTCATTAGAGAGATCGGCCTGTAGTTTTCTTTTCTTGTAATATCTTTGCCTGGTTTTGGTATGAGGGTAATGTTGGCGTCATAGAATGAATTAGGTAGTTTTCCCTCCACTTCGATTTTTTTGAAGAGTTTGAGGAGAGTTGGTACAAATTCTTTCTGGAATGTTTGATAGAATTCACATGTGAAGCCATCTGGTCCTGGACTTTTCTTTTTAGGAAGCTTTTGAATGACTGCTTCAATTTCTTTACTTGTGATTGGTTTGTTGAGGTCATCTATCTCTTCTTGAGTCAAAGTTGGTTGTTCATGTCTTTCCAGGAACCCGTCCATTTCATCTAAATTGTTGTATTTATTAGCGTAAAGTTGTTCATAGTATCCTGTTATTACCTCCTTTATTTCTGTGAGGTCAGTAGTTATGTCTCCTCTTCCATTTCTGATCTTATTTATTTGCATCCTCTCTCTTCTTCTTTTTGTCAATCTTGCTAAGGGCCCATCAATCTTATTGATTTTCTCATAGAACCAACTTCTGGCCTTATTGATTTTCTCTATTGTTTTCATGTTTTCAATTTCATTTATTTGTGCTCTAATCTTTGTTATTTCTTTCCTTTTGCTTGCTTTGGGGTTAGCTTGCTGTTCTTTCTCCAGTTCTTCCAAATGGATAGTTAATTCCTGAATTTTTGCCTTTTCTTCTTTTCTGATATAGGCATTTAGAGCAATAAATTTCCCTCTTAGCACTGCTTTGCTGCGTCCCATAAGTTTTGATATGTTGTGTTTTCATTTTCATTCACCTCGAGGTATTTGCTAATTTCTCTAGCAATTTCTTCTTTGACCCACTCGTTGTTTAAGAGTGTGTTGTTGAGCCTCCACGTATTTTTGAATTTTCTGGCACTCTGCCTATTATTGATTTCCAACTTCATTCCTTTATGGTCCGAGAAAGTGTTGTGTATGATTTCAATCTTTTTAAATTTGTTAAGACTTGCTTTGTGACCCAGCATATGGTCTATCTTTGAGAATGATCCATGAGCACTTGAGAAAAAGGTGTATCCTGCTGTTGTGGGATGTAATGTCCTATAAATGTCTATTAAGTCTAGTTCATTTATAGTAATATTCAGATTCTCTATTTCTTTGTTGATCCTCTGTCTAGATGTTCTGTCCATTGATGAGAGTGGTGAGTTGAAGTCTCCAACTATTATGGTATATGAGTCTATTTCCCTTTTCAGTGTTTGCAGTGTATTCCTCACATATTTTGGGGCATTCTGGTTCGGTGCATAAATATTTATGATTGTTATGTCTTCTTGTTTAATTGTTCCTTTTATTAGTATATAGTGTCCTTCTTTGTCTCCTTTAACTGTTTTACATTTGAAGTCTAATTTGTTGGATATTAGTATAGCCACTCCTGCTCTTTTCTGGTTGTTATTTGCATGAAATATCTTTTCCCAACCTTTCACTTTCAACCTATGTTTATCTTTGTGTCTAAGATGTGTTTCCTGTAGACAGCATATAGAAGGATCCTGTTTTTTAATCCATTCTGCCAATCTATGTCTTTTGATTGGGGAATTCAGTCCATTGACATTTAGTGTTATTACTGTTTGGATAATATTTTCCTCTAACATTTTGCCTTTTGTATTATATATATCATATCTGATTTTCCTTCTTTCTACACTCTTTTCCATATCTCTCTCTTCTGTCTTTTTGTATCTGACTCTAGTGCTCCCTTTAGTATTTCTTGCAGAGCTGGTCTCTTGGTCACAAATTCTTTCAGTGACTTTTTGTCTGAGAATGTTTTAATTTCTCCCTCATTTTTGAAGGATAATTTTGCTGGATATAGGAGTCTTGGTTGGCAGTTTTTCTCTTTTAGTATTTTAAATATATCATCCCACTGTCTTCTAGCTTCCATGGTTTCTGCTGAGAAATCTACACAAAGTCTTATTGGGTTTCCCTTGTATGTAATGGATTGTTTTTCTCTTGCTGCTTTCAAGATCTTCTCTTTCTCTTTGACCTCTGACATTCTAACTAGTAAGTGTCTTGGAGAACGCCTATTTGGGTCTAATCTCTTTGGGGTGCGCTGCACTTCTTGGATCTGTAATTTTAGGTCTTTCATAAGAGTTGGGAAATTTTCAGTGAAAATTTCTTCCATTAGTTTTTCTCCTCCTTTTCCCTTCTCTTCTCCTTCTGGGACACCCACAACACGTATATTTGTGCGCTTCATATTGTCCTTGAGTTCCCTGATACCCTGTTCAAATTTTTCCATTCTTTTCCCTATAGTTTCTGTTTCTTTTTGGAATTCAGATGTTCCATCCTCCAAATCACTAATTCTATCTTCTGTCTCTTTAAATCTATCATTGTAGCTATCCATTATTTTTTCTATGTTTGCTACTTTATCCTTCACTTCCATAAGTTCTGCGATTTGTTTTTTCAGTTTTTCTATTTCTTCTTTATGTTCAGCCCATGTCCTCTTCATGTCCTCCCTCAATTTATCGATTTCATTTTTGAAGAGGTTTTCCATTTCTGTTCGTATATTCAGCATTAGTTGTCTCAGCTCTTGTGTCTCATTTGAGGTATTGGTTTGTTCCTTTGACTGAGCCATATTCTCAATCTTTTGAGCGTGGACAGTTATCTTCTGCTGCTGGCGTCTGGGCATTTATTCAGATTTCTCTGGGTGTTGGACCCAGCAAGGTTGTAAGATTTTTCTGTGAAATCTCTGGGATCTGTTTTTCTTATCTTGCCCAGTACGTGGCGCACGTGGCACACGTTTGTCTCAAGTGTTTGGAATGGGTCTCCCCCAGTCACTGATCTCTGTGGCCTGGGGATTTCGGATCCAATTCTCTCCGTTGGTTCAGGGGCCGCACGTGGTGGGGGCGTCAGCTGCCGCGGCTTGAGGGGACCCTGTGGCTGGTTGCGGGCCACAGCGGGCCTGGGGGATTCCCCACCGGACCAGGAAGCCTCCCGTGGGGGGGGGCTACCGCGGCTTGGATAGCCCTCCTATCCGAGACTCGTATCCGCGGACTCGAAGCAGAGACTCGAAGCCGCCCGCAAAAGAGGGGTGCCGCCTGCCTCGGCTTGGGAAACTTGCTTCTCCAATACTCTCAGCCGGCCCGGAAAGGAGGGAGGGAGTAGCTCGGACCACCGCAGCTGCCGCTGATCGGGAAATCGCGCGCCGCTCGGGGGTCTCACCGCAGCCGAGCCTCGCAGTCAGTCTAGCCAGCCCAGACTTTGGATAGCCCTCTGATCTGAGATTCGTAGCCGCGGACTCAAAGCCGAGACTCGAAGCTGCCCTCAAAAGAAGGGCACTGCCTGCCTCGGCTTGGGAAACTTGCTTCTCCGATACTCTCAGCTGGCCCGGGGAAGGAGGGAGGGATTAGCTCGGACCGCCGCAGCTGCGGCTGCTCGGCAAATTGCACGCTGCTCAGGGGTCTCGCCGCAGCCAAGAGTCGCAGTCAGACTTGCCAGCCCAGACTTTGGATAGCCCTCTGATCCGAGACTCGTAGCTGTGGACTCGAAGCCGAGACTCGAAGCCGCCCGCAAAAGTGTGGCGCCGGCCACCTTGGCTGGGAAGCTTGTCTCTCCGCGTCTCTCAGCCAGCCCGGGAAGGAGGGAGGGATTAGCTCGGACCGCCGCAGCTGCGGCCGCTCGGGGGTCTCGCTGCTGTCAAGTCTCGCAGTCAGACTTGCCAGCCCAGACTTTGGATAGCCCTCTGATCCGAGACTCGTAGTCGCGGACTCGAAGCCGAGACTCGAAGCCGCCCGCAAAAGTGTGGCGCCGGCCGCCTTGGCTGGGAAGCTTGTCTCTCCGTGTCTCTCAGCCAGCCCGGGAAGGAGGGAGGGATTAGCTCGGAGCGCCGCAGCTGCGGCTGCTCAGGAAATCGCCCGCCGCTCAGGGATCTCACTCACCACAGCCGAGTTTCGCAGTCAGACTAACCAGCCCAGACTGGGTTACGCTGTGTGTCCATTCCCTGCTGTAGCCCCAGGAGCTGTTCTGTACTGTTTCTGTTCACCTATTAGTTGATTTGGAGTCGGAGGAACTAAGACGCATGTACCTTACTAAGATGCCATCTTGGATCTCCCAAATGCAAACATTCTTAATGTATGATCATTCCGTTCTACATATATAATCAGTAATGTACAATATCATCATATAGTTGCATATCATCATTATGATCATTTCTTAGAACATTTGCATCCATTCAGAAAAAGAAATAAAAAGACAACAGAAAAAAATTCATGCATACCATACCCCTTACCCCTTCCTTTCATTGATCACTAGCATTTCAATCTAAATTTATTTTAACATGTGTTCCCCTTATTATTTATTTTTATTCCATTTGTTTTACTCCTCTGTTGATAAGGTAGATAAAAGAAGCATCAGACGCAAGGTTTTCACAATCACACAGTCACATTTTGAAAGCTATATCATTATACAATCATTTTCAAGAAACATGGCTACTGGAACACAGCTCTACATTTTCAGGCAGTTCCTTCCAGCTTCTCCATTACATCTCGACTAACAAGGTGGTATCTTGTGTAAGAATAACCTCCAGAATAACTTCTCTACTCTGTTTGGAATCTCAGAGCCATTGACACTTTATTTTGTCTCACTTCACTCTTCCCCCTTTTGGTCGAGAAGGTTTTCTCAATCCCTTGATGCTGAGACTCAGCTCATTCTAGGATTTCTGTCCCACACTGCCAGGAAGGTCCACACCCCTGGGAGTCGTGTCCCATGTAGACAGGGGGAGGGCAGTGAGTTTGCTTGTTGTGTTGGCTGGAGAGAGAGGTCACATCTGAGCAACAAAAGAGGTTCTCTTGGGGGTGACTCTTAGGCCTAATTTTAAATAGGCTTGACCTATCCTTTGTGGGGTTAAGTTTCATGTGAACAAACCCCATGATTGGGGGCTCAGCCTATAGCTTTGGTTGTTTGCACTGCTTGTGAGAATATCAAGAATTCAACTTGGGGAAGTTGAATTTTCCTCCTTTCTCACCATTCCCTGAAGGGAACTTTGCAAATACTTTTTTATTCACTGTTCAGATCACTTTCGGATTTATCAGGGCATCACTCTGGACAAACGAACAAAATCTCATGCCCTACTTAAGGTTCCATGTACTTATGGTGTCCACATAAGTTATATTAGGAAATGCACTAGTCAAAATATATTTTTTGTACCAAAAAAGCATTTTTTGCTTTAGTCTATTGAAACTTTTTTTTGTGATCTAACGTAGTCTGTTCTGGAGAGTGATCCGTGAGCACTTGAGAACAATGTTTCCTGCTATTGTGGGGTGTAATGTTCTGTAAATATCTGTTAAGTCTAGTTCATATATTGTTCTACTCAAAATCACTGTTTCCTTCCTAATCCTTTGTCTAGATGTTACATCCATTGATGAGAGTGCTGTATTGAATACTCTACCTATTATTATAGAAGTGTCTACTTCTCCCATCAGTGTTGTCAGTGTGTGCCTCATGCATTTTGGGGCACTCTGTCTCAGTGCATAAGTATTTATGATTATTATGTCTTCTCGATGAATTGTCCCTTTTATTAATACTGTTAGAAAAAATGTTGTACTTGAAAGTGAATAAACACTCATCTGAATATGGAGAAGAAAAGAATTTATTCACGATCTTGCAAGAATGGTGCTTGGTGCTCTAAACAATAGAATGCCAAAACGGTTGAACTTATGCCTAGCTCGCAGACCCTTCCCTGTTTCTCTGCTGATTGGATACTCCAGAGGTTACAGCCTTTCTGGATAGTCTAATTCTAATTCCAGCAGAAGGTTCCTGCTTTTGATTACACTTTATTTTTCAATGATCCCTGGCCATTACTTATTTAAACTTGTTTCCACCTGTTTAGCACCATTTGTAGGCTTACATCAGAGGTGCTCTCCTTCCTTGCCTGCAAAACTGGTTTGGGTTATTCTGCTGCCCTTTTCTACACCATCTTGTGTGAAAGCTAAACTTAATTTTCTCACAATACATTATGTCTTTGTCTCTTTTAATTGTTTTACATTTGAAGCCTAATTTATCTGATGTTAATAGCTATCCCTGCATTTTTCTGGTCATTGTTTGCATGAAATATCTTTTTCCAATGTTTCACTTTCAATCTATTTTTGTCCTTTGGTCTAAAATGAGTCTCCTGTAGACAGCATATAAATGGGTCCTGTTTTTAATCCATCCTGCCAGTCTATGTCTTTTGATTGGGGAGTTTAATCCATTGACATTTCATGTTATCACTATAAAGGCAGTACTTTCTTCTACCATTTTGACTTTTATTTTCTCTCTCTTATTTTCTCTCTCTCTCTCTCTTTTTACCCTTCCTCATAGTCTTCAATTCTACATTCTTATCCAAATATCTCTCTCCTGTCTTTTCCTATTTGTCTGTAGTGTTCCCATTAGTATACCTTATGGAACTGGTCTCTAGTTCACAAACTCAGTGTCTCTTTGTTTGAAAATATTTTAAACTTTCCCTCAATTTTGAAGGACAGTTCTGCCGTATATAGAATTCTTGGCTGGCACTTTTTACTTTTCAGTATCTTAAATGTATCATACCACTGCCTTCTTGCCTCAGTGGCTTCTGCTGAAAAATCCACACATAATCTTATCAAGATTCCCTTGTATGTGATGGATCACTTTTCTCTTGCTGCTTTCAGAATTCTCTTTGTATTTGATATTTGCCAATCTGATTATTAACTGTCTTGGAGTAGGTATATTCATATATATTCTTTTTGACATAAGCTGCCCTTCTTGTATCTGAAATTTTATGTCTTTCATAAGAGATGGGAAATTTTCAGTAATTATTTCCTCTGTTATTCTTTCTGCCTCTTTTCCCTTCTCTTTTCCTTTTGGGACACCCAGCACAGTATATTCATGCACTTCATTTTGTCATTGAGTTCCCTGAGACCCTGCCCATATTTTTTAACTCCTTTCCTATCTGTCCTTTTATATGTAGGATTTCAGTTGTCCTATCCTCTAGTTCACTAATCCTTTCTTTTACCTCTTCAAATCTGCTGTTGTAAGTCTCCATTGTATTTTTCATCTCTTCTATTGTGCCTTTCATGCCCATAAGTCCTGTGATTTGTTTGTCAAACTTCTGAGTTCTTCTTTATGGTCACCCAATGTCTTCTTTAAATCCATTCTTTCTTTTGCCATATCTTCCCTTAATTCATTTATTTGATTTTTAAATTTGATTTAATATGTCTGTTTGAGTGTCTTTAATTAGTTGTTTCAACTGTTGTATCTCATTTGAAGTATTAGTTTCTTCCTTTGACTGTGCCATATCTTTGTTTTACTTCAAATGACTCATAATTTTTTGTTGGTGTTTAAGTATCTGATTTTGTTGATTAGTTTATTCTGAAGGTCATTTTCTCTCTTTTATCTAGGGTTTTCTTGTTGGTTGGCTTTATCTTCTGTCTGTTCTTTGGCATTCAGTTCAAATTATTCTAGACCTCTAGCATAACTTCTGCTTAACTCATCAGAATTTTTCAACTCTCGTTTTTCTGGGTTTTGCCCTGCTGAAATGGAACCTTGTGTTTTGAGAGGTTCTTTTCAGATATGATCAACCGTAATAAAAATTTTCCAGACCATCAGGGTCAGGACTCAGATGGAGTGTGTAATCAGTATCATGTTTCTCTGATGATGAGATCCAGCAGGTTGTCAGAGTTTCCTGTGAAGCCTCTAGACTTTTTGCTTTTCCTTTCCTGCCTAGAGATGGCATTGTCAGCTTCAGCTCCTCATCGCTATAAAGTGATGTGGTGCTTTAAATTATAAGCAGACACTGTCCCTGCCAGGGGCATTCTTTAGACAGAGGCTGAGTTAGAAGTTAGGCTTAAGCTGTTTCTGTCTTACAGCCCCTAAGGTCTGAATTCTCTGAATGAAATCCACCACTTGAGCTTGGCCTTGTCCCCCCCAGCCCCCCTGCACCATTTTCTTTCCCTTGACTCCTTACTTTGTCTCTCAGATCTATCTTAACTTTGCCCTTGCCTGGGACAATGCTGACAATTGAAATGCCTAAAGCTTTCTCTAATGAGCTACTAAGAATAGTTTAAAAAGAAAAAAAATTCCTTTTCAGAGTCAGTCCCTAACCCACAAGGTTCATGAGTCAAGAACCAGATTGGTACTAGTTCTGTGTGTCCTTGTATTGGGGGAACAGCCCTTTTCCAGTATTCTGAGCTTGGCTGACTGCAAAACCCTCCACGTTGTTTTTCATCAGCCCTACCTCCTCTCTGCTGGAAAAGAACCCAGGGTTCCTTTTCTGCTTACTCTGGGCTTATCTGTGCTCAGCTTGTATTCAGCAGTCCAAATTTGTTGATTGAAATGGCAACTGGAGTTTGGTTGATCTATCTTCCCTTGCTCCTAGTAGAACTGCTAGAACTGCTAGAACTTTCCCATGGGGAAGAGTCTCCAATAGAGCCTACTGTGTCAGTGTGGGGAGTGGCCCAACCTTTGTAGCTTGGAGGCTTTATTTACAGTTCTGTGCTGTGATCTCAGTCCTTCCACCCATTCCAGACTGGTGTACGATGCGTGTCTGGTCACAGATGTCCCCCAAACAGTTGTTCCAGACAGTTCCTGGCTATTTGCTAGTTACTCTAGAGGACTAACCAAATTCCACATCTTCCTATGCTGCCATCTTTCTCCCCTCGTCTCCTGTTTCATAAACTTGAATTGAGTTAGTGTTATGAGAGGGCTTTCCTTGAATGCCAGAAACCAAGAAAAGGAAGAAGGAGGAGGAGGAGGGGAAGAAAAAAATTAGAAGGAAAAGGAGAAAAAGAGAAGGAGGAGGAGACAGAAGAAGAGGAGAAAAAGAACATACTCTTTCCAATATTGGCAGATTGACTGTGCATGTGTGCTCTCCCTCAGGGCTGGTCTGTACAGAGTAACTCTCAAGCACATCTTGGGAACATGTTCATCTGGCCCAACCAGTCTAGTGGTGGCCTGAGGGACTTGAACTAAGACACTTATCACAGGTTCACAGTCCCAGAACTTACCCTGTGAGGAAGGCAGTCGACAGAGTTCTCCTACAGAACACTGGGAGAGCAGACAAGTTGCTGCTTGAGGTACAGGATTGCTGGCTATAGGATATTCGGTTTAGTACCTGGGACTAAGAAAAGAGGGAAGAGAGGACAGATAGAGCTGTGTAAACAGGGAATACTTAGGGCTACATGGACTTGCCCAAGACAAGGCGCATGCACAAAAAGGATCACAGTAAGCCTCTGAACTTTGGCCTGGAACTATTCTCTAAACTTTAAAAAAATTTATTTATTATTTTTTAAAAATATTTTTATTGATAAAACTTAACATACAAACATACAAACATTCTTAGCATACAAACATTCCATACATGGTGTGCAATTAATGGCTCACAATATCCTCACATAGTTGTATATTCATCACCATGATCATTTTTTTTTCAACATTTGCATCACTCCAGAAAAAGAAATAAAAAAGAAAAAACTCATACATATATCATACTCCTTGCCCCTCCCTCTCATGGACCGCTAGTATTTCCATCTACCCAATTTATTTTAACCTTCATTCCCCCATTATTTGTCTATTTTTTATCCATATTTTTTACTCATCTGTCCATACCCTAGATAAAAGGAGCTTCACACACAAGGTTTTCACAATCATACAGTCACATTGTAAAAATGACATAGGCATATATTCTTAAAGGAAAAAAGTTTCTCTCTACCTAGAATCAAGCAGGGAGATGTGATTTCTTGCTGTGTGTGACACTTTTTTCTTCCTAGTCAAACATTTATCCAGGTGCATGGCACCTCTTCAATCCTGACTGTATGCAGGAGGCTCAATCCTCTTTCCAGCCATGTCTGTGCTCTCTGCAAGCTGTGGGCCGCAAGCTCAGTGGATATCCTCAGGGCACCCAGTTGTGCTCTCTACCTTCGCAGACATTTATTCCTGGTATTGGAGAATTTCCACCACTTTCTTACAAATTTAGAAATTCATTTAAAATGCTGTTTTAAAATATTTCATCTAGCATTATCAGGTATTTTGTAGTGGGAGGGTTAGCATCTGGAAACATTGTATGCTTAAATCTAGTATATCCTTTCTTACCTCTTTCCCTCTCTCTCCCATATTTAACTTGTCATATTTTTTTTTCTTGGTATCTCTTGTTTCATAAAGGCAAGGTCTTGCATCTTTCTTGAGCATTGAAGACAGTATTTTTTGCTTTCCTGTTTTCTGCAATACATTTTCAGTGGCTTACTTACCTCATTTTCTTGGTTCCACAGTATTTTTGATAGACTCTATTTCCCCTTTACATTAATTCTTGAATATAGAACAGTCTATCCAGGCACAGTGTTTGCCCACAGGCAGAGTGCTCAAATTGTCTTTGGCCTTCTTGTTTGCCTAGTTGGGTGTGGGTCAAATTCCCTTCCCAGATCTTAAGGTGTAGCTCTGCTGGACTTAGAGAAGTTAAACATCCTATCCTACCTCCCTACCATATCCTGAAAAATGCAGTTCAAGAAAAGATATAGTTCCAAGTCTTCCCAGGGCTGCTTTTCCTCCCATGCCCTTGTCTAAGAACATTTCTTGATGGAAAGGGGCCATTAAATCTGTCTCTTCCTTCCTCTTCTCTCCAATTTCCTGCTCAGTTTTTGTTGTTGTTGTTGTTGTTGTTTGTGGATAGGGGAGTGATTCTAAATTGTTTTCAAAGAAATACTGAAGGGGATGCAGAGGTGGGTTAGTCTTAGCAGCAAAACAGAGCCCCAGAGAAGACTGTTGTCCAGCTTTGTGACCAGCATGTCTGATGTGTAGGTGATCTCCTGTGGATCTTACTAAAAATGCCTATTTGGGGGCCCTTTGCAGACCTACAGACTCACAATTTGAGTGGATGTGTATGGTGGAAGGAAGACTGGGAATTTGAATTTTATTGAGCTTTCCAGATGATTAGTATGCACACTAATATCTAGAAACAACTCTGCATGGACCTTTGGTTTCTCCGCTGCAATGGACATTAAGGAGAAATAAAGCAGCTATCTTCTTCAATTGGACATACCATGGATGGGTCATTGATTCCATTTTCCCATCCATTTACATTAGTGTGGTTGGAGAAAAATTTTCCTTCCAGACTCTGGAAATAGCTTGACAATTGGTCCCAGTTTTTTGTAGAGTAATTTTTTTTTCAAAGTATGTGAACAGGTATTTAAGTGACAATTTGAGAGAAGTTATGTGGAAGTTGTGATGGATGTCTTTTAAAACCAAACAGCTTTAGTTCATCTTTAAAAGGATGACCACAATCTATTCTTTCCCATCAGCCTCATTGCCACCAGCAAGGATGTGACAGAGTCTCCAGCAGAGATTATATTTTATGCTATATAGCTAGAACCTAATGCGGTCTTCCCTATTCAATTCATAGTGCATGCAGGTGCCTAAAATATCATCAAAACGTCCAGTCACTACCAAATCTGCCTGTAAGATAAAATCCCAGTCCTTCATTCAGGCATTCTAGAGTCTGTACTCCATTATCTTTTTCTTTCTCTCTGACAGTATCTTGTACTACTCTCTGAGGATTACATCTCTCATCAGGCTGGTTGCACTGGCCCCATAAATTAGCCATGCTTGTTAGTACTTCAAGCCTCTACTCATGCTTTATACCTGACTTCATTTATCCTAATTTAAACTATCATGCAAAGTAAAGCTCAGGTGCTACCATCTCTCTAATGCCAATCCAACTTCCTCATTGCAGATTTGCCACTCTAAAAAATATTTACCATCTATCTTCCCATTTCCCAGTGGGTAATGTGCAAACTCTTTTCCCTTGGTGTTCTAGGTTGCTAGCTGCTGGAATGCAACACACCAGAGACGGATTGGCTTTTAATAAAAGGGGATTTATTTTAGTAGTTCTTCAGAGGAAAGGCAGCTAACTTTCATCTGAGGTTAGGGCGATCTCTGCTGGCCTTCTCTCCAGGCCTCTGGGTTCCAACAACTTTCCCTGGGGTGATTCCTCCCCAAGGCCTGGGCTGAGCTGTGAGTGCTGAGATGAGATATGCTGAGCTGCTTGGGCTGTGCTACCTTGCACTCGCTCATTTAAGCACCAACCAATTAAGTCAAGCATCTTTCATTGTAGCAGGCACACCTCCTAGCCAACTGCAGATGTAATCAGCAACAGATGAGGTTCACGTACCATTGTCTCATGTCCGCAGCAACAGAACTAGGTGCCTTCACCTGGCCAAGTTGAGAACTGAATCTAACTACCACACTTGGCATACAACTTGGTCCCAAATTTCTCTTTCCCATCTTATCTCTATTAACTATTTTATGTACTTGACTTCCAGACATTGTGAAGGGCTCTCTTATTCTCAGTCTTGCCAGGTGCTTTTAGCACTGTTTGTCTCTGTACATATTCTTTTCTCTGGCAGATATGACTTGCCCTTTTATCATACTGACAAAGTCTTGCATATCATTCAAGAACCGCTTCAAACATCGCTTCCTCTGTGAAGTATCCTTGAGCTCTCCCAGTTTCACCTCAGAGTACCTGAATCTAAAGCTACACACATGTCCTATTGTATTGTAATTCTTTATTTGTGTGTTTTTCTTCTATTCGATGTGAGCTCTTTTCTTCACAGTACCTAGTAGGAAGGTATTTATGCAATAGTTGTTCAGTAAGTGTTTGTGTGTCTAACCTGTATGGATCTCCCTATTGTCTTAGTTCAAAGAGCTCTTTGGCTTACATTAGTCATTTTGCCACATTGCCTTAGATTATTTTTCTGCTCTCTCAAGTGTGTACTGGGCTCTAGAGAGAATAAATGGAATTTCCGTGACCAAATTACTTAGCTCTTCCAGCCTCAGTTTCTTCATTGTAAAACGGGGGATAATAATAGTACCTTAATTAAGGCATTGTTGTGTGAAATGAAATAATGCATTAAAGTGTTTACCACAATGCCTGTCATGGAGTGTGTGCTTAAATGGGAAAAGCACTATTATAAGCTGTTACATCCTATACTGGTCATTTTCCCCTAGTGGACTCAGAGTGTGGTGATTAAAGGAGAAAATATACGTGAAACCACATTGTAATACCTGATGCAAATTTTTATTATCTTTATTATTTCTAATTATGTTAGAAGCCTGTTTCAGCCTAAATCTCTATATAGTCCATGCATTTAACACCATGCACAAGCCCTGCTTACCCTTGCTTCTCTTTTTTTTTTTTTTTCCAGCTTCCTCTCCTATCCGTTTTTTCTCAGCATCTTATTACAGAGTTGTGCACATGGAAGGTAATCAATAGGTATGGAAAGACTAAGGCTGTTCTAGAATTAGCAAGGCCCCAGACAAACCAAAAGTGAGGTCTTCTGAATTCTTTTTTTCCCATGTTTGTTTTGCATAACTTGATTTGCACTTTTTGCCTTTGTCAATTTACTCCTGACATTTTGGAGATGCCAAAATTATATTAAGCTTAGTTTGCTTTGTGGTAGAAAAAATACTGCTTATGGAATGTATGAAAGGAAGGCAGCCTCAGGCAGTGTCCTACTTTTTTCTCTTACTAAAGACAGAAGTTATACTTAAGCAACTCTTGCACTGCAGAAGGACTGCGAAAGGGCTCAGTTTGGGTCCTTGCTGATATTTGGGCATTTTCTATATGTCTCGAAGAGATGCGTTTTTCATTTAGAATTTAGAAGTGATAAAAGCTGTAGGGAATGGGGGGGGGGGTGCGGGGAAAGGACAAACGGTAAAGCTTGAAAGTACTTGAAGGAAACACTGCTATGGTTACAATGACTCAAGACCGGTGAAAGTTCGGCATTGAGGGTAAACCCACTATAATAATGGGTCATTAACGTAGAAATGAAGACAGCATAACGTTTGCGAGTTCAGGGTGCATTGAGGTATCTGCAGAACCACATCGACAGTGCTTCTAAAAACTGCAGCATTTGCACAACTCCTGAGAACTGACAGGGCTGTAGGAAAATGAGTGGAAACCGGGCAGGGGAAACTAGGCGGGCCGAGGGGTGTGGAGCACACAGGTGAGGGCGCGGGGAGGGACAGCTCCGAAGGTCCCCTCCCGCGGTGCAGGCTGCCCGGGCCTGCGCTCGGCGGTTTCCTCCGCACCCGTGGGCCGAGCCGGGCCGGGCCGAGAAGGCGCAGCCCGCCGCGCCGGGGGAAGGAGTTTCCGGCGGACTCGGTTCGGGACCGCTTCCTGTTCCCCTACCCGCGCTGCTTCTCACTGCCCGCCCGGGACACAGCTCGGTCCCGCACCCTCTCGCCTTGCGCCGCCGCGTCCCCGGCCCTATGCAGTCCCGGCTCCTGCTCCTTGGGGCGCCCGGCGGCCCGGGCAGCCCGGCCGCGCGGCGTGTGCGGCTGCTGCTGCGGCAGGTGCTGCCGGACGGCGACGGGCGGCGGCCGGAGGTCAGACTGATACACGCCGGGGCGGGGGCCGACACAGGTAACCCCGGACGCCCCCGCGGCCCTCCCGCAGCCCCGCGGTTCGTACCGCGGCCCCGCGCCCCGCCGCCTCCCCTGCCTGCTGCTTCATTCCATCAGGGAAGGAGCGCTGCGCAGACAGCCAGGGGATCGCGTTTCTAGCGCCGACCTCGCCGCTCAGCTAATTGCTGTGTCAACGCGGGGGAAGGCGCTTGCCCTCTCTGGGCCCCGGAGTTTCATTGTGCTCACCAAGGGGTCAGACTAGAGTCTCTGACGACCTGGAATAGTGCTTTCTTTTTCCCTCTCGGGTCCCCGCCCCCGTCCCCCCAATGCTACTTTTAACCCCAGAATCTTGTCTTTGATTTGACTACACGACGAAGTTAATGCAGCAAGGCACAGGAGTTGTGAAAACTGGACTTGACCTTGCTCCTTGTGTCCTATGTGCCCGGAAGCCGTTCCCTTCCCTGTGTCAGCCAGAGCTTTGACGGCTTAAAAGTGTACCCTCGCCAACGAACTCCTAGTTCACGGTGTTTTAAATGCATCCATGAGCCTTTCTCAGTTTTACAGGAGTTTTCTTTCTTCTCGGGTTCAAATAGTCTTACAGCTAAAAGTCATACCAATTTTAGTTAAAACCCTTCATGCTACAGTGAGGAAACTAAGATCCAGAAGGGAAAAGTGACGCGCTGGAGATGATACCCCTGACTCGTGACCCCACTAGAGTCTTATTATCTGGTTTCTCAACTCACTGTTTTTTGGCTGTCCCTCAGCAGGTTTTAGGACTCTTTTTTTGTTGTGTGTTGAGGTTAGAATATGTGTACTGATTAAGAGATGTATGTTGTTGCTCTTGAATGTTAAGGTGACTAAGCAAGATTTTGTCGGCGTCATTGTTGCTTCGGATAGCGGAGGTGGTTTTTAGCGTGCAATTCTGAGTTTCATTGTCGTTGTTACCCCCCCCGTCCCACCGCGCCCAGATCCAATCTTTTCCTTGTTAGAAAATCCCATGCAGTTAATGTTGTTCATTCATTCATTTATTGAACAAAGTTTTTTTCAGTATAGCGTTGTGATTTCAAATTTTACCCCTTATTCGATTAGCATGGCTTCTAGAGTGTTTATTTTTTCTTTTCATTCTTTCTGGTTTGTTTGTTCCTTTGTCCTAGAAGGCAGAGGTCAAGGGTGGCAGTATAGTAGTCTATAATTTGCACTTTGGAATTAAGCTATCTGGGTTGGAGTCCACTTGTGCACTCTCTGTATGAACTTGGGGGTAGGTTACTTAACATTGTGCCCCAGTTTTCTCAAATGTAAAATGAGGATAGGGTATTATGAGTATTTAATTAATATAATCCCGGCACATGTTTAATGTTTGATAAAAGTTAGCTTCTTTTATTATTGATTAAAGTACATCTGTTTTTAACTATGTGAGAGTTACTCTGTTTTTTGGCTTTTGAAGAAATTAAGCCTGTTCTAGGTTCAGATCTGTCAGAACTATCTGGTAGGCAGATGGAGCAGAGTTAATTGATGCGAGTGCTTTTAAAAATAAGTTTTCTTTGTGCATGAATGTTGATTGTGAAAACGTTAGAAATGTAGGTGGGTGTGGATTTTTAAAGGCTGTATTATATGGGCATAGGTGATTAGTTGTAAATGTTCTCAAAATTTAGTGTTAGGTCCAGCAAATCAGTATAGGCTTTGCTTCAAATATGAGTTATACCACATTACAGACAACATTTTAACTTCTTAGATGCAATCATTGACTCTGGCAGAATCAGATTATAAGGAATAAATTGTTAACTCTTTTTGCCTTGCTCCTGCAAAGAGTCACAAAGTATGAGAATGGTGGATAAATGAAGTTGGAAATTTACCCAGGCTGCTACATTCAAGTAGCAACGGAAGCCAGAAACAGAAGACAAGCCCTTAGGTGCCCTAAGACATGATGTTGACCATCAAGGTTGGAATGGTCCATTTTGGACCAGAGCTCATACACAGACAAATAGCAGTAAGCTGTAATGGATTATGGTGTATGTTGGAAAGATGCTCTTAGCTGCTGTGGTAGATTCAGTTGTCAACCTGGCCAGGTGAAGGTGCCTAGTTCTGTTGCTGCGGACACAAGCCAATGGTACGTGAACCTCATCTGTTGCTAATTACATCTGCAGTCGGCTAGGAGGCGTGTCTGCTGCAGTGAGTGATGTTTGACTTAATTGGCTGGTGCTTAAATGAGAGAGCGCAAAGTAGCACAGCCTAAGCAGCTCGGCATTTCTCATCTCAGCACTTGCAGCTCAGCCCAGGCTTTTGGAGATGCAGAAATAAGTCACCCTGGGGAAAGTTGTTGGAACCCAGGGGCCTGGAGAGAAGACCAGCAGAGACTATCCTGTGCCTTCCACGTAAGAAAGAACCTCAGTGGAAAGTTAGCTGCCTTTCCTCTGAAGAACTAACAAAATAAATCCCCTTTTTATTAGAAGCCAATCTGCCTCTGGTGTGTTGCATTCCGGCAGCTAGCAAACTAGAACAGCTGCCCTTATACATGTGACCAGTAATGATACTGTTGTAGTTTGCTAGCTGCCAGAACTCAATATTCTAGAAACAGAACAGCTTTTACAAAGGGGAATTTATGAAGTTGCAAGTTTACAGTTCTAAGGCCGTGAAAATGTCTTAATTAAAGTAAGTCTATAGAAACGTCCAATCCAAGGCATCCAGGAAA
The DNA here is from genome assembly GCF_023851605.1 of Tamandua tetradactyla. Taxonomy (NCBI): domain Eukaryota; kingdom Metazoa; phylum Chordata; class Mammalia; order Pilosa; family Myrmecophagidae; genus Tamandua; species Tamandua tetradactyla. The sequence goes on from NC_135330.1 coordinate 117,243,100, forward strand.
AGATATCTTGGTTCACAAAGGCCAATGAAGTTCAGGGTTTCTCACTCAACTGGAAAGGCATATGGCAAACATGGCTATGTCTGCTAGCTTTCTCTCCAGGTTCCTTGTTTCATAAAGCTTTCCCAGGGGTATTTTCCTATTTTATCTCCAGAGGTCTCTGGCTATGTGGACTCTCCTGGTTCTCATGGCTCTACCTCCAAAATGTTTCCCCTTTTAAAGGATTCCAGTTAATTAATCAAGACCCACCTGGAATGGGTGGAGTCACAAGTCCCTCTAATCAAAGGTTAATACCCACAATTGTGTGTGTCACATCTCCTGGAGATAATCCAGTCAAGTTTCCAACCTGTAGTGCTGAACAGGGATTAAAAGAAATGACTGCCTTCTTAAATGGATCAGGATTAAAACATGACTTTTCTAGGGTGCGTAATCCTTTCAAACTGGCACAGATACCGATCAAAAGTGGTTGGTTCTCAGCCTGATGCACTCAAATGACCAATTTCTGAGACACTGGGATTTTAAAGAGAGAATGAGTTGAATGCTTGAAGCAGATCAGATGGCCTATCAGGCCCCAAATCTCTATGAACTACAGTAACTCTGATAGTTTTATAGTATCAAAAGGTAGGAAGGTTTAGGATAATGACAACAGTGGTTTAATATGATGTTAGAGATTATCTAATTATTCAGCATGTACAGATGATTACATGCTTAATTATAGAACCTATTTATACTTAATAGGTTAAAGTTTAAGGTATTGCGCATGTCAGGCAGGCCAATTTTAGTTAGATCCGGCTCCATCTATCAAAATAGCTTTGGAATTGGGGTGTGTTAGTTGTGGGCTGACTGAAGGCCTTCATTAGTAAACATTAGGGGCTGTCTTTATTGATCATAAGACTCTAAAGTTGAAAAATAGGATAAGGGGTGTAGAGGTATAAGTGGGGTCAGTCACCCAGTTTTTGCAATCACAAGATAAAGATTGTTTATAGTTAGACAATCAGCATCAAAGATCAAAGCAGCTGGATTACAGCTCAGAAATTTCAGGTATTTCCCTCTGGCCACTCTAATACATCAGAAAATAAAAAGAAAGAGGATGGTATGGTAGCCCATGACAAACTCTGGGATCTGTCCTGTAACTGCTTACTGAAGAGTCCTTTGAAAACTATTGCTTTTTCCTTTTTTTGCTTTGTGTATCTGTTATAGTATACAGTAAAAAAAGTTAAAAAAAAAAAAAAAAAAGAACTGGTACAAGGAGAAAAGCCAGAAAATGGACACTCAAAAAAAAATAAAATAAAATAAAATAAAAAAAAATAAAAAGAAATATCTGTATAATGATTCAGTAAGCATAAAGTAGCTCAGTATCTCTGCATTTAATCAGCATTGCTTCCTGGTAGTTTGGAAAAAGAGCAACAAGCTATGTAAACAATAGGTGCAAGTTATATACTATTCTTATTTCTCCTGGACTGTAAGTTTCCAGAGGACAGGGGCTTGGTCTTATTTTTCTTTATATTCCTTTCAGTACCTGTCAACCCCTTGTACCTAATAAGCTTTCAATGGCTTATTTTATTAAAGTTCATAGAGAGATGAAGTGGGAAAGACTGGAGTTGCCTTATTGGCTCTCAGGACAGGCCCTTACTTTTCATGCTTTGTCGTCACAGTACCCAGAGTTTGCAAATTCTTTATATCCCTTTAAACTTCATTTAGTAATCCTGGCTCTTGGTTTTGAGAACAAAGAGATTAACAAGGAGTTATGTGCTGCTGAGTTTTCGATAAAGAGTAATGTAGTAATTTCACAGATGGAGCAATTCAATAGGACGCTAATGTTAAACATATCATAAATCAAATGATAGGCCTGGAAACATAACTGTTTAAGTCCACCATGACATTTAGTCCCATTTGTTAATACCATTATTATTAAAGAAATTTACTTTTTTCTTTAGGACTCTTGTGCATGAAATAAATTTGTTTACAGAAGTATTTTTATTTTTTTCTTTTTCTTTCTTTTTCTTTCTCACCATTCCCCCAAGGAACGGGGGCTTTGCAAATACTTTTTTGCGTGTGTATGTGTGTATGAATTTATTTATTTATACTAATATATATTTTTCTCTTTTAAAAATGGGGTCATGTGTGTTTTATAACTTATTCTCACTCAGTCATTATGAAAGTATTAACATTGATAAGTATTGCTGTACATAATAATTTAAAGTAGGTATTAGGTTCATATATGTATCTATATGATTTTTCCAATTTCCCATTCTTGGCTACATAGAAGACTATTTTAAAATATATACGCTCAATGCAGTAAATATCCTATGTAATGTTTGTGATTTTTAGATTGTATTCTTGGGCTACAATATATTTAAATAATAATAAATGACTTTGTTTGGAGAGGGGGAATATAGAACTTGGACTTCAACTGAGGAATGTGGTATTAAGAGAAAAAGGGCCATGTTAGGGCCCTCAAAGATTCAGTTGTTAGCTCTTTATTTACTAAGTACTAAACTTTGGGGGAAAATATTAATTGTTTTAAACCTATAGTAGGCTCTATTGACCCTAAGGACATTCTGATTCTGTTGTGTATTAAAGAATTTAGCAGTAAAAACCCAGAACAGTTTTAACCTAATAAATTGTTTGAAAGATCTGTATTAGGGGCATGGACACTAACATGGAAATTGCCAATTCCTTTGGTTTTCTCCTTAGTATTATCAATGATGACAACTAAATCAATGATTTTTTTATTATTATATTTTTATTGAGAAATCGTCACACGTACATTCCACACATGGTGTACAATCAGTGTCTCACAATATCATCACATCATTGTGTATTCATTACCATGATAATTTTTTAGAACATTTGTAATACTCCAGGAAAAGAAATGAAAAGAAAAAAGAAAAAACTCAAACATACCATACCCCTTACCCCTCCCTCTCATTGACCACTAGTGTTTCCATCCACCCAATTTATTTTACGTTTTGTCCCCCATGTTATTTATTTATTTATTTTATCCATGTTTGTTTTACTCATAATTCCATATCCTGGATAAAGGTAATCGGTGATTCTTAACTGGGGATGATTTTGCTCCCCTCCATCCAAGGAGACATTTTATAAAGTTGAGACATTTTTGGTTGTTACACTGCGGTGGGGGTGCTACTAACATCTAGTAGGTAGAGGCTGGGAATGCTGCACAGGACAGATAACATAATTATCTGACCCAAAATGTCTATAGTGCAGCTGAACTAAACTGACCACTCTCTCAAAGCCACATGCTATTGAACTGTGAGCATGTGCCATAAAGTTAAGCATCTTATGATATGCATATGCGTTAACAGGATATGTGGTCTCCAATTTGGAGGGGATTAAGAACATTATAACCATATTTTACGGCAAGAGCTACTATAGATAGGCCTGAAAGACATAACTGAGAAAAGTATTTTTGAGATCGGTAAGGATCTTGGCAATAGAGCAGCTGAGGAAAATATCCAGATTTCTCATGAGTTAGCCAAAAATTACATTAAAACTATCAGTATTTCAAAAATTTAAAGGATTATTTGAAATTATCATGCAAAATGAAACCCTTCCTGAAAAAGCTATATATTTCAAAATTTGTTATTGATTGAATATAAAATAAATATATATAAAATATATATAAAATATATATATTCAATATAAAATAATTGAATCTCTTTAGTATTTGACCCATTGGCCACAGAGGGAAATGCTCAGCTGTAGAAGATATCACTGGTAAAATTCTATACGGACAAAAAAAAAGATCAGTGAATCAAATTGTCACTACAAATCATACGTAAAGTGAAATGTAAAAAATGCTCTATAAAAATTGATCAAGATATTCTTTTGCTTAATGAATTTTGCTCTGAAAATTACCTATTTGATGAAAAATTCATGAATGTTAGTATTATTCTGACTAAAACGTTTGTTTATAGAATGTCTTTGTGGTCCTCTATCCCTCTCTGAATGTATATCTTAATTTGTAAAACAGGCGTGATTACACTTACTCTTCTTGCTTTTACCTTTCAGGAATTGCTATATTAATGATCATTTTGTTTCAAGTGGCAGAAATGTACACAGAGGAATACATTGATTTTGTTAATAGCAATTACTTGAAATAGCTCACAGGAAGGAGCCTTACTTAGAGACAAGGTTAATGAAACAATGTATTAATGTGTCTATACCAGGTAGCTGGTGCTCAATAAGTATTGGCTGATCTCTAGACTAATTTAGGGATTTCCTTTTTTTTTTTTGAATTTTAACTTTTTTTATTGTGTAGTATAATATATATACAAAGAAATAAAAAAGCAATAGTTTTCAAAGCACTTTTTCAACAAGTAGTTACAGGACAGATCCCAGAGTTTGTTGTGGGCTACCATATGATCCTCTCGTATTTTTCCTTCTAGCTGCTTCAGGATATAGGGGGCTAGGGCTTAAATATTTTTTTTACCACCACAATTGACTTTTTTTCCTTCTTTTTTTTGGTGAAGAATAGTATATTTACAAAGAAGATATAAATTTCAAAGCACAGCACCACAATTAATTGTAGAACATATTTCAGAGTTTGACATGGGTTATAATTTCTCAATTTTAGGTTTTCCTTCTAGCTGCTCTAAAATACTGGAGACTAAAAGAGATCTCAATTTAATGACTCAGCATCCATATTCGTTTGTTAAATCCTGTCGTTGCTGTATTACTCCACCATCACCTTTGATCTTTCCATCCCTTTCTTTAGGGGTGTTTGGGCTAAGGCAGTTCTATATTTTTGCTATTGGAAGGGGCTGTCACTAATATGAGTAGGGAGAGGGAACTATCTGATGTTCTGGATAGGCTGGGTTAGGTTTCAGGACTTATCTGGACCAGGGACCCATCTGGATGTTGTAGGTTTCTGGAAAGTTACTCTAGTGCATGGAACCCTTGTGGAATCTTATATATTGCCCTACGTGTTCTTTAGGATTGACTGGAATGGTTCTAGTTGGTGCTTGGCAGGTTATGATAGGTAACAAAGTCTACCTGAAGCTTGTGTAAGAGCAACCTCCAGAGTAGCCTCTTGACTCTACTTGAACTCTCTCTGCCACTAATACTTTATTAATTACACTTCCTTTCCCCCTTTTGGTCAGGATGTAATTGTTGATCCCACAGGGCCAGGTCTGGATTCATCCCTGGGAGTCCTCTCCCACGTTCCAGGGAGACTTTCATTCCTGGATGTCTTGTCCCACATAGTGGGGAGGGGTATGATTTCACTTGCAGAGTTGGCCTTAGAGTAGTGAGGCCACATCTGAGCAACTAAAGAGGTCCTCCAGAAGTAACTCTTAGGCATGCCTATAGGTAGTCTAAGCTTCTCTACTACCTATATAACCTTCACAAGAGTAAGCCTCATGATCAAGGGAATGGCCTATTGATTTGGGTGTGCCTGAAGTTTGACACAGTATCAGGAAGGTTTAATAGTTCCATATGGTAAGGTTTAATAGTTCCATATTCTTTCTCCCATCCCTCAGGGGACTTTGCCAATACTTTTTGATTATCTGCTTAATATACTGTAGGATGTCTCTAGGCATCACAATAATCTATACAGGATTAAAGGACCTCTTTCTTATTCTGTGCTCCCTTTGTTTCAGTTGTTCAAATGAACTATAAAGATAGGTTGAATTAGATTATGCACTACAGAAAATTTCAGTTCCAGACCAAATAAACCTTTCTTCCATTGGTCTCAAAGAGTATGTGTGGTTCTAAAATATAGACACTATTTTCCTTACCCCTATGCTCTGAATTACTTTGACACCAACCTGTTTGGCTTCATTCTTATCTCTAAATATCAGGTTATATATATAAAACAGCCTCTCAAAATCCGGAAATAATAATCACCACTCCAGACTTAATGTGTCTGCTCTAAAAGCGTACAATCTAGGCCCCTGTTTTCTTACAAGCATTTTCTAAAGGTGACCTTACCATTGTTGTTCTTTTGTTTCTGGCTTATTTTGTCTCACCAAATGTCCCACGTGTTCATTCACATCATTGCATGCCTCACGACTTTGTTCCTTTTTGTAGCAGCACAACCTTTGTTCATAAGTATACACCATCGTTCACCAATCTACTTCTCCATCAGTGCATCCTTCAGCCAGATGCATTCATTGGGCATCAGAGAGAGGGCACAAAGTCCGTAATCAATCAAAATTTTCAATTTTAGATAATTTCATTTTTCCCAAGAGGAAGAAAACCAATGAACACACCCTCGCCAAATAGGAAGTCTAAACTTCCTCATAACTCTTGTCCCTTCCCCCATTATTTACTTCTGCTGAGGTAGTGGTGATGGTTTTCTTTTGAACATAGCTCATAGCATGTAATCAGTTTTTCCTCTACCCTTGACTTAAACACTCTTTGTGCAAGAATCATATCTTTGAAGTAATTCTTGTGAGAATTAATTTATATTTCTAGTGTTAATCAGGGGGACATGTAGGTCTATACAACCCCTTTCAATCTTATTCATCTTCAATATGGTAATATTACTTATAGACCAACCTTCATTCCTATCTATTCCCTTACATTGGAGTTCAACCTTGTCAGCTAATGGTTCGCCCATCTCTAGCTTCCATGTATCTCTAAGTCCCCTATATTCTGTATTATAAGCCTCTGATTATACCTTTATGCTGGTCATAAAAGTAGAATCATACAGTATGTATCCTTTTGTGTCTGGCTAATTTCACTCAGCATTATGTCCTCAAGGTTCATCTATCTCGTCATGTGCTTCAGAACATCATTTTGTCCTACTGCTGCATAATATTCCATTGTACGTATATACCACCTTTTGTTGATCCACTTGTCTGCTGATGGGCATTTAGTTTGTTTCTATGTTTTGGTGATTGTGAATAATGCTGCTTTGAACATCGGCATGCAAATGTCTGTTTGTGTCATTGTTTTCAGCAGCTCTTCTCGGTATATACTGAGTAGTGCTATTGCTGGGTCATAGGGCAACTCAATATTTAGTTTCCTAAGGAACCGCCAAACTGTCTTCCATAGTGGCTGCACCATTATACATTTCCACCAGCATTGCATAAATGTCCCAGTTTCTCCACATCCTCTCCAACATTTATAGTTTCCTGTTCGTTCAATAGCAGCCATTTTTATAGGTGTGAGGTGATTTCTCATTCTAGTCTTGATCTGTATTTCCCATATAGCCAATGAAAATGAGCATCTCTTCATGTGCTTTTGAGCCATGTGTATTTGCTTTTCAGATATTCATATTGTGAGTCCATTTTATAATTGGGTTGTTTGTTCTTTTATTGTTGAGTTGAATGATTTCTTTGTATATATAGGAAATCAAACCTTAGTCCGATATATGATTTCCAAATATTTTCTTTGAGTTGGCTGTCTTTCACCTTTTTTGACAAAGTCTTTTGAAGTGCAGAAATATTTGATTTTGAGGAGTTCCCATTTATCTATTTTTTCTTTTGCTGCTTGTACTTTGGGTCTAAAGTTTAGGAAGCTACCTCCTATTACTAGGTCTTGAAGATGTTTCCCTACATTTTCTTCTAGAAGCTTTATGGTGCTTGTTCTCATATTTAGGTGTTTTATCACTTTGAGTTAATTTTTGTGTAGGGTGTAAGATAGGGGTCCTCTTTCATTCTTTTGGCTATTGATATCCACTTCTACCATGCCCAATTATTGAAAAGACTTTTGTTCCAGTTCAGAGGATTTTGGGGCCTTGTCAAAAATCAATTGGCCATAGATTTGGTGGTCTATTTCACCACTCTCCTTTCAATTCCATTGGTCAGTGCTTTTATCTTTGTGCCAATATCATGCTGTTTTGACCACTGTGGCTTTATAATAGGTTTTAAAGTCAGGGAGTGACTTTAATCCTCCCACTGCATTCTTATTTTTTAGGATGCTTTTTAACTATTTGGGGTCTCTTTCCCTTCCAGATGAATTAGGTAATTAGCTTTTCCAAATTTTCAAAGTAGGTTGTTGGAATTTTGATTGGTACTGTGTTGAATCTGTAGATCAATTTGGGGAGAATTGGCATTTTAACTATATTTAGCCTTCCTATCCATGAGTAGAGAATGTCTTTCCACCTATTTAGATCTCCTTTGATTTCTTTTAGCAATGTTATGTAGTTTTCTGTATTCAAATCCTTTACATCCCTAGTTAAGTTCATTCCTAAGTACTTGATTCTTTTAGTTGCTATTTTGAATGGAATTTTTTCCTTAACTGACTCCTTAACTAGGTCATTGCTTGTGCATAGAAATGTTACTAATTTTTGCACATTAATTTTATATCCCATCACCTTGGTGAATTTGTTTATTAGCTCAAGTAACTTTGCTGTAGATTTCTCAGGATCTTCCAAGTATAACATTATATCATCTGTAAGTAATGAGAGTTTTACTTCTTCCTTTCGAATTTGAATGTCTTTTATTTCTTTGTCCTACCTGATTGCTCTAGCTAGAACTTCTAGCACAATGTTGAGCAATAGTGGTGACAGTAGCCATCCTTGTCTTATTCCTGATCTTAGGGGAAAGCTTTCAGTTTCTCTTCATTGAGTATGATGCTGGCTATCGGTTTTTCATATATTCCCTGTATCATATTGAGGTAATTACCTTTGATTCCTATCTTTTGGAGTGTTTTTATCAGAAAAGGATGCTGAATTTTGTCAAATGCTTTTTCAGCATCAATCAAGATGATCATGTGATTTTTCCCTTTTGATTTGTTAATGTGCTGCATTACATTAATTAATTTTCTTGTGTTGAACCATCCTTGCATTCCTGGTATAAATCCCACTTGATCATGGTGTATAATTCTTTTGTTGTGCTGTTGGATTAGATTTACTAATATTTTATTGAAAATTTCTTCATCTATGTTGATTAGGGTGATTAGCCTGTAGTTTTCCTTTCTTATAGCATCTTTACCTGGTTTTGGTATTAAAATGATATTAACTTCATAAAATTAGATAGGTAGAGTTCCTTTTTCCTCAATTTTTTTGAAAAGTTTGAGCAGGACTGTGTTAGTTCTTTATGGAATGTTTGCTAAAATTCCCCTGTGAAGCCATCTGCCCCTGGGCTTTTCTTTGTAGGAAGATTTTTGATGGCTGATTGAATCTCTTTACTTGTGATTGGTTTGGTGAGATCATCTATTTCTTTGTGAGTCAGTGTAGCTTCTTTGTGTGTTTCCAGGAACTTGTCCGTTTCAGCTAAGTTAATCTAGTTTGTTGGTGTATAGCTGTTCATAGTATCCTCTTATGATTTCTTTTATTTCTTCAAGGTCCCTTCTTATTTCTGATTTTGTTTATTTGCATCCTCTCCCTTTTTTTCTTTGTCAGTCTTGCTAGTGGCCCATCAATTTTATTGACTTTCTCAAAGAACCGACTTTTGGTTTTATTGATTCTTTCTATTGTTCTTTTGTTCTCCCATTCATTTATCTCTGCTTTAGTCTTTGTTATTTCTCTTCTCCTGTTTGCTTTGGGCTTAGCTTGCTGTTCTTTCTCAAGTTCCTGCAGGTGTGATGTTAAGTCCTCGATTTTTGCTTTCTTTTTTTTTTAATATAGGCATGTAGGGCAATACGTTTCCCTCTCAGCACAGCCTTTGCTGCATCCTAGAAATTCTGATAAGTTGTATTCTCATTTTCATATATCTCCAGATAGCTACTGATTTCTCTAGCAATTTCTTCTTTGACCCACTGGTTGTTTAAGAGTGTGTTATTTAATCTCCATATATTTGTGAATGTTCTTGTTCTTTGGTGGTTATTGAGATCCAGCTTCATCCCATTGTGATTAGAGAAAGTGCTTTGGATAATTTCAGTGTTTTTAAATATGAAGACCTGTTTTGTACCCCAGCATATGATCTATCCTGGAGAATATTCTATGAGCATTAGAGAAGAATGTATAACCTTGTGCTTTGGGGTGCAATGACTTATATATGTCTGTTAGGTCTAATTCATTTATCAAATTATTTAACTTCTCTATTTCCTTGTTGATCTTCTTGTCTGGTTGTTCTGTCTATACAGGAGAGTGGGGTATTGAAATCTCCTACTATTATTGTTGAAACATCTGTCGCTCCCTTCAGTTTTGCCAATGTCTGTCTCATGTACTTTGGAGCTCCTTGATTGGGAGTATAAACATTTATGATTCTTGTATCTTCTTGGTGAATTGACCCTTTAATTAGTATATAGTGTCCTTCTTTGTCTCTTATGATGTCTTTACATTTACATTTATATTTTGTCCGTTATTAATATAGCTTACTCCTGCTTTCTTTTGATTACAACTTGCATGGAAAATCTTTTTCCATCCTTTCACTTTCAATCTATTTATATCCTTGTGTTTAAGATGAGTCTCTTGTAAGCAGCATATAGCTGATTATTTTTCTTATTCCGTTCTGCCAATCTGCATCTTTTAATTGGTATGTTTAGTCCGTTAACATTCAAAGTTAACACTGAAAAGGTGCTTCTTGAATCCACCATCTTATCTTTTTTATTGTATTTGTCAGATCTATATATTCTTTTCCTTCTTTTCTTTTTGTATTCTTTAAATTACCCTTAGTGGCACTCTTCAATTCTGTGCCTTCCTCCATACCTCCCTCTCCTGTCTTTTAATTTTTTTCTGCTGGCAGAACTCTTTTTAATATTTCTTGTAGGGCTGGTCTGTTGTTGACAGATTCTTTCAGGACTTCTTTGTCTGTGCAAATTTTAATCTCTCCCTCAGTTTTGAAGGACAGTTTGGCTGGGTACAGAATTCTTGGCTGGAAGTCTTTCTCTTTCAAGATCTTGGATATATCATATCACTGCCTTCTCACCTCCAAGGTGCTAATTGAGTAGTCTGAACTCAATCTTATTTGATTTCCCTTGAATGTAGTAGATTGTTTTTCTCCTGCTGATTTCAGGGTTTTCTGCTTCTCTTCAGCATTTGACAGACTGATCAGTTTGTGCCTTGGGGAAGGCCTATTTGGATTTATTCTGTTTGAAGTTCATTGGGCTTCTTTCACTTATGTGTTTATGTCTTTTATGAGGGTTGGGAAGTTTTCTCCCATTATATCTCAACTACTCTCCCTAGCCCTTTAGTCCTCTCTTCTCCTTCTGGGACACCAATGATTCTAATATTTGTGTGCTTTGTTTTGTTTATCATTTCCCTGAGATCCAATTCAGTTTCTTCCATCTTTTTTGCCATTTACTGTTTTGAGTTTTCGTAGTTATTTATCCTGTCCTCTATATCACTTATTCTTTCTTCTATCTCTTCAGATCTGATGTTGTGTACCTCTAGTATGTTTTTTATTTGGTCAACAGAGTCTTTAATCTCTGTTGTATCTGCTATTTTTCTATTCTTTCAAATTCCTATTTATGCTCTTCTACTCTCTTCTTGATCTCCTTTATGTCACTTGCTATCCCACTTACTGTATTAAGTATAGTTACATGAACATCTTTGATTTGTTATTCTAATATCTGTGTCTCCTCTGGTGTTTTAATTTAGTCATTAGAGAGGGCTATATCTGTCTGCATTGTGATATGCTTAGTGATCTTCTAGTGTCTTCATGGCATGTAAATATCTTGATTGATTTACTTTGGGAGTTGATTTCTTTCAGTAGGCTAAGCTCTTGTCTTCATGGGATGGTTGTTTAGCAGGGCAGTATACGAGGTGGAGCACTCAGTGCAGTGAATTGTTTCAGGGCAGATATAGGCTCAGGTTGAGGATGTTATGCTGATGCTTGTGAATGTCGATACCCAGCGGCCAGGGAGGATGTTGGTGTGTGGGTCCGTGGTCTAGGGGGCATAATCCTGGTGTGTGCTGGTCTAAGGCACAGGGCCCTTTGTGCGCATGCATAGAGCTGTGGCAGCAGGTTGGCATTATGCGTTTGTGCGCTGGGGGCAAGTATGACCCGGTTGTGCAGGTCAGCACTTTCTCAGAGCTGGGAAGTGTGGCTGAGGGCTGTGTGCATGCATGGTTCTAGGACTGCTGTAAAGTGCAATTCCCAGAGCTGAATAACGTGATTGGGGGCCCGTGCACATGTGTGGGCATAGGAGTGCTGTTAACTGATGCATAGAGCTTGAGGGGGTGGGTGGGCAGGATGAGGCTGTGTAACACTATGGGCACTATGGGACAGGGGTAGCCTAGGTATGGAGGTTAGTGCCCGCAGCCTTTGTGTATTGGCAACAGCCTGCAGGGAACAGGGAGGGGGAGGTAGTGCTCAGGTGGAGTGCAGGAGAAGTGGATTTGGCTGCACTTGGGGTGGGGTTGTGGGGTAGGTATGTGTTCTGGGGGCTGGTGGGGTGGGAGCTCCTGAAGTGTGGGGAATGGCAGTGGTTTATGGGATTTGGGTGCATGGGGTGTGGGGTGAGTTGCCGGTCACAGGGCTGTGCTGATGAGGGTAGCAAACTCAAGGAATGTGGCCTGGCTTAATTCCTAGTCCCTGGCTCCCACTTGTGCACTCCTGCCGACTTTGCACCTCCATGTCAGGCTCCAGCCCTCTGCCTCTCAGTTCCTTGGTTTCTGCAACCAGGGCTGCCCCATGTGGTGCAGAAGACTCTCTCAGGTCAGCTGCACTCCCAAATCGCCACCTCAGTCACCCTCCTGTCCCTTCTCTAACTTTTCCTTGGAGCAGGGCTAATCTCGAGCTACTCTATTTGGCCATCTTCCCGAAAGTCCTCCCTAGAGATTTCGTTTTTTAATGTTTTTATTGAGATGTCTTCACATCCTATATAGTCCACCCAAAGTGTACAATAAATGGCTCAGAATATCATCACGTAGTTGTGCATTCATCACTGTGATCATTTTTAGAATATTTGCATCACTCCAGAAAAAAAACAAAAAGAAAAAAAGAAAAACCTCATACGTCCCGTACTTCTTATTGCTCCCTCTCACTGACCACTAATATTGCAATCTACTCATTTTTTTTACTCCTTTTCTGCCCCCCCATTATTTATTTATTTATTTACTCATCTGTCCATACCCAGGATAAAGGGAGTATCAGTCACAAAGTTTTCACAATCACACAGTCACACTGTAAAAAGCTATATAATTATTTAAACATCTTCAGGAATCCAGGCTACTGGAATACAGCTCAGCAGTTTTAGGTATATCCTTCTAGCTATTCTAATACATTAAAAATGAAAAAGGCATGTCTATATAATGCATAATAATAACCTCCAGAATAACCTCTCAACTCTATTTGAAATCTCTCAGCCACTGAAACTTTATTTTGCCTCATTTCTCTCTTCCTCCTTTGGTCAAGAAGGCTTTCTCAATTCCATGATGCTGGGTCCTAGCTCATTCCTGGAGTCTTTTACCACCTTGCAAGGGAGGTTTACACCTCTGGGAGTTATGTCCCATGTAGCAGGGGGAGGACAGTGGGTTCACCTGTTGCTTTGGCTTTTAGAGAGAGGCTACCTCTGAGCAACCAAAGAAGTTCTCTGAGGGGAGTGATTCTTAGGCATAATTATAAATAGGCTTAACTTCTCCTTTTTTTGGAATAAGTTTCTTAAGAGTGAGCTCCAGGAGAGAAAAAGTTCTTTGGTTTGTACATTGAACTCTAAATATACATGTATTCTGCATTAGATTTTATACTTGTGTTTTATGTAATATTCTGTTTTTTTCTTTTTATATTTTGTTTTGTAATTTTTTACTTCACTATTTGACATTATCAAAAATGTGCTCAGTAAATAGTTACTGATTGCCTATTTTCAACTGTCTCTCTTCAGATGAAATTTGCTGTTGATGGGAATCCTCCTATATAGCTTTTAGTTTATTTTTGAGAAATCAATTGAGATAAAATTATGTCTTTGTATAGGTAAACACTTCCCTTTAATGAAAGTGAAAAAAATTGCCACAGTGATTTGGGCACTAACTTTGACATTGTCAGATGGTTTTCCATCACTATTTTATACTTAGGAACTGCATCTCACGGAGGTTAAGTGTGCCGGTTTCAGATCTTGTAACTCCTAGTCGACTGCAGTTATTGCTCTCTGATTGTTCATTTTCTTCACATCCTTATTATTTATCTCCTACCATTAGTATGTAAATACCCCCAGCAAGATTTGTGCTTATATTGTTCATCACTATATACCCTGTGACTACATACCCTATGACCGTATGACATCACTATATAACCTATATCTGGTACTTTGTACTTAAAAAAATTTTTATTGCTCAAACTTCAAGATAACTTTATGATATAGAGATTTTTGCCCTTTCATTTTGCAGATTTGGGAACTAAGTCTAAATTATTTATCAAATATTTATTGACCACCTCCTGTGTCCCAGTAATTAAATGATTTGCCCAATTTTCTTGCAAATCTTACTTAATAGCATTATTTTAAAAGGGTAAAATGAAATATATGGTTGCATTTAAAGCCAGGTCCTCTGACTTCTACTCTAGTCCAGTCCTGTGAATCCTATGGCATGTAATTTGATATTTTAAAAAATATTAATTTAAAACATGCATATATATATCAAATGCTCTTTACTATATATATATATATATAGTAAAGAGCATTTGATATATAAATGCAAACATTAAAAATAAAGCTTAAGTCTCACTTTGTCATCACTCCCGTTTCCTGCCCTCTCTTTAAAGTCATTCACTACTATTTGGTATAAAGCCCTTTGCTCCACCTTTACAATGAGAATGTGTTTGCATGTGTTTTTTCTTTTCCTTTTTTTTTTATGTTGTGATCATTCATTCTACATATATAATCAGTAATTCATAATATCACATAGTTGCATATTCATCATCATGATCATTTCTTAGAACATTTACATAAATTCAGAAAAAGAAATAAAAAGACAACAGAAAAAAATTCATACATGACATGCCCCCACCCCCCCCTCATTGATCACTAACATTTCAATCTAAATTTATTTTAACATTTGTTCCCCCTATTATTTATTTTTAATCTGTATGTTTTACTTGTCTGTTGAAAAGGTAAATAAAAGGAGCATCAGACACAAGGTTTTCACAATCACACAGTCACATTGTGAAAGCTGTATCATTATATCGTCATCTTCAAGAAACATGGCTATTGGAGCACAACTCTACATTTTCAGGCAGTTCCCTCCAGCCTCTCCATTACATCTTGACTAACAAGGTGATATCTATTTAATGCGTAAGAATAACTTCCAGGATAACCTCTCGACTCTGTTTGGAAACTCTCAGCCATTGACACTTTATTTTGTCTCATTTTGCTCTTCCCCCTTTTGGTCGAGAAGGTTTTCTCAGTCCCTTGATGGTGAGTCTGAGCTCATTCCAGGATTTCTGTCCCATGTTGCCAGGAAGGTCCACACCCCTGGCAGTCATGTCCCACATAAACAGGGTGAAGGTGGTGAGTTTGCTTGTTGTGTTGGCTGGATGCATGTGCTTTATAAATTTTATCATGTTATATATTCAGCATCTTTGCTGTTTTCATTCAACAACACATTTTGGATATTTTTCTATTCCTAGCATCAATCTAACTCTTCCTCATCTTTTTGTTTAAACCTCTGTAAAGTAGATTTAACTCTTGATTCTACTATTAATGAATATTTAACTTTTTTCTTTTTCTTTTTTTTAATATTACAGTGGCTGTTATAGAGAACTCATCATGTATGTCTTCCAGGGTACATTAGTAAATAGGGTAAATAATGAGAATTGGAATTTCTGTCCAAAGAGGTTGTTCCAATTTATGCTTCCATTTCCCTTTGCATTTAATGTTGTCAGACTTGAAAAGTTTTGCATATTTTGCAGCTAAGAAATGACTTCTCATTTTAGTTTTCATTATTCAGATTATTGATGAGGTTGAACATTTAGCAATTTGACTTTTCTGGGAATTGCCTGTTTTTATCAACCCATTTTTCTGTTTTTTTGTTTGTTTCTATTTTTCTTATTGATTTGTAGTTCTTTATATGTTTTGAATAATAGTTTTTCTTGTTTGTATTTTAACTTTATCTTTATTATATAGCAGTGTTAAGTTTTAATGTTGTAAAAATTTGTCTTCTCCCTTTTTCTTTTTGTTATTTAAAAAGTGATTCCCAAAGGTTATCAACTTGCCCTCCTATTTTTCTAATTCTTTATGACTTTTGTTTTCGGTGTTTATATCTTTAGTGCATTCTTGCTTATTTTAGTAAGAAGCAAAACTTTTTTTTTCTTTTTGAGTAAATGGATAGATAATTGTCAGATTATCTGAATTGTATAATCTACTTTTCCTAGATTGTTTATTAGAAGCATATCCATCAGATTCAACACTGAGGGCGGGGTTTGCAATGAGAACTGTTGCCTGAAAATGTTCTTTTATTCGGGTTAATTATTTTAGTATCTATTATGTCAGGAGGCCAAGAATAAATAGTCTTTTCAGTAAGAGAAATATTTATAAGGCCATCTTAATTGAAAATACCATAGCTATAATTCTTCATGATGTAACTACTCTGTAATGAAAACCTGCAGTAAGGAACATCACTCTTATATTTGTAAACAAGCTTATCCTTTTAAGGAAAATCTCCTTAGTTTACATTTTCTTTCCTACATAAAGGAAAATAGGGTAGCATGATTGTCAACCAAAACTTTGAGTAACTAAGTAATTAAGTTTCCACTATGAGAATCTGCTGCCTACTTGATTTTTGACGTTGGTAGAACTTAATAGGCCAGTGATTCTCAAACTTGGATTAGAAATCCTTTTGGGGGGCTTGTTGAAATATGAATTGCTAGACCCTACCTCATGAGTTTTGATTCTGTATGCCTAGGGTGAGGCCTGAGAATTTGCATTTCTAGCAAGTTTGCTTGTGAGATTGATGCTGCAGGCCCAGGCACTACCCTTTGAGAATCATGTGGTAGACTGAGTAGAGGAGACGCAGAGCTGATGGGAGGTGGAAGGTGGCAGGGGGGACGCCTGGAAGGCCTGGTGGATTAAGAACGTTACAACCTTTTGAATTTTTGCCCTCAATGTGTTTTATCTTACCTTATTCTGGTTGCTAATTATGGATCTAACAAAGATTTAGCTTTGTATGTCATCTTGATCGTTCTCAATTTACCACAACTGTAATCAATTTCTTGATTTATAAAAATTCTTTTCATAGATTTGTAAATGTCCTTCTCTGTAAAATCTCTGTCTCAGTCTTACAGGATCATTTTTGGAATATGTACTTAGAAAATAGTAAATGTTCAACAAGTGTAGGCTGCTATTATTATCATATATTATATTTAAGACCTTAGTATCCAGTATACCTCACTAGTTCTGAACTGTCAATGCCGAAAGATATGTTTTCCAGAGCTACTTTTTCTGAGTGTCTTTGAGTTCTTTCCAAATGTAGTTCCAGGTGCAGATGATATCAGCAGGGCTATTTTGCTTTTGGAAAGAGTGAAGCATAGAGAGACTGATTTACCATCCAATTCTGCACTTTTGAAGATCAGTCCAACATTAATGTTACTTTAAAAAATTAGAACCACGTGGAAATTACTGAGAACTTTATCTCTGTTTTGCTTATTTCATGTAGGAATTCTTGGCATATATGCCACCAGAACTCTGTCCTTTTAATTCGCCTATATTGCACTTTTGTAGTATGTTTCTGGATAACTTAAAATTGCTGATAGTAAAAATGAGGACCTGTAAAGATGTAAAAAGATTGAGGGTACATGTTAAAGATTTTACAACATTGATGCTTTGGGTGATTTTAAGCACAGTGCGTCCTTTTGTATTGTTGATTGTTTTAGCATTCCTATTAATGATTTAAAGAGCTGGGTAATACATTTTACTGTACTTTGTTTTTTCAGTTTTGCTAACCTAGCATTTAAGATGCAAATTTTACTGTTGCCCTTTTTCTCCTTTATGTAACTTATGTTTTCAATAGACATTTCAGAGCAGAGGCTGTGATGCCTGACACAGACAGATGTGAGGTACATTTCTATATTTCTACAATATTCCCTTCTGTGAATCAGGAGAATCATTGTTGCCAGAGATACAGTGTATGGTTTTCTCATTTGTCTCTTAACTTCTATGTTTCTTTATTTTCTTTTTAGGTGATACAGTCAATATTGGAGATGTAGCCTACAAGTTGAAAACTCCTAAGAACCCGGAACTTGTACCACAGAACTATAGTAAGAAATATTCATTTGTTTATTTTAACTTTTCATTATGGGAATTTTCAAACATACATAAAACTAGAGTGGATAAGATGAGCCCTGGGGCAGGCCACGGTGGCTCAGCAGATAAGAATGCTTGCCTGCCATGCCTGAGGACCTGGGTTCGAATCCCGGTGCCTGCCCATGTTAAAAAAAAAAAAAAAAAAAGGTGAGCCCTGATGTACTTAACATCCATCTTCAACATTTATCAATATTTAAGCCATTCTCATTTTATGTAACCCTATTTTTTAATTTATTATTATTTTTTAATACCAAAAAACACCAAGCAAACGCAAACATTCTTAATTTTTGATCATTCCGTTCTACATATATAATCAGTAATTCACAATATCGTTACATAGTTGCATATTCATCGTCATGATCATTTCATAGAACATTTGCATCAATTCAGAAAAAGAAATAAAAAGAAAAGAGAAAAAAATTCATACATACCATACCCTTTACCCCTCCCTTTCGTTGATCTCTAGCATTTCAATCTAAATTTATTTTAACATTTGTTCCCCCTATTATTTATTTTTATTCCATATGTTTTACTCATCTGTTGATAAGGTAGATAAAAGGAGCATCAGACACGAGATTTCACAATCACACAGTCACATTGTGAGTTCTATATCATTATACGATCATTTCCAAGAAACATGGCTACTGGAACACAGCTCTACATTTTCAGGCAGTTCCCTCCAGCCTCTCCATTACATCTTGACTAACAAGGTGGTATCTATTTATGTGTAAGAATAACCTCCAGGATAACCTCTTGACTCGGTTTGGAATCTCTCAGCCGTTGATACTTTATTTTGTCTCATTTCTCTCTTCCCCCTTCTGGTCGAGAAGGTTTTCTCAATCCCTTGATGCTAAGTTTAAGCTCATTCTAGGATTTCTGTCCCACACTGCCAGGAAGGTCCACATCCCTGGGAGTCATGTCCCATGTAGACAAGAGAAGGGTGGTGAGTTTGCTTGTTTTGTTGGCTGGAGAGAGAGAGGCCACATCTTAGCAACAAAAGAGGTTAACTTGGGGGTGACTCTTAGGCCTAATTTTAAGTAGGCTTGACCTCTCCTTTGTGGAGTTAAGTTTCATATGAACAAACCCCAAGACTGGGGGCTCAGCCTATTGCTTTGGTTGTCTGCACTGCTTGTGAGAATATCAAGAATTCAACTTGGGAAAGTTGAATCTTCCCCGTTTCTCACCATTCCCCCAAGGGGACTTTGCGAATACTTTTTTATTCATTGTTCAAATCACTCTGGGATTTATTGGGGCTTCACTCTGGACAAACCAACAAAATCTCTTATGTCCTACTCAAGGTTCCATGTACTTACGGTGTTCAGTTAAGCTGTCTACATAAGTTATATTCAGAAATGCACTAATCAAAAGATAAATTTTATACCAAATAGACATTTTTGCTTTAGTCTCACACGTAAGTTAAAATATTAATTGCCATCTATTTTCAACACCCTACAGTAATGACATTCCTTTGTTCTTCTTCATGCAAAAACATTTTTTAAATTTGTATATTTAGTCACTATCATTATACACTCTGGGCATTCCTAGATTATACCATCTCAGCCTTTACTGTCTATCTTTCTTACTGATTTCATTTGGGTCCCCAGTCCTCCTCCCTTTATCATTCTCACATTCAGCTTCATTCATTGTTTTAGCATAATTGTATTACAGTTAGGTAGTATTGTGCTGTCCATTCTGAGGTTTTACAATCAGTCCTGTTGTACAATCTGTATCCCTTCAGCTCCAATTACCCAATATCTTACTCTATTTCTATCTCCTGATGGTCTCTGTTATCAATGAAAATCTCCAAGTTTATTCTCTAATGTCAGTTCATATCAGTGAGACCATACAGTATTTGTCTTTTTGTTTCTGGCTAATCTCACTCAGCATAATGTCCTTAAGGTCTACCCCATGTTACATGCTTCATGACTTTATTCTGTCTTACAGCTGCCTAATATTCCATCATATGTATATACCACAGTTTGTTTAGCCACTCATCTGTTGATGGACGTTTTGGCTGTTTTCATCTCTTGGCAATTGTAAATAATGCTGCTGTAAACATTGGTGTGCAAATGTCTGCTTGTGTCCTTGCCCTCATGTCCTCTGAATAGATACTGTGGTAGTTAGATTCAGTTGTCAACTTGGCCAGGTGAAGGCACCTAGTTCTGTTGCTGTGGACATGAGCCAATGGTAGATGAATCTCATTTGTTGCTAATTACATCTGCAGTCGGCTAGGAGGTGTGTCTGCTGCAGTGAGTGACGTTTGACTTAATTGGCTTGTGCTTAAATGAGAGAACGCAATGTAGCACAGTTTAAGCAGCTCGGCATTCCTCATCTCAGCACTCGCAGCTCAGCCCAGGCCCTTGGAGATGCAGAAAGAAGTCGCCCTGGGGAAAGTTGTTGGAACCCAGGGGCCTGGAGAGAAGACCAGCAGAGACCATCCTGTGCCTTCCACGTAAGAAAGAACCTCAGTGGAAAGTTAGCTGCCTTTCCTCTGAAGAACCAACAGAATAAATCCCCTTTTATTAAAAGCCAATCCGTCTCTGGTGTGTTGCATTCCTGCAGCTAGCAAACTAGAACAGATACCTAGCGATGGTATTGCCGGATCATATGGCAATTTTATACTGGGCTTCGCGAGGAACTGCCACACTGCCTTCCACAGTGGTTGTACCATTTGACATTCCTACCAACACTGGATAAGTGTGCCTCTTTCTCCACATCCTCTCTAGCACTTGTCATTTTCTGTTTTATTGATTATGGCCATTCTGGTGGGTGTGAGATGACATCTCATTGTGGTTTTGATTTGCATTTCTCTAATAGCCAGGGAAGTTGAGCATCTTTTCCTGTGCCTTTTAGCCATTTGTATTTCCTCTTCTGTGAAGTGTCTGTTCATGTCTTTTGCCCATTTTATAATTGGGTTGTCTGTCTTTTTGTTGTTGAGTTGAACATTCTCTTTATATATTCTGGATACTAGACCTTTATCTGATATATAATTTCCAAATATTGTCTCCCATTGTGTAGGCTGTCTTTTTACTTTCTTGACAAAGGTCTTTGATGCACAAAGGTGTTTAATTTTGAGGAGTTCCCATTTCTTTCTTTCTTTCTTCAGTGCTTGTGCTTTCGTTGTAAGGTCTAGGAAACCACCTCCTATTATAAGATTGATAAGATATTTCCCTGCATTTTGTTCTGAAAGTTTTATGTTTATGTTTGTGATCCATTTTGAGTTAATTTTTGTAGAGGGTGTGAGATATGAATCCTCTTTCATTCTTTTGTATGTGGATATCCAGTTCTCTAGGCATCATTTATTGAAGAGACTGTTCTGTTCCAGGTGAGTTGACTTGACTGCCTTATCAAAGATCAATTGTCCATAGATGAAAGGGTCCATTTCTGAACACTCAATTCTATTCCATTGGTCAATATATCTATCTTTATGCCAGTACCGTGCAGTTTTCACCACTGTAGCTTCTTAATATACCTTAAAATCAGGTAGCATGAGGCCTCCAACTTCATTTTTCTTTCTCAGGATAGTTTTAGCTGTTCGGGGCACCCTGCCCCTCCAGATGAATTTGGTTATTGGTTTTTCTATTTCTGAAAAGTAAGTTTTTGGGATTTTAATTGATATTGCATTGAATCTGTAAATCAATTTAGGTAGAATTGACATCTTAACCCTGTTTAGTCTTCTAATCCATGAACATGGTATGCCCTTCCATTTATTTAGGTCTTCTGTGATTTCTTTTAACAATTTCTTGTTGTTTTCCTTGTATGGGTCTTTCGTCTCTTTAATTAAATTTATTCCTAGATATTTTATTCTTTTGGTTGCAATTTTAAATGGAATTTTTTTTCTTGATTTCCCCCTCAGATTGTTCATTACTAGTGTATAGAAACACTACAGGTTTTTTAGACGTTGCTCTTGTAACCTGCTACTTTGCTGTACTCATTTATTAGCTCTAGTAGTTTTGGTGTGGATTTTTCAGGGTTTTCAACATATAATATCATGTCATCTGCAAACAGTGTGAGTTTTACTTCTTCTTTTCCAATTTTGATGCCTTGCATTTCTTTTTCTTGTCTAATTGCTCTGGCTAGAACTTCCAACCCAATGTTGAATAACAGTGGTGATAGTGGACATCCTTGTCTTGTTCCTGATCTTAGGGGGAAAGTTTTCAGTTTTTCCCCACTGAGAATGATGTTTTCTGTTGGTTTTTCATATATTCCCTTTATTATGTTGAGGAAGTTCCCTTCTATTCCTAACTTTTGAATTGTTTTCAACAAGAAAGGGTGTTGAATTTTGTCAAATGCTTTCTGTATCAATCGAGATGATCATGAAGTTTTTCTGCTTTGGTATGATATATTACATTAATTGATTTTCTTATGTTGAACCATCCTTGCATACCTGGAATGAATCCTGCTTGGTCAACGTGTATAATTTTATTAATGTGCTGCTGGATTCAATTTGCAAGAATTTTGTTGAGGATTTTTGCATCTATATTTATTAGCACAATCGGTCTGTAGTTTCTTTTCTTGTAGTATCTTTGTCTGGCTTTGGAATGAGGGTGATGTTGGCTTCGTAGAATGAGTTAGGTAGCTTTCCCTCCTCTTCAATGTTTTGGAAGAGTTTGAGCAGGATTGGTACTAATTCTTTCTTGAATGTTTGGTAGAATTCACATGTGAAGCCATCTGGCCCTGGAGTTTTCTTTTTGGGAAGCTTCTTAATAACTAATTCAGTTTCTTTACTTGTGATCGGTTTGTTGAAGTCGCCTATTTCTTCTTGAGTCAATGTTGGTTGTTCATGCCATTCTAGGAGGTTGTCCATTTCATCTACATTGTCATATTTATTAGCATAAAGTTGTTCATAGTATCCTCTCATTACTTCCTTTATTTCTGTGGGGTTGATGGTTATGTCTCCTCTTCCATTTCTGATTTTATTTATTTGCATCCTCTCTGTTCATTTTTAAACAATTTTATTTTCACATCATACAGTCCAACCTAAGTTAATAGACATGACTTCATCACTGTAATTAATATTAAGCCATTTCCTTTTCTTCCACATAAAATCCATACCTCTCTCCCATGCCCCCCGCTTAATGATTCGTTTTGGCATAATGCCTTTGTTACTTTTAGTGGAAGAATATTGCAGTGTTACTGTTGACTATAGACCCTAGCTTGCATTGATTGTACCTTTTCCTGTATGCCATTCATTTTCAAGCCTTTGCAATGTTGACATTCATTTGTTCTCCCTCATGCAAAAATGTTTTTATATTTGCACATTTACTTACCACCATTTTCCACTCTCGGCTTTCCTAACTTATGCTGTTTCAGTGTTTATCCTCTTATCTTTCCTTCTGGTTTCATTCATGCCCCCAGTCCTCCTCCCTCAACCATTTTCATATTCAGCTTCCTTTAGTGTTCCTCTATTATTGTGCTACCATCAGGTAGTATTGTGCTGTCTGTTTCTGAATTTTTATAATCAGTCCTGTTGTACAGTCTGTATTTCTTCAGCATTAAATGCCACTTTCCTCTTTCTATCTCCTAGTAACTTGTGTTCTTAACTTTAACTCTCAAAGTTCACTCATTAGTGTTAGTTCATATTTGTGAGATCATACAGCATTTGTCCTTTTGTTTCTGACTAATTTCACTCAGCACAGTATCTTCAAGGTTCATCCACATTGTTACATCTTTCCTGACTTTATTCTCTTACAGCTGCATAGTATTCCATCATACATATATACTACAGCTTGTTTAGCCACTTATCTGTTGATGGATGTGTTGGTTTGAAAGGATGTATGTCCCCTAGAGAAGCCATGTTTTAATCAAAATCCCATTTTGTAAAGGGATTTTCAATACTGTATGTTTGAAAGTGTAATTAGATCATCTCCTTGGAGATGTAATTTGATCAAGAGTGGTTGCTAAGCTCAGTTAGGTGACGACATGTCTCCACCCATTTGGGTGGGTCTTGGTAAGTTTCTGGAGTTCTATAAAAGAGGAAACATTTGGGGGAATAAGAGACTCAGAGAGAGCAGAGCAGAATGACTGCCACGATAAGCAGAGTCCACCAGCCAGCGACCTTTGGAGATGAAGAAGGAAAATGCCTCCCAGCTTCATGAAACAAGAAACCAGGAGAAGGAGGTAGCAGATGACACCATGTTCACCATGTGCTTTTCCAGATGAGGGAGAAACTCTGACTGTGTTCGCCATGTGCCCTACCACTTGAGAGAGAAACCTTGAACTTCATTGACCTTCTTGAATCAAGTTATCTTTCCTTGGATGCTTTAGAACTGTATACTAGCAACATATTAAATTCCCCCTTTAAAAGCCATTCCATTTCTGGTATATTGCATTCCAGCAGCTAGCAAACTAGAACAATAGACATTTGGGCTGTTTGCATCTCTTGGTAATCATAAATAATGCTGCTGTAAACATCGGTGTGATAATATCCATTTGTGTCTTTATCTTCAGTTCCTCCGAATACATACCTAGTAATTGGATTGCTGGATCATATGGCAGTTCTATAATTAGCTTCTGAGGACCACCAAACTGTCTTCCAGAGCAGTTGTACCGTTTTACATTTCCATCAACAGTGGATAAGTGTGCCTCTTTCTCCATATCCTCTCCTGTGCTTGTCATTTTCTGTGGGGTTTTTTTTTTTTTTTTTTTTTTTTTTTGGATAACAGGCCATTCTAGTGGGTGTCAGATGATATATTATTGTCGTTTTGATTTGCATTTCCCTCATAGCCAGTGAAGTTGAGCATCATTTCATGTGTCTTTTGGCCATTTGTATTTCCTCTTCTGAGAAGTGTCTGTTCATGTATTTTGCCCATTTTAAAATTGGGTTGTTCATCTTTTTTTGTTGAATTCAAGAATCTCTTTATGTATTTTGGATATTAAACCCTTATCTGCTATGTGGTTTCCAAATATTGTCTCCCATTGTATAGGCTGCCTTTTTACTTTCCTGACAAATTCTTTGGTACACAAAAGAATTCTGAGGCAATCCCATTTATCAATTTCTTTTTTTGATACCCGTGCTTAGGGTGTAAAGTCTAGGAAACCACTTCCTATTACAAGATTTATAAGGTATTCCCCTACATTTTCTTCTAAGAATTTTATGGTCTTAACCCTAATGTTTAGGTCTTTGATCCAGTTCACTTTTGTGTAAGTTGTGGGTATGGATCCTCTTTGATTCTTTTGCATACGGATATCCAGTTCTCCAAAGACCATTCATTGAAGAGGCTGCTCTGTCTCAGGTGGGTTGACTTGACTGGTTTATGAAAGATCAGTTGTCCATAGATTAGAGGGTCTGTTTCTGAACACTCTATTCTATTCCATTGGTTATTATGTCTATCTTTATGCTAGTATCGTGCTCTTTTAACCACTATTGCTTCGTAATATGCTTTAAAGTCAGATAGAAGACCTCCTACTTCATTTTATTTTTGCAAAATATTTTTAGCTATTTGGGGTACCCTGCCCTTCCAAATAAATTTGGTTATTGGTTTTTCTATTTCTGCAAAGTAAGTTTTTGGGATTTTAATTGGTACTGCATTGAATCTATAAATCAATTTGGGTAGAAATGACATCTTAACTGTATTTAGTTTTCCAATCCTTGAACATGGTATGCCCTTCCATTCAGTTAGGTCTTCCATGATTTGTTATAGCAATTTCTTGTAGTTTTCTGTGTATAGGTCTTTTGTATAATTTATTCCTAAATATTTGATTCTTTTCGTTGCTATTGTAAATGGGTTTTTTTTTTTTCTTGATATCCTCTTCAGATTGCTCATTACTAGTATATAGAAACACTAAAGATTTTTGGGTATTGATCTTGTGTCCTGCCACTTTGGTTTGTCATTTATTAGCTCTAGTAGCTTTGCTGTAGATTTTCCAGAATTTTTGATCTATGGTATCATGTCATCTGCAAATAGTAAGAATTTTACTTCTTCTTTTCTCATTTGGATGCCTTTTATTTCTTTTTCTTGTTTAATTGCTCTGTGTAGAATTTCCAGCACAGTGTTGAATGACAGTGGTGACAGCAGGCATCCTTGTCTTGTTCCTGATCTTAGAGAGAAAGCTTTTGGTCTTTCCCCATTGAGGATGATGTTAGCTGTGGGTTTTTCATATATTCCCTTTATCATGTTGAGAAAGTTCCTTTCTGTTCATATCCTTTGAAGTGTTTTCATCAAGAAAGGATCTGAATTTTGTCAAATGCCTTTTCTGCATCAGTCGAGATGATCATGTGGCATTTCTCCTTTGATTTATTGATGTGGTATATTACATTAATTGATTTTCTTGTGTTGAACGATCCTTGCATACTTGGAATAAATCCTACTTGGTCATGGTGTATAATTCTTTTAATGTGCTGCTGGGTTTGATCTGCAAAAATTTTTTGAGGATTTTTGCATCTATATCATTAAGGAGATTGGTCTGTAATTTTCTTGTCTTGTAATATATTTGTCTGGCTTTGGTATTAGGGTGATGTGACTTCATAGAATGAATTAGATTGTTTTTCCTTATCTTCAGTTTTTTTAAGGAGTTTGAATAGGGGTGGTACTAATTCTTTCTTGCATGCTGGGTAGAATCACAGGTGAAGCCATCTGGTCATGGACTTTTCCTTTTTGGGAGCTTCTTGATGACTGATTCAATCTCTTTACTTTTGATAGGTTTGTTGAGGGCATCTATTTCTTCTTTTTTTTTTTTTTTGATTTTTTTTTTATTAATTAAAAAAGAATTAACAAAACAATTAGAAATCATTCCAATCTACATGTACAATCAGTAATTCTTAATAACATCACATAGTTGCATATTCATCATTTCTTAGTACATTTGCATCGATTTAGAAAAAGAAATAAAAAGACAACAGAATAAGAATTAAAACAATAATAGAAAGAAAAAAAAACAAAAAAAACAAAAACAAAAAACCTATACCTCACATGCAGCTTCATTCAGTGTTTTAACATAATTGCATTACAATTGGGTAGTATTGTGCTGTCCATTTCTGAGTTTTTACATCCAGTCCCGTTGTACAGTCTGTATCCCTTCATCTCCAATTATCCCTTCTCTTTTTTTTTTTTTTTTTAATTAACGGAAAAAAAGAAATTAACCCAACATTTAGAGATCATACCATTCTACACATGCAATCATTAATTCTTAACATCATCACATAGATGCATGATCATCATTTCTTAGTACATTTGCTTTGGTTTAGAAGAACTAGCAACATAACCGAAAAAGATATAGAATGTTAATATAGAGAAAAAAATAAAAGTAATAATAGTAAAATCAAAACAAAACAACACAAAACAAAACAAAAACCTATAGCTCAGATGCAGCTTCATTCAGTGTTTTAACATGATTACTTTACAATTAGGTATTATTGTGCTGTCCATTTTTGAGTTTTTGTATCTAGTCCTGTTGCACAGTCTGTATCCCTTCAGCTTCAATTACCCATTGTCTTACCCTGTTTCTAACTCCTGCTGAACTCTGTTACCAATGACATATTTCAAGTTTATTCTCGAATGTCCGTTCACATCAGTGGGACCATACAGTATTTGTCCTTTAGTTTTTGGCTGGATTCACTCAGCATAATATTCTCTAGGTCCATCCATGTTATTACATGGTTCATAAGTTTATCTTGTCTTAAAGCTGCATAATATTCCATCGTATGTATATACCACAGTTTGTTTAGCCACTCTTCTGTTGATGGAGATTTTGGCTGTTTCCATCTCTTTGCAATTGTAAATAATGCTGCTATAAACATTGGTGTGCAAATGTCCGTTTGTGTCTTTGCCCTTAAGTCCTTTGAGTAGATACCTAGCAATGGTATTGCTGGGTCGTATGGCAGTTCTATATTCAGCTTTTTGAGGAACCGCCAAACTGCCTTCCACAGTGGTTGCACCCTTTGACATTCCCACCAACAGTGGATAAGTGTGCCTCTTTCTCCGCATCCTCTCCAGCACTTGTCATTTTCTGTTTTGTTGATAATGGCCATTCTGGTGGGTGTGAGATGATATCTCATTGTGGTTTTGATTTGCATTTCTCTAATGGCCAGGGACATTGAGCATCTCTTCATGTGCCTCTTGGCCATCCGTATTTCCTCTTCTGAGAGGTGTCTGTTCAAGTCTTTTTCCCATTTTGTAATTGGGTTGGCTGTCTTTTTGTTGTTGAGATGAACAATCTCTTTATAAATTCTGGATACTAGACCTTTATCTGATATATCATTTCCAAATATTGTCTCCCATTGTGAAGGCTGTCTTTCTACTTTCTTGATGAAGTTCTTTGATGCACAAAAGTGTTTAATTTTGAGGAGTTCCCATTTATTTATTTCCTTCTTCAGTGCTCTTGCTTTAGGTTTAAGGTCCATAAAACCGCCTCCAGTTGTAAGATCCATAAGATATCTCCCAACATTTTCCTCTAACTGTTTTATGGTCTTAGACCTAATGTTTAGATCTTTGATCCATTTTGAGTTAACTTTTGTATAGGGTGTGAGAGATGGGTCTTCTTTCATTCTTTTGCATATGGATATCCAGTTCTCTAGGCACCATTTATTGAAGAGACTGCTCTGTCCCAGGTGAGTTGGCTTGACTGCCTTATCAAAGATCAAATGTCCATAGATGAGAGGGTCTATATCTGAGCACTCTATTCGATTCCATTGGTCGATATATCTATCTTTATGCCAATACCATGCTGTTTTGACCACTGTGGCTTCATAATATGCCTTAAAGTCAGGCAGCGCGAGACCTCCAGCTTCGTTTTTTTTCCTCAAGATGTTTTTAGCAATTCGGGGCACCCTGCCCTTCCAGATAAATTTGCTTATTGGTTTTTCTATTTCTGAAAAATAAGTTGTTGGGATTTTGATTGGTATTGCATTGAATCTGTAAATCAATTTAGGTAGGATTGACATCTTAACTATATTTAGTCTTCCAATCCATGAACACGGTATGCCCTTCCATCTATTTAGGTCTTCTGTGATTTCTTTTAGCAGTTTTTTGTAGTTTTCTTTATATAGGTTTTTTGTCTCTTTAGTTAAATTTATTCCTAGGTATTTTATTCTTTTAGTTGCAATTGTAAATGGGATTCGTTTCTTGATTTCCCCCTCAGCTTGTTCATTACTAGTGTATAGAAATGCTACAGATTTTTGAATGTTGATCTTGTAACCTGCTACTTTGCTGTACTCATTTATTAGCTCTAGTAGTTTTGTTGTGGATTTTTCCGGGTTTTCGACGTATAGTATCATATCGTCTGCAAACAGTGATAGTTTTACTTCTTCCTTTCCAATTTTGATGCCTTGTATTTCTTTTTCTTGTCTAATTGCTCTGGCTAGAACCTCCAACACAATGTTGAATAATAGTGGTGATAGTGGACATCCTTGTCTTGTTCCTGATCTTAGGGGGAAAGTTTTCAATTTTTCCCCATTGAGGATGATATTAGCTGTGGGTTTTTCATATATTCCCTCTATCATTTTAAGGAAGTTCCCTTGTATTCCTATCTTTTGAAGTGTTTTCAACAGGAAAGGATGTTGAATCCTGTCGAATGCCTTCTCTGCATCAATTGAGATGATCATGTGATTTTTCTGCTTTGATTTGTTGATATGGTGTATTACATTAATTGATTTTCTTATGTTGATCCATCCTTGCATACCTGGGATGAATCCTACTTGGTCATGATGTATAATTCTTTTAATGTGTTGTTGGATACGATTTGCTAGAATTTTATTGAGGATTTTTGCATTTGTATTCATTAGAGAGATTGGTCTGTAGTTTTCTTTTTTTGTAATATCTTTGCCTGGTTTTCGTATGAGGGTGATGTTGGCTTCATAGAATGAATTAGGTAGTTTTCCCTCCACTTCGATTTTTTTGAAGAGTTTGAAGAGAATTGGTACTAATTCTTTCTGGAACGTTTGGTAGAATTCACATGTGAAGCCATCTGGTCCTGGACTTTTCTTTTTAGGAAGCTTTTGAATGACTAATTCAATTTCTTTACTTGTGATTGGTTTGTTGAGGTCATCTATGTCTTCTTGAGTCAAAGTTGGTTGTTCATGTCTTTCCAGGAACCCGTCCATTTCATCTAAATTGTTGTATTTATTAGCGTAAAGTTGTTCATAGTATCCTGTTATTACCTCCTTTATTTCTGTGAGGTCAGTAGTTATGTCTCCTCTTCCATTTCTGATCTTATTTATTTGCATCCTCTCTCTTCTTCTTTTTGTCAATCTTGCTAAGGGCCCGTCAATCTTATTGATTTTCTCATAGAACCAACTTCTGGCCTTATTGATTTTCTCTGTTGTTTTCATGTTTTCAATTTCATTTATTTCTGCTCTAATCTTTGTTATTTCTTTCCTTTTGCTTGCTTTGGGGTTAGCTTGCTGTTCTTTCTCCAGTTCTTCCAAATGGATAGTTAATTCCTGCATTTTTGCCTTTTCTTCTTTTCTGATATAGGCATTTAGAGCAATAAATTTCCCTCTTAGCACTGCCTTTGCTGCGTCCCATAAGTTTTGATATGTTGTGTTTTCATTTTCATTCGCCTCGAGGTATTTGCTAATTTCTCTTGCAATTTCTTCTTTGACCCAGTCGTTGTTTAGGAGTGTGTTGTTGAGCCTCCACGTATTTGTGAATTTTCTGGCACTCTGCCTATTATTGATTTCCAACATCATTCCTTTATGGTCCGAGAAAGTGTTGTGTAAGATTTCAATCTTTTTAAATTTGTTAAGACTTGCTTTGTGACCCAGCATATGGTCTATCTTTGAGAATGATCCATGAGCACTTGAGAAAAAGGTGTATCCTGCTGTTGTGGGATGTAATGTCCTATAAATGTCTATTAAGTCTAGTTCATTTATAGTAATATTCAGATTCTCTATTTCTTTGTTGATCCTCTGTCTAGATGTTCTGTCCCTTGATGAGAGTGGTGAGTTGAAGTCTCCAACTATTATGGTATATGAGTCTATTTCCCTTTTCAGTGTTTGCAGTATATTCCTCACGTATTTTGGGGCATTCTGATTCGGTGCGTAAATATTTATGATTGTTATGTCTTCTTGTTTAATTGTTCCTTTTATTAGTATATAGTGTCCTTCTTTGTCTCTTTTAACTGTTTTACATTTGAAGTCTAATTTGTTGGATATTAGTATAGCCACTCCTGCTCTTTTCTGGTTGTTATTTGCATGAAATATCTTTTCCCAACCTTTCACTTTCAACCTATGTTTATCTTTGGGTCTAAGATGTGTTTCCTGTAGACAGCATATCGAAGGATCCTGTTTTTTAATCCATTCTGCCAATCTATGTCTTTTGATTGGGGAATTCAGTCCATTGACATTTAGTGTTATTACTGTTTGGATAATATTTTCCTCTAACATTTTGCCTTTTGTATTATATATATCATATCTGATTTTCCTTCTTTCTACACTCTTTTCCATATCTCTCTCTTCTGTCTTTTTGTATCTGACTCTAGTGCTCCCTTTAGTATTTCTTGCAGAGCTGGTCTCTTGGTCACAAATTCTTTCAGTGACTTTTTGTCTGAGAATGTTTTAATTTCTCCCTCATTTTTGAAGGATAATTTTGCTGGATATAGGAGTCTTGGTTGGCAGTTTTTCTCTTTTAGTATTTTAAATATATCATCCCACTGTCTTCTAGCTTCCATGGTTTCTGCTGAGAAATCTACACAAAGTCTTATTGGGTTTCCCTTGTATGTAATGGATTGTTTTTCTCTTGCTGCTTTCAAGATCTTCTCTTTCTCTTTGACCTCTGACATTCTAACTAGTAAGTGTCTTGGAGAACGCCTATTTGAGTCTAATCTCTTTGGGGTGCGCTGCACTTCTTGGATCTGTAATTTTAGGTCTTTCATAAGAGTTGGGAAATTTTCAGTGATAATTTCTTCCATTAGTTTTTCTCCTCCTTTTCCCTTCTCTTCTCCTTCTGGGACACCCACAACACGTATATTTGTGCGGTTCATATTGTCCTTGAGTTCCCTGATACCCTGTTCAAATTTTTCCATTCTTTTCCCTATAGTTTCTGTTTCTTTTTGGAATTCAGATGTTCCATCCTCCAAATCACTAATTCTATCTTCTGTCTCTTTAAATCTATCATTGTAGCTATCCATTATTTTTTCTATGTTTGCTACTTTATCCTTCAGTTCCATAAGTTCTGCGATTTGTTTTTTCAGTTTTTCTATTTCTTCTTTATGTTCAGCCCATGTCCTCTTCATGTCCTCCCTCAATTTATCGATTTCATTTTTGAAGAGGTTTTCCATTTCTGTTCGTATATTCAGCATTAGTTGTCTCAGCTCTTGTGTCTCATTTGAGCTATTGGTTTGTTCCTTTGACTGAGCCATATTCTCAATCTTTTGAGCGTGGACAGTTATCTTCTGCTGCTGGCGTCTGGGCATTTATTCAGATTTCTCTTGGTGTTGGACCCAGCAAGGTTGTAATATTTTTCTGTGAAATCTCTGGCTTCTGTTTTTCTTTTCCTGCCCAGTAGGTGGCGCTCGTGGCACACGTTTGTCTGCGGGTCCCACCAGTAAAAGGTGCTGTGAAACCTTAAACTTTGGAAAACTCTCGCCGTCCTGGGGGTTCGCTAGCTGAAGCGGCTTGAGCCGGCCCGGGGTCCGAACGCAGGGAGGGTGTCCGAACGCAGGGAGGGTTGCTGGTCGCCGCAGCCAGGGAAAGAGCCCGTCCGAATTTCCTAGTCGGCCCTGGGCAACAAGCGTGGCGGGAGGGCGCCAGCGGCAGCGGCCCGCCCGAAAGAGTGCACATTCCCCGGGAGTCACGGGGTCACCGTTCTCCGCGGCCTGGGGGTTTCCGATCCAATTCTCTCAGTTGGTCCGGGGGCTGCGCGTGGTGTGGGCGCCAGTCGCCTTGGTTTCAGGGGACCACCTCTCCAATTCTCCCAGCCGGCCCGGGAAGGGGGAAGGGAGTCACTCCGGCCGCTTGCCACCCCGCCCGGTAAGGCCCGCGCGCCTCGGCGATCTCACCCGAGCTGCTTCTCTCAGCCAGCCAGCCGTTCCAGGATGGGGTACGCTGTCTTTTTTATCTCTGTTGTGGCTTTGGGCGCTTTCTGTATCGTTTCTACTCCCCTAGTAGGTGTCCTGGAGAAGAAACTAAGATCTGCGCGTCTTACTAAGCCGCCATCTTCCAGGAAGTCCCATCTATTTCTTCTTGAGTCAATGTCGATTGTTCATTGTTGTTTTTCCAAGAAATTGTCCATTTCATCTATGATGTCTAGTTTGTTAGCATATAGTTGCTCATAGTATCCTTTCATTACCTCTTTTATTTTTGCCGGGTCAGTGATTATGTCCCCTCTTTGATTACTGACTATATTCATTTGTATGTTCTCTCTCTCTCTCTTTTCTCCACATAGCTAAGGGCCTGCTCTAATTTGCTAGCTGACGGAATGCAATATATCAGAAATTGGATGACTTTTTAAAAAGGGGAATTTAGTAAGTTGTTAGTTTACATTTCTAAGGCTGCAAAAAATGTCCCTGTTACAGTAAGTGTATAGAAATGTTCACTGTAAGGCATCCAGGGAAAGATACCTTGGTTCAAGAAGGCTGTATTAGTTAGGGTTCTCTAGAGAAACAGAATCAACAGGGAACACTCGCAAATATAAAATTTATAAAAGTGTCTCACGTGTGCGTTGGAATGCAGAGTCTAAAATCCACGGGGCAGTCTGTGAAGCTGATGATTCTGATGGAGTGTCTGGACGAACTCCATAGGAGAGGCTTACCAGGTGACACAAGAAGAGCCTGTCCCTTCTAAATTCTCCTTGAAAGGCTTCCAGTGATCAGTTTAAGCTTTATTCATTGCAGAAGACACTCCCCTTTGGCTGATTACAAATGGAATCAGCTGTGGATGTAGCTGACATGATCATGATTTAATTCTATGAAATGTCCTCATCGCAACAGTCAGGCCAGCACTTGCCCAACCAAACAAACAGGTATCACCACTTGGCCAAGTGGACACATGAATCTAGCCACGACAATCTACCCTTTGTCAACTTGGCAGCTATACGTACCACCTTAAACCATACCTAATTTCTAAATAAAAAACAATAAAACACACATTTTTTTCTTTCACCTAACAATACTCAAATGTCCTGTATATAACTGGAAACACATTAAATCTCTCCAGAATAGGGTGCAAATCCTTGGATAATATTCATTTTTAAACTTGATAGCTTACAACTTAAATAGTATAACATAACAAAACAGCATTACAGTTCTCATTTCTGTAACTGATCACATGGTCGAAGTTCATATTTATCACTACCTTCTTCCACTACCCATTCCATGTTCCCTTTACCCTCAGCAAGCACTTCAGCTGGCCATGGTTCTTTGCCTGGTGGGGTGACCCAAATCTTCATTCCTGAAGTTTCAGAGCCATTGGTAGTCCTGCCTGGATTGTGTTGTTGCAGTTTTCCATTGATTTTAATCACAGGGCATGGTAGTACTAAAAGATGCTCTAGGGGATCTCCTATATTCCAAGAAAACTCTTCTTTTACCTCCATTATGTAGTTGCAGTCCTATTTCCTCCTGATAGTTAGGGTCAATCACCCCAACCCGTAATGTAATCCCCTTCTTGGCTTGTTGATCCAGTGGCATAAGTAGCCCAGAGTGACCAGGTGGCAGTCTTAACTTCCAGTTCAGTGGAATCATTGTTGTTTCTCCTGGAAGAAGCACTCCCCATTTTGGAATTAAAACCTGTAGACCAGCAGAGCTCAGGGTAGCAGGGACAGGAAGCAAAAATTTTCCTAGTGGATCACTAGGGGTAATAGTGAGTGGTACCACTCCCATTTTCATCCCTTGGTTCCTGGGCCCATGGATCCTGGCTATGAGAGAAACAGCACCATACAGTGGACACTGATTCAGAGCATATATAGCTTCCTGGAGAACATTACCCCAGCCTTTCAAGGTTTGCCACCTAGTTGGCACCATAATTGAGTTTTCAAAAGGCCGTTCCACTGTTGTATCAATCCAGCTGCTTCTGGATGATGGGGAACATGATAAGACCAGAGAATTCCATAAGCATGTGCCCATTCCCGCACTTCATTTGCTGTGAAGTGTGTTCCTTGATCAGAAGCAATGCTATGTGGAATACCATGACGATGAATAAGGCATTCAGTAAGCCCACAGATGGTAGTTTTGGCAGAAGTATTGTGTGCAGGAAAAGCAAACCCATATCCAGAGTATGTGTCTATTCCAGTTAGAATAAATCGCTGCTCCTTCCATGAAGGGAATGGTCCAATGTAATCAACCTGCCACCATGTAGCTGGCTTGTCACCTCGGGGAATGGTGCCATATCAGGGGCTGAGTGTGGGTTTCTGCTGCTGGCAGATTGGGCACTTAGCAGTGGCTGTAGCCAAGTCAGCCTTGGTGAGTAGAAGTCCGTGTTGCTGAGCCCATGCATAACCACCATCCCTACCACCATGAGCACTTTGTTCATGACCCCATTGGGCAGTGACAGGAGTTGCTGGGGAAAGAGGCTGACTGGTATCCACAGAGTGGGTTATCTTATCCACTTGATTATTAAAACCTTCCTCTGCTGAAGTCACCCTCTGGTGCGCATTCACATGGGACACAAATATCTTCATGTTTTTAGTCCACTCAGAAAGGTCTATCCACATACTTCTTCCTCAGACCTCTTTGTCACCAATTTTCCAATTATGGTCTTTACAGGTCCCTGAACATCCAGCCAAACCATTAGCAACAGCCCATGAGTCAATATACAAACACACCTGTGGCCAGTATTCCTTCCGAGCAAAATGAACAACCAGGTGCACTGCTCGAAGTTCTGCCTACTGGGAGGATTTCCCCTCACCACTGTCATTCAGGGACACCCCAGAAAGGGGTTGTAGTGCTGCAGCTGTCCACTTTTGGGTGGTACCTACATATTGTACTGAACCATCT
This sequence comes from Tamandua tetradactyla, assembly GCF_023851605.1. Classification (NCBI taxonomy): domain Eukaryota; kingdom Metazoa; phylum Chordata; class Mammalia; order Pilosa; family Myrmecophagidae; genus Tamandua; species Tamandua tetradactyla. Next base: position 117,279,055 of record NC_135330.1, read on the forward strand.
GTAAACCAGGCCCGAGATTTCTCTTCCTCAGTCAGTTCACTGTAAGGAACTCCCCAAGAGGCCATAGCTCTGGTCTGGGAAATGGAAGGTAATGTGGCAGGAATGGAGACCATGGGCATTTGGGCCACTTCTTCATGTAACTTACTTGTGCCTTCAGGATCTGTTCTGGCCCTATCTCATATATACCATTTCCATTTTACGATAGAGTGCTGCTGTGCACACCCAACTTTATGGCTTGGTGAGTCAGACAACACCCAGCTCATGATAGGCAGCTGAGGTCTCATGTTAACTTGGTGGTCCATGGTTAAGCATTCAGTCTCTACTAAGGCCCAGTAGCAGGCCAAAAGCTGTTTCTCAAAAGGAGAGTAGTTATCTGCAGCAGATGGTAAGGCTTTACTTAAAAATCCTAAGGGTCTGCGTTGTGATTCTCCTATAGGGGCCTGCCAAAGGCTCCAGACAGCATCTCGATTTGCCACTGACACTTCCAGCACCACTGGATTTGCTGGATCACATGGCCCGAGTGGCAGAGCAGCTTGTACAGCAGCCTGGACCTGTTGCAGAGCCTCCTCTTGTTCAGGTCCCCACTCAGAATTAGCAACTTTTCTGGTCACTCGATAAATGGGCTGGAGTAGCACACCCAAATGAGGAATGTGTTGTCGCCAAAATCCAAAAAGACCAACTGGGCATTGTGCCTCTTTTTCGGTCGTAGGAGGGGCCAGATGGCAGCAACTTATCCTTCACCTTAGAAGGGATATCTCAATATGTCCCACACCACTGGAGACCTAGAAATTTCACTGAGATAGAAGTCCCCTGTATTTTTGTTGGATTTATCTCCCATCCTCTGACATGCAAATGCCTTACTGGTAAGTCTAGAGTAGTTGCTACTTCTTGCTTACTAGATCCAATCAACATGATATCATCAATATAATGGGCCAGTGTGATGTCTTGTGGGAGGGAGAAACGATCAAGGTCCCTACAGACAAAATTATGACATAGGGCTGGAGAGTTGGTATACCCCTGTGGTAGGACAGTGAAAGTATATTGTTGATCTTGCCAGGTGAAAGCAAACTGTTTCTGGTGGTCCTTACTAATAACTATTGAGAAAAAAGCATTTGCCAGATCAGTAGCTGCATACTGGGGCATTTGCCAGATCAATAGCTGCATACCGGGTACCAGAGGATATATTGATTTGCTCAAGCAATGATACCACATCTGGAACAGCAGCTGCAATTGGAGTTACCACCTGGTTGAGCTTACGGTAATCCAGTATTGTCCTCCAAGACCCCTCTGTTTTCTGCACAGGCCAGATAGGAGAGTTGAATGGGGATGTGGTGGGAATCACCACCCCTGCATCCTTCAATTCCTTAAGAGTGGCAGTAATCTCTGCAATCCCTCCAGGAATCTGGTATTGTTTCTGATTTACTATTTTGCTTGGTAGGGGCAGTTCTAGTGGCTTCCACTTGGCCTTTCCCACCATAATAGCCCTTACTGCACAAGTTAGCCAATGTGGAGATTCTGCCAGTTGCTTAGTATTTCTATACCAATTATACATTCTGAAACTGGGTAAATTACTACAGAATGGGTCTGGGGGCCCACTGGACCCACTGTGAGACAGACCTGAGCTAAAACTCCATTGATCACTTGGCCTCCATTAAGCCCCCTCTCTGACTGGTGGACCAGAGTGATGTTTTGGGTCTCCTGGAATTAATGTCACTTCTGAACCACTGTCTAATAATCCCCCAAATATCTGATTATTTCCTTTTCTCCAGTGCACAGTTACCCTGGTAAAAGGCTGTTGGTCTCCTTGGGGAAGGCTTGGAGGAAGATTAATAGCATAAATTTGTGGCAGTGTAACAGGGTTCTCCTCCAAAGGGACCTGGCCTCCCCTTCATTCAAGGGGCTCTGGGTCTGTAAACTGTTTCAAGTCTGGAAATTGATTAAGTGGCCATGACTCTGTTTTTGTAACTAAGGTTAGACTTCTGTTCATTTGACATAGAACTCTTTTGTTTATACAGCTCAAACAAGAATTTAGTAGACTGCCCTTCTATTGTACTTATAGGTACCCCATGATTTACTAGCCAATGCCACAAATCTCTGCGAGTCATATAATTTTAATGCCTGCTTTGAGTTTACTGTCTATTATAATAGCCACGTCTGCCCTGTCTTTGATTAAGTGCTGCCACCTGGCTTCTGCCAACTTGGGATCCCGCCATCCCCATTGTGTTTTAGAATTCCAGCTCAGTGACAGCAATTCCTACAGTTATATGTGACCTACAGAGAAGTGCAACCACAGAGCTCTTCAGGGATAATGGTGCTAGTCTCACAAATTTATTTCTCACTGTTCTGGTAAAAGGTGCATCCTCTGGACATTCCTGGGGTGTAAGCAGGTTTTGCATGATAAATCCACTCTAACATTCCAATCTCTCTAAGCCTCTGGATCCCCTCATCTGTGTTATACCAGGGCAGTTCTGGCATTTCAGCCTCAGGTAATGTTGGTCACCTTTTGATCCATGTTTCAACCAACCATTCAAACAAAGTGTTAATACCTTTTCTGACCCCTCTAGCTATAACATTTAATGCAGAATCTCAGCTTAGTGGGCTCATATCAATAAATTCAGCCCGATCCAGCCTTATATTCCTCCCACCATTATCCCACACCCTTAAAATCCATTGCCACACATATTCTCCTGATTTCTGTCTATATAAATTGGAAAACTCACACAGTTCTTTTGGAGTATAACGTACCTCCTCATGTGTGATACTTTGTGCCTCACTTTTAGGGGCCTGTTGTGACTTTAGCCTAGTTCTAGGTCTGGAAGAAATGAGGGGTGATGGGGGTGGGTCATGAAAAGAACTAGAAATATCTTCCAAGCTATTTGTTTCAGGGCCTTCATTTGCCACTTCATCTGGTGAAACAGGATTAATGACTCTAGGGCTAATCCCTTCAGGAGGAGGTTGGGTGGCCAACTCCTCAAGGCAGACTGGAGGTGGGGCAGTTATGTCCTCAGGGCAAACTATTACAGGGTTATCTAGAGAAGTCTCAGCATGACCTAGGGTTTCAACCTCACCCCCCAAATCATTATCAATCCATATGTCACCATTCCATTTTTCAGGGTCCCACTGCTTTCCAATCAATGCCCTCACTTTAATGGCAGACACCATGTAAGATTGAGATTTCAGTTTACGTTGTACAGTTGCTACTCTAACGATAAGATTCTGAGTCTTAAGAGATCTCAAGTCTATGGGTACAGGAAATAAGATTTTCCTTCAGGATACTCACAGAAACGTCTACATCTGTCAGACGGCGCTTAAGCTTCTTATTTGAAGCCTTAAGCCCATCCCTTTCACTCCTTAATGTAGCCAGTGTATCTAACAACAACCAACCAACATCTGTATACCTCTTATTTCTACAAAACTCTGTAAAGGTGTCAAAAACATTGTCTCCCAGAGCCTGGCTTGGTACAAGCGAAGCATTAGAAGAATCAAGTGGTGATATTTTGACTATCTCTTTTACCGACTCACTCCATGGATTGGGAGTGTCATTCTGATTGTGGGAATCAGAGTCCTTAGTGTCTTTGAGTCCAGTCAGAGTAGAAAACCATTCATAAAAACCCATTTTTAAGATTCTGTTTCTTAAGAACCACTCCTGGTACCAAGATGTATTAGGGTTCTCTAAAGAAACAGAATCAACAGGGAACACTCACAAATATAAAATTTATAAAAGTGTCTCACATGACCACGGGAACACCAAGTCCAAAATCCACCGGGCAGGCTGTGAAGCTGACGATTCCAATGGAGGGTCTGGATGAACTCCACAGGAGAGGCTCACCAGCTGAGACAGGAAGAGCCTTTCTCTTCTGAATCCTCCTTAAAGGTCTTCCAGTGATCAGATTAAGCATTACTCATTGCAGAAGACACTCCCCTTTGGCTGAGCTGTGGATGTAGCTGACATGATCATGATTTAATTCTGTGAAATGTCCTCATCACAACAGACAGGCCAGCACTTGCCCATCCAAACAAACAGGTATCACCACTTGGCCAAGTTGACACATGAACCTAACCATGATAAAGGCCGATGACATTCAGGGTTTCTTTCTCAACTGGGAAGGAATATGGCAAACTTGGCGATGTCTGCTAGCTTTCTCTCTAGGCTTCTTGTTTCATGAAGCTCCCCAGAGGGTGTTTTCGTTTTTCATTTCCAAAGGTCTCTGGTTGCATGGGCTCTGTGGCTCTGGCTCTCCTCCTGTTCTGAAGCTTGCTTCAAAACACTTTTCTTTTAAAGGATTCCAGTAAACCAATCAAGATCCACCTGGAATGGGTGGAGTCACATCTCTCTTTAATCCAAGGTTAAAACCCACAATATGGTGAGTACTATCTCCATGGAGATAACCTGAACAAGTTTCCAACCTATAGAACTGAAACTGATAAGGATTAAAAAAAAACAGTTGCAAGTGGGCCATGGTGGCTTAGTGGCAGAGTTCTTGCCAGCCATATCAGGGACATGGGTTTGAGTCCCTGTGCCTGGCCATGCCAGAAAAAAAAAAGAGAAACAGTTTCTCTCCCAAGTTTGGATCAGGATTAAAACATGGCTTTTCTAGGTTGCATAAATCCTTTCAAACTAGCACAGGGTCTATCAATTTTATTGATTTTCTCAAAAAACCAATTTCTGGTTTTGCAGATTTTCTTGATTGTCTTCCTATTCCCAGTTCTATTTATTTGTGCTCTGATGTTTCTAATTTCTTTCCTTTTGTTTGGTTTGCAGTTACTTTGCTCTTCTTTCTCTAGTTATTCCAGGTGAATAGTTAATTCCTCAGTTTTTGCTCTCTTTTTTAATATAGGCACTTAAGGCAATAAATTTCCCACTCAGTGCTGCCTTCACTGCATCCGATAACTTTTTTTGCATGGGCAGGCACCAGGAATCGAACCCAAGTCTCAGCATGGCAGGTGAGAGCTCTGCCTGCTGAGTCACTGTGGTCACTGTGGTCTACCCTGTGACATCCCATAAATTTTGGTGTTTTATTTCATTTTCATTTGCTCTGTTGAGATATTTACTGATTCCTCTTTTAGTTTCTTCTTTGACCCACTGGTTGTTTAAGAGTGTGTAGTTTAGCCTCCATATACTTGTGAATTTTCCAAACCTCTACCTGGTATTGATTTCCAACATCATTCCATTTGGATTTGAGGAAGGGTTTTGCATAATTTCAGTCTTCTTAAATTTATTGAGACTTGCTTTTTGACCCAGCATATGGTCTGTCCTTGAGAATGATCCATCAGCACTTGAGAACAATGTTTATCATGCTGTTATGTGGTACAATGTTCTGTAAATGTCTGCTAATTCTAGTTCATTTATCTTACTGTTCAAAATCTCTGTTTCCTTATTGATCATCTATCTATTCTGTCCATTGGTGAGGGGAGAGAATTGAAGTCTCCACCTATTATGGTAGAGGTGTCTACTTCTCCCTTCAGTGTTGTCAGAGTTTATCTCATGTGTTTTGGAGCACTCTGGCTTGGTGCATTAATATTTGTGATTGTTATATCTTCTTGTTGAATTGATCTTTTTATTAATACATAATGTCTTTCTTTATCTCTTTTAATTGTTTTTGCCTTTGAAGTCTAATTTGTTGGATGTAAGTGTAGCTACCTGTGTTCTTTTCTGGTTCTTGTTGAATGAAATATCTTTTCCCAACCTTTCACTTTCAGCCTATTTTTGTCCTTGTGTCTAAAGTGAGTCTCATAGACAGCATATAGATGGGTCCTGTTTTTAATTCATTTTGATGGTCTAAATCTTTTGTTTGCTGAGTTTAATCCATTAACTTTAATATTATTATGTAAGGGCAGTAGTTTCTTCTACCATTTTGTCTTTTGGATTTTATATGTCATATCTAATTTTTCCCCTTTTTACCTTTACTGATAGTCTTCATTTGTACACTTTTCTCCAGACCTCTTTCTCATGCCTTTTCTGATCTGCCTGTGGTGCTGCCTTTAGTATTTCTTGTAGAGCTGTTCTCTTCATCACAAATTCTCTCAGTGATTATCTGAAATTATTTTAAACTCCCCCTCATTTTTGATGGACAGTTTTGCTATATAAAGAATTCTTGGTTGGCAAGTTTTTCTCTTTCAGAATCTTAAATATATCGTACCACTGCCTTCTCACTTCCATGGTTTCTGCTGAGAAATCCACACATAGTCTTATTGAGCTTCTCTTGTATGTGGTGGATTGCTTTTCTCTTGGTGATTCAGAATTCTCCCTTTGTCTCTGACATTTGACAATCTGATTAGTAAGTATATTCGAGTATGTATATTTTGATCTATTCTGTTTGGCATATGCTGCACTTCTTGGATGTGTAATTTTATGTCTTTCATAAGAGATGGATAATTTTCAGTGTTTATTTCCTCCATTAGTCTTTTTCTTTGTTTTTCCCTCTTCTTCTCCTTCTGGGACCCCCACAACATGTATATTCATGTACTTCATGTTGTCATTCAATTACCTAAGATCCTGCTCATATTTTTCCATTCTTTTCCTTATATTTTCTTTGTTGGATTTCAGATGTACAGTGCTCTAGTTCACTAATCCTTCAGTTCTGTCACTCCAAATCTATTGTTTAGGTTTCCATTGTTTTTTCATGTCTTCTGTTGTGCCTTTCATTCCCATAAATTCTGCAACTTGTTTTTTCAGACTTTTGAGTTCTTCTTTATGTTCACCCACTAGCTTCTTTGTAACCTCCCTCAGCTTGTTGAATTGAGTTTTGATGAGATTTTGGTTCTGTGTTTGAACAGCCTGAATTAGTTGTTTCAACTGTGGTATCTCATTCAATGTGTTGGTTTGTTCCTTTGACAGAGCCATTTCTTTGATTTCCGTAGTATGACACATTGTTTTTTGCTGGTGTTTTGTTTGCATTTGATTTCCTTAATTAATTTATTCTGGATGTTGTTTCTACTCTTTTACCTAGGGTTTTCCTGCTGGATGTCTTTGTTCTCTATTTGTTCTTTGACATTCAATTAAACTTATTCTAGACCTCTAGCACAGGTTCTGTTTAAATGATCAGAATTTTTCAGTTCTTGCTTTTCTTTCTTGCCCTGTCTATGTGGAGCCTTTTTATTTGAGGAGGGGCTTCCAAGATATTATAAAACCCATTCAGATTTTCCAAGACCAAACAGGCCCACGTCTCAATAGGAGAGAAGCCAGCATCACTTTTCCTTAAGGGTGAGATCCAGCAGGTTGTTAGAGTTTCCTATGAAACTTCTAGGCTCTTTGCTTTTCCTATCCTGCCCAGCATGTGGCCCTTATCTACCTGCAGCTTCCCACCAGTTTAAATGGATGCCATGTGTGCTGATTTGAAATTATGTATGTACCCTAGAAAAGCCATCTTTTAATCCTAATCCTATTTTGTAAAGGCAGCCTCTTCTTCTAATCCCTATTCAGTATTTTACATTTGAAACTGTAATCAGATCATCTCCCTGGAGATGCAATTTAATCTAGAGCGGTTGTTAAGCTGAATTAAGTGGAATCGTGTCTCCACCCATTTGGGTGGGTCTTGATTAGTTTCTGGAGTCCTATGAAAGAGGCATCATTTTGGAGAATGAAAGAAATTTGGAGAGAGCAGAGAATGCTGTAGCACCATGAAGCAGAGAGTCTATGAGCCAGCAACCTTTGGAGATGAAGAAGGAAAGTGCTTCTCAGGGAGCTTCATGAAACCAGAAGCCAGGAGAGAAAGCTAGAAGATGATGCTGTTTTTGCCATGTACCTTCCAGCTGAGACAGAAATCTTGACTATGTTCGCCATGCGCCTTCTCACTTGAGAGAGAAACCTTGAAGTTCATCGGCTTTCTTGAACAAAGGTATCTTTCTCTGGATGCCTTTATTTGGACATGTCTATAGACTTGCTTTAATTGGGACATTCTCTTAGCCTTAGAACTGCAAACTAGCAACTTATTAAATTCCCTTTTACAAAGCCATTCTGTTCCTGGTATATTGCATTCTGGCAGCTAGCAAACTAGAACACCGTGCCTTTAATTTTAGCAGACTCTCCCTGCCAGGAATCTGGTTGAGACAGAAGTGAAGTAGAAAGAGGGCTTTACTGCTTCTGCTTTGCAGCCCCTGGGACCTGAATTCCTTGATGGAGGGATTCCACTTGAGCTGGGCCCCCTTGTGAAAGATACACCCTTTCCCTTGTCTAGTTACTTTGTCTCAGATATCTCTTAGTTCTGCCTTTGCCTTGGGTAGTGCTGGAGCCTGAGAGTAGCTTGCAGTTCTATGTTATGAGATGTTAAGAAGTAAAAATACCTGTGCCTCGGGATTGTCATCTAGAGCTTGAGTTGGTATGTGGCTCTATGTATTTCCAGCCCCAACCCTCTCTGCTGGAGCAAAAGCTCTTAGTTCCTTCAGTGCTAATTCTAGGTTTATCAGTGCTGGGGCCTGTTTTCAGTAGTCAGAATTTGTTAAATTCTGCAACTGCAGCTTGGTTGAGCTAAGCCCTTCCTATTAGTAAAGTCTGTTTCTTTTTCCTTTGGGGAACCAGCCTGCTGTGCCCATGGGGGAGGGGCACAAATCTCTTGATTTGTGGGACTTGCAGTTCTGTGTGGGATCTGAGCTGTTCCACCTGTGTGTATGGTCAGTGTTGTTCCCCCAGCAGTTGTTCTGTACATTCCTGGGTATTTATTTACCAGCCACTGTGGAGGACGAACTAAATTCCACTAAATTCCACACCTCATTATGCCACCATCTTGACTCACCTCTCTATAATTTCTTCAAATACGTATATTTTTTAAACTCTTAATTTTGCAGTGATTTTCAACTTATAGGACAGTTGCAAATAATACAAAACCATTTACAGAGAACACCAAAATGCCAATTCCCTAGATACCCAGATACACCAACTTTTAACATTGCTGCCTTTGCTGTATCATTCTACCTGTGTATCCATCTGTCTCTCCATCCATCTATCTATCTATCATCTGTTCATCTGTTTTTTAACTATCACATCTTTTTTATACACCTTTTTTGTAACCCCTCTCCTGGGACTCTAATTACACATTTATAATATCATTTAATGTGATTCCACAGTTTTCTGACACTCCTCTTTTTCTTTTTTTTTACCACTGCTTTGTGTATGTATGTGCAATTTTGGATAGTTTCCACTGGCTTGTCTTTAAATTCACCAATTATTTCCTCTGCTTTTTATGGGCTGGTATCAAGCCTACCTGATGAGTCATTCATTTCCCTTACTGTATTTTTCATTTCTGTCATTTTCATTTGGTTTTACTTTGAATTTTCCATCTTGCATGCTCATACATTTTTTACTACGTATTTTAAGTATATTTTTTATGGTCTAATAATTTCAACATCTGGGCCATTTTTAGAACTGTTTAAGGCTGCTACTACAGGGTTTTTTTCTTTCTTGACCATGGGTCACATTTTTTTTTCTTTTCTGTGTGTAATTTTAATTGTATGACTGATATTGCTTGTAAAAGGACTATACTTAAGTAAATAATATTTTCCCCAGGAAAGGGCAGGATCCTTTGTTTAAGTTTGCTAAAGCTGCCAGAATGTAATACACCAGTGATGTATTGGCTTTTAATATGGGGATTTATTTAGTTAAAAATTTATAATTCTTCAGAGGAGAGGCAGCTAGCTTTCATCTGACTTTCTGTATCACCTGGGAAGGCACATGGTGATTTCTGCTGGCCTTCTCTCCTGGCTTCTGAGCTCCAGTGGCCTTCCCTGGGGGCAATTCCTTTCTGCATCTCCAAATGTCTGGGCTGAGCTGTGAGTACTGAGATGAGGTATGCTGAACTGCTTGTGCTGTGCTATGTTGTATACCCTTCTGACCTATCTCTTTTAAGCCTCCAGCTAATTAAATTAAACATCTCTCATTGTGGAAGGCACTCCCCTTAGCCAACTGCAGATGTAATCAGCCATAGATGAATTTTTTTTCTTAAATTTTTTGTTTGTTTTTGTTTTTCATTTTTTTAAAAGTAAATTATTTTTTATTTCTGATACGTAACCACATATAAACACAAACATTCTTATCATATGATCATTCCATTCTTGTTCTATAATCACTAACTCACACTATCATCACAGTTGTATATTCATCATCATGGTCATTTCTTAGAACATCTGCATCAATTCAAGAAAAGCAATAAAAAGAAAACAGAAAAAATTCATACATATCATACCCCTTACCCCTCCCCTTCACCGATCACCAGCATTTCAATCTACGTGAATTTCACATGCTGATTATTTAACTCCACAAAACAGAACTGGGCATCATCACAGGGCCAAGTTGACAGCTGACCCTAACTACCACACCCTTTATCTACTAAGCTGTAATACATGTTTATATGTGTGTGTGTGTGTGTGTGTGTGTGCACAAGCACTGAGTTAGTCTAATCTGTGATTAATCTGGAACTGTGATTTGTGGTAGTTTTAGATTTATTTTGTTTATCTCTGACTTCAATGTTTTAAGGAAGGGATCAGAACTTTCCTTTCAGCAGGGTTTTGTATCTGAGTTCTGGTACAAGTCCAGTGTTCTCTTTATAATTTATAGCCTATCCTCCAACTCTACAAACCATGGTTAATCTCTCTTTGATTTGTAACTGACAGATTTTCAGATTGCTGGAAAGTTCCCTTTGGCATCCAGTCCTGTATTTGGCTTCCTGCAACTCAGATCTCTCTTGTCCTGTTACCCTGCTCTCAGCCTTCCAAGGCCACTCAGTGAAGGCCATGAGTGCCTCAGAGAGATTTATCAGACCCAGTTCTGTATTCTTTTTAAAAAAAATTTTATTAATAAAACCAATAAACACACAATATAAACATTCTTTTTTTATCACATAGTTGTCTATTCATCATCATGATCATTTCTTAGAACATTTGCATCAATTCAGAAAAAGAAATAAAAGAAAACAGAAAAAAAATTCATACATACCATACCCCTTACCCCTCCCTTTCATTGATCACTAGCATTTCAATCTACTAAATTTATTTTAACATTTGTTCACCCTATTATTTATTTATTTTTAATCCATATTTTTACTCATCTGTCCATAAGGTACATAAAAGAAGAATCAGACACAAGGTTTTCACAGTCACACATTCACATTGCAAAAGCTATATCATTATATAATCATCTTCAAGAAACATGGCTACTGGAACACAGCTCTCCATTTTCAGGCAGTTCCCTCCACCCTCTCCACTACATCTTGAATAACAAGGTGATATCTACTTAATGTGTAAGAATAACCTCCAGGATAACCCGTTGGCTCTGTTTGGAATCTCTCAGCCATTGAACCTTTATTTTGTCTCATTTCTCTCTTCCCCCTATCAGTTGAGAAGGTTTTCTCAATCCCTTGGTGCTGAGTCCCAGCTCATTTTAGGATTTCTGTCCCACGTTGCCAGGAAGATCCATACCCCAGGGAGTCATGTCCCACATAGAGAAGGGGAGGGCAGTGAGTTTGCTTGTTGTGTTGTCAGCCCTAGTTCCTGAGCACTTGCTTCTTTGCACTGGATAAAGACACATATGCCATGGATAATTCCTGTCACCTCTTGTATTGCACTCCTGTCCTTCTGTGGGCTGTTCCTTGACACTAAGGAAAGGTCTGGCATTCTTCAGGAAGGATATCTTTCAGCTCTTGTCCTGCTTCTTGTTTTCAGTGTACATTCCTGTGCAGTTAGTGAAGACCACGTAAGAGTTGGGAGAGTTGGTGGGTACATGAAGATTTTCTCTGTGGTTGGAACCTTTCAGTATACCAGACTATCATAGTATTTGTATGTGACCATTTTAAGTTTGTTACAAGCTCAGCTTCTTTCTCCTTACATGTCTAGGGAAAATTCTTCTTCCTTCTGCCATCCATTTCAGGGATGAAAGTTAGTATGGGTCTTTTTAAAAGATTCATTAATTTCTAGAATTTAGTTCATTTAGATTTCTTTTATCTTTAGCTGTATGAGGGATGTTAAGATACTGATTTTTATAGATTAATTTACTCACTGTGGTTGCTAGGGTGAAATTGAAATTGTTGCATCTTTCTTCATTCTAACTAGAAGTGAGAGTATGGAACATTTATTTTTAATGTTCAGTGGTCATGACTAATCATATTATTGTAATAGACAGGCATCCTTCTTTGGGGGTGACACTAGTGACATAAATTCTTCAACAAATTGTTAGAATTGGAGAGTAATTACAAGATAGATCCATAATACCTTATACACCATGGGTACATAATTGAAAATCACAACAACAAAAATTAAATTTTCCCGATTTCTGGATTTCTTCTTATTGTGAACGTTGCTGACTTTTACTGTCACCTTCAGAGGTGAGAAATACTATCTATGCTTGATAGACATCAGGATGACTTTTATGTAGTTTGTCTACTATAGATTAACCACTGCTTCAGAGAGAAATTGTTTTTAAAATATTGGCTGTACTATTTTCTAAGTTTGTGAATTTCTGTAGGTTATTTAACTTTTGTGAGTCTACTTGACTATATGTGGACAATCATTTCATCCTCATGGTATATTGTAATGATGAAATGAAATTGCGTATGTGAAACATGTAGGATAGTGCCTGGCACATACTGTTCAATTAGATATGAGTTCCTGACAAAGCCATTTCCCTAGTCTCCTGATTCTTGTTCCATTTCAGTTCCCATTATTCCATACCTGAAGCATTGTTGAGTTTGGAGATGACTAAGGGTTGCTATGATTCTACTTAAGAGGTATGCTAAAGACATTTTAGTCTTCAGACAATCTTGTACTACAAAATGAAGTCTCGTATGCATTCATGCAGACTTGATTTTGAATGTGCTCTTGGTTGATTTGTTTGCAGGATTACAAATGGCCATAGTTTCAGTTTCCTTTCAAAGGTCAAACTTAAAGTGTTTATGGTGGGGCGGGCCACGATGGCTCAGCAGGCAAGAATGCTCGCCTGCCATGCCAGAGGACCCAGGTTTGATTCCCAGTGCCTGCCCATGTAAAAAAAAAAAAAAGTGTTTATAGTGTGGAAAGAATGTTGGCCTTTTCAGTCTTTCCTAGACATGGGGCCTCACCATTGCCTAGCATCTTTCAATAAAGGCTAGCGTTGTTGAATCCCTTTAACATCTAAAATGGCATTGTTTCTTATTTGGGATCAGTTGAAGTATTTTGTGATAGTCACAAATGCTTAATTATTTTGGCGATCTTATTAAGTGAGTGATAGTATTCACAAGAATATCTATGCTAGCTTCAAAAATTCAAAGGAATTTAACAAAAATATAATAAATATGTATTTATTTTATATTTAAAATATAAAAAAACATTTTAAAATTTATAAGTATAGGCATAGAATGAATGTTTTTTTCATGTTTAGCAAATGACTGCAAGGAATATGGTGGCTGAAGTATAAATGTTATCTGTTCTAAATATAGCAAAACTCTTAATTGTCATCAAAACAAAAAAAACCACAACAAAACCCACCACAACATTTTCTTGTTTATGTCCTTTCAATTTTTATTGCTGGTTTCATACATCCATTATGTAATCAAAATTTTTCATTTCTTTTGTGTTTAGTTGTTATAGCTGAGCTTTTACATTTATTTGAAGATAATTTATACAGTTGGATAGAAATAAGCTCCAATTTTCATTTTCTGTGTCTTGTTATCCATTTATTATTGTATCCTAATCTATTATCTTTTGGGTATGAAGATGATGGAACCTACTCACCATAAGTAAGATATGTTTTATCCAATCAGTAAATGATTACATTGCCTCTACTAGTTTTTCTAATGTGCAACTGCAGTCATGTATAAGATAAAAACTACTAGTAATTTAACTTGAAATAAGAGAAGTGGCTCAGCTAAATGAAACAAAGTCTTAAGTATCCACATAAGCATTTTGTGGTTGCTGTATATTGATTAGGCAGATAAATTGTACTGCATAATACAGCATGTCTTTTTGCATTCATTACTATATTATGTTCAAATAATGCATCCTGTTGAACTGTTTTTCCTTTCAGGGACTATTTCCAAAATGGGAAAATTACACTTCATTGGCCTTTGCTTTTGCTGCTATGTTATTGATTAGAAAATATGGATTTTGGTTATGATGGAATGTCAGTGGATCTTTTTCTCTTTGGGAGTTATTTTTTAATAGTCATGATGGTAGCACAACATTGTAAATATCATTAAGAACAAATTTTCTTTTCAAAGTAGTATTTTGTTGAAGTTTGACATCCCATAGTCTTGCTTCCTGTATTTATGCTTCAATATAGCTAATTCTCAAAAGCTTTTTGTCTTTTGGATGTTTAATATTTTTAAATGCAACATAAAAAGATAGACTTGAGGCATACAAAGGAACTTTAGCAATTATTATTCTGTCTAAAGCCCTCACTTTATAGCTAGGAAAATAGGACCAAAAGAAAGAGGTCAGCAGACAAATTAGTAGCAAGGCCCAGATTTCCTAGCTTCTATTTGATTTTCCTTTTATAATTGCCACAATGTCTCTGACTAATGATTTTCTTTAGAATAAGTCCTAGAATGGAAAGAAGGATAGAAAAAAAATGGAAAGAAGAGTTAGGAAACTGTTTTGGAATTTAAAATTGTGAAGGGTTATTGAAAATAATGACTTAGTTGAGGCATTTTTTTATTTAAAAAATAAAGAAACAAAATAAAAGAACATACATAATCAGTAATTCACAATATCATCACTTAGTTGCATATTCATCATTTCTTAGAACATTTACATTAATTCATAAGAAATAAAAAGACAATAGAAAAAGAAAAAACGAACACAGGAAAGAAAAAAAAAGATTATACCTCCATACCCCTTACCCCTTGCTTTCATTGATCACTAGCATTTAAACCAAATTTATTTTAGCATTTGTTCCCCCTATTATTTATTTTTATTCCATATGTTCTACTCCTTTGTTGACAAGGTAGATAAAAGGAGCATCAGACACAAGGTTTTCACAATCACACAGTCACATTGTGAAAGCTATATCCAGAATAACCTCTCAACTCTACTTGGAATTTCTCAGCCATTGACACTTTGTCTCATTTCCCTCTTCCCCCTTTTGGTGGAGAAGGTTTTCTCAATCCCTTGATGCTAAGTCTCAGCTCATTCTAGGGTTTTTCTCAGTCCCTTGATGCTGATTCTCTGTTCATTCCAAGATCTCTGTCCCACGTTGCCAGGAAGGTCCACACCCCTGGGAGTCATGTCCCACGTAGAGAGGGGTAGGGTGGTGAGACAGTGGTGATAGTGGACATCCTTGTCTTGTTCCTGATCTTAGGGGGAAAGTTTTCAGTTTTTCCCCATTGAGGACGATATTAGCTGTGGGTTTTTCATATATTCCCTCTATCATTTTAAGGAAGTTCCCTTGTATTCCTATCTTTTAAAGTGTTTTCAACAGGAAAGGGTATTGAATTTTGTCAAATGCCTTCTCTGCATCAGTTGAGATGATCATGTGATTTTTCTGCTTTGATTTGTTGATATGGTGTATTATATTAATTGATTTTCTTATGTTGAACCATCCTTGCATACCTGGGATGAATCCTACTTGGTCATGATGTATAATTCTTTTAATGTGTTGCTGGATTCGATTTGCTAGAATTTTGTTGAGGATTTTTGCATCTATATTCATTAGAGAGATTGGTCTGTAGTTTTCTTTTTTTGTAATATCTTTGCCTGGTTTTGGTATGAGGGTGATGTTGGCTTCATAGAATGAATTAGGTAGCTTTCCCTCCACTTCAATTTTTTTGAAGAGTTTGAGCAGGGTTGGTACTAATTCTTTCTGGAATGTTGGTAGAATTCACATGTGAAGCCGTCTGGTCCTGGACTTTTCTTTTTGGGAAGCTTTTTAATGATTGATTCAGTTTCTTTACTTGTGATTGGTTTGTTGAGGTCATCTATTTCTTCTTTTTTTTTTTTTTTTTTTTTTTTTTTTTAAAGGAAAGACAGAGAGAAGGAAGGAAGGATAGAAGGAAGGAAGGAAGGAAGAAAGGGAAACATTTTTAAACATTTTCTTGTTTTTTATTGTATTCTGTTTCTCCGTTTTTGTTACATGGGCTGGGGCCGGGAATCGAACCGAGGTCCTCCGGCATAGCAGGCAAGCACTTTGCCCGCTGAGCCACCGCGGCCCGCCCCATCTATTTCTTCTTGAGTCAAAGTTGGTTGTTCATGGCTTTCTAGGAAGTTGTCCATTTCATCTACATTGATGTATTTATTGGCATAAAGTTGTTCATAGAATCCTGTTATTACCTCCTTTATTTCTGTGGGGTCAGTGGTTATGTCTCCTCTTCCATTTCTGATCTTATTTATTTGCACCCTCTCTCTTCTTCTTTTTGTCAATCTTGCTAAGGGCCCATCAATCTTACTGATTTTCTCATAGAACCAACTTCTGGTTTTATTGATTTTCTCAGTTGTTTTCATGTTCTCAATTTCATTTATTTCTGCTCTAATCTTTGTTATTTCTTTCCTTTTGCTTGCTTTGGGGTTAGTTTGCTGTTCTTTCTCCAGTTCTTTCAAGTGGACAGTTAATTCCTGTATTTTTGCCCTTTCTTCTTTTTTGATATAGGCATTTAGGGCAATAAATTTCCCTCTTAGCACTGCCTTTGCTGCGTCCCATAGGTTTTGGTATGTTGTGTTTTCATTTTCATTTGCTTCGAGATATTTACTGATTTCTCTTGTAATTTCTTCCTTGACCCACTGGTTGTTTAAGAGTGTGTTGTTGAGCCACCACATGTTTGTGAACTTTCTGGCGCTCTGCCTATTATTGATTTCCAACTCCATTCCCTTATGATCTGAAAAAGTGTTTTGTATGATTTCAATCTTTTTAAATTTGTTGAGACTTGCTTTGTGACCCGGCATATGGTCTATCTTTGAGAATGATCCATGAGCACTTGAGAAAAATGTGTATCCTGCTGTTTTGGGGTATAATGTCCTATAAATGTCTGTTAAGTCTAGCTCATTTATTGTAATATTCAACTTCTCTGTTTCTTTATTGCTCCTCTGTCTAGATGTTCTGTCCATTGATGAGAGTGGGGAATTGAAGTCTCCAACTATTATGGTAGATGTGTCTATTTCCCTTTTCAGTGTTTGCAGTGTTTGCCTCATGTATTTTGAGGCATTCTGGTTCGGTGCATAAATATTTTATGATTGTTATGTCTTCATGTTGAATTGTTCCTTTTATTAGTACATAGTATCCTTCTTTGTCTCTTTTAACTGTTTTACATTTGAAGTCTGATTTGTTGGATATTAGTATAGCTAGCTACTCCTGCTCTTTTCTGGTTGTTATTTGCATGAAATATCTTTTGCCAACCTTTCACTTTCAACCTGTCTTTATCTTTGGGTCTAAGATGTGTTTCCTGTAGACAGCATATAGAAGGATCCTGTTTTTTAATCCATTCTGCCAGTCTCTGTCTTGTGATTGGGGAGTTCAATCCATTAACATTTAGTGTTGTTACTGTTTGGGTAGTACTTTCCTCTACCGTTTTGCCTTTTGTATTTTATATGTCATATCTAATTTTCCTTCTTTCTCCACTCTTCTTCACACCTCTCTCTTCTGTCTTTTCGTATCTGTCTCTAGTGTTCCCTTTAGTATTTCTTGCAGAGCTGGTCTCTTGGTCACAAATTCTCTCAGTGATTTTTTGTCTGAAAATGTTTTAATCTCTCCCTCATTTTTGAAGGGCAATTTTTCTGGGTATAGAATTCTTGGTTGGCAGTTTTTCTCTTTTAGTAATTTAAATATATCATCCCACTGTCTTTTCGCCTCCAGAGTTTCTGCTGAGAAATCTACACATAGTCTTATTGGGTTTCCCTTGTATGTGATGGATTGTTTTTCTCTTGCTGCTTTCAAGATCCTCTCTTTCTCTTTGACCTCTGACATTCTGACTAGTAATTGTCTTGGAGAACATCTATTTGGATCTGTTCTCTTTGGGGTACGCTGCACTTCTTGGATCTGTAATTTTAGGTCTTTCATAAGAGTTGGGAAATTTTCAGTGATAATTTCTTCCATTAGTTTTTCTCCTCCTTTTCCCTTCTCTTCTCCTTCTGGGACACCCACAACACATATATTTGTGCGCTTCATATTGTCATTCAGTTCCCTGGGTCCCTGCTTATATTTTTCCATTTTTTTCCCTATAGTTTCTGTATCTTGTCGGATTTCAGATGTTCCGTCCTCCAGTTCACTAATCCTAACCTCTGTCTCTTGAAATCTATCATTGTAGGTCTCCATTGTTTTTTTCATCTCTTCTACTGTACCTTTCATCCCCATAAGTTCTGGTATTTGTATTTTCAGACTTTCCATTTCTTCTTTTTGTTAATTCCTTGCCTTCTTCATATCCTCCCTCAATTAATTGATTTGGTTTTTGATGAGGTTTTCCATGTCTGTTCGTATATTCTGAATTAGTTGTTTCAGCTCTTGTATCTCATTTGAGCTATTGGTTTGTTCCTTTGACTGGGCCATATCTTCAGTTTTCCTGGTGTGATTTGTTATTTTTTGCTGGTGTCTAGACATTTAATTACCTTAATTACATTTATTCTGGAGATTGCTTTCACTTCTCTTACCTGGGTTTTTCTTGCTAGATGAATTTGTTGTCTATCTGTTTTTTGACCTTCAGTTCAGCATTTTCCAGACCTCTAGCTTAGGAGGATAATTTTTCAGTTTTTGTTTTCTTGTTTCTTGCCCTGCTTGTGTGGTGCCTTTCCCTCCCCACCCTGAGGAGGGTCTACGTAGTTATTATAGACTCCAGCTGGAGTTTCCCCGGACTAAACTGGCCTCCTATCAGGGGGAAGGAGTCACCTGTGTCAGTTTTCCCTGAGAAGGAGACCCAGCAGGTTAAAAGACTTTCATGTGACGTCTCCGGGCTCTGTTTTTCTTATCCTGCCCAGTATGTGGTGCGTCTGCCTGTGGGTCGCACCAGCAAAAGATGTTGTAGCACTTTTAACTTTGGAAGACTCTCCCTGCTATGGGCATGGTGGAGATGGAGGAGAGGTTGTAGGCTGGTTTTAATGGCTTCAAATTGCCAAGCCCTGAGGTCTGAATTTCTTGAGAGAGTGATTCCACCTGAGTTGGGCTTCACCCCTCCCCTGGGGAAGGCACAGGTGGGAGACAGCCCTGAAAGTAGCCCGTTTCTACCTATGCCTGGGGCAGTTGCAGCCCGAGAAGTCCCGCAGCTGAATCCAGAGGCTGCCAAGTCTCTGTAGAGACACAGCCACTAAAACCTCCGTTTCCTCCCCTTTCCTCTTTTTCCGTGAGCCCAATTAGCGAACTCCGCCTTGCCCAGGTTTAGAGTCTCTTTCCTTTTCCTCTGGAAAGCCACCTGTGGGGGAGGGGCACCGGCACTGGCCACCGCGGCTTAGGGATGTCATGGTTTTGGGGAGGCTTGCAGCCAGTCCAACTGGTCCAGACTGAGGTGCATTGTGTGTCCAGTCACTGACCTGGCTCCAGGAGCTGTTCTGTACTGTTTCTGGTTATTTAGTAGTTGTTCTGGAGGACGAACTAAAACGCGCACATTGCTAAGCCGCCATTTGGCCCCTCCTAGACAATGCTGTTTTATTTCTACTTTTATTATTCAGAACACTAAAAATCACTTCTGACTAATAGTAATGAACAACTATAAATCATAATGTTGAAATCTGAAACTTGATATTAATGCTTAACATTTATTTAGTAGATCATTAGAAATCTTGCTAACCGGAAGAAGCTGTAGGCTGGAAATAATCTTAAGCAGAAGTCTAAAATTAAATTAAAAATTGCACATAAACATGTAAATATTTTGCACATAAAATTATTTTATTGAAGTTAACTTTCTTAATTCATTGATTGTTTGAGGTAACGAAGGCATATATCCTGTAGTCAATGATCAGCTTGTCATTCAAACTGTTTCTGCTTCATAGTATTGGGCGCAGCAAGGCAAGACATTTTGCTAGCTTTAGCACCTATCCCAGTGCCTTGCACATAATAGACACATGAGTTTGATTGCTGTTCAGTTTTTCTATTATCTGGGTCTTGTCACATCCTGTTGACTATTATAACTTCCATTTATTATCTTAGTCTGTAGTCTCTCACTTGCCAGTTTTGAAATGGATAATTGCAGCTCTTTTTTCCTTTTTGTGTGAAAACTGAGTCCCAGGACTTAGATGAAATTGGTAGTTTTTTGCGAAGGGTTTCTTTTCATCTTTTTGTGCTTAAAGTTAGACTGTATTGTATCAATGATGCTCTTTCATACAGCATTTTCCTCATGAGGTGGTGCTCCAGAGTAGCAGGTTTTCAATAAAGGACTTTAAACCTGACTGTAGTTATAGTTCTGCTTTCTTACATAATCTTGTTGTTTCAGTCTGTGACCAATTAGACATGAGGTCCTCTAGGGTTTATTGGACACACGGAACTCTTATCAAAAGAATCAGGGTCCACAAACATTTTCTGAGAGAGTTATAACATTGGTGCCCTTAAAATGGTGAGTTTTGGCATAAAGTCAACAGGAGAGTTTTATTTTGGGGGAAAAAACCTTTGTGGTTAGTTTGTAAATGATTTTAAGACATTTAAGAAATTCATTAATGTTGTAAAGGACAAAATAACATGAAAAAGCCATATGGATTTTTGCGTGAATCCTGATAATGTAGAACAGTCATTTCAGCTGCCTATCAGTTTTTTTAGAAGCTTAGCAAATTTAATGTTAACTATTTGAATTTAAGTGCAAAAATTAAACAACACATGATTTCAACATTAAAAAACCGTAACATTTCTTATTCAAACAACTATACAATGACTGTCGAAAACCTATATGAAGCATAACTATAAAAACCTCAAATAAATTAACAGCAAAATTATAATTTATTTTTATAACTAATAATTAACGAAAATATTTATTATTTTTTAAGGACCAAATGATAGATGGTTTTCTCTTTAGTATTTAGTATAGAATTTGCATCTTAAGCTTTTGGAGTCATCATTTCTTTCTACATGATAGTTAGATGCTTCTGGATAAATAATTGTTCTAATCTCTAATACAGATTGTGATCCTTGGCGATCAAATTTGGCGTCACCATTGTCTGCAGGTGCTTTCATATTCATGAAATGCTGTTTAGCAAAATTATTATGCAAAAAGTTAACATAAACTGCTGGCTTCTATGGTCCCCCCAAGAATTAGAATTATTTAAAATCCCAAAAGTTTAGAAATAATAGTAGTTTGCTATACCTGTATCAAGAGAAACCATTGAATTAACTTTTTAAACTTTGCATTTTCACAAATTCTACAACTGTATTTTATTCCGAATTATGGCTGATGTTTTACTACGTTAAAATAAATACAAATTTATCTTTTAAAACCATATGTGCAAAACCAATTCTGAAATGAAACAATGTTTTAATTTGCATGCTTTACAAATTTTCATACTAATGTTTACAGTGTTTTCTTCAGAAGAATGAGGCCTCATTGGAGATATACAGCCGCTGTCCAACATGGCTGCCATTAGCAAGTGATATTGTTGGTGACGAGGGATCGCTTGGATAAGAATAAGGCCTTGAAGTATAAGGAAGCGGCTGGAGTCCCAGAGGAGAGGGTAGCACTAACAGGGGAAAGACGAGCTGCGATGAAAATTGTAGTCTGTAAATAAATACATGAACAATTATGCTGCACATCTTTACAGATACAAATTTAATTCAAAGAGACAAAGCATTAAAACTATAATCACGTTTTAACATAATGTTCTAACATTCAAAATTCTGATACTATACTGCTGGTAAAGATTGCTTTACGTTTTACTATGCTGCAAAGCCTAATAGTTTTACGTCAGCATTATATATCCTTCATAGACACGGTGCTTCAGAGATTTTACTGGAATGCATTCTTGTATCATGTCATGTCTCTCTTTTTTCTTTTGAGAAATAGAGAACCTCTGATTTATCTTGCTCCTCAACGGAGCATCTTTTAAATTTGGTTCTGATGATAAGGGGTAGACCATGAAGAAAAGATAAAAAAATAGCCAATTCATATTTGTTTCTTTTATGAAACTGTTTTAGGCATCAAACCAGCAGAAACACTCACCCTTGGACTTCAGAAACATTTGGTGTAAAATAACTGTCCAATATTTCATTATTTAAATAATGAAATATATAAACAATATAAATATTTCATTATTTAATGATTAAATAATGAAATATTTAAATATTTATATATACTTAATATATTTATATATAAATATATATTTAAATATTTCTCTATATATTCTATATAATTATATATTCTATATAATTGAACATTGCTATAATCATGTATGCAACTCAACATACCAATTTAACGTTAGAGTCCTAGTGGTACCATGAGACAGTAAAATGAATCATCTTCATAAAATAAACTGAGAAACCGTTATCAACTTATGGTGTAGAAAAATCCAAAAATTAAACCAAATTATTAAAAATACAATTAGATTTGAAATATTACTACTCTACAATAAACATTCATCTTATATACCAATAATTTCCTGCTTCATTAATGGTAGTATTTATATACTTGTGTGTGTATATCACAGGCTAAATTTGTAAATCCTGTATTTTCCAAAAACTCAACTATGTTCTTTAGTGTAGAATAAACCAAGGGGTGTGACAATGGCTACAAAATGATTATTCATAAAAGTTATGGTGTTATCTAACAAATGGAAGAAAAAGAATCAGGTCATCTAATGCACAGGTAAAGTTTTTTTCTGTAGTATGTTTTGGTACTATAAATGAGGCCTGAAATACATGACTATTAACTTAATGTTGTCGTGGGACTTAATGTTTTAGCCAACAGGAATGAAATCAGCTGCAGGAGAATAAGCTCAAGCAACATCGGACAGGATCTGTTTATTTTCTCAAATTCTTAGACCCAGGCTGAAGAGATTGTGTTCCCTGTCCAAGTGAAGCAATGTAAACTGGGCTGCCAGTTCCTTTGCATCTGCTAATGTAGTACAGGGTTTGTCTGGCATGAAGTAATTCTGGGATCCATTTGCAGTAGCAGGAATAACTACTTTATATACCAAAAGTACTTTCCCATCTTGACTTGTTGAATATAAATAATATTCTGTTGGTGCCCAATTATTTTTGCTGCAGTAATAGCCCAAATGCATTACTGCAGAATTGAAATGACTGGATTTTGAGGAATACAAGCTAATTGTAGGAAGCTCTGTTCCAGGGAAAAAAGGATAAGTGCATCTTTCTATTTCAAGGAGACTTGGGCTGTGCGGACCACTGAGACAAGCTGGAAGAGTTGGTGACTTGCCTAGAGTTTTTGGGTGGTCCTCTTCTTTGTTAGCAAACACAATCAGGTTTTCTGAATTGGGGCTAATCTGGCCATTAAGATGCTGTCTCCAAGTGTTTTCTTTATTTACTGGTTTTGCCATTGTTACCTCAATACTTGCTCTATCAATGATTTTTCCATTCATAACAGACATAGCAGCTACTGTATCTTCTTGGTTGAAAAAGTGAACAAAAGCATAATCTCTAACTTTCTTTAGTCTTTCAGCTGTACCAGGCTTGAATTTATTGAATTCTGCTTCTATTGTTTCCTCTGTAGTTGAGATCGTTAAGTTTCTCACATACAGTACTATACTCTCTACATGGTTTCCTCATCAACCTCTTTCTCTGGGTCAACCCAGTCTACCTGAATGGTATGGCCCCATAGTTGGAATGCTTCCTAGCCATGGCAGCAGCTCTGTGAGCTTCATATTCAACAAATGCAAAACCACGATTTTTGGTCTTATCGGTGGCACTTGGATAAACAATGACATCTACAACTCCTGTAACTTTCTTCATTTCATCCAAAATTTCTTCCTTCTTTTCCTTGAGAATAACTCCGATAAATAATCTGCAATTATCCAGGCTTACACGCACACCAATAAACTTTCCCTGGTTGAATCTCATAATTATTAAGAATTCTGATGGCTAACTGGGCTTCTTCTTTTGTGGTGTACATCACAAAAGCATAACCATGATTTTCACCACTAAATTCCATCATGAGTCAAAATTCATGTATCTTCCCAGCTCTTTCAAATATAGGAACTAACTCATCTTCATACATATCATGAGGTATTTTTCCTGCAAACGCCTCACAACCTCTATGTGGAGGAGGACCTTCCCAACCTGGGGGAAGACCACCAAATTTCCTTTGCCGATTTTCTTGAACCATGTTGTAACCAATCTTCTCCTTCAAAGCAAGTCATGCTGCTTCATTCTGAGTACTAGTTCCAACTTGACTGCATCTATTTGCCCCATTTGTATTTTCTTCATTCATGGTTGCAGTTCCGGAAGAAGCTTGTGCTGCCCTCGTGCCTTCACCTTGGCTCCCATTGGGCATTAACGCACTGCGCCTAGTCGGCCCCACATGGAGTTGCCTATCAATTTTGATGAATTAGCAGCAAAATTTATAGAAAAGGGCTCTGGGGAGATAGGATCAGATCTTGAAAGAAATCTCAGAAGCAAGGCTCCCAATCTTTAAGATCTGCCTTATTTTCTTGAGTTGCACTAAGAATAGAACTCTCAAAAGAAAAAAATGCTGTCAACTTATAAAGCCCTTGGAATGTATTCAAGTCTTCCCTAGAGTCTTATAGCAATCTTAATTCTATGGCTAATTCTTTAATTTAGTCTTCTTCCCCCAGGCAAAAATTCAGGATGGATGAAATGTTTTTGATATATTTTATTGCTTTTGTATTCTATTTCATTACCCCTATTGCTTTCTGCTGCTTTGTTTGTGGATGTACAATTTTGAACTCTGTAACCTGCTAAATTGGCTTCTTTGTACCCACCTGGTAATTTAGCCACTTTCATGGGCATTGCTTAAATGAGATTAATTCGAGTGTAACACATGACATTTTAAGTTGTTAGCTGCTACTTCTGTGACCTGATTCATGAAAATGATAAAAAGTTTCATGTTATGTTTAAAGAATCTGGACTCATTTGACAGGACCTAGAAATTCCTGATTATATGTTTATAACCTTTGATCTTTCCTTGGTTTTATTTTATGTTTATGGTTGTCATTTTCTTATCAGGAATATGACCAACTATACTAAGACCAACAAAGATGTTTTCAACAGTTATCACAATTTAACAACAACTTTATAGATCAACACTTCAGAGGGCTGAGTTGCATATGGATTCTGGTTATTAAGTTGTGACGTATTGGTCAGCCAAGATATCTAATATATTGTCACCCATCAAATCGCTCCTTCCTCTGTGTGCTAAAGTTTTCCTGTATTTCTAATATAGCTGTTAAAACTTTGCAATGTGTTTTTTCAAACATTTAAAAATATATTTACTTTTTTTGTTCTTATTACAAAAACAAAACATGATACAGAAAACTTGGAAAATACTGCAAAACATAAAGGTTAAGACCCAAATTATCCATAAGCCTAATGATAAACACTGTTAACATTTTAAGATGTATTCTAATATTTTTAAACTGTATTATTAGGTATAATCTACATGCAATAAACTGCATATATTTAAAGTGTACAATTTGATAAGATTTGATAGATGTATATAACCATGAAACATTACCATAGTCAACATATTATCAAATAAATTTATCACTCCTCAAAGTTTTTTTCTTCCCCTTTATAGGTTCCAGGGCTCCCACATCCTCTAGAACCACTGATCTGCTTTCTGTTACTATAGATTTATTTGGATTTTATAGAATATTTCACAAATAGAATCATATAATATGTACTTTTTTTTTGTCTATCTTCTTTGAGTCAGAATAATTATTTTGAGATTCTTCTATGGTACCTGTGTTGATAGTTCATTCCTTTCTATTGCTGGGTAGTATCCCATCATGTGATATTGTGATGGTCAGGTTCATTGTGTCAGCTTGGCCGGGGAAGGTACCCAGTTTGTTTAAGTGAGCACTGGCCTGATTGTTACTGGGAGGGCATTTCATGGACTTAAATCATCAGTAAGTTGATTGCCTCTATGGCTCATTACATCTACAGTCAACTGAGGAGATTCCTTTCAACAATGAGCAGCATCTCTTCCATTACTTTGACATTAGTTTATTATCATGTGGACTCCTGGAACATAGCAGTTGGAGGCTTTAAAAGGAGAAGTGATGATTTTGACAATCAGGAGAATTTCCATCTCTGCTTTGGCTAGCCAGCTTCTTCTGAGGGAATTCATAGAAAACCTCATCAGATTTCCCAGCTTGTGGCCTGCCCTACAGAATTTGGACTTGTATATCCCTACAGATGCATGAGGCATTTCTTATAAAAATCTCATAATATTTACAGCTCTCTCCTTTCGGTTCTGTTTCCTTATAGAACCTTGATTAAATCAGATAAATTATTTGTTTATCCATTCACTGTTGATGGATGTTTGGGTTGTTACCATTTTGACGCTGTTATGAATAAAGGTTCTGTGAACATTCATGTACAAGTCTTTGTATGGATATATGCTTTTTTTTTCTCTCTTGTAAATAAATACCTAGGAATAGTATTGAATCATATGGTAGATATATGTTTAACTTTTTAAGAAACTGCTATTCTGTTTTCCAGAATGATTTTTATCATTTTATATTTCCACAGGCAATGTATAAGAGTTCCATTTCCTCTTCATTCTTCTCTTTCTGGGACACCCACAACACGTATATTTGTGCGGTTCACATTGTCCTTGAGTTCCCTGATACCCTGTTCAAATTTTTCCA
Source organism: Tamandua tetradactyla (assembly GCF_023851605.1). Lineage (NCBI taxonomy): Eukaryota > Metazoa > Chordata > Mammalia > Pilosa > Myrmecophagidae > Tamandua > Tamandua tetradactyla. The sequence goes on from NC_135330.1 coordinate 117,305,695, forward strand.
TTCTTTTCCCGATAGTTTCTGTTTCTTTTTGGAATTCAGATGTTCCATCCTCCAAATCACTAATTCTATCTTCTGTCTCTTTAAATCGATCATTGTAGGTATCCATTGTTTTTTCCATCTTTTCTACTTTATCCTTCACTTCCATAAGTTCTGTGATTTGTTTTTTCAGTTTTTCTATTTCTTCTTTTTGTTGATCCCATGTCTTCTTCATGTCCTCCCTCAATTTATCGATTTCATTTTTGAAGAGGTTTTCCATTTCTGTTCGTATATTCAGCATTAGTTGTCTCAGCTCCTGTATCTCATTTGAACTATTGGTTTGTTCCTTTGACTGGGCCATATTCTCAATCTTCTGAGCGTGGACCGTTATCTTCTGCTGGCATTTGGGCATTTAGTCAGATTTCCCTGGGTGTCGGACCCAACAAGGTTGTAAGATTTTTCTGTGAAATCTCTGGGTTCTGTTTTTCTTATCCTGCCCAGTAGGTGGCGCTCATGGCACACGTTTGTCTCACGTGTTTGGAAGGGATCCCCCCGGTCACCGTTCTCCGCGGCCTGGGGATTTCCGATCCAGTTCTCTCAGTTGGTCCGGGGGGCCGCGCGTGGTGGGGGCGTCAGCCGCCGCGGCTTGAGGGGACCCTGTGGCTCCTTTATTAATTCCCCTATTGGTGTTTGGTTGGACCCAGTCCCTGCCACTGTTGGAAATTCCCTCCTCTCCCTGGAGGAGTGTCGGTCACCGGCCGCAGCGGCCTGGGGAACTCGCCACCGGGCCAGGAAGCCGCTCGCTGGGGAGGGGCGTCGGTTGCCAGCCGCGCGGCCTGGGGAATTTGCCACCAAACCAGGAAGCCGCCCGCGGGAGAGGGGCGTCGGTCGCCGGCCGCAGCGGCCTGGGGAATTCGCCACCGGACCAGGAAGCTGCCCGCGGGGGAGGGGCGCCGGTTGCCGGCCACCGCGGCTTGGGTAGCCCTCTGTTCTGAGACTCGTAGCCGGTCCAGGAAGCCACCCGCAAAAGAGGGGCGCCGGCCGCCGCGGCTTGGGAAACTTGCCTCTCCGAGACTCTCAGCCGGCCCGGGAAGGAGGGAGGGAGGTGCTCCGGCCGCCAGCTGCCGCTGCTCGGGGAATCGCGCACCGCTCGGGGATCTCACCGCAGCAGAGTCTCGCAGTCAGTCTAGCCAGTCAAGACTGGGGTACACTGTGTGTCCATTCCCTGCCATGGCCCCGGGAGCTGTTCTGCACTGTTTCTGTTCACCTAGTAGTTGCTCTGGAGGAGGAACTAAGACGCACATACCTTACTAAGCCGCCATCATCTCCTCTTCATTCTTGTCAACATTTGGTAGGTCAGTATTTTTAATTTAGCAGTTCTTATATGTGTAGTAGTGTCTCATAGTAGTTTTACTTGACATTCCTGGTGTCTAATGATGTTTAACATCTGTTCATGTGCTTATTTGCCATCAGTGTATCTTCTTTGGTAAAGTAGTCATTCAAATCTTTTAATTCCCCCCCCCCCCGTTTTTGAATTGGGATGCTTGTTTACTTATATGAGTTTTAAGAATTTTTTCTTATATATTCCAGACATCAGAATATATCATATATAAGACTTGAAAATATTTTCTTTCTGTCTGTGGCTTGTCTTTTTACTCTCTTTATAGTGGTTTTTGAGGAGCAAAATGTTTAAATTTTAAAGAAGTCTAATTCATTCATTTTTACTGTAGTAGCTTATGCTTTTTTTGTTATACCTAAGAAATCTTTTTCTAACCTAAGGTCACCGAGATTTTCTTTTCAGTTTTTTTTTTTTAAATAGATGTTTGCATAGTTGTAGATTTTACATTTATGTCTGTCATCCATTTGAGATATTTTTTTGTAGATGGTACAAGGTATGGCTTGACGTTCATTTTTTTACATATGGATGTCCAATTGTTCAGCACTATTTGTTGAAAAGACTAACCCTTTCTTCACTGAATTGCATTTGTACCTTTTGGTAAAGAGATCCCCCAAATCACTTGTCATATATATTTGGATCTATTTCTGGACTCTATTCTGTTACATTCATCTATATTAATACCAGAGCCTCACTGTTTTGATTACTGTAGCATTATAATAATTTTTGAAATCAGGTATTCATAGTTCTCCATCTCTGTTCTTTTACAGAGTTGTTTTGGCTTTTCTAGGTTCTTTACATTTCCACAAACAGAAAAGCTTGCTGGGATTTTGATTGGGATTACAATGAAAATGTAGATCAATTGGGGGTAATTGATATCTTAATGATATTAAGCAGTATGACCCATGAACAAGGTATATCTTTCCATTTATTTAGATTTTTAAAATTTCCCTCGGCAACATTTTGTTGTATTCATTGTACAGATCTTGCACATTTATATTTTTTATAGATTAACCCTTTGACTATTTCATATTTTCATGCTACTATAAATGGTATTGTTTTTAAAGGCTATACAATTCTGTGGTTTATAATAAATTTACGAACTTATACAACTGTTACCTGTAATTAGAAAATATGCTCATAACCCCATAAAGAAACTCCATAACCATTGAGTCACTCTATATTTCCCTTATCCCCAATCCTCTGGCAACCAATCTGTTTCATTATTTATATACATATATGCCAATTTGTGACATTTTATATAAAATGAATCATATGTTATGTGGCCTTTATAAAAATATTTTCAATTGTAGAATGTAACATATATACAAAGCAAAGAAAGAAAACAGCAGTAGTTTTTTTCCTAGTTATAGGACAGATCCCAGAGTTTGTCATGGACCACCATATCATCACCTCAGATTTCTCCTTCCAGCTGCTCCTGAACATTGGAGGCTATAAGGAATAAATGTTGTTTTTTTTTTTTTATCATCACAAGCAACTTTTTTCTTTTTTGTGAAAACTATCATACATTCAAAAAACCAAAAAATTTCAGAGCACAGTGAACCAATTAGTTGTAGAACGTATTTCAGAGTTTGGTATGGGTTATAATTCTACAGTTTTAGTTTTTACTTTTAGTTGCTCTAAGATACTGGAGACTGAAAGAAATATCAATATAATGATTCAGCAGTCATATCCATTTGTTAAACCCTACCTTTTATGTATAACTTACCATCACCTTTGATCTTTCTGTCCCACTCTTTAGGGGTACCTGGGCTATGGCATTCTAACTTTTTCATGTTGGAAGGGCCTGTCACTAATATGGGGTAGGGAGATGGAACTAGCTGGTGTTCTGGAGAGGCTGGCCCCTCTAGGTTTCAGGACTTATCTGGTCCAGGGACCGATCTGGAGGTTATAGGTTTCTGGACAGTTACCCTAGTGCATGGAACCTTGTCCTAGGTGTTCATTAGGATTGGTTGGAATGGTTTTGGTTGAGATTTTCCAAGTTATGATAGGTGTTCTAGTTTGCCAGCTGCTGGAATACAATATACCAGAAACTTAATAAGTTTCAAGTTAACAGCTTTTTAGTTGTAGAAATGTCCCAGTTAAAGCAAGTCTATGGATGTGTCCAATCTCAGGCATCCAAGGAAAGATACCTTGATTCAAGAAGGCCAGTGAAGTTCAGAGTTTCTTTTTCAAGTGGAAAGGCACGTGGTGAACACGGTCAGGGTTTCTCTCTCATCTGAAAGGGCGCATGGCAAACACAGCATCATCTGCTAGCTTCCTCTCTAGCTCCCTTGGAGGTGTTTTATTTTTTTCCATCTTCAAAAGTTGCTGGCTGTTGGACTCTCTGCTTTGTGGTGCTGCCACATTCTCTGCTCTCTCAGAATCTCAAGCTTTCTCTAAAATGTTTCCTCTTTTATAGTATTTCAGTAAAGTAATCAAGACCCACCTAATCCAATTTAACACCCACTCTTGAGAGTGTCACATCTCCATGGAGATAATCTAAAGTCTTCAACCTAAAGTACTGAATAAAGATTAGAAGATACTGTTGCTCTTACAAGATTGTTTAGGATTAAACTATTGCTTTTTTAGCATACATCAATCCTTCCAAACCAGCACAATAGGTGAAAATGTCTAACTGAAGCTTATGTAAGAGTATCCTCCAGAGTAGCCTCTCAACTCTATTTGAACTCCCTCAGCCACTGATAGCTTATTTGTTACACGTTGTTTCCCCCTTTTGGTCAGGATAGCATTGTTGGTCCCGTGGTGCCAGGGCTGGACTTATTCCTAGGAGTCATCTCCCACACCACCAGGGAGACTTTCATCCTTGGACGTCATGTCCCACTTATTGGGGAGGGCAATGATGTCACTTGCAGAGTTGGTCTTGGAGAGAGTGAGGCCTATGTGGTTTATTTAAAAAACATTTTTTATTATGAAATATATATACAAAAACAATAAATTTCAAAGTATATTGTAAGAAATCATTATAGAACAGATTTCAGAGTTTGGTATAGGTTTGTTCTACAATTTTAAGTGTTTCCTTCCAGCTCCTCCAGAATACTCAAGACTAAAATATCAATATAATGATTCAGCAGTCATACTCCTTTGTTAAATCCTATCTTCTCTGTTATATCTCCTCCTTCTCCTTTGACCCTTCACCCAGTTTCTTAGGAGTATTTGGTCTCTGCCCTTTCCAACTCTTTTGTATTGGAAAGAGCTGCGAATAATATGGGATAGGGGCTTTGGAACTAGTTGATGTTCTTGGAAAGGTTGGCCTCTCTGGGATTTAGGACTTATCTGGCTTAGGAACCCATTTGGAAATTGTTGGTTTCTAGAAAGTGATCTTAGTATGTGAAACTTTTGTAGAATCTCAGATAGAGCCCAAGGTGTTCTTTAGGGTTAACTGGAATGGTTTTCATTGGGGTATGGCAAACCGTGGTAATTAGCAATATCTTGCTAAAGCTTATGTCCAAGGGTAGCCTCTAAAATAGCTTCTTGACTCTATTTGAGCTCTTAGCCACTGATATCTAATTATGTTACATTTATTTTTCCACTTTTGGTCAGGAAGGCATTGCTGATCCCACAATGCCAGGGCCAGGCTTGTCCCTGGGAGTCTTGTCCCATATTGTCAGGGAGATTTTCACCCCTGGATGTCATATTCCACATGAGGAGAGGGTAATGATTTTACTTGCATGGTTGGGCTTAGAGAGAGAGAGAGGCCACAGCTGAGCAACAAAAGAGGTTTTCTGAAAGTAAATCTTAGGAATAACCATAAGTGGGTTTAGGTTTTCCGCTGCACAAGTAAGCTTCACAAAAGTAAATCTCAAGATCAAGGACCTGGCCTATTGACTTGGGAGTCCCTAATATTTGAGACAGTATCGGGGTTTTCCCAGTGGTAAAGCTTAATAGTTTCATATTTTTTCTCCTTTCCCTCGGGGACATTGCCAATGCTTAACTAACTGCCCAACATACTCTGGGATGTCTCTGAGTATTACCTTAAGTGATACAGAATTACAAACCCTCATTCCCATTGTGGACGCCATGTGTTTGGGCTATTTATATGAGCTTTCCCAACAGGTTAAGTTAGATTATGTGCTACAGAACATTTAGGTTTTAGACTAAACCTTTCTTTCTTTGGTCTCATATAGTAGTTGAAGTTCTAAAATACAGACAATGGCCTCCTTAAACCTTTATTCTGATTCACCTTAGTCCCAACTCAGTTGGCTTCATTGTTATCTCTAATTGAAGCCCGCTTCTTTTTTTCGGTTTCTTTAACAGTTGCTGTATATAGCATTGCTGACTTTCAGAGCTACAGAACTCCAACTCTGAGTCTTAGGTGTCATAAAGGTAGCCAGAGTTCCAGGGAAATATCAGGTTGTACATATGTAACATAGCCTCTCAAAATCTAGAAATAACATTAACAGCTCTGGAACTAAATGTGACTGCTTACAATCTAGGCCCCAGTTTTCTTGCAGGTGTTTTTAAAAAGAGACCATACAATTTTGTTCTTTTGTCTCTGACTTATTTTGCACCACATAATGTCCCCAAGTTTCATTCACCTTGTTGCATGTCTTACAACTTTGTTCCTTTCTGTAGCTGCACAGTATTCCATTATACATATATACCACAGTTTGCCATTCTACTTCTTAGTCGATGAATCCAGTCACCTCCATTCATTGGGCATCATGTTTAATGTCCAAAGTAAAAAATCTGTGTCTCATACTATCCTCACTTAGTTTTACAATCATCAGCACTCTCACTTTTAAACAATTTTCATTGCTCCAAAGAGAAAAAGAACTGATGAACATATCCTCAATGAATGAAAGTCAAATCTCCCCTCAACTCTTGTCCTAAACCGCAGTGCTGGTTTGAAACTGTTATGTACCCCAGAAAAGCCATATTCTAATCCTGATCCAGGATTGTGGGGCCAAAGTTCTTGTTTAGGGTAGGAAACCTTGACTGGATTCTTTCCATGAAGATAAGACACACCCAATTGTGGGTGTGGCCTTTTGATTAGATGGGGATATGACTCCACCCATTCAAGGTGGGTCTTGATTAGTTTACTAGAGTCCTTTAAAATGGGAATCATTTTGGAGGAACCTCAGGTGCATATGCTTGGAGAACAGTTGCTTCATAGCTGTAAGAGACATGGATGTTTGGAGATGCTTAGAGTGCCAACAGAGAGAGCAGCATGGGCAGAGCCCAACAGACATTTTCATGTGCCTTCCCACAAAATGCTAAGCAAGCCAGAACCCAGAATTTTATCCTGGAGGAGCTAAGTGAAGGCCTACAGATGCTTAGAGAGGAAACCACTGGTAGAAGCTGGAAACAGTGAATTTGGGAACAAGGATCAGCAGATGCCAGCTCTTGCCTTCCCATGTGACTGACATTGGCCTTTCTTTGGAGTTAAGGTATCTTTCTCTGTATGCCTTAGTTTGGAAATTTTCATGGCCTTAGAACTGTAAACCTGCAACTTAATAAATTCCCTTTTTAAAAGCTGTTCCATTTTTGGTATGTTCCATTTTGGCAGCTTTAGTAAACCAGAACACCCCCTAATTGTATACCCCTGATATTGCTATGGTACTGTTGATGTCTTCCTGTTAAATGTAGACCATACCATGTGTATTAGTTAGGATTCTCTAGAGAAACAGAATCAAAAGGAAATATCTGTAAATATAAAATTTATAAAGTGTCTCATGTAACCATGGAAACATAGAGTCTAAAATCTGTAAGGCTGGCTGTGAAGCTGATGACTCTGATGGAGGGTCTGAATGAGCTCCATAGGAGAGGCTCACCAGCTGAAGCAGGAAGAGAAGAGAGCCTGTCTCTTCTGAATCCTCCTTAACAGACTTCCAGTGATTAGATTAAGCATCACTCATTGCAGAAGACACTCCCCTTGGCCAATTACAAATGGAATCAGCTGTGGATGCAGTTGATGTGATCATGATTTAATTCTATGAAATGTCCTCATAGCAACAGACAGGCCAGCACTTGCCCAACTAGACAAACAGGTACCACCACCTGGCCAAGTTGACACGTGAACCTGATCATAACAGTCCACCCCTTGTCAACTTGACAGCTATACACATCACCTTAAACCATACCTAATTTCTAAATAAAAAACAATAAAACACACATTTTTTCCCTCACCTAACAATATTCAACTGTCTTGCATATAACTGAAAATGCATTAAATCTCCCTAGAATGGGATACAAGTCCTTGGGTAATATTCATTCTTAAACATAATATCTTACAACTTAAATAGTGTAACATGAACAAAACAGCATTACAGTCCTCATTTCTATAACTGATCATGTGGTTGTAGTTCATATTTATCACTACCTTGTTCCACTACCCATTCCATGTTCCCTTTACCCTCAGCAAACACTTCAGCTGGCCATGGTTCTTTGCCTGGTGGGGTGACCGAAACCTTCATTCCTGAAGTTTCAGAGCCATTGGTAGTCCTGCTGGATTGGGTTGTTGCAGTTTTCCATTGATTTTAGTCATAGGGCATGGTAGTACTAAAAGATGCCCTAGAGGATCTCCTATATTCCAGGAAAACTCTTCTTTATCTCCATTATGTAATGGCAGTTCTACTTCCCCCTGATAGTCAGGGTCAGTTACCCCAGCCAGTAATGTAATCCCCTTCTTGGCTTGTTGATCCAGGGGCATGAGTTGCCCAAAGTGACCAGGTGGCAGTCTCAGATTCCAGTTCAATGGAATCATTGTTGCTTATCCTGCTGGAAGCACTCCCCCTTTTGGAACTAAAACCTGTATTGATCTGCTCAAGCAATGATATCACATCCAAAACAGCAGCTGCAATTGGAGTTACCACCTGGTTGAGCTTATGATAATCCACTGTCATACTCCAAGACCCATCTGTTTTCTGCACAGGCCAAATAGGAGAGTTGAATGTGGATGTGGTGGGAATCACCATCCCTGCATCCTTCAAGTCCTTAAGAGTGGCAGTAATCTCTGCAATCCCTCCAGAAATCCAGTATTGCTTCTGATTTACTATTTTGCTTAGATAGAGTCAGTTCTAATGGCTTCCACTTGGCCTTTCCCACCATAATAGCTCTCACTCCACGAGTTAGAGAGCCAAAGTGAGGATTCTGCCAGTTGCTCGGTATGTCTATTCTAATTATGCATTCTGGAACTGGGGAAATAGCAACAGAATGGGTCTGGGGACCCATTGGCTCCACTATGAGGCAGACCTGAGCTAAACCTTCATCGATCACCTGACCTCCATAAGCCCCCACTCTCACTGGTGGACGAGAGTGATGTTTTTGGTTCCCTGGAATTAATGTCATTTCTGAACCAGTTTCTAATAATCCCCCAAATATCTTATTATTTCCTTTTCCTCAGTGCACAGTTACCCTGGTAAAAGACTGTTGGCCTCCTTGGGGAAGGTTTAGAGGAAGATTAACAGTATAAATTTGTGGTGGTATAGCAAGGTTCTTCCCCAAAGGGACCTGGCCTCCCCTTCATTCAAGGGGCTCTAGGTCTGTAAACTGTCTCAAGTCTGGAAATTGGTTAAGGGGCCGTGACTCTGTGGTTTTGTAATTCAAATTAGACTTCTGTTCACTTTACCTAGAACTCTTTTGTTTATACAGCTCAAATAAGAATTTAGTAGACTGCCCTTCTCTTGTACTTATAGGTACCCCATGATTTACTAGCCAATGCCACAAATCTCTGTGACCAATTATTTTGACTGCTGCTTTGAGTTTGCTGTCTATTATAATAGCCATGTCCACCCTGAATGTGCTGCCGCCTGGCTTCTGCCAACTCAGGAGCCAGTCATCCCCATTATGTTTAAGGATTCTAGCTAAGTGACAGCAGTTCTCACAGTAATATCTGACCTACACAGAAGTGCAACTACAGAGCTCTTCAGGGATGATGGCACTAATCTCACAAATTTTTCTCACTGTTCTGGTAAAAGGTGCATCCCCTGGACATTCCTGGGGTGTAAGAGCAGGCTTTGCATGGTAAATCCACTCTAACATTCCAGTCTCTCTAAGGCTCTGGGTTCCCTCATCTACATTTTTCCAGGACATTTCTGGCATTTCAACCTCAGGTAATGTTGGCCACCTTTTGATCCATGTTTCAGCCAACCATCCAAACAAACTCAATGCCTTTTCTAACCCCTCAAGCTATAAAAGTGAATGCAGAATCTCAGCTTAGTGGGCCCATATCAGTAAATTCAGCCTGATCTAGCCTTATATTCCTCCTACCATTATCCCACACCCTTAAAATCCATTGCCACACACATTGCCTGATTTCTGTCTGTATAAATTGGAAAACTCACACAGTTCTATTGGAGTATAAAGTACCTCCTCATGTGTGGTACTTGGGACCTGTTGGGACTTTAGTCTAGTTATAAGTCTGAAATGAGGGGTGGTGGGGGTGGGTCATGAAAAGAATTAGAAGTCTCTTTCAAGCCATTTGCTTCAGGGCATTCATTTGCAGTTTCATCTGGTGAGACAGGATTAATCACTCTAGGGCTAATCCCTTCAGGTGGAGGTTGGGTGGCCAATTCCTCAAGGCAGACTGGAGGTGGGGCAGCCATGTATTCAGGGAAGACTATTACAAGGTTATCTAGAGAAGACTCAGCATGACCTAGGGTTTCAACCTCACCACCAACATCATTATCAATCTATATGTCACCGTCCCATTTTTCAGGGTCCCACTCCTTTCCAATCAATGCCCTCACTTTAATGGCAGATACCATGCAAGATTGAGATTTCAGTTGTAAAGTTTCTACTCTAACAATAGGATTCTGAGTCTAATTTTCGGAGATCTCAAGTCTACGGCTACACGAAATAAGGTTTTCCTTCAGGACACTCATAGAAGCAATTAATCTGCCAGACGGCATGTAAGCTTCTCATTTGAAGGCTTAAGCCCATTCCTTTCAGTCATTAATGTATACAGTGTCTCTAACAACAACCACCCAACATCTCTATACCTCCTTTTCCACGAAACTCCATAAAGTTGTCAAAAACATTATACCCCAGAGCCTGGCTTCGTACAAGTGAAGCATTAGAATCAAATGATGATATTTTGATGACCTCTTTTGCCAACTCACCCCATGGATTGGCAGTATTCATTCTGATTACAAGAATCAGAGTACTTAGTATAGTAACATATCATCTGGAAATAATGAAATTTTTACTTCTTCCTTGTGATTTGGATGCTTTATTTTTTTCATGCCTGATTGCTCTAGCTAGAACTTCTAGTACAATGTTGTATAATAATGGTTACAGAGGGCATCTTTGTCTCATTCCCGATCTTGAAGGCTTTCAGTCTCTCCCTGTTGAGTAGGAATGTATAGGTTTTTCATATATGCTCTTTATGATCGAATTTTCCTTCAATTCCTACATTTTGAAGTATTTTTATCTGGAAAGGATATTAAATCTGGTCAAATTCTTTTTCAGCATCAATCAAGATGATCATGTGATTTTCTTCTTTTGATTTGTTGATATGCTGTATTACATTGATTGAGTTTCTTGTGTCAAACTACACTTGCACACCTGGAATAAACCCTACCTGGTTGTGGTGTATAATTCTTTTAATGTGTCATTGGATTTGATTTGCAAGTATTTTGTGGGGATGTTTTACATCTGTATTCATTAGGGATGTTCGCCTATGTTTTCCTTTCTTGTAGCATCTTTACCTGGTTTTGGTATTAGAGTGATGGTAAGTTCATAAAATGGGGTAGGTGATGTTCCTTTTTCCTCAGTTCTTTGGAAGAGTTTGAGCAGGATTGGTGTTAGTTCTTTTTGGAATGTTTGATAAAATTCCCCTGTGAAGGCATCTGGCCCTGGGCTTTTCTTAGTAGGAAGAATTTTGATGACTGGTTGAATCTCTACTTGTGATTCATTGTTGAGCTCTTCTATTTCTTCTCAGATTAGTTTTGGTTGTTTGTATGTTTTTAGTGATTTGTACATTTCATCTAAGATGTCTAGTTTGTTGGTATATGTTTATTCATTGTACGCTCTTATTTTTTTGTGTGTCTTCATGGACTGTGGTAACAATTCTACTCTCCTGATTTTATTAGCATTTTCTTTCTTTTTTTTTCTTTGTCAGCCTATCCACAGATCTATCTATTTTATTGATTTTTCTCAATGAACCACTTTGGTTTTATTGATCCTTGTTATTTCTGCTTTAATCTTTTCTGTTTCTCTTCTTCTATTTGCTTTGGGGTTAGTTTGTTGTGCTTTTCTCTAGTTCCTCAAGTCCTTGATTTTTCTCTTTCTTTTTTAATATAGACATTCAGGGCAATAAATTTCTATCTCAGCACAGTCTTTGTCACACCCTACAAACTCTACTATGTTGTATTCTCATTTTCATTCATCTTCAGATAGCTACTGATTTCTCTAGCAATTTCTCCTTTGACCCACTGGTTGTTTAAGAGCATGTTATTTAATCTCCATATATTTGTGAAAGTTCTGTTGATTTCCAACTTCATTCCATTGTGATCAGAGAAAGTGCTTTGACTAATTTCAGTCTGTTTAAATTTATAAAGACCTTTTTATGCCCCAGCATATGATCTATCTTGGAGAGTGTTCCATGAGCACTACAGAAAACTGCATCTCCTGGTGTTTTGGGGTCTAATGATCTGCATATGTGTTAGGTCTAATTTATTTATCAAATTGCTAGAAGTTCTCTATTTCCTTGTTGATCCTCTGTCTGGTTGTTCTATCTGTAGAGGAGAGTGGTATGTTAAAGTCTTCCACTATTATTGTTGAAACGTCTGTTGCTTCTTTCAGTTTTGCCACTGTTTGCCTTGTGTACTTTGGAGGCCCTTGATTAGGAGCATAAACATTTATGATTGTTATTTCTTCTTTGTGTAGTGTCTGTTTTATTAATATGTAGTTTCTTTCTTTGTCTCTTATGATGCCTGTACATTTAGAGTCTATTTTGTCTGACATTAGTGTAGTTACTCCCACTTTCTTTTGGTTACAACTTGCATAGAACATCTTTTTCCATCCTTTCTCTTTCAGTCTATTTGTATCCTTGGGCCTAAGATGAGTCTCTTGTAGGTAGCATATGGGTGGATCATATTTCTTATTCTTTTCTGCCAATCTGTTTCTTTTAAATTGGTGAGTATTCCTGTAAAGTTATTTCTTGAATCTACCCTCCAATTCTTTGGATTTTATTTGTCATATCTATATATTCTTTTCCTCTTTCTCTTTTTATCCTCTAAGTTACCATTATTGGAACTCTTTAATTCTGTGTCCTCCTCCAGATCTTCCTCTCCTGTATTTTTTTTTTTTTCAGCTTATTTTCCCCCTTTGGTATTTCTTGAAGGGCTGGTCTCTCGTTGACAAATTCTGTCTGTGAAAATTTTTTTTCCCTCTATTATTTATTTTTATTCCATATGTTCTACTCGTCTGTTGACAAGGTAGATAAAAGGAGCATCAGACACAAGGTTTTCACAATCACACAGTCACATTGTGAGAGCTATATCATTATTCAATCATCATCAAGAAACGTGGCTACTGACTGGAACACAGCTCCACATTTTCAGGCAGTTCCCTCCAGCCTCTCTATTACATCTTGAATAGATGCAAGGTGATATTTACTTAATGCGTAAGAATAACCTCCAGGATAACCTCTCAACTCTGTTTGGAATCTCTCAGCCATTGACACTTTGTTTCATTTCACTCTTTTCCCCCTTTAGGTCAAGAAGGTTTTCTCAGTCCCTTGATACTGAGTCTCAGCTCATTTAGGGTTTTTCTCAATCCCTTGATGCTGAGTCTCGGCTCATTCTAGGATTACTGTCCCATGTTGCCAGGAAGGTTCACACCCCTGGGAGTCATGTCCCACATAGACGGGGGAGAGTGGTGAGTTTGCTTGTTGTATTGGCTGGAGACAGAGGCCACATCTGAGCAACAAAAGAGGTTCTCTTGGGGGTGACTTTTAGGCCTAATTTTAAGTAGGCTTGACTTATCCTTTGTGGGGTTAAGTTTCATATGAACAAACCCCAAGACTGGGGGCTCAGCCTGTAGCTTTGGTTGTCCACACTGCTTGTGAGAATATCAAGAATTCAACTTGGGGAAGTTGAATTTTTCCCTCTGTGAAAATTTTAATCTCTCCCTCACTTTTCTTTAGCATGGACAGGCTCCAGGCCAGGCAAGAACTCTTGCCACTAAGCCACCCGTTGCACTGCCCATCTCTCCGTTACTTTTAAAGCTGAACTTCGCTGGTTAGAGAACTCTTGGCTGGAAGTTCTTCTCATTCAGGATCTTAAATATATCATATTACTGCCTTCTCACATCTATGGTGCCTGTTGAATAGTCTGAATTCTGTGCAATGTGATTCCCCTTGTATGTGGTGAGTCTACTTTTCTCTTGCTACTTTCTTTTTCTCTTTAACATTTGACTGCTATCTTGGAGTATTCCTATTTGGATTCATTCTATTTGGAGTTCACAGGCTTCTTTGATTTGCATATTTGGATCTTTTATAATGGTTGGAAATTTTTCCCCCATTATCTCCTCATCCGGTTTTCCTAGTCCTTTACTCTTATTTTCTCCTTCTGGGACACCAATAATTTCTTAATACTTGTGCACTTTGTGTTGTTCATTATTTCCCTGAGATCCACTTGAAAATTTTCCATCCTTTTGCCATTTTTTCTTTTGTTCATTTGAATTCAATTGTCCTTTCCTCTAGTTTGCCTATTCTTTCTCATGCCTCTTCAAATCTGCTGTTGTGTATCTGTAATATGTTTTTAATTTACTCTGCAGTATCTTTCATCCCTGTTATATCTGCTATGTTTCTACTTATTCTGTCAATTTTTTCTTTACGCTTTCTATTGTCTTTCTGGTATCTTTTATATCATTAGCTAGTTGATTGAATTTATTTAGGAGAGTTGTGTGTACATCTTTGATTAATTGTTCCAAATTTTGTGTCTCCTGCAGTGTTTTTATTTGGTCATTTGGCTGGGTCATATCTGCCTGCATCTTCATATGTTTTATGATTTTCTGTTGGCTTTGAGGCATTTGATTATCTTGATAGGGTTTATTTTATAAAAAAATAACTTTTTTATTGTGTAGTATAACATATACAAAGCAAAGAAATAAAAAAACAATAGTTTTCAAAGCGCTCTTCAACAAGTAATTACAGGACAGATCCCAGAGTTTGTCATGGGCTACCATACGATCCTCTCAGATTTTTCCTTCTAGCTGCTCCAGAATATAGGAGGCTAGAAGGCTTAAATATTTTTTATCATCACAATCAACTTCCCTTCTTTCTTTTTTTTTTGTGTGTGAAAAATAACATATATACAAAAAAGCAGTAAATTTCAAAGCAAAGCACTACAATTAGTTGTAGAACAGATTTCAGGGTTTAACATGGGTTACATTTCTACAATTTTAGGTTTTTGAGAGACTAAGAGATATCAGTTTAATGATTCAGCATTCATATTCATTTGTTAAATCCTATCTTCTTCATATAACTCCATCATCACCTTTGATCTTTCCATACTTCTCCTTAGGGGTGTTTGGGCTGTGGCCATCCTAACTTTTTCATTTTGGAAGGGTCTGTCACTAATGTGGGGTAGGGAGATGGAATCTCATATTCTGAAGAAGCTGGGCCCTCTAGGTTTCAGGACTTGTGTGGTCCAGGGATCCATCTGGAGGTTGTAGGTTTCTGGAAAGTTACTCTAGTGCGTGGAACCCTTGTGGAATCTTATATACGGACCTAGGTGTTCTTTAGGATTGGCTGGAATGCTCCTGGTTGGGGTTTGGCAGGCTATGATAAGTAGCAATGTCTAACTGAATCTTGCATGAGAGCAATCTCCAGAGTAGCCTCTTGACTCTAGAACCTCTGTGCCACTGATACTTTATTAATCACACTTCTTTTCCCCCTTTTCATCAGGATGGAATTGTTGATCCTATGGTCCCAGGGCCAGATTCATCTCTGGGAGTCATCTCCAGGGAGATTTTCACCCCTGGATGCCATGTCTTGATAGGGTTATTTTGAAAGTTGATTTCCCTGTCATCTAAGGTTTTGTCTCTGCTTGGGTTTGTGTTGTAGATCTCCTTTTGTTCTTTGTTCATCATTAATTCCCCTCCAAAGCAAGGCCCAGACCTCTTGCTGGGGATGCAACTGTACTTGGGGATCTGTTTGAAACTAGACACATAGATAGTTTACTATACTGCACTTTCCATTTCCTCCTGGCAGATGGTGGTCTTATGCCTCCTCTTACCCTCAGGCCCTCCTCTCCCTGACTCCTGCAGCCAGGTGAGCTGGATGGAGACCCGGCACAATTCCAGCCAGGTCTGCTCATCCCAGTATGTGCTTAAAGCCACCAGCCCTGGGTCTGAGGGTGGGTGGGCAGTATGTACCTCAGTGGAAATTCTGCTTGTGGGTCCACTGGGACTGGTGGTCCCCAAGCTCCTGCTTGGAATGACATTGCTCTGTGGGACTGGGTATGTCAGCTGCCACTGTCTACATAGAAAGTGGAAATGCCTGCTGGCTAGGTGGGGCTGGGTGTGGAGCTGTGGGGAGGAGGCGTGTGGGGTATGGTGCAGAGTATAGCATGGGGCAAGGTGTGCAAGGGATGCAGTACTTGGGGCAGGGGGAGGGAGCCTCAGGGCATGCATGGCACGGGGCAGGTGTGGGGTGGGAGGTGGGTATGTAGTGCCAGTGGCTGTCTGTGGGGGCACAGGGCAGGGTGCAAGGGGTGCAGGGTGTGCGGGTAGCATGCCTGGGGAACTGTGCACCAGGGTGTCAGAACGCTGGGCAGGGCACGGGGTGAGGTGTAGCTTGCTTCTTCATCCTTGCCTTCCTATCCATGCACTCCTAGCAGTCTGGTCTTCCATATTGAAGGGGGAGCAGTAAGCTCTCTACACTAGCTGGATGGTCTCTGTGAGTAGAGAAAGCAAGTTTATTAGCTTCTAGATTCCCCAAGGGCGCTCCTGTCTGTAGAGCTGAGGGGCCTGATATCCCAAGATAGTTGTGGGAGCAGGCGCTTTCCTGGGTGTGGTCTCTTGTCCCCAGTGGAGTTCTGATAGAGCCCACTCACCTCATTCTCTGCATCTTCATTCCTCAGGTTTTTTATTCAGGACCTCCCTATATAGTGTGAAAGACTCCCTCAGTCATTCACACGCAGGAAAAGCTGTCCCTAGTCGTTTTTCTGTCACTTCTCTAGTTGTTCCTTGGAGCAGAGGTGAAATCAGCTTATCCTAGTCTGCCTTGTTCTTGAAAGCCCTCTAAATAGTATTGTTTTTTTAACTTCAATAAAGAAATAGTATTGATTTTGTATATCAATCTTATATCTTGCCAACTTTTACTTTTTTCCATAAGTTTGTATAAAATTTATATTTTTCCTTAAATGTGTATTTTTGATATAATTTATCAGTGAAGCTATCTTGGCTGGGAGTTTTCTTTGTGGGAATGCTTTAAACTACACATTCATTTTTTTTCCTAAAAATTATTCAAGTTATATCTTTCTTCTGTGTCAGCTCAAGAGTCAAAGTGACTCTCTTTATTACTTTGTCTTTCTAGGAAATTGTCAGTTCATTTATGTTGTGGAATGTATTGGCATAAAATTGTTCATAATATCCCCTTATTATCCTTTTCGTATCGGTATTATTCACAGTGATGCTATCTCTCTCACCCCAATGTTTTTGTCTTCTCTATTTCCTGATAATCTAGACTAGAGGTTTATCAATTTCATTGATCTCAAAGAATCAGGCTTTGGTTTTATTGATTTTTCTCCGTCTGTTTTCCTGTTTCATTGATTTAAGTTCTAATTGGTGTCATTTCCTTTCTTTGAGTTTCCTTTGCTCTTCTTTTTCTAGTTTCTTAAAACGTAAGCTGAGGACTCTCATTCAGCTCATAATACTTTTGATTTTTTTGACGTGTTTTTTAGAAGTGTGTGATTTAGTTTCCAAATATTTGGTGATTTTTCTAAGATCTTTCTGTTATTATTTCCATTTTAATTTAATTTTGGTCAGAGAACATACTTTTATGACCTGAATTCTTTTAACATATCTGATCTTTCAAAAATTCACCATATATGCACATTTCATTTTTAAAAGCATCAATTTGCGCATACTATTTTGTTGCCATTTTTGTAAAACTATATATTATGGAAATTTTCTTATGTTAAATAATTTCTGTAGTTTGACTTATAAAAGTAACAATTTTTTTATAGAATTAATATTACATAGTTCAAAACTCAAAAAGATTAAGTGATATACTTTGAAAAATCTTACTTTCATTCCTATTCCCATTGTGCTGGTTGGAAAGGATGCATGTCCCCTAGAAAAGCCGTGTTTTCATCAAAATCCCATTTTTTAAAGGCAGAATAATCCCTATTCAATACTATATGTTTGAATCTGTAATTAGACCATCTCCCTGGAAATGTAACCCAATCAAGAGTGGCTGTTAAGCTGGGTTGGGGGAAATGTGTCTCCATCCATTTGGGTGGGTCTTGATTAGTTTCTGAAGTCCTGTAAAAGAGGAAACATTTTGGAGAATGAGGAAGATTCAGAGAGAGCAGAGAAAAACTACATAGCCAGATAAAGCAGAGAGTCCATCAGCCAGCGCTTTGGAGATGAAGAAGGAAAACACCTCCCAGGGAGCTTCATGAAAGGAAGCCAGGAGAGAAAGCTATTAGATGATGCCGTGTTCACCACATACCTTTCCAGATGAGAGAGAAAACACTGACCCTGTTCTTCATGTGCCTTCTCACTTGAGAGAGACCCTGAACTTCACCGGCCTTCTTAATCCAAGGTATCTTTCCATGGATGCCTTAGATTGGACATTTCTATAGGCTTGCTTTAATTGGGACATTTTCTTGGCCTTAGAACTGTACACTAGCAGTGTATTAAATTCCACTTTTTAAAAGCCGTTCTGTTTCTGGTATATTGCATTCCAGCAGCTAGCAAACTAGAACACCCATTCACATTATTTCCCACATTACTAGGTTCAAGGGTATTTGATCTGTGTTTGCCTAGGTAAGTACAAGCCTGAGATACTGAAAATTCACTCTATGATGGGCACTATTTTGACCATTATTATACATCTCATTAGCTTTTATACATCAGCTATATTAGATCAGACTCATAAGCCCACTTAAAAGTTTTCTGAGGCTTTATGTATGTAGTTTTCCTTTGACATTTCTTGATCTTAAGAACTTTATTGTATTCGTATTTGTGTTCTTGGTGCTAAGCATACAGTATATCTTCAATAAATGTAGCTGTGTGAATGATTTAAGTTCTTAGCTTAGTTAGCCTGTGTTGTATATAATGAGGACTTTGGTTTCAAACACAATGTATTATGCCCCCAGACATGATGTCCAGTACATCCATCTACAGAATGATGCACTATCATTGATAAGTGATATCATAGTAGATGAGCAGGTAGCGGCATTGAGGAGATTAGTTGTGATGCTTTTGAAACCTTTCGTTGTGAGGTGGTAGAGAGTGAATGCAGGGGAGTACAATGAACCTGGGTTTAGATTCTTTCTGAGCAATTTTGTAGGATGATGTGGAGTGAATTGTTATACAATGTGTTGTGGAAACACAGGCTCAGGCACAATGGAAACTTTCAGTACTTTCCCAGCACAAAGGGTCTAAAAGAGCAGGGGAAGCGATTCCATCGTGCTGGGCTCCTGGAGAGTTGCTTAAGTCAGGATTGGTGGATGGCAGCTCTGCACACCCCACTTTGTGTCAGTGAAGAGAGACAAATCTGTGCTCCCACAGGTGGGGTATTTGTGAGGGCTGGGAAATGGCTACTGAGTGTGTCCCTAACTTCCTCTGCAAATGATTGTGGTGAATAAATAAATGAAATGCCTTGAGAAAGTAACTAACACAGGCTCTAGTGGTTATGATGTGGCGAATTTTGGGTTCCTTTCTTTTCAGTTTCTTCAGGGTAGTCTAGGCTCAACAGATAAGTGAAGCCCAGAAGCCCGTTTGTAACCATTGAATCCATACGGTGTAGCCTGGTGTCCCAGCGTACACACCAGATAGAGACTTTGCAGATGAGAATGGGGCTTCAATGTCCTTCTTTACCTGACTTTCAATACCTGACTGGCTGAGGGACTGAACTAGGTGCTTTGCTATAACGCTCCCCCAAATCTTAACTAGTATCTTTACCTCCCTTTTGAAAAAGTGGAAACTTATGCTCAGAGGATTCAAAATACTTATCCAAGGGCAGAATATGTGCTTGGAACCAGGTTTTTTGGCTTTAAAGACTTTTTCTTTCCATCATGTTTTGCCTCTTGGGATACAAAGTGTCACTAGTTTTGAAGGATTTATTGTAATAAAATTTGAACTATGCTTAATGTAAGGTTTAGGAGGCAAAAGAGAGAAGAGGCAGACCAGGAAACCTTAGAGTGAGTGAGTTGATTCCTGCGCTCCTGGGCAGGGCCCACAGAACTCAAGGTAGGGAGTTGTGAGCTCGCTGCTGGGTCCTGGTACTGGCGGTTTTTAAGTAAGGGGATTAGGTGACGTCGAGAAGGGGTGGCACATTTTACACAGCTCGAGTCATAGTGCCCTTCCCTGTTCCCCAGACCTAACACTTAGTTTTCTGAAATTATAGTTTTAATCTTTACATATATGATATATTTTATGGAGCAAAGATTATAATTTTGACTCCTTTAATAAAATTATTTTAAAGTCCTTGAATATGCCTTGGCAAAAATAGAACATCTTTTTAAAATAAATATTAGCTAGGAATTGACTAGGGAATTAACCTGAACATGAATCTTAACCAGATATTTTATTTTTACATAGAAAAGAAAATTGTGAAGTATAGGATCAGGCTCTTTGACATAAGTTTCTTATTTATGTGGACTCCTGGAAAGCAGCATTTTGTATCTGAAAACGTTGACGTCTTGAGGATTTCTCTCATCCACTGGGCCATATTTATATCAGGTTATGCATGACAGCTTGGCAGTTTGTTTTGGAGATCCTCCTAATGTATAGTCTTAAATCTTGTTGCTATTTCTGGCATGCTTTTAAGTATGACTCATGTTTTCTTGAGGCCATCCTACAAATACAGCTAGTTTCAAATATTAATGTAAAATATACCACAGACATCACACAGCACTATATAATACTTTCAATAGTTTAATTCAGTTTTCTGGCAAATTAAATATGGGGATGCTTTTCTTTGATGTGTGAAAAAACACAAGTAAATTGAAAATATGTTTTTTTTTTTTTGAGAAGTGGGTCCTATGGTGACATAATGAAAATACCAAAATGAATTTGCAATTTTAATAAAAGGAGTAAAGTATGATATCATTGGTCTCACCAAAAACAGAGAGAGGTGGGTGTGAGGGTAGTTCAGTAGTGAATTCTCGCCTGCCATGCAGAAGGCCTGGGTTCAATTCCCAGCCCATGTACTTCCCAAGCAAATAAACAAGGAAACTAACAAAAACAAAGAAAGAAAGAAAAAAAATTCAACTAATGGTACCGCAGTAACAGGATACTCATATAGAAAAACAATGAAATGTGACCCCGCCATACAAAATACAAAACAAGCAAGCAAACAAACAGAAAACAGAGAATTGTATGGCCAGAAAAGGACATGTTCAAAAGAAGCAAGTCCACTAAATTTAGTGCTGCCCTAAGTTAAATGGGTCCACAATTATAGGGAAAGTTTTGGACCTGGAGGGAGAACCTTGTTGTAAACCATTTGGAGGGGCAGTAGGACATAATGGCTGAAATGCAACTTTGGAATCAAATAACTTAAGTCCAAATCTTGATTTAGGCACTTACCAACTGTGGGTGAATGACAGTATCTTTCAAACTTTAATTTTCTTATTTGTAAAAGGGGAGTAATGAGTATTTAACAAATAATTATATAGCACTTACTATTACTGGACACTATTCTCTGTGCTTAATATAATCCTCAAACCTCATACGATTATTATATTCATTATACAGATGTGGAAACTGAGCGCAGAGAATAAAAATAATTTGATTAAGATTACAAAGCTAACCTTAATTTGGATTTGAACCCATGCGTTCTGGCTTGAGTCTGTGTCCCTAAGCACTATATTCTCTTGTAGGACTTTTGTGAGATCTAAATAAGATACTGTATGAAAAATCATTTGTATTTTTACCTGGCACAAGCAGGAATGCAATAATTTTTTATTACTATTATTACTAAAAGAAGGGAAAAAAAATGATCTTTGTGAAGGCATACTATAGATTACAAAGCCAGGCACAAGAGTCAGAAGCTGCATATTAAAAAATTTACCCAGAATTGAAATGTGATTTAGAATTGTGAAATTCTGACATCTCCCAGGTCAATATGAAAGTGAAACTTACCTTGACTGACTCACCTTCCTAACAGTTTCATTTTTCAGAAGGTAGAGGAAACTCAGAGGAGCTCTTTCTCTGGGCTTGATTGTAACTCATTAGGATAAACTTGTTAGTGGTGTGCAAATGACAGAATCCTTGAGGAAAAAAGGAATGTCATCCCAGACATATATATATATATATATATATATCAACTGCCATTGACATATTGGGCAAGATGGGATGGTCTTGGACATTGCATTTTGCATTCTTAAATCGCAGTAGTGCCCTGAATTTTCCCTCCTCCAAGACATTGGAACAACTTAAAGTACCCCTTGACATTTCTAAATGATTTTTGGTAGATGTGGCAAGGTGGCAGTACTGCCATTAGTTGAGAACTACTGTTGAGAAGAATAAAGGAAGAAATTGCTGACATTGGTCAAATGTGCCTTAGACCAATGAGTTCTTAATGCTGGTGAGTATCCCATGTACATATGGAGAATTATACACAGTTCCAGGTCTCCAGCTTTAAATAGCACCATGCCTTCTTTCCTACTTAAGAATGTGCATTTGTGTACAGTTTAACTTTGATTCTGCTCCAAATTTTGTTAAAGCTAAATTATTCCTAAATCTCAGTACTTTTTTAGTATTGACAACTTCGGTGAGACCCTCACATTTGGATAGCAACTGCTGACGTACATTTTTTAAATATCTTGAAAATATAGTTTCATGGTCAAGACATTCAAAACAGAATGGAACTATGCAGAACTAAATTAAGACTCTTTAACAATGAATAATCGCAATATGTAGTGAGAGATGGGAGGAGCCTGAAGAGACCAACATCTTAACCTCCTAGATCAGATGTTCAATGTCGAGTCTAGTGATGGAAGATCAGGCTCATTGCCAAAGTTGAATGCACAGGAGTGACACAACATGGTGAGAACAGTGTTAGGAAGGCTGGTAGCTGCCATAAGCTGAGATGTGTAAAAATGTAAAGAAAAAAGCCTCAGAAGTATTTGTTTTTAATTATATGTTTTGTATTAGAGTAAGAGGAAATAGTCGATCTTCAGCATAGGGAACATTATGTAATCTTACTGATGATTCAGAAGGTAGAACTTCCTATTTTGTTCCAGAGCACATCTGTTAGTTTTAAAGGAGGGTAACTCTCCAGGCCTGGTGAATTGAATTTCATCATGAAACCACTTGATGGACTTCTCAAAGGTGTAGGTTTAAGAATAGTGTTTCTCAAACTTTTTTTCATTACTGCTCTCCTAGGGAGCCTTTTTATACTTTTTTTCTGTTAATTGCTATCCCCCCAACCCCATGAACTTTCAGTACCACAGCTGTACTCTATATCAGTTTGTACACCAGGTCTCTTTAGTGGTTCACAAACCATTGTAACTTCTAGGAATTTTTTTTATAACCTCCCTCCAGGAACCACTTTTTTTTGCCTCCCTTAGGGATGATATGTCTCCACTGAGAATGCCCGTCTTACAGTATTCACAGAGGACAGAGTAAAAGTCTAGTGCTCCACATGGGTAACGAGTCTCTTGATTTTCAAAGGTTCAACCTGTTATTTGGGGAAAATTACAAGATGCTTTAGTATGACTTCGGTGACACGATGAACCAACCAGTCTGCCCCAAATTTTGTCCTTATTCTTCCTATAAAAATTAAAAAAATTATCTGTTCGCTTTTCCAATGAGTAGATGTTTTTGGAGGGGTGGGGTGGTGGGACAAACAGAACTATCCTAGCAGCATTGTACTATCAAAAAAAGAAGCACATCTTTAGTCCTGTCAAGCTTTCTTAGTTTGATGTTTGAACGCTTTCATGACCTCATGGGACAATTAAACAAAGTTTAGAAATTAAGGAATATTCAATACATACAAAAAACTTTATGCATTAAATGTTTTTGGATATATGTATGGTTGTATAAAACAATGTAATATTAAAATAAACATTGTAACTCACACCTAACTGAAGAACTAGAATATTACCAATACCATTGAAGACACCCATGAAGATCTCTGATTCCGTGCCTATCCTCCCACCAACCAGGGACCCATTATCTCAAAATTATCATTCCCTTCCTCTTTTTTCATTTTTAAATATTTTTATTATGAACAACGAACAGATGTACCAAAATTCTTGACCTGCAAACATTCTTGACATACAAACATTCTTGATATGGTTACAATCAGTGGCTCACAATATCATCCCATAGTTGTGTATTCATCACCATGATCATTTTTTTGAACATTTGCATCTCTCCATTAAAAGAAAGAAAAAAGAAAAAACTCATACCACCATACCCCTTACGACTCCCTTTCATTGACCACTAGTATTTCAGTCCACTCAATTTATTTTAACCATTTTTCCCCTTATTATTATTATTTTTTTTATTAATTAACACAACATTTAGAAATCATTCCATTCTACATATGCAATCAGTAATTCTTAACATCATCACATAGATGCATGATCATCATTTCTTAGTACATTTGCATCGATTTAGGAAAAGAACTAGCAAAACAACAGAAAAAGACATAGAATGTTAATATAGATAAAAATAAAAATAATGATAATAGTAAAAAAAAAAGACACAGACAAACAACAACAACAAAAAACCGATAGCTCAGATGCAGCTTCATTCAGTGTTTTAACATGATTACTTTACAATTAGGTATTATTGTGCTGTCCATTTTTGAGTTTTTGTATCTAGTCCTATTGCACAGTCTGTATCCCTTCAGCTCCAATTACCCAATATCTTACCCTGTTTCTAAGTCCTGTTGGTCTCTGTTACCAATGACATATTCCAAGTTTATTCTCGAATGTCGGTTCACATCAGTGGGACCATACAGCATTTGTCCTTTAGTTTTTGGCTAGACTCACTCAGCATAATGTTCTCTAGGTCCATCCATGTTATTACATGCTTCATAAGTTTATTCTGTCTTAAAGCTGCATAATATTCCATTGTATGTATATACCACAGTTTGTTTAGCCACTCGTCTGTTGATGGACATTTTGGCTGTTTCCATCTCTTTGCAATTGTAAATAACGCTGCTATAAACATTGGTGTGCAAATGTCCGTTTGTGTCTTTGCCCTTAAGTCCTTTGAGTAGATACCTAGCAATGGTATTGCTGGGTCATATGGCAATTCTATATTCAGTTTTTTGAGGAACCGCCAAACTGCCTTCCACAGTGGTTGCACCATTTGACATTCCCACCAACAGTGGATAAGTGTGCCTCTTTCTCTGCATCCTCTCCAGCACTTGTCATTTTCTGTTTTGTTGATAATGGCCATTCTGGTGGGTGTGAGATGATATCTCATTGTGGTTTTGATTTGCATTTCTCTAATGGCCAGGGACATTGAGCATCTCTTCATGTGCCTTTTGGCTATTTGTATTTCCTCTTCTGAGAGGTGTCTGTTCAAGTCTTTTTCCCATTTTGTAATTGGGTTGGCTGTCTTTTTGTTGTTGAGTTGGACAATCTCTTTATAAATTCTGGATACTAGACCTTTATCTGATATGTCGTTTCCAAATATTGTCTCCCATTGTGTAAGCTGTCTTTCTACTTTCTTGATGAAGTTCTTTGAGGCACAAAAGTGTTTAATTTTGAGGAGCTCCCATTTATTTATTTATTTCTTCAGTGCTCTTGCTTTAGGTTTAAGGTCCATAAAACCACCTCAAATTGTAAGTTTCATAAGATATCTCCCTACATTTTCCTCTAACTGATTTATGGTCTTAGACCTAATGTTTAGATCTTTGATCCATTTTGAGTTAACTTTTGTATAGGGTGTGAGATATGGGTCTTCTTTCATTCTTTTGCATATGGATATCCAGTTCTCTAGGCACCATTTATTGAAGAGACTGTTCTGTCCCAGGTGAGTTGGCTTGACTGCCTTATCAAAGATCAAATGTCCATAGATGAGAGGGTCTATATCTGAGCACTCTATTCGATTCCATTGGTCGATATATCTATCTTTATGCCAATACCATGCTGTTTTGACCACTGTGGCTTCATAATATGCCTTAAAGTCCGGCAGCGTGAGACCTCCAGCTTCGTTTTTTTTCCTCAAGATACTTTTAGCAATTCGGGGCACCCTGCCCTTCCAGATAAATTTGCTTATTGGTTTTTCTAATTCTGAAAAATAAGTTGTTGGGATTTTGATTGGTATTGCATTGAATCTGTAAATCAATTTAGGTAGGATTGACACCTTAACTATATTTAGTCTTCCAATCCATGAACACGGTATGCCCTTCCATCTGTTTAGGTCTTCTGTGATTTCTTTTTTTTTCTTTTTTTTTTTTTTTTAAAGGAAAGACAGAGAGAAGGAAGGAAGGATAGAAGGAAGGAAGGAAGGAAGGATAGAAGGGAAACATCTTTAAACATTTTCTTGTTTTATTGTATTTTGTTTTTCCGTTTTTTGTTACATGGGCTGGGGCCGGGAATCGAACCGAGGTCCTCCGGCATAGCAGGCAAGCACTTTGCCCGCTGAGCCACCGCGGCCCGCCCCTGTGATTTCTTTTAACAGTTTTTTTGTAGTTTTCTTTATATAGGTTTTTTGTCTCTTTAGTTAAATTTATTCCTAGGTATTTTATTCTTTTAGTTGCAATTGTTAATGGGATTCGTTTCTTGATTTCCCCCTCAGCTTGTTTATTACTAGTGTATAGAAATGCTACAGATTTTTGAATGTTGATCTTGTAACCTGCTACTTTGCTGTACTCATTTATTAGCTCTAGTAGTTTTGTTGTGGATTTTTCCGGGTTTTCGACGTATAGTATCATATCGTCTGCAAACAGTGATAGTTTTACTTCTTCCTTTCCTATTTTGATGCCTTGTATTTCTTTTTCTTGTCTAATTGCTCTGGCTAGAACCTCCAACACGATGTTGAATAATAGTGGTGATAATGGACATCCTTGTCTTGTTCCTGATCTTAGGGGGAAAGTTTTCAATTTTTCCCCATTGAGGATGATATTAGCTGTGGGTTTTTCATATATTCCCTCTATCATTTTAAGGAAGTTCCCTTGTATTCCTATCTTTTGAAGTGTTTTCAACAGGAAAGGGTGTTGAATTTTGTCAAATGCCTTCTCAGCATCAATTGAGATGATCATGTGATTTTTCTGCTTTGATTTGTTGATATGGTGTATTACATTAATTGATTTTCTTATGTTGAACCATCCTTGCATACCTGGGATGAATCCTACTTGGTCATGATGTATAATTCTTTTAATGTGTTGCTGGATTCGATTTGCTAGAATTTTGTTGAGGATTTTTGCATCTATATTCATTAGAGAGATTGGCCTGTAGTTTTCTTTTTTTGTAATATCTTTGCTTGGTTTTGGTATGAGGGTGATGTTGGCTTCATAGAATGAATTAGGTAGCTTTCCCTCTGCTTCGATTTTTTTGAAGAGTTTGAAGAGACTTGGTACTAATTCTTTCTGGAATGTTTGATAAAATTCACATGTGAAGCCGTCTGGTCCTGGACTTTTCTTTTTAGGAAGCTTTTTAATGACTGATTCAATTTCTTTACTTGTGATTGGTTTGTTGAGGTCATCTATGTCTTCTTGAGTCAAAGTTGGTTGTTCATGTCTTTCCAGGAACCCGTCCATTTCATCTAAATTGTTGTATTTATTAGCGTAAAGTTGTTCATAGTATCCTGTTATTACCTCCTTTATTTCTGTGAGGTCAGTGGTTATGTCTTCTCTTCCATTTCTGATCTTATTTATTTGCACCCTCTCTCTTCTTCTTTTTGTCAATCTTGCTAAGGGCCCATCAATCTTATTGATTTTCTCATAGAACCAACTTCTGGTCTTATTGATTTTCTCTGTTGTTTTCATGTTTTCAATTTCATTTATTTCTGCTCTAATCTTTGTTATTTCTTTCCTTTTGCTTGCTTTGGGGTTAGTTTGCTGTTCTTTCTCCAGTTCTTCCAAGTGTGCAGTTAATTCCTGTATTTTTGCCCTTTCTTCTTTTTTGATATAGGCATTTAGGGCAATAAATTTCCCTCTTAGCACTGCCTTTGCTGCATCCCATAGGTTTTGATATGTTGTGTTTTCGTTTTCATTTGCCTCGAGGTATTTACTAATTTCTCTTGCAATTTCTTCTTTGACCCACTCGTTTAAGAGTGTGTTGTTGAGCCTCCATGTATTTGTGAATTTTCTGGCACTCCTCCTATTATTGATTTCCAACTTCAGTCCTTTATGATCCGAGAAAGTGTTGTGGATGATTTCAATCTTTTTAAATTTGTTGAGACTTGCTTTGTGACCCAGCATATAGTCTATCTTTGAGAATGATCCATGAGCACTTGAGAAAAAGGTGTATCCTGCTGTTGTGGGATGTAATGTCCTATAAATGTCTGTTAAGTCTAGCTCATTCATAGTAATATTTAGATTCTCTATTTCTTTATTGATCCTCTGTCTAGATGTTCTGTCCATTAATGAGAGTGGTGAATTGAAGTCTCCAGCTATTATGGTATATGTGTCTGTTTCCCTTTTCAGTGTTTGCAGTGTATTCCTCACGTATTTTGGGGCATTCTGGTTCGGTGCATAAATATTTATGATTGTTATGTCTTCTTGTTTAATTGTTCCTTTTGTTAGTATATAGTGTCCTTTTTTGTCTCTTTTAACTGTTTTACATTTGAAGTCTAATTGGTTGGCTATTAGTATAGCTACTCCTGCTCTTTTCTGGTTGCTATTTGCATGAAATATCTTTTCCCAACCTTTCACTTTCAACCTATGTTTATCTTTGGGTCTAAGATTTGTTTCCTGTAGACAGCATATAGAAGGATCCTGTTTTTTAATCCATTCTGCCAATCCATGTCTTTTGATTGGGGAATTCAGTCAATTAACATTTAGTTTTATTACTGTTTGGATAATATTTTCCTCTACCATTTTGCCTTTTGTATTATATATATCATATCTGATTTTCCTTCTTTCTACACTCTTCTCCATACCTCTGTCTTCTGTCTTTTCGTATCTGACTCTAGTACTCCCTTTAGTATTTCTTGCAGAGCTGGTCTCTTGGTCACAAATTCTCTCAGTGACTTTTTGTCTGAGAATGTTTTAATTTCTCCCTCATTGTTGAAGGATAATTTTGCTGGATATAGAAGTCTTGGTTGGCAGTTTTTCTCTTTTAGTAATTTAAATATGTCATCCCACTGTCTTCTAGCTTCCATAGTTTCTGCTGAGAAATCTACACATAGTCTTATTGGGTTTCCCTTGTATGTGATGGATTGTTTTTCTCTTGCTGCTTTCAAGATCCTCTCTTTCTCTTTGACCTCTGACATTCTAACTAGTAAGTGTCTTGGAGAACGCCTATTTGGGTCTATTCTCTTTGGGGTGCGCTGCACTTCTTGGATCTGTAAATTTAGGTTTTTCATAAGAGTTGGAAAATTTTCAGTGATAATTTCTTCCATTAGTTTTTTTCCTCCTTTTCCCTTCTCTTCTCCTTCTGGGACACCCACAACACGTATATTTGTGCGGTTCATATTGTCCTTGAGTTCCCTGATACCCTGTTCAAATTTTTCCATTCTTTTCCATTCTTTTCCCGATAGTTTCTGTTTCTTTTTGGAATTCAGATGTTCCATCCTCCAATTCACTAATTCTAGCTTCTGTCTCTTTAGATCTACTATTGTAGGTATCCATTGTTTTTTCCAGCTTTTCTACTTTGTCCTTCACTCCCATAAGTTCTGTGATTTGTTTTTTCAGTTTTTCTATTTCTTCTTTTTGTTCAGCCCATGTCTTCTTCATGTCCTCCCTCAATTTATCGATTTCATTTTTGAAGAGGTTTTCCGTTTCTGTTCGTATATTCAACATTAGTTTTCTCAGCTCCTGTATCTCATTTGAACTATTGGTTTGTTCCTTTGACTGGGCCATATTCTCAATCTTCTGAGCGTGGACTGTTATCTTCTGCTGGCACTTGGGCATTTAGTCAGATTTACCTGGGTGTCGGACCCAACAAGGTTGTAAGATTTTTCTGTGAAATCTCTGGGTTCTGTTTTTCTTATCCTGCCCAGTAGGTGGCGTTCGTGGTGCTCATCTGTCTTTGGGTCCCACCAGTAAAAGATGCTGTGGCTCCTTTAACTGGAGAACTCTCGCTGTAAGGGGTGGTCGCCAGCCGAAGCGGCTTGGGGGAATGCCAATCCGAATCCCCCAGCCAGCCCAGGGATCCGAACGCGGGGAGGGTCGCCGGCCTCCGCGGCTTGGGGGAACGCCTGTCCAAATTTCCCAGCCGGCCCGGGGCGCCAAGTGTGGCAGGGGGGCGCCGGCCGCCGTGACTTGGGGAAGTGTCTATCCACCGTTCCCAGCCGGACCGGGAAGCCATGTGTTTAGAAGGGACCGCGGTCACTGTTCTCCGCGGCTTGGGGATCTCCGATCCAATTCTCCCGGCTGGTCCGGGCGGCTGCGCGGGGGGCGGGGCGTCAGCCACTGTGGCTTGAGGGGACCGCCTTTCCAATTCTCCCAGCAGGCCCGTGAAGGAAGGAGGGAGGGATTCTGGCCACCTGCCGCCCCGGCCCGGGAAAGCCCGCGCCCCTTGACGATCTCACCGGAGCGGGTTCTCCCAGCCAGTCAGCCGTTCCAGAATGGGGTACGCTGTCTTCTTGGTCTCTGTCGTGGCTGCGGGAGCTGTTCTGAATCGTTTCTACTTCTCTAATAGCTGTTCTGGAGGAGGAACTAAGACCCGCACGTCTTACTAAGCCGCCATCTTCTCCCGAAGTCTTCCCCTTATTATTTGTTTTTTTTAATCCATGTTTTTTACTGATCTGTCCATACCGTAGGTAAAAGGAATATCAGACACAAGGTCTTCACAATCACATGGTCCGCTGGTGAAAGCTGTATCATTATACAATCATCTTCAAATGGGGATACTGGAACACAGCTGTACATTTTCAGGTGACTTTCCTCTAGCCACTCTGTGGTACTTGGATTCGGTTGTCAGCTTGGCCAGGTGAAGGTGCCTAGTTATATTGCTGTGGACATGAGCTGATGCCATGTGAACCTCATCTGTTCCTGATTACATCTACAGTTGGCTAGGAGGCGTGCTTGCTGCAATGAATGATGTTTGACTTAATTGGTTGGTGCTTAAATGAGAGAGTGCATCATAGCACAACCAAAGCAGCTTGGCATACCTGATCTCAGCACTCAGTCCAGGCCTTTGAAGGTGCAGAAAGAAATCACCCTGGGGAAAGTTGTTGGAACCCAGAGGCCTGGAGGAAAGGCCAGCAGAGACCATCTGTGCTTTCCCATGTAAGAAAGAACCTCTGTTGAAAGTTAGCTGCCTTTCCTCTGAAGAACTAACGAAATAAATCCCCTTTTATTGAAAGCCAATCCATCTCTGGTGTGTTGCATTCCAGCAGCTAGCAAGGTAGAACCCACTCTAATATACCATAAACAAAAAGGAGATATCTGTATAATGAATAAGAATAACCTCCAGGATAATCTGTTGACTCTGTTTGAAATCTCTCAGCCACTGACACTTTATTTTGTCTCATTTCTCTCTTCCCCCTTAATTCGAGAAGGTTTTCTCAATTCCTTCATGTTGAGTCCCAGATCATTCTAGGATTTCTGTCCCATGTTGCCAGGGAGGTTTACACCCCTAGGAGTCATGTCTCACATAGACAGGGGGAGTACAGTGAGTTTACATGCTATGTTGGTTGAGAGAGAGACCATATCTGAGCAACAGAAGAGGTTCTCTGGGGGTGACTCTTAGCCTAATTTTAAGTAGCCTTAGCCTATCCTTTGTGGGGATAAGTTTCATAGGAACAACCCCCAAGATTGAGGGCTCGGCCTATTGATTTGGCTGTCACCACTGCTTGTGAGAATATCAAGAATTCTCCAGATGGGAAAGTTGAATTTCCCCTGTTCTCCCCATCCCCCCAAGGGGACTTTGCAAATACTTCTTTATTCACTGTTCAAGTCACTCTGGGATTTATTGAAGCATCACACTAACCTGGGCAAGCCTACAAAATCTCATGCCCTATGGAAGGTTCCATGCACTTATGGTGTTCAATTAAACTGTCCATATAAGTTAAATTAGGAAATGCATTAGTCAAAACATAAATTTTGAATCAAATAAAAATTTCTTGCTTTAGTCTCACATAGAAGTTGAAGTTTTAAAATATGAATGACCATCTATTTTAAACACCCTGGAATACTGACATTCCTTTGTTCTTCTTGCAAAAACATTTTTTAATTTGTGCATTTAGTCACTATCATTCCTCTAGGCATTCCTTACTCTAGGGATTCCTAGATTATATTCTCTCAGTTTATATCGTCTGTCTTTCCTTCTGGTTTCATATACGCCCCCATCCTTTCTCCCTCTATCATTCTCACATTAAGCTTCATTCAGTATACTTAAGTTATTGTGCTACAATCAGTAGTATTGTGCTATCAATTTCTGAATTTTTAGTCAGTCCTGTTGCACAGTCTGTATCCCTTCAGATCCAATTACTCAATCTCTACCCTATTTCTATCTCCTAATAACCTCTGTTCTTAACTGAAATTCTCCAAGTTCACTCATTAATGTTAGTTCAAACAGTATTTGTCCTTTTGTTTCTGTCTAATCTCATTCAGAATAATGTCCTCAAGGTCCATCCATGTTGTTACATGCTTCATGACTTTATTATGTCTTACAGCATAATATTCCATTGTATGTGTATACCACAGTTTGTTTAGCCACTCATCTGCTGATGGACATTTTGGCTGTTTCCATCTCTTGGCAATTGTAAATAATGGTGCTTTAAAAATTGCTGTGCAAATTTTTGTGTTCTTGCCCTCAAGTCCTCTCAATAGATACATAGCAATGGTATTGCTGGATCATATTGCAGTTCTATACTTATCTTCCTGAGGAACCACCAAACTACCTTCCAGAGCAGTTGTACCATTGTATTTTCCCACAAACAGTGGATAACTGTGCCTCTTTTTCCACATCCTCTCCAGCACTTGTTGTTTTCTTTTTTTATAATGGCCATTCTGGTGGGTGTGAGAAGATATCTCATTGTGGTTTTGATTTGCATTTCCCTAATAGCCAGGGAAGTTGAGCATCATTTCTTGTGCCTTTTAGCCATTTGTATTTCCTCTTCTGAGAGGTGTCTGTTCATGTCTTTTGCCCATTTTGTAATTCGGTTGTCTGTCTTTTTGTTGTTGAGTTGAACAATCTCTTTATATATCCTAGACCCTTATCTGATATGGCATTTCCAAATATTGTCTCCCATTGTGTAGGCTGCCTTTTCTCTTTCTTGACAATGTTCTTTGATGCATAAAAGGGTTTAATTTTGGGAAGTTCCCATTTATCTATTTCTTTCTTCAGTGCTCATGCTTTGGATGTAAGATCTAGGAAACTGCCTCCTATTACAAGTTTTGTATGATATTTCTGTACATTTTCTTCTAAAAGTTTTATGGTCCTAACACTAATGTTTAGATCTTTGGTCGATTTTGAGTGAATTTTTGTATAAGTTGTGAGATATGAATCCTCTTTCATTCTTTTGCATATGGATATCCAATTTTCCAAGAACTATTTATTGAAAAGGCTGTTCTGTTCCAGCTGAGTTGGCTTGACTGCCTTATCAACAGTCATTTGTCCAAAGATGAGAGGGTCTATATCTGAACACTCTATTCAATTCCAATTAGTCAGTATATCTATCTTCATGCCAGTAACATGCTATTTTTCCACTGTAGCTTTGTAACGTGACTTTAAGTCAGGTAATGTGAGACCTGTGACTTCATTTTTCTTTCTCAAGGTATTTTTAGCTATTTGGGGCATGCTGCCCTTCCAAATAAATTTGGTATTGGTTTTTCTATATCTTCAAAGTACTTTTTGGGATTTTAATTGGTATTGCGTTGAATCTATAAATCAATTTAGGTAGAATTGACATCTTGACCATATTTAGTCTCCCAGTCCATAAATACAGCATGCCCTTCATTTATTTAGGTCTTTTGATATTTCTTTTAGGAATTTCTTGTAGCTTTCTTTGTATAGGTCTTTTGTATCCTTAGTTAAATTCATTCCTAAATATTTTATTCTTTTGGTTGCAATTGTAAATGGATTTTTTCCCCTTGATTTCCCCCTCAGATTGCTCATTACTGATGTCTACAAAAATGCCACTTTGCTGTACTCATTTATCAGCTCTAGTAGTTTTGCTGTGAATTTTTCAGGGTTTTTGACATACAGTGACATATCATCTCCAAACAGTGAGAGTTTTACTTCTTCCTTTCTAATTTTGATGCCTTGCATTTCTTTTTCTTGTCTAGTTGCTCTGGCTAAAATTCCAACACAATGTTGAATAACAGTGGTGACAGTGGACATCCTTCTCTTCTTCCTGATCTTAGGAGGATAACTTTCAGTCTTTCCCCATTGAAGATGATGTTAGCTATGGGTTTTTCATATATTTCCTTTTATCATGTTGAGAAAATTCCCTTCTATTCCTATCCTTTGAAGTGTTTTTAACAAGAAAGGATGTTGAATTTTGTCAAATG
The DNA here is from genome assembly GCF_023851605.1 of Tamandua tetradactyla. Lineage (NCBI taxonomy): Eukaryota > Metazoa > Chordata > Mammalia > Pilosa > Myrmecophagidae > Tamandua > Tamandua tetradactyla. The sequence continues at coordinate 117,339,798 of NC_135330.1, forward strand.
CCTTCTCTGCATCAATCAAGATCATGTGGTTTTTCTGCTTTGATTTGTTGATATGATATATTACATCAATTGATTTTCTTATGTTGAACCATCTTTGCATACCTGGGATAAATCCAACTTGGTCATGCTGTGTAATTCTTTTAATGTGTGCTGGATTCGATTTGCAAGAATTTTGTTGAGGATTTCTGCTTCTATATTCATTAGAGAGATTGGTCTGTAATTTTCTTTTCTTGTATATTTTTATCTGGCTTTGGTATGAGGGTGATGTTGGTTTCATAGAATGAGTTAGGTAGCCTTCTCTCTTCTCCAATTTTTTTTGAAGAGTTTGAGCAGGATTGGTACTTTCTTAAATGCTGGTAGAATTCACATGTGAAGCCATCTGGTTCTGGCCTTTTCTTTTTTGGGATCTTCTTAATGACTGATTCAGTTTTTTTTACTTGTGATTGGTTTGTTGAGGTCATCTATTTCTTCTCGAGTCAGTGTTTGTTGTTCATGCCTGTCTGTGAAGTTGTCCATTTCATCTGTGTTGTCCAGTTTATTAGCATAAAGTTGTTCATAGTGTCCTCTCATTACCTCCTTTATTTCTGTGGCATCAGTGGTTATGTCTCCTCTTCCATTCCTGATTTTATTTATGTGTATCTTCTCTCTTTTTCTTTTTGTCAACCTTGCTAAGGGTTCATCAATTTTTTTCTTTCTTTAACATTGGCATGCACTGGGAAATGAACTGAAATCTCTGGCATGGCAGGTGAGAATTCTGCCACTGAGCCACTGTTGCACCACTCAGGGACCATCAAATGTATTGATTTTTTCAAAGAACCAACTTCTGGTTTTGTTGATTTTTTTCAATTGTTTTCATGTTCTCAGTTTCATTTATTTTTGCTCTAATCTTCATCATTTCTCTCCTTTTGCTTGCTTTGGGATTAATTGCTGTTCTTTTTCTAGCTCTTCCAAGTAAACAGTTGATTCCTCGATTTTTGCTTTTTCTTATTTTTTGATACAAGCATTTAAGGCAGTAAATTTCCCTCAGCGTTGCCTTTGCTGCATTCCATAAATTTTGATATGTTGTGCTTTCATTTTCATTTGCCTCAAGATATTTCCTGATTTCTCTTGTAATTTCTTCCTTAACCCACTGATTGTTGAAGAGTGTGTGGTTGAACCTCTATATATTTGTGAATTTTCTGGCCCTCTGCCTTTGTTGATTTCTAACTTCATTCCTATATGATCCAAGAAAGTGTTTTGTATCATTTCAATCTTTTTAAATTTATTAAGACTTGCTTTGTGACCCAAGATATGGTCTATCCTTGAGAAAGATCCATGAGCACTTGAGAAAAATGTGTATCCTGCTGTTGTGGGTGTAATATTCTATAAGTCTGTTAAGTCTCGTTCATTTATTGTATTATTCAAATTCTCTGTTTCTTTATTGATACTTTGTCTAGATGTTCTATCCATTGATGAGAGTGGGGAATTTAAGTCTCCGACTATTATGGTAGATGTGTCTATTTCTCTTTTCAGTGTTTGCCTTATATATTTTGGAGCACTCTGGCTTGGTACGTAAATAATTATGATTGTTATGTCTTGTTGAATTATTCCTTTTATTAATACATCGTGCCCTTCTTTGTCCTTTTCATTGTTTTACATTTGAAGTCTAATGTGTTGGATATTATCATAGCTACTCCTGCTCTTTCCTGGTTGTTGTTTGCATGAAATATCTTTTCCTAATCTTTCACTTTCAAACTATTTTTGTCCTTGGGTCTAAGATGTGGCTGCTGTAGACAGCAAATAGATGGGTCCTGTTTTTTAATCTATTCTGCCAATCTATGTCTTTTGATTGGGGAATTTAATCCATTAACATTTAGCATTATTACTGTAAAAGTGGTACTTTCTTCTATTATTTTGCCTTTTGGATTTTATGTGTCATATCTATTTTTTTTTCTCTTTTTAGCGTTACGCATTGTCTTCAATTCTGTACTCTTCTCCACACCTCTCTCTCCTGTCTTTTCCTGTCTGCCTCTTTGCTCCCTTTAGTATTTCTTGTAGAGTCAGTCTCTTGGTCACAAATTCTCTCAGTGATTTTTTTTGCCTGAAAATGTTTTAATTTCCCCTTCAGTTTTGGAGAACAATTTTGTTGGATATAGAATTCTTGGTTGGCAGTTTTTCTCTTTCAGTAAGTTAAATATATCATCCCACTGTCTTCTCACCTCCATGGTTTCTGCTGAGAAATCTATACACAGTCTTATTGGGCTTCCATTATATGTGATGCTTTGTTTTTCTCTTGCTGCTTTCAAAATTCTTTCTGTTTTACGTCTGACTTTCTGATTAATAAGTGTCTTGGAGTATGTCTGTTTGGATCTATTCTGTTTGGAGTGTGCTGCACTTTTTGGATCTGTAATTTTATGCCTTTCATAAAGAGTTGGGAAATTTTCAGTGATAATTTCCTCTATTAGTCTTTCTCCTTCTTTTCCTTTCTTTTCTTCTGGGATACCCACAACACGTATATTTGTGTGCTTTATGTTGTCATTCAATTACCTGAGTCCCTGCTCATATTTTTCAATTCTTTTCCCTATATTGTCTTTTGCTTGTTGGATTTCAGATATCCCATCTTCCAGTTCACTAATCCTTTCTTCTGCCTCTTGAAATCTAACGTTGTAGGTTTCCATTGTTTTTTTTTCATCTCTTCTACTGTGCCTTTCATTCCCATAAGTTCTGTGATTTGTTTTTCAGATTTTCGATTTCTTCTTTTTGTTTGCCCATTACCTTATTTATATCCTTCGTCAACTCATTGATTTGATTTTTGATGAGATTTTCCATGTCTGTTCTAACATCCTGTTTCAGCTGCTATATCTCATTTAAATTCTTGGTTTGTTCCTTTGAATTGGCCATATCTTCAATTTTCCTAGTATGACTTGTTATTTTTTGCTTGCATCTAGGCATTTAATTTCCTTAATTAGTTTATTCTGGAGATTGTTTTCACTCTTTTACTTGAGATTTTCTTGCTGGATGGCTTTATTGTCTGTGTTTTCTTTGACACTCAGTTTAGTTTATTCTAGATGTCTAGCATAGGTTTTGTTTAAGAGATCAGACTTTTTCAATTCTTATTTCTTGTTCATTGCCCTGCCTATATGGAACCTTTTTTTTTTTCTTAGGACGGTCTACATAGATATTATGGACCCCAGTCAGATTTTCCTAGACCAGACTATCCTCTTCTCAGGAGGAAAGAGTCACCTGCATCAGTTTTCCCTGAGGGTGAGACCCAGCAGGTTGACAGACTTTGCTATGAAGCCTCTGGACTCTGTGCTTTTCCTGTCCTGCCCAGTACGATCCACTTGTCTGCCTGCAGTTTCCCACCAGTATAACGTGATGTGGTGCCTTTGACTTCAGCAAACTCTCCCTGCTGGGGGTATGGTTGAGACAGAGGAGAGGTTGTAGACTGGCTTTAATTGCTTCAATTTTCCAGTCCCTGGGGTCTGTATTCCTTAAAGAAGAGATTCCACCTGAACTGTTCCCCACCCCTTTCCTGGGGAAGGCACAGCCTCCAGGGAATTAACTCCTTTCATCTTACCAGCCTCTTTCTCTCTCAGAGAACCTTAATTCTGCCCCTACCTGGGGCAGTTGGAGCCTGAGAGCCTTGCAGTTCTAATGAGCTGTTAAGCAGGAGAAACAAAGCAAAAAAAAAAATCCTTTTCAGAGCAGGACCCCCTCGTACCCCCGCATTTTTTTTTTGGTTCCGGCCCTTTACAAGTATTTTGTACTGTCCAATCCCAAAAACCTCTGGTTGTTTTTTCTCCCCGTTAGCCCTGCACTCCCCCTGCTGGGGCAGAAACTCCTAGTTCCTTTCGCTCTTATTCAAGGTTTATCTGAGCTGGTGGTCTATTTTCAGTAGTCAGAATTTGTTAATTAATTCCACAATTGGAGCTTGGTTGAGCTCAGCCCCTGGTGCTTGTAAAGCCTCTTTTCTTTCCCCTATGGAAACCAGCTGGTGTGTGTGGGGTGGGGAGCACCAGCCTCCGCGGCTTGGGGGACTTATAGTTCTGGAGGGGATCACAGCTCGCCCAGCTTGTCCAGACTGGTGTACGTTGTGTGTCCAGTCGGTGATATGGCCCCAGCAGTTGTTCTGTACTGTTCTTAGCTATTTATTAGCTGCTCTGGAAGACGTACTAAATTCCAGACCTCACTAAGCCGCCATCTTGGAACTGTCTCCACCTCCCTTCCTTTTTAAAAAAATATTCTTATTGAGATATCTTCACACACATATAGTCCATCCAAAGTATATATGCAATGAGTGGCTCACAATATCATCACATAGTTGTGCACTCATTACCATGGTCAGTTTTAGAACATTTGCATCACTCCAGAAAAAGAAGTAGAAAGAAAATAGAAAAAACTCATATATCCCATACCCCTTACTCCTTCCTTGCAGTGACCACTAGTATTTCAATCAACTCAATTTTTTCTTTTTTACTCCTCATCCCTACCCTATTATTTATTTTTTGTCCTTACATTTTTACTCAACTGTTTATATCCTGGATAAAGGGAGCATCAGACACAAGGTTTTCACAATCACACAGTCACATTGTAAAAGCTATATAGTTATACAATCATCTTCCAGAATCAAGGCTACTGGAATACAGTTCAACAGTTCAGGTACTTTCCTCTAGTCACTGTAATACACCAGAAACTGAAAAGGGATGGCTATATAATGCAAGATAACCTTTTGGCTCTGTTTGAAATCTCTTAGCCACTGAAACCTTATTTTGTCTCATTTCTCTCTTCCCCTTTTTGGTTAAGAAGGCTTTGTAAATCCTATGATGCCAGGTCCCAGCTCATCACTGGGAGTCCTGTCCCATGTTGCCAGAGAGATTTACATTCCTGGGAGTCATGTTCCATGTAGGGAAGGGGAAGGCTGTGAGTTCACCTGTTGAGTTGGCTTAGAGAAAGAGGCATGTCTGAGCAACAAAAGAGGTTCTCTGGGGGTGACCCCTAGGCACAGTCATAAGCAGACCTAGCTTCTCCTTTGTAGGAATAAATTTCATAGGGTCAGACCCAAAGATTGAAGGCTCAGCCTATTGAATTTGTTGTCCTCACTGCTTGCAAGAGTATCAGGAATTCCCCAGAGGGGGAAGTTTAACATTTCCTCCTTTCTCCCCTGTCTCATACGGGCACTTTGCAAATACCTTTTAATTCTCTACCCAAATCACTCAGGCATGCGTTGGGACATCACACCAATCAGTGGAAACCATCAAGGTTTCCTGCCCTATTCAAGATTCCATCCCTTCCTTTTTTTGGGTGGGTTGGTGGTGCATTGTCTGGGAATTGAACCCAGGTCTCCTGCATGGAAGATGAGCATTCTACCCCTGCACCACTCCATCCCTACTTTTTTTTTTTTTTTTTGCATGGACAGGGACCAGAAATCGAATTTCTTTGGCATGGCGGGCGAGAATTCTGGCACTGAGCCACCATCACACCGCCCTCCATCCCTTACTTTTTAAAGCATGATTTTATCATGTATTAATATATTTCTAAAAGTTTAATTTTGCTAGTTTTTGCAGCTTTATCAAAGTGACATCATATTATATTTGATTCATTTTGTGGCTTAATCTTTTCACCCAGTATTATACCTTTAAGGGTTAAACACATTGTTGGAAGGAGTAATCCCTCATTCTATTTTTTATTATATTTTTATTTTATTTCTATTTTTATTATATCTATTATATTTTGTGTAATATCCCATACAGTGGAATATTTTATCTATTCTTCTATTTCCAGTTTTATATTAAACAATGCTGCTGTTCACATTCTGCACGTCTTCTAAGGTACAAGAATTTTTCTTGAGCATCTAGGAGTTTACTTAACTGGGATATTGTGTGATGTTTTAACCAGGATTTTTCTGATGGCATCTTGCAAAATTTTGTTGCTATTGGAGAACATTTATTAGATATCTCATGGTATACCTGATTTCTGTGGGGGACTTTATATTTTTATGAGATAGAAAATATATTTTCTTCAAGCATAAATGAGAGTATAGTTTGAATATGTTTCTTTTTTATATATACGCTAAGCTGCTTTTTGTCTAAAACATTTAGCAGTTCCCTAATGAATTACTGTCTTTGTGTCAGGTATTGGTTATGTTTGTCTCATTCTGTCAAGTCATTATTTCCCAGAATGAAGAAATCCAAGTGAATGTAAAACAATTTGTCAGAGAAATGAGGGCAATTAAAAAAACCCTATCCCTTATTTTCTTCCTTTAGTTTGTCTTATTGAAACTGTCAGCTGTGGTAAATTGTTAGTCATTGGTAATTTTTAGATTTCAGTACTAACTTTTTGATGCTATATGTCTTACTTCCTTTTTTTTTTTTTTTTCGTTTTTTTGCATGGGCAGTCTCCGGGAATCGAACCCGGGTCTCCAGCATGGCAGCCAAGAACCCTGCCACTGCACCACCATCACCCACCCTTACTTTCATTTTTAAATGGTGTTTATGGATAAGCTTGAGTAATGCACTGGAAAATTAGTTATAAATACTCATATATTCACAAATACAAACATTTATGATATATTGCATATGGTGTGGGGGATGAAGTAAGCTTTATCATTGCTAGCGTTTTGATTGAATTGGAAAATTGTCTGAAAGACTGCTTTCCAGCCAATATCATATCAAAAGTTGATGAAGACATGACAGAAAAAAAATATGTAGACACATTTGTTTCTGGTGGTCTTGCATAACTTTCTGCTAGCTGTTAAAAGAGGACTTGTCTCAATTATCTAAGGAGTGGTCGAGGGTCAATCAGGAGCACATCTCAAAACCTATGTTCCTATGGGAAGATTAAGTTGTTAATTCTGTAATTGAACTTCCCAAATAGATTACTGGTAAATATTGAAATACTATATAAATTATTGTTTAGAAGTAAATCCCTACACTGACTGTAAACACTTTGATGGCTGAGACCCAATCTTGTTTAGCTTTGTACCACTGATGCCTGGCATATTGTGAGTTTTCAATAAATGTTTGGTAAATCAAATATGCTTGCTGATAGACTGTTGGCAAACTTGTTAAAAGTGTTCTGGAAAGTGTTGGAGTATACTTTTTCTAAGTATATTTGTATTGTGCTTCCTTACAGAGTGTAGTTCATGCCTAGAAATTTCAGAAGAATAGTTTACCTCTGTAATAGTTTTTAAGACTTAGTTTCATAATGGTACCACCTTACCACTGTGTGAACTTCCTTGGGGGTTCTAAATTGCAAGGGAGAAAATGAAAGGAAATTATGATTAATTTAATTTTCCCTTAGCTGTGGAAAATTACGGGTTTAAGAGCCTACTGATGTGAAAATTAGAGGTGTTAAGGAGATGTATTGTTTTAATCCTTTTTCTTGATAAACTATAACAATGCAGGAAAGAAAACATTTGGTAGTAGGTGTACCTTTTATTTGGCCCAAATTAATTGTGTTAATTTAAACATTTTAGAAAATGCTTAGGCAGAAGAAGCAGATTAATGAGTGATTTAATCATAGTCCTGGAGGGGCATTGTGTAGAGGAGTTTACTATTCTCAGAAGAGTTAATGTGATAATAGACTTAAATTCTAAATTCTCTAATGGATATTTGTGATGGTATTACAGTACTGTGAGTGTAATTAATACCACTGAATTGTACACTTGAAAATGGTTATAATGGGATCTTCTGAGTTCATTTAAGTCTTCACCAAACTTTCTAATTTGTGAAATTTGGGAGATCCTACAATCCACTGCCACCTTATATTGTTGTGATAAAGTAATGATATCTCAGTTCACCCTTGAAAATCACTTTCATTACTTTAGTGACAGTTATAGGTGAGTATTCATATGTTCTTCCGAACTTTTAAGTGTGGATTATGTGACTCTTTCTGATCGCATTAACTTCATCCTGGTTTAACATTGGTAATAATTGTTTTACTGTAAAAAAGTGTAAAAATCCACAGGTATCTGTATCATTTTTAAAAATATAATATGCTGTGTGCATTGTTTGAAAATTTGTGTACATAATAGTCTAATTTACATTTCATTTTGTTTTTCCCCCTTTAAAGTTTCAGACTCTCTGACTCAATCTGTAGTTCATCATCTAAGATGGATAATGCAGAAAGATCTTTTGGGGCAAGATATCTTTCTGATAGGACCTCCTGGGCCTCTTCGACGCTCTATTGCTATGCAGTACTTGGTGAGCAATCAATTCTTGTGAATTCATAAGGATCTTTTCTTTGATAAGCTATGTTATAAATTAAGAAAGTTGAAAAATTAAGAATTTACAAAAATATCAGGATTTGTCATTACTTTAAAAAATATTAATGTTAAAGAAAGATTAGTTATTGGGGAAGCAAATGTACATTTGCCTTTCATAGTTTTGGCAAATTTTTTAGTTCAGTCCTCCACTTTAAGTAGAAAAGAAATATTAAATTCAGATCATAAGTAGCGGGTAGCATCAGCAACTCTGAGATTACAAAACAAATCTTAGTTTTATATTACTTGGGGAAAATTCTCTTAACTTTGGTCCACATTTTAAAAGGCCAACCAGTCAATTCTCTTTGTATTTTGGTATTATGCAGTCTTTAAAGGGAACTTAAAGTTCATGCTTTAGGTGCTTTCTTTTGTTTTTTTAATTTTTAAATTAAATTTTTAAGTGAATGAGAAAACTGAAGTCAGAGAGGTTAACTAATTCACTCAAGCTTTATCCTATCCAGCTAGTAAATGTGGAGTTGGATTTCAAATCCCATATTGTGTCCCATTTCTGATTTATCCTCTTAAATGCTTGCATTTTTTTGATTTGTTAAATGAATTGAAATGTTCAGATCTCAATCCAAATAAAAAATTTACAAGATTTTTAATTACTTTGTCATCATTAATAGGCATTGCTCTGATGATTCAAGGATTAATAGGCATTGCTCTGATGATTCAAGGAAGAATGCTTTCAGTTGAAGTTTTTCTGTTCCGAAGATACTTTTTAGGATAAAGAGAAGAAACTTGTTTACAGCTTCCTTGTGTTATCTGGTATTAAAGAGTTGATTTCCCTATATTAAAATCTACTTCAGTTACTCTTTTTTTTTTCAGTTGTGAGTTTATTTTGGTACTTTAAAAATCATGTAGAGCAGGAATGAGGAGCTAGGAGGTTTTTGGAGGCCTGTTAATTTAAAAAGATGCATTATAAATCAATCAATCTAAAGCCTGTACCCTTCAAAAAAAAGACTTTAAATTGTGATCCACAGCTCAAGCACCTACTGTCTGTGAAAATGTATAGGATAAAGAAATTGAATATTAAACTAAGCTGCCTTGCTTGAGGCTGCAGTGAAAGCTCTTGCCATTGGGTCTAAAATGTTTAGTAATGGCTGGAGCAGGTGAAGTCTTTAAAGGCAGAAATTTGGGGCAAGCCTGCTGGACTCAGGAGAAATTAAATAGAAACAATTTCATATTTAATTCCTGTAAACAGATTTTCATAGATAGTTGAAAAAGCCTTGGCAGACCACTGCTGCCTACTGTACATGCTGCTCTTGGTGCCACTTGTGTTCTTATTCATACTTCGTTTGTGAGGCAGCAGCTGAGGAGGCTTTGGTGTTTGCCATGACTGTAAAGCATCCAAGGAAACCATCAACACTGTGGACGATGATCACAGTACTTTGAAGGTGGCAGTTCAGGGTGTTACTGTGGTCAATTTGGCAATGAGGCATACATTGCTTTGTCAATCCATGGATGTCTATTATGAATGACGGGCTTTTTCAGTGAGACTCTGCTGATCAATGAAACAGACATGAAGGTACTACTGATGTGTTCCAGAAGCAAGAAGCATATTTCTGCTAAAACAGAACCTGCCTCTGTGATCCAAAACTGTGCTCCCACAGACGATTCATTCTTGATAAGAAGACTGTGTTTTAGTATCACCACATCTGCACTATAGTTACATTTTCTTTATTTAAAAATTTTTTTTCTTCCCATATATACTTAAAACTATGGGTTCATGGTAGCAAGCTTTTTTTTTTTTTTAACTAAATGCCTGTAATATACTTTGACCAATGTCAAATGGAGATGCAGTAGGGGAAAAAACTCATTCTATGAAAATATCCTTTTTCTCCAGTAATGGTACGCAGAATCAACTTTTACCTTTATCTTCCAGTAAATTAGCTTCCTCTCCTATTTAGTAAAAAGCACCATATGCTTTATTTGATTGGAAAATGTCATTATTTTTTGTTTTTAATTCATCATTGTAAAATGTGAATCAAGATTAATTTAAAGCATTTTCGTACAAACTTTTTTATTTCATATAGGGAAAAATGACTTTTAATGATGGATTAATTATTGCAACAGAAATGGATTTGGGATGGTTTCCCTTTAAACTTAATGATATTTTGGTGGAATAAACTATTATAATTTTTTAAACCAATAGCTATGCCCAAGATGTGTCTCTCTCTTCTATTGGGACCTGACTATTTATTTACTTTATTCTCACATTTGGTAGAATGCCTAACATATTTTAGGGATTTGGTAAAGTTGGTTAATGGAATAAGTTAATTTAAATCACTTTTCTTTAACAATATGAATATTACTTACAGAAATAGCCATAGTTTGTGGGAAAAACCAGTAGTAATATTGCCAAATTATCATTCATGGTGTTTAAAAATAATTCCACATGAGGCATTAAGGATTTTAAGATCTAATTTTGATTCTTATTGCTCAGGTAGTAGCACTGGGTACCGTAAAAGTAAGAACTATGAGCAGATGTGTACATTTTGATTAATGATAAATTTATTCCATTTTTCTCAAAGTGAGGTGCTAAAGATTGTAATCCAGAATTACATTTAAAATGCTATTCTCTTAGGTATTGTTAGATAACTTGGTCCGCATCATATATTGGGGATTTAGTTTTATTTTTGGAATACTTTTGCTCTCTTGTCTACAGGAGCTGACCAAACGGGAGGTTGAGTACATTGCCCTGTCAAGGGACACCACTGAAACCGACCTCAAACAGCGTAGAGAGATCCGTGCTGGCACGGCTTTTTACATTGACCAGGCAAGTTTATCACACTGTAGCACTTGACTGCTCACACCTATATGAAATTGATTTTTAAAGTAATGCAATAGTGAAGAATAGATGTGCTGTGCTCTCTCTAGACAGATTTAATTTTTTGTCTTTTTGGTTTTCCTATTCTTAGAAATATCTTTTTTGTTTAATGCTAAGTGAGAAACCCTAGATAAATTGAATAATTCTAAAATGTTAGCTAAAGATCAGTATGCTGACTTCTTAAAATTTCAGTTGCTTCCTATTTCTTGCTTACAGGAATTTGATTTTTTAAAAGAATTAAGGAGATTTTAATATGGGAAATTCTTTAGTATATTTATTACTGTATTCTCAGTTTAAGGGACAATTAGGTAAAGGTATATTAAACATAATGAGACAAAATATCTGTTGCCAGGAACTACAACTTTGGGGAGTGTAGATGTGAGGGTATTAGATGCAGATTACCAATTATAATAATATTTTATGCCTTTTTATAATGAAACTTGTTACATATTTTTCAACTATATTGCTTAAAATACTGACTATTATTCTTCGTTAGGAACATTAAGTAGACAAAAGGACAGAGACTATAAATAAACAATTCATTTAGAAACAATTTCAAGTGTCCAGTAAATTTGTGAAAGATTTTTGACCTTCTTGATTGTGGAAATAAAAATTAAAACAATCGAGTCACCATTTTTCTCTTATCTCTCAGATTGGCAAAGAGGAACAAATTTGCTAATATCCAGTGTTGAGGTGGAAGAAAGGAGGAGGAAACAGCATTATACTATTGTTGGGAGCATAAATTTTTGCAGGAAATTGGCAATATCTCTTGAAAGAAAAACAATTTACATAATATATTTGGATCCAGCAGTTTTGTACTTAGCAATTTTTTCTTGCAAATGTATTCATACAAAGCACACAAATTATCCATACAGGGATGTTTATTGTAGCATTGTTTAAAATTGTGTAAAACCATTAATGAAAACTGTAATGATGGATATTTAGGAGACTGATTAAATAAATCGTGGTATGTGGAATTCTCTGTAGCTATCGACAAGAACCTATGTGTACTAATTTGGAGAGAAGTCTAGATATGGACAGGCAGACTATTTAGTATAATCTCACTTGTGGTAGACAGATAAAAAATAAATGCATGTATATGTGCACACTGACATTTTTCAGAGGGGTCACAAGAACCAGTTAATAGAGCTTACCTTGTAGGAGTGTGATTAGGCATTTGGAGTGGAGTAGGGAGGGGAATTAAATTATTCTTTTAACATGAAGCTTTTACCATGAGCCCACTATTACTTTCTAGTTTGAACAGTAATTGTAAAAAACGACTGAGCAAAAGGTCAGGGAACAAGATAGTCACATTATCTCATTGATTACTTATTAATTACAAAAAGAAAAATACACTTAAAAATGGAAGGGTTTGTCAGTCACCACCTCAAATGATGGTGATCAAATTTAGCATCATAATAGTGGGAAAATCTGAGAATTCCAGATATCTCACAATTAAAAAGTGATCCAAGTAAGTTTTAAAGAACTCCATTTTATTCACATTATGTCTAAAGTTCACCTTATAGATTATTTTTAATTACAAATGGGGGGAAAGTGCTCCTTTTACATTGGAATGACCTGATAATTGTCTCCTTAACCAAGTGTTTTGGTTTGAGAAAGCTGCTCGAGTGCAGTATACTCAAAATGGATTGGCTTTTATAAAGAGGGTTTATTAGGTTACAAATTTACATTCTGAAGCCATGAAAATGTCCAAATTAAGGCATCGATAAGAGGATACCTTCAGTCAAGAGAGGCAGATCACGTCCAGGGCTTCTATGTCATATGGGAAAGTACACAGTGAAGTCTGCTGGCCTTTCTCTCCCGGGCTGGTTTCAGAATGGCTCTCTCAGCTCCTGTGGATCCTTCTGGCTTCCGCTGGGGCATTTTCTTTCTTCAAGCATCCGTGGGTCCTCTCTTTGCTTTTAAGAGGCAAACTCTTGATTTCATCTCTTAGTTTAGCATCTCCCAGGGATTTTCTGTGTTCAAGGGTCTGTGCCTTCTCCAAAATCTCTCCCTCTTAAAGGACTCCAGTAAGTGGATTAAGATCCACCTTGAATGGGTGGGGTCACCTCTCTATGGAACAACCTAATCAAAGGGTCCCGCCTAATAACATCTTTGTCCCCAAAGACAGGATTAAAAGAACATGGCTGTTCTGGGGTACATAACAGTTTTTAACTAGCATACTAAGTCATCAAATGTAGATTAGCAATAGTGGGGCAAGCTTACATGCAGTTCTATCTAATGCAGTTCAGTAAGAGGTGTGCAGTAGTACCAATGCAGTACTCTTGCCAAAAATGTTTAACCAATCAGACCAATCTAGAACATGTGGTATTCTATAAGGCAACAGCTTTTTGAAAAAATTCCATGTCATGAAAACCAAACAAGAACTGCTACAGATTAAAAGGTTGGGGAGGGAAGATGATATAGTTTCCTTTAATTGTCCTACAATCTAGATAGCCATTTTTGTTTGTTTTTAGACTAAAGGTTATGTTAAAATGTAATTCAAATTTAAAAAATAATTAATAGTCAAGTTTTAGAACAAATAGAATTTACCATATTTCAATTATAATGCATATTTCCACAGGGAAATTATTTAAGAGCTGTTTGTGCTCATACATATTACCTTTAAATGTCAATAAGTAGCATCCATGCCTAATAGTTATTTACTATATGACTTTCCAGTCCTATAGTAGGAAGTTCTTTTTTACAGACAAAGGATTCTTGTGTTCATCATTTGTGGCAGTTAACTTCAGGTGTCAACTTGACCAGGTAAAGGTGCCTAGTTCTATTGCTGGAGACATTAGCCAATGCCATGTGAACCTCATCTGTTGCTGATTACATCCGCAGTTGGCTAGGAGGCATGCCTGCTGCAGTGAATGATGTTTGATTTAATTGGCTGGAAGCTTAAATGAGAGAGCTCAACATAGCACAGCTAAGAGGCCACCTGCTGTAATGAATGATGCTTGATTTAACTGGCTGGTGCTTAAATGAGAGAGCTCAACGTAGCACAGCCCAAGCAGCTCAGCATACCTCATCTCATCACTCGCAGCTCAGTCCAGGCCTCTGGAGATGCAGAAAGGAATCATCCAGGGGAAAGTTGTTGGAACCCAGAGGCCTGGAGAGGAGGCCAGCAGAGATCAGCTTGTGCCTTCCTGAGTAAGAAAGAACCTCAGTTGAAAGTTAACTGACTTCACTCTGAAGAACTACATTTTCTTTTAATGAAATAAATCCGTTTTTATTAAAAACCAATCCATCTCTGGTGTGTTGCCGATAGCTAGCTATCAGCAGCTAACAAACTAGAACATCATTTTAGATATATTTTTTTAATTTTTAAATTTTTAAAAAATATGACAAGAAAGAAACACAAACATTCTTAACATATGCTCATTCTGTTCTACATATATAATCAGTAATTCACAGTATCATCACATAGTTGCATATTCATCATCATGATCATTTCTTAGAACATTTGCATCAATTCAGAAAAAGAAATAAAAAGACAACAGAAAAAGAAATAAAACAAAAACAGAAAAAAAATTTATACATACCATACCCCTTATCCCTCCCTTTCATTGATCATTAGCATTTACAACTAAATTTATTTTAACATTTGCTCACCCTAATATTTATTTTTATTCCATATGTTTTACTTGTCTGTTGACGTGGTAGATAAAAGGAGCATCAGACACAAGGTTTTCACAATCACACAGTCACATTGTGAAAGCTGTATCATTATACAGTCATTATCAAGAAACATGGCTACTGGAACACAGCTCTGCATTTTCAGGCAGTTCCCTCCAGCCTCTCCATTACATCTTTACTAACAAGGTGATATCTATCTAATGCAGAAGAATAACCTCCAGGATAACCTCTCTACTCTGTTTGGAATCTCTCAGCCGTTGACACTTTGTCTCATTTCACTCTTCCCCCTTTTGGTTGAGAAGGTTTTCTCAATCTCTTGATGCTGAGTCTCAGCTCATTCTAGGGTTTTTCTCTATCCCTTGATGCTGATTCTCAGCTCATTGTAGGATTTCTGTCCCATGTTGCCAGGAAGGTCCACACCCCTGGGAGTCATGTCCCACGTAGACAGGGGGAGGGTGGTGAGTTTGCTTGTTGTGTTGGCTGGAGAGAGAGGCACATCTGAGCAACAAAAGAGGCTTTCTTGGGGGTGACTCTTAGGCCTAATTTTAAGTAGGCTTGACCCATCATTTGTGGGGTTAAGGTTCATATGAACAAACCCCCAGACTGGGGGCTCAGCCTATAGCTTTGGTTTAGATATTTTTTTAAAAGATCATGATATGTTTTCTTTGTAAATGAGGGCCTTTCCAGGTATGAGCTTGGATTTCTATGTCTGTTTTGTTTACTTTCATTCTTAATTCACTGATATTTGTTCCAAACCTAGTTATCACATACTATCCACGATTAAAAACCTTTTTACTCAGAAGGTTACATTTAGTTTTATAGTAGACTGCTTGGGTTTTTCACTTGACAAGAAAGTGAACAAGTTAACCCCAATGTCTTTTTTCAGACAATTATCTCTGACAAAGGATAGAAGTTAATCTGCAGTATGTGGAGTCATTGACACTGGATTTTGTAGTCTGTCTGTAATAGTAGATAGAGTTAATTGATCATGTTTACTTTAAAAAATTTCATATTAGGTTGGTTTTCTGAAATATGTGGTGGTCTAGTTTGCTCGCTGCCAAAATGCAATATACAAGAAACAGAATGGCTTTTAAAAAGGGGGATTTAATAAATTGCTAGTTTACAGTTCTAAGGCTGAGAAAATGTCACAATTAAAGCAAGTCCATTAAAATGTCCAAATTAAGGCATCCTGGGAAGATACCTTGGTTCAAGGAGGCCGATGAAGTACAAGGTTTCTCTGTCCACTGGAAACGCATGTGTGAACATGGTGAAATCTACTAGCTTCCTCTCCAGGCCTTTTGCTTCAAGAAGCTCCCTGGTGGCATTCTCCTTCTTCATCTCCAAAGCTCTCTGACTGGTGGACTCTGTGGATCTTTTGTCATTCTGTCATGGTTCCACTCTTCTTTCCTCATTCTCTAAAGGAAGGCTCTCCAAAATGTGTCCTCTTTTATAGGATTCCAGTAAACTAATCATGGCCCACACAGCAAGGGTGGAGACATGTCTCCATGTAATCAAGTTTAATACCCACAGCTGACTGAGTCACATCTCCATGGGGATAACCTAATCAACTTTCCAGCCTACATTATTGAATAGGGATTAAGAGAAATGGTTGCTCCCACAAGATTGATTAGGATTAACACATGGCTTTTCTAGGGTACAAAAGTCCTTTCAAACCAGCACATGTAGCATGTTAGGTAACCATAAAATTTAATGCATTTGAAGTTTACCCAAAGATTTATGTACCAATCAGAAAATCTGAGGTACTTGAGTAAATAACAAATATTAAATTTTATAACTTTTTTTAAAGCATAAAGCTCTTGATTTCTTACATTCTGACCCACATAATATAACAGCCTAAGTGGAAATACGGAGATAGAAATATATTAAATGACAGTGAAAGAACGGCTTTGTTTGGTAGAGTATGGTTTCAAAAACATATTTTTGAATGAAATTTATAGCTGATTTGATTGCTGCACTGCAAATAGTGAGGAAGAGAGTGAATTTTTATGTGTTTATTATTTTAAGCACAGATTAAAGCCTTGGCTATTAAGAAATCTCAGAAATTGTTTTAGCTAACTAAATTTATTGAATAGCTTAACATTTTTTGGAAGCATAAAAATAACATAATTAATTGGATGAAACTCTAAATGTTATACTTTCCCTGCCATTCTAAAATCCATATTTCCAAATGACATATATTTTACAGTTTATAAAATATTTAAAGTGATATATAAATTATGGTAGTATTTTATACTTTAATGATTTTTGGCGAATCATACTCACTATGGTACTGCATCAGCTGTTTACTGAGCTGTAGTGCATTGATTCCTTCAAAGCTAACGATTGGGGTGTAGCAGTGTCCTTTCTCTAAAATTACTTCTGGTTATCTTTTGGAGGTTTATTTGATTTTCATATTTTTCTTCTATCTCATTTCCTGGCAGGTAATAGTCCTTACTGTGGTGTCCATTAATCAAATGATAGCAGTCCCTTGCTTGAAGCCATGCAATGACTTCCCATTATACCTGAAATAAAATCCAAAGTTTGTTCTTTAGCATGGGCAGGCACCAGGAATCGAACCTGGGTCTCTGGCATGGCAGACCAGAATTCTGCCACTGAGCCACCATTGCACTGCCCCAAACTTTTTGTTATGGTTTATAGCATCCAACAGAATTCCGTGACCACCTCATCTCCTTTGACTCTTTCCTTTGCTTTTTAGACTCTTAACTACACTGGCCTTCTTTTTCTCTTACATGAGAAAATGCTTTCCAGCCTCAGAGCATTTATACTTGATATTTTCTCCCATATGTTTATATTCTTTCCTCTTCATTATTCAGGTTGCAAATTCTCTGAACATCTTTAGCCAAAGTAGCCATTGTCCTGCCCATTCTCTTTTCACACACGCCACCCTATCATATACACCATGTAATCTTCAGAGCATTTATCACTATCAATTTACATAATCATTTGTTTGTTTCCCTGTTATTGTCTGTCTTTCCCACTAGATGTAGTTGTCTTGCTTATTTCTGGTACTTAAAAACTATCTGGAACATAATTGGCACTTATATTTGTTGGTAGGTTTCTCCTTTGGAAATCTAAACTTGTTAAAATTGTAAGTAAATTAAGAATGAATAGGCTCAGGAGGAGACAAGGCTTTCCTATAGATAATATGTAGATAATATATAGATAATATAGATATGTCATTTGACATTTATTTTTGAGTCATCACAGTGGATAATTCTCATCTGAATTCTAGATAGGTGAGGTCAGCAGTTGATTAGCAGCTAGTCATATGTTTATTAGACTGAAAGACCTTTACATTTGTTTTGCTTAGAAATTCTTTTTATTTATTTACTACTCTTAACCACTGAATTTGATGCCTGAACTCAAGGGAGAAGCAGTGTCTTTATTCACCTATAGGTGATGCCTGTACCCTAGAGGGACCTATGTAAATGGAAGCATACCTGTGGCTGTCTGGTGGATGCTGGGAGAAAGTGGGGTTTTCAGTGTCGACTTTATATGCACATATGACTGACATCCAAGTTAGTACTGATTGGCATTTCATTTGGAAACCTTGGCAAAACTTCTCAGATCCAGACTTGAGGGTCTTGACATTGATTTCTTCATTTGTTCTCATGCAGGACCAAAGATGGTTGATAAAAAAAATAAGAAATTAAAGTAAACTGGTGCTCTTGAAGACCAGAATCAGGTTAATAATAAAATATAGTAGGGAATTTATATTTTCTTTCAAAATAATGTTTATTTTTCCTGATCAGTGTTCATTTTATATAGATATATATTTTTATCTATATATACACATACGTATATACACATATGTGTATATTATATATATTTATATTTAGCAGTTTAACAGATATTTATTGAATGCCTTCTATGTGCTAGGTACTCTCTAGGTACAATGAACAAAAGAAACAAAAATCCCTATATTTATAAAATATAAATAATAGAACTTATATTTTAGTGGGGGAACCAAAATAAACATATTGAAGAAGATAAGTATAATGAGTAAATGCTAAAGACCACAAGGAAGAATATAGTAATTACTTGTTATCTATCCCTTCAAGACCACCAGCATGAATATTTTCTGTATTTTGTTCTGTTTGTCTGTATGCATATCAATTCATCATGTATAACAAATAATTTTTATAAAAATATTCACCATCTACATAAGATTTTAGTCTGCTTTTTAACAAATCTGGTATTTTTATCAGGGGCATCTTTTTGTGACATTATATATTCCTCAAAAATATGATTTATAGTATCTGTACAACGTTTCATGAAAGAGATATCCATTATTTATTTAAAATTTCCTTTTCTCAACATTCCCATACTGTTGTTCATTCAGTTGCTTTCTAAGTTTCACTGTTATAAATAACAGTTTGGTGAATATGATTGTACTTATATCTTGTTGCTGATGAATTTTTTAGATTTGAGTCCTAAAAGTATATATAATTACTAATCTAAACATTTTCAAGAGGCTTGATCTGTATTGCCAGATTGCTTTCCAGAAATGATTTACCAATTCACACCCTTATCAGTGCAATATGAAGGATGCCTCATGGATTCTTACCAATATTGAGTATTTCTATGTATATTCTTTGCAAAATTAATATGCTTAATTTGCATTAATAATGACTAATCAGATTGAATATCTTTTTGTATTTATTGGCTGTTGTTTCTGTAAGATGGCAAGAAATTGAGGGGATGTGGAAAAGAAAGAGGTACTGATAAATAAATGTTTTAGCCTGTTAAGGAAATGTTGAAATTTACATTATGCTTGTCCATGTAAATGTTTGCCATAACTTATCCACATTGATATGAAGATAATTTTAATATTTTCATGCAATTGATTTGCTAGGCAGATTGTAAATTAAGCTTCTTTTTAAAAAAGAAAAAAGTTTTTAAAGAAGAGATGTGAAAATTTACATGCATGATATTGTGACTCTTGTGGAGAAATAAGGGAACTGTTTTGGTTTCCTGGTTGCTAAATTAAATACCATGCAGTGGGGTGGCTGAAACAACAGGAATTTATTCGCACATACTTTTGTGGCTAGAAGAGATCCATTACAAGATGGCATCATGACTGGTATTCTGGGGCTAGCTGCTGGTAATCCTTGATCCTTGGTTTTTCTGTCACATGGCAATGCACATGGCAGCCTCTCCTGGGTTCTCCCTTCTCTTCCAGGTTCCATTGACATTCAGTTTCTGGCTGCTTCCTCTGGCTTTCCTTCTCTCTATAACCTTCCCTATAAGACCTTCAGTAATTGAATTAAGACCCATCTGATTCAGCCAGGCCACACCTTAACTGATGTAACTTCATCAAAAGGTTAAACTGTTTATAGAAGTTCATACCCATAAGAATGGATTAAGTTTAAGAAATGTTTTTTCTGGGGTGCATAGCTCCAACCCACCATACTGACCAGGATATTTTTGCTACCATATTAAAGTAACTTGAGAAAAGTCTAGTTCGTTGATATACTTGCTGATCTTGTAAAAATTCAATTGCTCTCATTTTTTTTCTTCACGTATTTGTTGGCATTTTCATTATTAATTCTTTTTATTGCCATGTGACTCCAAAGAACTGGAAAGGAAGTCTTTTAAGCCAATACACAATTGCGTGCATTCTCTAGTATGAGCCAATACCAATAAATTACTACAATTAAATTACTAACCTACAAATAAATTACACTTAGGTTTTTTGTTTAGCTGAGAGGAAATATTCCTTATCCCCAAGATAATTTGCAGAGTAGAAAGCCAGGATGGGAATGATT
The DNA here is from genome assembly GCF_023851605.1 of Tamandua tetradactyla. Classification (NCBI taxonomy): domain Eukaryota; kingdom Metazoa; phylum Chordata; class Mammalia; order Pilosa; family Myrmecophagidae; genus Tamandua; species Tamandua tetradactyla. The sequence continues at coordinate 117,360,301 of NC_135330.1, forward strand.
TTCTTTAGCTTTTTCTAAGCCAGAAATCCTTTTCATTTTAGAATCTTGTTAAATTGTTTGACGTGATACTGTTAGGTTTCATAGTGTATTATATATATATATATGTTATTAAATATAAAAATATACTTTGAATCATTACATAGCCTTTTTAATGAATTCTTTTCTGTTTTGGGTTATTTTTTATTCATTATTAATAGAAAAAAAATAACATTTTTAAGATACACTACATAAATTTTAAGGATCAAAAGCAACTCAATAAACGAATAGCATAGTGCTATTGATCAGAAAATAAGACTTTCATCTTGTCTAAATGCCTTTTACTTATTTTAGCAATTAGGGAAAAGCTTTTACTTGTAAACTTAATATTATTTGTGGATGCTGAAGCCACTTGTCACATGTATCCCCTATTTTAAATTATAAAGTTGTATTTCAGAATTTCATCCATAAATTAGGTATTTGGAATTTGGAAAGCAGACCCATGTAAAGAGTGGTTAATTCTGGGTTGCACCAGACTCTTTGTAACTAAATTATTGTTAAATATGTCCTAGTTGTCGCTTGGACAGTTGGAGAAGATTTCACTATATCAACTTTGACCTCTGTATTAGTTAGAACTTAGGCCATGTCTCCTTACCATGTTGCCATAGTACTCAGGCCAACTCTTATCTGCTCATATAGTGTTAACTGGTTAAAAATTTATATGATTAAAACAAATCAGGATATGAAAAGAAAACTATTCTTGACACTTAGGTTTTGCTAGGTGCCATATGTAAAACCCTCAAAACATAACCATATTTAATCCTCAAAATTTAAGAGAGAGATGATTTCCCATCTTACAGATAAAGTAAGTAGGGCCATGTTCATATGCCTGATAAATAGCAGATGTAAGATTTGAAACAGGATCTAATTCCAAAACTCAGTCTCTTTCTAACATATTATGCTAATTCCTTAAAAAAGCAAAGATGATGGTGATAATGATGAGGATGGTATTCACAATAATAACAACAGCCAATTATTTTTTAAAGATTTACTGTGTGTTAGATGTTAACTATTTAATTTTCACGCAATTTGTGAGATAAAACTGTAATTAGCCAAGCGTTAGAATGAAATGGAGGTTCATAGAGGTGAAGTGACTAACCTAAGTCAGCCAAAGCAGGTAAGTGGTAAGAGCAGCCAAAAATCAATCTGATTCTATTCTAAAATTTTAAAATAAAGAACTTGAAATATAATTTATTTCAAATTCTTTCATTGTTCTTTGGCTTCATTGGTGATATCACATTTTGAGTAAATTGGAAGCTCTCTGAAATCTATTTTCTTTAAATAATGACTACATTAACAATTTATATGTTTGAGAGCTGAATTTTTTTCTAGCACCATTTTGATTCTTAAATCGTTACATTGTGTAACACTCCTTAAGGATTTTCTCCTTTAGTAAATGAGGACACAGACATCTAGATTAATTGTTTGCCTAAGGTCTTATACCAAATCAGCAAAAAGAAAACTGGAACAGGAACTTACACAGTTTTTGATTTCTAGGTCATGCAGCTGCTTTCGTCTTGAAATCCTTCATGCCCCTGTGTTGGGTTGTTAAAACTGTGGTATTAACATGGTTGGGTTAGAAGGCTCTTGGTGCATTTTTTCTGATTTCTATTTGAGAAAGCAGGTCTCTGGAAGTTCTGTAGCTTGAAGGTCAGGAAAGAATCCTTATGGTTGATCTAATTTCTATTTTGAGAAAATATCACAACTATTTACTCCAAATAAAATATATATGCACTGTTGCCATCGAAAGTTTCAAAAAAAAAATTGTACCACAAATTTTAAATTTTACAGTCTGTATCAAAAACTTTCAAAATATGTAGCCTAAGCCTCTCATGCTGACATTTAAAGTTGTTCCATTCTGTTCTTGTAAGAAGTGTAGGCATAGATAACTATCATCCTTTATATAAAAGTTCTTGAACTTACGTAACAGCATCTTTTAACTGAGTGGATGTATTTTTATTCTATAAATACAAAAAAACTGCTGTGAGCTGGTTTTGTACCAATATGACATAGGAAGCTATTGTTTTCAGCCTTGAAGAACTCAGAATCCTAATAAAGAGGTGAAACATGTGTATGAGAGAACTGGGGAAACTTTAATGTTCTGGTTCCATACTTAAATGTTGAGCTAACAGAAGGTAAAGGAAACATCAGTGCAGATAGGGTAAGACCCTTGAGTTTCTGTTGGATACAAAACTGGTAGTAATTTTTTTTATCTCTGTCTCCAATTAAGTCTGAGATTTATAGTATAGTACTTTTTAATATAATTAGAGTATGTAATAGATTTGCTGTTTTTCCTTATTCAGTCACTTATGATTTTATTTTCTTCTCTATACTAATCAAGGATTGTATGGGTAAAGTTTGACACTACTGATTAAAGTATTTATCAGTTTTTAAATATGTTAAGGAAACCAGGAAGTAAGGGGATACCAAAATAACAATTAGTGTTATTTCTGTGAATTCAGTGTTTTGTATTTTGTTATCAAATAGCCTCTTCCTAAGAGTTTTTTCCTTTTAGCCAATATTTTTATGTAAATTAAAAAATTTTAAGTTTGCATATGTTCTGAGTCTGTAACCATGTCACCAAAAGGCAAGTATGGAAGGAAGTTAAAAATCTTCGGTGTTGCTTTGCTTATCAGTTTTTTCTTTTAATTTTTTTTTCAAAAAATTATACCACCCATAAGTTTGTAACCCTCTTTTTATATTCTTATTGTTTGATCTAACTGTACTATAAAGCATCCATTCTCTTTGGCATTTAGATTATACTGAAAATTGATAATTTTATAATGAATTAGTACAGAAAAAGGTTGGGAGGACTTTTAAAATATTTTATATTTTTAATAAAGATCAGGTAAATCACATAATTAGAGATTTTATTATTGAAAGAGACTTTAAGAAATGGCTTGATTCAGTCTCTACCTCCTGGCAGGGTAAATATCCCCGTCCTAAAGATAGCTGAGGACTAGGTACGTTGAGCTATGGCACTGAATCAGTTTGCTCTTTTAGTAAAAAAGCAGGAAGTTCACCAAGGCTCCCATTGGAGTGGTGGCAATGGGAATGGAAGGCTGGTACTGGATGCCTGAACGGTTTTGGAGGCCACATTTACATTGTATTAATGGATCAAGTGAGGAATAAGAAGAAATTATTCTAGGTGGCTGGGAGGAGCAGTGAAATAAGCATTAGGAACAGGACCTGGTTTAGGCAAGAGGTTGTGATTTGATTTGATGAGGCATGGCTTTTTTTTTTTTTTTTTGAGTATTTATCTGTTTTTTGCTTTCTTTTGTTAATTTAAGAAAACAAACAATATACTTAGAACCACCAAGATAAATGAATATCTTAGTTAGCTTAGCCATAGGCATATTTAAATTAAGTATTCGTGTAATCATTGTAAAACCTGTGTTTGCATGGTAAAGTTTCATAAACCAGTATAAAATTATGGCAGCAAGGAAAGAATCTACAAATTCTGATAGCAAAGTTCTTAAATTCTAAATATTAGATGCTAACTTAGATACCATTTGATCAGCTATAAAACTGTGAATGTTCATAAAATATCAAATACAAAGTTCTTACAAGTATATGCATTGCTATAGTAATGACCTGTGTTACTAAATATTTTCCTGATTTCAGGATAATATGAAGATACAAATATTTTTGCAATTAACATATGAAAATCTTAACCACCTAAAATGGATATCTAAGTTAGCTTATCCATAGGCATATTAAAAACAAAAATCTTAGTAACCACTGTAAAGCCTGTTTGTACAATATGTTTCATAAACCAATTTAAAGTTAAAGCAAGGAAGGAAAAAATCTTTAGATACAGATATCAGAGTTTCTTAAATTTTAAATATTAAACACTATCTTAAATACCATTTAATTAACTATGAAAACTGTCATTCTCAAAATACCAAGTTAAAAGTTATTACAAAAATCAATGTTGTTGTAGTAGTGAGCTACATTATTAAATATTCAAATTTTTGATTTCAGGAATTTATTTTATCTAATATTACTATGGCTGCCTATGGTTTTTTTTTTTTTTTACCATTTTTTTAAAATTAAATATAACATATATATATATACACACACACACCAAGAAAAGAAAGAAAAAAGCAATAATTTTCAAAGCAGCTACGTCCCAGAGTTTGTCACGGGCTACTATGCCCTCATCTCAGATTTTTTTCTTCTAGCTGCTCCAAAACACTGGTAGTTTTATCAGAGTCATAATAATGGTATCATTCAGTAGCTGTCCTTTTTTGTCTGTTTACTCAGCATTATGTCCTCAGGGTTCATCTGTGTTGTCATGTTTCGGGACATCATTTCATCTTAATGCTACATAATATTTCATCATATGTATATACCACATTTTGTTTACCCACTCGTCTGTTGATGGGCACCTGGATTGTTTCCATCTCCTGGCAATTGTGAATACTGCCTCTATTAACATTAGTGTGTAAATGTCTGCTTGTGTCGCTACTCTCAACTCTTCAGGGTATATACCAAGATTTGGTATTACTGAGTCATAGGGTAACTCAGTATTTCGTTTTCTGAGGAAACACCAAACTGACTTCCACACAGTGGCTCAGCTATTTTACATTCCCACAAACAGTGAATAAATGTTCCAATTTCTTTGTGCCCTCTCCAACGTTTATAGTTTCCTGTTCATTTAATAACAGCCATTCCTATAGGTGTGAGGTGATATCTTTTGTCATCTTAATTTGCCTTTCCCTTACAGCCAGTGAAAGATGAGCAGCTCTTCATGTGCTTTTTAGCCAACTGTATTTGCTCTTTAGAAAAGTGCCTATTCATTTCCTCTGCCCATTTTATAATTGGGTTGTTTGTTCTTTTGTTGTTAAGCTATGTAATTTCTTTTATGTACACAGGATATCAAGCCTTTATCTGAAATGTGGTTTCCAAATATTTTCTGCCATTGAGTTAGCTAACTCTTCACCTTTTAAACAAAGTCCTTTGAGGCACAGAAGCTCTTGATCTTAAGGAGTTCCCATTTGTCTGTTTTTTTCCTTCACAGCTTGGGCTTTAGGTGTAAAGTTTAAGAAGCTACCTCCTGTTACCAGATCTTGAATATGTTTACCTACATTTTCTTATGTTGAACCACCCCTGCATTCCTGGTATGAATCCCACTTGATCATGATGTATAATTCTTTTAATGTGGCATTGGATACGATTTGCTAGTATTTTGTTAAGAACTTTCTTATCTGTGCTCATTGGGGAAATTGGTCTATAGTTTTCTTTCCTTGTATCTTCTTTATCTGATTTTGGTATTAGAGTGGTGTTAGCTTCATAAAATGAGTTAGGTAGCGTTCCTTTCTCTTCAATTTTTTGGAAGCATTTGAGCAGAACTGGTGTTAGTTCTTTATGAAATGTTTGATAAAATTTTCCTGTGCAGCCATGTTGGCTTTTTTTTGTGGGAAGATTTTTGATGACTAATTGGATCTCTTTACTTGTAATTGGTTTGTTGATATCTTCTATTTCATCTTGAGTCAGTATAGGTAATTTGTGCATTTCATCTAAGTTGTCTAGTTTGTTGGCATGTAGTTCTTCATGATATTCTCTTAAGATTTTAAAATTTCTTCATGATATGTGATGACACCCCCCCCCCCCCCGCCATTCCTGATTTTGTTTATTTGTGTTCTCTCTCTGTTTTTCTTTGTTAGTCTAGCTAGGGGAGCATCAATTTTGTTGATTTTCTCAAAGAACCAACTTGTAGTTTTGTGGATTCTTTCTATTGTTTTAATGTTCTCCAGTTTGTTTATTTCTGCTTTGGTCTTTATTATTTCTCTTCTTTTACTTGCTTTGGAATTAGTTTCCTGTTCTTTCTCTAAATTCTCCAGATGAGCAGTTAAATCCTCAAGTTTTGCTTGTTCTTGTTTTTTTTTTTAGGGCAATAAATTTCCCTCTCAGCACTGCCTTTGTTACATCCCATAAGTGTTGATACGTTTTATTCTTATTATCATTTGTCTCTAGATATTTACTGATTTGTCTAGCAATTTCTTCCTTGACCCACTGATTATTTAAGAGTGTGTTTAATCTCCATGTATTTGTGAAAGCTCTGGTTCTTTGGTGATTATTGATTTCCAACCTTATTCTGTTGTGATCAGAGAAAGTGCTTTGAATAATTTCAATCTTAATTAAATTTATAGAGACTCAGTTTATGTCCTAGTATATGATCTATTGTGGAAAACATTCCATGTACACTAGAGAAGAATGTATATCCTGGTGTTTTGGGATGTAAAGATCTGTGTATGTCTGTTAGATCTAATTCATTTATCCTATTGTTTAGGTTCTGTATTTCCGTGTTGATCCTCTGTTTGTTCTATTTATAGCAGAATGTTCTATTTATAGCGATTTTAATCTGTCCCTCAATTTTAAAGGATAACTTAGTTGGGTAACGAATTCTTGATTGAAAGCCTTTCTCATTCAGGATCTTAAAAATATTGTATCACTCCCTTCTTGCATCCATGGTGCCTATTGAGTATTCTGAAGTCAGTCTTATGTGTTTTCCCTTGCATGTAGTAGATTGATTTTCTTGTATTGCTGTCAGGACTTTCTGTTTCTCTTCCATACCTGACAATCTGATTAGTAAATGTCTCGGAGTAGGCCTGCTCAGATTTATTTATTTGAGTTCACTAGGCCTCTTTGATTTGCATATTCATGTATTTTATAAGGGTTGGAAATTTTTCTCTGATTATATCTTCAACTGACTTTCCCAGCCCTTTACCATTCTCTTCCCGGTCTGGGACACCAGTAATTCTTATATTTGCTTTCCTCTTGTTGTCCATCATTTCCCTAAGATTCAGCTGCTTTTTTTTTTTTTTCCCATTTTTCTTACCATTTGTTCTTTTGTGCACTCTAGTTCTGTTGTTCTATCTTCTCGCTCACTTATTCTTACTTCTGCTTCCTTGAATCTGCTATCATCTCTCCAGTATATTTTTAATTTGGTCTATTGTATCTTTCATTTATGTGAGATATGTGATTTTTCTATTTAACCTCCTGAATTATTATTTATGCTCTTCTAGTGTTTTCCTGATATCCTTTATTTCTTTATAACTATCCTTGAGTAATTGCTCCATGTTCTGTGTCCCCTCTGGAATTTTGATTTGGACATTTGGCTGGGCCATTTCTGTTTGGATCTTCATGTACTTTGAGTTTTTCCATTGTGTTTGGGGCATTTCATTATCTGGATATAGTTATTTTGTTAGTTGATTTCTTCACTCGTCTAACATTTTGTATTTACTTAGTTTTTGCTGAATGATTCCTTTTGCACTTTGTCATTTATCCTTTACCAAATCAAGGTCTGGATCTCATGTAGAGGATACAATTCTCTTAAAGGTCTATTAGAAGGTAGGCTGGGGTACACAGTTTCTCCAGTGGCAGAATGGCTGCTCACCAAGCAGTAAACCCATGCTTGATTCCCAGCCAGGTCTGGCCAGCAGATGTGCTTGAGTATCCTCCTCTTTCAGCCTTGCCCCTCCTGGCCGAAGCTACTCCAGGTCTGTATGCTTGAGAGGGGGGCTGTTCTGCCAGGGCTAGCTGGCCAGCGATCTTTATTGGGGGGACTGGGGAGCTGACCAGTGCCTGGGGGATTAGCTAATTAGCTGACCTGCAGTACTGGTGGGCCTGCCAGACACTTCGGCTGCGGGATGGCTATTCCTGTACCCAGCTGGGTGATCATTCCTTGGTCCTGAGGCCCAGTCTCATGGTGGACTATTGGCCCACCTTGGCATGTTGGGTTTTAATGTGCCTACTTTATCTCGAAAGAGTGGGTTGGGAACTCAAGAGAAAGGTTAGGCCACACAGTATGTTCCTCGAGTGATGAAATAAAGAAAATGAAAAAGTCTTTCTATTATTGTTGTTATTGTAGTTTTAATGTTCCAGTGTAGGACACAGCACTTGCCATGTAAGAGATACTCAGTGAATGAATGAACATGTAGGGGAGTTTAGATCTTTTCCAATGAAATAACAAAAGGAAGAAAAAAGGTTAAGGAAAGGACAGAACCTTAGAAATTGCTTGCTTTTTAGAAGGTAGGTAGAGGAAGTACCAGGGAAAGGCAGGATAAACCAGCATAGTAATGTCCACAGAAGATAAAGCATAAGAGACAGTCAAGAGAAGACCGTCAAAGAGAATGAAAATGTGAAGATCAAGAAAAAGCCGGATTTTTGTCATTTCAATTTTTGGCACATTTGAGTGAGCAGTTACAGTAAAATCAGGATAATGGAAACTAGGTTAGAGTCAGTATGTATGTAGACTGTTTTTTTCAAGAGGCTTGAAGGTAAAGGAAAGGATAAAGAGAATATTGGCTTTCTTAAGATAAAAATGTGTGTAGAAAAAGAGAAATATGAAAATGCAAGTAAGAGATGGTAGAAGATTTTGGAGGAAGTGGGGGTTACCACTAAGCTCAAAGTAGAAGGGCTAGTCTTGGTGGGGTGAATGTACAAACTGAGCAGAGTCATGTGAGTGGAGTTGAAGGAGATGTTGGAATCTTAGCTTAGCAATAACTTTTACAAAAAATGAAAAATTAATTTCTAAACAGTAGTGAGGGCTCACCTGAGCTTGAAGAATGCGAATTTGTAGTGGCTTCTCCTCCATTTTATCACAGGTTTAATCCAGATTGGAATCAAGCTGATGAAAGAAGTTAATATCCCAGTTTTAAGAAGATTGTCCTCCCCAACTCATCCCCAGGGGTTATGGATTAAGCACTCTTTACAACTCTTCTCAAAAGCAAAAGTATATTTCTTAGGGGGTGTAGTGATCAGATAAGAAGGGGTATTTTTCTCTTCTTTTTCTCCTTCTCCTCAGTTCTAGAGAGGAAGTTAGAGCTTTTTCAGGAAAGGATATATTGTGGACTTTTGTTTTTACAGATAAGTAAAGATAGAGCTGTTTCATTATTTGTTGTAGCTGTGCATGTCATACAGATATATATATGATAGTCATCAAAGCACTGTGAAGAAGCCAAAAGCTAATCTGTTAAGTACTGGCAAAATAAAATATGGCAAATATATAATTATACACTTATCTAATTATTTTCTTATGATAAATTCTTTGAAATAGAATTTCTGGGTTAACAGACATAGCCATTTAAAGTTTTGATGAATTTTGTCAAATTAATTCTCTCCATGGTTGTGCCATTTTACACTCATACCAACCATGAGTGAGAGTACCTATTTCTTCTTAACCTTACCAACGTTGGGTATTATCATTCTTTTTACTCCTTACTAATTTGAAAATCTAAAACCATCTTGTTTTTTTTTTTAACATGGGCATGCACCTGGAGTCGAACCCAGAAAAAACTATCTTGTTTTACCTTATAGTTTTCATAACCTTGTTGTTACATTTATTTTATTATGGTACTCATTTGCATTTTTAGATAGATTGTGTTTTGGTTTTCTAAAGCTGCTGGAATGCAATATAGCAGAAATGGGTTGACTTTTTCAATGGAGATTTATTGGGTTATAAATTTACAGGTCTCAGTCCATGAAAATGTCCAGATTTAGGCATCAAAGGGAAGATACCTTCTCTGAGGAAAGGCTATTAGCCTCTGGGTTTCCTCTGTCACATGGGAAGACACATGGTGACATCTGCTAATCCTTCTCTCCTGGGTTCTGGTTTCAGTGGCTTTTTCCAAACGTCTCTAGGTGTTTTTTCTCTCAGCTTTCTCTGGGCTCTCTGAATTTTATCTGTCTTTTAACCTCTCATAAAAGACTTCAGCAAGGGGTTTAAGACCCACCTTGATCAGGCTGGATCACATCGCCATAGAAACAACTTAATCAAAAGGTCCCACCCAACAATAGGTCTGCCCCCCCAGTTATGGATTAGAAGAACATGGTCTTTTGTGGGGTACATAACAGCTCTAAACCAGCATAGAGTGTTATTCATTCGTTTTCTTAATAATCTGTAAAAATTCATTTTATATTAAGAATATTTATGTAGCCTTTATTATATATGCAGCAAATATTTCTTCCAATTTTTCTTCTGCCTTCAATTTTATGATGTTTTTGCCATATGGAAATATTTGAATGTAATCGTATCTATCGATCTTTTCCTTAATGGTATCTGCCTTTGTAGTAATTATTAGGAAGATTTTCTCTACTTCAAGATTATAAAAATGTCATATTTTCATCTAGTAATTACATGATATTTTTAATAATAATTAATTAATTTAATAATAATTTAAAAAATCCATTTGATTTCTTTCCCAAATTTCTAGAACACTATTCATCGTTTTCCCACTGATTTGAAATGCAACTTTTCTCATATAATTAAATTATTTAAACATTTTCATTAAATTTTTTTTTTTTTTTTTTTTTTTTTTTTAAAGGAAAGACAGAGAGAAGGAAGGAAGGATAGAAGGAAGGAAGGAAGGAAGAAAGGGAAACATCTTTAAACATTTTCTTGTTTTATTGTATTTTGTTTTTCCGTTTTTTGTTACATGGGCTGGGGCCGGGAATCGAACCGAGGTCCTCCGGCATAGCAGGCAAGCACTTTGCCCGCTGAGCCACCGCGGCCCGCCCTAAATTGTTTTTTATATAGGAGAGTAATACATGTGATCATGGCAAAAAAAAATTCAAACAGTACAGCAGGGTTTAATGTGAAAAGAAGTCTCTTTGATTCCTTACTCCCGTTCCCCAGAGTTCCTAGATGTACTATAGTATATCTTTTAATTCTATTTCATTGATTTGCCTTTCTATTTATCTATTGTTTTAATTAAAGTTTCCCCTTATTGCTGGCAGTGTTTCTAATGGATTATTAAGGAAAAGTTAGAGACATATAGAAACTACTGTCTTGCTTGGCTGGCAGATTAAGAAGAAACTCACAGAAAGTGAAAATAAGCAGTAAGATGAGGAAAACTAACAATTTATGGGTGGAGTAGTTTAAAATGGGGACTGTTCAACAGTTCAGATACTACTGAAATGTCAAGAAAGTTAGTAACTGAGAAATGTCCGTTGGATTTAGCTAAAAAGAAGTCATTGGTGACCTTGATTAGAACAATTGGGAAGTGGATGTGAGGTGAGGAGTTACAAAATGATTCAGATAATTCTTTCAAGGAAAAAGTATTGTGAAACAGTAGAAGAAAGAAATAAAACTGAAGAGGATCAGGTAACTGAGCAGGCAGTGTGGATGACAGCAATTTTTATGATACAAAGACTTGAGTACATTCAAATCCTATGATTAGGAGGCAGAAGAGAGGTACATAATAGGGAATATGTGATTATTGAAATAAAGCTGTAGGAATTGCTATTTCATGATATGTTTTTCATTAGAGTGATATTAGAGATAGTTTAATCTACTGAGTGGATAATTGGTAAGGCATATAGTTCTTCCATTTATGCTTTTTAATTTAATCCTCAATGACAGTCCTCTGAGGTACACAGTATTTTACCCCAACTTTGCAATTGAGACGAGTTTATTCAGCTTGAAAATGGCAGAGCTAAAATTTCAAGTCCTTAGACGGCAAGTCAAATATTATCATGGTTACTCCTATCAGATAACTATATTTGTAAGAATTATATGTAAAAAAGTTAAAGCAAACAGACTTAGGTTGGCCTTAATGATGCCTTTTTTTTATAAGGAACATATAAGAGCTTAATACTTTAATTTGGGAACATATAGGCTTATACTGAAAAAAGGTTTGACTAAGTTAAGTCTAGTTCTTGTTAAATGGAAGATACCTGAATTAAAACATCTGGCTAAAGCTAGCTTCCTAAATAATGTATTCCATTGATCACTTGTAGAGTTATGTAGAAACCTCTCCAAATTCAATCCACCCATATTTTGGCACAGGTAAGTTTTATCGACTGAGGTTTATTTATTTATATTTTACTATGCTGCATAATAAACTTTTTTTTTGTATAAGAAACTCCTAAGTCAACCCAAACTCTGAAAGTTAAATTTCTCATAATGTTCTGCATTTTGATCATACCAGTTTCTAATCTCTTCTCATTCCTCTTATGTGAAGCACCCTTTCCATTTTCTAGTTGACAAAGTCATTTTTCTTCCTTTAGTTCCTTTCTGGGGCTTGCTTGCTCTGAAAAACCTCTTTCAGAATAATTTTTGCCTAGCTTATATTTGAATATTTTGCAAAGAAATTAATTATTGAATCCTCATATATAGGAGATGTAGATTAATTTTTGTCAACTACTGATTTACTTTTTATGGCACAATAGTGTATTCTTGAATGAAAAAGGGCTGGTGGTTGTATGACTCCAAAAAGTTTAGCTTTGAGGTAGAGGTTTTTTTCTCCTAACTTTTTATTTTGAAAATTTTTACATAAAAGTTGCAAAAATAGTAAACAAAATTTCTGTATACCTTTCAATCATTTTTTTCTGAGGTTAACATCTTATATAACTGCAGTACAATTATCCAAATCAGGCAATTAGCCATGATGCAATACTATAAACTAAGCAGAAACCTTATTCAAAATTTGCCAAGTGTCCCTTTAATATTCCATTTTCTCATTCAGGATCCAATCCAGGATTCCACATGGTATTTAAGTTGCCGTGGCTCCTTAGTCTTCTCTCATTTGAATAGTTACCCAGTCTTATTTGTCTTTCATAACCCTGGCGTTTTCTAAAGTATTGGCAAAATATTTTGTAGATTGGTGTTCAATTTGGGTTTATCTGATATTTTCTAATGATTTGAATGATATTGTGCATTTTTAGCAAAAATTCCGTAGAAGTGATGTTGTGCCCTTCTTAGGTCATTTTGGGAGATAACATGGAATCAATACATCACTTTACTGAGTTAACTTTGGTTGCTTGGTGGTATCTGCTAGGTTTCTTCAATGCTATAGTATTATTTTTCCCTTTGAAGGCAATAACTTATAGAAATATATTTCGAATCTATGCAGATATCTTCTTTATCATCATAGTTTCACCCACTAATTTTAGCATTTATTCATTTCTCTTGCTTGCAACATTTACTACTGTGGTGTTTGCCAAATGGTGATTTGTCTATTTCCATCATTCTTTAATAGTAGAGCTTCTTAATTTGGGGTCCCCACTGTATACATATACCTGTATGCATTTTACTCTGGAGAAGAGGTGCAGTATTTATCATATCTTCAAGAGATCTGTAGATGATATTATCTTTTTCCCTTCGTCACTACTTTCTCTCCTTTATTGTCACAACAGCCCCATTTGAGTAGATTAAGGGATCCTTTGTGTATTTGGATTCTGCTTCTGTTCTCTATCTTTAACTTATTATGAATTCCTATGAAAAACATTTCATTCATAATTGACCAAAGTATATCTGAGGTGAATAAAAGCATATCTGTTGTGTTTTCCTACATTGTGAAGACTTTGCCTTCCTTGGCCCACAGTTGGGAAACCACTAAATTTGATCTGCATATCTAGATTTTTCTTAAATATATATTTTCATTTTTATGATGTTTTAAAAAGTCAAATGCAGTATTTAGTCTATCTTATTCAAAGTTTCATAAAAATGTTAGCTTCTTAATAATTTTGCCACAGCTTGTAACTTAGTTTCTTTTTATTGTGAGCTGTGCTTTCTTAGAATAGATTTCTGTGAAAGAAAGCTTAATTGACATTTTAAGCTGAGCTCTGTTATCTGAGACATGAATTTTTATAAGATGTAGTTTATATTTTCAGTTTTTAATGGTTTCTGTAGAAACCATTTCTATGGCTTTTTTCTTACCATAGCCAGCAAAAACGAGATCTTTCTTTAGCAGCTACTAAGTCATTTCTATGATGAATTCTTTTCTATAAAGCTACAACAGGACTGTCAGTTTGATAAAAGAAAATACAATTGTATGCAGTAATGATAGATTTGAAAGATTTCTCATGAATCTTATTTTTAAATGAGATGATTTTCTTGGACCTAATGTGGTTTTCATAAAATTTTATCATTTTACAATTGTTCATAGACACCTGAAATAAATTGAGCTTCACAATACAGTGTAAAATTCCACACTTTATTGAAAGTAGATAGTATGCAAGCTTGATTAAGAAGTTCCTTTTTGTAGTTCCACACATGGATAGAGAGAGTTTTCTCCCCACCTTCAGATGGTCAGATTTTTTTGGTGTTTATTACTGTAGGGAAAATTAAATGTTAAACAGCAAATCAGTATGAGCAGAGACAGGGATTTTCTAACCAAACTTTGTGGTATGTATATATGATGGGGGAACTTCACAACTGCTGTTGCAAAAATACCGTGTGATTATGATGATAAATGCACAGCTATATGATGATATTGTGAACTATGGATGTGCACTTTGGATTGTGCACTTTGGATGATTACATGGTATGTGAATGTATAATACGTACCAATAAGAATAAATAATTTTTTTAAAAGTTTAACCACTTGGAAATTTTGGACCACTCTCTTTAACTCTGGTGTCAAAGAGAAGCTCAAAACTGAAATGATAGATTATTTAGAAAGTACTGAGAATGGTTCCATATTAACAATAAACTTAAGATAAGTGGTTTATCTTATGTTGTGGGTTTTCTTTTTTATTTTTATTTCTTTTCTGAAGTAATGAAAATGATCTAAAAATTGATCATAGGGTTGTATGCACAACCATGTGCTGATACTGTGAGCCAGTGATTATATACTTCATGTGACTTGCATGTGTATAAATATATCTCAAAAAAACTTTATTAAAAATAAAACATGTAAGACAAAAATGTCAGAAGATGGTGTTGGAGAGGTAGGTGGGTGCCTTACTGTGACAGTTTTATATGCCTAACTAAGGAGCTTGGGAAATTCTTTAGGTCACAGTTGGGCTTGAAAGAAGAATGACATGTTCCAATTGGTGGTGTCAGTAGATCACTCTGGAGGTTGGGTAAAACTTGAGGGGTTAAAAAAGGAGGTTGTAAGATCAAGTAGGGAGTGGGAGATATGGAGGACCTGAAGTAGGGAGTGGTAGAAAGGAATAAGTTCAAGAAATATTTAGGAGGCTGAATCATCAGGCCATGGTGAAAAATTTAATGTAGGAGATTAGATAGGAATCAGGGTTATGGTACAGATGAATGGGTCTTCCACCTTAAATAGGAAGTATGAGAGGAGGAGGGGTTTTCAGGAAAAAATACAATGTTATCAGTGTTGTACAGAGGGAGCCTGGTGCACTTCAGTAGTTGTGTTGGGAATATCTACTTGTTGGGACTATTGATTGTGAATCTTGGGGAAATTCAAGTTTAGAGAATCATTTAGCATAAAGTAGATGATTGGAACTATGTGATTGAGTAAGTTTACTCTGGAAGACTTTATAGAGTAAGAAGAACTGTAGGTTAAGGATGCAATTCTGGGAATTACCAATATTTAAGGGTTAGGCAAAAGAGGAGAAACAGTTTCTCTAAGATTATGTAGTATTAGGTAGAGCAAGGAATGTGAATTATAAGAAGGGAGCTATAAAGCAAATTTAGCAACATTACTCCTTTGCCTATTGTTGAATGCAGCAGGAGAAAAGTCATGAGGTTTTTTTTTTTTTAGCAAATTTTCAAGGATTTTGACTGAAAAGCAGTTTTTTTCCCTATTTTGTTCAAGCCCTGTCAATTAAATATAAATTTTTTTCAAATCTTTAGCATTTTTTTTTTTTTTTTTGTATTATAGTTTCTCTATCTCTTACTATTTTGGGGCCTATTTTATTTCCCATTTTTCTCCATTTCTAACTTTTTAAAACTTTATTTGGAAGACTTATAAGATTCTTTTATAGTCCATCTGCTCTAGGCCAATGTGAAACCTTACCTTTTTTTCTGTTTTGATAAGTACCTAATGTTGTCAGCATCAGACATCATACGAAATCCCAGTTCATTTTAATGATGGATTTGTTTATGGTTCTTACAGTCTCCAAACACTCTCGCCTAGCTTATTTGATCCTCACAAAAAGTTTGTGGGATAAGTATTGTGTATTCTTATTTTCATTTTTCTTTTCTCATTAAGGAACCATTTCCTTGTTGCTTTATGTTATTCATTTAAAGATAGCTGTTTTCTCTTCCATCAGATACACAATCTAAAATTTTAGTGTTGAAAAGAAGCTTAAAGATGATGTCTTTCAGTTTTTTCATTTAATAAATAAACAGGCCTAATGATGTACAATAACTTGCCTAACATTATGTAGGCAGAACCGAGATCTGGAGCACAACTTTCCTTATTCCCAGTCTCTATTATAAGAACTTCAAATTTAATTTGCATTGTAAGTAAAATTGGGACATGCTATGCTATCACTGATATTCTTGTTTTGCTTTTATTTTACTTGGAGATAGTGTGCAGTTCGTGCAGCCACAGAGGGCAGAACTCTTATTTTGGAAGGTTTGGAAAAGGCGGAGAGAAATGTCCTGCCTGTTTTGAACAATTTGCTGGAAAACAGGGAGATGCAGCTTGAAGATGGACGCTTCTTGATGTCTGCTGAACGTTATGACAAACTTCTACAAGTAAGAAAAAAATTCTACTACTTTGTCTCTGCTCTTGAGCTGCAGATAGTGCCGTTGTTTTGTATAAGATATGGTTCTATCAGAGTAAGACCAGATGTTCAGGTCGCCTTTCTTTGGCAAATTGTTGAAGCAAAGTTATGAGTTTGCAGTTCTAAAAGTCTCAATCTTCTGTTTTTGGATTGTTAGGTCTTCCAGATTTTTACTACTTTTTATTGCTAGTCTAAGAACATTTTTTTTTCCTTTTTTGTTCCTCCTTTTTTTCTCTCTCTTCCCTACTTTCCTATGTTTCTTCTTCCCTTTTTCAACAACTGTTTATTAAAAGCATGATGACTGCTAGACAGTGCTGGGCATTGGGGATACAAAACTGAATAGAGCCCAGTTTTGGCCTCATGAAGCCCAGGGAGTGGTCGGCATTGACAGAAATAGAATGGATACAATATATAAACGCTGCCTGGATGGTCCAGGCCATCGTCACCCTCATGCCTGGGTTGTTATAAGAGCATCCTAACTGGACTTCCTGCTTCATCGTCGTTCCACAGTCTGTTCTCAACATAGCATTCTGTGTTTTAAAACATGCGATATATCTGGTCATTTCTCTATTCTTCCTTCTCTCCTGGCTTCCTGTTTCACTCAGTGTCAAAACCAAAGTCTGGACAATGGAATACAGAGTCCTAGATGAGCTGGGCCCTTACTACCTCGTTGGTCCAATCTCTGTCTTTATAGTGCTTCTATCCTCCTACTTTTTATTCCTTGCCAGCTGCTAATATTCTCTTTCCTGACCTTAATTATGCTATGTAGGCATTTTCCTACCTTTTAGCCTTTGCACAGGGTATTCCTTCTTCCCAGAATGCTTTTCTCATAGATATCTGAATGGCACAACCTTCATTGCCTTCGTGTCTTCACTCAAATATAGTATCAATGAAGTCAACCTTGATCTACCTGTTTAAAATTGCAATCTTCTATCTACCCTTACACTGTTCTTCTTTTTTTCCCCCACATGTTCTTCTAATATACAACATAATTTATTTATTATGTTTCTAATTCATTGTCTTTCTCACCCTACTAAAATATGTTTCACAAGTGATTTTTGCTCAAGCCCTTAGAACAGTACCTGGCACATGGCAGATACTCATTATCTCTTTGTTGCCTGAATGAATAAGAGTGATAAAATATTTAAAAGCTGTGATATGTATAATGTATAAAGAGGACAATAGAAAGGGAATATGGAGATCTTCAAAGACTTTGGGGAAAGGTTCATGTAACATCAAGAGGACAAGAAGATAGCTAATCTTTTTTTCATTTAGCTTGTGCTTCACCCACACTGGAGCTCTCTTTGCCTATTGCCCTTCAGTGACTGGTCTGTCTCTAAATTCTGAGACTGAGGGTCTCACACCTGTCCTATAGAATACATATGTGCTAATTTTATTTCCCCAAGTTAGTGGCAGATTGCCCTGGAGCAGGATCTGAAGCTTCTTGATCCTGCTCCCACGATGTTAGTACAAGCTCAGGACACACTATGCACTAAATAATAAATGTTTGGCACTAGAGTATTTTATAGAACTGATGCCTTGTGGCTCATAAGACCTGAAATTTCTCTTTCTGATTCCCACTGTGCAAGTTTGTTTTCTCTGTAACCCATCTTGCAACCTCTTTAGCCATCTGCTTCTTTATTGTTTATGGGAGTTCCTATGTAGTATGTTTATTGTGCAAAGTAATATCATATCATTCTAATATCACTAGGAAATAACTGAGGATTTAATCAATAAAAAAGTTAAATTCATTTGTTGATATTTTATAGTTAACTTACCAAAATGAAAGATGTTTTTAATTTTGATTTTAGAAATAGGTGGATATTATGCCGAATGTTTTTATCTTTAGATACTTATAGTTGCAAAATAGTTCTTTGCTGCTAAAGGCTATATTAGTTATTCACCATTTTTAGTAGAGGATTTGTAAAAAAATGCTCAGACTATGGAATCATATATATATTTTAAGTATTGGAGTTACTTCATTCTTTATGCTTGCAGTAAATTCTGTGCAAAGTTACTGAACATAGTCCTTTGGATAAGAATCAGGGTATGGGGTCAGAGGTTTTTAGTGTACAGTGAGTGCTTACTATATTAAGTGAGGAGGTTCTACCACACTGTCTTTTCCCAAAATAAATATCAATATATAAGTAAATGTATTAGTTTGTTAAGTTGCTGGAATGTAATATACCAGAAATGGAATGGCTTTTAAAAAGGGAGCTTATACAGTTCTGGTGCTGAGAAAATGTCCAAACTTAGGCATCCAAGGAAAGATACCTTGTCTCAAGAAAGGCTGATGCTGCCCAGAACACCTCTGTCAGCTGGGAAAGCATGTGGCTGGCATCTGCTGGTCCCTTGAACCTGAGCTCCGTTGCTTTCAGCCTCTGTTTCCTGTGGTGGTTCTTCACTTGGTATCTGTGGACCTTCACTTAGCTCATCTGGGATACAATTCTGGATTCTGGCTTGCTTAGTTCCTCATGGGAGGACATATGGTGATATCTGCTGGGCCTTGCATCTCCAAATGTCTGGGTCTCCCTGTCAGCTCTGAAGCAACTGTTCTCCAAGTGTTTGCAACTGCTCTGAGCTTTCTCCAAAGTGTTTCCAGTAAACTAATCAAGACCCACCCGAATGGGTGGAGTCACATCTCCATCTAACCAAAAATCCATACTTAGAGTTGGACATGCCACATCTTTGTGGACATAATCTCATCAAAGGCCACACACAGCTGGAAACATCACTTCTCGTGGAGGTAATCTAATCGGAAGGTTGCCATTCTGTGGTATTGATTCAGGTTTAAAGGACATGGCTTTTCTGGGGTGCACAATGCTTTCAAACTGGCAAGGTAAATAATTTTTATTGGTAAATGTGGTGATGTGTTTACCTTTTATTTATTACCTGAAAATCACAAACAATTGAGAAAAAGAAGTTCAAGGTACATGAAATTGAAATATATGAAACTACACTATTTTCACTAGATATAGCTAAATGTAGATATTACTACATGATGTTCTAATTAGGGCCAAATTCACAATTATCAAAATTTTATCAGTGGCCAGACAGAGACTTTCTGGGGTCCCCAAGTTTATATAGTGGGTAATGTTCCTTGATTTTGCTTCTACAGCATATCTTAACCTTTTTTTTCCCCCTAATGTTTTGATTGCTGGTAGGCATAACTTCCACTTGCCCATAGAGATTAAGTATGCAAAAAATTGAAAAAGACAGTCTCAGAAAGTATTATTCTGCCTCATGACATGGTACACTACCTTTTGTACTGTGGTGTAAAGGAAGTAACTTGGGCATTAGAACTGGAAGACCTAGTGGGATTACTTCCTGGGTGGGCTGACTCGGTAATCTTCCTGACTCTTGATCCTCGCTTTTCTTCCATATTGTTTCAGTTTTCTCTTGGACACAAAATTTACTTAATCAATATCCCCATAATTGGATAATTAAATTGTTTCTAAATGTTTATGACAGATAATTATATGATGAACTTTTTGGGTGTGAATTCTATTCTGTATTTAGCGTTTTGTCCTTAGGATAGATTCCCAGAAGTTTGGGGCTCTTGTCACAAATTGCTTCATAAGTGCAAGTCAGTATCTTAGCACATTTATAAACCCAGTTGAAATAAAAAGAAGCTTGTGTTTTTCTTTCTTTTTAAGTTGTTTTATTCATACACCATACAGTTCATCCAAAGTGTACAGTCAGCGGCTCTCAGTGTAATCACAGAGGTGCTCATTCATCATTGCAGTCAATCTGAGAACATCCTCACTGCACCAAAAAGAAAAACCCCACATCTCTTATACTTCTCTTACCGGGACTAAGCATTGGCATAGCACCTTTGTTACAAATGATGTGAGAATATTACTGTGTTACTGTTAAGTATAATCTATAGTTTATGTTAGTTGTATTTTTCCTATATGCCACCCTGTTAGTAACACTTTATAGTAGTGACATATATGTGTTCTAACTCATGTAAGAACATTCCTGTATTTGTACAACTAGCAACAGTCATCGTTCACATTATGTTATTTAGTCCCATGTTTTATTTCCTTGTAGTGACATACATGACTCTAAACTTCCCCTTTCAACCATAATTACACCCATAATTCAGTCCTATTAATTTCACTTATAGTAATGTGCTATCATCACCTCTATCATTTCCAAACATGTACATCAACCTCATTAAAAATTCTATAAAAATTAAGTATCAACTCCCTATTCTGTACACTCATTCTATCTCCTGGCAACCTATACTCTGATTTCTTTTTTTTTTTTTTAATTTTATTTTTTTAAATACCAAAAAACACCTAACAAATGCAAACATTCCTATTTTGATCATTCTGTTCTACATATATAATCAGTAATTCACAATATCATCACATAGTTGCATTTCATCATCATGATCATTTCTTGGAACATTTGCATCTATTCAGAAAAAGAAATAAAACAAAAACAGAAAAAAAATTTGTACATACCATACCCCTTACCCTTCCCTTTCATTGATCACTAGCATTTCAATCTACTAAATTTATTTTAACATTTGTTCCCCCTAATATTTATTTTTATTCCATATGTTCTACTCTTCTGTTGACAAGGTAGATAAAAGGAGTGTTAGACACAAGGTTTTCACAATCACACTGTCACATTGTGAAAGCTATATCATTATACAATCATCTTCAAGAAACATAGCTACTGGAACACAGCCCTACATTTTCAGGCAGTTCCCTCCAGCCTCTCCATTACATCTTTACTAACAAGGTCATATCTACTTAATGTGTAAGAATAACCTCCAGGATAACCTCTAGACTCTGTTTGGAATCTCTCAGCCATTGACACTTTGTCTCATTTCACTCTTCCCCCTTTTGGTTGAGAAGGTTTTCTCAATCCCTTGATGCTGAGTCTCAGCTCATTCTAGGGATTTTCTCAATCCCTTGATGCTGAGTCTCAGCTCATTCTAGGATTTCTGTCCCACATTGTCAGGAAGGTCCACACCCCTGGGAGTCATGTCCCTAATTTTAAGTAAGCTTGACCTATCCTTTGTGGGGTTAAGTTTCATATGAACAAACCCCAAGACTGGGGGCTCAGCCTATAACTTTGGTTGACCACACTGCTTGTGAGCATATCAAGAGTTCAAGTTGGGGAAGTTGAATTTTCCCCCGTTCTCACCATTCCCGGAAAGGGACTTTGCAAATACTTTTTTATTCACTGTTCAAATCACTCTGGGATTTATTGGGGCATCACTCTGGACAAACCAACAAAATCTCATGTCCTACTCAAAGTTCCATGTACTTATGGTGTTCAGTTAATTGTACATAAGTTATATTTATACTCTGATTTTAACCCCAGGAGTTTGGTCATTATTATTAATTCCTAATTGTGTTTATTCCCTTTCTTGAAGTGTGGTTTGGAGAGAGTTCTTCAGTACAGTTTACTAGCAGTAAGGACCTACATTCCTTAATCTGTCAACTCTCATAGTTGTCATCTGTATCATTTATATTGTGGTCTTTGCTCTCTTGCTTTTTAGGATCACACTAAAACAGAATTGGACGCTTGGAAGATTGTCCGTGTTAGTGAAAATTTCCGAGTGATTGCCTTGGGTTTGCCGGTACCTAGGTACTCTGGGAATCCATTAGACCCTCCTCTCCGTTCTCGGTTTCAAGCCAGAGATATTTATTATCTACCCTTCAAGGTAAGCGTGAGTAAGGATAATTTACTCTTTTAAGCACATTTTCTATTTATAAAAAAGAAATTCAGTTACTAGGAAATAAATTTTATTGTATTTTTAAATGTCCCCTCAGTAGCTAATGGAAAAGTAAAGGAAACAGGGTGAAGAAGTCTCTGGAACTAGGAATAAAAATTATTTTGGCACTATTAGTCTGAAAAATTAACAAAGGCTTTTCTCTTAAAAACTAAATTTTTGCTAATAATAGCTTAGTATCTGCTTAACTAAAAAGTTTGATTGGGTTTATAACATATTTGCGTTTAATCTGTGTTCCTTATTTATTGATTTAAAATATTTCTGTGTTATTTTAGGACCAACTTAACCTGTTATATTCAATTGGAGCCAATGTTTCTGCTGAGAAGTAAGTATTTCAGTTTTGTTATAAATATATGAACACTTACATCAAATTTGTTTTGCCTATTCTTTCATTAATTCACCTATTTTTTGAGGACTTTTTCAGTTTTAGGCAGTGTGTGAAGTGCTGGTAATAAAATTAATGCCAACATAGAGTTGAAAGATATGTTAATACCTTAATTTAAGACAGTGTAGTAAATGCCATAGTTTCAATATATTGGGGCTATTACTGGTTGAAACTTTGTAAGGGCTGCACAAAGGCATTGATATTTGAGATAAAAGAATATTGGATTTTGCCAGATAGAAAATAAAATCAAGGCATTCTAAGAATTTTTTTTTTTTTAAAATCATGGGACATTAGAGTGTATAGCTTGTTCCTGAATTTATAGAAAGCTCCCAGTGGCTAGAATTTAGGTTTGGGATTGAGGGATTTGGGAAATGAGACTGACAATAGATTGGGCCAGTGTCGTAGTTTTCTGAGGCCTCTGTAATAAAGTACCAGAAACTGGTTGACTTAACGCAACAGAAATGTATTGTCTCACTTCTGAAGGTTAGAAATCCAAAATCAAAGTGTTGGCAGGGCCATGCTTCCTTTGAAGTCTGTAGGGAACAATCTATTCCATATTCTCTCCTGGCTTCTGCTGGTGGCTAATAATCATGCCTCAGTCATCATGTGGTATTCTCCTCTGTGTCTGTCTGTGGCTAATTTGCCCATTTTCACAAGGACCAGTCATGTTGGATTAGGACTCACCCTAATCCAGTTTAGCCTCATTTTAACAAGCCTTTCTTCAAAGATCCTGTTTCCAAATAGGGTTGCATTCATAGGTGCTAGGGTTAGGACTTGGACATATGTTTTTGGTGCATACAGTTCAATCCATAGCAGCCAGAGTATGAAAAAAACTCAAATTTGGGATTGGATTTAGAAAATATACCTGTGTATCTAATCAGTTTCTCAATTTTAAATGGGATGTTATGATATTGAGCCATTGTGTCTTAAGAATTTAATAATAGTTTTAATCTATTTAGATTACTAAAATTGTCCCAGTTATTTTATAGTTAGGCAGATTTACACATTTTATATTTTAAAACTGGTTGAATAAACATTTAATATCATTTTTTCCCCCTAGAGTTTCTCAGCTTTTGTCCTTTGCCACAACTCTCTGTTCCCAAGAATCTTCTACTCTTGGACTTCCAGACTTTCCTTTAGATAGCTTGCCAGCTGCAGTTCAAATCCTGGTATGTATGAAATAAATTAATGACAGGTATACTCAAATGTGACAAAGAATATTTGCAATTTTATTATTGGTGATTAATCACTTCGATTTGCTTTGTCATATTCTTCTATAAAGATTGCAGGGCCTGAGATTAATTTGTTGTGCAATACAGAAAACTGTACAGAAGCCAAGGACATGTTCTGAGCCCTTGAAAGAGTGCAGCTTTGGTATGGGGGGAGGTAGATGTGCACTATCAGGTAACAGTTCCTCAGAGGTAAAGCTCTGTGATCACACAGAGTAAGCTGCTATGTACGTTTGCCTCAGAGTTGTCCCAGCTGAAGGCAGGGGAGTTGGGGCTCTCACACACCCATCAGTCAATGGTTAATGGCATCCTAGGAGCACAGATTGACAGGTTCTTCTGGCCTGTGAATACAGCGGACTCCAGGAATCTGAGGGTAATCTTGTGGGGGTAGTCTTGCAGGACCTGGCTATTGAAAGGCAAAGCTGGGTGTACACAGAAAGGGCTAAAAAACATATCTGAGAGGATTTGATGGAGTACAAATATTGTACAGCACCATTTCATAAAGAGCATGACATAGTGTATAGAATGATGGAGAGACTTTCCAGGTAGAGGGAACAGCATACACAATGATGTAGTATCTCAAGAGGGCCTGGTATGTTTAGAGATTAACAAATTATATGCCTGGAGATATTGAAAAACAAATAATCAATTTATTTGGAAGGGCAGGATGCCCCGAATAGCTAAAAATATCTTGAGAAGGAAAATGGAATTGGGAGGGCTCACCTGACCTGACTTTAAAGCATATTACAAAACTACAGCATGAAGTTAGATGTACTGCCCAGTAGAATAGAGTTGAACGTTCAGAAGTGGACCTCTTATCTGTGGACAATTGATTTTTGATAAGACAGTCAAGTCAACTCAACTGGAAAGAGTAGTCTCTTCAACAAATAGTGCTTGGTAAACTGGATGTCCATATCCAAAAAAATGAAACAGGACTCCTATCTCACACCTTATACAAAAATTAAGTAAAAAATGGATCAAAGACCTAGACATTAGAACTAAGACCATAAAACTTTTAGAAGAAAATGTAGGGAAATATCTTAAAGATCTTTGTGGTAGGAGGTGTTACCTACACTTTACACCCTAAGTGCAAGCAATGAAAGAAGAAATAGATAAATGAGATCTCCTCAAAAGTGAATACTTTTGCATATCAAAGGACTATGTTTGAAAAGTAAAAAGGCAGCCTATGCAATGGGAGACTATTCAGAAACCACCTATTGGATAAGAGTTTAATATCCAGAATATATGAAGAGTACTATAGTTCAACAACAAAAAGACAACAACCAATTAAAAAATGGGCAAAAGAGGAAATATAAATGGCCCAAAAGCATATGAAAAGATGCTTAACTTCACTAGCTGTTAGGGAAATGCAAATCAAAACTACAATGACTTCTGTTCTTCTGGGACTGTTATTTCAAGTATGTTGGTTGCCTTTCACCAAAATCACCATATCAATCAATAACGCTGCTGAGCCAGGGTCCTTCAGCTACTGCTCCAAACCACATTAACCTTCTCTGACTGTGCTGGTCCTCACAACCTATTCTGTTCTGGAAGAACTATTGCACTGATTGAAATGAAGGGAATGGAAACAGCCCCAGGTAAGAATGCCTCAAATTCCATAGGTTTTCATGTGTTAATACTTCTCAGTTTGTTGATGTCTTTTCTTGTCAATTTGTTCAGCTGTATAGTTGCTCACTGAGCCTCTTCACTCTGCCATAGCCTGAGATAGCTCCTTGCCAATGTTTTCTATGCATTTTAAAAATGGTTGTGATCAGTGATTGTGACTACTATCCCTATACTGATACTTGTTGTTTGTCTCTAGTGTATTAGAGCAGCTAGAAGAAAACACCTGATATTGTAGAACTGTAACCCATACCATATTTTGAAATTTTTTAATAACTACTTGTTAAACTGAGCTTTGAAATTTATTACTTTTCTGTATGTCACAATAAAAAGTGTTTAAAAAATAGAAATAAATAAAATAAAAATGGTTGTGATCATATTGAAATAAAAAGCAATGAGATAGCATCTCACATCTATTAGAATGGCCATTATTAAAAAAAACTCAGAAAACTACAAGTGCTGGTGATGATGTGGAGAAATAGGTACACTTATTTGCTGTTATTGAGAATGTACAATGGTGTGGCTGCTCTGGAAAGCAGTTTGGGGATCCCTCAGGAAGCTAAGTATAGAATTGCCATAAGATCCAGTAATCCCACTACTAGGCATGTACTTGGAAGAATTGAAAGCACAGACACAAATGGACATTTGCACGCTAATGTTTATAGCACCATCATTCACTATTGCCAAGAAATGGGAAAAAACCAAATATCCATCAACAGACAGATAAACTGTGGCACATACATATGATGGAATAATATGGAGCTGTAAGATGGAATAAAGCATGATGCATGCAAGAATGTAGTTGAACCTTGAGGACATGTTGAGCGAAATTAGCCATAAAAGGACAGATACTGTATGGTCTCACTAATAGGAGCTAACTACAATGAGCAAACTCTGGGAGTTTAAAGTTGAGAAACAGGTTATCAAGAGAAGAAAGAGGGTAGAGATTGTGCATTTGATGCTGAAAAGCACAAAATGTCCAACAGAATTGGTTATAAAGTTTCAAAAATGGATAGCATAATACTGTAAGATGGTAGTGTAATATTATAAGTATAATGAATAAAGATGAGTGAAAGTATAGTTGAAAGGGGAAGCAAAGATGAGGGATTAATAACTGGGACTGGAAAATTTAGTGAAACGTAGAATAGACAATGATGGTGATTAAATGCATAAATATAAGAAAGTTTTTCATGAAGGAGAACCAATGAATGTCACCATAGCAAAGTGTTAAAAATGGGTGGCATGTGGAAATAAAACAATTAATGCAATCTAGGGTCTATGCTTCACAGTAACATTGAAGTGATCTTTCATTAATTGTAACAAAGGAAATATACCAAAGTTAAATATCAGTAAGATGGGGATATAAGGGAACGGTATGGGATTTTTGTTGTTGTTTCTCTCTCTTTTTTTTCTTAACCTCTTTGTCTTTATATGTGGAAGAAATGGAAATGTTCACATATAGATTGTGGTGGTGAATGCATAACTGTAAATATACTGGGAGCTGTTAATTGTACACTCAGGATGAATTGTATGGTGTGTGAATAAAAATGTTTAAAAAATTAACAAAAAGGTACAAGTGCTGGAGAACATGTGGTGAGGGAGATATACCTGCTAACTGTTGGTAGTAAATTAGAATGGTGCAGCTTCTGAAGGGCAGTGTGGTAGTTCCACAGGATGCCAATATAGGTTTGCAGTATGATTCTGCAACCCTGATATTAGGTATATACCTGAAAGCAGTGACAGGAATAGACATTTGCACTGTTGTTTATGGCGTTTTCATGGTGGCATTAGTCATAATTTGCAATGGATGGGGGAGGCCTAAGGGTACATCGACTGATGGAAGGATGAACTGTGGTATATACATACAATGGAATTTTGAGGAGCAACAGAAAGGAATGAAGTTGTGTGGCATGCAACCAGGTGAATGAATGATCCTTGAGGATCATTATGTTGAGTAAAATAAGCCAGAAACAAAAGAACGAATATTGTATGGTTTCACTGATATAAAGTAACTATAATGAACAAACTGAGTATAGAATTGGAGAGCATAGGTTATTAGGGGATAGAAAGTGGGCAGAGATTGGGCAATCTATGATTAAGGAATATGGAATGTTCAGTAAGGGTCATTGTAAAGATTCCTAGATTGTAAGCTTTTATAGGTTACATCTATTCCTGAGTTTTAACTGTTATTTCTAAAATCGAGATGTTGTGCTTTTTGGGTATAATTTGATAGTTTCCTGGATTTTTGGGTACCTGTGTGACAACTGAAGCTCAGAGTTAGTGTTTTGCAGACAATATTACTCTGAAAGTCAGTACTACTCAATACAGCAACTGTTAACGGTGCTGAACAAGTGATTAGGCTTGAATTAGAGATATGAATGAAATGAGTCTGGTTAGTACTAAGGTAAATCAGAATACAGTGTAAAGGATGACATTGTCTACATTTTAAAACTTCAGCTTCTCTGTGAGACCAAAGGAAGAGATGTTTATTTTGTCTGAAATCTGAATTTTTGATAGCACACAATCTAACTTAACCTGTCTGGCCAGTTCATTTAAACAACCTAAACACAAGGAGCCTAGAATTGGGAATGAGATCTTTTTTTTACATTTTAATTATTATTATTTTTTAAGAAATCAGTATTTATTATGCATGTTCATACAGTAACATCAAAATAAAAATAAGTTACATAATTAATTTCTAAAAACACTGTAGAAATGCAAAGATGAAACCGTAGATATGACATTGTACCCAGTGTTTAAAAATGTAGTTATCTTTCAAACATTTGCATTGATGATTTTTATGTGAACAAAAATGCTTTAAGTATCTAAAAACAATCTTTCTTAATAATGCATTAGATATTATCCAGAAGCTCAATTTTATTACATGTAACATATATTTCATTTGGGCTTATTTGATCAGGTATTGTGCAGAAAAATAAAATATGATTATGAATTTCAGTGAAGTAGGAAGGATAACTACAAAAGTTAGAGAAGGACTGATAATATTTCACAGCTTAATAACCAGTAAATTTTATTTAGTTGGCATATAAAATCACAGATTAAAATTACCACACTTGCATACTAGAAGACATTAAAAGTACTATAGTAAAACACCTCTGTTGGTACATTTAAAATAAGAAAACAGATATTAAGAACTCAATTGATGAACTACCACTCTCTTTGGCCATCTATAAAGGTGGTCTTCACATCATTTTAAAAAACATTAAATGGTAAAAGCTTAAGTATAGACATATAATTGGTAATGTCAAAAATGTTCACATAATTGGCACATAATCAAAATTTTATCATTTTAAATAAGGAAAAACTAGGGGGAAACTGGGTTTAGACATACCCTGTAAACCGGTTTCTAAATAAAGCTAATAAAACTTGTCTACTGCTTAAATTCATTCATCCAAACACTGTTATGGTCATTGTGTGGATGATCTGTAAACATTCTTGTCCATTTGTACAGTTTCCTGAGGTCATCTGGAAACTATTGTTGCTACAGTGGCTTCACAATACAATATGATATAATATCCTGCAGATGTTCTTTGGAAATATTCAAAATAAAAGCAAAATTTTAAATGTATACCCATATGTAACTTAACACACTACCCTATTACAAAAGCTGTTCTTAGGAAATTCTTAGGCATCAAAATCTAGTTAGTTCTAGTTGCAGAAGACCAGGGAAAAGCATTCATAAATTTTAGGCTATAAAAAAAAATAGATTTCAGAATTAGCTCATTTAACATTTAACACCAAGGAAATGAAAATAAAAGTATCTTCTTTGCATATTACTTCCAAAATTATGTCTAAAATCTGCACGTTAAAATAGTGTCAGCATAGAGCCTGACCCAGCTTGAGATCTTGTAATTCTGTATAGCTTAATGAAATACTTTGAAACATTCCAGAATGTGTTGGGCAGATAATTAAAAAGTATTGGCAAAGTCCCTTGAGGGGCTGGAGAAAATGGAACTATTAAACTTCCCCACCTGAGAAATCCCTGATACTTATTCTTACATTAGAGACTCCCGAGTTAATAGGTCAAGCCCTGATCTTGAGGTTTGCTCTTATAAAACTTATTTCTGTAACATAGGAGGTTCTCCAGGACAGGCCGGCTGGCTGAAATAGAGATGAAAATTCTCTGTTTTGACTGTTGAATTCATCATCTCTCCCTTAAAACCCTTTAACTGATCGAATTAAATATCTCTCGTTGTGGAAGGTACTCCCCTTAAGTGATCGTGGATGTAATCAGCCATAGATGTAATCAATGAACTGATGATCTAAGTCCATGAAATATCCAGCCAGTACTTACTTGACCAGAGAACGGCACAATCACCTGGCCAGGCTGTCACATAAACCCAGCCATCACATTAAGCCTCCCTATAATTTTACCTAAGAGTCACTTCCAGAGAACCTCTTTTGTTACTCAGATGTGGCCTCTCTCTCAATGCCCAACTCTGTAAGTAAACTCATTGCCCTCCCCTCTACGTGGTACATGACTTCCAGGGATGATCCTGGCTCTGGCGTTGTGGGATTTGGAAAGCCTTCTTGACCAAAAGAAATGGAACAAAATTAAGTTTCAGTGGGTAAGAGATTTCAAATAGAGTTGAGAGGTCATTCTGGAAGTTAATCTTAGGCAAGTTTCAGCCAGATATTGCATATTGCCACAGTATGCCAAGCCCCTACCAACAGTATTCCTGAAAACCCTAATGAATACCCTGGGCTCTATCTCAGTCTCTATAGATGTGTAACCTATTAAGTTTATTTTTTTAGAAACTTAAGGCCTCCAGATTGTTCCTATGCCAGATAAGTCCTGAAACCCAGAGGTATTAGTCTCTCCAGGAACATTAACCAGTTTCATACCTCTACCCCATAAGGTCAACACCCCTTTCCAGCAAAAAGAAGTGAAAATGAAGATTGAAAAAATGATTAAATTGAGGGAGGATGTGTAAGGAAGAAATTCTGATTTAACTAATGATTATGACTACTGATTTATTATATAGATATTTCTCGTTGGTTTCTAGTGTATTAGAATAGCTAGAAGGAAGTACTGGACATTGTTGAGCTGTAATTCAATAGCCCTGATCTTTGATAATGATTGCATAGCTATATAGCAAAAAAAAAAAAAAAAAAAAAAAAAAAAAGTCAATTGCCTGTGTTTATATGGATCTACTTTCTTCTGGGTGTTTATTCTGTTTCAATGACCTATATATCTATCTCTGACACTACTGCACTGTCTTAGTTAACTTACCTTTATTTGAAGTCTTTAAATTGGGTAAAATGCAATACTAGGGGTCTATAAGTAGGGGGTGGGATAGGATGTTTATGGTTTTCATTTCTTTCTTTGGAGTAATGCAGATGTTCTAAGTTTGATCATGGTGATGAAAACACAACCATGTGTTGATACTGTGTATCATTGAATGTATACTTTGGATGGATTGTATGGTGTACAAATATATCTCAGTAAAATTACATTTGAAAAAAAAAGCTTGTGTGCCTGGAGCCAAGTGTGTGTTGGGGAACAGTGTATATGAAGAAGAGATAGGTTAGATCTTTTGTAAAGCGTTTCACATGGTAAATGAAGTTGTCTGGATTTTGTAATGTGGCAGGAGTGGGCCATTAGACATTAAGAGGTAGAATGTGAGGTGATCAGAGTTTTGTTTAAAGAAGATACCTCTATTGGCAGTGAGCAGCATAGGGGAGAGCATGGATGCATGAAGAGCAATTAGGAGGCTGATGTAACTGTCATTCAGAGACTCCTAAGAAGAGTCTGATCTGAGGCAGTGAGGATACTATCTGGGATAAAATACTTTTATATTTAAATTTTTGTTGCTTTTATTTCATGTTTCCTATGAGTCAATGATTCAGGTTTCCTAGTGATTACTTAGGTTGCCCTAAACAGCCAGAACACCATTTCTCCTTTTATTTTTCATTATAGGAGTCTTTAGTTTTTTTGTTGTTACTTTTGTTATTGCTCAGAACTTTTTACTTTGAAAATTCTCAAAAAAAAAAAGTTGAAAAATAATAAAACAAACACCCATAATCCTTTTACCTATAATTACCAATTGTTAATGTATTACCATATTTGCTTTCTTTCTCTATACATTATTCTGCCCTGAATGATTCGAAAATAAGTTGTAGTCATTACCCTTACATATGTTTTAGTATTCAGTGCCTAAGAATTAGGACTCTCTTCTACCTAACCAGAACTCCATTATCCCACCCTCAGAATATTCATAGTCATTCTATAGTATCATCTAATAAACAGCCCCGTATTGAAATTTTCCTCATTGTCTCCGTCTTTAAAGTGGGGTGAACAGGCTTGAGAGAGCATTTTGGTTCGAGGGGGAGGACTTGAGGATAAAGAATATTTTCTATCTGTAATTGTGAGGCTAGGTGAAGTAGATGAGATCAATTTAGATTAGGAATAAAGGAAGAAGAGAAAGTGCTTTGGGAGAGTAGGGTAGAGAAATGTGTTCATTTCAGACATATCAAATGGGGGGTATCTGTGGGCCATTCCTATATGGGTATCTGGGGGTTCAAATATGGAGCTCAAGAAACAAGTCAGGACTAGAGATAGAGACATCGGAGCTATTAGCACATAGATGGAAGCTGAAAGATGAGTTGGAAGTTTACCCAGGGAAAGTGTGTGGATCAGACAGAAAAGTGGAAATAGTGAACATTTGTTTTTTTGTATACTTCTGGAAAATTTAAGAAACTTATTTATTCTATATTGGCAATTTTAATGTTATACGTACATTTCAGGTAAATTTTCTATGATTTTTTTTTTTACATATATTTTCTCATCTCTAAATATTTTTGCTCCTAAACAGGATTTCTTTCCTATGATGTCAATCAAACATACAATCCAGTGGCTTTACCCATATACTATTTTACTAGGACATGAAGGGAAGATGGCTGTGGAGGATGTTTTAAAAGTGAGTATTTGCTTCTCATCTTCCCTTTCCTTTCCAATTTCTCTTTTCTTCCCATCTTCCCATTTCTCTTACCTGTCTCCTCCACAGTTACCCTCCCTTCTTTCTTTCTTCCCTTGCCTTTCCTTCTCTTCTTTTCCAGTCATGGTGGAATTGTTATGCCAGTGATGAGGAAGAAGGAATGGAGGACTGAGCAGAGAGGTGGCTGTGTGGATGGGAAATTGGTTACATTGAAACAAATTTAGTAAATAGGTGAATATATTAAGGATAACAAAAGCTACATGCTTCACTGTTGGAGAAGGGATTTATAAATGTGGATTGGGAAAAGGCAAGAAAGAACCCCAAGGTATTGGATTATAATTGGAGGTATTGATATGGAATGCAGTTTTTTCAATATATATAAATAGATAGATAAAGATTGTGTGTTTATGTTTTCTAGCTTTGTCCCCTGAGAGGGACAAAAACAATAACAATGATTATAACATGTGCCTGGATATTGGTTTCTAAATACTATGTGGCCCTAAAAGGATCATGACTCCTTGGAGGAACAGCTGATTTCAAGGTTTGAGGCAGGAAAATTACAAGATGAGCCTAGGACATCTTATTGTGCCAGAAAGTAAGGAAATGTTCAGTAAATGATATTGACATATTAAAATGACAGAGGAACCAGCTTGAAGTGGCTCCCACTGTACAAAATCTGGGATAGTTTGAGCATCGAAATACATGATGACAGTAATTGAATTTAACCCATTGAATAAAATAGGTAACCATGAATCCACGCTGATTCAAGGGAGTAAATAAATACATAGAGGATAAGGAAATATTCTTTCTTAGTGTAGAATGACTACTAATAAATGTAGAAGGGGTTATAGAAATAGAAAAATCACCACTTGGCAACCATCAGAGTTGTGGCTGATTTAGGTAGGAGTCTTCAAAGGAAATTAAGACTGGTGAGTGGAGGTGCTATGAAAAAAATAGTCTCAGAATATCTCCCCACAAAATATTCAATTGATTACAAAACAGGAAAATTATATTTTTTACAGTAAACACCAGCTTGGTCAGGTGGCAGGACAGGTAGACATATGTGCCGCCTCAGTGTTGCGCTAAGAAGAGCTTGGCTTCATCTCAGAGGAATTTCAGTCGGAATTAATGGTGTGAGTCTGGACATGAAGAAATGTTGTATAGATGTAGATCGAGGCACAATCTAGAGAATAAAAGTCCTATATTCTTTAAAACTGTCAAGGCCATGAAAGACAGGGAAAAACTGAAGTTTAGGTTGAAGGAGACTGAAGAGCTATAACAGCTAAATGTGACATATTTCCTGGACCAGATATGAGAAAGTGACATTGTTGGCAGAGTTGGTAAAACTTGAATAGGGTCTGCGTATTGGTAGCATTGTATCAATGTTGATTTCCTGAATTGGGGGCTTATGTGGTGGCTATGTTGGCCTGAGTTCATGTTTTGGGGAAATACATGCTGGAATGTTTAGTGTCATAGCTGCAGTTTGCTCTTAAATGGTTCAGAGAAAGACTAATGAGGATGCGTGTGTGTGTGTGTGTGTGTGTGTGTGTGTGTGTGTGTGTGTGTGTATGTATGAGTGGAAGAGAATAAACAAATGTGCTATAATCAAAATGTTAACATTTGGGGAATCTGAGGGAAGGTGAAATGAGCATTCTTTGTTCAACTATGTCTTACATCTTTTCCTGTAAGTTTGGAATATTTCAAAATAAATTTTTTTGTCAAGTGAGTAGCCAGTATACCACTAAGTTAAATTGTATCTGCCTACAACTTAAATTATTAACTTGAAAGCGAGCATTTTATGTTAAAACTATGAAAATCACTGTAATGGTAGCATTTAAACTAAAGAAGTTCTCATTTTTGTCATAATTGTTTATAATACATGGGCTATGGTTTTCTTTTAAAATATGCATGACATAATTTCCTCATTACATAGTTAACAGGGGTGTTTCTAAGGGGCCAGTTGTACTATGTGGAATCTTATAACTATGTATTTAAAAGTGCTAACTCTTGGCAGAGATTTATTGACTCACCCAAATTAATTCCTTTTTATGAAAGATAGTTTTTATTTTTCTTATATGGTTTTGCCTTTGGCTTAAGGTGCACATTTCTAAGGAATAGATACAATGTGAACACTAAGTTGTTATGGCTCTATGTATAGTACCTTCATTTTCTGAATGACAATATATGACAGCCTCAAACTTATGTAAAGTCATTTGTTTCTCTCTTGCCCCCATATCTACATAAGCTCTTTGGGAGGACAGAAAAACCATGTATACATTTAATAATAGTGAAAAGAATTTGAAAGTGTAGACCACTGGATTCTAGTTACTTCCATGGGATTTATTTTTTTCAGGTCAACTAGGCAAAGAACCCAAAGAAACAGTATTTTCATTGACTTGTGGTTGTAATGATGATGGTGATAATAAAAATAAATGAAAAGCCCTTTCTCATAGATGCTGAAAAGTATAGTTAGGGACCAAATCTAAAAGAAAAGCAGAAAGAGGCAAAGGAAAATAATGAACAATGAAGAGACAAAGAAAATTAGAAGAGACACACAGCAGAGAACAGAAGTAGGTCTGGGGACAGTGAATAAAAGCCACTGATGGAAGAGAAGAAGGAATTCTGATATATTTGTGGGGGGAATAGGGGGAGAGAAAGGGGGAGGAAAGGGTGGGGAGAAATGGAGGAAAGGGAAGGAGAGACATGGAGAGGGAGAGAGAATATTAAGAGAGTAGTTAAGAACTATTTGAAAAGGGGTAAACTAAGTCATAGGCTCAAGGAGTCAGGAAACTACCATCTTCTGACTATGTAGTTTACATTAAGGTTTGTTCTAGGTGCTGAAAGAAATAAAACTGAAACTTATCTTTGATTTAATCAACATCTGACCTAAATTGGAATTGCTGTTGAAGTAGAGTACCTGGTATTTAAGATAAAAGGCTGGTTGTCCACATGAGGTTCCTCATTGTCCCTCAGCACATTTAGGAACAGGGGAAGATACTCAGGGAGGAAGGAATTGTCATGGTAAGTTGTGATAAAATGAAGCACCATAAAGTATTTTTGTGACATAGCTGAGATAAGAAATTCTCTAATCATTGTCAGTTACAAACAAAGGTCTTTCTTTTTCCAAAGAAACCACTGATTGATGTGTTTCTGGGCTCTAATTTCAAAACTAATTATGCAAATTATGTAGTTATAATTTATTAGTTACTGGATACCTTTAGAGTTGAATTTTCTAAAGAAAGTAACTAGTGTTACTAGATTTTATTTGCCCTTCATTTTGACTTTCATAATTAAGTAGAGTATTGAAGATGCATATAACTAACAGAAATTATTTTTAATTTATTGAAAAATAGAATTTATTTTTTTTAATGGAGAAAAGTATTAATATTGCTTAGCTAAAAGAAGGAAAAAGTGTCATTATCTTCTCTTGCCTTAATTAAGTAAACAGACTTTATATATGTGTGTGTGTGTTTGTGTGTGTATAGTTAATGGACTGTATTTCTTTTTTCTAACTTCTTAGCAGATATAGTTAAGTGGAAGACTGTCTGATCCTAATGAAGTGTTTTCTTTTAGTCAGATCATTACACATGGATACATACAACCAGATTAGATTATTAAATCTCTCTCCTTAAGAAGGAAACAGTCTGCTAATATAATTCTTTGTAGACTGTTCAGGAGCAGTCTATGTGGTCTGTGTTATTCTTCGTTTTTCAGTTTCTTCCCACTAGAATTATCTCAAGTGACTGTTCATAGATGAACAAAATATTACATCTCCTCAAATAATTCTAAATTAGAGAAGTGAAAATTAAGGGGATATTTCTGAATTTGGAAAAATTGTTAAATTATAGAACTATCTATTTATTGTAATAGCAGGTCAAGAAAGTATATATTTACCTATAAAAACTCTTCCTTGATAAATGACAATTGTTTTCTGATGTAGATTGTTATAAAAATTAATGCATACTAAAAGCATCGTTTCCCGGAGCCTGCCCATGCAAAAAAACAAAAACAAAATTAATGAATAGTTGCATTTGAATTAGATATCCATTTAACTTTTAGCATAATCAATTAGTATTTATTTTTAAGGAAAAAGTATTACTCACTGAAAATACAATCAGTTAAAGTTCAGAAAATTTTTCTTCTTTTCTTAACACATTATAAAAACAACTTCGATGACTCTTATTCCCCAAATGGTGTTCATCATGTAATGCTCGTCCACTAAAGACATGTTTCTATAGTTATAAAATCACTTCTAACTTTTATTTAAGAATGTCTTAAGGAAGATACTGTCATTCTGAATCGGCTATTCTTTGAAAATTGAATATTTTGTCACAGTTTAATAACAAGTCCATTCAAGCTTCTAGTTTCTCTATCTTGGCTTTCTGTTCTACTTGGGTAGCAGTCCATCATAACGGTAGTTAAGTTGATAAATTCCGTTGGGGATTTGGAAAAGCTTGTGCTACCACTTATCCATTGATAATATAATCTGAACTATAGTTTTTGCTGAGAAACTTGGAGGGACCTTGTATGTAGTGTTTTCGGTTTAGTGAGCATTAATTGAGCATTTGTTGTTTGGCAAATGATATGGCTACAGAAATCTGGGGATGCAGAAAGAAATGTGATCTACTCTCTGCTCCTGAAGAATTTAAAGTCTGGAGCATCAGATATGAAATAAATAACTATTTTAATGTAATGATTACGTGACAGTATACTATAATGAAGAATAGATCTGGTCATAAGCAATAAGGACCTGAAGTAGGACAGTGAAAATAAGTATTAAATGGACACAAGAAGTATTTCAGACATGGAATGATAGACTTTGTCAACTGATAAAATACAGGATTGTGAGAGAAAATTGAAGCCCATAATGCCCATGAATCTTAGTTTGGACAGCTAAGTAGCTAGAGATGTCATTCATTAGTATGAAAAAGTGGCGAGAAGGACCACATTTGAGGGGGAGGTTAAATAATTAAGCATAGTGGATGCTTTTTGAGTTTGAGGTTCCAAGGTGGGTTTGTCTAGCAGACTTGAAAATATGGATATGAATCTTGAGTTATTTTAATGTTAAAGATAAATACTTGGGAATCATTAATGTGTGGTATTAGTGGAATTCATGGGAATGGATGAGCATATATAGTGAAATGAAAAACTGCCTTAAGACTGAGTCCAGGAAGCACCAACATTTAAAGATTTGGCAGTATGGAAAGAATCTTCAAATTAATGGAAGACCAGACAGAGAAATAGGAGAACAAAATTACTATGGGAGATTGAAATACACTGTTTTAAGAAGAAAGTAATAGCAACAGTTTCAGATGCTTGCAGGGAAGTCTTATTGAATGAAGATCTGTCAAAAAATTATTTGTTCCATTCATCTAGCCAGTTTGTTGTGCTGAAGATACTGCAATAAGCAAAATGGTCAGAAGTCTTTATCATCATGGAGCTTATTTTTAAGTGAAGGCCAACCAACCAACCAATCGATCAACCAAGAATGAATAAAGTTGAATATTAAAATATATCTTATGTCAGTTGAGGAAGTGATGCCCTAACTGAGATGATCCTTGAATAAATGTCTGAAGGAGGAAGAGTGAGTCCTGTGGGGAGGAAGCATTTCATATTGAGAGAATTGACGATATAAAAACCCTGAGACAGGAGCAAACCTGGGGTATCCTAGAAACAGCAAAGGACAGTGTGATGGAGGCAGAATGAGTTAAGGAGGGGTGAGGTGGAGACAAGGTTAGAAGATAAAGAAGGTCTGATCATGTAGGGCTCTGTAGACTGCTGCTTTCAGTCTGAATGAGATGGAAAGCCATTAGAAGATTTTGAGCAGAGGAGTATCTTAACTGTGACTTTACATTTTATGAAGCTCATTATGTTTCTTATTTTTGGCTGGGGGCAGGGATGGTGAGTAGTACATGATCCAGGAAATATCATGGTTTTGAGTACTAAATATACAATGAAGGTTAAGATGAAAACAGAAAAAAAACCGTTTAGGAGACTGTCATAGTAATCTGTTTGAGAGCGATTATAGTGCTTGGACCAGATGTGAGGTTGGTAAGAAGTAGTTTGATTTAAGTTATCATTGAAGGTAGAATCAGTAGGATGTGCTTATGGATTGGATGCAGAGTGTGAGACAAAGTGGAGTTAAGGATGACTCCAAGCTTCTTGTACTGAGCAACTATAAGATGAAGTTGGAGATAGATAATATGAAGGAAAGATCAAGACCTGAGTGTTGGACATGTTTAATTTGAGATGCATATTAGCTGTCCAAATGTAAACACGTTTCTCTATAGATGTATAATGGTCAATAAGTCCCTGAAAAACTCTCAGCATCATTAGTTATTAGGGAAATGCAAATCAAAACCACAAAACTATTTCACACCCACTTGAATCGCTACTTTAAAAAAGAGGTGGAAAGTAAGTGTTGGAGAATATGTGGAAAAGTAGGAACACTTTCATTTCTGGTGGGAATGTAAAATAATGCAGCTACTGTGTAAAACAGTTTAATGGTTCCTCAGAAAGGTATAGAATTATCACATGATCTGGTAATCATGCTTCTCAATACATACCCAAAGAATTGAAACCAGAGGCTTGAACAGATATTTGCACACCCGTGTTCATAGCATTATTCACATTTGTCAAGAGGTAGAAGCAACCCAAATATCCATCAACAGGTGAAAGGATAAACAAAATGTATATATGTGCAGTGGAATATTATTCAACCATAAAAAGGAATGAAATTCTTGATCATGGTGATGAGTACACAACTGTGTGATGATATTGTGAACCACTGATTGTACACCATGTATGGACTGTATGTGTGTGAAGATTTGTCAATAAAAATATATTTTTTAAAGGAATGAGGTTCTGATACGTGTGACAACATGGAAGACATGTTGTCAATAAAAATATATTTTTTTAAAGGAATGAGGTTCTGATATGTGTGACAACATGTCTATTGGAGACATCTTTTCGAGTAAAATAAGCTAGACACCAAAGAGCAAATATTATATGATCTCATTTATATGAAATAATTAGAATAAGCAAGCTCATTGAATAATAGATTATAATACAGGCTATCAGAGGCAGGGGAGTTAATGCTTAATTGGTATGAAGCTTATTTTTGTGGTGATGGAAAAATTTTGGTGATGGATGATGGTGTTGGTAATACAGTATTGTGAATGTAATTAACACCACCAAATTCTATATTTGAAAATGGATAAATTGGGAAATTTTAGGTTGTATATGTGTTATCAGAATAGTAATTTTAAAACAACCCATAGAACTGTACAACAGAAAGAGTGACTCCTAATGTAAACTGTGGTCTATAGTTAATATAATAATAGTTTCATCAATTGTTACAAAGTTATTACACTAATGCAAAATGTTACTAATAGGGAAAACTGTGTGTGTGTATGGAGGTGGGGTTTGGTATTTGGAAACATATTTTATGCATGATTTTTCTGTAAACCAACTGCTCTAATTTTTAAAAAGTGGGGAAA
The DNA here is from genome assembly GCF_023851605.1 of Tamandua tetradactyla. NCBI lineage: Eukaryota > Metazoa > Chordata > Mammalia > Pilosa > Myrmecophagidae > Tamandua > Tamandua tetradactyla. Next base: position 117,400,218 of record NC_135330.1, read on the forward strand.
AAGTGAATGTAGATATAAAGTGGAAAAGGTCTCCTCCTAGAGGACCTAGTATGTCCTCGTCAGGAAGATGAGGAAGAACCTGCAAAACAGACAGAGAAGGATGGGACAGTGAAATAGAGGAAAACTAGTTAATTTGGCAAATAGGATATTATTGTAAATTTATCAAGAGTAGTGCTAGTAGAGTTGTGAGAATGTAATCCCAAAACCAGTGGACTGAATTGTAAAATAGGAGATGAGGATGCTAAAGAAGTGATTGTCTATTATTTGTAAAATAAGTTTGACAGTAAACAAAGGCATATGTGGTGGGCTTCTTGAGTACAATGTAGGATCAAAAAATACCTTTTTGTTTGTTTATTTGTCTCATGGAATAGGGGAGATAGATATCTTTATAGGGAGAAGGTACAAAACCTGTGGAGTACATGGAAAATAATTACGGAAATATGATCTGGGGGAGGTGGGAAAGGACATTTCTAGAGCAACGTTGTATTTGGTTTGGAATGATGGAAGGACATATTTTTTACCCTGGTTCTGGAATGATGGAGTTGGTGGGCTGCTAATGGCTTTGCATCCACTTATATTTAAAGTCTTTTCTACCAATGGCGTAGGAAAAAGAAGTAAGGAATGCTGAAAATATAGATGATTTTGAAAATGAAGGAAATTTTATTTGTTCATTTAACAAACCCTTATTGACATTGACTATGTCCCATTTATGATTCTAGGTTCTGGTGATTGAGTGAACCAAATGAATACATATATTTTTTCTTTTGTATAGGAATTTATTATTTATTTATCTATTGATATTTATTTTTTTTATCAGAACAGTTATAGGTTTACAGAAACATCATGTAGGAGATACGTAGTTCCCACACACCACCCCCGCCACACACACAGTTGCCCCTATTAATATTTTGCATTAGTGTGGTGCCTTCGTTACAGAGAAACAATATAATTATAATTGTGTTATTAATTTTAGCACACTGTTTACACTTTTGATATACAAGTCGATGGCTGAGTTTTTAGGTGTGGTAATATATACAATCTAAAATCCATTCCACTCCCCACCCCCCCACCCTTATTTTTGTTTTCTCTGTTCTGGGTAAATGAGGCAACTAGACTATCTGCTGAGAGTAGAGTGGATGCGCTCAAATTGACTTCTAAGGGGAGAAGTAATGGTTTGCATTAATTGCAGAGGGCCTTTGGGAAAAGAGCCCAGCAGAGACTTGGGCCACATATTTGTTCAGTAACTAGTCAAAATTGTGTTAAGAATTTCTCTTCTAATGCTCAACAACCTAGAAAAAGGTATAAAGAAAATGTATAGTTTGGTGGGACAGGATTGGAAATGGGGTGGGTCAATTTGGAGGCCTGACAGACCAATAACAATGTGATTTATATTCCTTTTATTTAATGATAAACTTCAAATAATGTAATCCTAGAGAAAATGTATCAAAATAAAATTTAGTGCTGTTTGTTGAACTGAAATTCAAGAAGTCGTATGAAACATTTATATGAAACAGTAAGGTAATTAAACTCAGATTTTCTGCTTCTTGCTTGACTGTGACCTGAAAGAACTATGTTTGTTTTACTCCTGAATGGACTTTATGATTATCAGAAATGCTAAATTTCCTATGCTAACAAATAATAATCCATTTTGCAACTTGAATATTTTAACATTTTCTAGCCTACTAGTTGTTTACCATATTCTAGCCTATTATTTTCAGCTTTAAATAGTTATATGGACTTAACTTATCTGGATATAACTAGGTTTCAGTTCTGAAATCAGTGCTCTGACACTAATCCCCTATCTATTTAGACTAATGTTACTATTGCTTGGGCAAAAAATATACCTTTAAGCTCATATATTAAGTTTGCTAGAATTTAATGGGCCTAATTACATTGCTAAGCCCTTACTTCTTTCCTCTTGAACCTCCCTGAAATTATGTGGCATTCTTTCGTGCAAAATTAAGGTGTCAATAATTGTTATTTGTCTACTACATGGAAGCAGTTCCTACCACATTCCATGGGGATTTACATATTTAAATTGTATAAAATTAAAAACATGTATTTTTAATGGTAGCATAATAGACAGTTTTTTTTTTTTTCCCCATTTTGGGGAAAGGAGTAAGAGATTTGCCTTGAGCACTTATGACACCAAATTAAAGACTTGAACTGGGCTTTACATTTTGGAATGTTAGGGTCAAAGACCCTTTTCCTTACAGAGATCTGTTTGCTTTTTAAATTACATCATTCTGTTGAAGAAGTGATAGTCTGTTCTTTTATTGAGGTTCAGCTTTTTTACTGCAGGGGTTATGTTTGAAATTATTGTAGGATTTTGGGGAGGGGAAGCATTCCTGCTTATGTAGTACTAAAACTGAATTCATCTTTTAACATTGAACATAATATTATTAGAAGGGCGTGGAATTTAATTAATTTTCAATGAGTATTCCCATTTATCACATACTTACAAATATGTATTTTTTCTTTAACTGGCTGTTATAAGGAGTGTAGTCACTATTAGAACATTTATAATTGGCCCACATCAAGAGAAAAATCAGTGGTCTTGGCCTTTTAAATCCAGTGTAACAAATATTGAGACTCCTACACTGTAGGCAACACTGGGCCACATACTGAGGAAGATTGATTGACAGAATTTATTTTCATCAGTGAGGCTAACCACAGAGATAAGCAGAAGAATGGTTTTCAGGAAGTTCTGTTTTCTTGAATTTCAGGCAACATATATGAATCTCGTTTAGCTTTAAGAAATCAACTGACATAGGCCTTGTTTTCCTTTAGCATGCTTTCAAAAGTCTCACCATCCCTTTCTAGGAAAATGAAATTGTTGATTATCCAGAAATGTAGGCTGCAAATTTCTACCAGGTTAGAAATTCAGTGGTTCCATTTCATTTTTTTTTTTTTTTTAACAAGGGCAGGCACCCTGATCTCTGGCATGGCAGGCAAGAACTCTGCCACTGAGCCACCATGGCCCGCCCTCCATTTCAGTTTCATTTAGTTAATTTTAGGGACTATTTTCCTATCACCTTTGGTAGTTGGTTTAAATCAAATGGTATTAGTAGAAACAAACAAAAAAAATCTTAATTTTCTATCTCTAATTTTATAATATAGAGCTTGTTTCATTTCTAATTATGGTATAATCTTCTTTCTCCAGATCCCCATTATTAATACTTAAAAGAAAAGTAACTTACATGATTTTTTAAATAATGTTACAGCGCTTTGAACTCCAGGATTCAAGAAGCTCTGCACTTCCTAAAGAAATTTTAAGAGTAGAGAAGATGACTGAAAACCATGTCTCTCAAGCTTCTGTGACTATCCAGATTGCAGAAAAAGAGGTGATCCTTAAGGTAATGAATTGCAGATTCATACTTTCTATGATGTATCTTATTCTCCTCATTTTTATGGCCTAAATTTTGTTTATAATCCCATTGTAAGTCTTCTTTGGTGCTATAGCCCCAGGTTTATGTTTCTGTATCTAAATATCTATATATCTATGTAAACAGCATCATGTGTGCTTTTTTGGGGGAGGTGGTGCATGGTCCAGGAATCCAGCCAGGGTCTCCTGCATGGAAGGTGTATTAGTTAGGGTTCTCTAGAGAAACAGAATCAACAGGGAACACTTGCAAATATAAAATTTATAAAAGTGTCTCACGTGACCGCAGGAACTCAGAGTCCAAAATCCACAGGGCAGGCTGCGAAGCCTACGACTCCGATGGATGGCCTGGATGAACTCCACAGGAGAGGCTCACCAGCCAAAGCAGGAATGGAACCTGTCTCCTCTAAGTCCTCCTTAAAAGGCTTCCCATGATTAGATTTAGCATCACTAATTGTAGAAGACACTTCCCTTTGGCTGATTACAAATGGAATCAGCTGTGGATGCAGCTGACGTGCTCATGACCTAATCCTATGAAATGTCCTCATTGCAACAGACAGGCCAGCGCTTGCCCAATCAGATGAACAGGTACCACAACTTGGCCAAGTTGACACGTGTCCCTAACCATGACAGAAGGTGAGCATTCTAGCATTGAACCACCCATGCACCCCATGTGTGCTTTTAAACTGGAAAGTTCAGGCAAAGCATAGAGGTGTCTTTTCCTCAGAGGGCCAAAGTTGAGGCCCCATCCTGAACAAGATGACAGAGTGGAATGCTTCAGGACTCTACTCCTCCACAGAATCTTTGAACAATCAGCAAGAACTGAGAGCAATATCTTTTTCTAAACTCCAGAAAATAGTTATGTCAGAAACAGGGCAAACATGGAATATAGGAAAAGGCTACTTAAAAGTGGTAGGATCTTGTGGTGCCCTGTCTTTCCCATCCCTCACCCTCACTGGTTTAGCCTAAAGCTGGCCCATGTTCCTAGTCCACAGTCCTGGTCCCAGTTCTGGAAAGAGTAGAGTAACGCCTGTGCAATAATGGGAACGTGTGTGCTTGGCCCAGTTTGTCTGGTGGCCACCTGAGGGACTTGCAGCCCCAGAAGTAACCCTTATTGTAGAAGGCAGCTCATTGAGTTCTCTTCCAGAACACTGTGGGAGAGTAGTAGTAAAGTAGCTTCTTGGGACAAGGGATTGCTGACTGTAGGATATACAGTGCAGTACCTAGGGATCCTTGAGGAAATTTCTTCCTAGGGAAGAGGGGCCATTCATATCTGTATAAAAGGGGGAATTCCCAGGGTCATATGTGTATGCCCACGACAAACTGCATGTGCATAAAAGGTCAGAGCAGCCTTGATCGTCTCTAAACTTGTATGGATAAGGCCTGAAGGTGAGCACTTGCATAGATCAATCTTCAAAGACTGAGAAAGGTTTTCTTTTCTTTTTTCTTATATTCACAATAAGCTCTGTCATGCATATTTGGACACTAGCTTCAGGAACAGATGCCTCAAGTCTCAATTCCAGTGTTAACATTAAAAAATCAAATATCTAGGTTTTAGCACAAGATTACTAATCGTACAGAGAAACAGGATATTATGACCCAGGCAAGGGAGAAAATTAAAGCATCAGAAACTGTCAGTGAGGATGACCAGACCTGGGACATACCAGACAAAGACTTTAAAAAAAAAATGTGTCTTAAATATGCTCAAAGAGCTAAAGGAAAGCATAATCAAAGAACTGAAGGAAATCAGGAAAATGATAGATGATCACAAAGAGAATATCAACAGAAATGGAAGTTATGAAAAATAAATCAGAATGAAGACCGCAGTAATGGAAATTAAACATTCCCTAGAAGGGTTCAACAGCAGATTGGAGTTGGCAACAGAAAGAACCAGTGAACTTTAAGATAAGACAATTAAGATCACAAGTCTGAGAAGCAAAAAGAAGAAAGAATGAAGAAAAGTGAACAGAGCCCAAGGAACCATCAAGCATACTAATATATGCATTATGTGAGTCCCAGAAGGAAAAAAGGAGAGAAAGGTACAGAGAGATTATTAAAGAAATAATGACTGAAAACATCCCAAATTTAATGAAAGATAGGAATATACACATCCAAAATGCCCAAAGAACTCCAAAGTGGATAAATCCCATGTAGATCCATCATAGCATAGTATAGTCAAATTGTTAAGTACCAAGCACAGAGAATTCTGAAAAGTATAAATGAGAGGCAACATGTCATACACACAGGAGCCTCAATAAGATTAAGTACCAATTGCTCATAAGAAACCACAGAGGCAAGAAGGCAGTGGGAGGATGCATTTATAGTGCAGAAAGCAAAAACCGCCAACCAAGAATTTTACAATCCAACAAAACTGTCTTTCAAAAACAAGGGAGAGATTAAGACATTCCAGGATAAATAAGAGCTGAGGGGAGTTTGTCACCACTAAACTAGCTCTATAAGTGATACTAGAGAGCATTCTGTAGTTGAAAGGAAAGGGCAATAGGCAATAGAATGAAGGCACGTGAAGAAATAAAGATCTCTGAAGGATAACAACAGGGGTAAATATAAGTGCCAATACTATTATCTTTTTTTGTTTGTAACTCCCCTTTTTATTTCCTACAGGATCTAAAAAGCTTATAAAATGTAATGCCAAATCTAGGCGGGCAATGGTGACTCAGTGGCAGAATTTTCGTCTGCCATACCAGAGAGCTGGGTTCAATTCCTGGTGCCTCTCATGCAAATACATAAATAAATAAATAAGTAAAAAGTAATGCCAAATGAGTGGTTTGTACCCATAATTTATAAGCATATTTTGTGATAAGAACTACATAAAGGGGGGTTGAAGGAGTATAGAAACATAGTTTGTATATATTATTGAAGTTGAGTTGATATTAAAGCAAATGAAATTGTTATAGATTTATTATGTTAAATTTAAGCCCTATGGTAACTTCAAAAAAAACATTCTCAAGCTCATAGAGAATACAGGTTGCCAAGAGTGGAGGAGAGAGAGAATAGGAAGTTAATCCAAAATGGGTGTAGAGTTTTGGGAGATGAATAATTTTAGTAATGAAAGGTGGTGAGGGTACCTCAATATAGTGAATACGATTAATCCCACTGAATGGTATGCTTGGGAATGGTTGAGGTGGGAATGTTTATGTTGTTTATATATTCCCACAATTAAAAAGAATAGAACAGGTTAGCAAATGATGGTGTATACATATGATCGAATATTGTGCTGCTACAAAAAGGAATAAGGTTGTGAGGCATGCCACATTGTGAATGAATCTGTGGGACATTTGGTGAGGCAAAATGAACCAAAAACAGATGAGCAATTATTGTACGTTCTCCTTAAAAAAAATGCTTTTAAGAAAACAGGGGCTCAGATTGTAAGCTCTTATAGCAGTCACATGTAGTCCAGAGTGGTAATTATTACTTCTGGATTTTGAGAGGCCGTTTTATATATGTATAAGCTGGTATTTAGAGATGAGAACAAAGCTGACCAGGGCAGGATTGAGGTAATTCAGAATGCAGGGGTGAGGAAGACATTGTTTATACTGTAGAACTTCACCTACTCTTTTAAACTAAAAGAAGAAAGATTTATTTTGTCTGGAACATAAATTATCTGTAACACATAATCTAGCTCATCCTGTCTGGATAGCTCACTTAAACAATCAAAACACAGGGAGCCCAGAATAAGAATGAGGGCCTTTAATACTGTGTAGTTTAATGCAATGCCTGGCTACTCCTAGAATATATTAAGCAGATGATCAGAAAGTATTGACAAAGTCCCTTGAGGGATAGGAGAAAAAATATGAAACTATTATACTTTACCACTGGGGAAACCCCTGGTAGTACTGTGTCAAACATTAGGGACACCCCAATCGATAGAGCAAGCCCTTGATCTTGAGGCTTGCTCTGTGTATGTAGTGGAGAAACTTAGCCTACTTAAAGGCAAACCTAAGAGTTACTTCTGAAGAACCTTTTTTGTTACTCACATGTGGCCTCATTTTCTCTAAGTCCAACTCTGCAAGTGAAATCATTGCTCTCTTCCCTACATGGGACATGATACCCAGGGACTCTACTGGGACATGTACCAGTAGAGTTGAGAGGCTACACTGGAGGTCACTCTCATACAAGCTTCAGAAGACGCTGCTACCTGTCATATCTTGCCAAATCCCAACCAAAACTATTCCAGCCAATCGTAAAGAATATCTAGTACAATATATGATTCTACAAAGGTTCCATGCACTAGGGTAACTTTCTAGAAACCTACAATTTGGCTTCTGGGAAAATCAAGTCATGTGCTGGCCTATGAGAGCCTTTTTTACTATGAGTCCCTGGTAAGTGATTTCAAGCATATTTTAGCCACTAGGGAATTCTCTTTTCAAATAAAATATTTCTTAGCTACATGAAATGGTTAAAAGAAGAGCTGTTCTGGTTTTAATCATTGTTTAAAGAGGAGAATGATATATGATTGTAGAGGCCTATTTGCCTGCTCTGCCTTCCTTTTTCCTAACCCTTTCTTTGAGGGTCCTAAGATGACTCCAAGAGGTCATGGTAAACTAGTACTCTGTGAAACACAGCTTGAAAAACACTGACTTCAGCAAGTTGTTTGTGAACATAGGAAAGAGTAAGTGCTTGCTTTCTTATGTTGTCATAGAGCAAACATTCATAATAGGCTTTTGTTTATTTAACATTATATTATTAATATTTATATACTTTACTGTATTTATTCATTCATATTTAACATGACCAAGTCCAGCATCTTCATCATAGTATGGCTATCCTTCCCTGATATGGCCTCCAGGAGACTAACAAGAAATCAGAGAAGTAGATGTGAAGGAAGGGAGGAGAGATTTTAAGCGCAAATGCTTCTGAAAGGTGAACTAAGAAAAACAAAGACGGATTTGTGGGCATGCATTTTAGAAATCAGGGGGTCATTGGTGATTTTAGAGTCTCGGGGGACTGACTTTAAATGCAGCACTTACTGCTACATTTGGAAAAATCTCTTAATTCTCATTTGGAAAAAAACTCTTAATTCTCTAGTAGTAACATTTGTTATTACAAGTTATAAATAGTATGAAAATGACATTATTTTGGTGAAAATGTTTGAGAGTATGGAGATTTAATTTTAGTATGATTGTTGATTTGGAAATTTATTGATAATTAGTATTAGATCTGTGAATGAATAAGGAATTGTTGCTCTATTGAAAGTATCAGTAACAGTGTAGAATTGAATTTTTCAAGGAATTAGTGGGGGTTTTTAAATATCACCTGTGTGCTTTAAGTTACTAATATTTTGAGAAAAACATATGCATACTATATTTACCTCTTTAATTATAGGTGCCAGCTGGGACCAGACCACTGAGTCAGACTTGTGCATCAGACCATTTCATACAGACTTTAAGCCATAAACAACTCCTTGCTGAAATGATGCAGTCTCATATGGTTAAGGACATATGCTTAATTGGAGGAAAAGTAAGAATGGCAGCATTACTGTAAACTTCTTTTTTCCTGCCTTTTGGTTATTTTGACTTATCCCTTGATGGCTGTGTTTCCATTTGTAGGGTTGTGGAAAAACAGTTATTTCTAAGAAATTTGCTGATACCTTGGGATACAGCATAGAACCTATCATGCTCTATCAGGTATGATGTTCATTTTTAGCACTTAGACTATAAACATGTACATTTGGACCAGCATTCTAGGTGTCTCTCCTATTAAGTTATGACCAGTTAAATCATCAGTGTAGATAAATAACTGGAACAGCAATTTACATTACAGTTTAATTATAATTACTTGGAGCTTTTAAAAGTACATTCTGGGATGTCTGACAGGCACAGCATAATAGTGTTTATTTTTCCAGAGGGAGATGTGCGCAGACACAAACACACACACAACCATTTAATAGTAATTTGGAAATCTAAACAAAATGAGTTTTGGTTGCAGTAGGAGATGATAAGTTTTTTGCTGAATAGACTATTTTGGTTGGTGTATGTTGTATATAATATGATAAAATAGTAAATTTACAGCTGTTGTTCTGACAGGATTAAATTTTCTATCATCTAATTTTTGTAATGATCTCATCTAAAATATCTTTATCCTGCTAACTTCTTGACTATATATGTTGGTCCTTGCCCATTATGATACCTTCTTTCTTCTAACAAAGTCTCTGTTTTTATTCTTTGAATGAAAGTCATTTTGGAAGTGAATGTGATAGTATGTACTTTAATTTTAGAGTGTACTTGTTTCAGGTTTTTAGTGTATCCTTTGATTAAACTTTTTAATTGTTTATGACCCTAAATATATTTGTCTTAAAAATATTCTTATTTTTTTTAAGTGGCATTTAAACTAGCTACTTTTTATAACCTTAGATCATGGAAATTTTTGCTAGTAGCTCATATTTCAAATGATTCTGTTGAGAAGATTCTGTTCATGTTGCTTGAAGGTAAATTTGTGCTTAAGGTTGAATTGGCCAGAATTTAGAAGGAATTGGAATCACATGAAACTAGTAACTTCTTGGCTCCAAGGATAAGAATTTATTGTAAAGGTACATGTGCAGATTCTTCCTGAAGTTAATTTTTTTCTGTCTTCTGAATAGCTTAATTTGTTCAGAGCACTAAGACTGTGAGTTGAATTGAAAAATGGTTTTGGACACAAAACAGAAACCATCCTGCTTTGTATAAAGCTATGGTGGATCCATACCTCTACTGTTTTGTAGTTTTCCTTATTATCTTTCAAGAAAGACAGGATAGAGTTTGAAAAGGAGGTAAAGGTAATTATAATTAATCAATTGAAGGGCTTAGAAGATTCAAATACTCTAGTCTAAAAAAGATGAAATATAAGAAAAAGCATGTTATTCAAGTTTATGAATTCAGGAAGCATATGAATTATGGTGAAGACATTTAAACTAGTAGTGATACCCTAAGTATTGAAAGATAAACATGTTAGGAAAGGAAAATGAACTACATTGAACATCAAATGGCAAGTCTTGGAACACACAGAAAATACATTTTGCAATGAGTTTTTTAAGAAATTAGTTCTAGGTCTACTGGAAAATTTTACATAAATAAGGATATTTGGGGGTATCTCTAGCTTTATTAAAGATATCATAAAGAATACCCTGCATAATCTTACATAATCAGTCTTCCTGGGGGCTTTGTGAGAGATTGGAATGTAAGTTGGCTCAGTATGCTAGTTCCTCTGTCTGTAACTTACACAGCTCATGGTAAAATTAGTCTGAGGAGGGGCACTTCATCATCTTACCTATTCACTATCATCCCTCTAATTTTCGATGAAAAAGTTTTTCTACTAAGCAGTGGGGGAAAAAACCAAAATCATCAATATATTTTGCATAATAGGTTTAATTTTATAATAAATATTTTATATTATATTTTGAGAAGGATAAATGTAAGTATAATTTACCTTTCCAGGTGCCATTGCTTTGAAATCAAGTGGAGAAGACCTTTTGGAGTCTTTTTTTTCTCATTGACTCCATCCCAACTTATTAGTAGTGTTATTTATAAAGTTGTGTACATGAATATTTTCTTCATGTTAAAGAAAAAAACAACTACCATGGTAAAGTAAGCTGTAGACAATTTGTGCCTCATCAAGTTTTTCAAAGAGTGCTGTTTGTATAGTTAGTTTATGGTTATTTTAAATTGTAGAGGTAAGTTAGCCCAAGAGCATATGCTTGAGAGGTGGAATTTATGGTCATCTTATCCTGCTTCTGTCCACTAAGGGAGGAACCAAGCAAGATTGTGTGTAGATCTGTCAATTCAGATCTCTCAGCCCCACTGAAAAACCATCCAAAGTATTCTGCCATTGAGGTAGTTATCTTAATATGAGTAAGAATTAGTTTAAGAGGCTGAGAACAGGCTTTCATATATATTTTTGGAAGGTGACACTAAGTTCACAAGAAGATTACTTTATTTAATGATTTTACTTTCCTGGTTAGTATGTTGATGGATGGATGAACAAGGGATGGAAGATGCTACCTTTAAAGTTTATGGCAGGCCATTCTATTCCTTGATACAGTTCTGAGTTATGAAGTCAGTCTCTTCTAGTTTCTGCCACAGAATAAGGTCATTTAATCATAATCTTATTAATCTTCTATCTGAATAACATGGTTATGGTAATTGAAAGACAAACCTTTCCCATAAGAATATTTTGTATATCCTTTGCACATATGCTCTCTCACTTGCACATGTACAGTAAGGACTGGGAAAATTGGTGCAGACATACAGTAAGGATTGGGAAAATTGGTGCAGACATAAGCAAACTAATCACATGTTCTGAAAACTTTTTTTTTTTTTTTTCCTATTTTGCTTTTCTGTTCATTAAGCTTTAAAGAAATGTCTGGGAGAAAAGTGGCTCCTGGAAGTATAAACTTTGGAAAGGGATTGAGAAATATAATACCTGTAGCATGTTTTTTTAGGTGAGTTTGTTTATTTGTCACTCCGTATCGTTTCCTTCCATGAGCTGGATCAAAGCGTACTGGGCATAGTATGGAGATTTGCAGATATTGTAATCTGTTAATCAATTGGCTTTCATAATAGAAACCAAGATGCTAGGGTCCGTATTGCAGTATTTTACTCAGATTACGTATTTATTAGCAAAGCATATTGATCTCTCTGGCACAGAGGAACTAAGTTAATAGAACTAAAAATTGAGTTTGGTTTTGTAAATAATATAATCCACGTCAATGAGAAAAGTTCCACAGGTTTGACTCAATATAGACAATTCAGTGGGAATAAGTGACCTAACATCTATATTCCTAGAAGATGTAGTGACTTCCCTGTTATTTGTACATACATAAAGTGACACTTAATCTGTGGGTTTTGGCTTATTTTTAGACTTGGCAGCTTTTAGAACTGAATTTCATATGAAGAAAAAGAAAAACAGAACGTTAACACAAATTTGTGGCAGTATGTAAAAATAAGTTTTATAATAGGCTATAAAATTTTAAATCATTTGGCTTAAATGTTAGGTTAGATTCTTTTAACTGGTTATTCTTTTTTTAATATTGAAGCCAGTGGTTTTATAGTACTAACGAAATACAAGTTGTTATTCTTTATTTTCACAACCAGATAAGGTCAGATTTCCAGATTTCTTTCTTTCTTTTTACATCATCGTAAGTGGCACCAGATCTGAGATCTCTCTTACTTTTAAGCTGTAGGTGGATTAAAAACCAAGTCAGATCCAATAAAAAATACCTAATATGTTTGGGGAATTTTACTGAAAATAATCACTATATAAAACATGTTGAAGTCTTAGGATCATCTTTGGTTTATTTCCTAACTTTTTCTTCCTACATCTAAACTCAAACCAAGTCCTTTTCTCCCTCTTCCCTCTAATCTTCAGTCTTCACTTCCTGTAGATTCGAATGTTGTGGAAATACCTTTCCTTCTTTTAGAGTCTCTTTTGTTTTCATTGCTGTATGTATTAGATTCATTACTTTGTTTCTTATCTTTCCCTCTGATTTTGTACTTTCTCCTTGCTTGAAGATTCAAGGTTTCTGTATTAGTTTAAATGATTAATAGTCAATCTTAGAAACTGCTTGTCTATATAATTCTGTAGCTTACCCTGTTTTCTTGTTTGTTTATTTTCCTATAATCTGTCCTGCTTTTATCTCCTTAAATGTATGTATTTATTATAGATAATATTTAGTGAGCTCATCTTTTTTTTTTAATTTTTATTGACGACTCTTCACACATACAGTCCATACATAGTATACAATCAGTGACTCACAATATCATTACATAGTTGTATATTCATCACCATGATCATTTTTAGAACATTTGCATCACTCCAGGAAAATAAATAAAAAGGAAAAACTCATACATCCCATACCTCTTGCCCCTCCCTCTTATTAACCACTAATATTTCAGTCTACCCAATTTACTTTACCCCCTATTATTTATTTATTTATTATCTATCCTTTTTTACTCATCTGTCCATACCCTGGATAAATGGAGCATCAGACACAAGCTTTCCACAATCACATGGTCACATAGCAAAGTCATACTATTACACAGTCGTTCTCAAGAATCAAGGCCCCCAGAACACAACTAAACAATGTCAGGTACTTCCCCCTAACCAATCCAATACATCATAAGCTACAAAGGGGGTATCTATATAATACATAAGAATAACCTCCAGAGTACCCTCTCAACTCTGTTTGAAATCTCTCAGCCACTGAAGCTTTTATTTGTTCCATTTCTCTCTTCCCCCTTTTGGTCAAAAAGACTTTCTGAATCCCATACTGCCAGATCCCGGCTCATCCCAGGAGTTGTGGGACACATTGCCAGGGAGAATTACTCCCCTGGGAATTCTGTCCCATGTAGGGGGAGTGGACAGTGAGTTCACCTGCCAAGTTGGTTTAGAGAGAGAGGCCGCAACTGAGCAACAAAAAAAGGATCTCTGGGGGTGACTCTTAGGCATAATTTTAAGCACGTTTAGCCTATCTTTTGCAGGAATAAGTTTCAGAGGGGTGAACACCAAGATCAAGGGCTCATCCTATTGATTTGGTTGTCCTCCCTGCTTGCAAACTGAACTGAAAGCAAGGACACAAATGGACGTTTGCACATTAATGTTTATAGCGGAATTATTTATGATTGCCAAGAGATAGAAACAGCCCAAATATCCATCAACTGATGAGCAGCTAAACAAGGTGTGGTATATACATATGATGGAATATTACTCAGCTGTGAGATAGAATAAAGTCATAAAGCATGTAACAATGTGGACGAACCTTGAGGACATTATGCTGAGTGAAATTAGCCTGAGACAAAAGGACAAATACTATGTGGTCTCACTAATATGTACTAACATTAATGAGTGGACTTTGAGAGTTGAAGTTATGAAGAGGTTATTAGGAGATAAAAATAGGATTAGAGATTGGACTTTTGGTGCTGAAGAAATACAGATTGTGAACAGGACTGGCTGTAAAAATTCAGAAATGGATAGCACAATACTACCTGGTTGTAGCACAATAATATAAGTACACTGAATGAAGCTGAATGTGAGTATGATTGAGGGAGAAGGACTTGGGACATGTATGAAATGAGAAGGAGAGAGAGAGGATGAAGACTGAGACCTTTTACCTTAGGAATGTTGAAAGTGGACATGGTAGTGATTAAATGTACAAATAAAAAAGCATTTTTGCATGAGGGAGAACAAATGAATGAGAACAGTGCAAAGTATTGAAAATGGATGGCATACAAGAAAAAGTACAATCAAAGCTTGGGTCTGTAATCAACAGTAGCATTGTAATATGCTTCCGCTGAATGTAACAAAGGCATTATGACAAAACTAAATATCAGTAGGCAGGGGGCATGGGGAAGGTATGGATTCTTTGTGGAGAAAAAGGAAATGTCTTCATATAGATTATGGTGGCAAAGTCATGTCTATTTACTCAGGTTGAATTGTAAGATGTGCGAATAAAATTGTTTAAAAATGAACACAGAGAAACAAGTACTAAAGAAAATGCAGAGAGAGATGTACCTATTCACTGTTGGTAGGGAAACTGAGAGGTGCAGCCACTTGGAGGGTTCCTCTGGGAGCTGGGGGTGGGGTTGTCGTGTTATCCTTCAAACCCATTGCTCAGTATATGCCTGGAGGAACTGAGTGTGGGGACACAAATGAACATTTGCACATTGATGTTTATGGCAGCAGTGTTCTGGATGGAGATGGCCTAAGAATACAAAGACTGAGGAATGTAAGGGGGAACTGGGATGTATAGATGCAACAGACTACTGAGCAGCAAGATGGAATAAAGTTGTGAGGCATGTAATTAGGTGAATGAACCTTAAGGACTGTGTGTTGATTGAAATGGCTGAAACAAATGAACAAAAAACCAAATATTATCATGCCTCACTTATATAGACTAACTATAATATAAAAACTCAGTGAACCGAAATTCAGAGCATGGATTATCAGGTTGGGGCCTATTATCAAGGGTCCTAGATTGCAAGCTTTTATAGCAGTCACATATATTCAGGAGTTGTGACTGTTATTTCTCCTTAAATAGTTTTTGTTTTCTCACATAGAATGACTTTCATAAGGCTAACCAAGAAGTTGCCTACCTCAACTCCTTCAAGTTTGTTTATTATAACATTTATTTTCAGAAAGCAATGTATATTATTGATTACATCAGAACTTTAGAATGGTAGACTTGAGCCATCCTTTTCAAGCCTCAGGCCTACAACAAGCTTCTATATCCTGTTTTTTTTTTGTTTGTTTGTTTGTTTTGTTTTTTTTTAGTTTCTCTTTATGCTGTTTTATCTCCTGCCTTCTTTATGGAGAATATATTTCAAAACTTATTCCAGTTCATCAAAGTATACAGTTTGGTGCCTAAAAAATTTGCACAATAAAATGAGTCTTTTAATTTGCAGAGGTATTTTTATCATAGGAGAATCAATATCTACTTGTAATGTTCTTTGTCATAATTTGTTAAATCAATGAAATTATAACACATGATAGTATTATTCATTGTAGTGAAACATGAATTTTGCATCTTGTTTGGAACAGTTAATATGTTTCATCAGGATACTAATGAGCAGGTGGCAATTCCCCACATGGAATTTTACAAATTAATTTGGAAAGCCACACGCTATAGCCCTTACCCCAGGAAGTTGCTTCACAAATGTACTTTATTGAAGACGATAGCATGTGGGTGACTGTAATATATCACCACTATTGGAAGATATTATCCAAACTTATTACCAACAAATTCTAAGTTTCTGTTAAACTTGCCTATTAGTGTCACACTACTGCTTCAGAACATCTCTTCATTTTATAATAAATAATGAAGAAATCTTACACAATTAGTTTAATCTCTTTCCTTATCACTTATTTAGCTCAATATAGCACTTGTGCTTTATTTTTATTTTCATGTAAAAATACCATGAACTTTGCTATCTGTATCTCCCAGCTTCAAAAGAAAAGTGGGGCTTCTTCAGAATATCTTTTGAATGTAAATTTCATGCCTCAAGTGAAAGCTAGTTGCTATATGTAGAAGTAATATAGTTTTATAGAATATAGCTAAATTACTTAAATAAAAAAGCCATTCTCTTGCTTCCAGACATGGAAAGATATCCTGCAAATACATAATTTAAACACTAGGTCAAACTGAGAAACATGGTAATTATAGTGGGTAGGTTTTGTGAAAATTTCTAAAAAAAATACAAATCGCTTATCACTTTCTTTTTTTTTTTAGTCATGTGTACAAGGTATAATTCACACAGAGTAAAATTTAATCACTTTTGACAAACATGTTTGGTTGTATAGATACTCCCACACTTGGGATACAGGAATTTCCTATTACTTCACGCATTTCTTTGTACCCCAGCTTTGGTCCTTGGTAAACCACTGATAAGGATGGAATCCTGTCTCCCACAAAACATGTTCAAGTCCTTACCCCCAGTCTTACGGATGTGAGTCCACATGTAAACAGGATCTTTGAAGATATTCAGTTGATATGAGGCCAGACTAAATCAGGGTGAGCCTTAATCCAGTATAGCTGGACAGAAGATCGATGACCATGTCATGATGGCAGAGATTGAGTTTTGGATTGTGGGCAAACCACCACCACAGAGTTTATAGAAAACATGATCTTGCCGACAACTTGATTTTGGACTCCTGGCCTCCCATACTGTGAGAAAATAAATTCCCATTGCTTGAACCCACTAGTCTGTGAGACTTTATTACAGCAGCCCCGGCAAACTAAGACAACCATTGATCTGTTCTTTATCCCTAATTGTTTTCCCTTTTCCAAAGTGAAATCATAGAGTATCCACCCTTTTTTATTAATTTTAAAACTTTTTGTAAAAATATAGCAGCGAATAAACTCAAACATTCTTAACATATGATCATTCCATTCTACATATATAATCAGTAATTCACAATATCATCACATAGTTGCATATTTATCATCATGATAATTTCTTAGAATATTTGCATCAATTTAGAAATAGAAATAACAAGACAACAGAAAAAAATTCATATCTACCACATACCTTACCCTCCTCCCTTTCATTGCTCACTAGTATTTCAAACTAAATTTATTTTAAAATTTGTTCCCCCTATTATTTATCTTTATTCCATATGTTTTACTCGTATGTTGATAAGGTAGATAAAAGGAGCATCAGACACAAGGTTTTCACAATCACACAGTCACATTGTGAAAGCAATATCATTATACAATCATCTTCAAGAAACATGGCTACTGTAACACAGCTCTACATTTTCAGACACTTCCCTTCAGCCTCTCCATTACATCTTAACTAACAAGGTGTTTCTATTTAATGCATAAGAATAAACTCCAGGATAACCTCTTGACTCTGTTTGGAATCTCTCAGCCATTGAACACTTTATTTTTTCTCTTTTGCTCTTCCCCCTTTTGTTGAGAAGGTTTTCTCAGTCCCTTGATGCTGAGTCCCAGCTCATTCTAGAATTTCTGTCCCACATTGCCAGGAAGGTCCACACCCCTGCGAGTCATATCCCACATGGACAGGGGGAGGGCAGTGAGTTTGCTTGTTGTGTTGGCTGGAGAGAGACACCACATCTGAGCAACAAAAGAGGTTTCTCTTGAGGGTGATTCTAAGGCCTAATTATAAGAAGGCTTTGACCTATCCTTTGTGGGGTTAAGTGTCATATGAACAAACCCCAAGATTGGGAATTCAGCCTATTGCTTTGGTTGTCCCTATTGCTTGTGACATTATCAAGAATTCTCCACTTGGGGACTTGAATTTTCCCCCTTTCTCACCATTCCCCCAAGGGGACTGTTCTAGTTTGCTAGCTGCTGGAATGCAATATACCAGAAACGGAATGGCTTTTAAAAAGGGGAATTTAATGAGTTGCTAGTTTACAGTTCTAAGGCCAAGAAAATGTCCCAATTAAAACAAGTCTATAGAAATGTCCAATCAAAGGCATCCAGGGAAAAGATACCTCGGTTCAAGAAGGCCGATGAAGTTCGGGATTTCTCTCTCAAGTGAGACGGCACATGGCGAACACAGTCAGGGCTTCTCTCTCGGCTGGAAGGGCACATGGCGAATACGGCATCATCTGCTAGCTTTCTCTCCTGGCTTCCTATTTCATGAAGCTCCCTGGGAGGCGTCTTCCTTCTTCATCTCCAAAGGTTGCTGACTGGTGGACTCTCTGCTTTGTAGTGTTGCTCTCTCTGAATCTGTCCGAATCTCCAAAATGTTTCCTCTTTTATAGGACTTCAGAAACTAATCAAGACCCACTCAAATGGGTGGAGACATGTCATCCCCTAATCCAGTTTAACAACCATTCTTAACTAAATCACATCAACCAGGGAGATGATCTCATTACAGTTTCAAATATACAGTATTGAATAGGGATTATTCTACCTTTATGAAATGGGACTTATATTAAAACATGGCTTTTCTTAGGGGACATGCTTCCTTTCAAACCAGCACAGGGACTTTGCAAATACTTTTTTATTCACTGTTCAAATCACTCTGCAATTTATCATGGCATCACTCTGGACAAACCAACACAATCTCATGCCCTACTCAAGGTTCCATGTACTTATGGTATTCAATTAAGCCATCTATGTAAGTTGTATTAGGAAATGCACTAGTCAAAATATAAATTTTGTACCAAATAAACATTTTTTGCTTTAGTCTCACACATAAGTTAAAATTTTAGAATATTAATTACCATCTATTTTCAACACCCTGCAGTAAAAGACATACCTTTGTTCTTCCTCATGCAAAAACAATTTTTAAAATTTGTACATTTAGTTACAATCATTATACACTGTAGGCATTCCTAGATTATACCATCCCAGTCTTTCTTTCTTTCTCTCTTTCTTTCTGATTTCATTTGTGCCCCAGACCTCCTCCTTCTGTCATTCTCACATTCAGCTTCATTCAGTGTTCTAACATAATTGTATTACAGTTAGGTAGTATTGTGCTATCCATTTCTGAATTTTTACAATCAGTCCTTTTGCACAATCTGTATCCCTTCAGCTCCAATTATGTAATATCTTACCCTATTTCTAACTCCTGATGGTCTCTGTTACCAGTGAAATTCTCCAGGTTTATTCGCTAATGTCAGTTCATATCAGTGCAACCATACAGTAATTGTCCTTTTGTTTCTGGCTAATCACACTCAGCATAATGTCCTTAAGGTCCATCCATGTTGCTACATACTTCATAACTTTATTCTGTCTTACAGGTGCATAATATCCATCGCATGTACATACCACAGCTCGTTTAGCCACTTGTCTGTTGATGGACATTTTGCCTGTTTCCATCTCTTTGCAATTGTAAATAATGCTGCTATAAACATTGGTGTGCAAATGTCCGTTTGTATTCTTGTCCTCATGTCCTCTGAGTAGATACCTAGCAATGATATTGCCGGGTCATATGGCAATTCTACACTTAGCTTCCTGAGGACCCGCCAAACTGCCTTCCGCAGTGGTTGTACCATTTGACATTCCCGCCAGCAGTTGTTAAGTGTACCTCTTTCTCCACATCCTCTCCAGCACTTGTCGTTTTCTGTTTTATTGATAATGGCCATTCTGGTAGGTGTGAGATGATATCTCATTGTGGTTTTGATTTGCATTTCCCTAATAGGGAAGTTGAGCATCTCTTCATGTGCCTTTTGGCTATTTGTATTTCCTCTTCTGAGAAGTGTGTGTTCAAGTCTTTTGCCCATTTTGTAATTGGGCTGTTTGTCTTTTTGTTGTTGAGTTGAACAATCTCTTTATATATTCTGGATACTAGACCTTTACCTGATATATTGTTTCCAAGTATTGTCTCCCATTGTGTAGATTTCCTTTTTACTTTCTTGAAGTTCTTTGATACCCAAAAGTGTTTAATTTTGAGGAGTTCCCATTTCTTTCTTTCTTCAGTGTTCATGCTTTGGGTGGAAGGTCTAGGAAACCATCTCCTATAATAAGATTTATAAGATATTTTCCTTCATTTTTTTCTGAAAGTTTTGTGGTCTTACATCTAATATTCAGGTCTTTCACCCATTTTGAGTTAATTTTTACATAAGGTGTGAGATATGGATCCTCTTTCATTCTTTTGCATATGGATATTCAGTTCTCTGGGCACCATTTATTGAAGAGACTGTTCTGTCCCAGGTGAGTTGGTTTGGCTGCCTTATCAAAAATCAGTTGTCCATAGATGAGAGGGTCTATATCTGAACATTCTATTGAATTCCATTGGTCAGTGTATCTATCTTTATGCCAGTAACATGCTTTTTGCCACTTCATAATATGCCTTAAAGTCAGGTAGCATGAGACCTCTGACTTCATTTTTCTTTCTCAGGATACTTTTAATTATTTGGGGCACCCTCCCTTTCAGATAAATTTGGTTATTGGTTTTTCTATTTCTGAAAAGTAAGTTTCTGGGATTTTAATTGGTATTGCATTGAATCTGTAAATCAATTTAGGTAGAATTGACATTTTAACTATATTAATCTTCCAATACATGAACACGGTATGCCCTTCCCTTTATTTAGGTATTCTGTATTTCTTTTAACAATTTCTTGAAGTTTACTTTGTATAGGTCTTTTGTCTCTTTAGTTAAATTTATTCCTAAATATTTTATTCTTTTGTTTGCAATTGGAATTGGAATTTTTTTCTTGATTTCTCCCTCAGATTGTTCATTACTAGTGTATAGAAACACTACAGGTTTTTAAGTGTTGATCTTGTAACCTGCCACTTTGCTAAACTCATTTATTAGCTCTGGTAGTTTTGCTGTGGATTTTTTTGGGTTTTCGGCATATAGTATCATGTCATCTGCAAACAGTGAGAGTTTTACTTCTTCCTTTTCCAACACCATGTTGAATAACAGTTGTGATATTGGACATCCTTGTCTTGTCCCTGATCTTAGGGAGATTTCAGTTTTTCCTCATTGAGGATAATGTTAGCTGTGGGTTTTCCATATATTCCATTTATCATGTTGCAGAAGTTCCCTTCTATTCCTATCCTTTGAAGTGTTTACAACAGGAAAGGATGTTAAATTTTGTCAAATGCCTTTTCTGCATCAATCGAGATGATCATGTGGTTTTTCATCTTTGATTTGTTGATATGGTATATTACATTAATTGATTTTCTTATGTTGAACCATCGTTGCATATCTGGGATGAATCCTACTTGGTCATGCTGTATAGTTCTTTTAATGTGCTGCTGGATTCGATTTGCTAGAATTTTGCTTAGGATTTTTGCATCTATATTCATTAGAGAGATTGGCTTGTAGTTTTCTTTTCTTATAATATCTTTGTCTGGCTTTGGTATGAGGGTGATGTAGATTTTGTGGAACGAGTTAGGTAGCTTTCCCTCTTCTTCAATTTTTTTGAAGAGTTTGAGCAGGATTGGTACTTGAAGGTTTGGTAGAATTCACATGTGAAACCATCTGGTCCTGGACTTTTCTTTTTGGGGAGCTTCTTAATAACTGATTCAATTTATTTACTTGTGATTGGTTTGTTGAGGTTGTCTATTTCTTCTTGAGTCAGTGTTGGTTGTTCATGCGTTTCTAGGAAGTTGTCCATTTCATCTACATTGTCGAGTTTATTAGCATAAAGTTGTTCATAGTATCTGCTCATTAGTTCCTTTATGTCTGTGGGGTCAGTGGTTATGTCTTCTCTTCAATTTCTGATTTTATTTATTTCCATCGTCTTGCTTCTTCTTATGGTGAACCTCACTAAGGGTCCATCAATCTTATTGATTTTCTCGTAGAATCAACTTCAGGTTTTGTTGTTTTTCTCAATTGTTTTCATGTTCTCAATTTCATTTATTTCTGCTCTGCTCTTCATTTTTTCTTTCCTTTTGCTTGCTTTGGGTTAGTTTGCTGTTCTTTCTCTAGTTCTTCCAAGTGGACAGTTAATTCCTCAACTTTTACCCTTTCTTCTGTTTTGATATAGGCATTTAGGGCAATAAATTTCCCTCTTAGCAGGCTATAGCTGCATCCTATACATTTTGATATGTTGTGTTTTCATTTTCATTTGCCTTGAGATATTTACTGATTTCTCTTGTAATTTCTTCCTTGACCCACTGGTTGTTTAAGAGTCTGTTGTTGAGCCTCCATATATTTGTGAATTTTCTGGCCCTCTGCCTGTTATTGATTTTCAACTTCATTCCTTTATGATCTGAGAAAGTGTTTTTTTATGATTTCAATCTTTTAAACTTAGTTGAGACTTGCTTTGTGGCCCAGCATAGGGTCTATCCTTGAGAATAAGCCATGAGCACTTGAGATAAAGGTGTATCCTGCTGTTGTGGGGTGTAATGTTCTATAAATGTCTGTTAAGTCTAGACATTTATTGTATTATTCAAATTCTCTGTTTCTTTATTGATCCTTTGTCTAGATGTTCTGTCCATTGATGAGAGTGGGGAATTGAAGTCTCCAAGTATTATGGTAGATGTGTCTATTTCTCTTTTCAGTGTTTGCCTCATGTATTTTGGAGTATTATGGCTCAGTGCATAAATATTTATGATTGTTATGTCTTCTTGTTGAATTGTTCCTTTTATTAGTACATAGTGTCCTTCTTTGTCTCTTTTAACTGTTTTACATTTGAAGTCTAATTTGTTGGATGTTAATATAGTTACTCCTGCTCTTTTCTGATTATTTGCGTGAAATATCTTTTCCCAACCTTTCACTTTCAACCTGTTTTTATCCTTCAGTCTAAGATGTGTTTCCTGTAGACAGCATATAGATGGATCCTGTTTTTTAATCCATTCTGCCATTCTGTGTCTTTTGATTGGAGAGTTTAATCCATTAACATTTAGTGTTATTACTGTACAGGTAGTACTTTCTTCTACCATTTTGCCTTTTGGATTTTATATATCATATCTAATTTTTCTTCTTTTTACCTTTACAGATAGTCTTCATTTCTACACTCTTTTCCACACCTCTCCCTCCTGTCTTTTCGTAACTGCCTCTAGGGCTCCCTTTAATATTTTTTGCAGGGCCGGTCTTTTGGTCAGAAATTCTGTCGGTGGTTTTCTGCCTGAAAATGTTTTAATTTCCCCCTCATTTTTGAAGGACAGTTTTGTGGGATATAGAATTCTTGATTGGCAGTTTTACTCTTTTAGTAATTTAAGTGCATCATCCCACTGTCTTCTCACCTCCAGGGTTTCTGGTGAGGAATCCACAGATAATATTTTTGGGTTTCCCTTATATGTGATGGATTGATTTACTCTTGCTGCTTTCAAGATTCTCCCTTTCTCTTTGACATCTGACATTCTGATTAGTAAGTGTCTTGGATTACGTCAATTTGAATCTATTCTATTTGGGGTATGCTACACTTCTTGGATCTGTAATTTTAAGTCTTTCATAAGAGTTGGGAAATTTTCAGTGATTATTTCCTCCATTAGTTTTTTCCCTCCTTTTCCCTTCTCTTCTCCTTCTGGGATACCCAGAACACGTATTTTCACGCATTTCGTGTTTTCATTCAATTCCTCGGTTCCTGCGCATATTTTTCCATTCTTTTCCCTCTATTTTCTTTTGAGTGTCAGATTCCAGATGTCCCATCCTCCAGTTCACTAATCCTATCTTCTGCCTCTTGAAGTCTGACATTGTAGGTTTCCATTTTTTTTTTCATCTCTTCTATTGTGCCTTTCATTCCCATAAGTTCTGTGATTAGTTTTTTCAGACTTTCCATTTCTTCTTTTTTGTTCATTCCTTGCCTTCTTTATGTCCTTCCTCAGTTCATTGACTTGATTTTTGATGAGATTTTCCATGCCTGTTTGAACATTCTGAATTAATTGTTTCAACTCCTGCATCTCATTTGAATTGTTGGTTTGTTCCTTTGACGGGGCCATATCTTCAATTTTCCTAGTGTGATTCATTATTTTTGTTGTTGTGAAGCGCATTCTTTCAGTTTGCTAAAGCTGGCAGGGTGTAGTATGCCAGAAATGGATTGGCTTTTACAACGGGGATTTATTAAGTTATAATTTACAATTCTGAGGCCATGGGTATGTCCAAATTAAGGCATTAACAAGAGGATACCTTTACTGAAGAAAGACCAATTTTGTCTGGGTTCCTCTTTTATAAGGGAAGGTACATGGAGACATCTGTTGGCCCATCTCTTCTGGGTTGTTTTCAGAAATGGCTTTCTTAGTGCCTGTGTGTCCTTCTGGCTTCTACTGGGGTGTTTTCTCTCTTCAAACATCTGTGGGTCCTCTTTTAGCTTCTCTGGGGCAAACATTAGATCTCATTTCTTAGTTTTAGCATCTCCTAGAATATTTTCTCTTTCTAAGGGTGTTTTATTTTTCTAGCTGCTGGAATGAAATACACCAGAGACAGATTGGTTTTTAGTAAAAGGGGATTTATTTTGTTAGTTCTTCAGAGGAAAGGCAGCTAACTTTCAACTGAAGTTCTTTCTTACGTGGGAAGGTACAGGGTGATCTCTGCTGGCCTTCTCTCCAGGCCTCTGGGTTCCAACAACTTTCCCTGGTGTGATTTCTTTTTACATCACCAAAGTCCTGGGCTGAGCTGCAAGTGCTGAGATGAAGTATGCTGAGGTACTTGGGCTGTGCTACGTTGAGCTTTCTCATTTAAGCACCAGCCAATTTTCATCATCAATGAATGATGACAAACATCATTCATTGCAGCAGGCATGCCTCCTAGCTGACTACAGATGTAGCAAGCGATGAGGTTCACATACCATTGGCTCATGTTCACAGCAACAGAACTAGGTGTCTTCACCTGGCCAAGTTGACAACTGAATTTTACTACCACAAAGGGTTTATGCTTTCTCCAAAGCCTCCCTTTTAAAGGGCTTCAGTAAGCATGTTAAGACCCAGCATCAGTTGGGTGGGTCACATCTCCATGGAAACAACCTAATCAAAAGGTCCTGACCCACAATAAGTTTGTAGTCACAAGATTGGATTAGAAGAACATGGCTTTTCTGGGGTACATAGCAGTTTCAAACCAGCACATTCCATTTTCTGGACTACAAAAAGACTTATTCTTTCCATATACAAAATGCATTCATTCCATCACAATTTCACAAAAGTCTTAAACCATTTCAGCAACAATAAAAATACAATACCAAGTCAAAACAGTACAAAGTCTCATCAAAAATAGCTACAGACATGCTTTGTCCTAAGGCAAAATTCTCCTCTGGCTGTGGACCTGTGAAACTCAGAACAATTTATTTGCCATCAGTATACAATGGAAGGTCAATAATAGGATAAACATTCCCATTTTCATAGAGAGAAATCAGAAGGAAAACAGGTTCAAGTTCAAACAATTCCTAAAACCTGCAGGGCAAACTCAGTTAGATTTTAGGGTCTGAGAGTCATTTATAGAATGACATTTTATCCTCGGGGTTTGAGAGAACAGCAGTCCCACCTCTCCAAGGGCTTATGCAGCAGTCCTGCTCTCTGCAGACACTGGGGTAAGAATTGTAGCATTGAGAGGACCACTGTATTCTCGGCCCCATTCTTCTTAAGCATCTGGGTGGCACCTGGAATTTTCTGATATCTCCAGGGCATTCCCTTAACCCATTCAGATCAGTGCAGTGGTGGCCAGGCTCTCCCCAGTCCCTGAAGAATGTGCTTCACCCTCAGTGAGGTCTGGGGTGGCATCATTCTTCCAGAACTCACTCTTTATACATGCATGTGTTGATTTGCTCTCCTGCCTGAGGTTTCTGGGCTCCAGATCTTAGCTTTCATGGTTCTGCCTTTGAAGTCATTTTCCTTCAGTTTGTCTTTTTTCTCTCACTTTTAGTCCAGGCTGACTGTCGTTCCATTCATACAGGTCTCACAAAAGATTTGTTAGCTTGGCATGCAGCCTACAGGAGTCAAAATCATTAAACAATGAGACTTTCCACAGATCTTTTCTGGGTAACTCCATTCCCAATCCTGGCTTGTGCTGAAATGTCTGACTGTTTCTATGTTTGGTTAAATTCTCTTGTAGGGCACCTTCTTTGGGAACTCATTTTCCAAAAGCTCAGAATTTTTCAAACTATCAATTTCTGGTTTCTTAGTACCTAAGAGTTCAGTTCCCAGTTTATCCCTTTCTTCTCTCATTTTGCTATAAGCTACAAGGAGAAGCCAGGCTGCATTTCCCATGTTTAGTTTTGAAATTTCCTCAGTAGACATCTGTTCTAGTTTGCTGGCTGCCAGAATGCAACACACCAGAGACGGATTGGCTTTTAATAAAAGGGGATTTATTTTGTTAGTTCTTCAGAGGAAAGGCAGCTAATTTTCAACTGAGTTTCTCTCTTACACGGGAAGGCACAGGGCGATCTTTGCTGGCATTCTCTCCAGGCCTCTGGGTTCCAACAACTTTCCCCAGGGTGATTTCTTTCTGGATGGCCAAAGGCCTGGGCTGAGCTGCAAGTTCTGAGATGAGGTATGCTGAGCTGAGCTATATTGAGCTGTCTCATTTAACCACCAGCCAATTAAATCAAACATCATTCATTGTAGCAGGCACACCTCCTAGCTGACTGCAGTTGTAATCAGCAACAGATGAGGTTCAGGTAGGCTCATGTCCACAGCAACATAACTAGGCACCTTCACCTGGCCAAGTTGACAGCTGAATCTAACTACCACAGTATCCAAACTCATCACTTTCAAATTCTACCTTTCATTGAACATCAGAACTCAATTTTGCCAAATTCTCTGTGACTTTAAAGAAAGGGCCACTTTTTCTCCAGTTGGCAATGACACATTTATTATTTCTGCCTGAAATGAGAAGTACCTTTAAAGTCCAAATTTCTACCAGCAACCTCTTTAAAACAATCTATGCGTTCTCTATCAAACTCCTTATTATTCTTCCAGAATTGTCCCCTTATCTATTTACAAAGCCATTCCATCTGCCAATCACAGCATCCCACTTCTCTGGTGCCAAAATCTATTAAGGTTTGCTAAAGCTTTTTGGAATGCAAAACACTAGAAATGGATTGATTTTTACAAATGGGTTTTAGTAAGTTATAAATCACAGTTCTAAGGCCATGGGTATGTCCAAATTAAGGCACCAAGAAGTGGTGCCTTCAGTGAAGAAAGCCTGATGGCATCTTGGATTCCTTTGTCACTTGGGAGGGCGTCACATGGGAAGCTTTAAGATCGAAGGCTTAGCTTATTAAATTTGGAATAGTTTTTTGTGGGGTTTTTTTTTCTAGTCCTTTAATGGACTATGTAAATTTTAAAATACTTTGGCTCTTTTTGGTCTCACACAGAAGTTCAGGTTTTAGAATATAGACAATATTATCCCTTACTCTGTATTCTGATTTACCTTAGTCCTAACTAGATCAGCATCATTCACATGTTCTGTATGGAGTAATGCTGACTTTCAGAGTTGGAGAACTTTAATTCTTTTAGCTGTCACATAGATTCTTAAAGTTCTAGGAAACTATTAGGTTATATAAAGATCAAAGCATCTTAATTTATAAATAACAGTTTATTTATAAATAACAGTTAAAGCTTAGGCTGTAAGCTTTTAATTTAAGCTTTTAGTTTTTATAAGCATTTTTAAATGAAGCTACTTTTAGAAATAAAACCATTTGACAGTTGTTTTATATTGGGGTCATCAACTACAAACTATAACAGAAGTTTTGCCCTGTTTTATTTTTCCACTTTGGCTATGATTATGTTAATTAACAGGTAAAACATAATTTTTATACTTGCCTTGCTTCTCTTTAAAGTCCTTTTTCTTGATTACGAAGTTCTGACTTACATCTTACCACATATAATTTTAGAGATACCTTGAAGTAGAGTAGTATAGTACCTTATTTTTACAAGATGAAAGAATAAATCCTTAATAACAGCTTTCCTTTAAGAGTGAGAAGAAAAGTCTTTTGAAATAAAGGATAATAAGGTCAACATAAACATAAAATCTTTATCTTTTAGACAGAGTATTCAGATGGCTAAGAAAACCTTTTATAAATTTTCATTGAGTAGACTAACAAGGGTGGTATGATGTTGGCTCAGTGGTAGAATTCTCACCTACCATGCTGGAGACTTGAGTTTGGTTCCCAGTCCCTGCCTATGTGAGAAAAAAAAAGTATATTAACAATTTATATTATTTTAATAGAAGTCATTTCTTAAACCTTCCACAACTTTCTGTATCCATCTAGGACTTGTAGTCAGCAATGACAACCAAAAAAATTCAGTTTAATACCAGGAATATGTTAATTCACAAAATTAACTATTTCAAGACTGCTCTTAGTTGGAAGTCAGTAAGGTCTGCTGCTAAAGCATTCTTAAACATATGGGATTTTTTCAAAACCCTTGGGGTAACACTAAGTGAGCAGGGCGAGAATATTTTTCTTATATCCCTGCCATTCAAAGGTAAATAGATATTGAAGGTCAGGTGAAGATGGATTAAAAAAAAAGTACCTTTAAGATCTAAAACTGAGACCCTGAATGCAGACTGGGGCTATTCACAGGGCTCCCTGGGATGCCTTTATTACATAAAGAAGGGTCTGTTTGCTCAACTCTCTTTGGGATGCTGAAAGGCCTCAATCTAGTTGGGGCTTTGGGGCAAGCAAGGGGGTATATACTACCTGGGTTTACTAGTCTTCACTCTAGTTAGTGAAAAAAAATCCCTCCCTAGAAGGGGATTGGGACATTCAGGGTCAGTGAGAAGTTGATGGGACACTAGAATGTCTCCAAGCTCACAAAGGAGAGGAGTAGTGAAGGTTCTACTTTTGGCTTTACTGCCAACTCTCATAACTAGGGAAGTCCGACTGGAGGTAGGTCCAGAGTGGCAGTTCAGAACAGAGTAAGTGGCTCTATTACTTAATTTAGAAAAAAATAATCTTACCTACCACATCAAGTGTCATCCTGGGCTCCTCTAGGTTGGTGGTCAGATGTGAGTCCACTGTAGCCACAGGTACCCTTAGTCTTCTTTATTGACCACAAGCTGGGCTCAAGGGGCTGTCCTGCCCCTCCCTCTTTAGGAGATGAGGCAGTCCTTGGGCCTAATGCTTGTGTTGGTGACACTGAGAGCAAGACTCCTGTGGATCCTGAGGTTAAGGATTGTTTCAAGGTTTCTGGCACTCTCTCTGCCAGTGGCCCTAAGACCCACAATTGAAGCAAGGTCCTTGAGCCTTGGGGTCATGATTCAGGTGACCTGGAGAGAACAGGGCCCTTTTAACAGCGACTACAATAAGCAGGACCTGTTTTCTGGTCTTATGCTTACCTCTTATTGCCATCTCCTCTGAGTTTGTCCTGAAAAGGCAGTTTTAATAGTTCATTAATGGGAGTTTGCAGGCTCAAGGAGAGCTTTTGAAGCTTTCTCCAAATGCCAGGGACAGACTGGCTGATGAAATGAGTGTGTGGCAAAATCTGACCTTCCCAGGAATCTAGGCTGACTGATATATTTTTTAGGGCTTCTACTAATCTGCTCTGGAACAGGGCCTGGTTTTCCTCTTTCTTCTGAGTGATCTCTCTTAGCTTATTATAATTACGTGGCTTGATAGTACATTTTTCGCAAACAGATTTTAAAAGGGAATCATTAAAAATATATTCTTTTTTAATAGAAATTGAGAGATGGGCATAAGTAGTAATTAGGTTCAGGCGTCAATGTGGCCAGGTCATGGTGCTCAGTTAGTCTGTTATTTGGGACTTAAATCATCAGCATGTGAAATTTATCTGTGATGTTTTTATCTGTGACTGGTTCCATCTGTGGCAACTAAGGGGTGCCTTCCACAATGAATGTTGTTTTAATTTGATTAGTTGGAGGCTTAAAAAGAGTCAGAAGAGAGAGAAGGAGCTCAGCACAGCCCAGCCCAGTCCAGCCCAGCCCAATGCAGCTCAGAGATCTGTGCTGATACAGATCCAGACATTTGGAGATACAGAAAAGAAATGCCCTAGGGAAAACCATTTCAACCCAGAAGTCAGGAGAGAAGACCAGCAGACGTCACTGTGTACCTTACCATGTGGCAGGAAACCCAGAGAAAGCCAGCTGCCTTTCCTCCATGGAATTTTAAATTTATACCTAAATAAATCCCCATTATAAAAGCCAATCCATCTCTGATGTGTTGCATTCTGGCAGCCTTAGTAAACTAAAACAGTTATAACACAAGCTGCAAGTCCTTCTCAGGTCCTTGTCTTGATAGAGAGCTATAAACGTCTGGACATAGGGAATTTCTGACTATTTTCCCTGTCTTTAACAGACTGGAGGATGGTGTTTCAATTGAGAGCCCCACTGGAGGTTTATGCTTCCCAATCTTTTAGCCTTTATGGACTGTTGGCATTTTTCTCTTGCAAATAAATAGAGGAACCTCACTAATGCCAGTGTGACTGTGTGGCATCACAACACGCATCAGAGCTTGCCTTTCCTTCTTCCCTAGTCCAATCTCTTGGGAACATGGGGAGTACAGTCCCCAGGGATCCCCAGGACACCTTTCCTGAGAGATGTTGTTGTTCTTGGACAACTGGTGCCTCTGTGTTTCAGGGCCTATTTGGTATAAGAATAACCTGGAAGCTTTAAGTTTCTGAAAAATAAACTTTGTCATTGCTTTCAGATCTTCTGAATATATACTGAGTAGTGGAATTGCTGGCTTGTAGGGTAACTCAATATTTAGTTTTCTGAGGAATCAAATTGACATCCACAATGGCAGTACCAATACATTCCCACCAATGGTGAATAAGTGTTCCATTTTCTCCATATCCTCTCCAATATTTGTAGTTTTCTGTGTTAAGGTCAGAGAGCCCTTCTGTTGTTTTCTGAATAGTCTTCCAAGCTGCTAATAGTCATCCTGCTTGATTGATACTGGTCCTTTCTTGATTTTAACATGCGTCAACAGTATGTTTTAAGGCAACAGGTAGAACTCATATTTTTTTCCCAAAAGGTCCTTAATTTGTTTATTGATACATGGACTTCAGTTGTTCTTTTATGCTAGTCAAAAAGAAAACCCAAGTTTACACATGTGCAGGCAATGATAACTAGTTGACCAGCAGCTGCTGTAAGATTCTCTCAATTGTGAACTTTCCCTAATACAGAGGTATTAAAATGTAAAACATATGTATCATGGAATTGATGAAACAGCAATTTATTTGTGTCTCCTATCATTTGTAAGCTCCCTTAGGGTAGAGACAATATGCAACTTTGTAGTCTCTTCATGGGCATGTAGTAGCTGTCTAGTTGTAAAATAAAGCATGTAAATTCTGTGTTCTCATTTTGTAAAAGAAATTTTAAATTAAAGGCAATCTTTTTTTTTCCTTTTCACATGGCAGTGCACACTTTACAAATAGATTGTGAATAATCAGCTATGAAATGCCCTAAAGATTTGTGCGTGTGTGTGTGTGTGTGTATATTTTTTCTAAAACATTTGAAGACATCATACAACTTTACCCTTAATACTTTGGATGTGTTTTCTATGAATTAAGTGCATTATTTTATTATACCATAAAACAATTTTTAAAATCAGAACATTTAATGATATAATACTCTAGTCTTCTATTCAGACTTCACCTATTGTTTCAATAGTGTATTTATATAGCTTACTTTTTTCCTTTCAATCTGTCATCCAATATAGGATCATGCATTACCTTTAGTTAGACTAGAAGTCTTTTAAAATTTAGTGCAGTTTCTCAGCCTTTCCTTGTCTTTCATGATGTTGATTTTTTTTAAGAATACAGACCAGTTATTTGTAGGATTCTTTAATATTGGGTTTGTTTCCTATATGTCCTCATGAATATATTTGTGTTACATATTTTTGGCAGAAATATCACAGAATTGATCTGTGTTCTTTTCAAAGCCTCACATCATGAGGCACTCAATGTTGGTTTGTCCCACTATTGGTATGATTATCTTTGATCCTTTGGTTAGAGTTGCGTCCATCAGGTTTATCCACTGAAAGGCTCCTATTTTCCCTTTGTAATTAAAAACTAATTTGTGGTGGAATTTTAGAAGTCTGTAAATAGTTTAGTCATCAAGTTTCACTCAGTTTCAGAATCCATTAATGTTTTTTGCCTGAATCATTTACTATGATGGTTACAGGTAGTGATTTTCCTAATCCTCTCATTTCTTCTACACTTATTAGTTGGCATTCTATTGTAAGGATGAGTTTTCCTTTCTCTGTATAATAATATATAATATATTATTATAATATAATATGTATATTAATATACAGATTAATATCCCTCCATTTGTCTGTACATATGTATATGTGAACTCATGGATTCTTTTCTTATTCTGTGTGTTTTTATCTGTTAATATTATTATTTATTTTGATGCTTCATTTATCCTGGACTTGACCAATGAGAGCTTCTTTCTGTTTCCTGTGGTACTTTTGACATGACCCCCTCATTATTTGAGTATTTTCATGCTTTCTGGCACAAGATGTTTTGGTTCATCTTGTACTTTCCTTGCCCCGGTCCTAGAATCAGTCCTTTCTCCAAGGCATCCTGATTCCTTTCAGTGGAAATGGTACTTAGAAATCAAGATCTTGGTACCAGATGTGTTCATATATTAACCTCTCAATATGTGAGCTGGAAAAAGAAAATTGTTTGTACATCTGTGTGTTGGGGTGTATATATATGTGTATACATACACATGTATCTGTTTTGGTCTCTAGATCTCAAAAATATGTTTTTGTATTGATAACTTAATTTCAGTTCAGTAGTGCAGTGTTCATCTTGGTCTTCCCCTTTCTGTATTTGTAGTTCTCTTCTCTAATCAGCCCCCATTGTACTTAATAATTTGCTCGTTTACTCATTTTCTCACTTCTGCATTATACAGAAAATAGTTTCAGACTTTGTTCACATATACCGCTGTGAAAAACCTGTTAATTAGAGTTCAATATTTTCGCAGTTCTTTTTTTTTGTTTAGTCTAACAGTATGTAATTAGTTTGATATTCAAAAGTTATATGGGTTAATTCAACATATCTGTATAGTTCATTTGAACAACTGAAATACAGCACAGAATGAGAAAACGGTCCTTTAATCCTGTATAGATTCTTGTAATGCCTGGAAACATCCTAGAGTGTATTAACTAGATAATCAAAAAGTATTGGTAAAGTCCCCTGAGAGAGGGGAGAAAGACTACAGAACTATTAAACCTAATCATCAGGAAATCCCCAAATCAATAGGTCATGCCCTCGATCATGAGTGAGGCTTACTCTTGTGAAGCTTAGAGGCTTAGACTACCTATAGGCATGCCTAAGAGTTACTTCTGGAGGACCTCTGTTGTTGATCAGATGTGGCCCCAGTCTCTCTAAGCCCGACTCTGCAAGCAAAATCATTGCCCTCCCCCCTACGTGGAACATGACATCCAGGGGTGAAAATCTCCTTGGCAACGTGAAAGAGGACTCCCAGGGATGAATCCAAACCTGGCACTGTGGGATCAACAATTCCATCCTGACCAAAGGCGGTGGGGGGGGTGGGGAGGAAGAAGTGTAATTAATAAAGTATCAGTGACAGAGAGAGTTCAAGTAATGTCAAGAGGCTTCTCTGGAGGTTGCTCTTATGCACTCTTCACATAGACCTTGCTACCTATAATAACCTGCTAACCCCAAACCAGGACCATGCCAGCCAATCCTAAAGAACACCTAGAGCAATTTGTAAGATTTCTCTAGAGTTCCAGGCATTGAAGTTACTTGCCAGAAACCTACAACCTCCAGATGGGTCCCTCGTCCAAATAAGTCCTGAAACCTAGCCCAGCCTCTCCAGAAGAATATCAGATAGTTCCATCTCCCTACCCCGTATTAGTGACAGACCCTTCCAATATCTAAAATTTAGAATTGCCATAGCCCACCAACCAAAGATGAAAGGTGACGGTGGAATTATACATAGAAGATAGGACTTAACAAATGAATATGAATGCTGAATCATTAAGTTGATATCTCTTTTAGTCTCCAGGATTTAGAGCAGCTAGAAGTAAAACCCTAAAATTGTGAAATTGTAACCCATGTCAAAATTTGAAATATGTTCTACAACTAATTGTGGTTCTATGCTTGGAAATTTATAGCGTTTTTGTTCACAAAAAAAGGAGGGAAAAAAGAGTTGCTTGTGATGATAAAAAAGTATTTAAGCCTGTTAGTCTCCTATATTCTGGAGCAGCTAGAAGGAAAAATATGAGAGGATCATATGGTAGTCCATGACAAACTCTGGCATCTATCCTGTAACCACTCTTTGAAGAGTGCTTTGAAAACTATTGCTTTTTTTATTTCTTTGTTTTGTATATATGTTATACTATACAATAAAAAATGTTTTAAAAAAAGTTATATGGGTTGGTTCTAGTACTTCCCTTAAGTGTGATTAATCTTGTCATTTGAAATGCAGTTAGGTTCATTTGTTTCTGTTTTTATTCCATTTTAGTTCCTTTTACTCAATTTCTTTTGATTTAATATTTTTCTTTTTTAATTGAAAATGTCAATGTAATTTTAAATGTCAAAATATACTGAAAACGTATGCTCAGAGAAGTGTCACTCTGCCTGATCCCACACTCTCCCAATCTATTCCCACCCACTCCTTCATCATTTCTAGTTTATACTTTATAGTTTCATTTTGGAAAAATAAGCAGGTCCACATATGTTTTCTTATTTAACTATCTTTTTTAAATAAAAGTTAGCATACTATTTATCTTCTTTTGCACTTTGCATTTTTCGCTTTCCTGGAACTTACTGTATATGAGTTCATAGAGATCTTTTTCATTCCTTTTTAATAGTGCATGTTATATCACTGTATGTAGCAAAGTTTATTCACCTAATCTCCTGTATGAGGCCTTTAGCATTGTTCCAGTATTTTATAATTACAAACTCAGTTGCAAGGAATAGCCTTGTGCATGTGCATTTTCGTATTATTAGATGTGTATCATCTTTTCCAACTCAAATGCCTCATTGATTTCTCTTGCCTAATTGCACTGACTAATACTTTCAGTACAGTGTTAAACAGTAGTGTCTATGATGGGCTTCCTTGCCTTGTTCTTTTTTTTTAAATTGGTAGAAATTTACCATTATTAGTTTTTTTTTAATTGAGAAATCTTCACACGTATATTCTATACATGGTGTACAATCAATGGCTCATAATATCATCACAGAGTTGTGTATTTATCACCATGATAGTTTTTTAGAACATTTGCATCACTCCTGAAAATAATAAAAAGAAAAAAGAAAAAACTCATACATACCATACATCTAACCTCTCCCTCTCATCGACCACTAGTGTTTCCATCTACTTAATTTATTTTACCCTTTGTCTCCCCGTTATTTATTTTCTTACCTATAATTTTTACTCGTCTGTCCATACCCTGGATATAAGAAACATCATACACAAGGTTTTCACAATCACAAATCACATTATAAATGTTACATGTTTATATAGTCGTTTTCAAGAATCTAGGCTACTATAACACAGCTCAACATTTTCAGGTACTTCCCTATAGCCACTCCAGTACCCCATAAACTACAAAGGGATAGCTATATATAATGCATAAGAATAACCTCCAGGATAACCTCTTGACTTTGTTTGAAATCACTCAGCCACCGAAATTTTATTTTATCTCATTTCTCTACTCCCGCTTTTGGTCAAGAAGGCTTTCTCAATCTCTTAATGCTGAGTCCTGGCTTATCCCAGGCTTTCTTTCATTTCCAGGAAGGTTTATACCCCTGCAAGTCATGTCCCACGCAGGAGGGAGGGCAGCAAGTTCCCCGGCCGAGTTTGCTTAGAGAGAGAGGCCACATCTGAGCAACAAAAGAGGTTCTTTGGGGGTGACTTAAGCCTCATTTTAATAGGCTTAGTCTATCCTTTGCAGGAATAAGTTTCATAGTCCCTATAAGTTTCATAGGGACTAACTGCTGCCTTGTTGTGTTTCCCCATTAAGCGAGATGCTGGCTTTAGGACTAAGACAGTGGTTTTCAACTGTGGTGATTTTTGTAATGTCTGAGACATTTTTAGTTGTTATGTCTTGGGGCAAGGGGATACATTAAGTAGTTAGAGGCCATGGATGCTGCTAAACATCCTCTAATGCACAGGACAGCTCTCCATCTCACTTCTAAAAACAAAGAATTATCGAATCCAAAATGTCAGGAGTGCTGAGGTTGAAGCTAAAGTATTGAAATTTTTTATAGCTGAGTGAGTTTTGAATGCTCACTGGATATTCATGCAGTTGAAAAAGTGTGTTAATAAAAATAAGGTATCAGTGGCCAAGAGAGTTAAATAGAGTTGAGAGGCTACTCTTATGCAAGCTTCAACTGGATATTGTTATTTACTATGGCTTTCCAAACCCTAATCAAAACCATTCTTCCCAACCCTAAAGAACACCTAGGGCTTTATCTGAAATTCTACAAAGGTTCCATGCACAATGATCCCTTTCCAGAAACCTACAACTACCAGATGGGTTCCTAGGCCAGATAACGACCTGGAACCCAGAGGGGCCAGCCTCACCAAAATATCAGTTAGTTCCACCCCCCTATTTCAAATTATTGACAGTCCTTTCCAACATGAAAAAGTTAGAATGGGCATAGCCCAAATACCCCTGCAGATTGGGAGAAAGATCAAAGGAGAGGTAGAGTTATAATGGAGAAGATAGGCTTTAACAAATGAGTATGACTGCTGAATCATTATATTGATATTTTTAGTCTTCAGTGTTTTGGAGCAGCAAGAAGGAAAAACCTAAAATTATGGAACTATAACCTATACCAAACTCTGAAATCTGTTCTCTAACCAATTGTGGTTTGCTTTGAAATTCATTGCTTTTTTGTATATGTGTTAATTTTTACAATAAAAAAATATAAGAATAAAGAAAAACTTGTTTATAAGTACCTGGGCCTCTAACTTAATTCCATTTTATATATGTATATTCATAAAATTTTTCCCCATGGTTTTAATGTAACTGAAGTTTTTAGGAAAACAAATTCTAGGTAAATCAAGGGAAGGTTGTACTTTGTTTTGTTTAGAACTTTATTGAAATATTTTGACTGTGCACAACTTTTTTAGAAAATAAGTGGGCGGTTTCTTAAAAAGCTGAACATACACCTAACATTACTCATCCATTCCTGCCCCAGGTGTTTACCCTAGAGAAATGAAAGTATATGTCCATAAAAAGATTTACACACAAATGTTCATAGAAGCATTATTCATAGTAGTCATATACAGGGAACTACCCAAATATCCATGAGAACAGGAACAAACTGTGGTGTATCCATACAATAGGAGACTACTCAGTGATATAAAGTAAGCTATTGATACATGTAACAGCATGAATGATTCTCAAAATAATTATGCTGAGTGAAAGAAGCCAGACAAAAAAATCCTATACTGTGTGATTTCGTTTTTATGAGGTTCTAGAAATGTAAACTAATCTGTGGTGAGAGAAAGCAAAGCAGTGGTTGCCCAGCAATGGGGCAGGGAATGGGCAAGGGTAGGAGGAAGAAGAAAACCTTTGTGGGTGATGGATATGTTCATTGTTCAGAGTGTGTTGACAGTCGTGTGTGTGTAATATCAAATGTATCAAATTGAATACTTTAAATATGTGCGGTTTATTGCATGCTAATTTTACCTCAATAAAGCTATTTTTATAAAGAAATTGAGGCAGGACTGAATTTGTAAGTAAAAGGTATTAACAGTTCCAATTATGGGAGTTGGTGATAGACGAGCTGTAAACAAAACAAGTCGGGCATTATCTTTTTTCATTTTATCTATTTATTTTTGTTTGTTTTTGTTGGTTTCTTTGTTTGTTTGTTTGGGAAGTGTGTGGGTTTGGAATCGAACCCAGGTCTCCCTCATGGCAGGTGAGAATTCTACCACTGAACTACCCTCGCACCCCCCCCCATCCCCCCATGCCAATCCAGGGGCTTTTGATGTGTGAATTTCTTAGCCTGTCTCATTACTGGGAGATTCCAGATTTACTTCACCTTAAGACTTGATTACAAGGCTGATTATGAAAAGGTGAATAAACTGCAAAAAAAGAAGAAAATTTTGTTATTTATAGTCATTGTAGAGTTTTAAGGAGGATGGATCCTGATGAACAGGGAAAGTGTTAAAAGAAAAATTGTTGGCTAAGTTATTTCCTCCACATTTAAGTTTAGGCATTATCTTGATATAGAAAAAAACTACGTGTGAAGGTACATTATATTATGTGTAAATTTTTTCAAGGTTGTAAGGAAAGCCTTGTTGAATATAGCTTATAAAATAAGGGTGTTGGCTCTAAGAAAATTGAGAACCAGTGGGCTAGATACACCGTAGCATAGTACTTGGCAGAATAGGAGGTTGAATGAATATGCACTGTCCTAG
Organism: Tamandua tetradactyla; assembly: GCF_023851605.1. Lineage (NCBI taxonomy): Eukaryota > Metazoa > Chordata > Mammalia > Pilosa > Myrmecophagidae > Tamandua > Tamandua tetradactyla. The sequence goes on from NC_135330.1 coordinate 117,438,765, forward strand.
AAATTTGGAAACTCTTAAAATATAAGTAGAATGAATTTTTTTCCTAATCTGTATTAGGTAGATAGCTGTAATTATTCAGATATTATTGGCCTTTTCATCAAAATAAGTTGAGAGCTTCTCCATTTATAGCATTCTTTAATATGGAAAGGCAAAAGAATTTGTCATGTCAAGATATCCTATATTGTGACAGATTCATTTCAGTTCTACAATTGTAATTGTCTCCGATTATCTTATATTTTTTCAAAAATAAAGATTTGTGATTATTAATATCTTTTCGCAACTTCTGTGAACTGATCAGTTATACACCAAAAGTTAACCCACTAGTTACTGTAAAATAGGCCAGTAAAGTAGAATTTTTTGACTTTCAAAAGTACAAATGAAAAAGCTTTATACTTTATACATTTATACTTTAAATTAACAGAAGCTTGTGCAACAGATCCTAGCTTACCAGTTTTTAAACCATTTCCTCGCCTGCTGGGTCGTATTTTGTCTTGATAAACAATAGGCAGCATGAGGTTCCATGAGGCTTGCTATGAGATAAGAGTACCATCTGGAGTGCCTTCCTCCACCTTAGCTTGATTCACTTTAGAATGCTAGTGTTCTTGTCACGTTGCACTTTATTTTCTGGTGTTTGTTTTTGTACATGTTAACTTTTTTTTTGTACATGCTAGCTTTTTAAAACAACATAATGGAATAGAGGAATGTGAGATTTTCTGCAAATTAGTGATTGTTTCCATCTGATGGAAATTCATCTCAAGCGTGTGTTATTTTTAATAATTGGAACTTTGTAAAACATATCTTAAGCTTTCATCTTGATAGAGCAATAATCTCAAAAGTTGATCTTGATGGTACTTTGTAGTATTTCATTTTCAGTTTGCAACTAGAATTACTTGGAGGTGTTGATGTGATATGACATAGCACAAAGTGACATCTTAAAAGGACAGAATATTTGCTGGGTTTAACTCACTAATCTTTTAAACTTGCATATTCTAAGAATTCAAAGCGAACCCTAAAGTTTATCTGTACAGCACACATTAAAAAGATTCATTTTGAGGATATCATCCTGTGTTACATAAATTCGCTATTCAAAAGACAACAAGTTTTGGCAGTGGATGGTGGCGATGGTAGCAGAGTATTGGGATTGTAATTAATACCACTGAATTGTACATCTGAGGGTGCTTAAAATGGGAAATTTTAGGTTGTGTGTATGTTACCAGTATGAAAATGAGAAACACAACAAGGTAGAATTGTGTGACACAAACGGTGAACCCTAATGCAAACCATGGACTATAATTAATACCATAACTATAATAATATTGTTTCATCAAATTTATCACACTAATCCAAAAGGTTAATAATAGGGAAAACTGTGTGTGAGCAGGTGTACTATGGGGACTCTGTTCTTTCTATGTGATGTTTCTGAAAATCTGCAACTTCTAATTAAGAAAACACATAGAACTGTATAGCACAAAGAGTAAACCTTAATGTAAACCATGAACTTCAGTTACTAATTAAGTATCAATATTGGTTCACCATTTGTAACAAATATACCACACTAATGCAAAATGTTAGAATAATTATGTATATTGGGAATGTGTGGGGAATATGTGGGAGTTCTCTGCTTTCTGTGCAGTTTTCCTGTCAGTTTGAAAGCCCTCTAAAAATAAAGTTTACAAGCTAAAAAAATATATGCCCTTCAAAAAAAAAAAACAGATTTTACCTTTGCTTTTAAACAAAATATCCCAATTTGATATTCAAATATTTTATACTGAATATACTTTAAAAATATGTACTGGATTCTTTTTTTAATTGAAACAGTACTTTTTAGTATTGGATGACTTCTTTTCTGTTATCTTAACAAGATTGTTTCATGATGTATTTATTAGATTTATAAAAGCAAACAAGAAGGCCTTTAGGCATGTGTATAAAAATAAACATTACAATAAAACCAATTCCATTAGCCAGGGAGGGAAGCAAAAGTAAAGTAACCAAAAAATCCTACCAAATAAGGAACTCCAGCCTGAAAGGTATTTCTTTTACCACCCCTGGTGATCTAAAACCACGGGATCCATTAACTCAAAGAGGGAAGTAATTTCAAATTTGGAGATTCTCTGTAGAATCACTGCAAACGTGAGGACACTGCGTGATGCAGTTCTGGTACTGTTGGTAGCAACTTTTATGCTTGATCACCTTCGTTAGTCAGCACTTTCGTTTTAATTGTACTTTATGGTGATATTGATTAGTGACCTTAGGGGACAGTAAGGGTGCTCAACATTTTAGTTATGCAAGACTGAGAAGGTTGCCAAAGGTTAGTGAGTTTAGTGATGAAATTTTCCAACTATAAGGATCCATACTTGTGAGGATGGAAAAAATAATAATGAAGGTTGTAGCTTTGATTTGATTTTGAAATTCAGAAATTTTTGTAAGTATTATATATTCTGGAATATATCTTATTCTTGGGAATAAAAGTAAATACTACTTATCAGTTATTTCATTAAATACCTTTTATGATTCCCAAATACTTTTTCTATTCTTTCCTAATAAAGCAAAAAAGAATCAGTTAGTCTGGAGGCAACCCACTTTCAATTTGTAGAACTTTATTTCTGATTTGTATGCCAGTCTCATAGTAACAACAGGGCTTTCTGAGCTGTTTGAAGTGAAACCGTTTTGGGGAACCATAGAGATAAAGCCAGACAGGTCAGAGCAGAGAAAGGTGATCAATAAGAGAGCTCAGCTTGCCACTGCGAGCTTAGAGTTGAAGTAGCTTGAGAGTTGAGGTGGTAGAAGCAAGCTCACTGATAAAATTCTGGTTTTACTCTCTTGACTACTACTAGCAGGTTAATAATATGAAGAGGGATATTGGCCAACCCATGTACTGTGATGCTTCCTGCTTGTTTCCTGTGGTTCTTTTCAGCTCTCCCAGATTTAGGGAGCCTTTGTGCAGGAGAGGTTCTGGTGCCCATTATGCCCCGACAGAGGTGGGAAGGTGGGCAGGGTGGGATGGTTGGCCTACTACCCTGACCAGCCTCTTTCTTTCTTTTTAATCCTTTTTTAAAATATATAAATATTTTTATTGAGAAATCTTCACACACAGTCCATATATAGTATACAATCAGTGGCTTACAATATCATCACATAGTTGTGTATTCATCACATGATCATTTTTAGAACATTTACATCACCCTAGAAAAAGAAATAAAAAGAAAAAAGAAAAAAACTCATACATGCCGTGCCCCTTACCCCTCTCTCTCATTGACCACTAGTATTTCAATCTACCCAAACTTTACCCTTTACTTCCCTCTATTATTTATTGATTTTTTATCATTATTTTTTTACTCATCTGTCCATGCCCTGGATAAAAGGAGCATCAGGCACAAGTTTTTCATAATCACGTGGTCACATTGTAAAAGCTATATAGTTACACATTCATTTTCAAGAATCAGGGCTACTGGAAAATAACTCAACAGTTACAGGTACTTGCCTCCAGCCATATCAGTGTACCATAAACTAAAAAGGGATATCTGTATAATGCATAAGAAGAACTTCCAGGATAACCTCTCAACTCTGTTTGAAATCTCTCAACCACTGAAATTTTGTCTCATTTCTCTCTTCCCTCTTTTGGTCAAGAAGGTTTTCTCAGTCCTATGATGTCAGGTCCCAGCTCGTCCTGGGAGTTTTGTGCCACATTGCCAGGGAAATTCACATCCCTGGGAGTCAGCCTCCATATAATGGAGTTTGGGTGTGGGGCGGATAGTGAGTTCACCTGCAGAATTGGCTTAGAGAAAGACAGCCCGTTTCTTAATCTTAGTACATATTTTCCTGTGCTGCTTTATGCAGGAGACTCCACATTTTCCTTTGGATTCTCACTGAATCCATCAACTCTTTCCTATCTCCTACCTAGTGAATAGATGTTTTTCTTCCTGCTGCATAGTGTCTCTCATGGGGGAGCCATTCAGAGAAAACAGCTTTAGTTTTAGGATGAAATGTGCCAAGAGGAACACATTAAGCCAGTCAAAAAAATCATCAAATATCAAAGTCATGGCACACCTCTTACCCTTCTCTCCGTTGCTGCCCCAACCCAACTATTAGTCTTCCTTCATTTGCCTTGTGCAGGAACCAATATAGCCATGGGCAAAAGCTCTAATTCACCATCTGTGGACCCATTGTTGGAAGTTTGGTAGAAACTACATTCGGCATGTGGAATTTTACTTTGCGATTTTTTTTTTTAACTTTTTAATTGTATAATATAACTTTTATACAAAGCAAAGAAATACTTTGCAATTTTTAAGAACAATCTTGACTACTTCTATTGGTTGATCAGTTGTAGATTTTATTTAGAATATGTTGTATTCCATAATCTGTTCTCCAATGAGTAGTTGGAGTAACCTTTTAAGAATTTAAATTAGATTCTGTCATTTCCCTGCTTAGAATCTGTCAGTGGTTTCCTGTCACATTTAGAATAAAATAAAAACTTCTTACCCTGGCTTCTAAGCTCTCCAACAATACTTTTCAAACTTGGTTGCAAATTAGAATCACCCAAAAAACTTGGAAAAACTTCCAGTCTCTAAGCCTCATGACCAGGGAATCTGAATTAATTGGTCTGAGCAATATTTTTTAAAAAGCTATCCAGAGATTCTAACAGGCATCCAGAGTTGAGAATGACAGCTCTATGTGATCCAACTCATGCCTACCTTTCCAACCTTCTCCCTCACTGCTGTGCCCTCTGCTGATAATGTTTCAGTCTCACTGAAATTATGTATGTGTGTGTGTGTGTGTGTGTGTGTGTGTGTGTATGTGTGTATGTACTTGAGCAATTTCAGTCCTTTAAATCTGTCTAGCTTCTTTCTGCTTTAGAACTTTTGCACAGTCTGTTCCCTTGACCTGGAAAACTCTTTCATGATCTTCACATGGCCTCTTCTCATTTGAATCTCGGCTTAAATATCCTCCGAGAAAGCATCCTTGATCCACCAAGTCATTTTCTTAATACATTATCTGATATTTTCTACATAGGTGACCTTTTTTCTCTTATATGTGTCTCTTCCTCCTTTCCTCCTGTCCTCCTTTTCCTCCTCCATCCCCTTTCCTTTGTCTTTGTTCTCTTTCCACTGGATTGTAAGATCTTGTTTATCTGTTTCACTGCTGAATCCTCAGAATCTGCAACAGTGTGTCTCATGTAATAGGCACTCAATATGTTTTTTTAATGAATTTTGCAAAATTAAATTATTTTTAATGGCTTAGCTCAAATCTGACCTCCTTTGTTTTCCTCTCCTGTAAAATGAAGGCAATGGTAGTACCTGTCTTTGAGGGTTATAACAATTGCACAAGTTCACTTATGTAAAAATACTCGACACCTAGTAAACCTCCATAAATCTTAACTGCTCTAATTATTGTTAGCTCTTTTTTTACCTCCTTAATGTACTGTTCTTTATATGACGACCTGATCTGCTGAAAGAAGTTTTCTTAATCTCATTGTCATGAATGGTGATGCTGCTTCTGACTTGATATCAATTTTTTGGTTATTATGACTTACATAACCTTTTATGTCACCTTTTTATATTGGCTATTAGAAAGATTAGATTAAAATTTTTTATCCTTTTAGTGTGCATTTTGTATGTCAAATTTACTTTTCTTGGTTTCCTCTTGTTCGGTTTTATTTTCCATTTACTTTGAATTTTCTAATATATTAAATCACATATTTTTGCAAGCCAACTTAAATACTTTTGAAACTCATCTGGGTTCACAAATGTGGTAAAAAGGTGCGTTTTTAAGCCGGTTGAGGTCATGTTCTCTATATACTTTGATATCCTACTTTTGCTATGATTTTTTTAATCCTTTACCAGAAAAATAATATATGCATTACAATGTAAAATTTTACTCTCTTATCAATATTCATATTTAGTAGGGAAGGTAGCTCAATTTCTTTATATATTAAAATTTTATTATAGTATTTTCAGTTGTCTTTCTAAAACAGAAATTCTAATCTTGTTCTAGCTGCTCTGCACACAATTACTTTATGGGGTTATTTTATTGAGCTAATATCTTAAATTGGGATTTATCTGTGGTATCTAAAAAAAATTAACTTATACCACTCAGAGGTACTAAAAGCATCTGATTGCTTTAGGAGTCAAATCTGTATTTTCCTATACATTTCACACAGTTGCATATTTTCTCATTTTAATAAGACATTTTTATTTTCAGTAGTTTCTCTATTACAAATCAAGAGAAAATTCTGAATGACATAGAATCCTAAGAGATATTTGGTTGTTTTCTAGGGATCTGAGTAAAAGTGAATGAGGTGTTGAAGGTCAGACAATGGTTGCCCTAAAGGAACTAGATTTCATGTCCTGTTATTTTAAGGTTGTTTTTTTTTTTTTTAAGGAAACACAGAAAGAGGAAATGGTTCAGGCTCTTGATACCATTGCTATTTTCAGTCTGTTAAGTTCAAGGGTTTCAGATGAGGAAAACGTATGCAAAAATGGGGATGTTCATCTTTCAGGATTTTTTATCTCTGTGCTTTTGAAATGCCCATGTGGAATAAGCAAATACACATACACAGACACACACATAGTTTTACTTTTCTGCTGCTAATAGGGGTGTATATAGGTGGGAAGAATAAGGAAACTATATATATATTTTAAATTCATACTTATATATTAGAATAAAGATTTGAAGAGAATGCTTTCATGATACTAAAAGGCAGAGACACACGAAAATGCTGTTGTTATATTTTTAATATTAGTTTATTGCTTGAAATTAAGTAATATCAGTGACCCATTCAAATTGTGCTGAAAAAGTTCTGTTGATGAGGTTTAAGTCCAGTCCTGTGACATTTTAGGTGTACTTTGGTGTCCTTGCACTCTCACGTAATGAAAGTCACTTCTAACCAATATTGTGGAAAGTAGGGTCAACTATCTCTTTAAGAAAAAGCTGAAGTTTTTTTAATATCTCCCAATCTAGGTCTTAATTATGAAAACCAAGGGCTTTTATTAAAGGGAATTCCCTTATCCTCAAGAGTGTATTTTAATGCATAAAATATATTAGAAATGAACAAAGACTCTTCATCACCATGGGTATGCAGAGAGTTTAGGTGATCAAACTGAACTGAGCTTGTCGTCTAAAAAGTATCAAATATTTTCCATCTTTCATCCCTCTGAAGATTGAAAAAAGGAAGACTGTTCTGGTCTCTAGTTGTGGTGAGCACTAACAGCACTGGGCTTGATGATTTGTTATAGCTTGTCGTATAGTAACAAATAATCATTTAGTTTCACATCAGTGAATAAAAGGGAGTCTCAATGCTGGGCTTGAGAAAAAGAGCCCTATGTACTGGTTATTTTTCTCATCATCTCTGTAGTAGACACTATGGATTTACAAGAAATCAAATCACTTTGCAATCGTAACCAAATGAACTGGTGCTTTTTAATATCCTGTACAGAATGGTGATTCAGTATCTGATGGTATGAGAATGATAAATTCTTTCTGTTGAGATTAAATTTTAAAATAAGACCAATTGCTAGCTTCTTAGGTCCTTAGGAGTTTGAACCTCTTATAACTATCCTTTTTACCTGGACCCAAGCAAGACTCCAGGGTTGAAGTGGATGTGGATTGCATCCGTTTTCAATCTAAAGCCAGGTAGATTCATAAAAATAATTTAAAGATTTTTCAAAATTAATATCCACCGCTTTCTTCTCTTCCCTTCCCCTTCCCCACTTCCCCTGTCCCTCCTTCCTTCCCTCCCTCCCTTCTTCCCTCCCATCCATCTATCCATCCCATCCATCCATCCATCCATCTAGTAACACTTTCTTTTTTAAAAAAAAGTTGTATAAACAAATACTCTCTCTTCTCTCCTTCCCCCATAACCTATAACAAATTTCCTAGTTCTAGTCATCTCCTACAAGTGGTATCATATAATTTTTGCCCTTATCTGCCTCACTTGTTTCAGTGAGCATGTTTTTAGATTCTTCTATGTTGAAGCATGCACATAACTTAATTTTTTCATTTGGCTGAATAATATTCCATTGTGTGTATGCTTGTTTATCCATTAATTTGTTGATGGACATTTGGGATTTTTCCAGCTTTGGGCTATTGTGAATAATGTTGCTATAAACATTGGTTTATAAATATCTGTTTGTATTCCTGGTTTCCCTTTCTTTGGGTATGTTTCTAGAATTGGTATTGCTGTAGCAATTGGTAATTCTATATTTGACTACCATATTGCTTTCCACAGTAGCTATATGATTTAGCATACCTGCCAACAGTGTACTAGAGGTCCAGTTTCTCACTGTCCTCTCCAAAACTTATTTTCCACTTTTTTAAATGATAGTCATCCTTGTGGGTGAGATGTGGTTTTAATTTGCATTTTTCTAGTGACTAATAATATGATACATCTCTTCATGTGTTTATTGGCCATTTGTTTATCTTCTTTGAAGAAATATCTATTCCAGTCACTTGCCTGTTTTTTTTATTTGCATTTTTGTCTTTTTTGTTGTTGAGTTATAGGATTGCTTTATATATTCTGGATAAACAAGATAGGACAAAGACTCATACTTAGTGTCTCTTTTCTAAAGTAGTGAATTGAAGACATAAATTTAATAAGAAACAGGTGGCAACTCAACCTGTACCTGTTGAATCAGAATCCTCAGCATGGTGGGTCTCCAACATAACCATTTTCCATAAGTTCCCCAGCTCTTTCTGATATGTGTCTTTGATTTTGAATTGCTATGCTAGACCGTTTTCCATCTGTCTTTATTTTCTAGGACGATATGGATATCATTCTTTAGTAAATATTCTTTCTGAAATAATTAGTACCAAGGTTTTTCTTTTTTAACATATACCTTGATATTAACTTTTAAAAAATCATGCATGCAGATATTCTTTATGGTTTTTCATAATTTGATTATGAGAACGACCCATTTTATTTATTTTGTAGGTTTTGTTTCCCCTATTCTTCCAGTCAAGTGAGCCACTTATTCTTCTGTAGCACAGTCATGAGTTCAGGGTCATTCCCACCATGAACTGTCTCAGTAATTATTAAAGATAGTCATGACTTTTGTACAAGCTATTGTCACTGTCATGAGTCTGCTCAGATAGTTTGCATAGAAGTAAAAACACATAGTTGAAAAATAAATAAAAGTATTAAAAGAGTTAAGCCAAATTTTGGTGATGTGTCAGAGACCTTTAAGAGTGTTGCTTCCTAAGTTAGTACATGGGCAATTAGAATATTGAAATAATTAAGACACATTTTTATCTTAGTTTCAATACAGATTTGTTAGCATTGTGAGCACAGTCAAATTCATTTGTTTTCTATCAGCTTCTTACTTGGAGTGGCTATCAAAGAATTTACCAAGGATTTTTAAATTCTTGGATAAAATTTGCTGTAAAACTTTAAACTTTGATATTTTTGTCATAAATGTATCTGAAGTTGAGTTAAAGAAAAAGTATCATCTTCAGCATTACATATGTAGGGAAAATTTTGTCCATATTTTATGGCACCAGTATTTTTTATAGGAGACAGACTTTTATATTACATATCTATTAATAGCTTACTTAAATCTGTTACACTATTTTAGTGTTAGAACATTGTGTATGTCCTTTAAAACCTTGCTTGTAAGTGCCATGCTATTGTTTGTCAATTCCTGTACCTCATCTGATGACTGTCCTACTCAGTTTCCTCCATTATCAAGGCTTTAGAATATAATGAGTCATGGTGGTGGTCCTTACCCTGGCTGTTCAGGAGAACTCATCAACTACAAGAAAATGCACACTATTGATAAGCATCTCTCTGCTTCTGCAATGAGTTTGTCAGGCCTCTTAAAAAGGAGTCTACACATTGTGGTCCCAGCAGGAATAAAATTCGTTGAGTGCAATCAGTTACAGTTGGTGGAAATCACTGCCATCATCTGTATAGATACCAAGTGTACATTTTAAAAGAGGGAGGAAATGCTAACTATGAAGAAAAACAACAACAGCTAACTCCTACAATATTATGTGAAAGAGTAATAGGAAAAAACTCAAATGACCTAAAAAGCTTTCTTTTTGGTGGACTGAAGATGACTTTGCAATTATTGTATGGAATGTTATATTCAGACAGAAGTAACTGTAAAGCTAAATAAATTACCATCTCTGTCTCAAAAAATTAATAAGCACATTTTCTTTGGTTGGTGGTGGGGATTGGCTTTAGGATATGACAGCACGTGACCTCCTACAGCAGAGGTACACCCTTCCAAATGGAGATACTGCCTGGCGGTCCTCACCCCTTGTGAATGCTGCCCTGGAAGGGAAGCTGGCCCTCTTGGATGGCATTCATCGGGTCAACACAGGCACACTGGCTGTATTGCAGAGGTTTGTATGTTACCAGATATGCCAACTCCAAAAAATAAAATAAAATAACTAAAAATTTTTAAAAAAACAAACTCAACTAAGTAGTAGACATGTAACTCTTTTTGATCTCTTTTTGTTCAAATTGAGTTACTGGACCCTGAAAAGCTCATAATTCTATATCCAAGTAGAATGGTAAATTTTTTTATTGTAGTAAACATTGTACAGTAAAGTTTCAAATAATACTCATATTGGGAAAAGCCAGAGCAAAATTACCTATGTAAGAGCTGAAAAAAGAAATCTTTTCAGTAATAATTTTGAAAGACTTTGTATATTTTGATTTTTGCAACAATTCATGCAACTTACATTTCTATAATTTGGCAGTCAAAGCTTCATTGTTTACAAACTCCTAGCTATTCAATGATTTTGTCATTGGGATATAGATATTGACTATAATTTAAGATTCCAAATACATTGCGATAACCTGATTAGATTTGAGACATTTAAAATAATTATCAGAAACTTTTTTTGCTTTACCATAAAAGTCCCACAAGGTTATAATATTGTTCTTTCACAAACAGATGCGGGCACAAAGCAAAATAGCATTTAGCTACAATTTACTGGATATCTTTTGCCTGTTTATCAAGTAATAGTAGTAGCAGCTACCAATAATTGAGTACTTACTCTTTCCTGGGTATTGTCCTAAGTCAGTGGTTCTCAGGTGCTCAACCTTGGAATCACCTTGGGAAGGAGAGGTGAAAAAAACTGATGCCTGGATTCCATCCTCCACAGATTCTGATGTAATTTGTCGAGGGTGAGAGCTGGCATTTTAAATGCTTCCCAGGAAATTCTAATGTGAGCCAAGATTGGAAGAACTGTACTACATCTCTGTTTTATAATAGCTGTCTAATTTTCACTGCAACCCAATGAAGTTGATCTTATTATTGTTATTTTTTTTAAATAAAAGTTTAGAGAGAGGGAATAGCTTTTCCCCTCTGCAGTCATTTAGCTAGGAAGGATCAGCGTTGAAGTTGAACCCAGGACTGATGGACTCTACTGCCCATGCTCCTAACCTTTACATTGTATAGTGTCTCTCTAGTATTTGTAGGAATGGAGATTGGGTTGGTCCACCGTAACTTAGTAGTTTGTGTAAATCTAGAAAGTGCTTCTCAAACTTTGCAACAACTGGAAGATAAAGCTGTTGTTCATGGTGCAGTTGTTCAGGTCCCCATCATAGCTGGAATATGAAATAGCACTGTTGTTATTTTATTATAAAGATTGTTGACTCTTTAAATCCTATAATTCCAAAGATAGAATTATTTTTATTTTTATCATACCATCCATTAAAGAGTTACATCAGATCAATGGGTGTATGTGACATCCATCTTGTTCATTAATATGCCCCTCATGATTATCCTGAGCCACTCACTTAGCTGTTTCCTTTCATTTCCCTTCTCCTTTCCTTTCCTTTTTTTAGCTCCGCTTCTGGTTTTCATAACTACCATTTACAAAGTATAACAGCATTGGCCCATGTGGAATTTTGAAAGATCCTTCTAAAAAAAGTGTTAGACGTAATTACCAGCAGTAATAGATATGATTAAAATGCTAACAAACTGATTCTACCTATAATTACTTCAGTGTTCCAAACTGATTAATTTGTATACAGTTTGGTGGTTTCTCAGACAGAGAATTTCCATATGGCTTGACAATCTCACTGGTAGAAATATACCCAAAATAACTGAGAACAGGGACTCAAAAGATACGTGTATGGCAATTTTTATAGCATTATTTGCAATAGTCAAGATGTGGAAATCACCCAAGTATCCATTAACAGATGAATGGGTAAACAAAATGTGGTATAGCTATACAATGGAATATTATTCACCTTAAAAAGGAATGAAGTTCTGATGCATGCTAAACCATGGATGAACCTTGAAAACATTTGTTCTAGTTTGCTAGCTGCTGGAATGCAATATACCAGAAACAGAATGGCTTTTAACAAGGGGAATTTAATAAGTTGCAAGTTTACAGTTCTAAGGCCGAGAAAATGTCCCAATTAAAACAAGTCTATAGAAATGTCCAATCAAAGGCATCCAGGGAAAGATACCTTGGTTCAAGAAGGCCGATGAAGTTCAGGGTTTCTTTCTCAAGTGAGATGGCACATGGTGAACACAGTCAGGGCTTCTCTCTCAGCTGGAAGGGCACATGGCGAATACGGTATCATCTGCTAGCTTTCTCTCCTGGCTTCCTATTTCATGAAGCTCCCCGGGAGGTGTTTTCCTTCTTCGTCTCCAAAGGTTGCTGGCTCGTAGACTCTCTGCATCTCATGGCTTCATCGTTCTGCTCTCTCTGAATCTCTCTGAATCTCCAAAATATTCCCTCTTTTATAGAACTCCAATAAACCAATCAAGACCCACTCAAATGGGTGGAGACATGTCATCCCCTAATCCAGTTAAACAACCATTCTTGACTAAATCACATCACCTAGGGAGATGATCTCATTACAGTTTCAAATCTACAGTATTGAATAGGGATTATCTACCTTATGAAATGGGACTTATATTAAAACATGGCTTTTCTTAGGGGGCACACTTCCTTTCAAACCAGCACAACATTATCCTAAGTGAAATAAGCAGGACACAAAAGGACAGCTATTGTGTGACTCCATTTAAGTGAAATATCTAGAATAGGCAAGTTTATAGAGACTGAAAGTAGATTAGTTGTTTGAGGGGGGGGGAGGGAAGAATGGGGAGTTATTGTTTAATGAGTAGAGTTTCTGGGTTGGGTGATGAAAAATTTTGGAAATAGGTAGTGGTGATTATTGCACGACATTGTAAGTATAATCACCACTACTGAATTGTACATTTTAGAATAGGAAAAATGACAAATTTTGTTATATATATATCTGCAATAGAAAAAACTGATTAATTTCTTTCCTGATTTTCTCCCTTATTCCTTTAGGTTAATCCATGATCGAGAGCTAAGCCTCTTTGATGGCTCTAGGCTGCTGAGATTAGACAGGTATACACGTTTAAAAGAGGAGCTGCAAATTTCTGATGAGCAGCTAAAGAAGAGGTAACTTTGTATACTCTTGTTCTGACTGTGAAGTGTCTTATTATATTATTTTTCTATACTTAGCATAATTATTTTTCTATACCTAGTATGGTTAAATAATTTTGAATTTAATAATTTGGCATCCTGGGTGTTCTCATAATTTGGCATTTCTTAAACTTGAGGTTGCTATCCAAGATGTATTCTGCACTTTCAGTGTTACTTTTGAATGAGTGTATTAACATTTTATGAGAACATGAGTCCACGAAAGTAATCTTTCCTCTGTTTCCCTAGAATTCAGTTTTGGCCCCAGACCTCATATCCTTTTAGCAAAACAAAATCCTCATCATTAACTTGGCCCATCCGCCTTGGAAATAGTCACTTATTCCTAACGTATGTCACTTGATGCGGGATCACTCTTTGTGGTTTGTTTAAATAACCCTTTCAAGAGTTAACAACCTAATGCAATATGTGAATCTTCATTGGACCGGATCAAGAACAAAATGAAAACAAGTATAAAGACACTTCTAAGACAAGTGGGAGAGTTTAAATGTAGACTATATAAATTGTATGATTGAATTAATATTAATTTTCTAAGGAATCATAACGGATTGTTGTTATATAGGCGAATATTCCTATTCTTAAGAAATGTGTGCGGAGGTATTTAAGCAATGAAATAAAGAGGTATGTAATTCATTTCCAAATGGCTCAGAAAAAAGAAAGACATATGTACGTGTATAAACACACACACCACGAGAGAAGGAGAGAGAACCACATTTTTATGGGAACATCTTAATCATTGATGAAATCTATGAACATGGATATTCATTATTTATATTCTTCCAAATTTCAATAAGGGTTTGAAAAATTTCAGAATAAAAAGTTTGAGGTAAAGTATTTTTTTTCAATTGTATTCTGTACTTTCCCTTAGAGATTTTTTGACACAATTAGAGACTGGTACTTTGGGAGCTCCTAATCACTTAAATCTGACCTTATTTAATTGAAACTCCCTTCTCTCTTACCCCAAGGCTTGCTATTGTATTTAAAAATATTAAAATCCTATGTGAGATAATTGTGTATTTCTTCTTGTATTTGTGTTTTAAGCAGAATTTGGTAACATTTTTCTTGGGGATTTTTCATAGAGGAGAATTGTTAAATTTCTGTCTCTCTAAGTTATTAAAAATGTCATATGATTATATAGCTGTTTATGCTTCTAAAGCACACATTATCAAATATCTTCAGCCTAGTAAATGGTTTGGCTGAGTATTTAGGGAGGCACATTATAAAGACTTCTCTCATTTCATACCTTCAGTTTTTAACATCCTAGCTTTTGTACATAATTTGCATTTTAATCACCTGTCAGTGAACAGTTTATATTTTGAAGAATCTAAATTAGAGCAATCAGACAATAGCTCTCGGCATGTCTACCTGTCAATTTCCATTAGGACCACAGGAGCATTTTAATTCTAGCTGGAAGTCTGGGAAACGATAACTTACTTCGATGAAAAGTCCCACAGTTCTCCCTAATGTCACAAGCAGTTCAACAAATGAAAACACTTTCAGGAGCAGAGTGGCCTGCACATCATGTTCAGGGTTTGTGCTCAGAGTTGCCATGGTACTTCCTTATCAGACAAGCCATGCTCTGTCCTATCTCCTAGGCCACTCTGAGAAGAAAGAGAAAAGCGAGCGAGTGAGTGAGTGAGAGAGAACACAGCAATGCATGGTTTTCTCCATTTATTTTTTGTTTTAGTTTGACTTTTTAGCAATATTATTCATGCTTGAAATTTAAGGGGCCAGATCGTTTATCAAGGAAAACACCAGTAACTGTCATATGTTCTTAGCGTTCTCCTGTTTCCTACACTCAACAATTTCCATTTTCTTTTGATATTTGATTGATTAAATATATTTGACATTTAGATGTTTCGTTTGATATTTGCCTCCATATCACTATATAACATCTTTATATTAATATTTCTTTATATTTGCAGTATTGGGCCTTATCTGTTGATTTCCTACCATGGGCAATTAAGATTGCGCTCTTTTTCACTATCCCACTTCTGTTTGGGACAATGGA
Organism: Tamandua tetradactyla; assembly: GCF_023851605.1. NCBI lineage: Eukaryota > Metazoa > Chordata > Mammalia > Pilosa > Myrmecophagidae > Tamandua > Tamandua tetradactyla. Next base: position 117,454,204 of record NC_135330.1, read on the forward strand.
AAAGTTTTGGTAGGGGATGGCAGTGATGGTAGCACACCATTGTGAACATAATTAACAGCACTGAATTATGTATTTGAATGTGATTGAAGAGGAAATTTTAGGTAATATATATGGTACTAGAATAAATTTTTAAAAAAATCCATGGAACTATATATATTTATATATATACGTATATATATAGTGAACCCTCAATTAAACCATAGACTCTAGTTAATAATGTAATTATTAAAATGTGCTATCATCAATTATAGCAAATGTTCCACACCAGTGATTGCAATGTATTAATAATAGGGTGATATATGGGAATCCTGTATATTAAGCATAATTGTTCTATAACCTACAACCTCTCTAATTAAAAAAAAAAAGGAAGTAGTTTTTATTTTTCTTGGAGTGAGGAAAGGAGTGTACTGTTGCAGCTGCCTAACAGAAAGACCAGTTTCTGTTGTCTTGTACAAATAGATAAATCTACCTCCAGGTGAACAGTATTCCCAAAATAACAACTAATATACAGTAATGCATCCTGAGAGTTGACTTTAAAGCTTTTGTTCCAACTAAAGTGATGGGTAATTTTATTGAACTCTCATATCTTCACAGTAATCCATGAAGTTAGTCACCTAGACAGTGACTTCTAAATATGGCAGTACTAAGGAATTTTTGAAAAATGCAAATTCCTGCCCTTCACCAGAGGTGACCTGAACAAACTCTCTGGGCCCCCAGAATAGTACCTGTGTGATTCTTACCTGTGGACTGATAAATGGATTTGACTGATATGAAGAGTATACATGAATGTTTGTTATTAATGAACAGCATTGTGCCATTCTTTTCTCCATATTAGATGTTTATTGAGTACCGGCTCTAAGATGTAACAGTCCCTGCCCTCTGTGGTGTAATACATATGAAAGAGGCAGATAGGTAAATAAGTAATTAAAATTCCATACAGACCCAGAGGTCTGTACAGAATGCCATAGGAACACAGAAAAGAAAGGGACTATTATTTGTGCCTTGAGAAGTTAGGAAAGACTTCGGGGTACTGTTTAAGCCAGCATCTCCTAAGATTTTCTCCTTAACCTTCTCTTTTCTTTGGTCATTCTCAGTCACTTATTTCTTTTCCTGTTATCTGTGTGCTGACCATTCCTGAGAAAGTCCAACCCAGTTCCCAGTCCTAAGCTCCTCCTTCTCGACTATTCGATGTCTCCCCCTAAGTGTCCCAGAGAAAATGACCTCATTGCCCCAAACTTGCTATTCCTTTTGAGCACTGTAAGTTACTGAATGGAACCACTTCCCAATCACCTGGACTAGAAGCTTAAGATATGTTATCCATAAATTTGATCACATCGCTCTATTTTTTAAGTGGCTTTCCATTGCCTTCAGTGTTCAGGGCCGACAACTACATGTGCCTGTCTTTCCAACCTCAAGTTTTAGCTCTCAGGATTAGCATAGGAACAGACTTCTACTACTCCTTTAAGAGTTTCCTCTTCTGTTATGCCTTCTCTGATACTCTACTAACTGTTTCCAAGGCCAAGGCAAACTTGAGTTTCTTTTCCTCTAGACTCAGTTTGGCAAATTTAAATCCCAGGTCTGTTTTTTAGCAGAACTAAAAAGAACTGTGATCTAATTTTCATTTGCGTGTTTGTCAGAACTCTTTTGGTTGCAAGTTACAAAAAAACAATTCAAATCATTGCTAAAGAGAATTTATTGCTATCTCCCATGTTCAAAGGAAGGACAAGGATGCAGTTGGGCTTCAAGAAGAGCTGGTGCCTGGGACTTGAATGTTGCCAGGCCTTTGTTTTGCTTCTCTATTTTTTCTCTTTATTTCAAGCATCGCAATACCTGGCATATAGTAGACCACTTAATAAATGTGGTGGAATGAGTGAATTAATCCTATCCTAGGATAAGTTCTAGGAAACTCAAGGTAAACATAATTTTGTGAATTTACTGTTAGGTAAACTTCTGAGCTAACAATTGTACCTTTTTTGAACATACCAATTAGGATTACTTTGATGCCAGGCCAAATGGACACTTTACCTTTTAATGACAAATCTGATAGCAGAGGGTCTCATAATTTATAACTGTTAACAGTGGGCTACCAGTTTGTTCAACATCATAATGTGAAACCCAGTTTCTAAGCAATTTTATTTGTCTTTTGTATACCTTCTTTGTGTACTGAATCTTCACTAACTTGTGTACCTTGATCATTTCCAGAGGGCTCTGTGGGCTTTCACTTTCTTTCCAGGTAATCATATGTCTAATATATACTTAGGAATGGATTAAGAAATGTTGGCTTAAGAACTGTTAGACCTTCCTTCTTGTGTTTCAAAAATACCAGGAAAACCATGGACTTGGTTAGAAATAGCATGATGGCCATACACAACAGGCAGCAAGCCTGTATTTCTCACAGGAAATAAGGACCAAAAATAGAACAACTTCTTTGATGAGAAAAACTTCTTTAGGGAAAGGGGGAGTACAGATACTACAGGCTGCTAAATGCCTGCCTTCCTGCTGTTGGCCAGAACATAGATGAGGGGGTGAGAGTTCCTGTGAATTCCTAACAGTGAGTTCCTGACAGGGCTTCTGGTTATCTCAGGGAAGCAAAAAAGATCAGTGGCCTTGTCTCATTTCCAGTGTTTCTCCATTTTTATTGAATATTTTTATGGTTGTAGTTGAACACTGAAAACAGTCTATTTGCAATCTCTGAGCCATTAGTGATCATTGGTGAACCATAACTGGACATTTCTGCCCAATCCATGATCAGTTAGATCTTCTGGACCCTTTTACTCTTACCCATATTTGAGACAGATCTGAATGATTTCTCCTACCTTCCCAGAATCTTACTTAAGCATTTCTTTGATAGCCAATTAGGCCATGTAAAATTTTAATGACATTCAAGATATTGAAGATTTTACTCCTCTTTGGGCCTCATTCTCAAAACAAAGAGCCTTCCACAATTCTGATTTTCAAAAATAATCCTGAGCTTTTTCACCTCTAGCCATCTTGGTGGTACTCTTAGTTGGGGGCTGTCACGCACCTAAGGGAAGAAGATAGTAGCTGCGAAGAAGGCAGAAAAGTCCTGAAGTTCATCATCTCAAGGCTCCAGCTTGCTATGAAAAGTGAAAAGTATGTGCTGGGGTACAAGCAGACTCTGAGGGTGACCAGGCAAAGCTAAGTGAAACTGGTCATCCTCACCAACAACTCCCCAGTCCTAAGGAAATCTGAAATAGAGTACTAGGCTATGTTGGCCAAAACCAGTGTCGATTGCTGCAAAGGCAATAATATTGCACTGGACACAGTATGTGGAAAATACTAGTGTGCACTCTGACTGTCATTCATCTAGGTGACTTGGGTATCATCACATCAGAACAGAGTGGCAAAAGTAAATCACGTAGGGAGGTGCTACAGTGACTCAGAGGCAGAATTCTCGCCTGCCATGCTGGAGACCCAGGTTCATTTCCCAGTACCTGCCCATGTAAAAAAAAATTAAAAATTAAAAATTAAATCATGTGAAAATGTTCTTTGATATAACCTTCCAGAGCTAGTTTATATAAAAAAATCCTGAACTGTTTTATGGTTTCAAGTTCCTTTATGTATGAATTCAACAAAAATACACGATAAATTCTCTTTAAAAGATTAGAGTTTATTGAAATATTTTCGCTTTATTGAGGTAAAAATCGACATACAAAACCTGTACATTTTCAATTTTTGTCATTTGTATACACCTGTGAAACTATCACCACAATTACAATAATAAATAAATGTCACAAATGAATACTTTAACTCCATTATAATCCTTTCCTCTCACCCTTCCTGCCTCTTCTTGCCCTCCTCTTCCATCCCAAGTACCATTGATCTGCTTTCTACTATATACAGCTATTTTCTAGAGCTTTTTTTTTTAATAAATTGATGTATACAGTATGTACTGTTTTTTTTTTTGCCTGGCTCTCTTCACTCAGCATAATGATTTTTATTCATGTTGAATATGTAACAATAGTTCATTCCTTTTTATTACTGGAAAGCATTAGAAATTATTTTGCTCTCTAAAACTTACACTTATCTCCACAAACAAAAAGACCCCAGTATTTTTATTTTTAAGATCTTTTTAAAAAATCATTTTGATCTTTCAGTCTTTGGAGTGTCTTTAGGAACTAATGTCTATTTAAAATTAAACCTTATCTTAGGTGTTATTTCATTTATTTTTGTTGTTTTAAAATTCTAGTAAGATTAAAATTAACCTTGATTTTTAATTTTAGTAGTGTTTATTTCCTAATTCTGTTATTTATTGGTTCTTTGGCCTTTGTATTACCCACCAGCATATCACATCACCCTAAAGTATTTGGCACTGCTCTGACTTTCAGACTTGGGGGACTTAGCATCGTCAGTTAATGATTTTCATTATTAGATATTTACAATATTTATGTAAAAGGAAGCCTTTTAAGAGAACCTAGCAAACAAAATAGTCCATCTTATCCTCTTCTTCACTATTTTGGTGGCTGTTTTTGTAGCCAGTGTACCTTTCTCTGCCCAACATATCAGCTGTCTCAACAACTCCCCTTTTAAATTTGACCAGCTTACTCAGGTACCCTGCTAGAGTCTACATGAAAAAGCAAGCACCAACAATATATGTCCTAGGCAATGACCTTTACTTTATTTAAATTCAAATTACCTAGCTTGCTTCCCTGTCAATTCTTTTTCTAGTCCTAACTTTACAGTTTAGTTGTGGTACCCACTTCTTTTTTTTTTCAATTTTTTGTTAATTAAAAAAAAAATTACAAGAAGCACAAACATTCCCAACACATACACTCAGCAATTCACAATATCATCACATAGTTGCATATTCATCATCATGATCATTTCCCACACATTTGCATCAATTCAGAAAAAGACATAAAAAGACAACGGAAAAATAAAACAAAAACAGAAAAAAAAAATTTTACGTACCATACCCCTTACCCCTCGCTTTCATTGATCACTAGCATTTCAAACTAAATTTATTTTAACATTTGTTCCCCCTATTATTTATTTTTATTCCATGTATTCTACTCATCTGTTGACATGGTAAATAAAAGGAGCATCAGACACAAGGTTTTCACAATCACACAGTCACATTGTGAAAGCTATATCATTATACAATCATCATCAAGAAACATGGCTACTGGAATACAGCTCTACATTTTCAGGCAGTTCCCTCCAGCCTCTCCATTACATCTTGAATAACAAGATGATATCTACTTGATGCATAAGAATAACCTCCAGGATAACCTCTCTACTCTGTTTGGAATCTCTCAGCCATTGACACTTTGTCTCATTTCCCTCTTCCCCCTTTTGGTCGAGAAGGTTTTCTCAATCCCTTGATGCTAAGTCTCAGCTCATTCTAGGTTTTTCCTCAATCCCTTGATGCTGAGTCTCCGCCCATTCCAAGATCTCTGTCCCACATTGCCAGGAAGGTCCACACCCCTGGGAGTCATGTCCCACGTAGACAGGGGGAGGGTGGTGAGACTGCTCGTTGTGTTGGCTGGAGAGAAGGGCCACATCTGAGCAACGAAAGAGGCTCTCTTGGGGTTCACTCTTAGGCCTAAATTTTAAGTAGACTTGACCTATCCTTTGTGGGGTTAAGTTTCATATAAACAAACCCCAAGACTGGGGGCTCTGCCTATAGCTTTGGTTGTCCACACTGTTTGTGAGAATATCAAGAATTCAACTTGGGGAAGTTGAATTTCTCCCCATTCTCACCACTCCCCGAAGGGGGCTTTGCAGATACTTTTCCACTCACTGATCGAATCAATCTGGGATTCATCAGGGCATCACTCTGGACAAACCAGCAAAATCTTATGTCCTACCTGAGATTCCAAGTACTTTTGACGTTCAATCAAACTATCTACATAAGTTATATTAGGAAATGCACTAGTCAAAATATAAATTTTGTAACAAATAAACATTTTTTGCTTTAGTCTCACACAGAAGGTGACATTTTAAAATATTAATTACCATCTGTTTTCAGTACCCTGCAATAATGACATTCCTTTGTTCTTCCTCATGCAAAAACATTTTTAAAATTGTGTGGTACCCACTTCTTGATCTTTTGGCTTAAGGATGTAAATTGGACTTTTGGCTTGCCTTTTGGATTTTGACTGTGTTTATTCCCTGATTTAATAGCCCTCACTCTCTTCACTGAGAAACTATACCTGTATCTTTAATTTGTACTGTTAAACCAAACCCTGTCTCTTCTATCTTTTGTCCCAAGTAGGGGAGAACATTCAGGGATGAATCCATCAGCATCTTTGTAGCCAAATTTTTAGGATTATAGCATACCACTTAGGAGAAGAGAAAATGGAACGACCACCATCCTTTAGCTTTCAGAGCACAGGATTTTCTGTGTCTGGTTTCTGTTATATGACTACTTAGTTACTTAAAATCTTGCATGACCAGGCTTTCCTCAACACTTCCAGACCCTATCCATATTGTTATCCTTCCTTTTTCTCTTAGAGCACCTTTTTCCCCCCCTTTTGCATGGGCATGCTCCGAGAATCAAACTTGGGTCTCCAGCTCAGCAGGCGAGAATTCTTGCTACTGAGCCACCTGTTGTACTGCCCTAGAACACCTTTTTTTGAGTGATATCTCCCTCTGCCTGCTTCAACATCTGTAAAATATGTCTTTTTCCCCCACCTTGAGAAATGAAATCATATTGATAGCTTTGATCAATTCGTCCAAGCCCTTGTATGATTATTTCTGAAAATTACTTTCTCCTACCTTACAAATTATGGTATGTCCTCTAAAATTACAGATCATTTTGTTAAGAACTAGGTGGACCCTCCCTACTGTATTTATAGGACTTTTCGTATCTGAAATTTTCTGTTGTCTGATTGTCTTCTCTAGTGTCCTTTTGGTATTCCAGCTGCCTAATCACTTAATTATTGTGTTCTGTTATAATCATTAATGGTGATGGATAGTCCAATTTTTGAGAAATTCCAGTTATTTACCTGTATATTTGTTTCTCTAAAGGTCTTGGCAGATATTTGAGATTTATCCCTTTTTTATCTTCGCCAAAGCCTATATATTACCCTCCAAAAGTATATTTCTGCTGGGTCTTTGAACTAATAAAAACTGACAATATCACCCATATGATTAAATTGTAATAAGGGGTCTCTCATCTTTCTTCTGAAAACAGCTCAAGTCATTTCACTAACCATGGGAAACCTTGCTTTATGTCTCTGTGTGTCCTAGAATATTTTTAGGCTTCCTCTGCTTCCCTAACAGAGATTTCTATAAGAGGTCACTTAAAAATCTTATGTACCATATAAAAATGACAGAAGAATGAATTAAGTAAAGGTTCCGTTTTCTCTTCCTTTTTAAAATTTAAATATTCTTATTGCCAATCTAAAATTTATATTTAATCTAACCCCTTAGCTGTTAAAAATTCTCCTCACCCTGAATCATACTTCTCAGTTTTTGTAATTAACATAGAATGAGCTCCTTGCAAGACAGGAGATTTTGAGGTGATTTTCAACAAATAAAGGGAATCCTTGTAATGAATATGAACTGGGTGACATTTTATTTCTAAGGACTCAAGAAAATGTAGTGTACGTGTGACAACATACTAAATAAGCAGTGGTTTATGTGAGGGATGGAATGTCATCATTGGATATGGTACTAACATATGCTAGCAGTAAGTGATCCTTTTTTTTTTGTTTTAATGTTAGGTTCTTAGAATTTCCTGAATTTTTCGAAGCTTGTCATTTGGATAATAATTTTGACTAGATTAGCAAGATGATAACACAGGTTATCATTGCCTGTGTATCAGGCTTTAACTACAATGACTTAATTTCTAACCTGAATAATCATGTTTTCTCATTTCCCCTTTCCAGATCTATTTTTCCTGTTCACCCTTCCTTCAGAATCATTGCCTTGGCTGAGCCCCCTGTTATTGGAAGTACTACACAGCAGTGGCTGGGACCAGAATTCTTAACCATGTTCTTTTTCCATTACATGAAACCCCTTGTCAAGAGTGAAGAAATTCAAGTGATTAAGGAAATGGTAAGAGTGAGGCCAGCTTAATACATTTTCTTCAGCTGCTCTCTCTTTCTAGGGTACTCTGACACAGGCTGGAGCAGAGTTGGAAATTTTGCATTTTTATCTCTGTTTACTCCCTCATGTAATGTTGTACATCTGTGGTTTCAAATGTTAACATTTTTCAGAATCACCTGGAGACCTTGGTCAAACACAGATTATTTAATCCCATCTCCAAAGTTTTCAGTCTCAAGAGTTTGTTTGTTTGTTTTTTCAGGTTTTATAAAGGGAATTTTTTAAATACAAGGTTACATTTCTAAGGCCATGAAAATGTCTAAAGTAATATATCCAGAGAAAGATACCTTGACTCAAGGAAAGCCAATCTGGTAAAGGGTTTCTCTGTCAGCTGGAAAGATGCATGGTGACATCTGCCTGTCTTTTGGCTTTGGCTTCAAAAAGCTTCCCCAGAGGCATTTTCTTTCTGCATCTCTCTCTCTGTGTTGGTTCTGAAGTTTTTCCAAAATGGTTCCCTCTTAAAGGACTCCAGCAAATGACCCACCTTGAAGGGAGACACATCTGTATGGAGAACACCTAATCAACAGGACACACCCACAATTGGGTGAGTCACATCTCCATGGAAACAACTTAATACAAAAGATCCCAACCACTATATTGGATCAGAAGGATCAGAACTTGGCTTTTCTGGGGTACACAACAGTTTCAAACTGGCATAATGGCCAATATTGTTTCATCTTAATCCTTTCCCACTTCTCTCTCATCAAGATTCTTTAAAATCAATCTGAAACACCATATTATCCAAAACCCAAAAATATTTTAGTATATAACCACAAAATATAACATAACTTGAAATATGTATATATTTTATAATATGACAGTGCAGTGGTGGCTCAGTGGCAGAATTCTCGCCTGCCATGCTGGAGACCTGTAGTCTCAAGAGTTTTAAGTCCAGAGTTTTAAGATCTGGGTGGTACAAAAGAATGTGCATTTCTAACAATCTCTCAGGTGATACTGCTGATCTAGGGACCACTCTTTGAGAACCACTGTTGTAGCACTTCCCTTCTTTTTCTGCCATAGGGAGGCAGTTCTGGATTCCTTTCCTTATATAATCAGTCAAAGGTGATTGTTTTAAGTTCCTTCTGTAAAGAGAGGCTGGACATATTTAAGTTCCTTAGATTTTTTAGAAAGTACTAGGTAGTCCTGGTCCCCTCAGGACTATAATATATCCTGTACTTACCTGCTTAGTTTGTCTGGTGGCTTGTAGTGATTCTTTGATCCTTTATTTCAACAGCAGCATTAACCAAGCATTGCTTGGCACTTTTGGGAGTTCTAGATCTACTCTTCTCAGTGCACCAGGCACTTAAATAAAATTTAAAAATTGAGTGTCTAAGTCACATTTAAAATGTTTAGTAGCCACATGAGGTGACTACTACATTGTACACTATAGAAATCTAATATTTCCATCATCAAAAAGTGCTATTGGACAACACTGGTCTAGATCACTAATAATTAATTTTGTATGTAAATGCCATTATTGCCTTTGAAATACCTGAATGAACTGATTAATTTTAAATCTTGCGAGCATGGTTTTGGAAAAGGGTGTAGGTTTTAGAGGAAAACCACTTGGATCTAAACACCAACTCCGCTACTTATCAGCTTCCGGATCTTGAATATATTACTCAGCCATAGTTTCTTCATCTGAAAATGAAGAACTGATTTAAAAAATAAATGATATAATGCAGGTATTGAAAAGGGTTTAGAATGTTTGAAATTCCAATTATTTAAATGATTAAAGAGTGGTAGAATTTTTTTGAAATGGGGACATTATAATAGTCATTGTTCTGCTATCTCTTTCTGATATTTAAATTAAAATTTTGATTTTGTTATAGTTTAAGTTAAAATTTGGCCTAGCACAATTAAATTAAATATTTAATTAATATGGTAAAAATAGTCAATTGTGTGTTATTTGGGTACCTGTTCCTCAAAGTTAGTTCATATGTTGATCATGTGAATTGAGTATGTGTTTTAAAAGTCCTTTAATAAATGGACAGCTTGAGCATCCATTCTTTCTAAATGGATTCCTTATGTCACTGAGTGAACGCATATGTAAAATTACCATGAAATAAAGGAGTTTGGTTTTAATAAGAAAATGCCTAAGTTACACTTTTAAAAATCATGCTGAAGTTAACAAAATATGAAATGACAATAACATATGAAAAGTTTTTTATGAGTGCACTACATGTCAGTTTTTAATTGAGCTTAAGTTTTCTTTCTGTTTTATATTGGTAATGGAATTACATATGGTGAAGGGTGGTTTGGTTTTAATTACTTGATTCTTAAAGAGAAAGCAGGGGCTTAAATTTTTCCTGAGAAATTAAAAAAGCACCTATGTCTGAGTTTTAAATTTGTAGGGGCTTTCTAAATATTTAACTCTAATTTTGTTTGATGGGTAGCTACAATTTCTGGTTGTTAACCTAATTTATTCTTTGTTTTTCCTCAATTCCATCATGAAATAGGTCCCAAATACACCTCAGAAAGCTTTGGAGAAATTGTTATCCTTTACACACAAACTCAGAGAGACACAAGATCCTACAGTAAGTCTGTTTTTCTCCCCATATTATTTTTCTCCTTTTGTTCTTACAGTTTAGTGTTTGAAAATATTTCTTAATCTGGTATTTTCATCCCTAATGCTATGCATTGTCCTGTGAATATGTTTTACTCTTTCAGTGAGTTTACCATTTCTTTCATGACTGATGTCACAGAAAACAACTTGTAGGTCTAGAGGAGAACTTGGTGTTCCCCAGGATTCTGCTCTGCCCTGTTTCCTGTGCCAAACAGTCTTATCTTTTCTTACAGTTGCAAGTACCACCTTTATCTTCAGCCCCTTAACTTTTGTTTTTCTGATCCATTCTGTTTCTTTTTTTTAATAGTTTTATTACATACCATATGATCCATCCAAAGTGTACATTCAGTAGCTCTTGCTATAATCATATAGTTATATATTCACCACAATATATATTCACTAATATATATCGACAACATTCTCATTTCTTCAGGGGAATAAAAAAATCCCATTCTAACTGTGTTATACTCCAGGATGAGATCAAGAGCTATCACTTTCCAATTATGGGAGTCTCAGTTTTCACATCTGTAGAATGGAAACAAGGCCATCTACTTCATAAGGAGGTTGCAATGATTAAAAATGAAAATGTATGGGGCGGTGCGATGGTAGCTCAGTGGTAGAATTCTTGCCTGCTGTGCCAGAGACCCAGGTTTGACTCCCAGTGCCTGCCCCGGCCAAAAAAAGAAAAGAAAAAGAAAATGTATGTAAAGACTTTTTCTCTTAGTACCTATTTAATAAATGTCAGTTTCTTCCACTTCAACTGAATACTCTTAGCTCACTGCAAATTTAACATATCTTATACAATTGAATTATCATTTTCCTTCAAATCTTTTCCTATTCAGATTTCAGTTGATCTTTGTTAATAGTCTGTTTCACATATTACCTAAACTAGAAACCTTAATATCCTTGTGGAACTAATATATTAATCATGCTAAAACACCAAACGCTTTGAGGTGTACTTGTAAACTGTATCTTTGGTAACTCAGGTAATGTGCTTCACATCCTCGCACTCTTTTTTCCAGATAAAAAGTTAGAAATTTGATATTATTAATTTTAAATCCATTAGGGATTTTAAAATTAAAGTATAACCTTAATTTTTTAACTAAATATAATGTCTGAGCAGAGAAAACTGGAGCCTTTATTCAACACTTTAAAGTTTACTTCTGATTTTTAAAACTGAATATTATCACAAAGCATTTTGATGCTATCAACTGAGAAATTTGGCATACAAATTCATGAGAAATCCTTGCTGGTCACTGGAATGAAGTATGAAGCCTGAATTCACTATCATGCCTGAACTGAGATAAGAATGTTGAATCCTAAAAAGTTACCTTATAGTTTAAGAACTTTACCTTAAATGAATCCTCTGGCTGGAACAATTATAAACATTTTCCATGAGTAAAATAGGAATTTCTCATGGTCCTTAAATTGCTGAGTCAAATTAAATGTTGATACTTTGAATCATTGTGGCTGAAACAATTTTAACCTCAATTCTTTTTTCTCATTGCCAGTCTTTTGAAATGTTTGCTGCATATTTTCTCTCCATTCTTATGGCTTTAACCATACTGTGGGTCTTGATCTTTTTATAGGTGGATTAATGAAGTAGCATTGCTTTCTCTTCCCTACCTCATTTCTCTCTGTCCTTTAACTTTTCTGCATACTTCTGCCAGATTAATCTTTCTGAAATTCTGTTACTCTTTCACAAAAAACGAAGTCTATTGCTTCTAGGAGTAAGGCCAAACTTTGAGAGTGTTACTCATAGGTCTTTATCATTTGGGAGCAAATCTCCCAGCAGGGCTCTTTAGTACAGCTGGCCTGGTTTTCTCATGTTCTACACATATTTCTGTTCCTTTGGTTTCCATACCTTTGTTAATAGCACTTCTTCTGCCTACTTGTACATTTTAAGCTTCTGTAGCAGTTGTCAACTGCTTCACTTATTTTGGCATTACATTGTATGCTATTTTGAATTGTAATGTACTGTTTCCTTTATGTAAATATTGCCTCTGTGTCTAGAATGCAAATTTTTTTTTAAAACAAGGATGTTTGCTTGTAAGTTTTTGAAACTTGAAGTTTATTTCTTAATAGAAAAAAAAGAGATGTCATGAATGATGATGATACCCATATTGTAGCTAAAAATAATACCTAACAACAGACCAGATTCCCATGGAGCTGTGAAATACAGGGAAAAGAAGAAATCTATTCATTTGTTTTTTTCTTCTTTGGGACATACAGAGATGACCTTAGGCAAAACTTTTTTTTAATTTTCATTAATAAAACCAATCAACATACAATATGAACATTCTTTTTTTCATCACATAGTTGTGTATTCATCATCATGATCATTTCTTAGAACATTTGCATCAATGCAGAAACAGAAATAAAGAGAAAACAGTAAAAAAGTTCATACATACCGTACTCCTTACCCCTCCCTTTCATTGATCACTAGCATTTCAATCTACTAAATTTATTTTAACATTTTTCCCCCTATTATTTATTTATTTTTAATCCATATGTTTAACTCATCTGTCCATAAGGTAGATAAAAGAAGAATCAGATACAGAGTTTTCAAAATTATACAGTCAAATTGCAAAAGCTATATTATTATACAGTCATCTTCAAGAAACATGGCTACTGGCGCACAGCTCTGCATTTTCAGACAGTTCCCTCCAGCCTCTCTTACACCTTAAATAAAAAGATGATATCTATTTAATGCATAAGAATAACCTCCAGGATAACCTCTCAGCCACTGACACTATATTTTGTCTCATTTCTCTCTTCCCCTTTTGGTTGAGAAGGTTTTCTCAATCCCTTGGTTCTGAGTCCCAGCTCATTCTAGGATTTCTCTCCCATGTTGCCAGGAAGGTCCACACCCCTGGGAGTCATGTCCCATGTAGAGACGGGAAGGACAATAAGTTTATTTGTTGTGTTGGCTGAGAGATAGAGGCCACATCTGAGCAACAAAAGAGGTTCTCTTGGGGATGACTCTTAGGCCTAATTTTAAGTAGGTTTAGCTTATCCTTTGTGGGATTAAGTTTCATATGAACAAACCCCAAGGTTGGAGACTCAGCCTATTGCTTTGACTGTCCCCACTGCCTGTGTGAATATCAAGAATTCTCCACTTAGGGAAGTTGAATTTTCCCTCTTTCTCACGATTCCTCTGAGAGGATTTTGCAAATACTTTTTTATTTACTGTTCAAATCCTTCTGGGATTTATCGAGGCATCACTCTGGACAAACCCTACAAAATGTCATGTCTTACTCAAGGTTCCATGTAATTATGGTGCTCTATTAAGCTGTCCACAAAAGTTATATTAGGAAATGCACTAATCAAAATATAAATTTTTTACCAAATAAATATTTTTTGCTTTAGTCTCACACATAAGTTAAAGTTTTAAAATATTGATTACCATTATTTTCAGCACCCTGCATTATTGACATTCCTTTGTTTTTCTTCATGCAAAGCATTTTAAAATTTGTACATTTAGTCCCTATCATTATACAGTCTAGGCATTCCTAGATTATACCATCTCACTTTTTTTAAAAATTTTTTTTATTAATCAAAAAAAAGAAAAGAAATTAACACATTTAGAAATCATTCCATTCTACACATGCACTCAGTAATTCTTAGTATCATCACATAGATGTATGATCATCATTTCTTAGTACATTTGCATCAATTTAGGAAAAGAACTAGCAAAACAACAGAAAAAAATATAGAATGTTAATATAGAGAAGAGAATCAAAATAATAATACTAATAAAAAATATATATATATATAAAAAGGAAAAAGAAAAAAAACAAAAACAAAAGATACAAACAAACAAACAAAAAACTATATTTCAGGTGCAGCTTCATTCAGTGTTCCAAGATAGTTACCTTACACTTAGGTATTATTGTGCTGTCCATTTTTGAGTTTTTGTATCTAGTCCTGTTGCACAGCCTGTATGCCTTCAGCTCCAATTACCCATTATCTTACCCTGTTTCTAACTCCTGCTGGTCTCTGTTACCAATGATATATTCCAAGCTGATTCTCGAATGTCGGCTCACATCAGTGGGACCATACAGTATTTGTCCTTTAGTTTTTGGCTAGACTCACTCAGCATAATGTTCTCTAGGTCCATCCATGTTATTACATGCTTCATAAGTTTAGTCTGTCTTAAAGCTGCATAATATTCCATCGTAGGTATACGCCACAGTTTGTTTAGCCACTCGTCTGTTGATGGACGTTTTGGCTGTTTCCATCTCTTTGCAATTGTAGATAATGCTGCTATAAACACTGGTGTGCAAATGTCCGTCTGTGTCTTTGCCCTTAAGTCCTTTGAGTAGATACCTAGCAGTGGTATTGCTGGGTCGTAATCCATTCTGCCAGTCTATGTCTTTTGATTGGGAAATTCAGTCCATTACCTTTTAGTGTTATTACTGTTTGGATAATATTTTCCTCTACCATTTTGGCTTTTGTATTATATATATCATATCTGATTTTCCTTCTTTCTACACTTTACTCCATATCTCTCTCTTCTGTCTTTTCGTATCTGACTCTAGTGCTCCCTTTAGTATTTCTTGCAGAGCTGGTCTCTTGGTCACAAATTCTCTCAGTGACTTTTTGTCTATAAATGTTTTAATTTCTCCTTCATTTTTGAAGGACAATTTTGCTGGATATAGAAGTCTTGGTTGGCAGTTTTTCTCTTTTAGTAATTTAAATATATCATCCCACTGTCTTCTAGCTTCCATGGTTTCTGCTGAGAAATCTACACATCGTCTTATTGGGTTTCCCTTGTATGTGACAGATTGTTTTTCTCTTGCTGCTTTCAAGATCCTCTCTTTCTCTTTGATCTCTGACATTCTAACTAGTAAGTGTCTTGGAGAACGCCTATTTGAGTCTATTCTCTTTGGGGTGCGCTGCACTTCTTGGATCTGTAAATTTAGGTCTTTCATAAGAGTTGGGAAATTTTCAGTGATAATTTCTTCCATTAGTTTTTCTCCTCCTTTTCCCTTCTCTTCTCCTTCTGGGACACCCACAACACGTATATTTGTGCGCTTCATATTGTCATTCAGTTCCCTGATCCCCTGCTCAAGTTTTTCCATTCTTTTCCCTATAGTTTCTGTTTCTTTTTGGAATTCAGATGTTCCATCCTCCAGTTCACTAATTGTAGCTTCTGTCTCTTTAGATCTACCATCGTAGGTATCCATTGTTTTTTCCATTTTTTCTTCTTTGTCCTTCACTCCCATAAGTTCTGTGATTTGTTTTTTTCAGATTTTCTATTTCTTCTTTTTGTTCAGCCCATGTCTTCTTCATGTCCTCCCTCAATTTATTGATTTGGTTTTTGAAGAGTTTTTCCATTTCTGTTCGTATATTCAGCATTAGTTGTCTCAGCTCCTGTATCTCATTTGAACTATTGGTTTGTTCCTTTGACTGGGCCATATCTTCAATTTTCCAAGCGTCATCCATTATTTTTTGCTGGTGTCTGGGCATTTGATCAGATTTCCCTGGGTGTGGGACCCAGCTGGTTGAAAGGTTTTTCTGTGAAATCTCTGGGCTCTGTTTTTCTTTTCCTGCCCAGTAGGTGGCGCTCGTGGCACTCGTCTGTCTGCGGGTTCCGAATCTCACTGTCGGCCCGGGAAACCGCGCGTGTGGAGGGGGGTCGCCGGCCGCCGCGGCTTGGGGAAGTGCCGGTCCAAATTGCCCAGCTGGCCCGAGACACCAAGCGTGGCGGGAGGGCCCCGCTATCCAACGTTCCCAGTCGGACCGGGCAGCCACGTGTGTGGAAGGGACCCCGGTCGCCAGCCGCCCCGGCTGGGAAAACGCGCACCCCTCGGGTATCTCACTGCAGCGGATTCTCCCTGCCCGTTCAGCTGTTCCAGAATGGGGTACGCTGTCTTTTTGGTCTCTGTCGTGGCTCCGGGAGTTGTTTCGTATTGTTTCTGTTTCTGTAGTTGCTTTTCTGGAGGAGGAACTAAGACCCGCGCGTCTTACTAAGCCGCCATCTTCTCCGGAAGTCATCACCATCTCACTTTTTATAGTCTGTCTTTCCTTCTGATTTCATTTGTGCCCCCAGACCTCCTCCCTCTATCATTCTTACATTCAGCTTCATTCAGTGTTCTAACATTATTATATTACAGTTAGGTAGTATTGTGCTATCCATTTCTGAATTTTTACAATCAGTCCTGTTGCACAATCTGAATCCCTTCAGTTCTAATTACCCAATATCTACCCTATTTCTATCTTGTGATGGTCTCTGCAACTGAAATTATCCAAGTTCATTCATTAATATTAGTTCATTTCAGTGAGACCATACAGTATTTGTCCTTTTGTTTCTGGCTAATCTCACTCAGCATCATGTCCTTAAATCCATCCATATTGTTACATACTTCATAACTATTGTCTTAGAGCTGCATAATATTCCATCGTATGCATATACCACAGCTTGTTTAGCCACTCATCTGTTGATGGACATTTGGGCTGTATCTGTCTCTTGGCAATTGTAAATAATGCTGCTATCAACATTGGTGTGCAAATGTTCATTTGTGTCTTTGCCCTCATGTCCTCTGAGTAGATACCTAGCAATGGTAGTGCTGGGTCATATGTCAATTCTGTACTTAGCTTCCTGAGGGACTGCCAAACTGCCTTCCATAGTGGTTGTACCATTTGACATTCCCACCAAGAATGGATAAGTGTGCCTCTTTCTCCACATCCACTCCAGCACTTGTTGTTTTCTGTTTTATTGATAATGGCTGTTCTGGTGGGTGTGAGATGATATCTCATTGTGATTTTGATTTGCATTCCCCTAATAGCCAGGGAAGTCGAGCATTTTTTCATGTACCTTTTGGCCATTTGTATTTCCTTTTCTGAGAAGTGTCTTCAAGTCTTTTGCCCATTTTGTAATTGGGTTGTCTGTCTTTTGTTGTTGAGTTGAACAATCTCTTTATATATTCTGGATACTAGACCTTTATCTGATATATCGTTTCCAAATACTGTCTCCCATTGTGTAAGCTGTCCTTTTACTTTCTTGACGAAGTTCTTTGATGTGCAAAAGTGTTTAATTTTGAGGAGTTCCCATTTCTTTCTTTCTTTCGTCAATGCTGGTACTTTGGGTGTAAGGTCTAGGAAACTGCCTCCTGTTATAAGATTGATAAGGTATTTCTCTGCATGTTCTTCTAAAAGTTTTATGGTCTTAGACCTAATGTTTAGGTTTTTGATCCATTTTGAGTTAATATTTGTATAGGGTGTGAGATAGGGATCCTCCTTCATTCTTTTGCATGTGGATATCCAGTTCTCTAGGCACCATTTATTGAAGAGACTGTTCTATCCTAGGTGAGTTGGCTTGACTGCCTTATCAAAGATCAATTGTCCATGGATGACAGGGTCTATATCTAAATGCTCTATTCAATTCCATTAGTCAGTATAGCTATCTTTATGCCTGTACCATGCTGTTTTGACCACTGTAGCTTTGTAATACTCCTTAAAGTCAGGTAGCGTGAGGCCTCCAACTACATTTTTCTCTTTCAGGATATTTTTAGCCATTCAGGGTACCCCGTCCCTCCAGATAAATTTGGTTATTGTATTTCTGTTTCTGAAAAGTAAGTTTTTAGGATTTTAATTGGTATTGCATTGAATCTGTAAATCAATTTACGTAGAATTAACATCTTAATGATATTTAGTCTTCCAATCCAAGAACACAGTATGCCCTTCCATTTATTTAGGTCTTCTGTGGTTTCTTTTGACAATTTCTTGTAGTTTTTTTTGCATGGGTCTTTTGTATCTTTAGTTAAATTTATTCCTAAAGATTTTGTTCTTTCGGTTGCAATTGCAACTGAAATTTTTTTCTTGATTCCCCCTCAGATTGTTCATTATTAGTGTATAGAAACACTACATATTTTTGAGTGTTGATCTTGTAACCTGCCACTTTGCTGTACTCATTTATTAGCTCTGGTAGTTTTGCTGTGGATTTTGGGGGGGGGGGGGGTTGACATATAGTATCATACTGTCTGCAAACAGAGTTTTACTTCCTCTTTCCAATCTTGATGCCTTTATTTCTTTTTCTTATCTAATTACTCTGTCTAGAATTTCCAAAACAATGTTGAATAACAATGGTGATAGTGGATATCCTTGTCTTGTTTCTGATCTTAGCGGGAAAGTTTTCAGTTTTTCTCCATTGAGGATGATGTTAGATGTGGGTTTTTCATATATTCCCTTTATTATGTTGAGAAGGTTCCCTTCTATTCCTATTCCTTTGAAGTGTTTTCAACAAGAAAGAATGTTGAATTTTGTCAAATGCCTTTTCTGCATCAATTGAGATGATCATGTGGTTGTTCTGCTTTGATTTGTTGATATGGTGTATTATGTTCATTGATTTTCTCATGTTGAAACATCCTTGCATACCTGGGATGAATCCTACTTGGTCATGGTGTGTAGTACCTTTAATGTGCTGCTGGATTTGATTTGGTAGAATTTTGCTGAGGATTTCTGCATCTCTATTCATTAGAGAGATTGGTCTGTAGTTTGCTTTTTTTGTAATATCTTTGCCTGGCTTTGGTATGAGGGTGATGTTGGTTTTGTAGAATGAGTTAGGTAGCTTTCCCTCTTCTTCAATTTTTTTGAAGAGTTTGAGCAGGATTGGTACTAATTCTTTCTTGAATGTTTGGTAGAATTCACATGTGAAGCCATCTGGTCCTGGGTTTTTTTGGGGGGGAGCTTCTTAATGGCTGATTCAATTTCTTTACTTGTGATTGGTTTATTGAGGTCGTGTATTTCTTCTTGAGTCAATGTTGGTTGTTCATGCCTTTCTAGAATGTTGTCCATTTCGTCTACATTGTCGAGTTTATTAGCATAAAGTTGTTCATAGTATCTGCTCATTACTTCCTTTACTTCTGTGGGGTCAGTGGTTGTGTCTTCTCTTCCATTTCTGATTTACTTTTTTTTTTTTTTTTTTATTTACTTCCATCCTCTCTCTTCTTCTTATTGGCAGCCTCACTACAGGTCTATCAATCTTATTGATTTTCTCCTAGAACCAATTGCAGGTTTTGCTGGTTTTCTCAATTGTTTACATGTTCTCAATTTCATTTATTTCTGCTCTAATCTTTGTTATTTTTTTGCTTTTGCTTGTTTTGGGGTTAGTTTGCTGTTCTTTCTCCAGTTCTTCCAAATGGACAGTTAATTCCTGTTTTTTACTCTTTCTTTGTTTTTGATATAAGCATCAAAACATATCAAACGTTTTATTTCCTTCTTAGCAGTGCTTTTGCTGCATTCCATAAATTTTGTTATGTTGTGTTTTCATTTTCATTTGACTTGAAATATTTACTGATTTTTCTTGTAATTTCTTCCTTGACCCACTGGTTGTTTAAGAGTCTATTGTTGAACATCCATATATTTGTGAACTTTCTGGCCCTCTGCCTATTATTGATTTCTAGCTTCATTCCTTTATGATCTCAGAAAGTGTTTTGTATGATTACAGTGTTTTTAAATTCATTGATACTTGCTTTGTGACCCAGTATATGATCTATCCTTGAGAATGATCCATGAGCACTTGAGAAAAAGGTGCATCCTGCTGTGGTGGGATGTAATGTTCTGTAAATGTCTGTTAAGTCTAGCTCTTTTATTGTATTATTCAAATTCTGTTTCTTGATTGATCCTCTGTCTAGATGTTCTGTCCATTGATGAGAGTGGGGAATGGAAGTCTCCAACTATTATGGTAGATGTGTCTATTTCTCTTTTCAGTGTTTTCCTCGTGTATTTTGGAGCATTCTGGCTTGGTGCATAAGTATTTATGATTGTTATGTCTTCTTGTTCAATTGTTCCTTTTATTAATACACTGTGTCCTTCTTTGTCTCTTTTAACTGTTTTATATTTGAAGTCTAATTTGTTGGATACTAGTATAGCTACTCCTGCTCTTTTCTGATTTTTATTTACATGGAATATCTTTTCCAAACCTTTCACTTTCAACCTATGTTTATCCTTGGGTCTAAGATGCATTTCCTGTAGACAGCATGTAGATGGATCCTGTTTTTTAATCCATTGTGCCAGTCTATGTCTTTTTTAAGTTAAATGGAGTTTAATTCATTAACATTTAGTATTATTACTTTATGAGCAGTACTTTCTTCTACCATTTTGCCTTTTGGATTTTATATGTCATATCAAATTTTTCTTCTTTTTACTTTTACTGATAGTCTTCATTTCTATATTCTTCACACCTCTCTCTCCTGTCTTTTCTTCTCTGTCTCTAGTTTTCCCTTTAGTATTTCTTGCAGAGCTGGTCTCTTGGTCACAAATTCTCTCAGTAATTTTTTGCCTGCAAATGTTTTAATTTCCCCCTCATTTTTGTAGGACAGTTTTGCTGGAATTCTTGGTTGGCAGTTTTTCTCTCTTAGTTATTTAAATATATCATCCCACTGTCTTCTTGCCTCCATGGTTTCTGCTTAGAAATCTATGCATAGTCTTATTGGGCTTCCCTTGTATGTGATGGATGGTTTTTCTCTTGCTGCTTTCAAGATTCTTTCTCTTTGGCATCTGACATTCTGATTAGTGTCTTGGAGTACATCTATTTGGATATATTCTATTTCAGGTACTCTGCACTTCTTGGATCTCTAATTTTACATCTTTCATAAGAGTTGGGAAATTTTCAGTGATAATTTCCTCCATTAGTTTGTCTCCTCCTTTTCCCTTCTGTTCTTCTTCTGGGACACCCACAACACGTATATTCATGTGCTTCACGTTGTCATTCAATTTCCTGAGTCCCTGCTCATATTTTTCCATTTTTTCCCCTATATTTTCTTTTACATGTAGGATTTCAGATGTCCCATCTTCCAGTTCACTAATCCTATCTTCTGCCTCTTGAAATCTGACATTGTAGGTTTCCACTCTTTGTTTTTCATCTCTTCTACTGTGCCTTTCATTCCCATAAATTCTGTGATTTTTTTCAGACTTTTGATTTCTTCTTTTTGTTCATTCCTTGTCTTCTTTATATGCTGCCTCAATTCATTGATTTAATTTTTGATGAGGTTTTCCATGTCTATTCAAACATTCTGAATTAATTGTTCCAACTCCTGTATCTCATTTGAATTGATGGTTTGTTCCTTTGAATGGGCCATATCTTCAATTTTCCTAATATGATTCGTTATTTTTTGCTGGCATCTAGACATTTAATTACCTTAATTAGTTTATTCTGGAGATTGTTTTCACTTTTTTTTCCTAGGATTTTCTTGCTGCATGACTTTGTTGTCTAGATTTTCTTTGATATTCAATTCAGCTTATTCTAGTCCTCTTGCTTAGGTTTTGTTTAATAGATCAGAATTTTTTCTTTTTTTTTTTTGCCCTGCTACATTGCCTTTCCTCCACCCCTTAGGAGGGTCTACTTGGGTATTATAGACCCCAGTCAGATTTTCCCAGACCAAACTGGTCTCCTCTCGGGAGGAAAGAGTCACCTGCGTCAGTTTTCCCTGATGGTGAGACCCAGCAGATTAAAGGGCTTTTCTATGAAGTCTGTGCACTTTGTGTTTTTCCTATCCTGCCCAGTATGCTTTTCTGCCTGTAGGTACCACCAGCATAAGGTGATGTGGTACCTTTAACTTCAGCAGACTCTCCCTTCTGGGGGCATGGTGAAGACAGAGGAGAGGTTGTAGGCTAGCTCTAATCGCTTTACCTTTCCAGACCCTTGGGTCTGAATTCCCTGAGGGAGGGATTCCATCTGAGCTACGTCCCACTCCTCTCCTGGGGAAGGCACAGGCTCCAGACATGCTCTCAAAGAAGCTGAATTCTGCCTATGCCTCGGGCAGTGGAGCTGGAGAAACCTTGTAGCTGCATCCAAACATTAATGAAGCTGTAGAAACACAGCCACAAAAGAGTAAAAGAAAAGTCCTTTTCAGAGCAGGACCCCATTCCTCAGATTTACCAATCAAGAGCTTAAGTTGGTGTGTTGCTATGTGTTATCTCCAGGTCCTATGTGCCTCCTCCTTTCCTGCAGGGCCTAGACCTTTTCAGATCCAAAAAAACCTCTGTTTTTTTTTTTCTTTTTTCTTTTTCTGTCAGTCCTATCCCCTCTGCACCAGGGCAAAAACCAACGACCTCCACTTTAACTCAAGGTTCAGCTGAGCTGGGGGCCTATTTTTAGTAGTTAGAATTTGTTAATTAATTCCATAATTGGAGTTTGGTTGCAGTCAGCCCCTGCATGCTAGTAAAGTCCCTTTCCTTTCTCCTCTGGGAAGCAGCCTCTGGGGGAAGAGTCCGGCTACCATGGCTCAGAGAGCTCACGGTTCTGGGGGCCTTGCAGCTGGTCCAGCTAATCCAGACTGGGTTACGCTGTGTGTCCAGTCACTGACTCGGCCCCAGCAGTTGTTCTGTACTGTTCCTGACTATGTCTTAGCTGCTCTGGAGGACGAACTAAATCACACAGCTCACTAAGCCACCATCTTGGCTCTGTCTCTAGAATTATTTTCTCATTTAATCCTCATAACAACCTTATGAGATTAGATCCTTATTGTCTTTATTTTAGAGATGAAGAAATGAGGCTTAGAATTAAGTATTAAATTAAAATTAAGTAATTTTTCAAAGTCACTCAGCTACTAAATGGGAGCCCAATTTATCTGATTCCAAAGCTTGTAAACTGTACCATTATAATATGCTCCCTACCAGATAATTTCAAGTTCAGGTCAACATATATTCATTGAGTACTCTCCATGTCCTGAGTTCTACACTTTCTACTCTGTTAGTTGAATTTGATGAAATTATTCTGACACTATAGGAGGATTCCAGACAGCAAACTCTCACTCGTGACATATGGGTTGACACCTCTGTGGTTGGCACCCTGAAATGTCCACAATTCCTGTTCTCCATTTTAGAACCCATAGATGTGCTCAAAGCTTGAAACATTTTCTAGATATTTTAACAGATCTACATTGTGTAGGAAATGAACAAATAGTTAATTGTTCATAAGGGTAATTTGTAAGTCAGGTGTGACTTGTGTTATGCAACATGCTCCCATCCTCTACCCAACCCCCACCCCAAACCATGCGTACACGGCACTTAGCACAATGAAAACATTTCAGTTTAATTTAATTGATAAACACTTTTTATAGATTGATTTTTTTTTTTAAATTGTTCTCAAGGATTTTTTCTTTTTTGCATGAGCAGGCACCAGGAACCGAACCCAGGTCTTCGGCATGGCAGGCAAGAACTCTGCCTGCTGATTCATGGATATTTTAAAGTATAAATTGGTTTCTGTTTATTTTTCTTAGTAATTTATTGACAGACCATGTTTAAATTTGACCTTGTCCTTCATAAAAAATGAATTTTGTTGTGACCTCCATCTCAAGGAACTTTGAACAAATTGAAGCAAGACACTTAACAGGTTGTCTTTGCCTTTTGATAGGCACAGTCATTGGCAGCATCTCTTTCAACCAGACAACTGTTGCGTATTTCTCGTCGCCTGTCACAATATCCCAATGAAAATCTGCATCGTGCTGTTAATAAAGCCTGCCTTTCCAGGTAACCTCATTCTCCTTTCTCATTGAATTAAAGTCTCTGCCTCTTTGCTAAAACAGTAACAGAAGTTTAATAATCTGGATGCTCAGGTCTGCAAAAATATTGATTTGAATTTTTAGTTATATCAGAAATTGTTCTGTTTTAAGAAATTATTAGGCCAGCAACAGCAGCAACTAAAATTTATTGTCTGTTTCCTGTGAGCCTTAAGCATTGCACTAACATCTTTCCATTTATCTTATTTAGACGTAACAATTTTACTAGATATTTTATGGGTGAGAAAACTTGAAAGTAAGTTACTGAAGCCACACAGTAGTAAATAATGAAGTTGGGATTTGAATTCTGGTTCATGTGACTTCTGAGCCAGAACTCTTTAAGCATATTGCATTTATTACTGTCCAAATTTACAGGCACTTTCCCTGCTTAATACGTGCTGCCCTCTTGCCCAAATGTAACAAAAGTAACTTCTCTTCACTCTACACTAATATTTTCATACCAATTGGTAAGATATTACAAAACATTGGTGTGTTGCTTTGCTAAAGCTGCCAGAATGCAATATATCAGAAATGGATTGGCTTTTATAAAAGGGATTTATAAAGTTGCAAGTTACTATTCTAAGGCCATGAAAATGTCCAAATTAAGGCACCAGTAAGAACATACCTTCACTGAAGAAAGGCTGATTCCAGGGTTTTTCTGTCACAGGGGAAGGCACTTGGCAATGTCAGAGTTGCCGAGCTTCTGAATTCAGAAGGTTCTCTCAGCAACTTCTGCATCCCCAGATGTGTGTTTCTGAGCTTTCTCCAGAATGTTCCTCTCTTAAAGGACTCTAGTAAGCTAATTAAGACTTACCTTGAATAGGTAGAGTTACATGTCCATCTAACCAAAAGGCCCCACTCACAGTTCAGTGGGTTGTATTTCTGTGGAAACAACCTAATCAAAATATTCTACCCGAACAATAGGTCTACCCCCACAAGATTGGATAAGGATTAAAAGAACTTGACTTTTCTAGGTTAGATAACAGTTTCAAACAAGCACATTTGGCTTATAGGATTTTCAAACAGGATTACTTTTGCATGATAATAAGAAAAGATTAATCACGTGGTTCCTCTAGGTCCAGAGATTTCTTTTAGATTATTTTCAGGTGATCTTGGAATTCATTTTATAGTAGCTTTGCCTGTTATCCATTCATTCCTTGATAAAGAAGAGGAATTTAAAGAGAATTTACTTTTAATTTAGTAGAATCTACAATTGTCCTCTCTAATCCTTTTAGTTAGTGGGCAATTAATCTTAGAAAATTATGTTCTCTGTGTTGTGATTTGAATTTGTTCTAGCTACAGTATAAATATCAAAAATGAGGTTCCTCTCCAGTGTCTTCATGATAAATCTCTGAATACTTAATTCCTATAAGAAATAATACAATTTTAGTTCCATTATTCTTTTAAGTAGAAACATTAGACTTCCAAATGAAAATTAGAAAAATAAATGCTTCAATTGCTCATATTTCAGTTTTAAACTGAAGAAAATATAGACAGAGAGATGGCTTCATTACCTACCTCCAATTTTTTCTAAGCTAGAACTTGGTTACAGATGTGAGTTCATAGACATAGTCATTGCTCAGCAATGCAGGCAGTTTGGGAACTTAAGGGAAACTAATACTTTGGTTATATTAGACTGAAGTAATCACATATGAAGTATTCTACAGACTGTTAGATATGCCCTGAATCAACTCTGAACTCCCTTTATTAAATAAATAAATAAATAAATAAATAAAATAATGAGAGATTATCTAAAAAATAACCAACAGTGATCAAAGTTGGAAAACAAATATAGAGAAACACTTAAGCATCTGAGAATATTGGAAGCTGTCAAAATACATATGTATTTATCAACTAGTTCAGATATGCAGCCTGTTAGAAAATATGAAAACAATTTAGAATTATCCCAAGAATATGAAGAAGATTCAACAATACTGTTATTTGAATTCATTGTATTAATATGTTGGTGAGAAAAAGTTATCTTTTTATTAAATGATAAAATCCAATAACCAAACCTAAACACAAAATGAAACAAAGCAAAAAACATTTGTAAGCTATTAATATTTTTGTTAACCAGAAATGGAAGGGAAATTCTTTAATAGAATAAAACTTATAACAAACATATTCTTATGGTGAAACAATTGGGGAATTTCCTTTAGAAGTAGAAATAAAACATGAATGTTAACCTGTTTGCACTTCTCACCAGTGCATTTGCTCCAAATTGTATTATTAGGTACATTAAAAATCCAAAGAAAAACATTATTGGAACAAATAGAGTTCAGTGAAGTTACTGATGCATCAAAATCAATGACGCTCCAATATTCTGGTATCAAACAATGAGGAAATGTCCATGGAAGGGAAGACCCAATATTGTAAAGCTGTTTTTTCTCCCTCTACATTGATTATATAAATGTAATTGATCAGAACTCCATCAGGTTTTCAGTGTATTTGATAAGCTAATATCAAAATTGGCACAGACATATAAAGAACCAATAAAAAGGAGATTGTAAAGAAGTTTAAGTAGAGTGCGCATATTCTATCAGGTTTCAAGATCCATTTTTAAGCTGTATTCATTTTAACAGTGTGTATTGGTCCAAGGAAAGATAAGTAGACTATTAGAATAGACAATAGATCCCAGAAACAGGCCCATATATATGTGGGAACTTAGTATGTGTTAGAAGCAGCATTATAAATCATTGTGAGGATATATAGACTCGTCAATAATTGGTTAAAATTTAAATTTTCTACTTTATCTCAAAGCAAAAATAAAAATTCATAATTAAAAATGATAATTTTTCTAGATTTATGTATATTCCCTAAATTTGTCAAAAAGAAAAAAATTTAAATAGATTAGTAACTCTCTAAATTATAAGCTGCAAACTGGGAAAAATGTTTTTTACAAGATTTTTAATCAAGAAATGACCAGTATCCAGAGACTGAAAGTACTATAAATTAATAAGGAAAAGGAAGGCAAAAATGAATAAACTTGCATAGAAAGATTAATCCAAATGACCCATAAACTCTTGAGATGGTGCTCAACCTAATTATTGATTAGGGAAATGAAATTTAAAACAATAATCACTTGCTATTTCATTCTCATCAGACTTACAAAAAATTTAACTTTTTTGTGAGTGGAAGGAAATGAAATGAAATTTCATCACTGCTGTTGGGATAAATGTTTCTTCACTGTGGGGTTGATCTCACAGAATTTTTACACCTGTATATGTTAATACCCCATCTTCTGACAAGTCTCCTTTTTGATATCTACCTCATATGGGTTTAAATATGTATACAACAAAGTATGGACCACAGTGTTCATTGTATCATTATTTTTAATAATGAAATATTGGAAATAACATTAAGTTCCTTCAGTAGAGAATGAATATATAAATTTGTATTAAACATAATATTGAGTGAAAAAATCAAATTTCAAAAGGATATTTAGTGTGGATGGTATTTATATAAAATGTTAAATACAAAAATAGTGCTATGTATTAACTCATATATATTTACATAACAATAGAAAAATACAAGAAAGATAGCAATTTCAATATAACAGGTGCCTCTAGAGATAGTTACAAATCAAAGGCTTAATATTTTTTGTAATTTTCTGTATTCTTGAAATTTTCATAGTTAAAAAATGGTTAGTTAAAAAAAATTATTTTTATTTTTTTCTCTATATTATCATTTTATTTCTTTTTCTGATGTCTTGCTATTTCTTTTTCTAAATCGATGCAAATGTACTAAGAAATGATGATCATACATCTATGTGATGATATTAAGAATTACTGATTGCATATGTAGAATGGAATGATTTCTAAATGTTGTGTTAGTTAATCTTTTTTTTTAATTAATAATAAAAAAAAACTGTTACTTATAAGATGGGAGTTCTTGGAACATGGAGACCAGATTTTTATTCATCTTTTCATTCTAAGCATTTAGTATATTGCCTGTTGAAGTTTAGTTGCTCATTTGTTGAATTAGTTCATTAATATCTGCTATGCATGATCAGTTGCATAAGATAGAACATAGCATAAATGTCAAATATTTATCAAAAAAAAAGAGGTCCCACCCAGCAGTGGGTCTGTCCCCATAAGACTGGATTAGAAGAACATGGCTTTTCTGGGGGACATAACAGTTTAAAAAAAAAAATGGAAAAACAAATAAATGCTTATTTTTCATAGCAGTATTTCACTGTATGAAATGGCCAGCTGATTTTTCCAGAGTTATCGTTATCAGCTGATCACAGTAAAACTAATTTTATCATTACCCCATGACCCTTTGTAAACAGAAGTGAATAGTAAAACAGCTATCTTGTTTATGCATGATATGTTGCCATTCGCAAGCTATAGAGTCAAAGCCTTTATACTGACCTTTACAAGATGATGCAATGGAAGGCAGGAACAAACAATTACTGGTGCATAAAGTGTTTTGTTTCCATATGGGCTCATTCCCATGAATCAATGAAAAGAAATAAAATTTTATGGAATATTTTAACACAAAAATCCACATAATTTGCATTCATGAAATATTTTATTAAATATGCAAAATCAAAAGAAATTCCCTAGCCTAAATTTATTAAATGTTAAATGTATCAAATAGACTTGTTTTAATTTAAATTTTTAAATATTATTAAATTTAAATCTAAATATTTAAATATTATTCATTTTTTTGTTTTTGCTACTCAATTTCAGAATGAAACATTTCTTCATCTTTAAGAATGACTCTAAGCACCTCACCCGCATAACTAATAATATGTACATCAATTTTGAGTTAGATGCATAATTTATTTTCTAGATATTTGAATCCCTAAGGGGCCAGAGGAAAGAAAAGTTAGATTAGGACATTTTTTTGTTAATTTGCATTCCAAAATATTATATATAAAGAATTAGAGAATTCCTATAAATAGCAGTTCTACTCCAAGTATTTTGCATTTCATTAACTTATATACTTCCAGAAAATCTTAACATGATGATCCTTTAGCATAGAAATTTTAGGCAGATGTATATGAATTTAATCAGAAGTGAAGATGTTAGCTCTGAAATTTAGGTTATGAAAAAATTATTCCATTCACCAAAAACTCCATTTGCTTACCACTTTTCTTTTCAGAAATTCCCTTGTAGCATAAAATAAATAATATCTAAATAAGATTTCCACTCTATTTAAACTATTAATCTAATTAACTTGAAATAAGCACAAGCCTGGTAGTACTAATCATGCGCAATTTTATATGATCATCGTAGATGTGAATTGTCCTGAAGAATGATTTTGCATGCAGTAAAGACTATTCAGGAATTTCTTTTTAGTTTTAAAAACTGATATTCAATATTTTAAGTCTGTAATTTCCAAAATCTAGACCTTCTCTAGGCTATTCTGTTTATTCAGCAGTCATTAATTTTATATATTCTGTTTATTCAGCAGTCATTATTTTATACTTCAGATCTCTGAATTAACAAGCAAAACCATCCTGAGAAATGAAATAACTTACAAATATAACAAATTAAGTTTTTAAATGGATGAACCTTAGTTTATCTTAAATATTATAATACTGTGTATAAATTTAAGGTTTCAACTTAAAATCATAAGTATAATTAATTATTCAATTACACATTGTAAATATAGGTCAAAAGGCTGCCTGACATCTCTGAGTACCTTGGTCATTCTCTCTCTTCTTACTGTCACCCCTTCTCCCACTGCTGTTCACTTGGGAGCATCCCCTGTTCTTATTCTATCTTTTTATGCTACTGTCCTTATTTTATTCTTTAATATAAATATTCTGCTCCGCTCCTGTAATAAAGACATAATTATTTGTGCTAGCCTAGACTAACTACTTCTGTTCTGAGGTTTTTAAATGTGGTTGAATCTTTCTTTAGTTTTTTTTATTGACTCAATGGGACTAGAGATTTTCCAATAACCTATTTTTTGGTAGTTAATAATGATGGAGATAATGATGATAAAAGAAGATATATATACTTTATATGTATACTTTAAAAATTTGAAGCAGGATATGTACTTGCATTGGTTATAGGTAGGTTAGAAACAGTGATATTTCAATAATTTATTCACATATTTTACCAAAGGCCAGTAAAGGAGAGAAAAAAACAAATAGAAAATAGCAGTGAGTGGTGGGAAGGAAGCAGTTAACTAATCTCTTGAAATCTAGGAAGAAAATGAAGTGACCACATACCAAGTGATATGCTCCATTCTCCTTCTCATTTGTTGGGTGGTCCAATAGCCTTTAGAATATAGATTCTAGATGTAAATATATTTCAACCTTCATGCCATCTCTGATTATTTTATAGTACTGACTGGGTTTAAGATTGAGAATAACTCTGAAGGATGTTTGAGTCCAGCGAGAGAATGCCATAGTGGTCAGCAATTCCTGGCACTGCCATTGAAAAGGAAGCTTACTTGGTATATTTGCTGTCTTCTACAGGCTTTGGTGAGCAACCTTGAAAGTACCAGTATAGAAACAGTGTGAGGATGCCTTGACAAACTGTATAGATGTCAGGGGACAGTAAACAAAGCTTGGAAATGGCTGTTTTCAATAGAGGAGGTCTGATAGGAAATAATGGAGATGCAGCTATAGAGCCTGTTATTCACAGGCTGGGCTCTGATGGAAGAGATAGTTGTGAGAGGCAGGTAGATCAGGGTGCCAAGATAGGAGTTCAGGAAACAAGGCAAGAACCCAGTAACTGGATCTGAGAGGTAAGGTGAGGGCATGTTCATGAACAAGAATCCAATGAGTGACAACAGGTCAAAGATGACAGCAGAAAGTCTGACAGGATGCTGAGCTAATAAGCCCTGGTCTACAATTATTTAATTTCCCCTCCACCATAGCCTAGGGCCAAAATGAGGCAGTAGGTTAGAGATAGTTGTTGTCAGATGTGTGGGTTGAAATATTATAGGTAAGGGAAATCTATCAGAACTTCACATTCTCATCTGTTTGCCTTCTGGTTCACGTCACCTCTCATTGGTTAGAGCTTATTATTGGATAAGCTTCGAGCTTATTATTGACCTTATCAGAGCTGTGAAAGGAACCATTGCCAAAAATCGAGGGCTGTGGAAAGCCTAAATTAGAAGTGGTAAATTCTTGGTACGTTTATTTGGAACATTATAGCATATTGTGGTTAATTTATAGTAGTATTTCAGAAGTAGCTATGGATTAAAAATCATTTTTTCTGACTTTTTGGGGATCATAAATTCCAGGTATCAACTTTTCTTTGCATGGTTAGGAAACTGTATTTCCTGTTCCAAGTACTTGATGTTCAAAGAATCTATTTGTAGTTGGAGAATGCTCTGTTACTTAGCAAATTGTTATTTTGGTAATGTACACAGTTGTCAAATTGGGTTACCACAGGTATTTTTTTTTGAAGATGCTTGCAGCGTTGGGGTAGTCTTAAACATTCTATTTTCAAGGTCAGTTATTGATTCTGTCCTAAAACCACCTTAAACTGCAGATAAATATGCTGTTTTAATCTTTCCTTTTTTAGAAGGTATCTTTGATTTTGACAGATTGTTTCCAGAAGAGATTAAAATGGGGCTGTATTTGACAAGGAAAAACTAAACTGGATAATCTTAATTCCATTCAATAATTTGTGTTAGGAAGCAAAGAATGACTCATTAATCTAGCCTTACTAAATTCAGTTAAGTCAATTTGGGGCAGGCTAAAGTGTTGTTTTATCTATAAGCAAGTTAAATACATAAACAGGATTTATGGGGTATATTAAAACCACTTAAGAACACAAAGTATTTTAAGTGTAATTCTGAAGAATATTGTGTATAAATGAGTACTGCTAATTGCAAATGAGTTTTATTTTTTATTAAAGGAGATTTAACAATCATATTTATATAGAATTTGAAGCTTCTATTTATTATAAAACTATGTATAATTTGGATTTCACAGGAAATAATTGGTTGAAATTTTAAGGATGTCTGTATGGATTAACAGATTTTTCAGAATCACAGAAAGTTCTGACATCATCATTCCATTTTTTTCTTCAGATTTTTACCTACTCTTGCAAGCTCAGCATTAGAAAAAAATCTGGCAGATGCTGCAATAGAAATGGCTACTGATGATAGTCTGGCGCCAGAACTGAAGGATTTCAGCTGTAAGTGTTTATTTCTTTTTAAATGAAATAATATTTATCAAATATATGATACTGCTTATTGTTTTAACTTCAATAAAATACATTTTTGTTGTACATGCATTCTTCAACTGGAGTACCTGCGCTTTTATGTTTTATCTTGGGTTGAAAAAATGGATCTCTTAATTAAAAAGAAAAACATTTGAAAAGCACTTCAAGTTACCCTATAAAATACTTGCTAGTAGCACATATTGGATACAAAGCGCTTCCTCCCGAGACACATTTGACATTTACATATTAAAGTCCCTGAGAATTCCTACTATACATAAACTTATATAATTTTGTTTTTCTTTATGTTTTCTAAATGCACTTCAAAATACAATCTAGAATTCTGTTTTCATTGCATAGCTTTTACATTTTGAGAGTCACCAGTGTCCTATGAGACACTTTTTGGCAACTGTTCTAGGTGATACTAAAATAGCATTTAGAGTACCAGGTCATGCTTTCATATTCCCTCCGTTTCCACTTGTTGTCTTTTATGGTGTTTTTCTTCTTAGTAGACTCAACTATAATTTTGAGTTGTGGGGAGATTTATTGCTTCCTACAAAAATTTCCTATTCTTCAGTTAGAACACAGTGAAACCTTTTCTCTATTTTGTGAGGCATTTACCATTTTTATCCAAATATCCAAAGTATGTTAACTCTTTAAAGGGGACTATCATGGTTCTCTTTGTAGTAGATGTTGTTCGTAGTTGGAGCTACACTGAGATAAGCATTTGGTAGGGAGGAAAGAAGCTATCTGTTTTAGAGTATGGATCTGAGTATAAATGTGCAGATTCATGTGTTATTTGACTAATTCTATTACAATATTCTAAGAAAGACTGCCATGCAGAATATAGATTGTTCAGTGTGGGAAAAGGCTAGTGTTAGCAGTGCCCATCTAAACCTTGTTTAGGACATGAGGAAAATAAGTTGAGACTTTTGATGCATCTGATTCCATTAAGACCATCCTTTTAATTCACCCTCCTTGTTGAGAGTCCATATTCACCAAGCAACCTTAGCAACCTTCTGATGAGGATTTGGCTTCTCATTCCCATCTCACTTCAAATAATAATATGCTGATTATGGCAACTAGTGTATCATACAGTCTTTATGAAGTTGCAGTTTCATTACAATGTAATATGTTGCAATTCTGCTTTTATATACCAGCCTTTAGTATTCTCCTAAGAGATAGATTTGCCCTCAGTTTTGGATGACAAAATAGATTTTGAGCCTATCAGGCTGAGGAACTTAATGAATTTGTCAAAATAATGCCATCCTGTTGGATTTCTTGGGAGATGACTAACCAGTTGTCTAAAAATATGCTCACATCACCATTCACTCTGTGCATTTCCTTTTTTTAGTTTGAAAGTTGATAGTACATTTTTGTTGAGTAATTGACATTGCCCTAAGGCTCTAAATCTGCTGAATGAGTAAATGATATTAGAGGCTGTTTAAACCTAATATTGTGTGTCTTCTCAGCACACAATAAATAGTAAATTCACTGCCACATTCCTGCTCTTTCCCTTCACAGTTTTATATTGGGTCTATTTTAGGGGCCTGATTTTAGTAAATAAATAGTAAGTTCCCAGCATGACAGCTCATGGTTTTCCTTCCCTATAGAACTTATGAATAAAAGGAAAATGGCAAGGATCTCTTGGAAGGAGATACTATTAAGCTCTACTGTGCTTTGGCACGTAATGTGCAGCACTCAGCACTGATTAACAGGGTAAGAATTTAATTATTTTTAGCTCAAAATTGTTCATGGTACTCCATAGATGCAAATGCTGCTTTTCCCCCTTGTCTTTCAAAATGCTTTAGCACAAATAAACAAAAAAAGGAAAAAAGTCTTTAGCACAAAAATAGCGTTCTAGTAGAGAAACAAACTGCAATTTTCTTATTTAAAGCAGGTTAGAAAAAAAAAGGAGTAGGTGAATTGTTTAAGGGATTGTGTTGTGCTAGGGTATTTCCACAGGATGGAATATTATTTGGAGTCAAAGGATGGAACACCCCTCACATGTTTTTTGTTCTGTTTTGTTTTGTTTTTTTTTTTTTTATTAATTAAAAAAAGAATTAACAAAACAATTAGAAATCATTCCAATCTACATGTACAATCAGTAATTCTTAATAACATCACATAGTTGCATATTCATCATTTCTTAGTACATTTGCATCGATTTAGAAAAAGAAATAAAAAGACAACAGAATAAGAATTAAAACAATAATAGAAAGAAAAAAAACAAAAAAAACAAAAACAAAAAACCTATACCTCACATGTAGCTTCATTCAGTGTTTTAACATAATTGCATTACAATTGGGTAGTATTGTGCTGTCCATTTCTGAGTTTTTATATCCAGTCCCGTTGTACAGTCTGTATCCCTTCATCTCCAATTATCCCTTCTCTTTTTTTTTTTTTTTTTAATTAACGGAAAAAAAGAAATTAACCCAACATTTAGAGATCATACCATTCTACACATGCAATCATTAATTCTTAACATCATCACATAGATGCATGATCATCATTTCTTAGTACATTTGCATTGGTTTAGAAGAACTAGCAACATAACTGAAAAAGATATAGAATGTTAATATAGAGAAAAAAATAAAAGTAGTAATAGTAAAATCAAAACAAAACAACACAAAACAAAACAAAAACCTATAGCTCAGATGCAGCTTCATTCAGTGTTTTAACATGATTACTTTACAATTAGGTATTATTGTGCTGTCCATTTTTGAGTTTTTGTATCTAGTCCTGTTGCACAGTCTGTATCCCTTCAGCTTCAATTACCCATTGTCTTACCCTGTTTCTAACTCCTGCTGAACTCTGTTACCAATGACATATTTCAAGTTTATTCTCGAATGTCCGTTCACATCAGTGGGACCATACAGTATTTGTCCTTTAGTTTTGGCTGGATTCACTCAGCATAATATTCTCTAGGTCCATCCATGTTATTACATGGTTCATAAGTTTATCTTGTCTTAAAGCTGCATAATATTCCATCGTATGTATATACCACAGTTTGTTTAGCCACTCTTCTGTTGATGGAGATTTTGGCTGTTTCCATCTCTTTGCAATTGTAAATAATGCTGCTATAAACATTGGTGTGCAAATGTCCGTTTGTGTCTTTGCCCTTAAGTCCTTTGAGTAGATACCTAGCAATGGTATTGCTGGGTCGTATGGCAATTCTATATTCAGCTTTTTGAGGAACCGCCAAACTGCCTTCCACAGTGGTTGCACCCTTTGACATTCCCACCAACAGTGGATAAGTGTGCCTCTTTCTCCGCATCCTCTCCAGCACTTGTCATTTTCTGTTTTGTTGATAATGGCCATTCTGGTGGGTGTGAGATGATATCTCATTGTGGTTTTGATTTGCATTTCTCTAATGGCCAGGGACATTGAGCATCTCTTCATGTGCCTCTTGGCCATCCGTATTTCCTCTTCTGAGAGGTGTCTGTTCAAGTCTTTTTCCCATTTTGTAATTGGGTTGGCTGTCTTTTTGTTGTTGAGATGAACAATCTCTTTATAAATTCTGGATACTAGACCTTTATCTGATATATCATTTCCAAATATTGTCTCCCATTGTGAAGGCTGTCTTTCTACTTTCTTGATGAAGTTCTTTGATGCACAAAAGTGTTTAATTTTGAGGAGTTCCCATTTATTTATTTCCTTCTTCAGTGCTCTTGCTTTAGGTTTAAGGTCCATAAAACCGCCTCCAGTTGTAAGATCCATAAGATATCTCCCAACATTTTCCTCTAACTGTTTTATGGTCTTAGACCTAATGTTTAGATCTTTGATCCATTTTGAGTTAACTTTTGTATAGGGTGTGAGAGATGGGTCTTCTTTCATTCTTTTGCATATGGATATCCAGTTCTCTAGGCACCATTTATTGAAGAGACTGCTCTGTCCCAGGTGAGTTGGCTTGACTGCCTTATCAAAGATCAAATGTCCATAGATGAGAGGGTCTATATCTGAGCACTCTATTCGATTCCATTGGTCGATATATCTATCTTTATGCCAATACCATGCTGTTTTGACCACTGTGGCTTCATAATATGCCTTAAAGTCAGGCAGCGCGAGACCTCCAGCTTCGTTTTTTTTCCTCAAGATGTTTTTAGCAATTCGGGGCACCCTGCCCTTCCAGATAAGTTTGCTTATTGGTTTTTCTATTTCTGAAAAATAAGTTGTTGGGATTTTGATTGGTATTGCATTGAATCTGTAAATCAATTTAGGTAGGATTGACATCTTAACTATATTTAGTCTTCCAATCCATGAACACGGTATGCCCTTCCATCTATTTAGGTCTTCTGTGATTTCTTTTAGCAGTTTTTTGTAGTTTTCTTTATATAGGTTTTTTGTCTGTTTAGTTAAATTTATTCCTAGGTATTTTATTCTTTTAGTTGCAATTGTAAATGGGATTCGTTTCTTGATTTCCCCCTCAGCTTGTTCATTACTAGTGTATAGAAATGCTACAGATTTTTGAATGTTGATCTTGTAACCTGCTACTTTGCTGTACTCATTTATTAGCTCTAGTAGTTTTGTTGTGGATTTTTCCGGGTTTTTGACGTATAGTATCATATCGTCTGCAAACAGTGATAGTTTTACTTCTTCCTTTCCAATTTTGATGCCTTGTATTTCTTTTTCTTGTCTAATTGCTCTGGCTAGAACCTCCAACACAATGTTGAATAATAGTGGTGATAGTGGACATCCTTGTCTTGTTCCTGATCTTAGGGGGAAAGTTTTCAATTTTTCCCCATTGAGGATGATATTAGCTGTGGGTTTTTCATATATTCCCTCTATCATTTTAAGGAAGTTCCCTTGTATTCCTATCTTTTGAAGTGTTTTCAACAGGAAAGGATGTTGAATCTTGTCGAATGCCTTCTCTGCATCAATTGAGATGATCATGTGATTTTTCTGCTTTGATTTGTTGATATGGTGTATTACATTAATTGATTTTCTTATGTTGAACCATCCTTGCATACCTGGGATGAATCCTACTTGGTCATGATGTATAATTCTTTTAATGTGTTGTTGGATACGATTTGCTAGAATTTTATTGAGGATTTTTGCTTCTGTATTCATTAGAGAGATTGGTCTGTAGTTTTCTTTTTTTGTAATATCTTTGCCTGGTTTTGGTATGAGGGTGATGTTGGCTTCATAGAATGAATTAGGTAGTTTTCCCTCCACTTCGATTTTTTTGAAGAGTTTGAAGAGAATTGGTACTAATTCTTTCTGGAACGTTTGGTAGAATTCACATGTGAAGCCATCTGGTCCTGGACTTTTCTTTTTAGGAAGCTTTTGAATGACTAATTCAATTTCTTTACTTGTGATTGGTTTGTTGAGGTCATCTATGTCTTCTTGAGTCAAAGTTGGTTGTTCATGTCTTTCCAGGAACCCGTCCATTTCCTCTAAATTGTTGTATTTATTAGCGTAAAGTTGTTCATAGTATCCTGTTATTACCTCCTTTATTTCTGTGAGGTCAGTAGTTATGTCTCCTCTTCCATTTCTGATCTTATTTATTTGCATCCTCTCTCTTCTTCTTTTTGTCAATCTTGCTAAGGGCCCATCAATCTTATTGATTTTCTCATAGAACCAACTTCTGGCCTTATTGATTTTCTCTATTGTTTTCATGTTTTCAATTTCCTTTATTTGTGCTCCAATCTTTGTTATTTCTTTCCTTTTGCTTGCTTTGGGGTTAGCTTGCTGTTCTTTCTCCAGTTCTTCCAAATGGATAGTTAATTCCTGAATTTTTGCCTTTTCTTCTTTTCTGATATAGGCATCTAGAGCAATAAATTTCCCTCTTAGCACTGCCTTTGCTGCGTCCCATAAGTTTTGATATGTTGTGTTTTCATTTTCATTCGCCTCGAGGTATTTGCTAATTTCCCTTGCAATTTCTTCTTTGACCCAGTCGTTGTTTAGGAGTGTGTTGTTGAGCCTCCGCGTATTTGTGAATTTTCTGGCACTCTGCCTATTATTGATTTCCAACATCATTCCTTTATGGTCCGAAAAAGTGTTGTGTAAGATTTCAATCTTTTTAAATTTGTTAAGACTTGCTTTGTGACCCAGCATATGGTCTATCTTTGAGAATGATCCATGAGCACTTGAGAAAAAGGTGTATCCTGCTGTTGTGGGATGTAATGTCCTATAAATGTCTATTAAGTCTAGTTCATTTATAGTAATATTCAGATTCTCTATTTCTTTGTTGATCCTCTGTCTAGATGTTCTGTCCCTTGATGAGAGTGGTGAGTTGAAGTCTCCAACTATTATGGTATATGAGTCTATTTCCCTTTTCAATGTTTGCAGTATATTCCTCACGTATTTTGGGGCATTCTGATTCGGTGCGTAAATATTTATGATTGTTATGTCTTCTTGTTTAATTGTTCCTTTTATTAGTATATAGTGTCCTTTGTCTCTTTTAACTGTTTTACATTTGAAGTCTAATTTGTTGGATATTAGTATAGCCACTCCTGCTCTTTTCTGGTTGTTATTTGCATGAAATATCTTTTCCCAACCTTTCACTTTCAACCTATGTTTATCTTTGGGTCTAAGATGTGTTTCCTGTAGACAGCATATAGAAGGATCCTGTTTTTTAATCCATTCTGCCAATCTATGTCTTTTGATTGGGGAATTCAGTCCATTGACATTTAGTGTTATTACTGTTTGGATAATATTTTCCTCTAACATTTTGCCTTTTGTATTATATATATCATATCTGATTTTCCTTCTTTCTACACTCTTTTCCATATCTCTCTCTTCTGTCTTTTTGTATCTGACTCTAGTGCTCCCTTTAGTATTTCTTGCAGAGCTGGTCTCTTGGTCACAAATTCTTTCAGTGACTTTTTGTCTGAGAATGTTTTAATTTCTCCCTCATTTTTGAAGGATAATTTTGCTGGATATAGGAGTCTTGGTTGGCAGTTTTTCTCTTTTAGTATTTTAAATATATCATCCCACTGTCTTCTAGCTTCCATGGTTTCTGCTGAGAAATCTACACAAAATCTTATTGGGTTTCCCTTGTATGTAATGGATTGTTTTTCTCTTGCTGCTTTCAAGATCCTCTCTTTCTCTTTGACCTCTGACATTCTAACTAGTAAGTGTCTTGGAGAACGCCTAATTGGGTCTAATCTCTTTGGGGTGTGCTGCACTTCTTGGATCTGTAATTTTAGGTCTTTCATAAGAGTTGGGAAATTTTCAGTGATAATTTCTTCCATTAGTTTTTTTCCTCCTTTTCCCTTCTCTTCTCCTTCTGGGACACCCACAACACGTATATTTGTGCGGTTCATATTGTCCTTGAGTTCCCTGATACCCTGTTCAAATTTTTCCATTCTTTTCCCTATAGTTTCTGTTTCTTTTTGGAATTCAGATGTTCCATCCTCCAAATCACTAATTCTATCTTCTGTCTCTTTAAATCTATCATTGTAGCTATCCATTATTTTTTCTATGTTTGCTACTTTATCCTTCACTTCCATAAGTTCTGCGATTTGTTTTTTCAGTTTTTCTATTTCTTCTTTATGTTCAGCCCATGTCCTCTTCATGTCCTCCCTCAATTTATCGATTTCATTTTTGAAGAGGTTTTCCATTTCTGTTCGTATATTCAGCATTAGTTGTCTCAGCTCTTGTGTCTCATTTGAGCTATTGGTTTGTTCCTTTGACTGAGCCATATTCTCAATCTTTTGAGCGTGGACAGTTATCTTCTGCTGCTGGCGTCTGGGCATTTATTCAGATTTCTCTTGGTGTTGGACCCAGCAAAGTTGTAATATTTTTCTGTGAAATCTCTGGGTTCTGTTTTTCTTATCCTGCCCAGTAGGTGGCGCTCGTGGCACCCGTTTGTCTGCGGGTCCCACCAGTAAAAGGTGCTGTGGGACCTTAAACTTTGGAAAACTCTCGCCGTCCTGGGGGTTCGCTAGCCGAAACGGCTTGAGCCGGCCCGGGGTCCGAACGCAGGGAGGGTTGCTGGTCGCCGCAGCCAGGGAAAGAGCCCGTCCGAATTTCCTAGTCGGCCCTGGGCAACAAGCGTGGCGGGAGGGCGCCAGCGGCAGCGGCCCGCCCGAGAGAGTGCACGTTCCCCGGGAGTCACGGGTTTGGAAGGGGCCTCCCCCACCCGTCACCGTTCTCCGCGGCCTGGGGGTTTCCGATCCAATTCTCTCAGTTGGTCCGGGGGCTGCGCGTGGTGTGGGCGCCAGCCATCTTTGTTTCAGGGGACCGCCTCTCCAATTCTCCCAGCCGGCCCGGGAAGGGGGAAGGGAGTAACTCCGGCCGCTTGCCACCCCGCCCGGTAAGGCCCGCGCGCCTCGGCGATCTCACCCGAGCTGCTTCTCTCAGCCAGCCAGCCGTTCCAGGATGGGGTACGCTGTCTTTTTTATCTCTGTTGTGGCTTTGGGCGCTTTCTGTATCGTTTCTACTCCCCTAGTAGGTGTCCTGGAGAAGAAACTAAGATCCGCGCGTCTTACTAAGCCGCCATCTTCCAGGAAGTCCCTGTTTTGTTTTTTAATATAAAACAACTCTTTCAGGGAAAACTGGTCTTTCCAATTTGCACATAGATTATTTGGCAGACTGGTTGAAATATCTTGTACTATTTTTGCTTAATAGAAATGGAAAACCAAAAGAAGTCATATTTCCAAGACTGTTAACACCTTCTCAAATTTCCATAATACAATTTCTGTAGAAAAACGTGAGTTTTATTTTTCTTACTGATAATTATTTTATAGCTCCATCTTACAGGTAGGTCCTCAATATCTAAAAGCGCACAAGAGTCCCACCTTGCAAAGCATTTTCTTAAGATTTTTTTTGCATTTACCAGTGGTGTCATTCATAATGCTTTGATGTCTATAAATTGTCCTTAGGCTTTTGTGTTTGTAACCATGAGAGAATCTATCTTTTATTTTCCTATCAACCGTTTATTTTCTTTCTTCAAGAAAGATTTTGTCAGTTCTTAAGTGTGCAGCACCCTGCTAATTTGCATGGCATTTAAAGTTGGATATTATTGCTGTTATTTAGGTGGTAGATAAAATATGGTCAATTTTGAAGCTATGATGGGGGGAGGGGAAATGTGTGGTTGAATATCTTTGGAAAAAAAATCATTCCACTAAGCAATTGTTTTGAATTCTACCCATACTAACTGGGTGATTTTAAGCAAATTAATTCATTTGTGTCTGTGGTGGATTGAATTATGTACTCAGTTTGGACATTTTCTTGCTCTTGGTCCACCTTCTGGTAGGTGTGGCCCTATTGTAAATAAGATCTTTTTAAGACATTACTTCAGTTAAGATGTAGCCCAATGGGATAAGGTTGGACTTTAAGCTGGATTATTGGAATCCTTTATAAAAAGAGTGAAGGTCAGATGGGGAGAGAAAGCCACAGGGGAAGAAATGAGCTGACCCTGGAGGAGAAAGAAGAAGACACTACCATGTGCATTGCTGTGTTATAGAAAAGCCAAGGAGAAATGATCACTGGCAGCCAGCCCCAAAATGCTACAGTCTTTGGGAATAAAGCCTCTAGAGTCCTGATACCTCAATTTTGGACTTTTCCTAGCCTCAAAAACTGTGAGCCAAAAATTTCCTGTTGCTTAAGCCAACCCATTATATGGTATTTGTTTTAACAGCTGGGAGACCAAAACAATTTTTGGTTTGGTATTAGAGAATGGGGTTCCACCATGACAAATACTTAAAAATGTGGAAATGACTTTGGAATTGGGTATAATGGTTAGAGGTTGGGAGAATTGTGAGGTGCTTAGTAGAAAAAGCCTGGTTTACTATGAAGAGACTATTGGTAGAAATAAGGATGTTCAAGGTACTTCCAATGAAGCCTTAGAAGAAAATAATGAATGTAATATTGGAAAATGGAACAAAGGCAGTTCTTGTTATAAAGTGGCAGAGAACTTGGCAATAATGTGTTTTGATATTGAATAAGGCAGACCTTGCAAGTGGTGAACTTCAATATTTAGCAGAAGAGATTTCTAAGCTAAGTATGGGAGGTAAAATTGGTTTCTCCTTGCAGCCTATAGTTAACGAGAGAAGAAAGAGATAAACTGAGGATTTATGCACATAGAAACCAGTAATTGATGATTTGGAAGATTGTCACCCCATCCAGATAGTGTGCTTTACGACTAGGGACAGACCTCCCTGGGCTTCTGGAAAGTGAGTCTCCAGCAAACATGGCTTCATGTGAAGGTTCAGCTGAACAACCCTTTGCTTAAGAGGTTGCGCCCGAATGTGGATCCAGTCAGACATCTCAGAGAAAGTCAGGATTTGAAGTGTTATATTGGAAGGATCTATGGAAGTTTCTGTTGTCTGATGGTTTGGACCCACCTGAACTGAATTCAAAGCCAACAAAGTTTGTAAAAAATTTGTATGAGTAAAACTACTGCCAGCCAAGAATAAAAGGGATGGAAAAAGGATGAATTGAAGGAAGAGTGACTTTAAGAGGTGGAACCTTGGAAAGCAGGCTCACAGAAAGGTGTATTCACTCTTGTGCTTGCAGGGAGCAGTCCATCTGCCCTAGGGCTTGGGGGCGGGGGGTGGGCCTTGCACCCTCTTCTTCAGGGAGAGTGCTGTAGCTCCGGTGCTCAGAGATGGGGGTCCTTTTCCCTGCA
This sequence comes from Tamandua tetradactyla, assembly GCF_023851605.1. Lineage (NCBI taxonomy): Eukaryota > Metazoa > Chordata > Mammalia > Pilosa > Myrmecophagidae > Tamandua > Tamandua tetradactyla. The sequence continues at coordinate 117,497,059 of NC_135330.1, forward strand.
TTCACAGAATGTCTGGCTGCCAATCTAATGCTTGAAGAGCCTATATCTAGTGTTTGCAGAGAGCCCAGTTGCCATTCCAATGCTCAGAGAGAGTGAGGACTTTACCCCAGGATTTGGGGAGAGCATGGCTGTTGCACAAGCACTTGGAAGGGGTGGGGCTGCTATACCATTAGACCCAGAATTCAAAGAATTGATTCATAGATGACTCTCAGACTTCGAGATCTAATGAAGTTATCCCTGCTGGGTTCAGACTTGTTTGGGAGCACTGACCCCTGTTTGCCTTCTAATTTCTCCCATCTTGATCTGGAACATTTGTCCTCTGCCTTTCCCACCATTATATAATGGAAGCAGATGACTTATTTCTAGGTTTTACGGATTGATCAGACAGAGGAATTTTGTCCCAGGATGGAACACATCCATAGCTGATTTTGAGACTTTGTGCATATAACATTGTTCTAAAATGGCTTAGTGCTTCTTGGATGTTGTGATGGAATGAATTTATTTTACACATAGGAAGACCATGTGGTCAGCATTCTAGTGGGTGTGTATATATTGTAAATAAGATCCCTTCAAGATATTATTTCAGTTAAGGTGTATCTCAGCTGTCTCAGGTTGGGTTTAAATTTGGATTACTGGAATCCTTTATAGTAACGAAAGAGGTCTGGGTTTGATTGGCTCGTCTCTATTTTTGACTAGAACTTGTAGTTTCCAGTGGATGGGTCCTAAAAATTTATATTCTCTGAATGTGTATTTGGCTTATATATTTGTTACTGGCCAAATACACTTATGAAGGTGGCTTAACTGAGTACTATTTTTTTCCCCTCAATTTTATCTATATGCTGTTTGCTATATATATTGCTTTAAATAAAATTTATTACATTTTGGAACTTTTAATGCTGACGTGCAGCTAGAGTATTTTATTAACATCTGCAAGCATATTTTTTCAAATGTTAAGTGAAAAATCATTGAACAGCACCTGAAATATTACAGATGCCATATTGTATTCAGTGTTTGGAGGACTTAACTTCTCTGGGACAGTGGTGTAAGTAATTATCTGTCCTATGTGAAATGCTTAGGTGAAGTTTCAGCTGGATCTCTAAGGATTGGAGCTGTTAGTGCACCGATCTACAATGCCCATGAGAAAATGAAAGTGCCTGATGTTCTGTTCTATGACAACATACAGGTAAGACCATTGCTCATGTTAATGGACAAATCTTCATTTACATTATGGTGAATTCACCAGACATTATCAACTAGCCACTAAGACACAGAAGTGGGTGTGTGCCCAGAAAGCTTTATTGTAGATAATCACTTTAATTTGAGAATTTAAGAATTTTTCTGGAGAAAATTACCCATTTTATATTTTCTTTTCCAGATTTTCTGCCATGTAGTTATATATTTGTTATAATAAAAAACATACTTAATTTTTTCCTGTAATTCTTGGTCATTAATCTGCATGCAAATAATTTTACAAATGATATTAGAAGATCTTTATCTCCACTATACTAAAAAAGATAGGAAAATTCAGGTAAAATTTCTTTTTTATTTGCCACTCCCAATCTTATTTGTTGTCCAATAAGTTCCATAATTTATATCCCTAAATCATATTAACGAATTAGAAATCATCTAAGTAAATTCTTCTTTCTCAATAAAAATTGTGTTTATACATTTTGCAATCTGTCAAAACTACAAATATTCTCTATGGTATAGCCAGAGGTATAATCTTATTTTGATTTTTTTTACTCTATCATCACTTAACTGATATAAGTTTTTTCTCCCAAAGCATTAATATTCTTGCATGAACAGTAGACAAAGAATAGAAAATAAATGTACTTATAAGGTACAAAGGAGAAAAAAATCTTACCAATGAAATAAACAGAAACATAATTGTAAATAAGATATATTATTTACAAGCTTTGATGATATCATGCTCTGCACATGCAGTGGAAAGGAATAAAGAAATAATCATCAGGAAACTTAGTTGCGACAATCTGAAGAACGCCGTGGGAGTGAAGGTTGAAAAGACTCCACAGCACATAAGAATGTAGGAGATTCCGTGGGAGGGAGGACCATTGTTCCCTTGAACACAGTGTCTGGTTGCCATGGTGTCTGTGACATAGCAGCTGGGGCCACAGGGCTGCTGGGAACTTTATCCAGTGGCCCTGGGGGATTTTTTGTAATTTGTCTCCAAATGTACCTTCTCTTCTTAAAGCATTTTGAATTAATCATTAATGGAGAAACTTTATCTACTTTGAGGGGCAGAAGCTTGATTAAATTTGCTTTTGTTGTATTGTTGCTACTTTCTTTTATGTAGTACTTCAACTTTGAAGCAAGTCTTTAGTGCCTCTTGCAGATTTAGATGTTCCTGTACCATCTTTTTTTCTATATGCTGTTGTCCTCTGATCACACTTCGTTGAAACTGATCTTTAAGTCTTTTCCTTCACCACTAAGCCTTGTATTTTATTTATTTTATATCCCCAGCAAATAGTACAGTTCCTGGCACATAATGATTGCTGAGTAAATCTTTTGAGTGAAGTAATGAAAAGATGAATAAGATTTTGCCGATTGTTATTCAGAAGATTAGCTCATTAAATCTTTCATTAGAGAATATTGCACCTGTAGCAAAGAGCAGGAGAAATTGGAGGAGAGAGAGATTAATAGCCTCTTAATATCCCTAAGGAATTTTATATCTGAAAGCATTTTAAAAATACCTACCATGTGCCAAACCTTGTCTTCAGGCATTGGAATATTATATGCATGCACACACAACCATACACATATCTACACACGTGCATAAGCAGTTCCAGGGCTCAAGTTGCTTAAGGGGAGACAGCCAAGTAAGTGCACATGGTTACTACACAGGGTGACAAAAGTATGCGTATGTATCTATGGTAGCTTGTTGAGGTGATGGTCTTCAATTGGAATGATCATGGAAAATGAGTTAACAGGCAAAGATGGGATAGTATGTCAGGCAGACAGACTGCATTTACAAAAATGTGATATGTGAGACCATGGCTCATTTAGGGAGCTACATTTAATTGATTATTACTGCCACAGAGTTGAGGTTGCAAATAGGAGAGTGTCATGAAATAAGGCTGGTAAGTTAGAAAAGATTCAGATAATCTGGGAATTTGAGTTTTCTTCAGAAGACATGAGGAAACCATTAAAAGATTTAATCAAACTTTCATTTTTGCTAATTTACATTCACTCTTTAAGTTTGTACATAAGTTAGAACCAAGAAAAATAGAGAGACTAGTTAGGAGGGTATTGTCTTAGTCCAGGTGAAAGTTACAAAAGATCTGAACTAAGGCGGTAACAGTGGGAATAGATTTGAAAGAGCACATTGCAGGGCTAGTTAGGAGATAGGATCAGAGGACTTCTATGCTAGATAAAAGACAGAGATTTTTCTCTGAAGAAGCTCACAGTCTGGTGGGAATACCAGAAGTGTAAATAGGAAATTGTATTATATCTCATGACTGGTACACAGAGAAGAGAAGAAAAGTGGTAAGAGATGAGGCTGAGACTAGCTCAAGAAGACTGAGGAGTGAGTAATTTCGGTTTCTAAGGTTAGCATAGAGTCATTTAAGGAATTTTGAGAAAAGAAGTGACATGATTTTGAGCAAAGAAGTTACTGTGTCAGAATTGTGGAGAACACATTGGCTCAGGGAGATGCTGAAGGTATAGAAACTAAATACTGATAAAAATCTAGGTCAGAGATGATAAAAACCTAAATCAAAGCTGTGAGGACATAAAGAATAGATGTAGTTGAATGTTTGGTAGTTTAATTGCTAAAGTTGGTATTCAATTAGAGCTTTGTAGTGGAGGAATGAGGTCAACAGGAACAGGATGATATCAGGGGTTTGTGCAGAAACTAGAAAAAGGATATTATTAATTGGGGTAAAAGATACAGAATTAAGAATGAAGTTGAGGAGAGAATAATAAGCCACATTTGAGATATGCTGTGTTTGAGGAGCCTGGGGAATAACTAAGTGGTTCAGTAGTCACTCAGAAATATGGAGTTGAATTTCTCATGTCATTTTGGGAAGACAAAAGTTCTTCTGTTGAAGATCAGTACAAAGTTGGGAGTTGAAGCCATGAGATGAATGAGATGGTTTAGGTAGAGCCAGCAGAGGTGGCTCTTTGAGTCGTGATGTGCAAGCATCCAACTCTGCATACAACCCTCACGCGCCTCAGGTGGATGCCCATGTACAGGTAGAAAACAGCTACTCTGCCCTGTACTGTGTGCCCCAAAGGAAAGCATGGAAAATGGTATAAGGGCAAAGAAGGACATGTTGGGAAAATGAATATTTAAAGAATTGCTACAACATGAAAAGCCAGCTAAGAGGACTATGATGAGAAATTGTTTGAGAGGTAGGAAGGAATCAGGAGAAACAGACAACTGAGGGGAGAATTTTAAGAAATTGTCTGCAGTGCTAATTGGGCAAAGAAGTTAAGAGTAGAATTAGGTTGGTGACTTTAGCCTTAGCTAATGTTTGTGGATGTGAATAATTTAGTTAAATGTAATGAGGGCATTAAGCAGGACATGAAGGTAGTAAACAAGTTAAGAATAGCAATATATTTTGGGTTTTCTGGATTGACATTGCTTTTTTACTTGGCTATGCTGGTGTTCATTCCAACATTTCTGTCTGTTCCTCTTGTAGATAAGCCCATTCATTACTGTAAGAACTTAAAATTATCTAGAGGTTGACACTGATTTTTAGTGATTACATCTTAGAAAGAAGAGGGTTCCAGATGATTTATCACCAGAACTCAGATTAAACAATATTCTAGGATTCTCTTTTATTTAGAGTAGTCATACATTTTAGGTTGCTTAAGATGTCCCTGTATACTTGTTATCCCAACATTAGCATTAATACTATCTCTTTTTATGCTTAAGTTCCAAAATATATAATAGTTTGATATGATCAGCCTACTTAAAGGTATATGTGAAAGCATTTCAAAATATAAAAACTACCAAGGCAAACATCAAGAAATATTCGTCTGTTGTTAAAGGAGGGAATAAACTTTCCCAGTTTTCTTTCCAAGGAAGAAACTCTGTGCGCTGGTTTGAAAGGATGTATGTCCCCTAGAAAAGCCATGTTTTAATCAAAATCCTATTTTGTAAAAGCAGAATAATCCCTATTCAATACTATATGTTTGAAACTGTAATAAAATCATCTCACTGAAGATGTGATTTAGTCAAGAGTGGTTGTTAAGTTGTATTAGGTGACAACATGTCTCCACCCATTGGGGTGGGTCTTCATAAGTCTGGAGTCCTATAAAGAGGAAATATTATGGAGAATAAGAGATTCAGAGAGAGCAGAGCAGAACGACATAGCCATGAGAAGCAGAGTCCACCAGCCAGCGACCTTTGGAGATGAAGAAGGAAAATGCCTCCCAGGGAGCTTCATGCAACAGGAAGCCAGGAGAAGAAGCTAGCAGATGATGCCGTGTTTGCCATGTGCCCTTCCAGATGAGAGAGGAACCCTGACCATGTTCACCATGTGCCCTTCCAGATGGGAGAGAAACTCTGACTGTGTTCACCATGTGCCCTTCCACTTGAAAGAGAAACCATGAACTTCATTGGCCTTTTTGAACCAAGGTATCTGTCCCTGGATGGATGCCTTAGATTGGACATTTCTATAAATTTGTTTTAATTGGGACATTTTCTTGGCCTTAGAACTATAAACTAGCAACTCATTAAATTCCCCCTTTTAAAAGTCATTCCATTTCTGGTATATTGCATTCTGGCAGCTAGCAAACTAGAACACTCTGAAAGAAAATATCGGTAAATATAACAAGTAAAAGGAAGAAACTCTATGTGTCAAAAAACAAAAATAACGTATCCCCCACCATAAACCAAGTTAAAAAAAAAAAAAAAGCAAGTGACAAAGTAGAAAAATATTTGCAGCGTATATTCCATGCTATGCTGGTTTGAAAGGATGTATGTCCCCTAGAAAAGCCATGTTTTAATCCTAATCCCATTTTGTAAAGGCAACCATTTCTTCTAATCCCTATTCAGCATTGTATGTTTGAAATTGTAATTAGATCATTTCCCTGGAGATGTGATGTAATCGAGAGTGGTTGTTAAGCTGGATTAGGTAACGATATGTCTCTATCCATTCGGGTGGGTCTTGATTTGTTTCTGAAGTCCTATAAAAGAGGAAACATTTTGGAGAATTAGAGATTCAAACAGAACAGAGCCGAACGACATATAGCCACGAGAAGCAGAGTCCACCAGCCAGTGACCTGTGGAGATAAAGAAGGAAAATGCCTCCCGGGGAGCTTTATGAAACAGGAAGCCAGGAGAAGAAGCTAGCAGATGATGCTGTGTTCACCATGTGCCTTTCCAGATGAAAGAGAAACCGTGAACTTCATCGGCCTTTTTGAACCAAAGTATCTTTCCCTGGATGGATGCCTTTGATTGGACATTTCTGTAGACTTGTTTTAATTGGGACATTTTCTCAGGCTTAGAACTGTAAACTAGCAACTTATTAAATTCCCCTTTTTAAAAGCCATTCTATTTCTGGTGTATTGCATTCTGGCAGCTAGCAAACTAGAACACATGCATAGGATTAATTTTCTTGACATTATTTTTTTTAATTTACAGAATGGAAAGAAGAGGAACATGTGACTTTTTTTAACAAAGGGCAAAAAACATTAGGGAATTAATTTTAGGAATTGGAAATAAATCTAAAGATTTATTTTTATTTATTTATTTATCCATACTTTTTATTCATTTGTCCATACCCTGGATATAAGGAGCATCAGGCACAAGGTTTTTTCACAATCACACAGTCACATTGTAAACATTGTATCTTTATACAATTGTCTTCAAGAATTTACTCCACTGGGTGTGCTGATTGCTTTATACTTTGTAATAGAAAAGAATTGGAAATAGCCTAAATGTTATATGGGTTTAATTAAATAAATAATGGAATATTTTTAAAAAATACTATGTAGTTATTTAAAGCATGGTTTAGGAAAAAAGAGTAATGTTTCCTGTACGTGAAGAACAGATGTAAATGGTGTTTGGGAACTGGTGAGTTATAGCCTTAGATATTTAGATCCAATTTATATTCAGAATAAGTAAAATTTTTATTTATGATCTGGATAGAGAAGATTTCTCTAAGGGCAGAACTGTTCTTTCATATGATTAATTATTTTAAAGCTTTTAAAGTGCTGATGTTGGATTTGCTAGGAAATAAAAAAAATAGCAGATATGTGAATTGTTGTTATTTGATTATAAAATTATAAAGACAAAATAGCATAGAAATCATTTTACACTATACAATTTTACCATTATTCAAGTAATCTTGACCATTAGAAATAAGCAAAAAAAATTTTTAAAGTGTGCTTTTGAAGTTTATCCTTTAATGTGAATATTTAGAATTTTCAGTTACTAACAGTCATTACTGGTATATAATAAAAGGTTTAAACTGCCCTCCTCCGAAATTCAAAGGAAAAGAAATCCCTTTTGTCATTTTTTAAAAAGGAAGGAAATTTAGTAAGTTCATTACTTCTGAGGCCTCTGTTGATTTGATCCAGAAAACCAAGAGAAAGTAATGGGGATGTTAACTGTGCTGGGATTTAGGTCCACCCCACCCCCACCTCCCGCTACCCAGGATGATCCTTCTGGCCTATGTGCAAATGTCCTATTTTTTAAGCTACAGAAGTTTTCTCTGTGACTATTGTAAATAACTTTAATCTTGTTCTATTATATTGTGTTGAAATTTGAATAAAATGTGAAAGGTAAATAATATACTTTTAATACTAAAGCTATACACACCTTTGAAGAAGAACAAGTCAACATAAAATGTTCCATGGAAATCTCCAAATATTTGAGAAAGTCTTTGCATATTTATGTTAGCCAATGTTAAGATATTATATTAAATTATAAGCCAATCCTCCATAGATTAATAGCTGAAAAATATTCAAATTGATTTATAAAACTCTTTGAAATATTTGTCATAGGCTTAGTTTTTCTCAGGTGAACTATTTCAAGTTTCCAGTATCAGTGACCTATTGGTTATATAACTTAAAACCACAGCATTGATTTTTTAAATTAAATTGACTGTTGTCTGTCATAACAGATGTTTTATTTTCCTCAAAGCTGTCTTTATAGTTACTTTCTTATTTCACCTTAATTGTGTGAAACACAATTAACCTCTAGTTCTTTTTTCTTTAGCACATGATTGTGATGGAAGATATGCTCAAAGACTTCCTTCTTGGAGAACACTTACTATTGGTTGGCAACCAGGTGAGTAATAGCTGGAACCCAGATTAATGAATAAAATGATAGGAACACTTTAAAGGAATAAGTTTCTTCTCCCTATTGGAATACGTTTTTGGAAATGATTTTATGTTCCAATTAAATAACTGGTTTAATTAAAAGAAGAGGGTCTTCTACCTTCTAAACTTTAGAATTTGGGGTTTAAATCATCCCTCACACCCATTCAATCACCCATCAAGTCTTGTCCATTCTACCCTCTATGTCTACATTTTTTTCCCATGACTGTCACCCTAGCCCAGCTTACCAGCAGCTGGATCACAGCACTGGATATGTAACATAGCTCACCCCCCAACCTTACACCCACTCTGATCCACTCTCCACTCTGCAGCCAGAGGGATGCTTGTGAAACTAAAATCTGATTGCCTTTTTTTTTTGTCTTAAATTGGCTCTGCATCACCCCTAATATATAGTCTAAGTCTTGTGGCTTATAGTGTACTGTATGATCCAGCTGCATCTCTAGCTCTAATTGTAGCTTCCCTTTTTTCTCTCACTTTGTTAGCTTGTGCCTCCCTGACCCTTTCTTCGGTTTCTTATCTTCTCTCTGGTTCTTGGTGCATGTTCTTCCTTCTGCATGGAGAAATCCCTAGTCCTTTCCTACCTCCTTTCCCTAACTGCTGGAAGAGGGGCCTTCCCTTGTCTCTGGTCCAGTTAGGTTTTCCCTGTGAATACACCCCTCCATCTCTTTTCATCACACCCGTCTTTTTCTCTTGTAATTACTTACTGAATGCCTCTTCCCATCTTGTCTGTATGCTCCTTGAGGCCAGGAACTACACTTTTCTTGCTCATCTCTGTATTGTCACTTCCTAGCGCAGTACTAGCTACACAGTAGATGTCCAATTTATATTAATGGAGGGAATGATGGGCAGTTTATATTTAGAGGTTTCTGGTAATTTTCCTCAATTGAATTATCAGACCTATAGCAAGCAGCAACTGTGTTTCTTATGTTTTTGTTTTTTAATTGATCTTAAATTAAGGGTAAAAAGTTGTTAGATGGAGTTTGGTCTCCATCTTTTTTTTTTATATAACTTACAAAAACAATATATATTCAGTTCCTTTCAAACTGTTTTCAAAAGCTGATTTCTCTGTTTAGATCTGAACAACATTCTATGATTAGATATTATTTTTTTTGAGGAGACTGTCCTTTGCCCTTGAGTTGTCTTGGTGCCTTTGTTGAAAATCAATTGACTGTAAGTGTAAGGATTTCTACAGTCTTGTTTCTGCTCCAGTAATCCACCTATGTATCTTTACATCAGTACCACACTGTTGCTGCTTTTCTGAAAACAATCCAAAGTGTGTAGTCACTGGTTCACAGTGTCATCGCACAGCTGTGCATTTGTGTATACAATTCCATGATCAATTTTGAAACATTTTCATTACTCCAGAAAGTCAATAAAAATAAAAAAGATAACTTAAATCTTCCCATACTCTTATTTCCCCCAATATTTACTCATAGTATTTGTGTAGTACATTTGTGACTATTGATGAAAGACTACTAAAATATTACTGTTAATTATAGTCCATAGTCTTCAATAGTCCCTTTTTCCCATAAACTCCTCTATTATTAATTCCTTCTAATAGTACCATACATTTGTTCTAGTTCTTGAAAGAACTTTTTAATATTTGTATGTTCATCACAGGTATTATCCATCATAAGGTTCATTGTGTTATCCATTCCCATGTTTTAATTTTCAGCTTCCTTCTGGTGATATACATGACTTTAAATTTCCCCTTTCCACCACATTCACAGACCATTCAGCACTGTTAATTATTCTCACAATGTGCTACCATCACTTGTGTCCATTTCCTAACATTTTAAATTCAACTTAGTTAAACATTCTGCACATATTAAGCAACCAATCCCCATTCTTCAACCTCATTCTATTATCTGGTAACCTATATTCTATATTTTATGTCTATAAGTTTACATACTATAATTAGTTCATACCAGTGAGATCATACAATATTTGTCCTTTTGTGTCTCATTTTTTTCACTTAACATAATGTCCCCAAAGTTCTTACATGTTGTCACATACTTCAGGATTTCATTCCTTCTTTACTGCTGATTAATATTCCATTGTATGTATATACCACATTTTGTTTATCTACTCATTTGTTGAAGGGCACTGGACTGGGTGCCGATTTGAAAGTGTTGTATACCCCAACAAAGCCATGTCCTTTAGTCCTGATTCAGTACTGTAGGATGGAAACCCTTTTAATTAGATTGTCTCCATGCATATGCAGTGCTCCCAGTTGTGGTTGGGCCTTTTGATAAGATTATCTCCACAAAGATGTGGTGTGCCCAATTGTGGGTGTGACCTTTTGGTTGGATGGAAACGTGACTTCTCTCAATTAGGGCGAGTCTTGATTAATTCATTGAAGTCCTTTAAAAGAGGAGACATTTTAGAGAAAGCTCAGGGCTGATGCAGATGCTTGGCAAACTGTTGCTTCAGAGCTTACAGAGTTGACACGAGACCCAGATGCTTGGAGATGCAGGGTCCAGCAGACATTGCCGAATACCTTCCGATGAGATGCTAAGCAAGCCAGAACCCAGAGTTGTGTCCTGGAGTTGCTAAGTGAAGGCCCACAGACTCCAAGTAAGAAGTCCCCACAGGAAACAGAAGCTAAAAGCAGTGGAGCCCAGGCAGGAGTAAGGAACCCAGTTACCTTCCCAGCTGACAGGTAGGTATTGCAGATGGCATTGGCCTTTCTTGACCTCTTGCTGGTGCCTTAGTTTGTACAATTTCTTGGCACCAGAACTGTAAACTTGTACCTTATTAAATTCCCTTTTTAAAAGTCATTCCACTTCTGGCATATTGCATTCTTGCAGCTTAACAAACGAATACAGGTTGTTTATATCTTTTGGCAATTGTGAATAATGCTAACTGTGAATATCGGTGTGCAGATGTCTGTTCACATTCTTGTTTTCAGATCTTATGGGTATATCCTGAGTAGTGGGATTGCTATGTCATAAGGCAACTCTATACTTAGCTTCCTGAGGAACCACCAAAACATACTCCACAACAGTTGTACCATTTTACATTCCCACCAGCAGTGAATAAGTGTTCCAATTTCTGTATGTATACACCAACACTTGTAGTTTTCTGTTTTTTTAATAGCAGCCATTCTTAAATGTGTGAGATGAAATTTCATTGTGGTTTTGATTTGTATTTCCCTAATAGCTAGTGATGCTGAGCATCTTTTCAGGTGCTTTTTATCCAACTGTATTTCCTCTTTGGAAAAATATGTGTTCATGTCTGTGTTAGTTTGCAAGCTGCTGGAATGCAATATACCAGAACTAGGACAGCTTTTTAAAAAGTGAATTTAATAAGTTGCAAGTTTACAGTTCTAAGCCTATAAAATTGTCCAAACTAAGGCCTCTAGGGAAAGATACCTTAATTCAAGGAAAGTCAGTGTGTCAGGAACACCTCTGTCAGCCAGGTAGTCACGTGGCTGGCATCTGTTGGTCCTTTTCTCCTGGGCTCCGTTGCTTTCAGCCTCTGTTCCTGTGGAGGCTCCTCACTTTACTTATGCAGGGATGGCCTTCATCTGTTGGCTTCCCTTAGATCTCTCCAGGTTCTGGCTTGCTTAACATCCCATGGTGACATCTGCTGGACTCCAAGGATCTCCAAACATCCGTGTCTCAATTCTCCAAGTTTCGGCGTCTGAGTTAGCTCTGCTCTGAAGTTTCTCTCGGCTCTGTTGTTTCTGTCAGCTCTGAAGTTTAGTGTTTCTTCCTTTAAAGGATGCCAGTAAACTAATCAAGACTCACCTAGAATGGATAGAGTCACATGTCCATCTAATCAAGGTCACACCCACAATTGGGTGTGTCACATCACTGCAGAGAAAATCTAATTACGTTTCTAACATACAGTACTGTCTCAGAATTAAAAGAAACAGCTGCCTCCACAAGATTGAATCAGGATCAAAGCATTGCTTTTCTGGGATACATAATATTTTCAAACCGGCACAATGTCTTTTTGCCTTTTTTTTTTTTTTTTTTTTGTATGCTGTATAGCAGGGTCACATTTCATTCTTTTTCCGTGTGAATATCCCACTGTTGCAGCACCATTTATTGAATTTTTTTTTTTTTTTTTTTTTTTAAGGAAAGACAGAGAGAAGGAAGGAAGGATAGAAGGAAGGAAGGAAGGAAGAAAGGGAAACATTTTTAAACATTTTCTTGTTTTATTGTATTCTGTTTCTCCGTTTTTGTTACATGGGCTGGGGCCGGGAATCGAACCGAGGTCCTCCGGCACAGCAGGCAAGCACTTTGCCCGCTGAGCCACCGCGGCCCGCCATTTATTGAATTTTTGTTTGTTTATTTGTTTTGTTTGCTTTTTTGTTTTTGGGAAGTGCATGGACTGGGAATTGAACCTGGGTCTCCCATATGGCAGGCTAGAGTTCTACCACTGAACTACCCTCACATCCCTTTCTTGCCTAATTTTTGTTTGTGTTGTTTGTCTTTTTATTGTTGACTTGTAGGATTTCTTATAGAGTCAAAATATCAGACTCTTATTAGATGTGCTGCTTCCAAATATTATCTCCCATTGAGTCAGTTGCCTTTTCACCCTTTGACAAAATTATTTGAAGCGCTGAATTTTTGATGTTGAGGAGTTCCCATTTATCTGTTTTTCTTTTGTTGCTTGTCCTTTGGGTATAAAGTCTAAGAAACTGCCACCTATCACTGGAGATGTTTCTCAGTATTTTCTTCTAGGAGTTTTATGGTATTGGTTCTTATATTTAGGTCTTCGATCCATTCTGGGTCAATTTTTTAATAGGGTATGAGATAGGGATCCTCTTTCATTCTTTCTGTTATGGATGTCCAGTTTTCCCAACACCCTTTATGGAAGAGACTGTCCTGTCCCATTTGGGTGTGCCTGGGAGTCTTAAGAAAAATCAGTTGACCATTGATCTGAAGATCTATTTCTGAAGTCTCAATTTGATTCCATTTCTCAATATGTCTGTCTTTATGCCAGTGCCATGCTGTTTCGACCACTGTTGTTTTATAATATGCTTTAAAGTCAGGAAGTGTGATACCTCCCACTTTATTCTTCTTTTTCAAGATGTTTTTAGCTATTCAAGATCCCTAACCCTTCAAAAAATATTGGTAATTAGCTTTCCTACTTCTGCAAAATATTCTGTTGGAATTTTGATTGGGATTGCATTGAATCTGTAGATCAACTTGGGTGAAATTGACATCTTAACAACATTTAGCCTTCCAGTCCAAGAATTCAAATATCTTTCCATTTATTCAAGTCTTTGATTTCTTTTAGCAGTTTTTTTGTAGTTTTCTGTGTACAAGTCATTTACCTCTTTGCTTAGGTATATTCCCAGATATTGGATTCTTTTATTTGCTGTTATAAATGAAATTTTTTTCCTGATTACTCCTGATAACTCATTACCTCTGTATAGAAACCCCATTGATTTTTTTTATTGCACTAGATTTTATTTTATTTATTTGCTTACTTATTCGTAATGAAGAAAGGATGGAATCAGTAGAAGGTCCAGAGAAGGGTGAAGGTGAAGGGATTCAGAGGCTCAGAAGGAGTAGTGGGATATACTTGGCTGGATAATGGAGGGTGTGGCTGTCAGTTCATTTATTTTTGTCTCTCCCCCTGTCTTCCAGGCTCATCTCAAAGCTCTTGAATGTAGGTCTTGAACTTTAGACTGGAGACTGTCTCAGTGCTCAGTTGTCTGAGGCAGTAGTGGGCTTCAGTTGATGGAGAACTAATTTCTTTTTAAAGAAATTTAGTGAGTCCTGGGGCATGGAGTCCATCTTTTATGGTAGAATGGAGTCCTTATTTTGTCATTCTACTACTTATGAAGGATTGAATTTTTATCAAAATTTGAGAAAAATAGAAATATCAGGGAATCCTGAGGTTAGGGAATCCTAGGCCTAGTGCCTTGCAGAGATTGATTCTTATTTTTCCTCTTTCTCCACTCATTTGACTTCATTTTAATTAGTTTAAATTTAAAAATTTATACTTGATTCAGTATTGAAAACTGTTATATATAGTCAAATAATATATGTGACTATATGTGAACACGTTTTTTCTTTTTTTAACCAGTTTTTATTATGAAATATAACATATATACAAAAAAGCAATAAATTTCAAACTGCATTGTAACTAGTAGTAGTAGAACTGATTTCAGAGTTTGGTATGGGTTACTGTTCCACAACTTTTTTTTAGGTTTTACCTTTTGCTGCTCCAAGACACTGGAGACTAAAAGAAATATCATTATAATGATTCACCAGTCATACTCATTTGTTAAATTCTATTTTCTCTGTTATAACTCTTCCTTCTCCTTTGATCCATCTCCCAATCTTTAGGGGTATTTGGACTCTGCCACTTCTAATTCTTTAGGGTTAACAGGAATGATTTTGGTTGAAGTTTGGCAAAGCGTGGTAATTAGCACTAAAATGTGACTTATAGAAGTCACATTTAGTCCAGGGCCATTAATGTTATTTCTAGATTTTGAGATGCTGTGCTATAACATGTATAACCTGGTATCTCCTTGGAACTTTGGCTACCTGTGTGACACCTAAGATTCAGAGGTGGAGTTGTAAGATTCACTTCCGTAAGAGTCACTTCCAGAATAGCTTTACTATTCTGGAAGCTAAAGCTTCCGTAAGAGTCACTTCCAGAATAGCATCTCAGCTCTATTTTAACTCTCTTAGCCAATAATACCTTATTTTATTACATTTCTTTTCTGCCTTTTGGTCAGGAAGGCATTGTTGATTCCATGGTGCCAGGGCCAGGTTCATCCCTGGTAATCATGTCCCATGTTGCCAGGGAGACTTTCACCCCTGGATGTCATGTCCCATGTAGGGGAGAGGATAATGATTTTCCTTTCAGAGTTGGGCTTTGAGAGAGAGAGAGGCCACATCTGAGCAATGAAAGAGGTTTTCTGGAAATAACTCTTAGGCATAACTATAGGTAGGCTTAATTTCTCTGCTACAGAAATAAGCTTCACAAGAGCATGCCTCAAGATCAAGGGCTTGGCCTATTGATTTAGGAGGCCTTAATATTTGAGACAGTATCAGAGGTTTCCTCAGTGGTAAAGCTTAATAGTTCCATATTTTTTCTCCTGTTCCTCAAGGGACTTTGCCAATACTTTTTAATTAATTGCACAACATACTCTAGGCTGTATCTGGTTATTACCTTAAGCTAAACAGAAATATGAGCCCTCACTCCCATTGTGAACTTCATGTGTTTGGGTTATTTAAATAAGCTACCCTAACAGGTTAAGTTAGGTTATGTGCTACAGAAAATTTAAGTTTTGGACAAAATAAATCTTTCATTCTTTTGGTCTCATACAGTAGGTGAAGTTCGAAAATACAGACTATGTCATCTTTATCCCTGTATTCTGATTCACCTTAATCCCAATCCTATATGCTTTGTTTTTATCTCTAATTGAAGCCTGATCTCTTTTTTTGTTTCTTTAATGGTTATTGTATGTAACAATGATGACTATGAGAGCTGCACAACTCCACCTCTGAATCTTAGGTGTCACACAGTTAGCCAAAGTTCCAAGGAGATACCAGGTTATACATGTTATAGCACAGCATCTCAAAATCTAGAAATAACATTAATGGCCCTGGATTAAATGTGACTTCTATAAGAGTTTACAATCTAGGCCCCAATTCTTATTTTATAAAAGAGACCATACAATATTTGTTCCCTTGGTACTGGCTTATTTTGTACCACGTATGTCCCCAAGGTTCATTCACATCATTACCTGCCTCATAAACTTAATTCCTTTCCTTAGCTGCACTATATTCCATCATATATGTATACCACAGTTCACTATTGTACTTCTCAATCAGTTTATCCTTCAGCTGCCTCCATCCATTGTACATCATGTTTAATGTCCAAAGTCAACAATCCCTGTTTCACATTATCTTCACTCAGTTGTACAATCATCAACACTCTTATTTTTAGACAATTTTCTTTGCTCCAAAGAGAAAAATAACCGAAAAATACACCCTCACCAAATAGATAGTCCAAACCTTCCCTTAATTCTTGTCCTTCTCCTCCAGTTGTATATCCAAATATACCGTTGCTATAGTACTGTTGATGTCTTCCTGTTAAATGTAGATCACAGCATGTAATAGTAATTTTACCCCATACCCATCTATTATTGACTCTTTGTATAAATACCGTTGAGTTTTATATGATGATCTTGTATCCTGCCACTTTGCTGAACTCTTTTGTTAGCTCAAGTCACTTTGTTGTCATTTTTCAGGATTCTCTGAATATAGGATCATGTCATCTGCAAATAGTGACAATTTTACTTCTTTCATTCCAATTTGCTGTTAATTTCTTTTTCTTGCCTAATTGCTCTAGCTAGACCTTCTAGCACAATATTGAATAGCAGTGATAACAGTGGGCTTCCTTGTCTTGTTCCTGATCTTAGAGGGAAGGCTTTCCATCTCTCACCACTGAGTATGATGTTGCCTGTGGGTTTTTCATATATGCCCTTATCATGTTAAGGAAGTTTCCTTCAATTCCTACTTTTTGAAGTGTTTTTATCATGAAGGGATGCTGAATTTTGTCAAATACCTTTTCTGCATCAATCAAGATGATATACATGGTTTTTCCTTTTTGATTTGCTATATTATATGAATTGATTGTCTAGTTTGAGCCACCCTTGCATTCCTGGGGTAAAACCCACTTGGTCATGGTGTATAGTTCTTTTAATATGCTGTTTAATTCAATTTGAAAGTATTTTGCTGTGAATTTTTGCATCTATTTGATTGGAGAGCTTGATCTGAAGTTTTCATTTCTTGAGGTTCAGTTTAGATATTAGGATAATGTTGGCTTCATAGAATGAATTAGGTAATGTTCTCTCTTCAGTTTTTTGGAGGAGTTTGAGCAGGAATGGTGTTAAATTTTCTTGGAATTCTGGGTCAAAGAAGCCATCTGTTCATGGGCTTTTCTTCAGTGGTAGGTTTTTGATGACTAATCCAGTCTCTTATGAGTGGTTTGTTGAGGTTTCTATTTCTTCTCCAATCAGTGTATGTTGTTCGTATGTTTCTAGAAAGTTGTCCATTTCATCTGAGTTGTCTAATTTTTTGGCATTCAGTTGTTCATGTAACCACTAGTGATCTTTTTTATTTCTTCAGGTCCATAGTAATGCCCTCCCTTTTGTTTCTGATTTATTTACAGGTTTTCTCTTTTCATCTTTGTCAGCCTAGGTATGAGTTTATCAATTTTATTGATCTTCTCAAAGAACCAAGTTTTGGTTTTATTGATTTTGTGTATTGTTTTTTTGCTCTCCATCTCATTAATTTCTGCTCTAATCTTTGTTATTTCTTTCCTTTTGCTTGCTTTGATTTTAGTTTGCTATTCTTTCGCCAGCATCTCCAGTTGTTCAGTTAGGTCATTGGTTTTAGCTCTTGGTTAGACTTTTGACTGCTTCCATTCAGAATGCATGAGGAAGTACAAAGTCACTGCCCATGTTTCTTGGCAAATGCAGAGCAAGTGCCCTACAGAGATGTGCTCAGCAAAGAACTGGTGTGAAGCTTATATGTTTTCTCCCTGTGCTTTCTTCAGAGTCCTAATTGTCTAGTTGGTCTTTTCCTTGAATACACACTTTTACACAAATATGCAGTAACCCAGTTCTTTCTTCAGTAACTCTGAAAGTGTCCTGCTTCATTTACCAAAAGTATTTCAGTACCTTTCTTATTGTTATGTACCTTCTCACCTTCACCTCTATTTCCATTTTGTAAAACAAAGCAATAAAAACAGAAAAAGACAAGCAAGTGAAGGTGCAAGTGGTAGGCTGTAGACTACTGACATGACTCTCATGGCGTTGTATTACTGGTATTTTCTACTCAAATGCAGTGACAGCCTTCTGTGAAAATGCCTATTTTAATCACATGATTTATTTTCAAAAGGCGAACCACTGGAAGCAGTTGATCTGGCTCCTTTCTTTCTCTTGCTATAAAATTAAATAAGGGCGGGCCACAGTGGCTCAGCAGGCAGAGTTCTCACCTGCCATGCCAGAGACCCGGTTTTATTGCTGGTGCCTGCTCATGCAAAAAAAACAAAATGTTAACCACTCAACAGAAGCCATTTAGTGAGACTTTGGGGATTAAATATTGATACTTTTGTGATAGTGGATTGGTAAAAATCATATAATAAATTGTAATGAATGCTCAGAAATTAAACTGCCTGTGTCTAAATACAGTCTACCCAGCCTTCTGTTTGCAAGCTGAAACTAGTCAAAATTTATGAAAAAAACTTTTCAGTGTTAAAATTCAGAAATGCTTTGGCAGATTGCTATCTTACCAGTGACAACTTTTACAATGATGAAATTAAAGGGAATGGCTGCTGATTTTGAGGTATCTAAACATTTATTGTTTTTATTAAACACAGTCCCCCTCTCCCTCCCAGGTATTACTTTTTCTAGGAATCTGTGATATTAGATAAGATTTTGCATTGACTGAAAGCTTATAAATGGTCCCATAATTCCCTCTTATAGCAAAATAAAGTAGCCCGCATTTTATTTTGGTGAAATAAAAATGAATTTTTTATCGTTTCTATTTTCTGCACAGCATGTAGACTTTCCAGTAAGTGATCAGAATTGCTGCCTTTCGGCCAAAAGGGGCAGAGTGCTTGAGGGTCACTCTATATCATGCTGTAAATTGTGGAGTCATACTAGTATGCTGTAACATTCGTTATTTTCTACCTGACTTACATAAAACATTATATATATCTTTCTTGCAATTAGAAGTTCCATGCTTTTTTTTTTTTAAATTGTAGCTTGACTCTTTTAGCTTTAGTACGAGACAAAAGGAGAAATGACTATTTAAATTCTACACAGTAATGTTTTTCTGCCCCAGTTCTACTCAAGAATAAGCTTCCTGCTTTCCCTCCTTCCCATACCTACTGTTCTTTTGACTTGTAGGGCCATATTCCATTTGATATACAAAATATTTACTGTGAAAATTTTGGCTTATAGAGTCAACCTATAGGTACATCATTTCTTTTTGTTTAACAAAGTCTCTAAGAATATATCAGTGTTTTTTGTATAAGAATATAGGAGTTTTGGAAGGCATATGAATTTTGTCAGCTATTTGAAAGAAACGAATATCATTAGGTAATGATTATGAGTTGGGCATCCGACCTCCAAAGCCCATCCATGCTTTTTTACCATACCATACTAGTTCTTGTTGTAACAGTAGTAGTGTAGCAGTAGTAGTAGTAGCAGACATATATTACAAATTTTGTTGAATGCTTATATTAGGCCAGGGATTGTGTTTCATATACAGAATTCAGAACATTTTGAAAATTTCTATTTTGAAAAATATATATTTTTTGTTTGCATGGGCAGGCACTGGGAATTGAACCTGGGTGTCTGGTATGGCAGGCGAGAATTCTGTAAAATATTTTTTATATATGCTATAACAAGTAGACAATATAATGAACTTAATCCAGTTTAAGCAATTTACTCATCACCCCATTTAAACAATTCTCAACATTTTGTCTATCTTGTTTCATCTATTCCCTCAATACTCTTTGAAAAACATTTTTGTGCATATAGTATCATTTAAAAATAGATACCTCAGTATCTACCTCTAAATAAATAAATCTAGTATTACATCTAACAAATTAACAGTAATCCCTTAATATTATCTGATAACCTTGTCTGTCTTCAGTTTTCCCTAATTATCTCAAAAATGTCATTTTACATTTAGTTTGTTCTTGTTAGAATCCACACAACACACAGTCATTATGTTTAGTTGGTGTGCCTCCCAGGTCTCTTTGAAAATGTACAAATATACACCCCTATTATTTTTATCCCAAGATATATCAATCCATTTTCATGAATTTAAGCATTTTATTTAGAATCATACCAATTTAATGAATTCCCATTAAGGACATTTTTTTCTAGAGTAAATGTCATTAAGCAATTTAATTCCTTGTTTAATTTACACATTGAAATTAAATCACATCCATTTTTTTCAGGCTAGAAATAACTGCTTTCTTTTCTGAGTTTTAATAACATTTAATTTTGACATCTTTTTTTCTTTTTGGCATGGGCAGGCACTGGGAATCAAACCTGGGTCTCCGGCATGGGATTTTGACATCTTTTATGCACTTAGGAAAATCAGTAAATGTTTACTTAGTACTACTAAGCATGACTCTATACTACATTGTTATTATATAAATCTTTGTACCTCATCCCGTCTATTAATTATAAACTTGTTGAGATTAGCAACTTAGTTTTACTTGTGGTATGAAGTCAGTAAATGTTTGTTGGATTATTTAATATTGTGATACTGTGAATATTTTTATTACCAAAATTAAAGAGTATGTGAATTTTGCTAATTAGTAATTTGAAATGAATCCTGAAAGATTACTACTGTGCACCATCAGAAATGTACCATGTTGCTATGCCAGCATAACTGTCTGTATCTCTAGAGGCACTGAATAATTTGTCCAGAAATTTTCTTGCCTGTGTCCCCAGCTGGTAGTGACAGCAGGGAATTTGATCACTAAGTGTGCCTTGCTTCTAGTAGCACCAGCAGTCTGAGAGTCCCAAGCTGTGAAATACTTGTTTTTAATCACATATTCATCTTTATTTTATATTATTTTTTGTTCCTGAGTTATCAAATTCTTTGCTAATTGTTTTGGTTTGCTAAATCTGCCAGAATGCAATATACCAGAAATGGATTGTCTTTTACAAAGGGAATTTAAGTTACACATTACAATTCTAAGGCATGGAAATGTCCAAATTAAAACATCAAGAAGATCTTCACTGCAGAAAGGCCAATTATGTCCAGGTTTTTCTGTCACATGGAAAGACACATGGCAATGTCTGCTGGCCTTTCTCTCCTGGGTTAGTTTCAAAAATGACTGTCTGGCTTCTGCTGAGGTATTTGTTTTCTTTCTTTCAAGCACCTGTGCTTTTCTACAAAACGTCTCTCTCTTAAAGAACTCCACTAAGCGGATTAAGACCCATCTTAAATGGGCAGGGTCACATCCCCATGGAAAAACCTAATCAAGAGGGCCCACCCAGCAATAGGTCTGCCCCTGTGGGACTGAATTTAAAGAATGTGGCTTTTCTGGAATTCATAACAGTTTCAAAGAAGCACGCTAGTAAAAGTGCCCAGTTACAGTCTAGAAATTCTTCACCATTCTGCCACATTTTTCTCTGCCAATTTAGTTTGTCCATTCATTGGTTATATTACAATAAATTCTTATATTACAGTAAATTAGTTTTAGAGACCAGCTAGTCTAACCCTGCTGTATTCAAATGAGCAAATAAAGCTCAAAGAATGGTAGAAACCTCCATCTGCAAAGGGATTAAACAGGGATCGAGTTCAGTCTCTTAACTCCTAGTCTAGTAGGAGAATTTCAGGCATCTTTAGCAAAAAATTGGAAGGTTTAGCATTTGACAGAAATTTTTAAGTTTTAAATAAGTAAAAAGAAGAAATGCAATTCATTTCCCCTGATTTACTGCAGTATCAATTTCTTTTGTTATTTTGACCACAGTGGTACGTGTTAATTGCATTCATAGCGGCTTTTCTACAAGGAAATTAGGACACTCTACAAACATCTCTACATATTATATAAACTGAGCCAGTTCTGTGAAAGTTATTAAAGAATTGGGGAACTAGAAGGAGGCCTAAAGTAAAGATATTTCAGAGCAAGAGGAAAGCTGAAGACTGGCAGTGACAAGCACTGACTTAGAGTTTATTTTAAAAATTGCTACAGAAGAAAAAATCCTGCTAAACTTCCTCATCAGTTCTCCCTCTTGACCCTTAGTTCCCCCCAGATGTGGGTTTTAGGAGATTTTATAACATTGGAGTGAATGATCTTTTGATTCCATGACATTAGGATGCAAAGTCGCAAGCCAATTAGTTCAGGGAGTTATGCAACATGGTGAAATAGCAAATGCAACCCTATCTACTGAGTCTGAATGGATTTGATTCAACGTTCCACTGTGCACAAGCTTCTTTTTTTTTTTTTTTTTTGCGTGTGCAGGTGCTGGAAATCAAACCTGTGTCTCCCGCATAGCAGATGAGAATTCTACCACTGACCTACCCTTGTACCACCTGTGCACAAAGTTCTTAACTTCTTAGAACTTCAGTTTGTTGTTCTCCAAAACATAGGCGTTACCTCCCACTCACCTGGCTGGTGCAAGGGTTAAAATGATCATGCTCCAGAAGGGTTTGTAGGCATACAAGATAGGGCTCCACAGTGAAAGCCTCAGAGATGCAGAGACATTTCATGAGAACACTGAGGGGTGAATGGAGGATGATGCATGGCTAGAGAAGGATGGGCTGTTCTAGTTAGAACAAGTAACTGAGCAAGGATGTGGAAGCTCAAAGTTAAGAAATTGTTCTAGAGACAGCTGGCTGTCAGGAACGTGTTTGAATGAGACTTGAGGAGAGCCGACATAGCAAGCTTGGGAATTTATCTACTGCTGCAGAAATCCTTTGAGGTCTAGTGCTGATCCTTCAACAGTTAATTCTAGGGCCATTAATCTTACCCCAAATTCCATTCCTAATCTAATTTTGTCTCTACCTGCTCTCCATTCCTCTTTAGCTTTCTTTCTTCTACTCTATTCCTTGAGGTTCTTCTCCCCTTTAACTGAATATTCTTTACATTCTTGTTGTCTAGAAACACAAGACCAGAAGACTTTTTTCTTTAAAGGATTTTTACCACTAATAATTCTGAAGAAACAGAGTAACTAAAATAATAAACCTGTAGAACTTATAAAAGCCCCAGAATTCATCAAAGTTCTTAAAGTGAAGGATCCTAATCTTTTCTCAATTAGAAACATATTTAATTCCTGTCCTTGGTATGACTCTTGGTTGGGGAGCTAAGCATATTTCTTACTTCACCTAACCCAGTAGTAAAGGGCCTTCTATCTCCTACCTAGGAAGATCTTTTCCAGTATACTGTCATAAAGAACACAATGAGACAGAACAGTAATCATAACCGTGCCTTTCTCATAAGATTACTTTTATTTTTGAGCATCTCTCATTCTACAGGTTCTTTCTCCCCTTTTTTGTTTTGCTCACTAAAAAGTATCCTAAATAAGAGTTAATAATAATGTGAAAGAACTGCTACTTTATTTTGTGTTAATCTTCGCTAACGGATACAAGTTGTATGTATAGAATAATGACTAGTAAATAAAGATAAATATGCATGGGATCAAAACCAGAATGTAGCAGATTTTCTTTCGGCATATGCATGTTGGGTAATGTTTGTTTTCTAAATTTTCCAATGAGAAAAATGAGTATGTGTAACTTTTATAATGAAATTAAGACACTATTTATGTATTTATTCAATTA
The DNA here is from genome assembly GCF_023851605.1 of Tamandua tetradactyla. Taxonomy (NCBI): domain Eukaryota; kingdom Metazoa; phylum Chordata; class Mammalia; order Pilosa; family Myrmecophagidae; genus Tamandua; species Tamandua tetradactyla. The sequence goes on from NC_135330.1 coordinate 117,520,662, forward strand.
AAATAATCCTGAGGATTTTCTGTTCTAGAAAAAAATTATTGGAAAGAACAAAATGTTATAACTGTTTAATGTTGCTCAGGATATTTACAGAAATTCCTTCTTAGATTAAGCTTTTAGCATTTCCTTGAAGGAGCTATCAGAGCTTTTAAAATGAAGTAGGAAGTGACCTATTGAGATCTCTGTTTTAGAAAAATAAGTACACTAATTGTGGATTGGCCTGCTGTGAGACTGGAGGTAAGAAAACAAATAGGATCCTTTCCAGGAATCTGGGGAAGAGATGATGAGTTGCCCTTGAGTAGTGACAGTTGAATTACAGAGGAAGGAGCAGATATGGGAAGCAGGCACTTAAAAATAAGCATGTCCAAAATTAAACTGCCTTTCAAAAAATAAAAACTAAACTTTCCTCCCCCAACTAGCAAAGTCGTCATTCTTCCACTATTTCTAATCTCAGTAAATGTCTCCACCCTTCAACCCACTGCTCAAGGTTGAAACTTTGATATATCTGTCTGTCTTGTCCCAAATAACCAATCAATCATGAAGTCCTATTCTTTTTCCTAATTATCTCATAAATCCATCCGCTTATCTCTACCCCTTAGATTGGGTCACTGTCATTCTTTTGCAAATGGCTATCTCATTTCAGCACCATGTATTGAAGAAATTATTCCTGCCCCATTGAGTTTACTTGGCACCCTTGTCAAAAGTCAATTGGACATGGATGTCAAGGTTTCTTTCTGAACTTTCAGTTAGGTTCCATTGTTCTATATGTATCTCTTTGTGCCAGTATCATGTTGTTTTGATTACTCTAGCTTTGTAATGAGTTTTTATATTGCCAAGTGTGGGACTTCCAAATTCATTTTTTTGTGTTTTTTTTTTTTGAGATGTTTTTGGATTTTGGGCATCTTACCTTTTCATATAAATTTGGTGATTGACTTACCCATTTCTGCTCAGAAGGCTGTCAGAATTTTGTTTGGGATTATACTGAATCTGTAAATCACTTTGGATAGAATTGACATCTTAACAATATTTAGTCTTCCAATCTTTGAACACAGAATATCCTTCCATCCTTCCAGTCTGTTTCTGTTTTCTTCCAGCAATGTTTTTTAGTTTTCCGTGTACAAGTCCTTTATATCCTTGCTTGAGTTTATTCCTAGATATTTTATTCTTTAATTGCTATTGTAAATGGATTTTTCCTCTTGGTTTCCTCTTCAGATTGTTAATTACTTGGCGTTTTAGTTTCCTATGTTGCTCATGACAGATGGCATGAAATGGTTTGACTTAAACAATGGTAATTTATTAGTTTACAAGCTTTACAGTTTTGAGACCGGGAAAATGTTCAAATCAAGACATCATCAAAAAATCCTACTCACAATGGATTTATACCCACAGAAATGGATTAGCTTTAAGAACATGCTCTTCTAGGGTACATATAGCTTCATACCACCACAGTAGTATATAAGAATATTACTGATTTTTGTATGTTGCTCTTGTACCCTGCCAGTTAGCTCATTTGTTTATTAACTCTGGGAGTTTTGTTGTGGAATTTCAGGATTCTCCATATATTACATCATGTCATCAGCAAGTAGGGAAAAGTTTTACTTCTTTGTTTCCAATTTGGAAGTTTTTAATTTCTTTTTCTTGCCCAGTTGTTCTGGATAGAACTTTCAGTACGATGTTGAATAACAGTGGTAACAGTGGGTATCTCTCTCTTGTTCCTGATCTTAGAAGGAATATTTTCAGTCTTTCACCATTGAATATGATGTTAACTGTAGATTTTCTTATATACCCTTTTTCATGTTAAGGGATGTGATGATTTGAAGTTATATGTACCAGAGAAAAGATCATGTGTTTTTTAAATCCATTCCTGTGGATATAGACCTACTGTGGGTGGGACTTTTTGATTAGGTCATTTAGGAGTACCCCAGGGTGAGCCTTAAACCTCTTAGTGGAGTCCCTATTAAGAGAAAGAGAAGATACAGAAAAGAAACCTGAGAGAAGCTAAGAAAAACAGAAGCTGAACTCAGAAAGGAAGCCACTGAAGGCAGAAGCTGGAAACAAGGAAATCCGGGAGAGAATGGAGGGACCAACAGACATCACTATGTGCCTGGCTTTGTGACAGAGGAACCCCAGATTGCTAGCAGCCTTTTTTCAGGGAGGAGATATCATCCTGTTGATGCCTTAATTTCGAAATTTTTCATGGCTTCAGAACTGTAAACTTCTAAGATAATAAATCCCTCTTATAAATTAATAAATTGTAAAAGCCAACCCATTTCTGGTATGTTGCATTTTGACAGCTTTAGCAAACCAAAGCAGAGTCTCTTTTTCTTCCTAGTTTTGTAAGTATTTTTATCAAGAAGGGGTACTGAAAATGCCTTTTCTCTGTCAATTGAGATAAGCATGTATTTTTTAACTCTTTCATTCTATTAAGGTGGCATATTATTTTATTTTCTTATGTTGAACTATCCTTGCATATCTGCAATAAATATCACTTGATAGTGGTATATAATTGTTTTAATCTGGTGTTGGATTTAATCTGCTAATATAATGTTGAGGATTTTTGCATCTACATTTATAAGGGATATTGGTCTGTAATTTTCTTATGTTATCTTTATCTGGCTTTTGTATAAGGGTGTTGTTGGCCTTAGAATGATTTAGGAAGTTTTCCCTCTTCTTCAATTTTTTGGGAGAGTTTGAGCATGATTGATGTTAATTTTTCTTGGAATATTTGATAAAATTCACCAGTGAAGCCACCTGGTTGGGTTTTTTTGTTTGTTTGTTAGGAGGTTTTTGATTAATTCAGTCTCTTTATGTTTTATTAATCTGCTGAGGTCTTCTGTTTCTTCTTGAGTCAGTTAAGGTAGTTTGTATGTTTCTAGGAATTTGCCCATTTCATCCAAGTTATCTAATTTGTTGGCACACAGTTGTTCATAGTATTATCTTATAATATGCTTTCTGTGGGGTTTGCAGTAATGTTCCCTCTTTCATTTCTGATTTTAGTTATTTGTGTCCTCTCTCTTTCTCTTTGCCTGTCTATAAAAGTCAGGTTTGTCAATTTTTATGATTTAATCAAAAACCAACTTTTGGTTTCGTTGATTCTCTCTATTGATATTTGTATTCGCTCTATCATTTAACACCACTGTAATCTCTGTTATTTCTCTCCCTCTGCTCACTTTAGATTTAGTTTGTACTTCTTTTTATAGATCCTCCAGTTGTGAGGTTAGTGCTCTGATTTATTTCTTCCTCTTTAATGTAAGCATTTAAAGCTATAAATTTCCCTCTCAGCACTGCACTTGCTGCATCCCACAAATCTTGGTATTTTGTGCTTTCATTTTCATGTGCATATGACAGTTCCCAATTTCCTTTGCGATTTCTTCCATGACTCATTGGTACTTTGAGTGTGTTAATTCCCACATATTGGTGAATTTTCAGTTTCTCCTTTTATTGATTTCCAGCTTCATTTCATTGGGTTGGAGCAAATACATTGTCTGATTTCAGTGTTTTTTAATTTCTCGAGACTTGCTTTGTACGTAACATATGTCTGTCCTGAGCAGTGATCCCTGTGCACTTGAGAAGAATGTATAATCTGCTGCTCCTGGGTGCAATGTTCTATATATAGACATAGATTAGATCTAGTCAGTTTATACTGTTGTTCAGGTTTTCTATTTGTTAATTAATTTTCTGTCTAGATATCCATTATTGAAAGTGGTGTAGTAAAGTCTCCTAATGTTAATGTAGAGCTGGCTCTTTCTTCAAATCTGTCAGTATTTGCTTCATATATTCTGGGGTTTTGTCATTAGATGCGTAAATATTTATAATTGTTGTCTTTTTGTTGAATTAACCCTTTTATCAATATATACAGTGATCTTTTTGTCCCTCATAACAGTTTTTGATTTGACATCTATTTATTTATTTTTATTTAATTTTTAATTGATATATATTATATTCACATATCATTTAATCATCCAAAGTGTACAATCAAAGGTTTTTTCGTTTGTTTTTTAAACATTCTTTACTGTGAAATATAACGTGTGTAATACACACACACACACACACATATATAAAAGCAATAAATTTCAAAGTATATTTTAACAAGGAGATTTAGAACAAATGTTAAAGTATGGCATGAGTTACAATTCCACCATTTCAGATGTTTCCTTCTAGCTGCTCTAGGACACTAGAGACCAAAAAGAAATATCAGTATAATGATTCAGTACTCATACTCATTTGTTAAATCCTATCTTCTCTGACAGAACTCCCTCTCCTTTGATCTTTCTCCCACTCACTAGGAACATTTGGGCAATAATCATTTTAACTTCTTCATTTTGAAAAGGGTGTCGACATTATGGGGTGGGTGGATACCACTGGTTGATGCTCTTAGAGAGACTGGTAACTCTGGCCTAGGAACCATTTGGAGGTTATAGCTTTCTGAAAAATAAATTAGTGTATGAGACTTTTATAGAGTCTCAGGTAGAGCCCTGGGTGTTCTGTAGTTTTACAGGAATATTTTTGGTTGGGGCTTGGCATACCATGGCAATTAGCAGTATCTGGCTGAAACTTGCATTAGAGTAATCTCCAGAATAGCTTCTCAACTCTGTTTGAAATCTCATAGCCACTGATGCCTCACTTTGTTACATTCCTTTTCCCCCTTTTGTTCAAGTACTCATTACTGACCCCAACAGTGCCAGGGCCAGGCCTATTCTTGGGAGTCATGTCCCACATTGTCAGGGAGACTTACATCCCTGGATGTCATGTGCCACATAGTGGGGAAGATAATGATTTTACTTTCAGGGTTGGGTTGAAAGAGAAAGAGAGGCCACATCTGAGTATCAAAAGAGGTTCTCTGAAAGTAACTCTTAGGCATTGTTATAGGTCGGCTTAGCTTCTCCATTATAGGCATAAAATCATAAGTGCAAGCCTCAAGATCGAGGACATGGCCTATTAACTTGGGAGTTAATGTTTGAGAGAGTATCAGGGATTTCCCAGGTGGGGAATTCTAACAGTTCCATATTTTTTCTTCAGTCCTCAGGGGCATTTCCAATACTTCTTACTTAGCTGCCCAGATACTCTGGAATGTATCTGGGTATTACATTAAGCTATACAGAATTGCAAGATCTTGTTCCCAATTCTAGTCGCTATGTGTTCAGGTTGTTTAATTGAACTGGCTAGATAGGTTAAGTTGGATTGTGTGCTATAGTTTCTTTACTGGAAAAAATAAACCTCTCTTCCTTTGGTATCATAACAAGTTACATCTCCTGCCCCCCACTTTTTTTTATTGTGAAATATAACACATATACAAAAAAGCAATAAATTTCCAAGTACATTTTAACAAGTAGTTATGGAAAAAATTTTAAAGTTTGGTATGTGTTACACTTCCATGATTTTTTCATTTTTTCTTCTAGCTGCTCTAAGACCAGAAGACATATCAATATAATGATTCAGCAGTCATCCTCATTTGTTAAATCCCACCTTCTCTGTTATACTCCTCCTTCTCTTTAAATAACATATGTACATAAAAGCAATAAATTTCAAAGTACATCACAACAATTAGTTGTGGAATAGGTTTCAGAGTTTGGTATGGGTTACAATCCCACAACTTTAGGTTTTTATTTCTAGTTTCTCTAAGGAACTGGAGGCTAAAAGAAATATCAGTATAATAACTCAGCACTTATACTGCTTTATTAAATACTGTATAACTCCACCATTACCTTTGATCTTTCTATCCTACTCTTCAGGGATATTTGGGCTATGCCTATTCTAACTTTTTCATGTTGGAAAGGGCTGTCAGTAATATGGGCTAGGGGGATGGAACTATTTGTTGTTCTGGAAGGGCTGGCCCCTCTGCATGTCAGGACTTATCTTGTCCAGGGACCCATCTGGAGGTTTTAGGTTTTGGAAAGTTACCCTAGTGCATGGAACCTTTGTAGAATCTTATCTAATACTCTAGATGTTCTTTAGGATTGGCAGGAATGGTTTTGGGTGGGATTTGGCAAGTTATGATAGGTAGCAATGTCTAATTGATGCATAAGTAAGAGTGACCTTCAACTCTATTTGAATTCTCTCAGCCACTGATACTTTGTTAAACTTCTTTTCCCCCTTTTTGTCAAGATGGCGTTGTTGAGCCCATGGTACCAGGGCCAGGCTTGTCCCTGGGAGTCATCTCCCATGCCTCCAGGAAGACTTTCATCCCTGGGTGTCATGTCCCACATAGGTGGGAGGGCACTGTTTTCACTTGTAGAGTTGGGTTGAGAAAGAGAGAGGCCATATTTGAGCAACAAAAGAGGTCCTCTGGAAGTGACTCTTAGGCATACCTATAGGTAGGCTAAGCTTCTCTGCTTCATACATAAGATTTACAAGAGCAAGCCTCTAATGAAAGGCTTGGTCTATTGGTTTGGGTGTCCCTAATGTTTGGCACAGTATTTCCCTGGTGGTAAAGTTTAATAGTGCCATACTTTTTTCCCCATTCCTCAAGGAACTTTGCCAATACTTTTTGATTATCTGCTTAATATACTGTGGGATGTATCCAGGCATTATATTAAGCTCTACAGGATTAAAGGCCCTCATTCTTCTTCTGGTCTCCCTGTATTGGATTGTTTAAATGATTTATCCAGACAGGTTGAGTTAGATTATGTGCTACAGAAAATTTAGGTTCTGAAATCAATGGGATTTAATATCTATTTTATCTGATATTGGTATGGCTACCCACAATCTCTTGTGATTGCTATTTGCATGGTATATAATTTTTTCTGTCCTTTCTCTTTCAATCTACTTGTGTCTTTGAATTTAAGTATGTCTCTTATAAACACATATATTTGCTTTTTTTTTTATCCATTCTGCCAATCTCTACTTTTGATGAGTCCCTTCTCCTTACTTTCTCTCTATATTTTATACATTTTTTTTGATTGCCATCAGGTTTAGTTTTTTTTTTTTTTTTTTTGCATGGGCAGGCACCAGGAATCGAACCCAGGTCTCCGGCATGGCAGGTGAGAACTCTGCCTGCTGAGCCACCGTGGCCTGCTGTAAATTTAGCATCATGCATCTATAATGATCATGTTTGATTTGATACCAACTTAACTTCAGTAGCATACATAAACAATGTTCCTATACTCTTCTGCCCCCTCACCTTTTTGTTTTACTTTTTATGAACTTTATTTTTATACACATTATATCCACAACCATACATTTATCTGTACTTTTTAGGCATTTGCATTTTAGGCCCTGTATGAAATAAGAAGTGGAGTTACATACCAAAAAATAGAGTACAGAGCTAGTGGCAGTTACAATTACCCATAGGGGTACCTTTATCAAAAATTTTTTTTCTTTAATTCCTTTGATTTGCTGTCTAGTGTCCTTTCCTTTCAGTTTGAAGGACTCTGTTTAGCAATGCTTGTAAAGCAGGTCTATTGGTGTTGAATTCCCTCAGCTTTTGTTTGTTTGGGAGTGTCTTTATCTCACCCTCCTTTTTGAAAGACAGTCTTACTGAATATAAAATTCTTCATAGGCGGTGATTTTCTTTTAACATGTTAAATATTCATCCCACTGCCTTTTTTGTCACCATGATTTCTGTTGAGAAATCAGCATTTCATCTTCTTGGGTCTCCCATTTCTCTTGCTAGTTTCAAAAGTCACTCTCTGTTCTCTGTATTTGACAGTTTGAGTACCATATATGTGGGTTTTGTTCTCTTCAAATTTTTCTTATTGAAGTTTGTTGAGCTTCTTGAATATGTGTATTCATATCTTTCATTAATTTGGGAAGGTTTCCTGCCATTATTTCTTTGAATATTTCTTCTGTCCCTTTTTCTCTCTTCTGTCTTCTGGATTTCCCTAATGCATGTATTTGTACACTTCATGGTGTCTCACAGGTCTCTCTGGCTCTGTTCTTTTTTTTTTTTTTTTTTCCGTTCCTCAGCCAAAATCATTTCAATTGTATTTACTTTGGTTTCACTGTTTATTTCTTCTGGCAGCTCCAATTTATGGTTGAAACACTCTGGGTAATTTTTCATTTTAGTTATTGTGATCTTAAACGTCTTTATTTCTATCAGATTCCTTTTTAAAACTTTTGTCTTTTACTGAGGTTCTCATATTGTTCAGTCATCATTTTCCTGATATCTTTTAGTTCTTACTTCATGTTTTCTTTTATCTTCCTGAACATGTTGAAGATAAGTCTTTATTCCCTATGCCCAAAGTATGCTCTTCTTCACTGATGATTTCTCCTTTTATTTATATTTTTACTTTTTTTATTGTATAATATAAAATAAATGCAAAGCAAAGAAAGAAAAAAGCAATAGTTTTCAAAGCACTCTTCAACAAGTAGTTACAGAACAGATCCCAGAGTTTGTCATGAACTACCATACCATCATCTTAAATTTTTCCTTCTAGCTGCTACAGAACACTGGAGGCTAAAAGGAATGAATTTTTTTTTTATCATCACAATTGACAATTTTTCTTTTTTGTGAAAAAGAACGTGTATACAAAAAAGCAATAAATCTCAAAGCATAGCACAATAATTAGTTGTAGAATAGATTTCGGAATTTGGTATGACTTACAGTTACAGAACTTTAGCTTTGTACCTTTAGCTGCTCTAAGATACTGGAGACTAAAAGAAATATCAATTTAATGATTCAGCAGTCCTACACATTTGTTAAACCCCACCTTCTCTGTAAATTCCACCATTACCTTTTATATTTCTGTCCCACTCTTTAGGTGTGTTTGGGTTATGCCCATTCTGTCTTTTCCATAGAAAGATGTGGAAGGAGCTGTCAATAGTATGGAGTAGGGAGATAGAACTAGCTGATATTCTGGAGTGGCTGGCCCTCTAGTTTCAAGACTTATCTGGTCCGGGGATCCATCTGGAGGTTGTAGTTTCTGGAAAGTTACCCCAGTACATGAAACCTTTGTACTGTCTTTTGTATTGGCCTAGGTGTTCTTTAGGATTGGCTGAAATGGTTGTGGTTGGGGTTTGGCAAGTTATGACAGATAGCAATGTTTAACTGAAGCGTACATAAGAGTGATCTCCAGAGTAGCCTCTCGACTCTATTTGAATTCTGTCACTGATACCTTGTTTGTTATACTTCTTTTCCCCCTTTTGGTCAGGACGGTATTGTTGATCCCATAGTGCCAGGGCCAGACTCATCTCTGGGGGTTCGTCTCCCATGCCACCAGGGAGACTTTCACCCCTGGGTGTCATGGCCCACATAGGGGAGCGGGCAATGATTTCACTTGCAGAGTTGGGCTTAGAGAGAGTGAGGCCACATCTGAGCAACAAAAGAAATCTTCTGGAAGTGACTCTTAGGCATACCTATAGGTAGGCTAAGCTTCTCTGCTACATACGTAAGGTACAGAAGAGCAAGCCTCAAGGTCAAGGGCTTGGCCTATTGGTTTGGCTGTCCCTAATGTTTGAATTTGACATAGAATCATGGGATTTCCTGATGGTAAAGTTTAATAGTTCCATATTTTTTCTCCCATCCCTCAAGGAACTTTGCCAATATTTTTTGATTGTCTGTTTAATATATTCTAGGATGTATTCAGGCATTAAATTAAGCTATACAGAATTAAAGGCCCTCGTTCTTATTCTGGGCTCCCTGTGTTTGGTTTGTTTAAATGAGCTATCCAGACAGATGTGCTACAGAAAATTTAGGTCCCAGACAAAATAAACCTTTCTTCCTTGCTCTCAAAGAGTAGGCGAGATTCTAAAATACAGGCAATGTCTTCTTCACCCCTGTGTTCTGAATTACCTTAATCCCAACCTGATTGCCTTCGTTCTTATCTCTAAATAACATATATAAAGCAGCCTCTCAAAGTCCAGAAATGATCATTACGACTCCAGACTAAACGTGACTGCTATAAGAGCTTAAATCTAGGCCCGTCTTTTCTTATAAGCACTTTCTTAAGGAGACCATATAATAATTGTTGTTTCATTTCTGGCTTATTTTACCTCACCAAATGTCCTGCAGGTTCATTCACAATGTTGCTTGTCTCACAACTTCGTTGATTTTTGTAGCAGCATAATATTCGAGCATACATATACACCATTGTCCACCAATCTACTTAGTCAGTGCATCTTTAGCCTCCTGCAGTTGTTAGGCCTCATATGTAATTCCCAAGGTCCACAGTCCATCAACACTCTCAATTTTAAATAATTTCATTATTCTCAAGAGAAAGACAACCAATAAACACACTCTCACCAAATAGGAAATCTAAACCTCCCCTTAACTCTTATCCCTCCCCCAATTATTTACCCCTGATGTTGTTGTGGTACTGCTGATGTTTTCCTGTTAAACATAGCCCATACAAAGCATGCAAGAGTAGTTTCCCCCTATATCCTGAACTTAAACACACTTTGTACAAGAATCATACCTTTGAAGTAGTTCTTGCAAGAACTTATTTATATTTGTAGTGTTAATCAGTGGGACACATAGGTCTATACAACCCCTTTCAATCATGTTCACCTACAATATCTTAATACTGTTTATAGACACACTACAATAAATGGCTGTTTCTTTAAAATCAGCCGTTCTTATAGGTGTGAAGTGGTATCTTGATCTGCATTTCTCTTACAGGTAATGAAAATGAATATCTGTTCATGTGCTTTTGAGCCATCTGTTTTGCTCTTTGGAAAAATACCTATTAATATCTTTAGCGCATTTTATAATTGGGTTGTTTGTTCTTTTGTTGTTGAGTTGTATCATTTCTTTATGTATATAGAACATCAAACTTTTGTCCAATGTGTGATTTCCGAATATTTTCTCTGATTAAGTTGGCTGCTTGTTCACCTTTTTGACGAAGTCTTTTGAGGTGTAGGAACATTTAATTTTGAGAAGTTCCTATTTACCTATTTTTTTCTTTTGTTTCTTGTGCTTTGGGTATAAAGTTTAGGAAGCTGCCTCCTTTTACTGGGTCTTGAAGATGCTTCCCTGTATTTTCTTCTAGAAGCTTTATGGCACTAGTTCTTATATTTAGGTGTTAGATCCACTTTGAGTTAATTTTTGTATAAGGTAAGGGTTCTCTTTTATTCTTTTGGCTGCTGATAACTAGTTCTCCCATGCCTATTTATTGAAAAGACTATTTTGTCCCAGTTCACTGGATTTGGGGGCCTTGTCAAAAATTGGTTGACCATTGATTTGGTGGTCTGTTCCTGCACTCTTGATTCTATTCCATTGGTCAATACTTCTGTCTTTCTGTTAGTACCCATGCTGTTTTGATTACTGTGGCTTTATAGTAAGTTTTAAAATCAGGAACTTGTTAATCCTCCAACCTTGTTCTTCTTTTTTAGGATGCTTTTAGCTATTTGGTATCTCCCTTCCAGTTGAGTTTAGTAGCTTTTCTGAATCTTGAAAGTAGGTTATTGAAATTTTCATTGGGATTGCTTTGAATTTGTAGATCAGTTTGGGTAGAATTGACTTCTTAACTATATTAACCTTCCTATCCTTGATCAGGCAATGTCCTTCCACCTATTTAGATCTTCTTTGATTTCTTTTAGCAATGTTATGTAGTTTTCTGTGTACAAGTCCTTTATATCCCCAGTTAAGTTCATTCCTAGGTACTTGATTCTTTTAGTTGCTATTTTGAATGGAATTTTTTTCCTTAACTGACTCTTCAGTTAGGTCATTGCTTGTGTGTAGAAACATTACTGATTTTTGTGCATTAATTGTAAACCCCTCCACCTTCCTGATTTTGTTTATTAGTTCATTTAACTTTGTTGTAGATTTCTCAGGATTTTCAAAGTATGGTATCCTGTCATCTGCAAATAATGAGTTTACTTCCTCATTTCCAATTTGGATGCCTTTTATTTATTTTTCCTGCCTAACTGCTCTAGCTAGAACTTCTAGTACTAATATTGAATAATAATGGTGACCGAGGGCATCCTTGTCTATTTTCCAATCTTAGGGGAAAAGCTTTCAGTCTCTCTCCATTGAGTATTATGCTGGCTATCAGTTTTTCATATATGCCCTTTATCATGCTGAGAAAGTTACCTTTGATTCCTATCTTTTGAAGTATTTTTATCAGAAAAGGATGTTGAATTTTGTTGAATGCTGTTTCAGCATTAATGGAGATGATCAGTGAATTTTCTCTTTCACATTGTTAATGTGCCATATTATGTTAATTGGTTTTCTTGTGTTGAACCACTGGCACAATCCTGGTATAAACCCCACTTGGTCATGCTGTGTACTTCTTTTAATGTATTGTTGGATTCGATTTATTAGTGTTTTGTTGAGAATTTTGACACCTGTGTTCATTAGGAAGATTGGCGTGTAGTTTTCCTTTCTTGTAGCATCTTTACCGGGTTTTGGTGTTAAAGTGATGTTAGCTTCATAAAATGAGTTAGGTAGTGTTCTGTTTTCATCAATTTTTTGGAAAAGTTTGAACAGGATTGGTGTTAGTTCTTTTGGAATGTTTAATAAAATTTTCTCTATGAAGCCATGTGGCCAGGGCTTTTCTTTGTAGGAAGATGTCTGATGACTGATTGTATCTCTTTACTTGTGATTGGTTTGTTGAGCTCTTCTGTTTCTTCATGAGTCAATGTAGCTTGTATGTGTGTCTCAGGAATTTATCCATTTCATCTAAATTGTCTAGTTTGTTGGCATATAGTTGTTCATAGTATCATCTTCGGATTTCTTTTATTTCTTCATGGTCTATAGTAATGCACCCCTTCTCATTTCTGATTTTGTTTATTTGTATGCTGTTTCTTTTTTCTTTGTCACCCTTGCTAGTGACCCATCAATTTTATTGATTTTCTCAAAGAACCAACTTTTGGTTTTATTGATTCTATTGTTCTTTTGTTCTCTCATTCATTTAACTCTGCTTTAATCTTCGTTATTTTCTTCTATTTGCTTTGGGGTTAGTTTTCTGTTCCTCCTCAAGTTCCTCTAGGTGAGCAGTTAAGTCCTTGATTTTTGCTCTTTCTTATTTTTTTTCTTGTTTTTTTTAATATCGGTATTTAGGGCAATAAATTTTCCTCTTAGCACAGCCTTTGCCATATCCCGTAAATTTTGATATGTTGTCTTCTCATTTTCATTCATTTCTAGATAGTTCCTGATTTCTCTAGCAATTTCTTCTTTGACCCACTGGTTGTTTAAGAATGTGTTATTTAATCTCCTTATATTTGTGAGAGTTCTCGTTCTTTGGTGGTTATTGATATCCAGCTTCATTCCATTGTGATCAGAGAAAGTGCTTCGAGTAATTTCAGTGTTTTGAAATTTATAAAGACCTATTTTGTGCCCCAGCGTATGATCTATCCTGGAAAATATTCCATAGGCACTAGAGAAGAATGTGTATCTTGGTGTTTTGGGGTGTAATTACCTATATATGTCTGTTAGGTCTAATTCACCTATCAAGTTGTTTAACTTCTCTGTTTCCTTGTTGATCTTCTGTCTGGTTGTTCTATCTATAGAGGAGAGTGGTGTATTGAAGTTTCCTAATATTATTGATGAAACATCTGTCACTCCCTTCAGTTTAGCCAATTTCTGTCTCATGTACTTTGGAGCTCTTTGATTGGGAGCCTAAACATTTATGATTGTTATTTCTTTTTGGTGAGTTGCCCGTTTTATTAATATATGGTGTCCTTCTTTGTCTCTTATGATGTCTTTACATTTAAAGTCCATTTTGTCTGATATTAGTATAGCTACTCCTGCTTTCTTTTGGTTACAACTTGCATGCAAAATCTTTTTCTATCCTTTCATTTTCGATCTATTTGCATTCTTGTATCTAAAATGAATCTCTTGTAAGCAGCATATAGCTGGATTATATTTCTTAATCCATTTGCCAGTCTGTATCTTTTAATTGGTAAGTTTACTCCATTAACATTCAAAGTTATTAATGCACTATCCTATCCCTTAGATTTTATTTGTTAGAGCTGTATTTTCTTTTCCCTCTTTCTCTTTTTATCCTTTAAGTTACCCTTACTGGTACTCTTCAGTTCTGTGCCCTCCTGTAGACTCCCTCTCCTGTCTTTTTTTTTTAATAACGAGCAGAACTCCCATTAGTATTTCTTGTAGAAGCCATCTCTTGTTGATAAATTCTTTCAGTATTTCTTTGTCTGCTAAAAATTTTAATGTCTTCCTGAGTTTTGAAGGACAATTTGGCCGGGTACAGAATTCTTGCCTGAAAGTCTTTCTCTTTCAGGATCTTAAATGTATCATACCACTGCCTTCTTGCCTCCATGGTGTTAGCTAAGTAGTCTGAACTCAGTCTTATGTCATTTCCCTTGTATGTAATAGATTGTTTTTCTCTTTCTACTTTCAAAATTTTCTGCTTCTCTTCAACATTTGACGGACTGATTAGTAACGTGTCTTGGTGAATGCCTATTTGGATTTATTCTATATGAAGTTCATTGGGCTTCTTTGATTTACATATTCATGTCCTTTATAAGGGTTGGGAAGTTCTCCTCCATTTTATCTTCAACTTATCTTCCTAGCCCTTTACTCCTCTGTTCTCCTTCTGGGACACCAATGATTCTTATATTTGCATGCTTTATTTTAACCATCATTTCCCTGAGATCCAACTAAAGTTTTTCCATCTTTTTTGCTGTTTGCTGTTTTAAGTGTTCGAAATCAGTTGTCCTATCCTCTAGTTTACTTATTCTTTCCCCTGCCTATTCAAGTCTGTTCTGTGTCTTGAGTATATTTTTTATTTGGTCTACAGCATCTTTAATATCTGTGATATCTGACATTTTTCTAGTTATTCTTTCAGATTCCTCTTTATGGTCTTCTAGTGCCTTCTTGGTTTAGTTAACATCATTAGCCATCCCATTTTTTTTATTTAGTAGATTTATATGAGCATGTGTGATTAGTTGTTCCAAAGTCTGTATCTCCTCTGGTGTTTTTTTTTTTTTTTTAACTTTTCTATTGTATAGTATAATATATATACAAAGCAAAGAAATAAAAAAAAATAGTTTTCAAAGCATTCTTCAAGATGTAGTTATGGAACAGATCCCAGAGTTTGTAACAGGCTATCATACGATCCTTTCAGATTTTTCCTTCTAGCTGCTCCAGAATATGGGAGGCTATAAGGCTTAAATATTTTTTTTATCACCACAATCGACTTTTTTTTAGAAAAATGACATATATAAAAAAGCAATAAATGTCAAAGCATAGGACCACAGTTAGTTGTAGAACATATTTCAGAGTTTGTCATGATTTACAATTCCACAATTTTAAGTTTTTACTTCTAGCTCTAACATATTGGAGATTAAAAAATATATCAATTTAATGATTTGGCAATCATATTTATATGTTAAATCCTATCTTCTTTGCATAACTCCACCATCACCTTTCATCTTCCTATCCCTCTCTTTAGGGGTGTTTGGGCTATGGCCATTCTAACTTTTTCATGTTGGAAGGGTCTGTCACTAATATGGATTAGGGAGATAGAACTATCTGATGTTCTGGAGAGGGTGGGCCCTCTAGGTTTCAGGTCCAGGGATCCATCTGGAGGTTGTAGATTTCTGAAAAGTTACTCTAGTGCATGGAACCCTGGTGGAATCTTATATATTGTCCTAGGTGTTCTTTAGGATTAGCTGGAATGGTCCTCGTTGGGGTTTTGTAGGTTATGATAGGTAGCAGTGTCTAAGTGAAGCTTGTGTAAGAGCAACCTCCAGAGTAGCCTCTCAACACTATTTGACATTTCTCTGCTTCTGATAAACTATTACACTTCTTTTCCTCCTTTTGGTCAGGATGGAATTATTGATCCCCTGGTACCAGAGCCAGATTCATCCCTGGGGGTCATCTCCCACGTTGCCAGGGAGACTTTCACCCCTGGATGTCATATCCCACCTAGGGGGAAGGACAATGATTTCATTTGCAGAGTTGGGCTTAGTGAGAGTGAGGCCACATCTGAGCAACAAAAAAAGTCTTCTGGAATTAACCTATAGGTAGCCTAAGCTTCTCTGCTACCTACATAAGCTTCATAAGAGTAAGCCTCAAGATCAAGGACATGGCCTATTGATTTTGGTATCTCTAAATTTGACACAGTGTTGGGATTTCCTGATGGTAAAGTTTAAAAGTTCCGTATTTTTTCTCCTATCCTTCAAGGGACTTTGCCAATACTTTTTAATTATCTGCTTAGCATACTCTAAGATGTATTCAGGCATTACATTAAGATATACAGGATTTCATTTGTTCAAATGAGGTATACAGATAGGTTGAGTTAGATTATGTGCTACAGAAAATTTCAATTCTGAACCAAATAAACCATTCTTTATTTGGTCTCAAAGAATATTAAAATGTAGACAATGTCTTCCTCACCCCTGTGTTCTGAATTACTTTAACCCCAACCTGATCAGTTTCGTTCTTATCTCTAAATATCAGCTTATACATATATAAAACAGCCTCTCGAAATCCAGAAATAATAATTACCACCGTGCACTACATGTGTCTGCTATAAAAGCTTACAATCTAGGCCCCTGTTTTCTTGTAAACATTTTTTAAAGGAGACAATGCCATTATTGTTGTTTTGTTTCTGGCTTATTTAGCCTCATCTACTCTGGTGTTTTAATTTGGTCATTAGGCTGAGCTATATTTGTCTGCCTCGTGATATGCTTAGGGATCTTCTGTTGTCTTCAAGATATATATATATCTTGATAACTTTACTTTGGAAGTTGATTTCCTTTAATAGTCTAAAGTTTTGTATTTACGCGATGGATGTGGAGCAGGATACTGGGAGTGAGGTAGGGTACAGCCTTGGTCTGATGCGTTGCAGTGCTGGTATAGGCACAGGTTAAGGATGCTACTCTGGTGCCTGTGAGCTTGCGGTGCACATCACTGGGTTGTGAAGGTACGGCACAGGAGCTGAGGGTATGGGGTGTAGTTCAAGCAGAGCTTTGAGTGGAGGAGCAGGGTGCGGCATGGAGAACCAGATGTAGAGTGCAGTGGGAGCCAGATAGGGAGGTTGTTTATACATAGGGGCTGGTGTGCAGATAGGATGAAGGTGGGTGCATGGCACACAGGGGTCCTGGTTACCACGGTATAGGGTAGGTGGCACAGAGGTTGGGGCATGTGGGTGAGCAGGCAGGATGTGTCCTTGCACAGGGGGAGGGGTCCACAGGGCCCTGGATATGGATGTGGGAAGTGTGTAGGGGCGGGCATATGTCAGTAGGTTTGCAGGTCATGGTTTGGGGGTTGGGGTGCTGTTGGATGGGTGGTGTCCTGGCATGGGTGTGCAGGTGTGGAGGAGGTTGAGTAGGTGGGCACACATGTGCAGGGCTGTAGCTAAGTAGCACAGTTTCGCCCATGAGTACCTACCAGGTGTGGAAGCAGGGCACTTGTGCCGGAGGGTGGTGCGAGTGTGCATGTTTGTGGGGCAGAGGATTGGGGTGCAAAGGTCAAGAATTCAGTGCACAAATGTGTAGGTACCTGGCAGCAGGGAAGATGTAGCTATGCTGGTGTGCATGTCTGAGGCGCGGGGCCCTGGTGTGCACTGGTCTAAGGTACGGGACCCTCATGTCTACATGCATGGAGGTCAGGGGCAGTGGCCAGGGTTATTATGCCTGCAAGGGCAGGGAGCGGGTGTGGTCCAACTACACAGGTCAGCTTTTGCCCAGAGCTGGGTGGTTTCTCCATTTTTATCTTGTTACTTTGAATGGACCATCATATCCTATTTCTTGTTGGTTTTGGAATAAAAACAAATGCAAAGGGTTCATGGGTGGTTCAGTTGTAGAATGCTCCCCTTCCATGCAGGAGACACAGGTTTGATTCCTGGACCATGCACCTGAAAAGAAGAAAAAAAATGCGAAGGCAAATGTCTTTTAATGCTAAGGCAGTTTACATTTAATTTTTTAGGGTGTTTACTCTAATTCCTGAGCTGTCTGTTCCTTGAGTTTTTATTCTGTTAGTGATTTAACAGAGATTTCCTTGAATGCCAGGAGCTAACAAAAACAAACAAATCAAAGTAAAAATACAAACAATACCTCTCATACCCTTTGCATATTTGCTCTGAGTTGGCGGGTACTCTCCTTCAAGCTTTAGCCCTCTTATCAAGAAGATCAGTCTGACACTAAATCCAAGTACAGGGTCCTCTCTGTCTTTTCTGAGTCTGTATCTCATCCTGGACTTGTGCTTGCTGATTTCCTTAGGAATTTCCCAGTTGACAGGAATTTCATTACTCCCTCTACTTCCTGTGAAATAGACTTTCCCACTCTCCTTTGTGCTCTGTCCTTTGCCTTAAAGCTTTGAAGCTGGTAATCCTTTGCTTCAGGCAAAACAATTGACTTAATCATGCCTTGCATAGCAAGCTGCTTTTGGCTCCAGGCCTAGTCCCGGATGGGTGAAGTAGAAATTAATTTCCTGGTCACTCTTTTCAGTCTGCCACCCAATAGATTAACACTGTCATACAGTCACCCCGGTATGTGCATTGCAGTACTCTGCTCCCTCCAGCACCGAGCCAGGGACTCACAACAGAAGAGCTAGGAAGTACACCACAAGCTTCCCTTATTTTTTAAATGCAATCTTTTTGAGGTATATTCACAAAGTATACAGTCAGTAACTCATAATATCATATCATAGTCCTCTCATTTTTAAAGCTGTTTTTTTTAATTTGCCACTCACCCAGCTACTTTGACCTTTTATCTGCTTTACTGCCAGTTTTTTATGTTAATATATTCTATAGGTGAACAGCACCGTGGGACATTTTACATTACCATCTTGGTCAACCAGGGACTGGGACCTTAATTTCTCCTGACAGAATTTTGAAAGAGTTTCCAAACTGCTTTCCTTTGCTTTTATTCTTGTGTTTCTTTTTTATTCTGTTTCTTGCTGTCCTT
Organism: Tamandua tetradactyla; assembly: GCF_023851605.1. Lineage (NCBI taxonomy): Eukaryota > Metazoa > Chordata > Mammalia > Pilosa > Myrmecophagidae > Tamandua > Tamandua tetradactyla. Next base: position 117,539,409 of record NC_135330.1, read on the forward strand.
AGTGCATTCCACAAGAATGATTTTCTGAAAATGAGAATCTGATCCTTTCTCCCATGGATTTCCATGGCTTTTCAGTGTTTTTAGAAAACAGCCCATACTTTTTAACATGGCTTCCAAGTTTTGCCAGCACTAGACACTGCCTAGCTTTCTAATTGGTTCTTTTTCTTATCACTCACTTCCTCACTCCTGCTTTGACCTCTCAGATATATCAGCTCTCCTGGTCATTATTACCCACAATTCTTTATACATACTATTCTCTCTACCTGAAGTACTCCCATCTTTCCTGCCTTCCTTTACCTGTTTGATTCCTTGACATCTCAACTTAAACATGGTTCTATGTGGTTGGTCTTGCTGAGCCCTTTGGTTGCACTTTCAAGCATCCTGAATGTTTCACAGCATAACACTCAACATGTGTTTTTACTATATTTGCCTGCTTTTGTATGTTTCCCACTAGACTGTAAGCTGTGAGTGTACCCAGGAGCTGTACCTATCTTATTTATCATTGTAGCCTGCTCAGCTGTCACAGTGTCTATAACATTAGGTGCTTAAATTTGAGGATGAATGAGACAAGAAGGAAAAGGAAGGACGAATGGTGGCAAGGGAGAGAATAAAAGAAAAGAGTTTGCAGATAGGGACTACAAAGAAACTAGTGACCTTTTGAATGAGGTCAGAGGAAAAATGGAGGAGTCAAAAATACTACAGAGAAAAAATAAAAATAAAAAAGGTTTTAAAAACACTACACAGTTGTTACACTGGGCAACTGGATGTATGATAATACTATTCTATTGCTGTTTAAAAAAAGATAAATAGGTTTAGGTGGGGACATAAACTCAGTATGAACATCTGGCACAGTAGTTGGAAATTCAGTTGACAATTAGGAATAGAAGATTTTGATTAGAGCTTGGGAAAGAAGTAAGGGCTGTATGTGATTACTGAAGTCATACAATTGTGTGAAACTTCCCAAAATGAATATATAAATTAAGAAGACAGCTGACATTGGAGTTCTGATAACCCTAATATTTAAAAAAGACAGCAAAAGATCCCCTTAGTGGCACCTGGAAACCCAACATCTCATCCTGTAGTTATGAGACTTCTAAACTCTTAAGACACTACCCTTCACAGAGGAGTTTGAAAAAGCATGGCTGATTCAATAGCTTTGAAAGTGGCGTTGTAGCTAATTCCAGACAATAACTTTTCATAGCTTATTTCTTTCAGGAAATCCTTTGTAATTCTGACATTATCATATGTTTATGATATATCTTTTTCTTTAAATTCACTGAATTCAATTTAACAGAGTTGAAATATTAACACATATTTTGCTCATTTAAATTTATTTAAAATTTTATATTTATTGCAGTATGCTATTTGAAAGTTACATAGATGTTGTAATTTACAGGCATATGTACAAATGTGATTTTGCTTTTTTGTGCTTCTATGCTAGCTTGAAACAACTTTGGGAGCAATCGATTAAACATAGACAAGATTTCTAGAAGATGAAATAGTCCTTGTTCTTATTACTTTAATGAAATTTTCAATTTGCCAGTCAAGTCTGATAACCTTGATTCTTGATTCTTCCTTAGGTAGAATATATAAATTGAATCATTCATAACATTTTTCCAGCCATTGCCAGTCCATAACGCATCACAATTTCTGTTATTCAATATGCATATTAACAAGATGGTAGTTATATTTTACCAGGATTTGTACCCCCTTTTTCAATACTTCCCAAATTTCCTATGTACATTCATTCATTTGACTAATATTACTGAATGTGGTCTTTTTGTCCAGGACTCCCAAAGAAGCCTGATCCTTGCCCCCATTGCAGGAGTTCACAGAACTGTGGTTAAGAGAGACATTAAATAAGTTGTTACATATATAAATATATTTATGCATCAGAAAGAAAGATATACGTCAGTAAGGGAGAGAACAGAGGGGTTCTGACAGATCAGCAAACTCCTCTGTGAGGAAGTAGATTGATATCTAAAGGATGAATGAGAATTGATGGGATGAGTGAGAAAAGAGCTCTCCAAGGAGAGGGACTGGCATATGCAAAGTCCCTGAGGCAGGAAAGTGCTTAGGACCTTTACATGCTGAAGAAAATTGAGTGTGGCTTGGAGACTGTGCAGGTGGAGGGCTGGAGGGAAGGCCAGAGACTGCCTTACAGGCCAAAGGAAGGATTTTCTATTTTTTTCTACATATATTGAGAAGCTATTGAATGAGTTGTAGCATAAAAATGATATTATCTAATTTATCTGTTAAGAAACCTCAGTCTGTAAGGTGGAAAATAAATTGAAAAAAATAAGCCATGAATATAGGGAAATCAGTTGTGAGACTATTGTAATCATCTAGGTTCCTGCTACTCAAAGTATGATTAGTCGACTAGCGGCATCTGGTGTCACCTGGAAACTTGTTGGAAATATAGATCCTTAGGCTCTGCTCTAGACTTACATAACCAGTTTATACTTTAACAGGATCCCAGAGGTAACTGAAGTGCATGTTAAAGTTCCATGAAGCATTGGTCTGGGCAAGACAGGATGGCCACCTGAATTAGGGTTGAACCAGAGTAATTGTACAGACAACATATATATTAGAGGTAAAAAATTATAGGAATTAGTTATAGATTGGCTCTGAGGGGAGAGGGGGACGTAGTGAGGATAACTAGGATTTCTGACAAAAACATCTGTGGAAATGGAGGCATAATTAATTCATTCAACAAATATCTGAATGCCTGCTTTATGCCAGGTACTGTTCTGGGTCCTGGGGATGCCACAATAAACAAAACAAGCTTCTCAAGGAGCTTTTTTTTCTAGTGAGGGGAGAAGGACAATATACAAATAAATAACTTAAATTGATAGAATGTTAAGTGTTAATACTTGTTTTGGAGAAAAATAAAATGAGCTTTTGATTTTTCTCCTTAAATATGGTCTTCCCCAAGTCTCAGGCCTATCTTTGTTATCCAAGAAAATATCATGAAGAGGTCTTTGTTCATCAGCAAGTTCTATCTACTTTACTTACAAAGATTGAATCCATCCTTCTCCAGTTTTATCTTGTTATATAAGCTACCACCATTTTATATCTGGACTACTGTAATAGCCTTCCAAATGGTATCCCAGCTTCTATCCGTATCTCCCCTCCCTTACAGTCCATTCTCCGTACTTAAACCAGAGTAATTTTTATGATCTGCATTAGTTCATATTAGAAAAAATGCCGTATTTGAAAGTGAATAAACGCTCACCCGATTGTGGAGAAGAAAATAATTTATTCCCGATCTTGCAAGAATGGGTGCCTAGCTGAATGCAAAATGGTGGCTGGTGTACCAAACAATAGAATACCAGAACAGTTACACCTGTGCCTAGCTTGCAGACACTCCCGTTTCTCCACTGATTGGATACTCCTATCTGAATATTCTAACTAATTCACATTTCTGGCAGAAGATTCCCGCTTTTGATTGCACTTTATATTTCAATGACCCTGGCTGTTACTTTTTTTTTTTAATTAATTTTTTTATTTTTTAAAAAATACCGAAAAACACCAAACAAACACAAACATTCTAAACTTTCAATCATTCCGTTCTACATATATGCTCAGTAATTCACAATATTATCACATAGTTGCATATTCATCATCATGATCATTTCTAGGAACATTTGCATCTATTCAGAAAAAGAAATGAAAAGAAAACAGAAAAAAATTTATACATACCATACCCCCACCCCTCCCCCTCACCGATCACCAGCATTTCAATCTAAATTTATTTTAACATTTGTTCCCCCTATTATTCATCTTTATTCCATATGTTTTACTCGCCTGTTGACATGGTAGATAAAAGGAGCATCAGACACAAGGTTTTCACAATCACACAGTCACATTGTGAAAACTATATCATTATACAATCATCTTCAAGAAACATGGCTACTGGAACACAGCTCCACATTTTCAGGCAGTTCCCTCCAGCCTCTCCATTACATCTTGACTAATAAGGTGATATCTATTTAATGTGTAAGAATAACCTCCAGGATAACCTCTCAACGCTGTTTGGAATCTCTCAGCCATTGACACTTTATTTTGTCTCATTTCACTCTTCCCCCTTTTGGTCGAGAAGGTTTTCTCAATCCCCTGATGCTGAGTCTCAGCTCATTCTAGGGGTTTTCTCAATCCCTTGATGCTGAGACTCAGCTCATCCCAGGATTTCTGTCCCACATTGCCAGGAAGGTCCACACCCCTGGGAGTCACGTCCCACGTAGACAGAGGGAGGATAGTGAATTTGCTTGTTGTGTTGGCTGGAGAGAGACGCCACATCTGAGCAACAAAAGAGGTTCTCTTGGGGGTGACTCTTAGGCCTAATTTTAAGTAGGCTTAACCTATCCTTTGTGGTGTAAAGTTTCCTATGAACAAACCCCAACATTGGGGGCTCAGCCTATATCCGTTACTTATTTAAACTTGTTTCTACCTGTTTGGCACCAATTCTAGGCTTATGTTAGAGGTGCTGTCCTTCCCTGCCTGCAAAACCAGTCTGAGTTATTCTGCAGCCCTTTCCTGCACCATCTTGTGTGAAAGCTAAACTGAATTTTTTTATTCTGAAAACCTTCTAAAGTCTTCTCATTACGCTTAGAATAAAATCTCAGTTCTTCACTTGGGATTGTGATGCTCTGCTTGATCCTAGCCTGCCTTTATTTTTTACTTCATCTTGAATACTCTTTTCACCCACAACACTGGAACGAAACTGACTGTTCTTCTAATATCCTAAGCTTCTTTCCACTCTTAAGGATCAGCTGTATTAGTTCACTCTCCTGTTATGCCCCTTTTCCTAATTTTTATAGTGCTGGCTTCTTGTTATTCATATTTTAGCTTAAAATTTACCTAAGGAAAGGTCTTCCCTTCTAAATCAATATTAACTCCACCCAGTAAGTAGTGCCTCACCTCTATCTTAATTTACTGTGGAGAATTTATCACTATTTAATACTTTTCTTTTTTTTTTAGTTAGTTGTCAGTCTAGTTATATCTTGCTACCTACCTACCCTTCTATCTACTTTTCTAGCCTATCTACCAATCTGTCTGTCTCCTCACTTCTAGAATGGAAGCTCCCTGACAGCAGAAACCTTGTCGTTCTGGTTCACTGTTGTCTCTCCTGACACATGCCAGCACTCAATAAATATTTTATTTATATGTTTAATGTTTATATGTTGAATGAATAAATAATCAGTTTCCTGGATACCAGTCTTTTTGTCAATATCCCCTGTGTATTATTGCCACATCAACTTCTTTAAACACTGACTTCATTGTTTTTCTCCCCAATTCAAGAATAAACGGTGAATCTTAATGCCTGCTACCTTCTGTACTTGTTTCATACCTCAGTTACTTTATTTATTAAGTAGTTGGCAATCATTCAAGTTCCATTGTTCTGTTCTGCATCTGTCATCCTTTGGCATATCTAATGGACCAAAGAGAAGAGAGACAACAGAGAAGAGTCCAAGGCTAGTAGAACCTGTATCACATGAGTTAACATCTCTATCTACACTAGTTGCTCCATGTGTATGTCTTATCTCCCTTTGAAAATGAAGGACAAATTCTCAAATTCCCTTTAAGAACGTGTTTATCCTAAAGTGACTATCACAGCATTAGGACAAAGACTGTGTTCACTAAATATCCATTCAATTGACTTGAATTTCTTTCCTCATTGTTTGTAAAATATCTTTTCTCACAAGATATTTGAATATGTAGTAAAAATACTGATAATCCTAATTCCCTCATAATTGGCTTCTGCCAAATCTGCTTCACATCTTGTGTTGCTTTAATCTGTCTGATTTCTTTAGGTTACATTCCTAGAAGTGGGGAGAGAGAATTTATGAACCAGACTATCTAAATCAATGTTAGACTGCAATAAGTATTATCTATATTTAAGGGTTAAAAGCATGAGCACCAGATTCAGATAGACCTGAATTTGAGTCTTGGCTTACTGTGTTTAGCTGTGTGACTGTGGAAATGTTGTTTAACTTCTCTGAGCCTAGGTTTCTTGATCTGTGAGACTGGGATAATCATAATGCTTCCCTCATGGGTCTGTTGTAATGATGAAATAACACATGAAAATACATACCATAGAGCCTGGCACACTATAAGAAATCAGTAAGTGTTATTTTGCTAATATAAATGATATAGAACCCAGCTTTTAACCACTCCCACTCTCCACACACAACCCACTTGTTAAAAAGATTAAAACCCCATTAATGGTTCAGCCTTTAAATGAAAAACCTAAAATGGTGAAATAACATGGGGGTAAATTCCATTTTTATCTGTCTGTCTTCTACAAAAGCACAGCAGCTTTTTCAGCTTCACAAGTGGTAAGCAAATGAGGGCATTTCTAGGAAGAATTTGTGCAGTTGAGATTTATTAATACATCTTGGTTATAATTTTAGGTCCCCAGGGTTTTATAAAACTAAAAGAGTAGAATCTAAGAGTAGAAATTAGTGTTTAATTAAAACAGAAAAAGTACATTATTATATTTATCTTCCTGTAAATGAAAAACATATTTTCTGAATAACAATGGATTCATTATTTTTACACCTACTTGATCAGTTTTAATGCCATTCTTCAAATATGATGTGGTAAATACTCTCTTGTAATGAGAAGTATAGAATTATAGAACAGAAGATTAAAGATATAAAGGCTAAAAATAATTTATGGATTTTCTATTAGAGAACTTGGAAATAGAGTATTTAAAAATACATTTAAAAAAAACCTTTATGTCATAGAAGATATGCTATGTGTGTTTGCTAGGTCAACTTTCATTAAGAATAAGCTAAAACATTACAACTTTGAGAAAGTAGATTTTGGTAAAAGATTCTTCTGGTTTGGGATAAATTTACCTCCAGAAAAAAAAAAAAGCCCCTTCTTATTTAATGCTGTCTGTATTACAGGGTGTAGGAAAAAACAAGATTGTTGACAGATTCCTTCACCTGCTCAACAGACCCCGAGAGTATATCCAACTGCACCGGTAAGAGGATAAGTCCCCCAGTCTTTTAAAATCTGATTTAATCATTTTCTTCTGGTAAGATTTTAAGCAAATTTCCTTAAAGACCCATTTTATAAACTCTTTTCATTTGTGTTCCTCTTGCTCTTATCTCTCCTTTCCTTAAAAGGTAATAAAAGCATGCAGAATTTATTTTTAAAGTGACTAATAATTTATAAACATGAATTAAAGATATTTTATGGACAAAGAGTGATGAACATTACATTCTAGGAACAAATCTTGTCAACCTAAAGGCTCTTAAGATAGAAGAAAAACATGTACAGCCTGATCCCACTCTCTACGAGAAACTAAACTAACTCACAAGAAAAACAATAAAATATATGTCTTACTTATGAAATAAGGAACTCAGGAATATGGAAATAGTAGATTGTTAGTTGTCTCCTTGCCTTCCCTGAAAACATTTTGTGGATTATTAGTTAACTGTAGTGTTAACTGTATTAGCTATAGAGAATGCTAATGCAGGAGTAGCTCTTAGTCAAATAGATTTACTTCACATGTTTTATTTTTTTATTATTTTTATTTTTTATTTTTTTTATTAACGGAAAGAAAAAAAAAAGAAATTAACACAACATTTAGAAATCATACCATTCTACATATGCACTCAGTAATTCTTAACATCATTACATAGATGCATGATCATTGTTTCTTAGTACATTTGCATCGGTTTAGAGGAACTAGCAAGACAACAGAAAAAAATATAAAATGTTAATATAAAGGAAAGAAATAAAAGTAGTAGTAATAGTAAAAAACAACAACAACCAACAAGCAAACAAAAACAAAAAAAACCCTATAGCTCAGATGCAGCTTCATTCGGTATTTTAACATGATTACTTTACAATTAGGTATTATTGTGCTGTCCATTTTTGAGTTTTTGTATCTAGTCCTGTTGGACAGTCTGTATCCCTTCAGCTTCAATTACCCATTGTCTTACCCTGTTTCTAACTCCTGCTGAACTCTGTTACCAATGACATATTTCAAGTTTATTCTCGAATGTCCGTTCACATCAGTGGGACCATACAGTATTTGTCCTTTAGTTTTTGGCTGGATTCACTCAGCATAATATTCTCTAGGTCCATCCATGTTATTACATGGTTCATAAGTTTATCTTGTCTTAAAGCTGCATAATATTCCATCGTATGTATATACCACAGTTTGTTTAGCCACTCTTCTGTTGATGGACATTTTGGCTGTTTCCATCTCTTTGCAATTGTAAATAACGCTGCTATAAACATTGGTGTGCAAATGTCCATTTGAGTTTTTGCCCTTAATTCCTTTGAGTAGATTCCCAGCACTGGTATTGCTGGGTCGTATGGCAATTCTATATTCAGCTTTTTGAGGAACCGCCAAACTGCCTTCCACAGTGGTTGCGCCATTTGACATTCCCACCAACAGTGGATAAGTGTGCCTCTTTCTCCACATCCTCTCCAGCACTTGTCATTTTCTGTTTTGTTGATAATGGCCATTCTGGTGGGTGTGAGATGATATCTCATTGTGGTTTTGATTTGCATTTCTCTAATGGCCAGGGACATTGAGCATCTCTTCATGTGCCTTTTGGCCATTTGTATTTCCTCCTCTGAGAGGTGTCTATTCAAGTCTTTTTCCCATTTTGTAATTGGGTTGGCTGTCTTTTTGTTGTTGACTTGAACAATCTCTTTATAAATTCTGAATACTAGACCTTTATCTGATATGTCGTTTCCAAATATTGTTTCCCATTGTGTAGGCTGTCTTTCTACTTTCTTGATGAAGTTCTTTGATGCACAAAAGTGTTTAATTTTGAGGAGTTCCCATTTATTTATTTCCTTCTTCAGTGCTGTTGCTTTAGGTTTAAGGTCCATAAAACCGCCTCCAATTGTAAGATTCATAAGATATCTCCCAACATTTTCCTCTAACTGTTTTATGGTCTTAGACCTAATGTTTAGATCTTTGATCCATTTTGAGTTAACTTTTGTATAGGGTGTGAGATATGGGTCTTCTTTCATTCTTTTGCATATGGATATCCAGTTCTCTAGGCACCATTTATTGAAGAGACTGTTCTGTCCCAGGTGAGTTGGCTTGACTGCCTTATCAAAGATCAAATGTCCGTAGATGAGAGGGTCTATATCTGAGCACTCTATTCAATTCCATTGGTCGATATATCTATCTTTATGCCAATACCATGCTATTTTGACCACTGTGGCTTCATAATATGCCTAAAAGTCAGGCAGTGCAAGACCTCCAGCTTCGTTTTTTTTCCTCAAGATGTTTTTAGCAATTCGGGGCACCCTGCTCTTCCAGATAAATTTGCTTATTGGTTTTTCTATTTCTGAAAAATAAGTTGTTGGGATTTTGATTGGTATTGCATTGAATCTGTAGATCAATTTAGGTAGGATTGACATCTTAATTATATTTAGTCTTCCAATCCATGAACATGGTGTGCCCTTCCATCTATTTAGGTCTTCTGTGATTTCTTTTAGCAGTTTTTTGTAGTTTTCTTTATATAAGTTTTTTGTCTCTTTAGTTAAATTTATTCCTAGGTATTTTATTCTTTTTTTTTTTGTTTTTTTTTTGTTTTGTTTTGTTTTTTTATTTTATATTTTTATTTATTTCTCTCTGTTATCCTTTTATTTCTTCTTCTGTTGTCTTTCTATTTCTCTTTCCGAATCGACGCAAATGCACCAAGAAATGATGAACGCGCATCCATGCGATGACATCAAGAATTACTGATTGTACATGTAGAATGGAACGACCCCCAAATGTTCTGTTAGTTCATTTTTCAAATCAATGATAATCATAAAAAAGCTGTCAGCACCTTGCTTAGATAATGTGCAGAAATGCAAGAGATTGACGTGAAATATTGTTCCAAGGTATCCCAGCACACTTTTCAAGGCCTTGTCCCATTCTTTCTCTTTCTCTCTCTCTTTTTTTTTTTTTCTTTTTTTTTTTTTTATTTTTTATTTTTATTTTTAATTTTTTTTTTATTAATTAAAAAAAGAATTAACAAAACCATTAGAAATCATTTCAATGTACATGTACAATCAGTAATTCCCAATAACATCACACAGTTGCACATTCATCATTTCCCAGCACCTTTGCATCGATTCAGAAAAAGAAACAAAAAGACAACAGAATAAGAATTAAAACTATAATAGAAAGAAAAAAAAACAAAAAAAACAAAAACAAAAAACCTATACCTCACATGCAGCTTCATCCAGTGTTTTAACATAATTGCATTACAATTGGGTAGTATTGTGCTGTCCATTTCTGAGTTTTTATATCCAGTCCCGTTGTACAGTCTGTATCCCTTCATCTCCAATTATCCCTTCTCTTTTTTTTTTTTTAATTAACAGAAAAAAAGAAATTAACCCAACATTTAGAGATCATACCATTCCACACATGCAATCATTAATTCTTAACATCATCACATAGCTGCATGATCATCATTTCTTAGTACATTTGCATTGGTTCAGAAGAACTAGCAACATAACCGAAAAAGATATAGAATGTTAATATAGAGAAAAAAATAAAAGTAATAATAGTAAAATCAAAACAAAACAACACAAAACAAAACAAAAACCTATAGCTCTGATGCAGCTTCATTCAGTGTTTTAACATGATTACTTTACAATTAGGTATTATTGTGCTGTCCATTTTTGAGTTTTTGTATCTAGTCCTGTTGCACAGTCTGTATCCCTTCAGCTTCAATTACCCATTGTCTTACCCTGTTTCTAACTCCTGCTGAACTCTGTTACCAATGACATATTTCAAGTTTATTCTCGAATGTCCGTTCACATCAGTGGGACCATACAGTATTTGTCCTTTAGTTTTTGGCTGGATTCACTCAGCATAATATTCTCTAGGTCCATCCATGTTATTACATGCTTCATAAGTTTATCTTGTCTTAAAGCTGCATAATATTCCATCGTATGTATATACCACAGTTTGTTTAGCCACTCTTCTGTTGATGGAGATTTTGGCTGTTTCCATCTCTTTGCAATTGTAAATAATGCTGCTATAAACATTGGTGTGCAAATGTCCGTTTGTGTCTTTGCCCTTAAGTCCTTTGAGTAGATACCTAGCAATGGTATTGCTGGGTCGTATGGCAATTCTATATTCAGCTTTTTGAGGAACCGCCAAACTGCCTTCCACAGTGGTTGCACCCTTTGACATTCCCACCAACAGTGGATAAGTGTGCCTCTTTCTCCACATCCTCTCCAGCACTTGTCATTTTCTGTTTTGTAGATAATGGCCATTCTGGTGGGTGTGAGATGGTATCTCATTGTGGTTTTGATTTGCATTTCTCTAATGGCCAGGGACATTGAGCATCTCTTCATGTGCCTCTTGGCCATCCGTATTTCCTCTTCTGAGAGGTGTCTGTTCAAGTCTTTTTCCCATTTTGTAATTGGGTTGGCTGTCTTTTTGTTGTTGAGATGAACAATCTCTTTATAAATTCTGGATACTAGACCTTTATCTGATATATCATTTCCAAATATTGTCTCCCATTGTGAAGGCTGTCTTTCTACTTTCTTGATGAAGTTCTTTGATGCACAAAAGTGTTTAATTTTGAGAAGTTCCCATTTATTTATTTCCTTCTTCAGTGCTCTTGCTTTAGGTTTAAGGTCCATAAAACCGCCTCCAGTTGTAAGATCCATAAGATATCTCCCTACATTTTCCTCTAACTGTTTTATGGTCTTAGACCTAATGTTTAGATCTTTGATCCATTTTGAGTTAACTTTTGTATAGGGTGTGAGAGATGGGTCTTCTTTCATTCTTTTGCATATGGATATCCAGTTCTCTAGGCACCATTTATTGAAGAGACTGCTCTGTCCCAGGTGAGTTGGCTTGACTGCCTTATCAAAGATCAAATGTCCATAGATGAGAGGGTCTATATCTGAGCACTCTATTCGATTCCATTGGTCGATATATCTATCTTTATGCCAATACCATGCTGTTTTGACCACTGTGGCTTCATAATATGCCTTAAAGTCAGGCAGCGCGAGACCTCCAGCTTCGTTTTTTTTCCTCAAGATGTTTTTAGCAATTCGGGGCACCCTGCCCTTCCAGATAAATTTGCTTATTGGTTTTTCTATTTCTGAAAAATAAGTTGTTGGGATTTTGATTGGTATTGCATTGAATCTGTAAATCAATTTAGGTAGGATTGACATCTTAACTATATTTAGTCTTCCAATCCATGAACACGGTATGCCCTTCCATCTATTTAGGTCTTCTGTGATTTCTTTTAACAGTTTTTTGTAGTTTTCTTTATATAGGTTTTTTGTCTCTTTAGTTAAATTTATTCCTAGGTATTTTATTCTTTTAGTTGCAATTGTGAATGGGATTCGTTTCTTGATTTCCCCCTCAGCTTGTTCCTTACTAGTGTATAGAAATGCTACAGATTTTTGAATGTTGATCTTGTAACCTGCTACTTTGCTATACTCATTTATTAGCTCTAGTAGTTTTGTTGTGGATTTTTCCGAATTTTCGACGTATAGTATCATATCGTCCGCAAACAGTGATAGTTTTACTTCTTCCTTTCCTATTTTGATGCCTTGTATTTCTTTTTCTTGTCTAATTGCTCTGGCTAGAACCTCCAACACAATGTTGAATAATAGTGGTGATAGTGGACATCCTTGTCTTGTTCCTGATCTTAGGGGGAAAGTTTTCAATTTTTCCCCATTGAGGATGATATTAGCTGTGGGTTTTTCATATATTCCCTCTATCATTTTAAGGAAGTTCCCTTGTATTCCTATCCTTTGAAGTGTTTTCAACAGGAAAGGATGTTGAATCTTGTCAAATGCCTTCTCTGCATCAATTGAGATGATCATGTGATTTTTCTGCTTTGATTTGTTGATATGGTGTATTACATTAATTGATTTTCTTATGTTGAACCATCCTTGCATACCTGGGATGAATCCTACTTGGTCATGATGTATAATTCTTTTAATGTGTTGTTGGATACGATTTGCTAGAATTTTATTGAGGATTTTTGCATCTCTGTTCATTAGAGAGATTGGTCTGTAGTTTTCTTTTTTTGTAATATCTTTGCCTGGTTTTGGTATGAGGGTGATGTTGGCTTCATAGAATGAATTAGGTAGTTTTCCCTCCTCTTTGATTTTTTTGAAGAGTTTGAGGAGAGTTGGTACTAATTCTTTCTGGAATGTTTGATAGAATTCAGATGTGAAGCCGTCTGGTCCTGGACTTTTCTTTTTAGGAAGCTTTTGAATGACTGATTCAATTTCTTTACTTGTGATTGGTTTGTTGAGGTCATCTATGTCTTCTTGAGTCAAAGTTGGTTGTTCATGTCTTTCCAGGAACCCGTCCATTTCCTCTAAATTGTTGTATTTATTAGCGTAAAGTTGTTCATAGTATCCTGTTATTACCTCCTTTATTTCTGTGAGGTCAGTGGTTATGTCTCCTCTTCCATTTCTGATCTTATTTATTTGCATCCTCTCTCTTCTTCTTTTTGTCAATCTTGCTAAGGGCCCATTAATCTTATTGATTTTCTCATAGAACCAACTTCTGGTCTTATTGATTTTCTCTGTTGTTTTCATGTTTTCAATTTCATTTATTTCTGCTCTAATCTTTGTTATTTCTTTCCTTTTGCTTGCTTTGGGATTAGTTTGCTCTTCTTTCTCCAGTTCTTCCAAATGGATAGTTAATTCCTGAATTTTTACCTTTTCTTCTTTTCTGATATGGCATTTAGGGCAATAAATTTCCCTCTTAGCACTGCCTTTGCTGCGTCCCATAAGTTTTGATATGTTGTGTTTTCATTTTCATTCGCCTCTAGGTATTTACTAATTTCTCTTGCAATTTCTTCTTTGACCCACTCGTTGTTTAAGAATGTATTGTTGAGCCTCCACGTATTTGTGAATTTTCTGGCACTCTGCCTATTATTGATTTCCAACTTCATTCCTTTATGATCCGAGAAAGTGTTGTGTATGATTTCAATCTTTTTAAATTTGTTAAGACTTGCTTTGTGACCCAGCATATGGTCTATCTTTGAGAATGATCCATGAGCACTTGAGAAAAAGGTGTATCCTGCTGTTGTGGGATGTAATGTCCTATAGATGTCTGTTAAGTCTAGCTCATTTATAGTAATATTCAGATTCTCTATTTCTTTGTTGATCCTCTGTCTAGATGTTCTGTCCATTGATGAGAGTGGTGAATTGAAGTCTCCAACTATTATGGTATATGAGTCTATTTCCCTTTTCAGTGTTTGCAGTGTATTCCTCACGTATTTTGGGGCATTCTGGTTCGGTGCGTAAATATTTATGATTGTTATGTCTTCTTATTTAATTGTTCCTTTTATTAGTATATAGTGTCCTTCTTTGTCTCTTTTAACTGTTTTACATTTGAAGTCTAATTTGTTGGATATTAGTGTAACCACTCCTGCTCTTTTCTGGTTGTTATTTGCATGAAATATCTTTTCCCAACCTTTCACTTTCAACCTATGTTTATCTTTGGGTCTAAGATGTGTTTCCTGTAGACAGCATATAGAAGGATCCTGTTTTTTAATCCATTCTGCCAATCTATGTCTTTTATTGGGAAATTTAGTCCATTGACATTTAGTGTTATTACTGTTTGGGTAATATTTTCCTCTATCATTTTGCCTTTTGTATTATATATATCATATCTGATTTTCCTTCTTTCTACACTCTTCTCCATACCTCTCTCTTCTGTCTTTTTATATCTGACTCTAGTGCTCCCTTTAGTATTTCTTGCAGAGCTGGTCTCTTGGTCACAAATTCTCTTAGTGACTTTTTGTCTGAGAATGTTTTAATTTCTCCCTCATTTTTGAAGGATAATTTTGCTGGATATAGGAGTCTTGGTTGGCAGTTTTTCTCTTTTAGTAATTTAAATATATCATCCCACTGTCTTCTAGCTTCCGTGGTTTCTGCTGAGAAATCTACACATAGTCTTATTGGGTTTCCCTTGTATGTGATGGATTCTTTTCTCTTGCTGCTTTCAAGATCCTCTCTTTCTCTTTGACCTCTGACATTCTAACTAGTAAGTGTCTTGGAGAACGCCTAATTGGGTCTAATCTCTTTGGGGTGTGCTGCACTTCTTGGATCTGTAATTTTAGGTCTTTCATAAGAGTTGGGAAATTTTCAGTGATAATTTCTTCCATTAGTTTTTCTCCTCCTTTTCCCTTCTCTTCTCCTCCTGGGACACTCACAACACGTATATTTGTGCGGTTCATATTGTCCTTGAGTTCCCTGATACCCTGTTCAAATTTTTCTATTCTTTTCCCGATATTTTCTGTTTCTTTTTGGAATTCAGATGTTCCATCCTCCAAATCACTAATTCTATCTTCTGTCTCTTTAAATCTATCATTGTAGGTATCCATTGTTTTTTCCATCTTTTCTACTTCATCCTTCACTTCCATAAGTTCTGTGATTTGTTTTTTCAGTTTTTCTATTTCTTCTTTATGTTCAGCCCATGTCCTCTTCATGTCCTCCCTCAATTTATTGATTTCATTTTTGAAGAGGTTTTCCATTTCTGTTTGTATATTCAGCATTAGTTGGCTCAGCTCTTGTATCTCATTTGAACTATTGGTTTGTTCCTTTGACTGGGCCATATTCTCAATCTTCTGAGCGTGGACAGTTATCTTCTGCTGCTGGCGTCTGGGCATTTAGTCAGATTTCCCTGGATGTCGGACCCAACTAGGTTGTAAGATTTTTCTGTGAAATCTCTGGGTTCTGTTTTTCTTATCCTGCCCAGTAGGTGGTGCTCGTGGCACACGTTTGTTTGCGGGTCCCACCAGTAAAAGGTGCTGTGGGTCCTTTAACTTTGGAAAACTCTCGCCGTCCGGGAGGTTCGCTAGCCGAAGCAGCTTGGAAGAGTGCCAGCCGGCCCGGGGTCCGAATGCGGGAAGGGTCACTGGCCGCCGCAGCCCGGGAAAGCGCCCGTCCGAATTTCCTAGTCGGCCCGGGGCTCCAAGCTTGGCGGGAGGGCACCAGCCGCAGCGGCCCGCCCGGGAGAGTGCATGTTCCCCGGGGAGTCATGGGTTTGGAAGGGCCCCCCCCCCCCCCCCGTTGCTGTTCTCCGCGGCCTGGGGATTTCCGATCCAATTCTCTCAGTTGGTCCGGGGGACGCGCGTGGTGTGGGCACCAGCCGCCGTGGTTTGAGGGGACCGCCTGTCCAATTCTCCCAGCCGGCCCGGGGAGGGGGATGGGAGTGACTCCGGCCGCTTGCTGCCCCGCCCGGTGAAGCCCGCGCCCCTCAGCGATCCTACCAGAGTGGGTTCTCTCAGCCAGCCAGCCTTTCCAGGATGGGGTACGCTGTCTTCTTTATCTCTGTCATGGCTTTGGGAGCTGTTCTGTATCGTTTCTACTCCTCTAGTAGCTGTCCTGGAGGAGAAACTAAGATCCGCGGGTTTTACTAAGCCGCCATCTTCTCCGGAAGAGTCGCAAACATTCTTGACATACAAACATTGTTGACATGGTTACAATCAGTCGCTCACAATATCATCACGTAGTTGTGTGTTCATCGCCATGATAATTTTTTTTGAACATTTGCATCTCTCTAGCAAAGGAAAGAAAAAACTTATACATGCATACCCCTTACCCTTCTTCTCATTGGCCACTAATATGTCAATCTACTCAATTTATTTTAACCTTTGTTCCCTCTATTATTTATTTTTTATTCATATTTTTTACTCATCTGTCCATACCGTAAATAAAAGGAGCATCAGACACAAGATTTTCACAATCTCTGTGGTATTTCTGACACCGGTTAGTTAAATACGTGGATATATTATCCCTAAAGAACTTTGTAAATTCAAAATGTAATAAAATTTTCAAAGCCAAATATTTATATTACTTTTGTTTTCCAAGATCTATGCTACAGAGCTTTACATAGCATCCATGGCTATATTATTGACTGATGATATTATTACAAGTAAAATGGTATCGATTAATTTTAACAGGGTCCCTAGGTATCTTTATTTGATAATGTATGATATTTAATTTATTATTTAGAATCAGGAGTAAAAAAGTTCCATTTCTGTCTAAAATATAATATTGAGGAATTTTAACTAATTAGGCTAACTTTCCCACTAATTTCAGTGCGAGTTTTTTTCTTTAGCTATATATTTAGCTTTAGGAATCCACGTTTGTCATAAAATTTAAGCTCATTAAATTGCTTTAAGAGAAACATATGTTTTTAAAGACCTAAAAATAGCAGTCTAAATAAAATGTTTAAGAATTCTGTGATCTAAGGGTGACCTACTTGAAGTTTTTACTTTATTTTAAATTCCTCTTAATGGATTTGTGATGTTTCCATCCAGATAACCAGTCACACTCAATTTTGTTTATGGATGTAATTCCTATAAAATCAATTATAAGAGGCACTCAAACCATCCCCAAGCACCCATGGATGAAACGTGCAACCAGTCTACTCTTACATATGGCCATGTTATGCTTTGATCATTAGAGCTCATCAAACAAGCAAGCTAGGCAATGCATGCCTTTTGTAAAATAAAGATATTGTCGTAAGAGTATGATTTAGGTAATATGAAAGATTAATGGATGTACTTACTTTCAAACAGAAGAGAGTATATGACACATCTGTGAAGTGCATCTATTTATTTGTTTTTCTACAATGTTGTGTTGATTTGCTAAAGACATTAAAGAGGATATTTGAATATGTCAAGTCCTATAGTTTCCTTTCTCCTTTGTTAAAAGTGTAGTTCTGGGGTGGGCCACAGTGGCTCAGCAGGCAGAATTCTCACCTGCCATGTCGGAGACCCGGGTTCAATTTCTGGTGCCTGCCCATGCAAAAAAAAGGAAGAAGAAAAAAAAGGTATAGTTCTGTAATAAAATCAGAATTATTTTAGGGCTTTGAAATACACGTTACCAGATTTTTATTTTATTTGTCACTTTTCAGTCATTCATCTGACCTGTGCTGTCAGTTGATTTTCTAATAGTGGTGCCTGTTATAACTACAGTGTTACACCAAGTATAGCCCCAACTTTCTCTTCTAGTGGGATTTTCTTCTTCCTTGCTCAACTTATTCCTGACTGGACTATTTTTTGTCCCTTATCCACACCTGTCTTATTCCTTTATCTAGAATACTTTCCATTTCTCCCCCAAACTGCCAAGATTTGGTTCACTGCCACTACTACATGAGAACTTCCCTGGTTTTTCTTTTTGAGTGTAACTGCTCCCTTCTCTGAAACTCCACAGCAATGAATCTGCACCATTGTGATCCTGGAAAGAACCTGAGTCTTAGCCACCAAAATCACACCAACTTTTGTTTGGCCATGAAACTCGTTGAGTCCCAATTTCCTCACCTACCAAATTGAAATAATAATACCTTGAAGGGTGGTTGTAAAGATTAAATGAGAGGATGTGTGCAAAGAACCAACCACTGTGTCTGGCACATTTTAGGCACCTAAACATTTAGGCGAACTAGTAAGTATTAGTTTCTGCTACCCTCCCCCCATTTCTTCTCTCGCTTTGATTTCCATTATAGTAATTTCTTTATCTCTTGTTTCCATCGCCTGTATTATATCATGGCTCCCCACTAAATACGAAACTTTTTGAAGGCAAATGTCTGGTTTATTCATTATATATTATGTATTAATTCATTCATCTAATAGATATTTATTTCTTCTTATTTGCCAGTGGCTGTTTTAGGCACTGATGATATATAGATGGCGATATTGATCTTGACCTTGTTTGCCTTTCAATGAAAACAATATAGCAGAATTTATAATATAGTTTATGCATATAAGCCATTAAAGTAGTATGTAGAGTTGCTATGAGGTACTTAAGGAGGGGTTCCCAGCCCTCTGCAAACACATATGTAATGTGGTGGAAATCATATGGAGAAGGTAGCAGTCAGAAGAAATCTTAAGAGATAAGTAGGTGTTTTTTAAGTGAAGTGCAAAGAAAAGGGCATTATGGTCATTGAGAACAGAGTATACGTGAATCAGAAATTCAGAGAGAAAGTTTGGGAAGTATGCATAGGATGTGTGTGTGTAAATGCAGGTTTACTGGAAGAGGAAGACAGAAGCCTTGTAAGGGTTTAGTAAGCTTTGCTGAGGTTGGATTTCATCCTAAATACAAATGAAAAAGAGTTAAAGCTATAAAAATCATTATAGCCATAATCTGTGGGGTAGATCAGAAGCAAATAAGACTTTAAACTCAGAGAACACTAGGAGGTGATTGTAGAAGTTCAAGTAAAATTATTGGAGCCAAACAAACATATTGGCAAGAAGGATGGAAAGAAGGGACTTATCAAAATAGATTTAAATGGCCAATTTTAGAAGCCGTGATAACTGTATGGAGGGTTAAGGTAAAAGAAGTTAAGGTTGACTCCCTTTTCTATGGTTTACCAATCATGAGGCAGGTTCTTGTGTAGTTCCCAAAACATGGTAGATAGTATTTGTTGAAATGACTTGAATATTCTAATTCTATTTGGACATTCCAGCTCAAGTAGCCAACCCTAGTAGAAGGTGCTTACAGTTTGTTTTAAGATTAAGATATCTTTTATATATATATATATTTGACCAGTGACTTTATAATGTATGTGCTCTAACCAGCTGAATGGTTAAAATATTGCATTGTGGATATTTATCATTAAAACACTTGCTTTTCCCCTTCCCTGTTTTTATATTGCTTTTTCTTTTTTGAAACGAAATGAAGTAAAACATTTAACAAATAAAATGCAAAATTCCAATGTTGGCCCTCTTACAGTCATACATCCTGGAGTGAATGCTGATGTGCTTTAAAAAGCACAGCACAATTCAACATACAAGCCTCTCCTGTGGCTGAAGAAAACTGACTATGATGGTATAAATTTTGAAATTCACCAAATCCCAGAGGACGGCTAGATATGTTGGTAGAAAATAGTAAAAACAAAATTTTTTCTGAAGTCTCATGGAAAATATTATTATTGAGCCATCAAGACATTCTTAGACCTGATAAGAGCAAGTGAGAACTGGAGAACATGTCAAATGTCAGCTGCTACACAAAAAGTCCGAGATGCTCCTCTGCCCTGTCTTCCCCCATAATAAATTTGGAAAAGCTATTTTAGAAACATTTTTATCAACAGTTGAACAGTAGTTTTCCCACTAGAATGCCTTCTGCTGCCTCTTTTACAAAATGAAGTATGCCTCTATCTTAACTTTTCCATGTAGATCTTCAGGTTTGTAATAATTTTCTTGACTTTTCTCTGAATGACAGCAAATGAACTTAAATTCTTGTATTATTTTTAATTCTTTGTTTAATAAACACTTACATAGCAATTGCTATGTGCCAACACTATTCTAAGTCAATTCTTGAGCCCTCACTACAGCTTCATGAGCTCAGTGCCATCCCTATTCCTCTTTTGTAGATGAGACACTGAGATGGGAAGTTTAGATAGTGTAGCCAAGGTCACTTTGTAGCTGGCCTCAGACACAGGCTGGCTTCAGTTCTCTGCTCTAATTACGCTATACGGGCTATTTCTTGACTGTGTGTGCTGAATTGAATAGTATTTTGTGAGGATAGTACCTTAATAAGTACCTCGCTCAAGTACTATCCATGTGATATGAATTGTTGGTTATCCAATGCTTACTGTCTATGCTTCAGTCAGTGTATTAGTCAGGGTTCTGTACAGAACCAAAGAAGATATATGTAAATACAAGATATATAAAAGTGCCTCTCACAGATGTGCAAATGCTAAGTCCAAAATCTGTAGAGCAGACTGCAAGGCTGGCAGCTCCAATGGTCTTGATGAACTCTACAGGAGAGGCTCACTGGCTGAAGAAGCAATGAAAATTCTCTTTTCCTTAGAAGTCTTCAACTGACTGGCTCAAACCCAACTGATTGGATTACCTCATTTGCGAGATAGATGTACCCTTAGTTGATCATAGACATAATCAGCCACAGATGTAATCAACTAGCAGGTGACTTAATAAACAGCCTTCTGGTTTGTCAGTGAGCTGCAAAATATCCTTGCGACAATGGTTAGGCCAGTGCCTGCCAGACTGGACAGCTGGGCCTCATCACCTGGCCAAGTGACACCAGAACCTAATCATCATGGTCAGTATATGTATAGTAGCTTGATATTTGAATTCTGGCATTATATTCCGAATCCTTTCCCAGCTCCACCCCAAAGTCGTTTTCTGTTATTTCTCTTGGCAGTTATTCCATATTTATTTTTATTTTTTTCAATAGTAATATCCTTATTAACTTTCATTTTCTCTTTTCTTAATCAAATGACTAACTTACTTTGACTCCTAATCATACCTCCTCTGAGGTGTGGCATCAGCACATTTAATAGCCTTGTTTTCTCTTTTGTCATTCATAACAATGTTAGCCAGTAGTTCAGTGGTTAGAATGCCCACCTTTCATGCAGGAGACCCAGGTTCGATTCCTGGACCATGCACCTAAAAAAATGTTAGCCAAAATTAAACTGTGGTTTTCTACATGATGTTCCTCTGCAGGTTGACACTGCTTCAATAACATCCTTTATTTTGGTGCAGCCACTGGATAGGTGTATGTTCTGGCTTCTAGTTATTGGGCTATAGAGTTTGGTGAGGTAAAACTGCAGGCAGCTGCCTTGAAACTGGTGTTACCAGCAAGTAGTATGCCCCAGGCTAGTTTAGAAGAGAGAGTTGGAAACGATGAGGATTCTATGGCAGTCCTTTTCATCATAGTTTCTAAACCACAAGTATAACAAGCTCAAGAGCCACTGATGCAATATGCATTTTTTCTTAGGTTGTTTACAGATACCCTCTCTGTTAGAGAATAAATGCATTCCTTTCAAGTGTTATATACTTTTATAGTTTGAGAGAAACTTTAAAAATCCAAACTGTATAAATAATAATATATGACACATACCCATATTTTTTACCCAGTTTTAACAACTGTTATTTTTTCAAATTTCATTCTATTCTTTTGAAATGTAAAACACTAAATTATAATTAGTCCCCTTTAACCACCTCCCCCATTCTCATCTCCCCATCTCAACTCAATCACTGTTATAAATTTAGTTTATAACCTTCCAGTCCTTTTTTTCTTCACTTGTAAAGCAAATTTTTGGTAGGAAAATTATTTCACACTTACTTTCATTATAAAATCATGTATTCTAATGGGGAGGTTAAAAAAGTTTTATTCCTTAATTGTAATAAAAATAAACTCAATCTTAGAATTGTTCCAGTCTCAGATTTCTGTCTTCCCATGCTGAGCATCACATCCCAATCTCTTAAACCTGCTCTCCTCTCTTGGGACTTCTCCAGTCAGTACCACCTGCAGGTTTCTCATAGCATCCTCTGCTAAGTAAATACAATGAAGAGGGATGTTGTACTAGTGCCATCTATTTTCAGCTATCTATTCACTTAGATTTAGAATGCTTTTTGTTAAGGTGTATAAAGTGCTGTTCCTTCTAAATGAACAGATACTGCTGTAGCCAGGCTCTTTAGATGATGACACCCATGACACAAAGCAGAAAGTGTCAGCACGAGGTGCTTAAATTCACTAAGTAGATTTGTGTCTTCATGGGATGACTCAGTTCACAACTCTGTTAAGTGATGTCTGTTAATTGATATATATCTGTAATGTTTTGTGCAGGAAGAATTAAAATCTAAAAATTATTTCTATATTCATCCTCATTAAGTCATTCAAACAGTCAACAGCTGTCTTAGGCTTGGGTTTCCTAGAAGCAGAGTCAGAGATGGGGATGTTTGTGTAAGTGATTTTGGAGGGAGAACTTTCAAGTGAAACCTGAAAGAAAGTGAAAGAGTCAGAATGAGGCTGAAAAAGAGGTGGGTATCGCTTAAGTCTGACCTCAGCCTCTTTACAGGGAGCTCTGGAGTGTGAGTGATGCTACACAGTTATCCCACCTGGAAGCTAGCAGGCCAGGCTTTTTGGCCCTATGTCAGTAAGTCACTGATTAAGGGATGGCCCCTGGAGGGACCTTCCAGGCCTTTCTGTGCAAGATAGCTCCCATTGGCAGAAGTCAAGGCTGCAGCAGCTGGGGGCAGGTGCATTTGGTGGTAAAGGAGATCTGAGTAGGGCACCAATGGCATCTATCACAACAAACATTTTTTTGAGCCCTGCTATGTTCTTAGCACTGTTAATTCAACAGTGAACAAGACAGACAAGGTCATTACTCTCATGAAGCTAACTTTCTAGTGGCAAGGAAGTAAACAATAAACAACATCATAAACAAGAAACTACCCATGCTGTAATGAAAATGATATTAAAAGTTTTAAATTTTAGAGGAAAATGCATTGAAGAGTAATTAGGAGACTATTTTGGGAGTAGAATTCAGAAACACTGATAAGTTTGGCAGCAATGACTATTTTCATAATTGTGGTGGGATTTGTAGCAAGACATTCTGGCATGTCAACACCTTTGAGCTTTGTCTATTCTGGAAAACTCGGTGGGAGAATTGACCCAATCTAGTTAGGTTCCATAAGACAAGTAGTAGGTGCCCTTCAGGTAACAGTTACTAGAGGGTTGTGAGAACTTAGCTAGTGATAGTTTGGCATAAGGCAACTATCACCAACCAATAGTTAAAAGTACCAGACCTAGCAAGGGGCTGACCTCCAGGAATAGGGTTACAGGTGCTAACCTACTAGTGAAATAGATAGGGCTCAAACTAAAGGTTTCTTAACTAAAGGTTCGCAAACTAAAGGTTGCTGCCAATCAGGAAATGGAGGGAATGGAAACAGAAGAATATGAAATTTGTCCTAAATCCCCCCAAATGAGATGTATAACCTCTTTGAGCAAGACTAATGGTTCATATATATCATTCCCTGATTAAAATTAGAACTCAGAAACGGAGCAGGGCTGAGCCTGCAGTTAAGGTAAAACTGTGTAAAGCAAGAGGTAGCACTACAAGCCTTTCAATCTACTTTAACAGAGGTGTCTTTTGTATTATATGTATGTATATATATATATATATATATATATATATATATATATACACACACACACACACATAAACATACACCTTCTGAGTGATTTTTTTTTTTACAATTCTCCAAGGAAATTTTAGGTAATTTCCACTAAACATCTGAATTGTGCTGTTGCTACATTGCTGGTGCACTATTACTAATACTTATTTAATGGTTTCTGTTGGCAGCTGATCAGGTTACAGCAATACTACATATAGTCAGCCTGTGTTAGTATGCTTTGAAATATTTTAAGATATGATCTTTAGAAATTCATTGTGTCAAGCATTAACCCTTTATTATAAAGCCGAGCTAAAATAAAACTGAATCCTTGAAAATTATAAAGAAATTGTTTGGATAACACATCTTTGAGTTCCAGTTTCACAATAGGGTTCTTATAAGGGTTAAAGAGCCATGTCGCACATATCTGGGACAGTGGCTGGTACATAGTAGGGACTCAAATTAAATCTCTTCCTTATAAGTCTTTTTTTTCTCCAGTCCATATGTGGATGCATGCCAAATCTAAATTTTCAGCCTCTACTATCATCTTAGCTTTAGATCAGCATTTTTTTACCTAAGTATCTCAGAGGCATCTCAAATCCCAAATGTCCATCTCTCCCTCCACACTTTTCTTTTCAGATGTCCCTCACACTGCTTCCTATACATGGTGAACATCAGTAACAGCGTAGACTGTGTGATTGGTAAAAGAAAGAATGGCTACCCTTCGTCTTGTTACCTGGTCTATAATTCATGTAACTTTTACCCTTCCCTGTCGTTCACTTTGACAGCCAACCATCGCCAAATCATGTTTACATTTTCAAGGTCTCCCAGGTATTTTTCTTTCCCGTAAGTCATTGACCATACCTGGGCTGTTGCAAGAGTATCTTCTTCTGTGCTGTAGAGCTGTGACCAAGTCCTTGCAGTTCCTTCCCTATAGTAGATGTAATATTTCCCTGACCCATCCTACACCCCTCCTCTGGGCCTTAATTCCAACCCTCACCTTCTCTTGCCTGAGCATCCCAGTAGCCTCATGGTGTGGAACTTGGGCCTCCAGTCCATCTTTCCCATGCCTCGTTGTGATTGTTCCACCCTTTAATGTTGATCACGTTCCTCTCCTGCTCTGCTCTCTTCAGTGATTCCTATTGCCAGCAGCATCAAGTCCACACTCTTTAGTTTGAGCCCCATCTATTTTCACTAGTATTCTTTCCAGTCTTTCTCTCCCACATATATATACTTAAGCCACATGAACTGTTTGTGCTTCCTAAGGATCCCGTGCATATCCATGGCCCCATAACTTGCCATAGGCAGCTCTTAAGGCTTAGAATGCCTTTCCCCATTAGTCTATCTGAAAAACTCTTGCTTTTACTTCAAAATGCAAATCAAAGTCTTCTCCTTCAGCAAATTTCTTAAGACACTACCTTCCCCATGCCTTCCATACAAGCTGATATTGTTTCCTTTCTTTGTGCCACCATTAGCACAAAGTGTTGTTTAAAATAGGGGGCATTTACTCAAGAAGTTCAAGACTATCTGTTGCAACATGGAAAGATACTGAAATTTATATTTATTTTGATCTTTAAAATATGATATAATTCAGCATTGATAATATTTAGTACAAAAATCGACACTAAGACCCTCACTTGTCTCACTATCTTCAGTTTGCCTATATGATGTGGGAAGTATATAAAAAGAATTGTGTGAATTCATATTATGAAGAAGATAACAATGATTCTCTAAGTTATCATTTGATTGCATAGTACAACAACAATAGCTACTTAACCTGTGTCCACTGTAGTAGATTGATGGCTTTTATTACCTAGTTGTAACTAAGTTAGCCCTCACATCGTGGACGTTGGTTTAAAAAGATTCTTGAAAAGGAACTCCAGATTGAAAATAATTTTAATAGTATAAACATAAACAAATAACATGAAATTGACAGAAAATTATGTAAGTATTTATAATGACCAATGGAGAATCTGCCTTGATTGAGGAAAGATTCTGGAGTAAGTTTCCAGAGGGTACCACACATGAAATGTCTTTGCTGTATAACAATTCAAAAAAAATCATTGCTACAAAGAAGTTGAAATAAACTTGCACAAAGTCCTATAGAATGTCATCAGCTTGGTCTATCATATAGAAATAAGACCTTTAAAATAAAACAGAATTATTGCAACATTTTGTATTGATATGATGACTGACCATGGGAAGTATTTTATAACATAGAAAGCCTCACTTGTAATCTCATTGTATCCTATTTTAAAAGTCTGTCAAACTTAAAAACACATTTTTCTTTTACAGACTCAAGAGTTCAACATTTATTGATATGTCTGTATGTTAAATGACTGTCATAGCCATGCTACATAAAAGCTCTTTTGAAAATTAAATACACTTTAATTTGTACTCCAAAGTAAAGGTTTTGATTGTTAGATTTTAAGTAGCTGAAAAATAACGTTGCCACCCTTAAGTCTCTTATGTCAGCACATTAAAACAACTTGAAATACAATTTTCTAACATGTTGAAAAATCTTAAAAAGAAGAGTTTCAGTGAGTTTTGTTTGAATTCATTTGTTAAAAATATAAAATGTGGCACTGTCCAGTTAGTTTGAAAAACAACTGATAAACATCAAGAAAGACAAATTCCTAAGTCTGTTTGTATCAAAATTTTTGTATGTTTGGTAAATGAGATTGGAAAATGCATGTTGAGATAGGGAGTGCACGTTTCCCATTTGAATCTGTCTTTTATGAGCTCTCTTTCAACTATGATAGCCACTACAATGAAGTATTGAAATAAACTAAATTTAGGACAAATAATACAAATCATAAAGTGTATCAATCACATTGCTCTCCCCCAAATATCCTTATTTAATTTTTTTTTTTTTTTTTTTTTTAAAGACAGAGAGAAGGAAGGAAGGATAGAAGGAAGGAAGGAAGGAAGAAAGGGAAACATCTTTAAACATTTTCTTGTTTTATTGTATTCTGTTTCTCCGTTTTTGTTACATGGGCTGGGGCCGGGAATCGAACCGAGGTCCTCCGGCATAGCAGGCAAGCACTTTGCCCGCTGAGCCACCGCGGCCCGCCTCCTTATTTAATTTTTAATGACAGCAAAAAGTTTTTTGAATTACTAACAAATAAAATCTAATGGTGTTTTTAGCTAACCCTTTGTTATTTCTATTTTTGTATGTTTTAGATTGTATCTTCTCAAAAACATTTTTGTTGATAGGAAGTTTAGAACCACTGACCTAGAACAGGCTCTGCTATTGTCTATGTCATTGCATATTGAACTTATTTGTTCCCATCTCCATGTCTTCTACTGAACAATGAGCTCTCTCATTTAGGGGATGGATATTTAATTGGCTTCTTGAGAGGCGGGCCCCCAAGTTATTCATCTTATAACCCTTCATTCCTAATATACTGCCTTATAGCTTAGAAGTGGGTAGTTAATATTTGTTTAATGCACTCATTTATTGTTTCATTCTTTGGACAGACATTTGTTGCATGCCTACAAGCTACTAGGCACTAGGTAAATTAAAGAAGATGATATGCCCTTGTATATAGATGTTAAATCTTTTTTTTTTTTTTTAATACATGGGCCGGTACTGCTAACCAAACCCAGGTGTCCGGCATGGCAGACGAGAACTCTGCCTGCTGAGCCACCGTGGCCCTAGATGTTTTATCTTAATGTGAGAGACAGTCATATGAATAATTCAAAATTTCCTAAGTATAAAGTACTTTCTATGTAATAGTTCAGCTGAGAGGAAACAAATGAGAAATAAGAAATGCTTCAAAGGGAAGGCAGCATTTGAGCTGAGCCTTTAAGGAGTAGGCCTTAAGAGTTTGTCAGGCAAATCATAGAGAAGAGGAGAGAAAACATTCCAGGAAAGAGAAGAGGCACAATCAAGCTTGGTGCTTATGGGACTACCACATTCAGACAGGTGTAGGGTGAGTGATTGAGATAACTAATTTGCACCCATTTCGAAAAACATTCTTTAACACCTACTATATGCTGGTTATTTTTCTAAGCACAAGTGATATATCAGCTGAAATAACCACTGCCCCCCCCCCCCCAGCCCTTATGTTTATATGCTGGGGGTGAGGGTGGGGTGGTGGAATTGGGGAGGCCAGAGAGCATAAGGGAATTAGAATATGTATCATTTCAGATGTGATAAGTGCTATGGAGAAAAATACGGCAGGAAAGGGGGCTAGAACAAGGGTTACAATTTTAAATAGTTGACCAGGGTTGATCTCACTGAGAGGGTGGACATTCGAGTCATACTAATGGATGGTAGACTGTTAACCATTTTTCCTCTATAAATACCTCCCCCATTTTTGCAGAGTGGGATGGTTCATCTTT
Source organism: Tamandua tetradactyla (assembly GCF_023851605.1). Lineage (NCBI taxonomy): Eukaryota > Metazoa > Chordata > Mammalia > Pilosa > Myrmecophagidae > Tamandua > Tamandua tetradactyla. Next base: position 117,567,647 of record NC_135330.1, read on the forward strand.
GTATTAGGTACTTACTTTTCACCTTTGTATTAGGTACTTAATTTCATCTTCTTTTGGCTTTTTGGTTGAGAGCTTCTGACTGATCTTTAATAACTAGGAATAATGCCTAAACTCAAATGAGAGAGCAAGACAAATGAGACACATTATCCTCAGGTTCCTACTAAAACAGAAGAGCTTTTTCAGGAGATCCGAAAACATTTCATTCCCAAGTTGGCATACACCATGGTGCATTTGTTGAAATATCCACCAACAGAAGTCAGAAAATGCTTCCTATGCCACCTTTGTGGCTTCATTCAGGGGGTGCTCCCCAGTGATTGTCCTGAAGTGGTTCGTTAAGCAATGGACACCCATCACCACTATAATCATTCATTTATTCCTTTGGGGGCTCAAGAAATAATGAAATAGTTACCAAAACAGAGAAAGTGTCCAGATGCTGAACTTACTATGCAGGATCAGCTGTAAGGTCAACCCAGTTTCCTGAAAGTCTTAGCTCAAGAGAACAGTACCTTTTTGCTGGCTTCCTACTGGTGACTTAAACAATTGTCTAGAAATAAACTGGATATATTATGGAGTAGCATTCAAAAGCTACATCAGATTTTAAGATGACAAATTAATGTGTTTAGAGGGCTGCTTCAGTCCTCTGCCTTCTAACTTCTTAGAGATATCGGTTCCTTCTCCTTCGCCATTAAAGCGGCACTGGAAAATAGACTGAGATTGAAATGAACTCTTTTAATCTTTTGGTTTTCTTATGATGTAGAAAATAGCTACATTACAGAAAACATAGTTTTCTGCTAAGAATTTTCTGATTATAGTGCATAGTTTTCTATTTAACTCAGGTGGCTAATGTCTAATACATAACTGGAATTTTTTTTTCCCAGTTGATGAACAAACAGAAATGAGGATAAAATAATTCATGAATTATAGTATATCAAATAATTATATGCTGTTTACAAAATGCAACAAAATACAAAATGTGAAAGAGTATGCCTCTTTTGGTTAGCTTAAACAGCAACTGGCTAGTTTAAAATTTGTTTTGGTGATCAAAAATATTTATTTTAACTTATTCCAATAAGTTATAAAGTTATTTATTGGAATAAAAAGAATATTCTAATATTCTTTTTATTCCAATAAAAAAGGTGTTTTACATTAGTATACATTACACTAATGTATAACATTAGTAAATACATTACTAATGTTATAAGTATGGTAAGATAAATTCACTTTAAAATAAATTTTATATGTTATACTATACAATAAAAAGTTAAAAAAATAAAATGAATTTAAGTTCATCAAAGGAAGGATATTTTGTTTGTTTTGTTCACAGATACTTTTGCAACACCTACAGCAATTCCCATTGGTAGGTGTTCAATAAATATTTGTTGAATGAAAGATTATGGTATGTCTTGATAAGTAAATGTGGTCACTTACTAGTTTTTGACTCTTTGTCATATGTTTATATTATTACCCAATTAGTAAGGCTTTAAGAAAACACAGATCACCATATACTTTATTTTCTGATGAAGATTCATCCAGTGTGGAGACAGCATTTGCCAGCCTCAAACCCTGTTTCCATCTGTGTGTACATCTTTGCACATTCATTCAATTTTATGTTTTATTTGCATTTCTTCTTCCATTCCTTTTTTTTTTTTTTTTTTTTGGTGGCGGGGGCTGGGATGGGGGATGGTCCATGATCCAGGAATCGAACCTGGGTCTCCCACATGAAAGGCTGGCATTCTACCACTGAACAACCCACGCATGCCCTTCTGTTCCTTTTTAAAAGCTGATTAGAGGCGGGCCGCGGTGGCTCAGCGGGCAAGAGTGCTTGCCTGCCGTGCCGGAGGACCCCGGTTCGATTCCCGGCCCCAGCCCATGTAAAAAACAAACAAACAAACAAAATATAATAAAACAAGAAAATGTTTAAAAATGTTTCCCTTTCTTCCTTCCATCCTTCCTTCCTTCTCTGTCTTTCCTTCCTTTCCTCCCTCTCTCTTAAAAAAAAAAAAAAAAAAAAAAAAAAAAAGCTGATTAGAAAATAGATACATTTTTTAATGACAGGAGAAGAGGGAGTTAGAAACTTACACATTGATTTTTCTTTTTGTTTGAAAATGGAAAAATGAAGTTCCTGCAAGAAATTAGGTCATTTTCTGAATTCCTAAAATTTACCAAGCAGCAAAGCAAATGTTCAGAGTAAAGGTAAAAGATCCAATTTTCTGAACTACTGTATCATTTTAGTAGATTTGCTTTTTTATCTTTAAAGACTGGACAATTTACAAAATTTTCAGTTTGTTAAAGGACTTAATTATCAGCATGGCTTTGAGCATTGGAGGAATTTGTTTTTAGAATAGTGTTAATACAGTGTTAGGAGATGTAATGGAGATGGGTAGATTTTGAAAACTAAGCATATTTTGAAATGTTTAACTTCCGTAGAGGACTGTTTTGCATAACTATTTTGTACCTACTCTTCCTGTTAAAAATCTACCTCTGAAAAGCAAAGCATTGCATCACAGTAGACTTCCTTCCATAAATATTATCCCTTTAATGTTTTCCTTCCTTTTTTGATGTTAGGATTTTTTGCATCTGGGCATATTAAAGATGAGTGATTGACTACTAAATAAACTATTAGTCCTCCAAAACAACTATTTTAAGAGCTGGAATCTTTTCAGTCATTTTGGAAGAAATAATATTTTGCTTGTCTTACAAAAAGGACTTTTCTCTAAAAGCAGTCAAGGCACTATTTCTCTCTCTCTTGCTCTCACTCTCGCTCTCTCCCCTTGCTCCTTCCCCCCACCTCCCCTCTTCCTTTGTTCTCTCCTTCCCTCCCTCCTTTTATCTTTTGACTTTTTACTCTGCTTCAAATGTTCTATTTTAATTCCCTCTACAGAGATTGATAATCTTGGGCTTTAAGAGATTGAGAGATTGATCAAACTAGGAGAAGATCTCAGAATTCGTCCAATGCTGGTTTTTAATGAACACTGCTATAATCATGGCTATTTTGTGTCCTCCTTTTCTGTATCAGAAGACAGCACTGTATAGAATTACTTTTTCTGTTTGACGGCCTGAAGATATTTCTTTCCCAATACAGCAAAATCAATTTGTCTTTTGTTGGTGGGCAGGAGAATGAAGGGTATTCAGCTTCTTAGCAGAATGCCCAGAATGTATGTAAACATTACATTCTTACACTTGTTTATATCACCTATATCTAGGTAGTGCTATCTTTTTTTTTTTTTTTTAGTAATTATTATTCGTTCTCTTTACCTTTATTTCATTGCTTTTTAAAAATGAGTCTCCCTAAAGAGATGGGAGAAGAAATATAGAACTGTTTAACTTTACCACTGGGGAAACCCCTGGTACTGTCTCAAACATTTGGGATGCCCAAGTCAATAGGCCAAGCCCTTTATCTTGAGGCTTGTTCTTGTGAAGGTTATATATGTAGCGGAGAAGCTTCACCTAGCTGTAGGTATGCTTAAGAGTTATTTCCAGAGGACCTCTTTTGTTGCTCAGATGTGGTCTCTTTCTCTAAGCCTGACTGCAAGTAAAACATTAATCCTCCCCTGTACATAGGGCATGACATCCAGAGGTGAAAGTCTCCTTGGCAATGTAGAATATATTTTGCAGGGATGAGCCTGGCCCTGGCACTGTGGGATGGACAATGTATCGTTTCCTACAATTAATTTATAATTGTAACAAATAAGGTGTCAGTGGCTGAGAGAGTTCAGTAGAGTTGAGACTACTCTTGTGCACCCTTTAGCTAGATATTGCTACTTATCATGGTTTGCGAAAACCATTCCTGCCAACCCTAAAAAGCACCTAAGGTTATATCTGAGATTCTACAAAGTTTCCACTCACTATGATTACTTTCCATAAATCTACAGCCTCCATATGGGTTTCTAGGCCAGTTAAGTCCAGAAACCCAGAGAGGCCAGCCATTTCAAACATCAGTTATTTCTAGCCCACTATCCCATACTGACAGCCCTTTCCAACGTGAAAATTAGAATGGGCATACCCCAGATACCCCTAAAGATTGGGAGAAAGAAAAGGCGATTATACTGATAAAGAAGTATTTATTCCTTCTAGCCTCCAATGTTCTGGAGCAGCCAGAAGAAAAAGTCTAAGATGATGGTATGGTAGCCCATGATAAACCCTGGGATCTATCCTGTAACTATTTGTTGAAGAGTGCTTTGGAAACTATTGCTTTTTTTTTCTTTGCCTTGTATATATGTTACATTATATAATTAAAAAGTATAATTTTAGGAAAAACCTAAAATTGTGGGACTGTAACCCATACCAAATTCTGAAATATTTTCTACAACTAATTGTTGTGGTGTGCTTTGAAATTTATTGCTTTTATATATATATATATATATATATATATATATGTCATTTTTCACAACAAAAAATGAATAATGAAAAAAGAAACAAAATGCATAATGAGGACGAAAAAAAGTCTTCTGAAAATTATATTTTTAATGATGCCGTGAATTCTCCTTCACTTGGAAAATATCTTCAGATATTTACTTCTCAATCAGTAATGTTAGGTTTATATCTTATGAAAATTACCATTTAGTTCATTTCCCAGTGCCTGCCATGCCAAAAAAAATTACCATTTAATTCATTTTTCTTAATCACTCCTTTTTTTAAAATATTGAACAGATATTTAGAACCTCCTATGCGCCATATCTGTCTTTCCTTTCTTGTGTTTGGTTTATATTAATGAATAGACTATTCCTATAGCTATTTTTATTTTAATAAACTATAAATTACAGATATTTTGTCAGCTATTTAAAACTCATGTAATCTTCTTTCTTCCTTCACTCTTATGTTTAACTATTAAAATTTTCCTGAAAGAAAGCTACCCATAAACCAATTAAATACAACTCATTAAAATATCATCCTCAAAATAAACATCACTATTTTAAGATCTTTTGTCCTTCAGTAAATTAGATGATATTAGGTTAATGTACCCTCACAAGCAACATTTTAGAACAGATTGTGCTTGCTCTTCAGAGGCTAATTTTCTTTCCTTATTTGACAAAAATTTGGTCTGTACATAATATAATTACTTTTATTGCATTTGGGATCACTTAAAATTACCATGGAGGCATTAATGACTCCTATTTTTTAAAAAAACAACAACTTTAAATTACAGAGTTAAAGGAAGAATAGAGTTTAGCACTGTATTTCTTTGAGTGGTCCCATTATTAAAACAGGCTTTAGTTGATAGACAGCTGTAGTTTGTAAGATAGTAAAAAGTGAGAACAATTGGTGATAACATGAATGTCAGCAATTAGTTCTAATTAATTCATCAAACATTACTGATAACTGTTATGCACTGGAAATTCATCTCTTTATTAACAACACACTAAGGAAATATGACTAAGCCATATTTTAACTCTCCACCCCCAGTGTTGTTTAAATTATTGCCTCTAATTAAACCTTTATTAGCTTATGTTTCAAAGCTGATTTTTAGAAGAACAAATCATGATAGAATTGAAATTGTAGCAAATACAATATTCTCTTATGGTCATTGCTTATCTGTATGGAAAATTTATATCTTTTGGTTCAAAATGCCCATAAATGCAGAGCCATGGTTTTGTCAGAATTCTCTGAAACAGAGTCATTATATTGTCTTTAAAAATCAATTAAACATGTGAGAGTGTGGGGCTGGCATCTGCTGGTCCTTATTCTGGTTATGTTGCTTCCGGCTTAGGAGGCCACTGGTTTCCTCTCTAAGTGTCTGTGGGCTTTCACTTAGCTCCCCCAAGACATAACTCTGGGTTCTGCCTTGCTTTGTATCTCAAAGGAAGGCACATGGCAACATCTGGGCTCTGCATCTCCAAACAGCCATATCTAGGCGTCTGTTCTCTGTTGGCACTCCAAACATCTCCAGGTGTCTGCATCTCTGAAGCAACTTTGTTTTCTCTAGAATGTCTCCTTTTTCGAAGGAAACTAGTCAAGGTCCACCTTGAGTGGGTGGAGCCACGTCTCCATCTAATCAGAAGTCCACACCCACAATTGGGTATGTTATATCTCCATGGAAACAATCCAATCAAGGTTTCCAACCTATAGTGTTGCATCAGCATTAAGAGAAACATGGCTGACCCCACAAGGAAGAAGGACATGACTTTTCTGCCATACATTAACAGCTTCAAACTAGCCTACATCCTTGGTTGGATTTGTTCATAGATATTTAATTTTGGGGGGTTGCTATTGTTGCTGGAGTTTTTTTTTCTTGATTTCCTCTTCAGGTTGCTCATTATGGTGTGTAGAAAAACCACTGATCTTTGTATGTTGGCCTTATGTCCTGCCAGTTTCTTGTGCTTATTTATTAGCTCTGGTAGCCTTGTCATAGATTTTTCAAAACTTTCTAAATGTAGGATTATGTCATCTGCAAATACTGAGAATTTCACTTCTTCCTTTCCCATTTGGGTACCTTTTGTTTCTTTTTCTTGCCTCATTGCTCCAGCTGGGACTTCCAATACAATGTTGGATAACAGTGGTGAGAGTAGGTATCCTTGTCTTCTTGTTCCAGACTTGGCAGGAGTGCTTTTGGTCTTTCCCCATCGAGTGAGATATTGTCTGTGGTTTTTTCATGTATGGCCTTGTTGTGTTGGGGTGGTTTTGTTAGGGGGTGTTCTAGTTTGCTAGCTGCTGGAATACAATATACCAGAAACAGAACAGCTTTTATAAAGGGGAATTTGTTAAGTTGCAAGTTTACAGTTCTAAGGCCACAAAAATATCTAAATTAAAGCAAGCCTATCAAAATGTCCAAATTAAGGTACTAGCAAGAGTTGGTTACCTTCACTCAAGAAAGGCCGATGAAGTTCAGTGTTTATCTCTCAACTGGAAAGGTATAACAAACATGGTGACATTTGTTATCCTGTTCTCCAGGCCTCCTGCTTCATGGAACTCCCCCAGGGGCGTTTTTCTTCTTCATCTTTAAAGGTCTCTGGCTACATGAGCTCTCGTGGTTCTTGTGGCTCTCTCATCATTCACTTGTCGCTCTCCAAAATGCTTCCTCTTTTAAAGGATTCCAGTGAACCAATCAAGATCCACCTGGAATGGGGGGAGTCACATTTCCCTTGAATCAAAGGTTAATACCCACAACTGGATCTGTCACATCTCTGTGGAGATAATCTAATCAAGTTTCTAAACTACAGTGCTGGATAGGGATTAAAAGAAAAGGCTGCCTCTACATGATGGATCAGGATTAACACATGGCTTTCCTAGGGTCCATGATCATTTCAAACCAGCACAGGGGAAATGATGAATTTTGCTGGATGCTTTTTCTGCATCAGTTTTGATGACCATGTGGTTTTCTCATTTGATTTGTGAATGTGGTTGTGCCGGTTTGAAACCATTGTGTACCCCAGAAAAAGCCCAGTTCTTTAATCCTCATTCAATATTGCTCAGTGGGATCTCTGATTCTTTCCATGCAGATGTGACCCACCCAACTGTGGATGGTAACTTTTGATTAGATGGTTTTCATGGAGGTGTGTCTCCATCCATTCAAGGTGGGGTCACTTACTGGAGCCCTTTAACAGGGAATCATTTTTGGAAAACGCTTTATACTCAACAGAACTGACAGAGCCCACACAGCCAGAGACCTTTGGAGATGGAAAAGGAAGGTGCTCCTGGGGAAGCATTATGAAATGAGGAGAGAAAGCTAGTGGAAGTTGTGTGTGCCTTCCCAGTCGAGAGAGGTGTCCAGAACCCAAAAACCTCGGCAGATGCCAGCCACATGACTTCCCAGATGACAGAGCTGTTCAGCATCAGCCTTTCTTGAGTGAAATAACCTCCTGTTGGTGCCTTAATTTGGACATTTTCATGGCTTTAGAACTGTAAACTTGCAACTTAATAAATTCCCTTTTTAAAAGCCATTCTATTTCTGGTATATTGCATTCCAGCAGCTTATAAATTAAAATAATTAATTTTTTTGTGTTGAGACACCTTTGTATACCTTGCATGAACCCACTTCTTCATGTTGGGGGAATAAAAGTCAACTCATATGCCACCTGAGGCCATGGTAGTCACCTCATCACTTACTAATTTGAGGTTTATGGTAGTATAGGATACTTAGTATCTTAGAAAACAAGGTTTTTTCTTGGTGTATTAAATAGTGGGTTGTTATCCCCTCATATAATTAGGATAACTTACAGAAATATAAATCAACCCCATTTTGAAACTCAGTATCATTTTATGCATGTTACCAACCTTTGCTTTTCCTTTGATGAACAAGATGAAACAGTCTGTAGTAAAAACAGAATAAAACCACTTTTATCCTGTAAATTCCTCTTTCTCATAGAATACCCTACTGCAAGCCATGATTCCTATCTGAATTTATCCTCATTTGTAGTCTCTTTTGAAATCATGTGATTCATGCTTGTTCCCGAAAACCTGTGGGTTTTATTTGTAGCTCAAAAGTCATTTGAGAAATCTAATAGGATAAGCTGTGTGCTATGAGAATTCCAGTGTTATAGAGAAATCTCATTTACCTTTTTAAAAAGTTGGAATTCAGTTTGAATTTAGTGTTTTTAATCTGCTATGAAGTGCTATAATTATTAGGGTTATAACTGAATTTCTCCTTTCTACTGACAATGATGTACAAGTTCCGCTTTCCATTTTGGTACTGGAAGGTGTCATTTTCATGCTCATTAAATATGTGTGAGCTGAGGTGAGAAATTTGTTATATTGCTATAAAAAATCTGTGTGAACATATCTTTTTCCTTTCCTGATCCACCCCCTTCCTCCATGCTAGAATATTAACAGTGAATTTAAGTGAGATTAATTGAACTTTGTTCTTGGTTTGTTTAAAACTCTAAAAATTCATTTGTTAGCAAATAAGATAGCATAGAAAGGTTCTGTAGAAAAATGTATAAGACTCAGGAATATAGAAAATGGATATATGATTATATATCATTATGTTGCATAAGAAACATTCATGCTGAAAGTTGGTAAGCCACAATAAATTGACACAATATATTTTCACTTTCCTTAACGTCCTCCAAAGCACATTTTAATTTGACTTTTTCAGAAGATGAAAGAATAATGTTGAGTTCTTTGTAAAATTTAATGTAGATACTGATGTTCATAGTGGCATTATACACAATTGCCAAAATATGGAAACAAACTGTCTAGCAACAGATGAGTGGATAAACAAAATATGTTGTAAACATATGATGGAATATTATGCATCAGTAAGAAGTAATGAGGTCCTGAAGTATGCAACAACATGGATGAACCTTGAGGATGTAATGCTAAGTGAAATAAGCCAGACACAAAAGGATAGACATTATATAATTTTACTAACATGAACCATCTAGAAAATGTAAACTCACAGTCTTAAAATGTAGAATATAGGGGACTTAGAGACAGAAGCTAGAGAAGGGGGAGTGTTTACCTAATATATACAGAATTGCTGATGAGGTTGATTTTAAATGTTCGGGAGTGGATAGAGGTGATGGTAGTTTGTTATTGGGATTATGAGTAATAGAGCCTGTTGAAGGTGAATATGATTAAAGGGTAGTCTAAAGTCATGTATCTCACCAATTAACATTACAAATATAAATAAGTTCTTGCATGAACTTCATACATTCAAATGTATGAATGTATGGCATAAAGAAGGTTCTGTAGAAAAATGTATGAGACTCAGGCATATAGAAAATGGATATATGTCACTTGTACAAAGAGTTAATAATAGAATGGTATAGGAAAAATTATTTATTTACTGCATACTATGGACTATATTTAACAGCAATACTGTACTAGTACCACACCAATAACAGGAGTAAATAATTGGGGAGGATAAGGGATATGGAGTGTTTTGGTTTTTGTATGTGTGTGTGGCTGTGTAATCTGTTATTTACCTCTTTGAAGCAATGTAAATTGTCTAAAATTGAGAGTGAGGATCATTGTACAACTAAGTGAGGATACTATGAGCCATTGTATAATTTGAGCAGAATATGGTATATGTCTTAACAAAAACTGCAGATTCAAAAAAATTTTTATTTGAATGTAGTGCTAGGACCATAAGTAGAGTTGATTATGGGGACTGGTGTCAGGCCCATGGGAGTCAGGATTAAGGGAGGAGCTTGGAATAGGAGTCGGGAATGGGAATAGGCCAGATCCCCTGGGAATAAACTAAGAAACCATTCACCATGTGCTCACATCAAAGGGAGAAGTCTTTCAAGCTAGGTGCAAATGAGGTAGATAACCAGGAGTCTAGAAACACTAACTCTCAGTAATATACTGCTATCATGCCTGCTCAAGCCCTGGTAAATGAGGAGTCGGATGCAGCAGTCACCTACTACAATAATTCAACTCTGTAGGGTCCATGATGGACATAAACCACTTCCCTCTCCACCACCAGACTAATCAACCCCAAGACTGAATATGATTGTATTTTCTGATCCAGACTTAAGGATGATCAAGGAAGATTCTTTAATGCTAAGAAAGCCAACCTTAATCTAACCGAACATCTACTAGAGTGGGTTCTATAGTTCAAGGTTCTTTGTTTAAAAAAAAAAAGTTCCATTATCCAGTAAATTTGTGGAGCCTGCATACTGTGCTACAGTAAACTGCAGTGTGTTGAGTTAGCACTTTTCATTCATTTCATGCATTCATTCATTCAACAAATATATTTTACATTCGTCCTGTAAGTCAGACATCTTCTAGATGCCGTAGGTAAAATGAGGAATGAAGTAAATATGTTCTACGCTCTTAGATATTACAATTTGTATAAAAGATAGACATTGAAATAAGCAATTACCTGACATCTGGAGTTCAAAGGACACACGTAGCAAGCACGTGTAACCTAATCTGAGAAGGGTGAAGAAAGCAATTTCCAATAATTGTCATTTATGCTAAAACCTGAAGACCAAGTAAAACCTGAAGAAAGAGGCAAGCAACTTTCAATCCCAATAACAGCAATAACTGTAACAGCAAGTAGCTAAAGCCAACATGTAATAACACTCATGATATCTGCCAGATATTGTGCTAGATACTTTCCAAATGTTGAATCAACGATATCTCATCTTGGGTGGGTTTTATTACTTGTCCAAGGTCATATGACAAATAAAGTGCCAAGAGCCAGAATTTGAATCCTGGTTGGTCTCACTCAAAAGTCCTTTCCACTACCCCACAACTGCTTCTCAAAGCATGAACTGATTTTGGTTTAATCTGTTTTGCTGTAAAAGTAATAATTTGAGTAATATCCTAAGTTTGCTTTGCTTATGATCATCATGTAATGATTAGGTTATTTAAATTGATAATCATTTTATAATTTTAATAGAGTGTAGTAAAATTTGGCATTTGGGTAGAATCTTCAGATGTATTCCATAGCTCTAAGGACTGAAGTTCACATTCTAAGTAATATTTTACACATGGTATGTATTCAGAACAACAGAGTTGCAGTTTCACATTTTACTTTGAATAAGTGGTAGGATAATTTGAAAAGACAACTTTGAAGTCTTCTAAATAAAGGTGCTACTCACATTGTGAAAGTGATTCAAATCTCTATATGAAATGATCAAACATGCCACAGAAATTTTCAAGCAATTTTAAGATAGGTGAACTTGATCCTCTTAAAATTGTCTAGATCTACCTATCACCTGCACTTTCTGTATACACTTTTTTGGCAAGAATATTCACAGGTGATATAAACTTCATAGTTTACCATGTGAAGAGGTGTACAAAATCAGGGTATTTCACACTATTAATACTTTTGAAGATCCTGGCCTAAAGGAGGGGCAGATAAATAGCATTAGGTGGACTTAAGAAAATAAAATGGATTGTCCTAATCCTGTCAAAATGTTCAAAATCTCATGGGGGACCTCATATTTCATAGTTCTTGGAGTGAGGCAAGGCCATCTGCCTTTCGTACTTAGTAGTGGCAGAATGAACCTGAATGAATGATAGACTTACTGTAATTGGTCACATCAGCATGCCACCGTATCACCAAAATTGCCTTCAAAATTATTTTTAAATAATTTAAATATAATATATATTTATTTTTAAATTTCTCCTCTTCACCCTCAGAAGGTGATTTTAAGGGATAAAATGATCGCAAGAGATATTACCAGAAGGAAAAAGAGACGTTAAGAACATGAATAATCTATAAACCTGGATTAATTTCCAAACCCTTATCATTCATATTTACATCTACAAAATTCTTTTGCCAAATGGGATTTCAGTTGCTATTTTTATTCATCTGGGAAAAACAGGATTGTGAACAAGAAGGGAAAAAGGATTCTTGGGTTATGTTTTTATTATGATCAAAACAGCTCATTTCTTTACTGACCATGAAATGTATTGGTTTCACTTTAGGGATACTACAGTACAAACTCTTACTCTTCAGCCTTCTGTTAAAGATGGACTTATTGTGTATGAAGACTCACCTTTGGTAAGTAGTCCAATTATATTAATATTTTCAACTATATTTTTTAATATTTAAATTTTTAGTATTTTAATTTTTTTTATTTCAGCCTTTGGTGGGGAGGAAAAAATCTCATAGATTCCAATATGTTTCAGTCTAACTGGAAAGCATTCATTCATATGTCATTTTGGGGTTGATATTTAAATGAGAATTATTGAGAAAAGATCATGTTTTCTTATTCTATTCTTCTCTTTCTAGAGTGAGAGACTTAAAGAATGACAGAAATCCTCTATTGATTTCTTTTCCATTCCAGAATTTAAAAAATAAAAAGTTTATTATTGTTTTCAAATGCACAGAGTATGAAATTAGTTTATGTTTCTTGAATGTTTTTAAAAACTTTTTAAATGGGTAAAATACTAGCCCAGTGTTTGGGCAGCTGGGAAGATCTAGTCCTCAGCTTTCCCACCGAGACCCAAGGAAATTCTACCAGCCAGGCCTGTCCCTTTGTACAGGTAACTTCTTTGCAACAAAGGCACAAATTAGCCATCATGGGGACTCTCTGGCTCAGACTCCAGTGCTTGAGTTGTTAGTATCTCCTGCTGAATTCTCCCAGATTGGCCTCTACTTTCCTTGAATGGAGATGTGAACACTGGGATTAGGGGTAGAAGTTTCACCTTTTTTTTCTGTTTTTTAATTCAGTTTTTTTTCATATATATATATATATATATATATATATATATATATATATGAAATATATGCATACATATACATATATGTATATATAACAAATATATGCAAAAAAGCACTAAATTCCAAGTACTTTTTTTAACTTGGTTTTTTTTAATTAATTTTAAAATTTTTTTAAAAATACCAAAAAACACCAAACAAATGCAAACGTTCGTAATTTTTGATCATTCTGTTCTACATATATAATCAGTAATTCACAGTATCATTACATAGTTGCATATTCATCATCATGATCATTTCTCCAAGTACATTTTAACAAGTATAGAAAAGACTTTAAAATTTAGTATGGGATACAGTTCTATGATTTTTTTGTTTTGACTTCTAGCTGCATCAAGACACTGAAGACCAAAATAAATATCAGTATAATGATTCAGCAGTCATACTCATGTGTTATCTTCTCTGTTATATTCATCCTTCTCTTTTTTTCTTTTTTGTGAAAAATAACATATATGCAGAAAAACAATAAACTTCAAAGTACATTGCAATAATTAGTTGGAGAACAGATTTCAGAATTTGGTATGGATTAAAGTTCTACAATCTTAGGTGTGTGTTCATTTGTTTTTAACTTTTTTAATTGTATAATATAGCATATACAAAGCAAAGAAATAAAAAAGCAATAGTTTTCAAAGCACTCTTCAACAAGTAGTTACAGTACAGATCCCAGAGTTTATCATGGGCTACTGGACCATCATCTCAGATTTTTCCTTCTAGCTACTCCAGAACATTAATATATATATTTATTATCATCATTTTTTCTTTTCTTTTTTGTGAAAAATAACATGTACAAAAAAGCAATAAATTTCGACGCACAGCACAACAATTAGTTGTAGAACAGATTTCACAGTTTGGTATGGGTTACAATTATAATGTTAGGTTTTTACATGTAGCTGCTCTAAGGTACTGGTGACTAAAAGAAATATTAATAAAATTATTTCAGCACTCATACTTGCTTGTTAAACCCAACTTTCTCTGTATAACTCCACCATTACCTTTGATCTTTCTCTCACTCTTTAGGGGTATTTGGGCTATACCCATTCTAGCTTTTTTAGTTTGGAAGGTACTGTCAATAATATGGGATAGGGGGATGGAACTAGTTGATGTTTCTGGAAAGGCTGGCCCCTCTGCATTTCAGGACTTACCTGTTCCAGGGACCCATCTGGAGGGCATAAACCTACCCTAGTGTGTAGAACCTTTGTAGAATCTTATATAATGCCTTAGATATTCTTTACAATTGGCAGGAATGGTTTTGGTTGGGGTTTTCCAAGTTATGATAGGCAGCAATGTCTAACTGAAACCTGCATAAGAGTGACCTCCAGAGTAGATTCTGGCATTTGTCAATCTGGCATTGTTGATCCCATGGTGCCAGGGCCAGGCTATCCCTGGGAGTCATCTCCCACACTGCTAGGGAGACTTTAATTTCTGGATGTTGTGTCCCACATAGTAGTGAGGCCAGTGGTTTCACTTGCAGAGTTGGGCTTAGAGAGAAAGGCCACGTCTGAGCAACAAAAGAGATCCTCTGAGGTCACTCTTAGGCATACATACAGGTAAGCTATGCTTCTCTGCTACATACATAAGCTTCGTAAGAGCAAGCCTCAAGATCAAGAGTTGTCCTATTGATTAGGGTATCCCTACTGTTTGACACAGTATCTGGGGTTTCCCTGGTGGTAAAGTTTAATAGTTCCATTTTTTTTCTCCCATTCCTCAGGGAGATTGCCAGTACCTTTTTTTTTCTTTTTCTTTTTTTTTTTTTTAATACCTTGGCAGGCACCGGGAATCGAACCCGGGTCCTCTGGCATGGCAGGCAAGCCACCGTGGCCTGCCCGATTGCCAGTGCTTTTTGATTATCTGCTTAGTATACTCTAAAATGTATCCAGGCATTACCTTATGCTATACAGAATTAAAGGCCTTCATTCTTATTCTGGGCTCCCTGTGTTTGGATTGTTTAAATGATCTATCTAGAGAGGTTGAGTTAGATTATCTGCTACAGAAAATTTAGGTTCTGGACAAAGTAAACCTTTCTTCCTTTTGTCTCAAAGAGTAGGTGATATTCTAGAATTCAGGTAATGTCTTCCTTACCCCTATATTCTGAATTACCTTGATCTTGACCTGCTCAGCTTCATTCTTATCTCTGAATACCAGGTTATACATATATAAAACAGCTTCCCAAAATCCAGAAAAACCAATTACCACTACAGACTAGATGTGACTGCTATAAGAGTTTACAATCTGGGCCCCAATTTTCTTATAAGCATTTTCTAATTGAGATCATTCAATATTTGCTCTTTTGTTTCTGGCTTATTTTGCCTCACCAAATGTCCCAAAGGTTCATTCACATTGTTGCATGCCTCACAACTTCATTACTTTTTGTAGCAGCACAATGTTCAATCATATGTACACACCATCATTTGCCAGTCTACTTCTCAGTCAGTGCATCTTTCAGCCACCTCCATCTACTGGGACTCATGTATAATGTCCAAAGTCAACAGTCCATCCACACTCTCAATTTTAGATAATTTCATCGTTCCCAAGAGAAAGATAACCAGTAGACACACCCTTACCAAATACAAAATCCAGAGCTTCCCCTAACTCTTGTCCCTCCCCCCATTATGTACCCCTGATATTGCTGTGGTACTGTTGCTGTTTTCCTGTTAAACATCTCCCATAGCATGCAATAGCATTTTCCCCCACACCCTGAAATTACACAGTTTGTACAAGATTCATATCTTTTCAGTAGTTCATACAAGAACTTACTTGTATTTGTCGTATTTATTGATGGGACACATGAGTCTATACAACCCCTTTCAATCATGTTCACCTTCAATTATACTAATATTACTTATAGACCCACTAGTGAACCATCTTCACTTCTATCTATTCCCTTACAATTAAGTCCAACCTCATTAGCTAACTGTTCACCTATTGCAAGCTTCCGTGCATCTCTAGGTCCCCTATATTCTGTATTATGAGCCTAGAATCATACAGTATCTGTCCTTTTGTGTCTGCTTATTTTCACTCAGCATCATGTCCTCAAGACTCATCCATCTTGTCACGTGGTTCAGGATGTCATTTCAACTTACTACTGCATAATATTCCATTGTATGTGTATACCACATTTTGTTAATCCACTCATCTGTTGATGGGGACTTGGATTGTTTCCATCTTTTGGCAATTCATAGCAGCAGAATAATGCTGCTATGAATATCGGTGTACAGATCTGTTTGTGTCACTGCTTTCAGCTCTTCTGGGTGCATACTGAGTAGTAATATTGCCAGGTCATAGAGCAACTCTATATTTAGTTTTCTGAGGAACCACCAGACTGTCTTCCATAGCAGCTGTACCATTACACATTCCCACCAGCAGTACATAAATGTCCCAATTTCTCCACATACTCTCTAACATTTTTAGTTTCCTATAAAAAACCTATGTATGTGAGGTTGTATCTCATTGTAGTCTTGATCTGCATTTCCCTTATAGTTAATGAGAATGAGCATCTCTTCATGTGTTTTGAGCCATCTTTATTTGTTCTTCAGAAAAACACCGATTCATATCTTTAGCCCACTTTATAATTGGGTTGCTTGTTCTTTTGTTGTTGAATTGTATGATTTCTTCATGTATACAGGATATCAAACCTTTATCCCATGTGTGATTTTCAGATATTTTCTCCCTTTGAGTTGGCTACCTCTTCACCTTTTTAGCAAAGTCTTTTGAGACACAAAAGCATTTGATTTTGAGGAGTTCCCATTTATCTATTTTTTCTTTTTTTTTGCTTGTGATTTGGATGTAAAGTTTAGGAAGCTACCTCCCATTACTAGGTCTTGAATATGTTTGCTTACATTTTCTTCTCAGAGCTTCCTGGTACTGGTTCTTATATTTAGGTGTTTGATCCACTTTGAGTTAATTTTTTATAGGGTATAAGGTAAGGGTCCTCTTTCATTCTTCTGGCTATTGATACCCAGTTCTCCCATGCCATTTATAGGAAAGACTATTGTGTTCCAGTTCAGTGGATTTGGGGGTCTTGTCAAAGATCAGTTGACCATATTAGGTGATCTATTTCTGTGCTCTTGATTAGATTCCATTGGTCAATACTACTGTCTTTCTGCCAGTACCATGCTGTTTTCACCACTGTGGCTTTATAATAAAGTTTTAAAATGGGAGTGTTAATTCTCCCACTTCATTCTTCTTTTTTTTAGGATGCTTTTAGCCATTTGGAGGTCTCTTTCCCTTCCAGATGAATTTGGTAACTAGCTTTTCCAAGTTGTCAAAATAGATTATTGGGATTTTCATTGGTACTGCATTCAATCTGTAGATCAATTTGGGTAGAAGTGACAACTACATTTAACTTTCCTATCCATGAGCATGGAATGTCTTTTACGTATTTAGATATTCTTTGATTTCTTTTAGCAATTTCATGTAGTTCTCTGTGTACAAGTCCTTTACGTCCCTAATTAAGTTCATTCCTAGATATTTGATTCTCTTAGTTGCTATTTTGGGAATTTTTTCCTTAATTGACTCCTTGGGTAGATCATTGCTTATGTATAGAAATGTTACTGATTTTGCACATTAATTATTATTATTATTATTATTATTATTATTATTATTATTAATTTTATAATATGGGCAGGCACCAGGAATCAGACCCAGGTCTAAGGCATGGCAGGCGAGAACTCTGCCTACTGAGCCACCTGGCCCACCAAGCATATTAATTTTATAACCTGCCCCCTTGCTGAATTTGTTTATAGATCAAGTAACTTTGTTGTAGATTTCTCAGGATTTTCCAAGTATAGTATCCTGTCTTCTGCAAATAATGAAAGTTTTACTTCCTCCTTTCCAATTTGGATGCCTTTTATTTCTTTTTCCTGCCTGGTTGCTCTATCTAGAACTTCTAGTACAATGTTGAATAATGGTGGTGACAGAGAGGATCCTTGTTCTCATTCCCGATCTTAGGCAGAAAGCTTTCAGCCTCTCACCATCAAGTATGATGCTGGCTATTGGTTTTTCATATATGCCTTTTGAAGTGTTTTTATCAGAAAAGGGTGTTGAATTTTGTTGAATGCTTTTTCAGCATTAGTCGAGATGATCATCTGATTTTTCTCTTTTGATTTGTTAATGTGCTATTTTACATTAACTGATTTTCTTGTCTTGAACCATCTTTGCATTCCTGGTATAAACCCCACTTGGTTGTGGTGTATAATTCTTTTAATGTGCTTTTGGATTCAATTTGCTAATATTTTGTTGAGAATTTTTATATCTGTGTTCATTAGGGTGATTGGTCTATATTTTCCCTTTCTCTTAGCATCTTTACCCTGTTTTGGTTATAAGATGATTTTGCTTCATAAAATGAGTTAGGTAGTGTTCCTTATTCATCCATTTTTTTTAAAAGTTTGAGTAGGATATTTGTTAGTTCTTTTTGGAATGTTTGGTAAAATTCCCCTGTGATGCCATATGGTCCTGGGCTTTTCTTTGTAAGAAGATTTTTGATGAGTGATTGAATCTCTTTACTTGCAATTGATTTGTTGAGATCTTCTGTTTCTTCTTGAGTCAGTGTAACTTGTTTGTGAGTTTTCAGGAATTTGTTATTTCATCTTAGTTGTCTATTTTGTTGGTGTACAGTCCTTCATAGTATTCTCTTTTTATGATTTTTTAAAATTTATTTAGGGTCTGTGGTAATGAACCCCCTCTCATTTCTGATTTTATTTGCATCCTCTCTCTTTTTTCCTTAGTTAGCCTTGCTAGCGACCCAATGACTTTATTCATTTTCTCAAAGAACCAACTTTTGGTTTTATTGATTCTTTCTAGTCTTTTGTTCTCCCATTCATTTAACTCTGCTTTAATCTTTGTTATTTCTCTTCTGTTTGCTTTGGGTTAGCTTGCTGTTTTTTCTCAGGTTCCTCCAGGTGAGCAGTTAAGCCCAAAATTTTTGCTCTTTCTTCTTTTTTAATATAGGTATTTAAGGCAATAAATTTCCCACTCAGCACAGCCTTTGCTGCATCCCATGAATTCTGAGATGTTGTAGTCTCGTTTTCATTCATCTCCAGATAACTACTGATTTCTCAAGCAATTTCTTCTCTGACCTACTCATTGTTTAAGAGTGTGTCAGTTAATCTCCATATATTTGTGAAAGTTCTTATTCGTTGGTGGTTATTGGTATCCAGCTTCACTCTATTGTGATCGGAAGTAGTGCTTTGAATAATTTCAGTATTTTTAAATTTATAAAGGCCTGTTTTGTGCCCCAGCATATGCTCTATTAACAACAGACCTGCCCTACAGGAAATACTAAAGGGAGTCCTCTCAGCTGAAAAAAACATAAAAGATAGGAGTGGGAGGTCTGGAATAGGGCAACCAACTAAAAGATAGATTGGCAGAATGGATTAAGAAATATAACCGAGCTATATGCTGCTTACAAGAGACTCATCTTAGACACAAGGATACAAATAGATTGAAAGTGAAAGAATGGAAAAAGATTTTCCACACAAGATGTAACCAAAAGAAAGTAGGAGTAGTTAAACTAATATCAGACAAAATAGACTTTAAATGTAAAGACATCATAAAAGACAAAGAAGGATACTATACATTAGTAAAAGGTACAATTAATCAAGAAAAAATAACAATCATAAATGTCTGTGTTCCCAATCAAGGAGCGCCAAAGCACATGAGATGGACACTGGCAAAACTGAAGAGAACACTAGACGTTTCAACAATATATTAGGAGACTTCAGTACGCCACTCCCCTCTATAGATAGAACATCCAGACAGAGGATTAATAAGGAAATAGATAAATCAAACAATTTGAACAATGATTTAGACCTAACAGTTATATCTAGATTGTTATACCCCAAACCAGGATATACATTCTTCTCTAGTGCTCATGGAGCATTCTCCAGGATAGATCATATGCTGGGACACAAAACAGGTCTTTGTAAATTTAAAAACATTGACATTATTCAAAGCACTTTCTCTGACCACAATGGAATGAAGCTATATCTCAATAACCACCAAAGACTGAGAACATTCACAAATATATGGAGATTAAATGACACACTCTTAAACAATGAGTGGATCAGAGAAGAAATTGCTAGAGAAATCAGTAGCTATCTGGAGATTAATGAAAATGAAAATACAACATCACAGAACTAATGGGATACAGCAAAGGCTGTGCAGAGAGGAAAATTAATCTTTGCTATTTCACTTCTTCTATTTCTATTTGCTTTTGGGTTAGTTTGCTGTTCCTTATCAAGTTATTCCAGGTGAGCAGTTAAGTCCTCGAGTTTTATAAGCTACGTGGCACAGATGCGCATGAGAGCACCTGCCAGTTGTGGGAAAAGGGCACTTGTATTGTGGGGTGGACCAAAGGTGTGCACATGTGCTGGGCAGGCGGGGGGGGGGGGTGGGATGCAGAAGTCAAGAGGTCTGTGGATGGAAATGTGGGTGCCTGGCAGGGAAGAGATGGTTGTGCCGGTGCTTTGGTCTTGGGGGCAGGACCCTGGTGTGTGTGGATCTAGGGGCCAGGGCCCTGGTGTGTGCAAGGTCTGGGATGCAGGGCCCTGGGGTACTGGTGTACAGAGCTCGGGGACAGCAAGGTGAGATTGTGCCTGCGTGGGCTGGGGGCTGGTATGGCAGGGATGCGCAGGTCAGTGTTTGCCCCGAGGTGAGAGGGTATGGTATGGGTGGGTGCATGTGTGCATACAGATTGAGGGGGTGGGGGGCAGATGCTGATGTGCACATTCACAATGCTTGGCAGGGGGAGGGGGTCAGGGGTCTGGGCAGGATTCAGCGACTGTATGGGCTAGGTGTGGGTGTGGTCTGGGTATGAAGGTGAACGCTTGCATCCCAGATGTGTGGGTGACTGCCTGCAGAGGGCGGGGAGGGGGACGTGTGGGTCCAGGGGCTGGACGGGTGTACGTGGGTCTCCGGAGGGATGGGGCAATACTTCCCTTGTGTGGGAGAGGTGGGTAGGCTGGAGTAGGCTTGTGTGCATGCTTTGGGCAGGGTGTAAGGTGGGAGGTGTGGGGGGGGAGGGTGGTCGAGGCAGTGGTGCTTAGAGTGCGTGGTGGTGACGAGGTTCAGATGCATGAGGTGTAGGGGGAGTCGCAGGTTTCAGGGCACAGCTAGTGCTGCATGAGGTTAGCTTGTTCAAGGAACTCGGATTGGCTTACTTCTTCGTGCACTCCTGATGGCTCCGGGCCTCCGTTTGGAAATGGGTGAGCGAGGCTGTTTGCATTCGCTGGATGGTCTCCAGTTCTCCAAGTCTCATTTCTTCTGCTCTTTCAACGAGAGCCCTATGTGGTGTAGAAGACCCTACCAGGTCACCTACACCCTGGGATCGCTCTCCGAGTAGTTTTTCTGTCACTTCTGTATCTGTTCCTTGGAGCAGGAGTGAACTTGGCCTATCCTGTTCCATCATCTTCCCAATTTGTTTTATTTATTTACTCTTTAAAAATATATCCATTATCAGTTTTCTACAAAATGAAATAAAATATTTGTGGTTGAGGGAATCACCTTATTTCAAAATCTGTATTCCTTTAAGATTATTCACCAAAATTTGTACTTACAAAATTTTATGGTATGGTCCACTTTATGTTATCAGATATTTCTTACTATTAAAAAAAAAATCTTTGGGTTCACATTTAAATTCACTGAATATCCCCTCCTACCCATACCCAAATGTGTTTTAGCGTTCCTCTAGCTTTTATCTTTCTTTTCATAATGTCACCATTCACCCAGTCACCTCCTAGAAAGAAAATCTAGGAGTCTTTCTTATTTTTCCTTCCTCCCTCTTCCATCTATTCAGTTGCTGAAACTATAGATTCTGTCTCTGCAAAAGTCTTCAGATCAATCTAATCCTCATTCCCATTTTTTTTTTTCAATATACCTCTCCTAAAATCAGGTCCCCAAACCACTTCTTAGCTAAATGATATGGTTAATTCCCTTTAACTCTCTTCTGGACATTGCTGCCAGATTAAACATACTAAAATGTAACTCAGGTCCATTCCTATCATGTTTTAACTCATAAATCTTTATATCCCATTACTTAATGAGGTAAAGTACCTTCTTTCTGGTCTGGCAGTCCAGTCTCCCATTCCAGTCCCTTTTCTCTCTTGTCTTACATATAACCTCTAGTTCAGCCAAAAGAGAGTATTCATAATCACTCTGCTCTAAATATGTCCCTAGATTTCTTGAGTTTGACCTTGTATTCTTTGTCTTGAATACCACTCTTTCCAGCACCATGTACTGTGACCATCTTTCCATCCATCCATCATCATTCACTCTTTCAAGATCCATATCAGATGCAGCATTCTGAATTGATTGTGATGTCTCATTTCTCTTAACCCCTGTGGCATTTCAATTTCTGCATTTGTTGTATTCATTTTAAATCTCTCCTAGTGTATGAAATGTTATTGGGCATCACCACCATAGTAGCATTTTAATGCTAAGCAGTGAGATTACTATAGAGTTAGCAGTTTAGTGACTGTGAAGCTTTCAGTGGAGGCCCATAAATTTTGTTCCAGCTCTGCTGCAGACATTTTTTATGAGAGTGTGCATATAACTTAAATAAAACCAGCTATTATCAGTCTAAAGCAATAAATAATGTAGTTTTTAAGATGGTTGTTTTCACTCTTTTGTTTCTAATAGATTTTCTGTTTTTAAAGGTTAAAGCAGTAAAGTTGGGTCATGTTCTGGTAGTTGATGAGGCAGACAAGGCCCCAACAAATGTCACCTGTATTTTAAAAACTCTGGTAGAAAATGGGGAAATGATTCTAGCAGATGGAAGACGCATTGTTGCAAGTAAGTATTAAAAAATCGATTTTTTCCTTTTAACACATGCAATTTTTACATCACAGACTTAGTTGGTTACAAGCACAAGTTCAGTCTAACTTAAATTGTCTGTACTGACAATCATTTTTAAAAACCAGTACTTCTGAATCTAACTTTGTCAGTTTTACTTTTATAGTCAAAGAACATCTTTGAAAATTTCACTGCTAATACTAGGATAAATCAGTGTCATATTTTTCTACTCTGAAAATACAAACACACAGTTCTTAATATACTGATCTCTCAATTATTTGTGTGTGATACTTTTTATTTCTATAATTTGGAACTTTTGAAAACTGACATGTTTCTAATACTGTCTACTCCCATTATTATTACTAATTTTATTTTAAGCTAAATATAATTAGAAAAATTGCTGGAAATTTTATTATATATATGTGTGTGTTTTCATGCATATATGCTGCACAGAAGCAGATACACACATTTCCTTTTTTGTGTTGTTATTAGGGAAGAGTATACAGATGAATCCCATCAGTCTATTATCTACTGCAATGTGAGAACATTTTCTAGTTTCTAATTAAAAACATTTATTTTCTGAAAAGACTTGGAAATCTGTAACTAGCCTTTGAAAATATAAAGCCAATAACTTTTCAAAAAGTTGAAGCTAATTACTAGAATCTGTAATATTTTTAAAAGATCCTATAAAGCAAAACTATTATCACTGCATGAGTGCATAATCATAGAGGTGTTCTTCTTGGACACAGTTATTGTGAAAGTGCCATTTGTGAGGCTAGGAAAACCAGAACCGATAGAAGTAGGCTAATGTTCAGTATCACGGGGAATCTTTGGAAAAATAAAATTTAAGTTGGATATCTTAACGGCTATCTCTTAAAAGATCATTGAGACCCTTCGGATTAGAATTCTGCTTGTCCTCTTTAGAGGCATCATGAGGACTGTGAAATAGAGAGAAAGAAAGAATTGTTGGAACAAATTTTTAGTTAAAGAGTGATTAGTTCCTGGTAACCTTCCATGTTCTCTGCTACATTTCTGAGGGCTAGTCTAGAAGGAAACAACCAACTTAAGTGTGAGTATGGTTGACAGTTAAACACAAGAGCTTTAAAGATCTCTTAAACATGGTTTCCTAACTGTTTTTCATTTTCTTTGCTTTTTTTCATTTCTTATTGTTGTTTTTATTTCAGTGAATGAATGAATTAAATTTTGCCTGTGGCCACATACCCTTCTGGTCTGCCACTACTGAAATTAATGGGGATCAAATGTTAAAACTATTGGTTGTATTAGCACACGAATATGTAGCACATTGAAAGCTTACTTTTGGTGTCAAAAGGTTATGAGGGGCGGGCCACGGTGGCTCAGCAGGTAAGAGTGCTTGCCTGCCATGCCCGAGGACCTGGGTTCGATTCCCAGTGCCTGCCCATGTTAAAAAAAAAAAAAAAAAAAAAAAGGGTTATGAGTTAGGTTCTTACTAACATCTTTCAAATAAAATTACAAGTGTTTCACAACTCCCATTTTTAAAAGATGGGCCCTAACACAGATTTAAATAAACCCAGATGACAAGTGTTTCTTTTTAAAAATAGCCATAAAATAAAGATCTTACTATATTAAATTATTGTCTGAGCTAACAATTCTATCTGAAATGTACTTTAGCCAGTAGAATGTAATATTCCATTCATTTAATACTTTAAGCAATTTCCTACCAGCTGTTTAAAGAGTTCAAACACTAGTCAACTTGAGATTACTTTTTTAAGAACTGTGGTAGAATCCCTTGATTGGAAATAAACCAAAATTGCACTATTGAGCTAAATAGGTTTTCAAGAACTTTATTCTGTGTGGTTAGATTGAAGGGTACATCATCTAAACAGAATTTGCCTCTCAGCTGCATAATGATAGACTATATACAAAATGATACAGATGATTTGATAAAAACTAAAGAATGTTTGGATTATTTCTTCTTATAGAGTTCTACTTATTTTTTATTTTTAGGAGTGACATCATTCAAGCCAGGTTTAAGCACTGTAAGACAGAATTTTGACAAGTTTGCTTTTTAGATGGTACACTGAATTCACATAAAAATGCAACTTCCTGTACAATTTAGTTTAGGATCTTAAGCAAACTTTCTCAAGAAAATTCTTTTTTCAGAAACTTTTATCGCAACAGATTTCTTAGAGCTTTTATAATCAAACAGTATGATTAACATGTTAAAGGCTATATAACTTTATATTCTTAAGAGTTACCAAATATCAATAAAGAATAAATAGAAAAAATGTTATTTTTCAGATTCTGCTAATGTGAATGGAAGAGAAAATGTTGTCGTAATTCATCCTGATTTTCGGATGATTGTTCTGGCCAACAGACCCGGATTTCCTTTCCTAGGCAATGATTTCTTCGGTACATTAGGTAAAAATAATAACGACAACAACGCTAATTTTGTCTTAGTAACAATGCTGTGAGGGCCATCATTGAGTGCCTACCTTGTGCCATGATGTATTTTCATCACAGCCACTTTGTGTGAGTGTTTGTCATCTCTGTGTTGACAGGAGGATATCTGATATTCAAAGAGATTAAATGTTCTTCTACGGTGACTTCACTAGTGAGTGGGAGCTGGACTTTGTAACTAAGCCTATCTGATTCCAGAGCCTGTTTTCTTAAACACACACACACTATACTTGGTTGTTTAGGGCCTTTTGGAATAAATCACAACATAAGGAATGTTATTTAGTGTCTGAATTTTGTCACATCACCTAACAATAAAAGAAATATGTGTCTCTATGGCATTTAGGTAATTCTGGATTCTTATACCATCATGAAGCAGGCCTACTTTCCTTAAACCCTTAATCTTAGAACCCTAAATCTGTGCAGCAAATACTTATTGAACACTTCTTAGATACTAATCCAGATTCATTTCTGTGTTCTTCACTAAAAGTATAAGATATTATCCTAATAGCATAAATAAAAGTAATGATGATGACAATGATAATTATAAATATTATAATAATAATGGTACACATTGAAAATTTACCGGGTACTGAGCACTGTTTAAAGTACCTCACATGAATTAACTCATTTAATCTTACAAAAAAACCCTCCATTTTACAAAGGAAGAAGGCACATGGAGATTAATTTACTCCAGGTCACAAAACTAGTAAGTGACAAAGCTGTTTTTGAACCCAGGAAGCGTGGCTGTACAATCTTTGCTCTTACCATTTCATTATACTGTCTTAAGGAGTTTAGAGTTCAAGGGCACAGAAAACTCTGGTATCTTGTATGTCAGATATAAGACAAATAAGACCAAAAGATGTGTTTTGATTTAATGTTTTAAATAGGTGGCACAATCTGATAATTTAAAATATAATAAATATGCAATGAAAATTCACCCACATCTGATTCACATTTGCCCAGTTCTCACCCACACCCACATATACATAAGAATTTTTTTTATGTACCCTTGTTTCTTTTTATATATATGAGCAAATATAAATATAGATTCTTATCTTTTTTCTTTTTCACAGAAAAAGTAGCATATTATACAGTCTGTTACTACCTTGCTTTTTTTTTAAAACTAACAAATATATCCTGGAGAGCTTTCTGTATCAGTATATTAAAAAACCTCCATATTCTATTTTTTTTTAATAATTGCACTGTGTGGAATACCATCATTTATTTAATTAATTCCCTGTTAATATTTAAATACTTTCCAGGCTTTTATTATTACAAGAAACGTGGTACTGATACCTTGTATGTACATGATTTCTGACATGGGTAGGTATATCTACAGAATAAGTTGCCAGAAGAGAAAATGCAGCATCATATTTATAATTTTTGCATATATAATACGATAGGTTCTGCCAGATTGCCTTCTATAGGGTTTGCTCTGCTTTACTTCTCCAGTTTTATTTCCCCATAGACTTTCACAGTGTATTATCAAGTTTTTAGAATTTTGCCAATCTAAGATATTATATCTTAAAATAGTTTGAAGTCTCTTTTCTCTTAATGTGAGAGAAATTGAGCAGTTTTTATATGTATAAGGGCTATTTATAATTCCTTTTTGGTGAACACATCTATTCGTATCTATTACAGATTTTTACTGTTGTATTGTTGGCTCTTTACTTATCAATTTCTAGGAGATTTAGGAGATTGACCCTTTGTATATGCTGCAACAAAATATGGGTTTTATTTTTGCAGTTCAGACATCTGATGCCCCAGAGCCAGGACAGAATGAAACTTTCTAATTAGAATAGCACTTGTGTGTGTCAAAAAGAAGCGATATTATAATCAGTGTTTGGCCTGGAATGAGTGGTATATAGACATTTACTTCACTTTACTTTGTTCTCATGCGCTGAGATAATAGTCAATAAAAATCATTATCAAAATCTCATTTCTAGGGTAGGCCACAGTGGCTTAACAGGCAGAGTTCTCACCTGCCATTCTGGAAACCTGGGTTCAATTCCTGGTGCCTGCTGATGCAAAAAAAAAAAAAAAAACCCTCATTTCTAGTTTATTTATTCAATAAATATATATTGATCAACTGCTATGTGCCAGATACTGCACTATGGTCGTGGGCAAATACTAGTGAGCAAATAGAGACATGGCCCTTTTCCTTAAGAACTATAGTATTTGTAAGAAAGACAATCAATCATAGAAAGTAATGTCTAATAAGAACTGTAATCCAAAGGAAAAATCTCAGTGCTATTAACTTGTAAAATGAGTAAACTTACTTAGTCCAAAGAGTTAAGTCCCCTAAAAAAGGGTTCAGATTGAGGTTTTTAAGGGTAAGGAATTAATTAAGCAAAGAAAAATAGCATTGCAGGCAAAGAGATATACAAAGGTCTTATGATGGGAAGAAGCATGACATATGTAACTATCAAAAAAAGAAAGAGGTTGAAGTGCTAAGACAAAGAATGAATACTTCAAAGTAAGCTTGTATATAAATGTATTAGTTATCTTTTGCTGCGTAAAAAAATACCTCAAAATTTAGCTGCTTAAAATAGCAAACATCATCTGGCAGTTTCTGTAGATTAGGAATGTGAGTGTAGCTAAATGGGTACCTTTGTTTCATGGGGTTTCACGAGGCTGTTGTCAAACTGTCAGCCAAGGATGCAGGCTTAGTGGAAGATCTGACTGGGGGAATCTGCTTCCAGGGTCAGTCATATACTATTCAGGCCTTGGACCCTGGCCATATGGGTCTCTCCACAGGGCTGCCTCATCACATCACATGGCAGCTGTTTTTTCCTAATGCAAGTAACCCAAGAGCAAGAGAGAACACCAAGACAGAAGCCATGGCCTCTATGTAACCTAATCCCACTTTTGCATATTCTATTTATCAGAAGGAATTCGCTAGGTCTGGCCATAGTCAAATGGGGGATCATCACAGAAGGAGGTGAATATAGTGTGGTGGGAAATCACTGGGGGTCCTCAGTGAGGCCACCTACCACACTGGAGATTGAGGATTTGGGTCTTCATCTTAAAAGCAGAAGGAAGGTAATAATGGCTTTTAAGAAGGAGGGTGTTATGATCTGATATACAATTTGAAAATACTACTCTGGATCTGATGTAGAAGGTGGATTAAAGGAAGAAAGAATGGATATGGAGAGATCACAGTAGTTTCGGTGACTGTCACAGCTTGAACTAGGATGTCAATATTGAAGATAAAAAAAAAGAGGATGGAATTTAGGAGGTAAAATTGATAGAATGCATGAAGTAGGAAGGATGAGGGAGAAAGATGTATAAAGGGAGGACTCTTGGGTTTCTGGCCCACAAAGATAGATGAATGATGGTGTCACCAAGACAGGGAGTCCTGGGAAAGAGAATAAGGTTTTTCTAGGGGAGATTATTGGTTTGTCTTTGGATGTGATGGGCTTGAGAGGCTTTTGAGATTCCCATTGGAGATGTAGACTAGGATTTGCTGGTGTTCTCATACTCAACTCTTTTGAAGGTCAGTTTGCCAGTTTCTCTCTCTCTATATATATGCTCTTTGATCTAGCAATTCCATGTCAAGGAATTTATCAAAGGGATTTACTTGTGTAGTGATTTAAGTATGAAGATAGACAATATAGTATTGTTTATAGTAGCAAAAGGCTGTCCACCCAAAAAGGACTAGATAAAGAGTATTATACAGCATTTAAAAAAAAGGATGGAACAAATTTACCTGTGCTGATTTTTAAAAAAAATCCTTAAAATGTACTATTAAATGAAACAGTAAGTCAAAACAATGGGTACAGTGGTCTACCATTAGTGTTTAAAAAAGAAAGTAAAAGGAAAAAGGCAGAAGGGGTTTATGTACATGTGTATACTTGAGCATGTATAGAATTTCCCCAGAGGCGTACACAAGAAACTGACGAGCACAGTTTGAGATGGAGGTCAGGATGGGAGTATGATTTGCTCATTAACACTATTTTTAGTTTTCAGTCTCTGCAGGTATTGCTTTAAAAGTTATTAATTCATTTGTTAATGGTGCTCTTACAAATGTGGTAATGTGAACACACCAAAGTAAATCTGTAATTGTTTCTAAGTGAAAAGGTTTGAGTACTTTTCATGTTTCAGTTCCGTAGGTCACCCCTTATCTGCCAGGTCACCTCTCATCACTCTCGACACACACAAGTCTCTGCTCATTCCTTGTTCGGTCTTCTCCCATCCATCCCCAAATCCTGAAATTTTCCACTGTACCCTCTCCTGTTGCTCTGATGAAAGCTGGCCTTGCCCTGAGTTCCCTTGTTTCCCTTGAAACCCTTTCAAATGGTGGCTTTTTTTTTTTTTCATCCCACAGCTGTCCTACAACTAGGCCTGGAGGAAGTGAGGGAGCTTCATCGCTGCTTCCAGATCATTTTCCTTCCCTCTTCTCTAAAAGCCCCAGTTTTAAATCTTATGTCATCAGATTGCATCATGTACCACCCCTTGTCATTATTTACCCCTAGTTGCTTCTTGTTTTCCTCAGTGATTTTTAGCCCTTTGTTCACTTTCATACACTCCAACCCACTCCTGTCTTATATCCATACGTGCCTTGACGATCCTTCCATGTATTCCTTGAACGCCTTTGTTCCAAGGATTTTAGCTAGTACTCTCCTCATCTACTCATTCCCCTGAGTATAACTTACATTTGGTTGCTGACTCCTCTTAGAATCTCAATTTCATGATTCCATTCTCATTGGTCTGTGGAATTCTCACCTCATCCATGGATCCACCACTTCCATTATTCCATCTATGCCCTATAGTACCCCTAAGCCAATCTTAAAACCTATCGAAACCTACCATCTTTCACTGACCTTATCCCCCTTCATAGCATCTCTTCTCTTCTTACCCATCCTTTTTGTTTACTTACCCAGCTTTAGTGCCATGACAAATAGTATTAATAATATTGGCTGTCTTTGTGCTTAACCACCAATTTCCTGGCAATGTATCAATGATGATGAGATGTTTTGTTAATAACAAAATTTTACTGCGAAAGTCTATGTCTTGATGAAATTAAAATTAAATTTTAATAAGTTAATACAAAAGTTAATGTTGCTTAAATTTAAAGCAAGACATTGCAAATGCCTAGATGAGTATTCTATACTCCATAAACACATATCCTTGGTGCTGGCCTTTTTATTAATTTATAGTAAAATTACATATGCAAGGATCTTCACTCCAGTGAGAATGCCCTCTAGATCACAGAGATCAAAAGGAGTAGATAGCAAGCATGCTAACAATAAAAGCAGCTCACAACCAAGCCCTTATGGGAAACAACAGTGATAAAAACAAAAGTTTGACTAAATTAGAGTTGGCAGATTTCATGTCAGTCACTGCAGTCATACGATTAACTGAAATTAATAACACCTGACATAACGTGTGTTAAGGGAAATAATTACATAAACCAAAACTAAGTCATAAAAAGCATAGGAGAAGTACAAAAGCAACAAAAGTACTTTAATAAATCCAAATACATGAAAGCTAAGATCCAGACTGGAATTAGATACCCAACTATGCTTAGCCATAAACCAAACCATTTTAACAGCAAAATTGTTTGCCAGAGTACTTACTGGTAACAGCCTGAAACTTAAAGGAAACTTGGCTGTGCTTTGTATCCACCTAGAGGAGTCTTCTGCAATCAATAAACCCCGATAAAACTTACCACCCCTTGCCAATACAGCCCATATACTGCCATCTTCAGCAAACCCTAAAAAAGTATAATAGTAAACACAATGATAAAAATGTTAGGTGAAGGTGTAGCTTATGGGATGGGAAGAAATAGGCTACATTTTCTAACAAAAGAATATTCACAAAAGTCCTTATGAAAGTTAAAGCCCAAAGGAAGATTTAGTAGTAAATTAAAAATAGAGAGCTTAGTTGAATTAGGCCAGGAAGCACACACGTGCCCATTACCCTTCTCAACGATTCCTTCCCACTCATAAATATATATATATATATTTTTAACATGGGCAGGCACCGGGAATCGAACATGGGCAGAACCCGGGTCCTCTGGCATCGCAGGCAAACATTCTTGCCTGCTGAGCCACCGTGGCCCGCCCCATATATATATATTTAAAACATAGTACATATTAAGGGGGACAAGTCGTAACAAGGAGAGCATACTGGAAAGTGTGCTTGGCATAACCAAAGTGTAGCTTAAACAAAAGCGCCTGACTTAAACCCAGAAGATTTCAACTCAACAGATCGCTTGCCAGACCTAGCCCTACAACTACCTCACTCAAATATAAGAAACCTATAAGTCAAAACATTTACCTACTATAAAAGTATAGGTGATAAAAAAAAAGTCATTATAGGGAAAGTACCACAAGGGAAAGATGAAAGAACTTCTCATAGTACTAAACAGCAAAGATCAACCCTTCTACCTTTTACCTAATGAATTAACTAGAATACCTATTGCAAAGAGCACTTAAGCAAACTCCCCCCCCAAATCCAGACGAGCCACCTGTAGACAATCCAAAGGACCAATTCATCTATGTGGCAAAATAGTGAAAAGATCAATAAGTAGATTTGAAAAGCCAAATGAGCCTGGTGATAGCTGGTTGTCCAGGAACCAAATCTGGATTTGACTTAAAATTTACTCAAAAAACAAAAACTTAACAGTCCTAATATAAATTTTAAATATAGTCCACAGAGGTACAGCTTTATTAAATTAAGAAATAACCCCAACTAGAGAGTAAACTATAAATATTGCTACAAAGTAGGCCTAAGTGCAGCCATTAATAAAGAAAGCATTCAGGCTCAACAATAATTACTACTAATGCCAAAAAATCCATATAACTTTTAATAAATTACTGGACTAATCTATTACAATAGAGGAAATAATATAAGTTAAAAGAATAACTTTCTCCATGCATAAGCTTATATCAGAAAGGGTGAACCACTGATAATTAACAATAAAACTGTTTTAATCCACAAAATATCCTCTAGTTTAGCTTATTGTTAACCCAACACAGGTGTGCACACTGAAAAGATTAAAAGAAGCAGAAGGAACTCGGCAAACATAAATCCCACCTGTTTACCAAAAACAGCACCTCTAGAATAACAATTAGTAGAGGCACCGCTTGCCCAGTGACATATGTTCAATGGCCGTGGAATCCTGACCATGCAAAGGTAGCATAATCATTTGGTCTTTAATTAAGGACTTGCATGAAAGGCTTGATGAGGATTTTACTGTCTCCTGCTTCCAATCAGTGAAATTGACCTTCCCATGAAGAGGCAGAAATAACATTATAAGACAGGATAACCCTGTGGAATTTAAATTAATTAGTTTAATTATAATAAAACAATCCAATAGGAACAACCATCAGTCAGCTGGGCTAATAATTTTGGTTGGGGTGACCCTGGAGTACCAAAAAGCCCTCCAAATGATTATATACTGAGATTTTACCTGTCAGAGTACTATAAAATATCATTAATTGATCCAGTAAATTGATCAACAGAACAAGTTGCCCCAGGGTTAACAGCTAGGTCCTATTGTAGAGTCCATATGGAAAATAGGGTTTATGACCTTGATGTTGGGATCTGTGGTAGTTAGGTTCAGGTGTCAACTTGGCCAGGTGAAGATGCCTAGTTCTGTTGCTGTGGACATGAGCCAATGGCATGTGAACCTCATCTGTTGCTGATTACATCTGCAGTCGGCTAGGAGGCGTGTCTGTTGCAGTGAATGATGTTTGATTTAATTGGCTGGATACTTAAATGAGAGAGCTCAGCATAGCACAGCCCGAGCAGCTCAGCATACCTCGTCTTAGCTCTGTAGCTCAGCCCTTGGCCTTTGGAGATGCAGAAAGGAATCACTCTGGGGAAAGTTGTTGGAACCCAGCAGAGATCGCTCTGTGCCTTCCCATGTGAGAAAGAACTTCATTTGAAAGTTAGCTGCCTTTTATCTGAAGAACTATACATTTTTAGCTAAATAAATTTCCCATTTATTAAAAGACACTCCATCTCTGGTGTGTTGCATTCTGGCAGCGGCAGACTAAAACAGATTTGGCATCGGAAAAGTGGGGTGCTGCTTCAGTTTGCAAACACCAAACATGTTTGAACAGTTTTTTGAATGGATAAGGGAAAGATTTTGGAGGAACTGTGAAAAGAATGATGGGGAAGACCTTGAGTGCTTAAAGAGACTGTTGGTATAAATGGAAATCCTGCCAATCTGGACAAAGGAGGACACAGACAGATTGGAGTTTGCAGAGTGAGAAGCTCGGGTCTGAAGCCAAGAAACCTCAGGCCAGGAGAGTGTACCCACCCATGTACATGGAGAGGGTGATTTTGCCCTGAAGGCAGAGGGTGAGTCTCCCTCCTTGTTGCAGTGAAAGTGTTGTGCCCCCTCAGGCCTTGGAGAAGGTATAGCATGTTCCTTGGGGACTGGGGAGAGCCTGGCTGCCACCACATGGAGGGGTTGAGCGTGTGCCCAGATGTGGCCCCGAGGCTTGGGGAGGGTGGAGCAGAGATAAAGGTGGTCTCCTCAGTGTCCCCTGAGGTTGATTTGGAAAGAGGCAGGACACTGCATAGGCCCTTGGAAAGGGTGGGACTGTCACTTTCTAAAGCTGAAGGACAAATGACTTTCAGACTTTGAAATCCGATGGAGTTTGCCCTGAAGGTTTTTCAGAACTGTTTGGGTCTTGTGACTTCTGTGTTCCTTCCAATTTCTCCTTATGGAAATGAAATCCTATATCCTGTAACTGTCCTCCTTTGTATATTATCACCAGATAACTTCTTTTGAGATTCATAGGTCCTCAGCCAGAAGAGAATTTTTGCCACTTTAATACTGTTTAAGATGATGTGTATAGTTGCCAAATTGACAAGAGGTGGACATGTGTTAGTTAGGTTCAGGTGTCAACTTGGCCAGGTGAAGGTGCCTAGGTATATTGCTGTGGACATGAGCCAATGGCATGTGAACCTCATCTGTTACTGATTCCATCTGCATTCAGCTAGGAACTGTGCCTGCTGCAATGAATGGTTTGTTTTAACTGGCTGGATACTTAAATGAGAGAGCTCAATATAGCACAGCTCAAGCAGCTCAACATACCTCATCTCCACACTCTTAGTTCAGCCCAGGCCTTTGGAGATGCAGAAAGGAATCACTCCCGGGAAAGTTGTTGGAACCCAGAGGCCTGGAAAAAAGGCCAGCAGAGATCACCCTGTGCCTTCCCATGTAAGAAAGAATCTCAGTTGAAAGTTAGTTGCCATTCCTCTGAAGAACTATACATTTTTAACAAAATAAATCCCCTTTTATTAAAAGTCAATCCATCTCTGGTGTGTTGCCTTCTGGCAGCTTTGGCAGACTAAAACAGGATCTGACATCCTAATGGCACAACAGCTATTAATGGTTTATTTGTTTAACGATTAAAGTTTTATGTGATCAGAGTTCAGACTCCAGCGATCCAGGTCAGTTTTTATTTATAACCTTTTTCTCCTGGTACGAAAGGACAAAAGAAATAAGGCCAACTCCCCATGAGAGCCTTAAAATAAAATAGATAAAATAATCTAGATATATTTAAATTTATATTAGCACAGCCCTACACCAGCGTTTGTTAAGATGGCAGAGCCCAATAAATGCATAAAACTTAAGCCTTTATAATCAGAGGCTCAACTCCTCTTCTTAACATAATGTTCTCCACCAACCTGCATACTTAATTATTCCTATTCTACTAGCCATAGTATTCCTAACACCAGTAGAGTGAAAAGTTCTAGGCTATATACAACTTCATAAAGGCCCAAACATGGTTGGACCTTACGTCTTCTCCAACCAATTACAAACACTGTTAAACTTTTCATTAGAGAACCTCCTTGCCCACTCATATCATCTAAACTTTTATTTATTATTGCACCAACACTAACACTCACACTAGCCGTAACTTTATGAGTTCTTCTTCCAATACCCTATTCACTTATTAATTTAAACCTGGGTGTATTATTTATTCTAGCAGTTTCCAGCTTGGCCATATATTCCATCCTATGATCAGGCTGAACATCAAATTCAAAATATGCCCTCATCAGAGCTTTAGGAACAGTAGCACAATTTCCTATGAAGTGTCTTTACCTATTATCTTATTATCAATCATATTAATATCAGGATATTACCAAACCTAACTGTTACAAAAAAATTCGTGACTCATCTTTCCATCATGACCAACATTAGCCGAAACTTACTACTCCCTTGCATGTACCTCCTGCTTCCTTGTCCTTCTCTCATCTTGTCCTATACTCTTAGCAACCCTTGACCCTGGTTACTACCACCCCTGACTACCCTGCACCTCCACCTATGCAGCTGAATGTGGTTGGGTAACACTTAAATCTTCTCGATTAATCTCACTTTAAATTCATGACTATGGCCTACAAGTGGGTCCTGAATTTAGGCACCCCAGGTTTCCCTAGTCCTTTCATTTTCCCACTCCTAAAAAGTATTTCACATCATGTTTAGCACCACAGTTCTAATATTTCTGCATGAATTTAACTTTATTTATACTTAAAAAAATTATTTCAAGCTTACAGAAAAAAAATTGCAAACAATACAAAAATAATGCAGAGAACTCCAATATAATCCCCACCCAGATATCCAGATTTACTAGCTTCTAAATTTTACCATGTCTGTTCTGTCATTCTATTTATCTTCTATTTATTTATTTTTCTAAACTCTTGATAATATGTACACCTGTATAAATTAGTTGTTGATTTAAAATTATATATTTGATTACATGCTGGCTGTGAGAAATTGAAACAGGAAAGGATTTATACTTTACTCCTTCATTTTCCCATCAATCCCATTCCCTCCCCCTTACCTACCAGCATTCACACTTTGACTCTCCTTGAGGCTTTATTATTTTTTCCTTCCTACTGCGCTGAGAAAATTGAAAGCAATTAGAAAAAAATGCCCACGGACCCCCCTACTACCAGCAATGCTATGCTTTCCCACCTATTACAGATAAACTGTTCATACTCCTACCTGGAGTAGGAGTATGAACACCTTCTGAAGGACACTGTCCTAGCAGTTCTCCCCTCCTTCTCCTATATCAGCAGTTTCCTTTTCTGTTAGATTATTCGTATCAGCTTTATAAGCATGCTGTTATTTTGTCCATCTTTAACAAAAACAAAAAACAAATAGAGGAAAACTCTCAATTCTGCTTCTATCGTCTGTTAGATTTTCCTGCTCCTCTTTGCAGTACAACAGTTGTTTATACTCAAAAGAGTTATCTGTACTTGCTGTCTCCAGTTCTCTGTGATTCTCTCCTAAATCATACTAATCAGGTTTTGTTCTCATCACACCACTTAAACAGTTCTTGTCTAGATTACCAGTGATCTCTCCATTTCTAAATCCAGTGTCAATTCTCAGCCCTTATCTTACTTAATCTATCAGCAGTGTTTAATATAGTTGATATAAGTGATCCTTGATAAATTTTCTGCACGTGACTTCCAGTAACCCTTCAAATACTTTTTTGGTTTTTCTGAGTGCCTTACCCATTCAACCTCCTTTGTTGGATCCATCCTTTCTAGAACCCCAAGGCTCAGGGTTAAGTTACTCCTTTGATAAAATTAGGAAGTGTCATATATACTTTTTTTTTTAATTTTTTAAATTAATTTTTAAATTAAAAAAGTTAGACAAGAAACGCATTCTTAACATATAATCATTCCGTTCTACATATATGATCAGTAATTCACAGTATCATCACATAATTGCATATTCATCATCATGATCATTTCTTAGAACATTTGCATCAATTCAGAAAAAGAAAAAGACAACAGAAAAAAATTCATACATATCATACCCGTTACCCCTCCCTTTCATTGATCACTAGCATTTCAATCTAAGTTTATTTTAACATTTGTCCCCCTATGATTTATTTTTATTCCTTATGTTTTACTCATCTGTTGATAAGATAAATAAAAGGAGCATTAGACACAAGGTTTTCACAATCACACAGTCACATTGTGAAAGCTTTATCATTTTACAATCATCTTAAATAAACATGGCTACTAGAACACAGCTCTAAATTTTCAGGCAGTTCCCTCCAGCCTCTCCGTTATGTCTTGACTAACAAGGTGATATCTATTTAATGTGTAAAAATAACCTTCAGGATAACCTCAAACTCTGTTTGGGATCTCTCAGCTATTGACACTTTATTTTGTCTCATTTTGCCCTTCCCCCTTCTGGTTGAGAAGGTTTTTTCAATCCCTTGATGCTGAGTCTCAGCTCAATCTAGGGGTTTTCTAAGTCCCTTTATACTGAGTCCCAGCTCATTCTAGGATTTCTGTCCCACATTGCCAGGAAGGTCCATACACCTGGGAGTCATGTCCCATGTAAACAAGGGAAGGGTAGTGAGTTTGCTTGTTGTTGGCTGAAGAGAGAGGCCACATCTGAGCAACAAAAGAGGTTCTCTTGGGAGTGATTCAGGCCTAATTTTAAGTAGGCTTAGCCTATCCTTTGCAGGGTAAGTTTCATATGAACTAACCCCAACATTTGGGGCTCAACCTGTAGCTTTAGTTGTCCGCACTGCTTGTGAGAATATCAAGAATTCAACTTGAGAAAGTTGAATTTTTCCCCGTTTCTCACCATTCCCCCGAGGGGACTTCACAAATACTTTTTTATTCACTGTTCATATCACTCTGGGATTTATCATGGCATCACTCTGGACAAACCAACAAAATCTCATGCCCTATTTAATGTTCCATGTACTTATGGTGTTCAATAAGCCATCTATGTAAGTTGTATTAGGAAATGCACTAGTCAAAATATAAATTTTGTACCAAATAAACATTTTTTGCTTTAGCCTCACACATAACTTAAAATTTAAAAATATTAATTACTATCAATTTTCAGCACCCTGCACTAATGACATTCCTATGTTCTTCCTCATGCAAAAACAATTTTTTATTTGTATATTTAATCATTATCATTATATACTTTAGGCATTCCTAGATTATACCATCTCAGTCTTTATCGTCCATCTTTCTTTCTGATTTTGTTTGTGTCCCCAGCCCTCCTCCCTCTATCATTCTCACATTCAGCTTCATTAAGTGTTTTAACATAATTGTATTACAATTAGGTAGTATTGTGCTATCCATTTCTGAGTTTTTACAGTCCTGTCGCACAATCTGTACCTCTTCAGCTCCAATTACCCAGTATCTTACCCTCTTTCTATCTCCTGATGGTCTCTGTTACCAGTGAAATTCTCCAAGTATATTCACTAATGTCAGTTCTTATCAGTGAGACCATACAGTATTTGCCCTCTTGTTTCTGGCTAATCTCAGTCAGCATAATGTCCCTAAGGTCCATCCATGTTGTTACATACTTCATAACTTTATTCTGTCTTAATGGCTGCATAATATTCCATCTTATAAATGTACCACAGCTTGTTTAGCTGCTCGTCTGTTGGTGGACATTTTGGCTGTTTCCATCTCTTCTCAATTGTAAATAATGCTGCTATAAACATTGGTGTGCAAATGTCCACTTGTGTCTTTGCCCTCATGTCCTCCAAGTAGATACCTAACAATGGTATTGCCGGGTCATATGGCAATTCTATATTTAGCTTCCTGAGGAACTGCCAAACTGCCTTCCACAGCAGTTGTACCATTTGACATTCCCACCTACAGTGGATAAGTGTGCCTCTTTCTCCACATCCTCGCCAGCACTTGTCATTTTCTGTTTTATTGATAATGGCCATTCTAGTGGGTGTGAGATGATATCTCATTGTGGTTTTGACTTGCATTTCCCTAATAGACAGGGAAGTTGAGCATCTTTTCACATGCCTTTTGGCCATTTGTATTTCCTCTTCTGAGAACTGTCTGTCCAAGTCTTTTACCCATTTTGTAATTGGGTTGGCTGTCTTTTTGTTGTTGAGTTGAATAATTTCTTTATATATTCTGGATACTAGACCTTTATCTGATATATCATTTCCAAATATTGTCTTCCATTGTGTAGGCTGTCTTTTTAC
Source organism: Tamandua tetradactyla (assembly GCF_023851605.1). Taxonomy (NCBI): domain Eukaryota; kingdom Metazoa; phylum Chordata; class Mammalia; order Pilosa; family Myrmecophagidae; genus Tamandua; species Tamandua tetradactyla. The sequence continues at coordinate 117,606,944 of NC_135330.1, forward strand.
TTTCTTGATGAAGTTCTTTTATGCACAAAAGTTTAATTTTGAGGAGTTCCCATTTCTTTCTTTCTTTCTTTAGTGCTTGTGCTTTAGGTATAAGGTCCAGGAAACCATCTCCTATTATAAGATTTATAAAATATCTCCCTACATTTTCTTCTAACAGTTTTATGGTCTTAGATCTAATGTTTAGGTCTTTGATCCAGTTTGAGTTAATTTTTGTATAGGGTGTAAGATAGGGATCCTGTTTTATTCTTTTGTTTATGGATATCCAGCTCTCTAGGCACCATTTATTGAAGAGACTGTTCTGTCCCGGGTGAGTTGGTTCGATTGCCTTATCAAAAATCAATTGTCCAGGCGCGGCCCCCACGCCCCGCAGCAGCCGACCCGCCCTCCCTCCTTCTCCCCTCTCTTTCTCCGCCGGCCCGCCGCGCGGTGCCCACGCCCCGCAGCAGCCGACCCACCCGCCCTCCTTCTCCGCTCTTCCCCCTCCTGCTCCGGCGGCTCTCCAACCACCACGGTGCCCTCTTGCCCCGCCTTCACCGGCTCCTCTGCCACCATCCTTGACAGCCTTGCCGCCCTCACCTTTCCTCCTCCAGAACAGCTACTGGGGGAGTGGAGACAATAGAGAGCAGCTCCCGGAGCCACAACGGAGATCAAAGGGACAGCGTACCCCATCCTGGAACGACTGACTGTCTGAGAGAACCAGCTCCGGTGAGAACACTGAGAGATGCGGGCTTTCCTGGGCGGGACGGCAAGCGGCCGGAGTCCCTCCCTTCCTCCTTCCCAGGCCAGCTGGCAGAATTGGGCAGGCGGTTCCCTCAGGCCGCAGCGGCTGGCGTCCCCAACACGCGAGGCCCCCCGGACCAACTGAAAGAGTTGGGTCAGAAATCCCCAGACTGCGGAGAACGGTGACCAGGGGGTCCCTTCCAAACACGTGACTCCCCGGTCCGCCTGGGAACAGTGCATTCTCCCGGGCTGCAACAGCTGGCGCCCTTCCGCCACGCTTGGCACCCCGGGCCGACTAGAAAATTTGGTCGGGCGCTCTCACGTGCTGCGGCAGCCGGTGACCCTCCCCGCGTTCGGACCCCCGGGCCGGCTGGCACTCTTCCAAGACGCTTCGGCTGCCAAACCTCCCCTACGGCGAGAGTTTTCCAGAGTTAAAGGACCCACAGCAACTTTTACTGGTGGATCCCATAGACAAACGTGTGCCACGAGCGCCACCTACTGGGCAGGATAAGAAAAACAGAACCCAGAGATTTCACAGAAAAATCTTACAACCTGTGGGGTCCAACACTCAGGGAATTCTGACTAAATGCCCAGACGCCAGCAGAAGATAACAGATCATGCTCAGAAAATTGAAAATATGGCCCAGTCAAAGGAACAAACCAATAGTTCAAATGAGATACAGGAGCTGAAACAACTAATGCTGAATGTACGAACAGAAATGGAAAACCTCTTCAAAAACGAAATTGATAAATTGAGGGAGGACATGAAGAAGACATGGGTTGAACATAAAGAAGAAATAGAAAAACTGAAAAAACAAATCACAGAGCTTATGGAAGTGAAGGATAAAGTAGAAAAGATGGAAAAAACAATGGATACCTACAATGATAGATTTAAAGAGAAAGAACATGGAATTAGTGATTTGGAGGATACAACATCTGAATTCCAAAAAGAAACAGAAACTATCCGGAAAAGAATGGAAAAATTCGAACAGGGTATCAGGGAACTCAACGACAATATGAACTGCACAAATATACGTGCTGTGGGTGTCCCAGAAGGAGAAGAGAAGGGAAAAGGAGGAGAAAAACTAATGGAAGAAATTATCACTGAAAATTTCCCAACTCTTATGAAAGACCTAAAATTACAGATCCAAGAAGTCCAGTGAACCCCAAAGAGAACAGACCCAAATAGGCATTCTCCAAGACACTTACTAGTTAGAATGTCAGAGGTCAAAGAGAAAGAGAGGATCTTGAAAGCAGCAAGAGAAAAACAATCCATCACATACAAGGGAAACCCAATAAGACTAGGTGTAGATTTCTCAGCAGAAACCATGGAAGCTAGAAGACAGTAGGATGATATATTTAAAGTACTAAAAGAGAAAAACTGCCAACCAAGACTCCTATATCCAGCAAAATTGTCCTTCAAAAATGAGGGAGAAATTAAAACATTCTCAGACAAAAAGTCACTGAGAGAATTTGTGACCAAGAGACCAGCTCTGCAAGAAATACTAAAGGGAGCACTAGAGTCAGATACGAAAAGACAGAAGAGAGAGGTATGGAGAAGAGTGTAGAAAGAAGGAAAGTCAGATATGATGTACATAATACAAAAGGGAAAATGGTGGAGGAAAATATTATCCAAACAGTAAGAACACTAAATGTTAATGGACTGAATTCCCCAATCAAAAGACAGAGACTGGCAGAATGAATTAAAAAACAGGATCCTTCTATATGCTGTCTACAGGAAACGCATCTTAGACCCAAAGATAAATATAGGTTGAAAGTGAGAGGTTGGGAAAAGATATTTCATGCAAATAACAACCAGAAAAGAGCAGGAGTGGCTATACTAATATCCAACAAATTAGACTTCAAATGTAAAACAGTTAACGGAGACAAAGAAGGACACTATATACTAATAAAAGGAACAATTAAACAAGAAGACATAACAATCATAAATATTTATGCACCGAACCAGAATGCCCCAAAATACGTGAGGAATACACTGCAAGCACTGAAAAGGGAAATAGACACATATACCATAATAGTTGGAGACTTCAATTCACCACTCTCATCAATGGACAGAACATCTAGACAGAGGATCAATAAAGAAATAGAGAATCTGAATATTACTATAAATGAGCTAGACTTAACAGACATCTATAGGACATTACATCCCACAACAGCAGGATACACCTTTTTTTCAAGTGCTCATGGATCATTCTCAAAGATAGACCATATGCTGGGTCACAAAACAAGTCTTAACAAATTTAAAAAGATTGAAATCATACACAACACTTTCTCGGATCATAAAGGAATGAAGTTGGAAATCAATAATAGGCAGAGTGCCAGAAAATTCACAAATACATGGAGGCTCAACAATATATTCTTAAACAACAAGTGGGTCAAAGAAGAAATTGCAAGAGAAATTAGTAAATACCTAGAGGCGAATGAAAATGAAAACACAACATATCAAAACTTATGGGACGCAGCAAAGGCAGTGCTAAGAGGGAAATTTATTGCCCTAAATGCCTATATCAGAAAAGAAGAAAAGGCAAAAATGCAGGAATTAACTGTCCACTTGGAAGAACTGGAGAAAGAACAGCAAACTAATCCCAAAGCAAGCAAAAGGAAAGAAATAACAAAGATTAGAGCAGAAATAAATGAAATTGAAAACATGAAAACAATAGAGAAAATCAATAAGACCAGAAGTTGGTTCTATGAGAAAATCAATAAGATTGATGGGCCCTTAGCAAGATTGACAAAAAGAAGAAGAGAGAGGACGCAAATAAATAAGATCAGAAATGGAAGAGGAGACATAACCACTGACCTCACAGAAATAAAGGAGGTAATAACAGGATACTATGAACAACTTTACGCTAATAAATACAACAATTTAGATGAAATGGATGGGTTCCTGGAAAGACATGAACAACCAACTTTGACTCAAGAAGAAATAGATGACCTCAACAAACCAATCACAAGTAAAGAGATTGAATTAGTCATTCGAAAGCTCCCTAAAAAGAAAAGTCCAGGACCAGATGGCTTCACATCTGAATTCTATCAAACATTCCAGAAGGAATTAGTACCAACTCTCCTCAAACTCTTCAAAATAATCGAAGTGGAGGGAAAACTACCTAATTCATTCTATGAAGCCAACATCACCCTCATACCAAAACCAGGCAAAGATATTACAAAAAAAGAAAACTACAGACCAATCTCTCTAATGAATAGAGATGCAAAAATCCTCAATAAAATTCTAGCAAATCGTATCCAACAACACATTAAAAGAATTATACATCATGACCAAGTAGGATTCATCCCAGGTATGCAAGGATGGTTCAACATAAGAAAATCAATTAATGTAATACACCACATCAATAAATCAAAGCAGAAAATCACATGATCATCTCAATTGATGCAGAGAAGGCATTTGACAAGATTCAACATCCTTTCCTGTTGAAAACACTTCAAAAGATAGGAATACAAGGGAACTTCCTTAAAATGATAGAGGGAATATATGAAAAACCCACAGCTAATATCATCCTCAATGGGGAAAAATTGAAAACTTTCCCCCTAAGATCAGGAACAAGACAAGGATGTCCACTATCACCACTATTATTCAACATTGTGTTAGAAGTTCTAGCCAGAGCAATTAGACAAGAAAAAGAAATACAAGGCATCAAAATTGGAAAGGAAGAAGTAAAACTATCACTGTTTGCGGACGATATGATACTATACATCGAAAATCCGGAAAAATCCACAACAAAACTACTAGAGCTAATAAATGAGTACAGCAAAGTAGCAGGCTACAAGATCAACATTCATAAATCTGTAGCTTTTCTATACACTAGTAATGAACAAGCTGAGGGGGAAATCAAGAAATGAATCCCATTTACAATCGCAACTAAAAGAATAAAATACCTAGGAATAAATTTAATCAAAGAGACAAAAAACTTATATAAAGAAAACTACAAAAAACTGCTAAAAGAAATCACAGAAGACCTAAATAGATGGAAGGGCATACCATGTTCATGGATTGGAAGACTAAATATAATTAAGATGTCAGTCCTACCTAAACTGATCTACAGATTCAATGCAATACCAATCAAAATCCCAACAATTTATTTTTCAGAAATAGAAAAACCAATAAGCAAATTTATCTGGAAGGGCAGGGTGCCCCGAATTGCTAAAAACATCTTGAGGAAAAAAAACGAAGCTGGAGGTCTCGCGCTGCCTGACTTTAAGGCATATTATGAAGCCACAGTGGTCAAAACAGCATGGTATTGGCATAAAGATAGATATATCGACCAATGGAATCGAATAGAGTGCTCAGATATAGACCCTCTCATCTATGGACATTTGATCTTTGATAAGGCAGTCAAGCCAACTCACCTGGGACAGAACAGTCTCTTCAATAAATGGTGCCTAGAGAACTGGATATCCATATGCAAAAGAATGAAAGAAGACCCATCTCTCACACCCTATACAAAAGTTAACTCAAAATGGATCAAAGATCTAAACATGAGGTCTAAGACCATAAAACAGTTAGAGGAAAATTTAGGGAGATATCTTATGAATCTTACAACTGGAGGTGGTTTTATGGACCTTAAACCTAAAGCAAGAGCACTGAAGAAAGAAATAAATAAATGGGAGCTCCTCAAAATTAAACACTTTTGTGCATCAAAGAACTTCATCAAGAAAGTAGAAAGACAGCCTACACAATAGGAGATAATATTTGGAAATGACATATCAGATAAAGGTCTAGTATCCAGAATTTATAAAGAGATTGTTCAACTCAACAACAAAAAGACAGCCAACCCAATTACAAAATGGGAAAAAGACTTGAACAGACACCTACCAGAAGAGGAAATACGGATGGCCAAGAGGCACGTGAAGAAATGCTCAATGTCCCTGGCCATTAGAGAAATGCAAATCAAAACCACAATGAGATATCTCTCACCCACCAGAATGGCCATTATCAACAAAACAGAAAATGACAAGTGCTGGAGAGGATGCGGAGAAAGAGGCACACTTATCCACTGTTGTTGGGAATGTCAAACGGTGCAACCACTGTGGAAGGCAGTTTGGCGGTTCCTCAAAAAGCTGAATATAGAATTGCCATATGACCCAGCAATACCATTGCTAGGTATCTACTCAAAGGACTTAAGGGCAAAGACACAAACGGACATTTGCACACCAATGTTTATAGCAGCGTTGTTTACAATTGCAAAGAGATGGAAACAGCCAAAATGTCCATCAACAGAAGAATGACTAAATAAACTGTGGTATATACGTACGATGGAATATTATGCAGCTTTAAGACAAGATAAACTTATGAGGCATGTAATAGCATGGATGGACCTAGAGAATATTATGCTGAGTGAGTCCAACCAAAAACTAAAGGACAAATACTGTATGGTCCCACTGATGTGAACGGACATTCGAGAATAAACTTGAAATATGTCATTGGTAACAGAGTCCAGCAGGAGTTAGAAACAGGGGTAAGATAATGGGTAATTGGAGCAGAAGGGATACAGACTGTGCAACAGGACTAGATACAAAAACTCAAAAATGGACAGCACAATAATACCTAATTGTAAAGTAATCATGTTAAAACACTGAATGAAGCTGCATCTGAGCTATAGGGTTTTTTTTGTTGTTGTTTTTTTACTATCATTACTACTTTTATTTCTTTTCTCTATATTAACATTTTATATCTTTTTCTGTTGTGTTGCTAGTTCCTCTAAACCGATGCAAATGTACTAAGAAACGATGATCATGCATCTATGTGATGATGTTAAGACTTACTGAGTGCGTATGTAGAACGGTATGATTTCTAAATGTTGTGTTAATTTCTTTTTTTATTTTTATTTTTTTTCTTTTTTTTCTTTCTTTCCGTTAATTAAAAAAAAAAAAATCAATTGTCCATAGATGAGAGGGTCTATATCTGAACATTCTGTTAGATTTCGTTGGTCAGTTTATCTATCTTTATACAGTACCATGCTGTTTTGAGCACTGTAGCTTCGTAATATGCCTTGAAGTCAGGTAGTGTGAAGCCTCCAACTTCACTTTTCTTTCTCAGGATATTTTTAGCTATTTGGAGCACCCTTCCCCCCAGATAAATTTGGTTATTGGTTTTTCTGTTTTTCAAAAATACATTTTGGGGATTTTAATTGGTATTGCATTGAATCTGTAAATCAATTTAGGTAGAATTGACATCTTAACCTTATTTAGTCTTCCAGTCCCTGAACACAGTATGCCCTTACATTTATTTAGGTCTTCTGTGATTTCTTTTGACAATTTCTTGTAGTTTTCTTTGTACAGGTCTTTTGTATCTTTAGTTAAGTTATTCCCAAATATTTTATGGTTTTGGTTGCAATTGTAAATGGAATTGTTTTCTTGATTCCCCCTCAGTTTCTTCATTACTAGTGTATAGAAACACTGCATAGTTTTGGGTGTTGATCTTGCAACTTGCCACTTTGCTGTAATCATTTATTATCTCTAGTAGTTTTGCTGTGGATTTTTCAGGGTTTTTGACATATAGTATTATCTCATCTGCAAACAGTGAGGATTTTACTTCTTCCTTGCCAATTTTGATGCCTTGTATTTCTTTTTCTTGTCTAATGGCTCTGGCTAGAACTTCCAACACAATGTTGAATAACAATGGTGATAGTGGACACCCTTGTCTTGTTCCTGATCTTAGGGGGGAGGTTTCCAGCTTTTCCCCATTGAGGATGTTAACTGTGGACTTTTCCTATATTCCTTTTATTATGTTGAGGAAGTTCCCTTTTCCGCAAGAAAGGATGTTGAATTTTGTCGGATACCTTTTCTGCATCAATCAAGATGATCGTGTGGTTTTTCTGCTTTGATCTGTTGATATGGTATATTACATTAATTGATTTTCTTATATTGAACTATCCTTGCATACCTGGGATGAATCCTACTTGGTCATGGTGCATAATTTTTTTAATGTGCTGCTGGATTCAATTTGCAAGAATTTTGTTAAGGATTTTTGCATCTATATTCATTAGAGAGATTGGTCTGTAGTTTTCTTTTCTTGTAGTATCTTTGTCTGCCTTTGGTATGAGGATGATGTTGGCTTCATAGAACGAGTTAGGTAGCTTTCCCTCCTCTTCAATTTTTTTGAAGAGTTTGAGCAGAATTGGTGCTAATTCTTTCTTGAATGTTTGGTAAAATCCACATGTGAAGCCATCTGGTCCTGGACTTTTCTTTTTGGGGAGTTTCTTAATGACTGATTCAGTTTGTTTGCTTGTGATTGGTTTGTTGAGGTCATCTATTTCTTCTCGAGTCAGTGTTTGCTGTTCATGCCTTTCTTGGAGGTTGTCCATTTCAACTACATTGTTGAGTTTATTAGCATAAAGTTGTTCATAGTATCCTGTCATTACTTCCTTTATTTCTGTGGGGTCAGTGGTTATGTCTCCTCTTCCATTTCTGATTTTATTTATTTGCATCCTCTCTCTTCTTCTTTTTGTCAACCTCACTAAGGGTCCATGAATCTTATTGATTTTCTCATTGAACCAACTTCTGGTTTTGTTGATTTTCTTGATTGTTTTCATGTTCTCAGTTTATTTATTTCTGCTCTAATCTTCATTATTTCTTTCCTCTTGCTTGCTTTGGAGTTAATTTCTGTTCTTTCACTAGTTCTTCCAAGTAGACAGTTAATTCCTCAATTTTTGCTCTTTCTTCTTTTTTGATATAGGCATTTAAGAACAATAAATTTCCCTCTTAGCACTGCCTTTGCTGCATCCCATAAATTTTGATATGTTGTATTTTCATTTTTATTTGCCTCAAGATATTTATTGATTTCTCTTGTAATTTCTTCCTTGACCCACTGATTGTTTAAGAGTGTGTTGTTGAGCCTCCATATATTTGTGAATTTTCTGGCCCTCTGCCTATTATTGATTTCCAGCTTCATTCCTTTATGATCTGAGAATATGTTTTATATGTTTTCAGTCTTTTTCAATTTATTGAGACTTGCTTTGTGACCCAGAATATGGTCTATTCTTGAGAATGATTCATGAGCACTTGAGGAAAAGGTGTATCCTGTTGTTGTGGGGTGTAACGTTCTCTAAATGTCTGTTAAGTCTAGCTCATTTATTGTATTATTCAGATTCTCTGTTTCCTCATTGATTCTCTGTCTAGATGTCCTGTCCATTGATGAGAGTGGGGAATTGAAGTCTCCAACTGTTATGGTAGATGTGTCTATTTCTCTTTTTAGTGTTTTCTGTGTTTACCTCATGTATCTTGGAGCATTCTGGCTCAATGCAGAAATATTTATGATTGTTATGTCTTCTTGTTGAATTGTTCCTTTTATTAATACATAGTGTCCTTCTTTGTCTCTTTTAACTGTTTTACATTTGAAGTCTAATTTATTGGATATTAGTATAGCTACTCTGCTCTTTTCTGATTGTTATTTGCATGGAATATCTTTTCCCAGCCTTTCACTTTCAACCTCTGTTTATCCTTGGGTGTTAGATGTGTTTCCTGTAGACAGCATATAGATGGGTCCTGTTTTTTAATTCATTCTGTCAGTTTATGTCTTTTGATTGGGGAGTTTAATCCTTTAGCATTAGTGCTATTTCTGTACAGGACATACTTTCTTCTGCCATTTTACCTTTTGGATTTTATATGTCAGATCTCATTTTTCTTATTTTTACCTTTACTGATGGTCTTCATTTCTATACTGTTCTCCATACCTCTCTCCTGTCTTTTCTTATCTGTCTCTAGTGCTCCCTTTAGTATTTCTTGCAGAGCCAGTCTCTTGGTCACACATTTTCTCAGTGAATTTTTGTCTGCAAATGTTTCAATTTCCCCCTTATTTTTGAAGGACACTTTTGTTGAATTTAGAGTTCTTGATTGGCAGTTTGTCTCATTCAGTATCTTAATTATATCATCCCACTGTCTTCTCGCCTCCATGGTTTCTGCTGAAAAATCTACACATAGTCTTATTGGGCTTCCCTTGTGTGTTATGGATTGTTTTTCTCTTGCTGCTTTCAGGATTCTCTCTTTCTCTTTGACATCTGACATTCTGATTAGTAAGTGTCTTGGAGTACATCTTTTGGATCTATTCTGTTTAGGGTATGCTACACTTCTTGGATCTGTAATTTTAAGTCTTTCATAAGAGTTGGGAAATTTTCAGTGATAATTTCCTCCATTAGTTTTTCTCCTCCTTTTCCCTTCTTTTCTCCTTCTGAGACACCCATAGCATGTATATTCGTGCGCTTCGTGTTGTCATTCAATTCCCTGAGTCCCTGCTCATATTTTTCCATTCTTTTCCCTATGTTTTCTTTTGCTTGTCCGATTTCAGATGTCCCATTCTCCAGTTCGCTAATTCTGTCTTCTGCCTCTTGAAATTTGACATTGTAGGTTTCCATTGTTTTCTTCATCTCTTCTACTGTGCCTTTCATTCCCATAAGTTCTGTGGTTTTTTTTTTCAACCTTTTGGTTTCTTCTTTTTGTTCATTCCTTGCCTTCTTTATATGCTGCCTCAATTCATTGATTTGATTTTTGATGAGGTTTTCCATGTCTGTTTGAACATTATGAATTAATTTTTTCAACTTCTGTATCTCATTTGAATTGCTGATGTGTTCCTTTGACTGGGCCATTTCTTCACTTTTCCTATTGTGATTCGTTATTTTTTGCTGGCATCTGGGCATTTAATTACCTTAATTAGTTTATTCTGGACATTGTTTTCACTTTTTTTTTCTTGCTTTTTCTTGCTGGACAACTTTGTTGTCTATCTGTTCTTTGACATTCAGTTTTGCTTATTCTAGTCCTCTGGTTTAGGTTTTGTTTAATAGATCAGAATTTTTCAATTCTTGTTTTTTTTTGTTTCTTTCCTTGCCTGTATGGTGCCTTTCTCCTACCCCTTAGGAGGTTCTACTTAGGTATTATAGACCCCAGTTAGATTTTCCCAGCCCAAACTGGTCTCCTCTCAGGAGGAAAGAGTCACCTGCGTCATTTTTCCCTTAGTGTGAGACCCAGCAGATTAAAAGGTTTTCCTATGTAGTCTCTGCACTCTGTGTTTTTCCTACCCTGCACAGTATGTGGCGCTTTTCTGCCTGCAGGTCCCACCGGCAGAAGGTGATGCAGTGCCTTTAACTTCAGCAAACTCTCCCTGGGTCCTGGGGGGTTCTCAGCCAGTCCAGCTGGTCCAGACTGGGGTATGCTGTGTGTTCGGTCACTGACGTAGCCCCAACAGTTGTTCTGTACTGTTTCTCACTATTAGCTGCTCTGGAGGATGAACTAAATCTCACGCTTAGCTAAGGCATCATCTTGGGTCCTCCATATATACTTTTTTAATCTGCAGATTTTGTTGAGACATATATTCCATTGAAAATATACAATCATCCTACAGTGTCATCACCTAGCTGTGCAATCATCATTACTCTCAATTTTAGACCATTTTCATTGCTCCAAAAAGAGAAATATCAAATAGACATAAAAAAGGCAAACCCAAAGCACCTCATATTCCTATCCTTCCATTATTGACCCCTAATAGCACCAATGATACATTAAGGCCACCGATGATACATTAAGGTATTAGAAAGTGTTATATTTTAAAATATCATTTATATGCCAGGTCTTACCAAATTTCTAATATCTAGCCCAGTCCTCATTCTGACTAAATTCAGTACTCTTATATTCAACTCTCTATTTAGCATCCATATCTCAGATTTAACATGTCCACAGTGAACTCCTGATCTTCTGTCTTAAATCTGTTCAACTCATAGTCCTTTTTCATCTCAATTGATGATAACTCCATCCTTCTCAGGCCAAAGCCTTAAGAGTCATCCTTGACATCTCTCTCTTATACTCTGTTCCATCTATTGGGAAATGTTATAGGCGCTATCCTCAAAATATAGTCAGAAAGACTCTATTTCTTATCACCTCCACTTGCCACCATGCTTATCTGAGTCACTGTCATCTCTCAACAGTAATCTGTATTTTACCATATTAGTTCCTAATATGACTGCATACTTCCACACTTGTCCTGTCATGAACAGAGAAGGGTCTAAGAGATCATCCTACTTTCAAGCTAATGTATTAGCCTGCCATCATTTCATGGCAGAAGATACTAGACTCCTGAGTCAGAAACCTAGGACAAATTATAATCCACAGCAAAAGCAGTAGCCAGAGTATCAATAGCATGTGTGCTGGTTGAAGAAGAGCCATGAGAGCATTATAATAAGGGAACCTTGAGTTTAGGCAACCTGAATCTAAGCATGCCTTACTTACCTTTGCTTCAAACAGGCACTGTTCCTCTAACGTTGTTTGCTATACAAATCCAAAGGCAATCAGTGACATTGCTCACAATATGTGCAGGGATGTAACAAACCCATGGAAAATTTGTCTCCCAGAACACTTATGCAGTTTTTTCTCAACAGAGCAACACCCACACATCTCTTTAAACTCTTCCATGGCTTTCCATTTCACTCTGAGTTTAAACACGTCTTCAACAGTCTAGAGTGCCCTATACGATCTGTCTCCCACATCCTCTTACCTTTTTGCCTTTGTGTACTACACTTCTCCCCATCACTTACTCTAGTCCAGCATATTATTTATTGCTTTAATAAATATGTAGTAACTAATAAAATACTGTCCCTTGTCATTCTTGAACATGGTTGGCATGCTTGCCTTAGGGTCTTTGCAAGACTTGCACCCCCTGCCTGGAATGTTTCTCCCCTAGATAGACCCATTTGCCCAAAATGTCACCTTCTCTTGAGGGGCTTTCCTGACTAACCTCCCCCACCATCACCATTTTGTTGGCACGTAGAAGATATTAAGTAATTATTTGGTGAATGAATGTATGACTGAGTGAATGAGTGAGTGAAATTAGTATTAGTGTTAAATTTTATTTTCAACAAAAAAGACAAAAGCTGTTCTTTACCTTTATATTTGAACAGGTTAGTCTTTAAAATTTAAATTTGAAATTTTTTTATTCAATTGCTTTAATAAGTATGTAGTAACTGATAAAATAACTGTTTGAACTGTTCGTAAGTCAACATAAGATTGTACTGTTACCTGACTAGATGTTCTGTTTTTCTAAAATGAGCATAATACATGATACAAATCTATTTGCTTTTAATTCCTTTGATCCCTATTATCTTGGATTACAAATCAGTTGAATTATATGAACCTTTGTTATGAGAAATTCACTCCTGTTTTGAGCACAGATTATTTTTTTTCTAGTGCGTTTTCGGTTGCCTAAATTACAGATGAAATATTTTATGTTTCTAAATTCCTTTTTCTTTTTAATTTAGACAATGTCTCTGCAGGTTTACTTTTCCAAAACTAACCTTTAAAGTACGTTCTAGCAGTCTGCACAAAATATAAACTGCTTAGAGAATGATGATATTAATTTCCCCTCTTTTAATATACATAAAAAAGCATTCATGTGAGATAGATGTATGTAATTTCTGAAGATATTTGAGATTTAAATTAATTCAGAAATATGTAAGTTGTATTTTCCCATTAATATAAAAAGAGTAAATTGTCAAAGCTGTGTATGTTTGTATGTGTGTATTTTAAACAATAATGATAAAGGTCTGAAAGAATGAATATATCCAGCTATTAATACAGGGTGTCTATGGGGAAGAGAATGGGATTGGCAAAGACATGAGACATACTTCACCTTTTTACTCTGTATTTGAATATTTCCTAGGAGCATGTGTTCATTTTCACAGAAAAAAAATCCATGCAGAATAAACAGCACGTCACCCAGTTTTCTTTTGTTTTAGCTGTTTGCTATGTTTTCTGTACCGTCATGAGTTGGATGTACTTCCTGTGCAGTTTTACACATATAAAAATAGAAATGATTTGGGGAGTAACCAATGGCTTTTAAACAGCCACTCCATTTTTTTCTTGGCATTATAATAGATTAGCAGCATGCTCAGTGTGAACCTTTCTCCTTTAGGTGATATTTTTAGCTGCCATGCAGTTGATAACCCCAAGCCTCAGTCGGAACTTGAGATGCTCAGACAATATGGACCAAATGTGCCTGAGCCAATCCTTCAGAAGCTTGTGGCTGCCTTTGGAGAGCTGAGGAGTTTGGCTGACCAGGGGATTATTAACTATCCTTATTCAACCAGAGAAGTTGTCAACATAGTCAAACATTTACAGGTATGTCACATAGCTGTACATCAAGTTTCAAAGAATCCATTAATCTTGTTTTTTCAGACTGCATAATTTACGTCAGGTATTATAATTTTTATAAATGTAATTATACAGATGACATAGTATAGAGTGTTTGTAACCCAAATTCTAAATCTTCAAGGCCAGGGAACATTAGCTGTTTGGCCTTTGAATTGACTTTGGTAAAGTTCTATGTCATGGCTTTTACCAAGGAGCTAGGAAATTTGGTGATTTTTTTGTTTTTGTTTTTGAGGAGAAGGCAAGGGAGGTAAGACAGTTTGGAAACTTTCCATTTTATTGTTCAACTTTTTATAACCCGTATATGGAATTTGGGTAAAAAATATTTTCATTGTGAAAATAAAAGACTTGACGAAAAAGAGAGTAGGAATTAATGGTATTGATTATATATTTCTGCATAATTTAAGAAACTCTTACAAGAAAGAGTAAAAGGGCAGAAGAATGAAATTCCTTCTGGTCATGGACAATGTTTAGTCTACCTTGGTAAAGAAAACAAAACTACATGTAAATTCTACTTATATAATAAATACTGCTCTCCAAGCTGCAGTCACAGCCTAATGTCTCTTGACCTCTGCCCCATTCCCAATCCTCAAGTTAAATGTGAAAAGAAAAATAGAAAGCCTTTTTCTGCTTATAGAACCCTGATAACAATAAATCCACTATAGTTAAGCGGTTAGTCACCCCTTAACTGAATAATTTGTAACATTGTTATTAAAAAGAAAGAGAGGCGGGCCGCGGTGGCTCAGCGGACAAGAGTGCTTGCCTGCCGTGCCGGAGGACCCCGGTTCGATTCCCGGCCCCAGCCCATGTAAAAAACAAGCAAACAAACAAAATATAATAAAACAAGAAAATGTTTAAAAATGTTTCCCGTTCTTCCTCCCTTCCTTCCTTCCATCCTTCCTTCCTTCTCTGTCTTTCCTTCCTTTCCTCCCTCTCTCTTAAAAAAAAAAAAAAAAAAGAAAGAGAGATAAAGGTACATATGTATCCAAACTATTCTTAAAATGTTTAGGGGAAAAAATGTATACATTATTTGGTAATGTATGTAATTGGAGAATGGATATAAAAGAATATATATAAGTTGTATATATATAAAAGAATATATAAAAATAAAAAGAATATGTAAAAGATATTCTTTGTGATATCCTTGCAAATGTCTCTGTAAATTTGAAGTTATTTCAAAATAAATCATTAAAAAACATTAACTCCCCAGTAGTCCAGTTCCTCCAGCTCAGATTACAGTGCCAAGTGAATATTCAGGCAAAGCCAGTAAAGGATCCACAGGGCACCACCAGTGGAAATTTAGCTGTAGCAATATTTGCTTTCTTCCCCTTCTCCTCTACATTCCCTATTTCTCAACTCCCGTGATTTTTAATGTTCTTCTTTGCTTCTCTTCTTGTTCCAGTATGTTTTTTCACTTACACGTAGAGCTGTGACTTCTCAAAGAGCTTCTGAATATATACTCAACACTGCTGTATTTAGATAGCATTTTTAAATCTATCAATCTGATACATATTTTAAAGGCAGGAGATTTCAGACAGTGGAAGTTAACTACCACTAGAGCCTGAAGACTGATTTAACATTTGAGTTAAAAAACTGCCCCCTCTCAAATTCTCATATTTATTTCAAAAATAAAACAGTGTTAAGTTATCTGACTAAACACTAAAAGAGGAGAATGTATATATTCCTACTATCTGGTTTTCTGACAAGGCCTGTAAATTTCAGACAGGCATTATCAGTTTTTACAAATCTTTATTAAATTGTGCATTTTACCATGTTTTTAATTAGGATTTTTTTTTTTTAATGCAGAAATTTCCCACTGAAGGTCTCTCCAGTGTGGTTAGAAATGTGTTTGACTTTGACTCCTACAACAATGACATGAGGGAGATTTTGCTGAACACTTTACACAAATATGGAATACCTATCGGAGCAAAACCTACCAGTGTGCATCTGGCAAAGGAGTAAGGCAAACTCACTGTTGATAAAATACATTCTTGAGCATTACTCTTCTGATTCTTAAATGCTGAGAATTCCTAATCTACTGTTATACCCCATTAATAAACTCAGTTGATATAGAAATTGCTTTTCACTAAGAAACTATTCAAATATAATTTGCTATTTGCTGGCTGGTTTTCAGTAAAATAGCATTATTTATAGGCCGAAAATTGAGAACTTCAGTTATTTTGAGTGTCCCATGAGTAGATGTAATGTAATCAAATAAAGGGAAATATTTGTTTCTATAACAGTCTCTGTCCTTTTGTTGATTTACTATGGATTTCATCATTTCCTAATCCAGTGGAAAATCATGCGCAAGCATGAAAACTACATAAAGGATGATATACATTCCGTTAAGAAGATTTTTTTCTTAATGTCACCATATTTTTGTGATAAGTTTGTTAAATTTCTCTTCATATTAACTTAATAGATGTTTGGTTACTTACTTCAACTGGATAAATCAAAGGGGTAATGGGAACAAACAAGTTTGATTTTCATATGAGCCAGTTACCTGCCTTCTATTTTGTAACCACAGGCTACTTACTTAATAGTAGTTAAGAATCTTGCAAATACATTGTTGATGAGGAAGAGAATTGATAGAATTTCTATTCAGTAGAATTAGTGAGTCAGTGCAAATTTACTGTATCACTGGAAAAACAGTTTGAATATGCATAGCTTACTGAAAATGCATCTAGTGCCATTTTTGTCTACAAAAAAATATCATAAATTCCCAAAGGAAAATAATTACTTTTAAAATAAATTATTATTCAACTTCAGTCTCTCATAGGAGGCACTCTCTACCTCATTGGAAGAGCTTCTTAATATAAATTAATGATTGGTCCAGCAGTATGTGTATGTATGTATTACATCATGTGTATACATCCTGACTATACACTATTATTTATTTATTCTTTGAAGTCATTGTAAACACTTGTCAGAATATATACCGATAAAGATAAATGATTAAATCATCAATAATTTCTTACAGAGAAACAAATATTTCCCTTTTATGGCAAAACACAAAATGGAGTTATGTTAACAATTATCAGTATTTTGGTTTATATTATTAATGAGTGACTAAAGTTTTCTCAAGAAGAGTAACTTGGTATCAATTGCTAAGGCATACACATTTTTTTGTATAATGTATTTTACTGGTTGACTAGCAATCCTTATGGGCATTTTGCAACTAGATTGTTAATTTAATGGGTATAGCATATATTCTAAATTAGAAAGTTCAAGAAATTGTCTTTAATATGGAAGCTTTTATTAGTCATGTTTTACATTACTTTTTTTTATTGGTGAAGTTAGAGGTTTACAGAAAATTCAAACAGAAAATAAGAAATTCCTACATACCATCCCTCACACAGAGCTTTACATTAGTATGGTATTTTTGTTAAATTTATGAAGCAATAATATAATAATTATGCTTTCACCTATAGTCCATATTTTACATTAGTGTCCGTTATTTGTGTTATATAGTCCCAAAGATTAAAAAAAAAAGTTGTCGACATAAATTTCCCTTTTTAGAAACTGAGAGGTGCAGCCCATCCAGAAGGTAGTGTAGTTCACAGGAGGCTTGTGGTAGAGTTGCCATATGATCTTATAACCCCACTGCTAGGTATATACCTGCAAGAGTGGGTACAGGAATGGACATTTGCACCCTGGTGGTGGTGGTGGCAGTGTTTGTGATTCACAATGGATGGAGGTGGCCTAAGGGTACAATGACTGAGGAATGGCAGGGGGAACGGTGGTGTTTACGCCAATGGACTCCTAAGCCACTGCAAAAAGGAATGAAATTGTGAGACATGCAACTAGATGAATGAAACTTTAAGGACAGTATGTTGAAGAAAAAGTTGTAAACAAAAAGACAAATATTATCGTGCCTCACTCATATGAATTAACTATATTATACAAACTCAGAGAATTGAAGTTGAGAGCATGGGTTATCACGTTGGGGTGTATTGTAAAGGGTCCTAGATTTGTCAGCTCTTACAGCAGTCACACATATTTAGGAGTTGTAACTGATATTTCTAAATTCTGAGACACTGAGCTATTTATATATAACCTGGTCATTCTCTGAAACTTTGGTACTTATATGATACCTGGGACTCAGAGGTAGAGCACTGAAGCTGTAAAAGTCAGCATTACCCCACTCAGCAACTTGTTTAAAAAGCTGAAAAAGTGATCAGATTATGTCTAGAATATGAACAAAGATGATCTGGATAGGACTAAGATAAATCAGTATTCTGGGTAAAGAATGATATGGCCTCTGTCTTCAAATTTCAACCTCTGTGTGAGACTAAAAGGAGAGGTGTTTATGTGGCACAAAAATTATATTTTAGGCAACATGTTATCTAATTTAACTGGTCAATTTACTTGAACACCATAATTACACACAATCTTGAAAAAGGCATGAGATCTTGTTGGTTTGTGCAAGTTAGTGTGATGCCCAGATCTATCCCAGAGTAATTTTGGCAGAAAAGAAAAAAAGTATTTGCAAAGTCTCTGTGGGGGACAGGGGAGAAAAGAGTAAATATTAAACTTTCCCATCTGTGCAATTTCTGATATTCTTGCAAGCAGTGGAGACAATAAATTCAATAGGCTGAGCCCTCAATCTTGGGGCTCACGTGAATGAAGTTTATTCCTGCAAAGGAGAGGCTAAGCCTACTGATAATTATGCCTACTTCCCAGAGAACCTCTATTGTTGCTCAGATGTGGCCTCTCTTTCTAAGCCAACTTGGCAGGTGAACTCACTGCCGTCCCCCCTACATGGAACATGACTCCCAGGGGTGTAAATCTCCCTGGCAATGTGGGATCTCACTCCCAGGGATGAACCTGGATCCAGCATCTTAGGAATGAGAAAGCCTTCTTGACCAAAAGGGGGAAGAGAGAAATGAGACAAAATAAAGTCTCAGTAGCTGAGAGATTTCAAACAGAGACAGAAGGTTATCCTGGAGGTTATTTTTTTACTCATTCTATAGATATCCCTTTTTAGTTTATGGTGTATTGGAGAACAGTACCCCACTCCTGGTACCAAAATCTATTCTAGTTTGCTAGCTGCTGGAATGCAATATACCAGAAACAGAATGGCTTTTTAAAAGGGGAATTTAATAAGTTGCTAGTTTACAGTTCTAAGACCGAGAAAATGTCCCAATTAGAACAAGTCAATAGAAATGTCCAATCAAAGGTATCCAGGGAAAGATACCTTGGTTCAAGAAAACTGATGAAGTTCAGGGTTTCTCTCTCCAGTGAGAAGGCACACAGTGAACATGGTCAGGGTTTCTCTCTTGGCTGGAAGGGCACATGGCGAACACGGTGTCATCTGCTAGCTTTCTCTCCTGGTTTCCAGTTTCATGAAGCTCCCCAGAAGGTGTTTTCCTTCTTCATCTCCAAAGCGCTGGCTAGTGGACTCTCTGCTTCGTGGTACTGCAGCAGCCTCTGCTCTCTCTGAATCTCCTTTCTCCAAAATGTTTCCTCTTTTATAGGACTCCAGTAACTAATCAAGACCCACCCAAATGGATGGAGACATGCCTTCAGCTAATCCAGTTTAACAACCACTCTTGATTAAATCACATCCCCAGGGAAATAATCTGATTACAGTTTCAAACATACAGTATTGATTAAGGAATATTCTACCTTTTTGAAATGGGATTTTGATTAAAACATGGCTTTTCTAGGGGACATACATCCTCTCAAACCAGCACTTTCTACCCTCTGGACCCTAAAAAAGACATATTTTCCCCATATACAAAATACATTAATAACAATATCAGAAATCCTTAAACCATTTCAGTAGCAATACAAATGAAATACAAAGTTAGAAGCAGTACAGACTCCTATCAAAGTTAGTTACAGGCGTGGTCTGTTCTAAGGCAAGGTTCTCCTCTGGCTCTGGACCTATAAAAACTCGAAACAAATTATTTGCTGCCAACATACCAAGGAGGAACATTCATAGGATATATATATCTATCCTATATATATATATATATATATATATATATATAGGATATATATATATATATATATATAGGGGCTTTTGAAAGCGGCAGTCCCACCCTTTCCAAGGGTCTACGCAGAGGCCTGCCTCTCTCTGAATGCAATCTTGGGAGACATTGGGGAGACCACCTTTCTCTCAGCTCCACCCTCTCCAAGCATTGAGGCCGCACCCGGGCTCTCTACCGTCTCCAGGGCACACGTGACTCAACCCCTCCATGTAGTGGCAGCCAGGATCTCCCCAAACCCCAAGGAATGTGCTTCACTCTCTCCAACGCCTGAGATGGCAAGACTCTTCCACTGCAATGAGGTGGAAGGCCTTTGGAGCAAACTCACCCTCTCCGTGAGCTTGGGGGGTCTGTTCTCCTGACCCGAGGCTTCCTGACTTCAGACCTCAACCTCCATAGTTTTGCCTCTGAAGTTATTTTTCCTCCAGTGTGTCCCTTCTCTCAACCCCCCAGTCCAGACTGGCAGTGGCTCTGTTTATATAGGTCCCACAGCACTCTCATTGGCTTTCTATGCAGAGTCCTTGGATCGTGCCCAACAGACATAAGGAGTTTCCACAAATCCTTCCTGGATAATTCCATATCTGATCCTGACTTTCTCTAAAATGGCTGACTGATTCCATATCTGGCCAAATCCTCACATGGAGCACTATTCTCTGGGGTCTCCCTGGAAGCCCAGAATTTTCCAGGACATCAATTTCTAGTTTCTTTGTACCCAAGAGTTCAGTTTTCAGCTTATCTCTCTCCTGTCACATTTCACTATAAGCTGTGAGTAGAAACTAAGCTGCACTTTCCACATTTAATTTGGAGATCTCTTCTGCTAAATATCCAAGTTCATGGGTTTTAAAATCAGCCTTCCAGCCAAAGCCACTAGTCAATTTTCCCAGATTATCTGCTATTTTAAAACAAGGATTGCCTTCCTTCCAGTCTGCAATAGCACATGCCTCATTTCTATCGAGAGCCTTGTCAAGTATCTTCAGAGTTGATGTTTCTACCAACAGTCTTTTCAAAGCATTCTAGGCCTTCTCTATCAGCCTTCTCACAACTCCTCCAGATTCTTCCCCTTATCCATTTAAAAAGCCGTTCCAACATGTTTGGTATCTATCTGCAAACTGCAGCAGCACCCATAGCCTAGCCTTGATTCTTGAAGAAGACTGTATAATTATGTAGCTTTTACAGTGTGACTGTGTGATTATGAAAACATTGTCTGATATTCCTTTTATCCAGAGTATGGACAGATGAGTAAAAAAAAAAAAAAGGATATAAATTAATAATAGGGGAAGATAAACTGTAAAAGCTGAGTAGATTGAAATATTGTGGGTCAGTGAGAGGGAAGGGTAACGGGTATGGGATGTATGAGTTCTTTTTTTTTTTTAATTTTCTGAACTGATGCAAATGTTTCTAAAAATGATCATGGTCAAGAATACATAACTTTGTATATATGATGATATTTGTGATGATATTTTGAGCCACTGATTGTATAATATGGTTGGACTGTATGTGTATGGATATTTCTCAGTAAATATATTTTAAAAATAAATTTTTTAAAAATCATGAGAAAAAATTTCCCCTTTTATCCACATTCAAATATGTAATTTGGAAGTGTTAATTACATTCACTGCCATTCATTACCCAAACTTTTCCATCACCCAAAACAGAAACTCTGTTCCAAGTAACTCCTCATTCCCTACCTCCACCCCAGTCCCTGGAAACCTTTGTTCTAGTTTCTAATTCTATGAATTTGCTTATTCCAATTATTTCATAACAGTGAGCTCATACAATATTTTTCCTTTTGTATTTGGCTTATTTTACACAGTCTTCAAGATTCATCCATATTGTCACAAATATCGAAAGTATATTCCTTTGTATGACAATTATTTTTCATTGTTTATGTATACTACATTTTGTTTATCTGTTCATCTCCTGATGGACCCTTGGGTTGCTTCCATCTTTTGGCAATTGTGATTAATGCCACTGTGAACATTAATATGCAAATATCTGTTCGAGTCCCTGCTTTCAGTTCTTATGGGTATACACCTAGAAGTGGAATTGGCCGTTCATAAGGTAATTTTATACTTAACATTCTGAAGACCTGCCAAACTGCCTTCCACAGTGACTGCACCATTTTATATTCCCATAACAATGAACAAATGTTCCTGTTTCTCTACATCCCTTCCAACATTTGTAATCTTCTGCTTTTTAATTGTAGTCATTCTAGTGCATGTGAAATAGTACCTTGTGTTTTTTCTTTTTAAAATTGTATTGGTAGGCTTATTGATATATTCACATACCATATAATCCATCCAAAGTATACAGTCATTGGTTCACACTATCATCATATAGTTGTACAGTCAACACCATAATCAATTTTAGAACATTTTCATTACTCCAAGAAAAAAATAAAAGGGAGAAAACCCAAAACCCCTTATCCTATACCCCTTATCCCACACTGTTGTTATACCCTAACATCTGTGTGGAACATTTGTCATTGCTGATGAACGAATATTAAGATATTACAGTTAACTATAGTCCATAATTTGCAACAGATGTGTAGGTTTCCCATATACCACTCTGTTATTAACTCCTTGTAATAGTTTCATGCATTTGTTTTACTTCATGGAAGAAATTTTTTATATTTATACTGTTAATCAAAGTCATTTTCTACCACAAGATTTAGTAAGTTATACAATTGTCCCATGTTATAATCTCTGACTTTCTTTCTGGTGACATATATGATTCTAAACTTCCTCTGTCAACCACATTCACACACAATTCAGTAATATTAATTATATTTACAGTAATATGCTGCCATTATCTCTATCCATTTCCTCCCATTTAAATTCCACCTAGTCAAAAGTTCTGCATATCTTAATCAACTGTTCCCCATTCTCTAGCTTCATTCTATCTCCTGGTAACCTATATTCATGGTGATTTGATTTGCATTTTCCTAATAACTAATGATGTTGAGCACATTTTCATGTATTTTCTTTTTACCATTTCTATATCTTCTTTAAAGAAATGTCTGTTCAAATCTTTTGCCCATATTTGGGTTATTCCTCTTTTTGTTGTTGAGTTGTAGGATTTGTTTTATATTCTGGACATTAAACCCTTCTTGAATATGTGGTTTCCAAATATTTTCTCCCATTCTGAAGGTTGTCTTTTTAATTTCATGGTGAAGTCTTTTTTTTTTTTTTTTTGGTCCATGGTCCGGGAATTAAACCAGGGTCTCCTGCATGGAAGGCGAGCATTCTACCACTGAACCACCCGTGCACCCCACAGTGAAGTCTTTTAATACCCAAAAGTTAATTTTGATGAAGTCCCATTTTTCTCTTTTGTTCCTTATGCTTTTGGTATAAAGTCTAAGACACCATTGGTTAATATTAGGTCCTGAAGATGTTTCCCTATGTTTTCTTCTAGGAGTTTTATGGTTTTTGGTTCTAATATATAGATCTTTAATCAATTTTGAGTTAATTTTTCTATGTGGTGTGAGGTAGAGGTTTACCTTCATTCTTTCTCATACAGATATACAGTTTCCCCACCACAATGTGTTGAAGAGATTTTTTTCCTCAGAGAGTACACTTACCACCTTTGTCAAAAATCAATTGGCCATATGTTTATTCATTCATTCACGAACAATGAAGTCCCTCTGTGTGCCAGGTATGATCACTGACTACACTACTTTGCTTAAAACCTTCCATGACCCTCCACCAGCCAAAACAAGGTCTATGATCTGGGCACTCCCCACCAAAACCCCTTCCATGTCATACCCACAGTTTATACTTTGCCAACACCAAACTGTTAGTTATTCCCTGGTCACTAATTGCTGTCACTAGCTTCTCTTCTGTCCCCCATTCTTGGATTGCTCTCACCCAAACAGCCACTCCCACGTTCACTTGTTGAACTCTTCCTCGTTCTATAAGACTCAGCTCAGGAAATACCTCACCAGTAAGCTTTCCCTGACAGACCCTGTGCCAGTTTGAAAGGATTTATATACCCTAGAAATGCCATGTTTTAATCTTAATCAATCTTGTGAAAACAATAGTTTCTTCTAATCACTAGTCAGCACTATAGGTTGGAAAGTTGATTAAGTTATCTCCACAGAGATGTGACTCAATCGTGTTAAGCTTGATTAGATGGAGACACGTCTCTACCCATTCTATGTGAGTCTTGATTAGTTTATTGGAATCCTATGAAAGAGGAGACATTTTTGGAGAGAATGCCTTTTGAGAATGATGGGAGAACAAGAAGAGTGATGAGAGAGCAACAGAACAGAATCATGAGAATGATGGGAGAACTATAGAGTTCACCAGCCAGTGACTTTTGGAAATGAAGAAGGAAAACACCCCTGGGGAGCTTCATGAAGCAAGAGGCCTGGAGTGGAAACTAGAAGACATCACCATGTTCACCATGTGCCCTTCCAGCTGAGAGAGAAACCCTGAACCTCATGGGCCTTCTTAAACTGAGGTATCTTCCCCTGGATGCCTTAGATTGGGTATTTCTATAGACTTGCCTTAATTGAGATATTTCCACAGCCTAAAAATTGTTAATTTGCAACTTATTAAATTCCCCTTTTTAAAAGCCAAAAAAAAAAAAAATCAATTGGCCATAGATGTGAGGGTTTATTTTTGAACTCTCAGTTTGACTCCATTATTCAATGTTTCTGTCCTCATGCCAGTACCATGATATTTTCATTACTATAGCTTTGTAATAAGATTTAAAATTAGGAAGTATGAGTCCTTCAGCTTTGTTTTTCTTTTCAAAAGTGGTTTTGGTTATTTGGATCTCTTACCCTTCCATATAAATTTGATGGCTGGCTTTTGCATTTCTCCAGAGAAGGCTGTTGGAATTTTGGTTAGCATTGCTTTGAATCATAAAATCACTTTGGGTTGAATTGACATCTTAACAATATTTAATTTCCCAGTAAATGACCATGAATGTCCTTCCATTTATTTAGGTATTCTTTGATTTCTGTTAACAATGTTTTGTAGTTTTCTGTATATAAGTCCTTTAGAGCCTTGGCTAAATTTATTCCTAGATATTTGATTCTTTACATTGCTATTATAAATGGAATATTTTTCTTGATTTCCTCTTCTAATTGTTCATTACTTATGTGTAGAAACGCTGCTGATTTTTGCATGTTGATATGGTACCTCACCATGTGCTGAATTCATTTATTAACTCTAGTAGCTTTGTAAAAGATTTTTCAGGATTTTCTGTATAAATGATCATGTCATCTGCAAATAGGGAAAATTTTACTTCTTCCTCCCAATTTGGAAGCCTTTTATTTCTTTTTCTTGCCTAATTACTCTGGCTAAAACTTCCAGTACAATGTTGAATGACAGTGGTGACAATGGGCATCGTTGCCTTGTTCCTGACCTTAGAAGGAAAGCTCTCAATCTTTCACCATTGAGTATGATTTCAGCAGAGGGTTTTTCATACATGCCCGTATTAGTTTGCTATGCTGCCAGAATGCAATATATCAGAAATGGAACTACTTTTAAAAAGGGAATTTAATAAGTTACAAGTTTACAGTTCTAAGGCCATAAATATGTCTTAACTAAGACATCAGAAAAAGATACCTTGGTTCAAGGAAGGAATCTGGGAAGGCACATTTCTCGCGTCTGCTGGCCCTTTTTCCTGGTTCTGTGCTTCCAGCTTCTGCTGTCAATGGTTTCCTCTTCAAGCATCTGTGTGCACTCACTTAGCTGTTCTAGGACAAAACTATGGGTTTCATCTCTTAACTTAGCATCTGCTGGGGCCAAAGATTTCTTCTCTATAGTTTCTGGCTATTTCTGTGAGTCCTTGCTTCCATCTGGGCTATTTCTGTCTCTATCTCCAAATGTCTGTATCAGCTTTTCTAAACACCTGTATCTGTGTCTGCAACTTGTTAGCTCTGAAGTTTCTCCAAAATCTTTCCTCTTTTAAAGGACTTTAGGAAACTAATCATGACCCACCTTGAATCAAAGAAGACCTCCATCTGATCAAAGGTCATACCCACAGTTGGGCATACCAGGTGTCATGGTTAGGGACAGGTGTCAACTTGGCCAAGTTGTGGTACCTGTTCATCTGATTGGGCAAGCGCTGGCCTGTCTGTTGCAATGAGGACATTTCATAGGATTAGGTCATGATCACGTCAGCTACATCCACAGCTGATTCCATTTGTAATCAGCCAAAGGGAAGTGTCTTCTGCAATTAGTGATGCTAAATCCAATCATGGGAAGCCTTTTAAGGAGGACTCGGAGGAGACAGGTTCCATTCCTGCTTTGGCTGGTGAGCCTCTCCTGTGGAGTTCATCCAGGCCATCCATTGGAGTCCATCCAGGCCATCCATTGGAGTCATCAGCTTCGCAGCCTGCCCTGTGGATTTTGGACTCTGCATTCCTACGGTCACGTGAGACACTTTCATAAATTATATATTTGCAAGTGTTCCCTGTTGATTCTGTTTCTCTAGAGAACCCTAACTAATACACCAGGTCTCCATGGAGATAATCTAATAAGTGTCTGCCCTACAATATTGAATCAGGATTAAAGGAAACGGCTGTCTCCACAAAATTGGATCAGGATTAAAACAGCTTTTCTGGGTACATATTGTCTTCAAACTGCCACAATGCCCTTTATCATATTGAAGAAGTTTCCTCCTATTCCTAGTTTCTTCCTATTCCTAGTTTCTAAGTGTTTTTATCAAGAAGGAGTACTGCATTGTATCCAATGCCTTTTTGTGTTTGAGATGACCGTGTGTTTTTTTTTCCTTCTTTCTATTAATGTGGTGTATTACATTATTTGATTTTCCTATGTTGAACTACCCTTGCATACTTGGGATCAATTCTTGATCATAGTATATAATTCTTTTAATGTGCTGTTAGGTTCTGTTTTGCTACTATTTTGGTAAGGATTTTTGCGTCTATATTCATGAGTGATATTGGTCTGTATTTTTCTTTTCTTGTAGTATCTTTAGCTTACTTGGAAATTAGAGTGATGTTGGCTTCATAGAGTAAGTTAGGAAATGTTCCCTCCATTTCAGCTTTTTCCTAGAGTTCAAGTAGGATTGGTGTTAATTCCTCTTGGAATATTTGGTAAAATTCTCCAGTGCAGTCATCTTATCTGGGCTTTATTTGTTGGGAAGTTTTTGATTGCTGATTCAATGTCTTTACTTGTTACTGATCTTCAGTTATTGTAGATAGTTTGTATGTTTCTAGGAATTTATTGAGACTTGTTTTGTAACCTAACATATGATATATCCTAAAGAATGACCATGTACAGTAGAGAGGAATGTGTTTTCTGCTGCTTTTGCATGAAGTGTTCTGCATGTGTATTGTTCAAGTCTTCTGTTTTTTTATTGATTTTCAATGTCATTATTCTATCCGTTAGTTGAAGGTGATGTATTAAAGTTTCCTATTAGTTTAGAACCTGTTTTATCTTATATTAGTGTAGGTGCCTCAGCTGTCTCTTTTGGGGGGTGGAGGGAGGTGGAGGGATAGTTGCATGGTTTGGGAATTGAAACCGGGTCTCCTGCATGGCTGGTGAGAATTCTACCACTGAACTACCCTTGCACCATCCCTCAGCTCTCCTTTGTTACTTTTTACACGGTATATATATTTTTCCAAACTTTTGCTTTCATCCTACTTGTGTCTTGGAACTTAAGGTGAGTCTGTTGTAAACAGCTTATAGTTGTCATGCTTTTTTTCCAGTCTGCCAATATCTGCCCTTTAATTGATGAATTCAATCCATTTATATTTAAAGTAACACTTATACTGTAGAATTTTTTTCTAGAATTTTGCCATTTGGTCTTTGTAAGTCATATAACTTCTTTCACAAAAGTTCTTTCATTAATATCTGCTTTCATATTTATTTGATTTATTTGTATTGTACCCTTCTCCTGTCTTTCTCTATTTTCTATATATTTTCTTTGTGGTTACCATTGGGCTTAAGTTTAACATTCTACTCTATAACAGCCACCTTTGATTTTGTACCAACTTAAGTTCAGTAGCAAGCACAAATACCCCTCCATACACCTCCTTTTGGTTGTATCTTCATACATTGTATGTCTAAAACCATAGATTTATCATTACTTATTATGCATTTGCATTTTAGAACTTATAAGAAGTAAAAAGTGGAGTTACATACCAAAAACAATACAATAGTACTGGTATTTATAATTTTGCATATGGTTACCTTTTCCAGAGTCTTTATATCTTTATGCTGCTTCTATACATTGTCTATTGTCCTTTCCTTTGTCTAGAGAACCCTCTTTAGCATTGTTTGTAGGGCTGATCCAGTGGTGATGAATTCCCTCAGCTTTTGCTCATCTGGGAATGTCTTATTCTTCTGCATTTTTGACAGACAGATAAATTCTTAGTTGATAATTGTGTTCTTTCAGCACCTTATTTCATCCCACTGCCTCCTTATCACCATGGTTTCTGATGAAAAATTGACATATAATCTTATTGAGACTTCTCTGTACATAGCTCACTCTTTTTCTCTTTCGAATTTCAGCAGTCTCTCCTTGTCCTTGACATTTGACTAACTCTGACTGGGCATAGCTCTTTTTTAGTTTATCCTATTTAGGATGTGTTGAGCTTCTTGAATGTGCATATTTATGCTCTTCATTAAATTTGGGAAGTTGCATGCCATTTATTTTTTTGACTATTCCTTCTACTCTTTTCTCTCTTCTCCCTCCAGGACTCCCATGTGTATATCAGTATGTTTGATGATTTCCTACAGGTCTCTTGGTTTCTGTTTGCTCTTTTTTCACTCTTTTATCTTTTGGCTCCTCAACGTGAATCATTCTGGTTGTCTTATCTTGGAGATCATTGATTGTTTCTTCTCCCACCTCCAGTGTGCTGAATCCTTCTAGGGAATTTTTCATTTTAGTTATTTTGATCTTTAATTCTAGTATTGTCTTTGGTTCCTTTTTAAAGTTTTACTCTATTTATTGAGATTGTTATATTGTTCATTTCCTTGTTTTCCAGATATTCTTTAGTCCTTTCCACATGTTTTCATTTCTCTCCTAAGCATATTGAAGATCTTTTTTTTCACGTTTCCAAATACATTTTAATAAGTATTTATAGAACAGATTTTAAAGCTTGGTATGGGTTACAGTTCCATGATTTTTTGTTAATTTCCTCCTAACTGGTCCAAGACGCTGAAGACCAATAGAAATATCAATAGCCGTCATACTCATTTGTTAAATCTTATCTTCTCTGTTATATTCCTCCTTTTTAAGTAACATATATACATTAAAGCAATACATTTCAAAGTATATAGTAATAATTAGTTGTAGAACGTATTTCAAAATCTGGTATGGGTTACAATTCCATAATTTTAGATTTTTATTTTTAGCTGCTTGTAAGGTACTAGAGGCTAAAAGAAATAATAGTATAATGTTTGAGCACTCATATTCATTTGTTAAACCTGATCTTCTCTATATAACTCCACCATCACCTTTGATCTTTCTCCTACTCTTTAGGAGTATTTGGGCTATGCCCATTCTAACATTTTCATGTTAGAAGGGGTTGTGGTTAATATGGGATAGGGAAATGGAACTAGCTGAGGTTCTAGGAGGGCTGGCCCCTCTGCATTTCAGAACTTATCTTGTCCAGGGACCCATCTGGAGGTTGTAGGTTTTGAAAAGTTACCCTAGTGCATGGAACCTTTGTAGAATTTGGTATAATGCCCTGGATATTCTTTAGGATTGGCAGGAATGGTTCTGATTGGGGTTTGGCAAGGTATAATAAGTAGCAATGTCTAACTGAAGCTTGCATAAGAGTGACCTCTAGTATAGCCTCTCGAGTCTATTTGAACTCTCTCAGCTGCTGATACCTTATTTATTATAGGTCTTTTCCCCCTTTTAGCATTGTCAGTCCACCATGCCAGGGCCAGCTCTTCCCTGGCAGTCATCTCCCAAGCCACCAGGGAGACTTTCATTCCTGAATGTCATGTCCCATGTAAGAAGGTTGTTTTTTTAAAAGTCTTTGTCCTGTATGTCCAAAGTCTAGTCTTTTTCATTGATTGTTTCTAGATTTTTATCTTTTCTGTTTATGTATTATCATTTCCTATTTTTTGTATAATCTTTTTGCGTGTTGTACCTTTAATATTTTAAAGTGTTAATTCTGAGATTTATTCTCTCAACTATGTGTTCATTGTTTGGGTCCAGCTATTGATATGGCAGAGATTTCCTTGAATGTCAGGAGGTAATAAAAACAAACTAATGAAAAAAAAAAGTTCAAAACATACCTTTCACAATCTGCAAATTGGCTCTGTGTTAGCTGGTACTCTCTTCAGAATTTATCCCTCTTAGCAATGAGATCATCCCTATGCAAATATGACGTGCTGGGTCTCTCTAGTCTTTTGGAAGACTCTCTTCAAAAATGCTCATGCTTGCTTGTGACCTTAGGAATTCCCCCATTTATAGCAAGCCCCCTCTACTCACTAAGAAGTAGACTTTCTTCCCCTCCAGGGTGCTCATAGTATTACCTAAAGCAGGTTAGGAACCCCCTGCTCTGGGCCACTTTGACTTAACTCATTCTTACCAGCAAGCAGTTGTCTGCAGGATACTTCTGCTTGCAAATTGTATCAATCTGCTTCTGCCTATAGGGCAACTTCTGGGAGGGTAAGCCAGAGATTCCTGGTTCAGTCTTTCAGGTTACTACAGATAGATTGATACTAACATACAGGTGCCACCGAATGTACTTATGAGTATTTACCTTCCTCTGGAACAGGGCCAGGGCCCACAATGGAATCACCAACAGGCTCCATACCACATCTGGGAAGGTGTGTTGGAGGGGTCAGCCGGGATGACACAAACTTCTCCTGCCTTTTAAAAGAGTTATTGTGGTTCTTTAACTATTTTCTGGAGTTCTGAGGAAACTGGCTTTGCCAGTTTTTGCTGGTTGTTCCAAGATCATAGGGCAGTGGCATCCTGAATATCTTATGCTGCCATCTTAGTTGAGTGTAATACCCTTTACTTCCTTTTTATAAACTATGTTTTGATTTTCAGTTGTTACATAGCATGGATTTCACCACCATTAACAAGTTTATAAAATTAGAGTTCTAACTTCATGAAAGTATGATATTTAAATGACTTTTTTGTACTGTTGTATAATCGGAATATAAATTAGTGGTCATATTAGTGGATAAGATCAATCATAAGAAAATTTTGGCAATTTTTGTCTTCCTTAGATAAAGTGGTTTAATTAGTCATTATCATCCTCAGTTCTCAGCTGAAAAGTTCTTGCCATGGAATGTTAACTCTTCCCAATATGGGTTAATTTCAACTCACATACATACTTATGAATGGAAACAAAAGTACATTGAGTCTGAAAAGAAGATGGTCACATTGATGTTTGAGATAGGGATACAAAGACTAATTGTCCATCCACTGTGTCTAGCCCAAAATAGACCTGTTAACACAAGTGAAGGATGAGTGAGCTTTCCCATGGGGTAGAGATGCTAGTAGACTATCATTTGCACAGTCATTCAAAACGTTTGTTTCCTCATCTTTAAATTTGCAGTCTATAAACTACAAAATTAGTCATTTTATTTTATTGCCTTATAGTGAAGTCCACAGTTTCCAAACCACTATTTCCACGAAATTATTAATCTTATACATGGGATGACCCAATAATGCAGAAAAGTAATGGCCTGGGAGTTTAGCAGTTAACCATGCGCTCACCTTGTATGGCCATGTCAAATATTGGGGAAAAAAGATGCAAAGACAGAGTTCATGGTTCAATCTGGTCATGTGATTTTGGATGTTTCGTAACTACATGGGTACCCCATTGGCTATTGGTAAAATGAGGGCATTTTTGTAGATAGAGTAACCACATAATTTATCATCTAAATCATGACATTTTTTGAGAATGAAAGGAGAGTTCAACATTAACTCTGTGACAGGAAACCCTCATTTTAGATTATCAGCAAGATCCCTCAGCTGACATCCTTTGCTGTTTCTCTCATCTGCAAAAAATAAAAGTAAAAAATCAAGTGTTTCTTTCCTTTTACCCTAGAGTAGCAGCATACTATGGAGTTTAGTCATATAGATCTCTGAAGATTTAAAGTAGTCCCAATGCTGTCTTATAATTTCACTTTACTGGACCTTTTGCTAACCTCAGTTCCCCTAAGCTGTTCAGGCCCACCTCTGCAAATATGTGTTGATGGGAAGATCCACATTGGACTTCAGTTCTTAAGGAAGAAAGATAAAATGGTTTTTAAGTACTATTAATAATGTTTTGTACTGGATGAAAATTTCTTGCTCCCACCTGTTAATTTTCTTGTTCTCTTATCCAACCATAGTACTTATTGGATAGGAGCAAGCTTACATTGGAACAGGGTGGTCTTACCCACATTTAGGATGGGTATGGAAAAATAATCGGCTGCCAAGTGAATATAGCTAAAAAGATATGTAAGGCAGATGTGGTAGAAGAAGAAACTTTCCATTTGGGGCAGAGATGATTCATCCATGGCATTATCTTCTTCAACTGACTTCAGAATATATTTTGGCTATTCAGGAGTGGTGATGTCCTTTTTAGTGCTCCTTGGGGAAATTCCCAAAAGAGAGATGCTGTCACTTTCCCTTTGGTTCTACCAAGTAGCATATTGTTGGTAGCTATCTCGTAAGGTTTGTTCACATTTCAGAGAGGCCCAATATGATATTAATAGGTAAATTTGATTTGCCTTCTTTACTAAACCTTTGCTAAATCTGATTCTTTTAGGCTGAATCTGCATTGTTATCTTATCTTGCTTGATCCTGCCATTCTACAGCTCCTCTTCCTAATTTCATATATATTCCCAGATCTTAGTACTGGACTCAGAAGTGGCTACCTAGGCTCCCACGTTGCATTTGCCTCTTCCCACTAGCACTTCTGAGGTTACTTGACCTTCTTTTAATTTTCTAATACATGAAAAAGAACCTGTCAAAGAGACAGTGGACATAACTAAGTAGGCACACTGGCAGAAATTATGCGTTGTTTTTTAAAATATAAATATTACGTTTTATATAGGTTTGAATTTAATTATGTAAAATTTGACCCATAGAGAAACAACTAGTGACAACTGATGGTGTGTGTGTGTATGCTCACACTATTCTCACCCTATCAATACTGTAGGTAGAGATAGAAGGATTTGGGTTAAAATCTGAGTTCTTATGTTTCAAATGTTATTTTGGAGAAAAATGTAGCAACATAATTTAGTCCAAATACCCAACCAAGGCCATGATTAAATTTAAATAGGTATAGTTATAAATTTCAAAACAAATTTGCATATTTTCCTTCAAGTGAGCTTTTTACATTGTTTTTATTTTTTTAGTTTCAGAGTACATTGTGACACAAGTAGTGATAGAACAGATTTCAGAGTTTGGCATGGGTTACAGTTCCACAATTTCAGGTTTTTCCTCCTAGCTGCTCCAAGACACTGGAGTCTAAAAGAAATATCATTATAATGATTCAGCAGTCATACTCATTTGTTAAACCCTATCTTTACTGTTGTAACTCCTCATTCTCCTTTGATCCTTCTTTCAATGTTTAGGGATGTTTGGGCTTTGCCGTTTCTAACCTTTTCATGTTGGAAAGGGGTGTCAACAGTATGGGATAGGGAATGAAACTAGTTGATGTTTTTGAAAACTGGTTCCTCTGGATTTCAGGATGATCTGGCCTAGGAACCATATAGAGGTTGTAGGTTTCTGGAAAGTAATCATAGTGCATGAAACTTTTGTAGTATCTCAGATAGAGCCCTAGGTGTTCTTTGGGTTAACAGGAATTGGGTTAGTTGGGGGTTGGCAGATCATCATAATTAACAATATCTATATGAAGCTTGCATAGGAGTAGCCTCCAGAATAGCTTCTCGACTCAGTTTGAACTCTCTTAGCCACTGAAAAGAAATTGTTGCATTTCTTTTCCCCATTTCGGGCAGGAAGGTGTTGTTGATTCCACAGTGCTAAGGCCAGGCTCATCCATGGAGTCATGTCCCATGTTACCAGGAAGACTTTCACCCCTGGATGTCATGTCCCATGTAGTGGGGATGTAATGGTTTTCTTAAGTAAGTTTTTTTTCTGAACTTTATTTTATTTGCTAGCACAGTAACACTTCTAAATTTTAAAAATATGTGTGTTCCAGAATAATTTATGATCTCTGTCATGCTGGAGAAATATTTGTTTAAGGTGAAAGATTTGAATTTTCATAGATTTCCAATGGAAAGTACTCTACCTTTAAAAATAATAAGTATTTATTAAAAATAAATGTAATAATTATCATTATGGTAATAGAAACATTTATCGATGATAACTATGTACAAAGCACAATTCCAAGCACTTTCTTTTACACAAATTTATATAAACCTCACAATAATAATGATATGGGTTAATACTATTATTATATTTTATAGATGAGGAAATTGAGGTACAGGGAGGTTATATAACTTACCCAAGATTAGAAAGTTGAAGAGGCAGAGCTGGAATATATGTGATAGAAATTCTGATTCAAAGAATAATATAAGCAGATTGTAGGCAATTATCTGAATCAAAGGTAATCTTTAAATACGGAAAATTATCTATAGATTTGGTTTAAAAGGTCCTTGGGATTTTAAGTAATCAACTTGGAAATCATCATTGACCCTGATATCATACATGTACCATATATGAATTCTTATTCTTCAGAAAGTTATGATAGCTTCAGGTTTTTGGGTTTTAGCCATATTTCAAAATGAAAATAAGCCTACACAATGGGAGACAATATTTGGAAACGACATATCAGATAAAGGTCTAGTATCCAGAATTTATAAAGAGATTGTTCAACTCAACAATAAAAAGACAGCCAACCCAATTACAAAATGGGAAAAAGACTTGAACAGACACCTCTCAGAAGAGAAAATACAAATGGCCAAGAGGCACATGAAGAGATGCTCAATGTCCCTGGCCATTAGAGAAATGCAAATCAAAACCACAATGAGATATCATCTCACACCCACCAGAATGGCCATTATCAACAAAACAGAAAATGACAAGTGCTGGAGAGGATGTGGAGAAAGAGGCACACTTACCCACCGTTGGTGGGAATGTCAAATGGTGCAACCACTGTGGAAGGCAGTTTGGCGGTTCCTCAAAAAACTGAATATAGAATTGCCATACGACCCAGCAATACCATTGCTAGGTATCTACTCAAAGGACTTAAGGGCAAAGACACAAACGGACATTTGCACACCAGTGTTTATAGCAGCATTATTTACAATTGCAAAGAGATGGAAACAGCCAAAATGTCCATCAACAGACGAGTGGCTAAACAAACTGTGATATATACATACGATGGAATATTATGCAGCTTTAAGACAGAATAAACTTATGAAGCATGTAATAACATGGATGGACCTAGAGAACATTGTGCTAAGTGAGTCTAGCCAAAAACTAAAAGACGAATACTGTATGGTCCCACTGATGTGAACTGACATTCGAGAATAAACTTGGAATATGTCATTGGTAACAGAGTTCAGCAGGAGTTAGAAACAGGGTAAGATAATGGGTAATTGGAGCGGAAGGGATACAGACTGTGCAACAGGACTAGATACAAAACTCAAAAACGGACTGCACAATACTACCTAATTGTAATGTAATTATGTTAAAACACTGAATGAAGCTGCATCTGAGCTATAGTTTTTTGTTTGTGTTTTTTGTTTTTTTTCTTTTTCCTTTTTTCTTTTTTATATATTTTTTATTTTTTATTTTTATTATTATTTTTATTTTTTTCTCTGTATTATCATTCTATATCTTTTTCTGTTGTTTTGCTAGTTCTTTTCCTAAATCGATGCAAATGTACTAAGAAATGATGATCATACATCTATGTGATGATATTAAGTATTACTGATTGCATATGTAGAATGGAATGATTTCTAAATGTTGTGTTAGTTAATTTTTTTTAATTGATAAAAAAATAAAAAAATTTAAAAGAAATTAAAAAAAGGAAAAAAAAATGAAAATAAGTGAAAAAGCAGAGTAATACAGACTTCTGGCCCATGACATCATTTTAGAGAGATTTCTGCAAAAAAGCTGCTACAATTTTGATAAGAATTGCAATCTTCATCCCAAATTAAGCCTTTCTTTTTTTGTGACATAATAGAGGATGATACAAAACAATGCAAAATATTTCATTTAGAAAAAGAAAAACTCTAAAAAGACTTTATATGTTTACTGTATGTGAGAAGTGTACCAGCCATCATTCCTTCATGATTTGGAATACAAATGGAATTTATGGAATCTTCAAAGATTGTCATCATTTTAAAATAAATCAAAGATAAATAAATTAATTCTACCCCCTGAAGTTACCTTCTATATATGCTTTTCTCTCCCTATCTTCCCTGGGTGACATATATGACTATATAATAAACAGTCATCCACATTTCTCTGAATACTTTGTCTTCAACACTGTTGATTGCACTGATGCTGCTTAGCTTAGCCTTAAACCAGTTTTTCCCCCAAAGCAATTATTGCCTATTTGTAATTAGTAAACTACAATTTACCATTTATTTATTTGCATCAGTC
This sequence comes from Tamandua tetradactyla, assembly GCF_023851605.1. Taxonomy (NCBI): domain Eukaryota; kingdom Metazoa; phylum Chordata; class Mammalia; order Pilosa; family Myrmecophagidae; genus Tamandua; species Tamandua tetradactyla. The sequence goes on from NC_135330.1 coordinate 117,643,341, forward strand.
AGATAGAATAAAAAATTTGAGGTAACTGAAAATTTTCCATGTGTAGATTTTCTTCATAATGCAGATTTGCTAAGTGAAGAATAATTTCTCATTTATTTTTTCAAATAAATTAGCAAAAAAGGAAATTAAAAATCCATTAATTCCACCATCCAGAAAAAACTATTGTTAAATCCTATTAGATCTTTCCTGTTATTATATATTGTTCTAGTTTGCTAGCTGCCAGAATGCAACATACCAGAGATGAATTGGCTTTTAATAAAAGGGGATTTATTTCATTAGTTCTTCAGAGGAAAGGCAGCTTATTTCATCTGAGGTTCTTTCTTGCGTGGGAAGGCTCAGGGTGATCTCTGCTGGCCTTCTCTCCATGCCTCTGGGTTCCAACATCTTTCCCTGGGGTGTTTTCTTTCTGCAAGTCCAAAGGCCTGAGCTGCAAGTGCTGAGATGAGGTATGCTAAGCTACTTGGGCTGTACTATGTTGACCTCTCTCATTTAAGCACCAGCCAGTTAAATCAAACATCACTCATTGCAGCAGGCATGCCTCCTAGCTCGCCACAGATGGAATGAGCAGCAGATGAGGTTCATGTATCACTTGCTCATGTCTGCAGCAACAGAACTAGGCACCTTCACCTGGCCAAGTTGACACCTAAATCTAACTACCACATATGTGCTATTTCATGCACTGAAAAAATATTTTTTCTAGTCTATTTTTTTCTGAGTTTTTCTTCCTAATAGAAGAGACATGTTCCTGAAAGGAGGTTGTTTCTTAAAATACTTTATTTTCAAGTCTCTTTATTGAAAATAAGTTTTTCTGTAATGAATAAGTTTTAAGCTTGTGTGGCACTTCTTTTCCAGCCCCACTTTTTTCTTCATTTCCCTTTTTTCTTGAGATTTTAAGGTTATAATATTTATATTAAACATAATGAACAGCTTCATAAAACATATGTAGTGTTCTCATAAGGAAATCAAAACATTAATATCAACACTTGTGCCTTTATGCATGTTTAAATGTCATTATCCTTTTTAGATATGAAAAATGCTGTCAACAGACTGCATGGAATCGAAAATCTCTGTACTTCAACATGGTGGTGAAGAAACCCTATTGGAATTGTGTAATTACTCCCTAGATATTCTATCAATATATATCCTCTCCCTGCTTTAAATATTTTATTTTAAAATATATATATATATATATATATATATATATATATGCATGCAAGTAATATATATATATATATATACACACAAGATAAATTTGAATTACTGAGATCTTGGAACATATTAGCCAATATTTTTTGAAGAGTAGGCTCCCATTTTAAACAAAAGCACAGTGAAAATTGTTAATAGTGTTTGCTTTTGAGAAGGGCCCTAAGGAGGGGAGAAGAGACTTTCACTTTCTTTGCTATTTTAATTTTCAAACATATATATTAGTTTCTATAATTTCTTTTTGTAATGTCAGCTGATTATTATCTGGGTACTGGAATTTTTCTTTTTTTTTTAATTTTTGTAGCTCTGAATTAAAAACATTTGTCTGTCTATCTATCTATAGATACAGAAATGTACTTTTTAAAATTTAAAATAAACATCTATTCTGAAATTGCTATTTCTTGGGACCTTCCCTCCAGTACAACCAAGCTGAAGCCACACTGCAATGTCTATTCCAAGGGTAGAACATTAACATCTTCACCAATGACAAAAGAGAAATCAAAGTCACCAGCTGGAGGTTAGAAAAAAATCCATGGCATTTCAACATAGTAAAAATGAATTTATATTGGTAGATATCAATATAAAACTATCAAGTGAGGGCAGATGACACATTTTTAAAGTGGTAAAATAAAAAATAATTGGCATTTATCAAGTGCTTATTAAGTAAGTGTTCTACAAATATTAATTCATTTATAACTACACAACAATCCTTGTTTTTTCTATTAGGCAAGTTATTTATTCTGATTTTATTTTCTTTTGGGAGTGTGCAAATATGTATGTGTGTTTTCTGTTTTATTGTTGAAGAAATAGAGAGTCAGGAGATGAAGCAATTTGTCAAATTATATAAGTAATAAATGGCAGGATGGGAGCTATAACCACAGATCTGTCTGTCTCCAAAGCCTGTCATCTTTCTGTTCACTCCGCCAGGTTGTCTCTACTCGCTTTACATAAGAAAAACCTTGGATTTCAAGTTTTCAAAGATAATGGAACATTAAGCATTATTTTTTTAATTTCCATTTCCTATCATTTTGGAACATAAACCAGATGTAATTTACAAGTAACATTTACATTAATGACTAGGCCCATTGTTTTAATCACAGTTAAACATAGTTGGTCTCAATTAGAGAAGCATCTGCTATTGCTGTTCCAACTATACAGGGTAAGCCTTTAAAGTTGAAAGCCAATTCTAGACAGCCTTTCAAAGATCATTCAATAAAGATGATTTGATCCAGTCCATAAATATATGCACATTTCTACATAGATTGGGCATGTTTATTCTCAAGTTTCTTTATTGAAAATAAGTTTTTCTGTAATGAATAAGTTTTGATTCAAAAAGTAAAAATGTAAATAAAATATCCTTTCTGTAAGATGCAAGCAAATTCTCTTGTCTTCTCTCCTACAATAAGAATTTGTTTTTTGGGGAAAAAAAAATTGGTGGCTTCACAAATTCCTCAAAATGAATGAAACATTTCTTTTCTTTATGAAGTTAATCCTGCACAGAATCCTTTACTTAGTATCACCATCCTTTAAATCATAGCTGTTAATATAGGCAGCTTTAGTGGAGTAAATGTAAATCACTGTGATTTCCGTCGTTATAATTTAGAGTTGGCTTCCACCTTGGGGCCAATAGATTCTGTGTTTCAAAATGGAATGGACTACCCAGGGGAAAGAGAGGGTGTCCCCTGTCTGGGTGGAGTTCAAATAAATCTGGACAAACCTTGTTGGGGAGATCCTACAAGTAATTCAAACTTGGAGCATTGGTTTAAATTACCCATAAAGTCCTTTCATCTTGTAGATTCTGTGATTCATTATTTTTGTGAATTTAGAGGCTGAATAAAGTAGTCACTCTTCTCCCTTTCATTATTTTATCGGCCAGTCTTGCAAGCATATTTTAGTAATATTCCCAGTGAAAGTGACTGAAACCGTGTTTTGTCCTATTATAAAGGACTTTTCTCATTATAGAGTATGTTACAGGATCATGTTTAATATTTATAATTATCTTCAGAGCAGTGCTATGTGCATATATTTATGGACTGGACCAAATCATCTTTATTGAATGATCTTTGAAAGGCTGTCTAGAATTGGCTTTCAACTTGAAAGGCTTACCCTGTATAGTTGGAACAGCAATAGCAGATGCTTCTCTAACTGAGACCAACTATGGGTTCTCAGAGGCATCACAAAGAACATCTCTAGCTAAGTCCTCTCTTTGGGGGAATTTCATTAGGTTTATCTTTCAAAGTAAGAATGATTATCATTTGCTATTTACCCCATTAAAGTAAGATTATTCCTGCTTACAGCTTTGTGTCTCTCCTTCCTTTTCCCAAACTATTATGTGCTATAATGTTCTTTTTGTTGTCTTAGTTTAAAAAAAATAATTTCACAGTGTGTTGGTTATAGATTTTTAAGGTGTTGCATTTCCACTCTGCATGATGATTTGCTTTCACTTCATAAAAGAGCTTGTAGCTTTTCAAAATAATAAAATCTATTCAATGACAACTCAGAATTATTATAAACAGAAGGGTGGTTTTGGACTTCGTATTTTTATAATCTTTTCCCTCTATATTCTTTTCCCTATATATTTTCTTGGTGTATTGTAAAGTCACTTCACAGCCATTTCATTTGTTTTTAACTCCTTTATGGGAATGCAGAAAAAATTAAAATATGCCCAATCTATGTAGAAATTTCACAATTTCTGAATCCTCTTTCATACTCTCTTAAGATTCATGCAATTATTCTTGATCTCTTCAGCATTTATGACTGTTTTATGATAACCTATCACCTGGTGGATGGAAAACCCCAATTCCCACCTATAGCCAACTCTTCCAAATATTCCAAATGTATCTGCAAGGCAGGCTGCATTATTTGTTGAGGAGAAAGTGGAAGAAGTGGTAGCACACATAGAATATAGTAAGTAAGATTGGCCTTTGTGTTTTGCAGCTTGCTATTGAAATAGGAAGCACATTAAGTCAAATGAAGTCAGTTCTAAGGAAATCAAGTATTCATTCATGTAACAAATTTACGAGTACTTATTATTATTTATGAGCACTAGTGGTAAACACTAAGAAATATCAAGGTGAAGAAACTCAATACCTGTCTTCAAGGAGGTTGCAACTAATTAGGAAAGCAGACAACTAGAAAATGACAAAGGAATGATTGTTTTATTAGAGCTACACAAAGAGAGAGGGGCAGCGGGCATAAAGCAGCTAGATAGCTGTCATCTCCTCTACTGAAGGGTCAGGTAGGATAACAAGATGAAACTTTAAAGAATTACTACGTGTTCTCCAGTCATACAAAGGAGGGAGAATATTGCAGGCAGAGTTTTAAGAGAGTGTGTTGCATTTTGGAAACTGCAGGTAGTCTGATGACTAAAACTCAAGGTTTAGTGAGGGTACTCAAAGAGACAAAAGAGCCAGGGAGCATCAGAAAAAATTTAAGCAAGCGGCCCGGTCTCATTCACAATTTAGAAAGACCCACATGTGAACAGGGTTGGTAAAGCAAGTGACAGAGAAAGAGAAGTTTTAGAGTGAAATCTGAAGAAAGATGAGGGAAAGGAAACTCAGGCCCAGAATTGTATTCTGGCAGCTGCTTGAAGGGCGATCTGGGGTGAACTGACATCTGCGTTGGCACAGAGTGAAACTGGGCACCAGCATGAGGATATCCTCACTATTGGGGAGCGTATTTGAGAAATGCCAACCAAGTTTTTCCCAGTCTTTTCCATCTACTGCATCCAAATTACCCTGTATTTCTGGCACTCCTGAGAAATTAGGTGGGCAGAGGTCCACAAGTTATAAAGTGAAAGCCATAACATCTGTATGAAGAACCAGGCACAGGAGGGGATATGCACATACTCATGGGATGCATATCATTTGCAGCAAAGCAAAATTAATTTACCAGCAACATGTGAAACTACATGGAAGTGAGATTTTGGAGTTTCTAGCAAAAACTGAAGGGAAAGTGAGAATTAATAGTAGTACCCATTAGTATTAATTCGAAGTATTTAAAGGGACTTTCCTATTTTCTCTATTTTGTGTACTAACTTTTAATTTTAATAAATATAAAAATATTTATAAGGCCTTTCGTAGCTTTGCTTTTGACCTTACTCTCTCTATAAATTTACTCTGTATCAGGTCTTAAAGTTTAAAATTGCCAAGTCTTGGCGGGCCACAATGGCTCAGTAGGCTGAGTTCTTGCCTGCCATACCGGAGACCCAGGTTTGATTCCCAGTGCCTGCCTGTGCAAAAAAAAAAAAAAAAAGATTTAAATTGCAAATTCTACAGAACTCTATTCTAAGAGTTCCATGACTGCAAAATTACATGGAAACCCAGAACAGCAAGAGATCCATTCTGCTCGGATGGTAATATGGGCAGCGCATGCAAGGGAAGTAACATTTGAATTAGGCCTAAAGACTGAGAAAGATTTCAGCAAGGAGGCAGTAGTTGAAAGGAATTCTAGGCAGAGGTAATGGCCTTATGGAAACATGAAAATACAAAGTGTGTTCAGGAACAGCAAGTTGCAGTTCAAAGGCTAGGGCACAGGCTGGCAGGAGAGTGAGAGGAAGGGGTAAGCTGAAGTTCCCTGGAAATATTGCTCAGAACTATTCTATGAAAGTCTCCAGTAAATTCGGTTGGACCATCTGACTTAATTTTTGCCGGAAGCTAGATTTTTTGTTTCCAGAATTTAAGTATTTTTTAAGAATAGTCTGAGCAGTGTTTGCTCTTCTTCTTGTCATATAACTTACTGTATGGAGCAAGCAGCTTTTCAATGCCCTGGCAAATTGTCACAGTACTTTCTAAGCTTGGATTAGCTTTCAACATTTTATCCTTTGTATTTTCAGTGCCATGAAATCACTCCAAGTTCCTTTAACATGAAATTTTTTACTAACATCACATCCTCTGAAACATCTTCATCCTTTTTATCACAAGCACTTTCCTTTTATGTCCGTGAGTTCACCTTCACTAAGTCCCTCTGGCTCCATTGTGTTTTCTCAAATGGCCACAGTGGTAACATTCTTATGTTCAACTATTTCTATTATAACTCCATTTAGTTCTGATTCAAAAGCCACTTCAGGGTCCACAGGTGGTTTAGTGGTAGAATGTTCGCCTTTCGTCTGAGAGACCCGGATTCGATTCCCAGACCATACATCCAAAACAAAAAAAAAATCTCTTCACATGTTGTTACTTTTCTTTCTTTGTTGAACTTCCCTTTTTTTTTAAACATTTTTATATAAAATATATTACAAAAAAAGAAATAAATTTCAAAGTACATTCTAATGAGTTGTTATAGGACAGATTTCAAATTTTTCTATGGGTTACGGTTCCACGATTTCGGGTTTTTCCTTCTAGCTGCTCCAAGACACTGGAGAATAAAACAAAATATCAATATAACGCTTCATTTAAAAATTTTTTTTACTTTTTTATTGTGAAAAATAAATTGTTTTTCCCCCACTTTAAAAAATTCTCTGAAAAAAAAATTTTTTTTAAACTTCTTAATGTTTAACCCACTCCCACGCCCCCTCCAAGGCCAGGGACTGACCCAGGTCCTGGGTGCACCCGGGGGGGGTTGCTGGGTCTCAATTCACAGTAACAGCCCTGACCCCAGCGCTTTTTTGGTGTAGATACAAAAAAAGCAATAAACTTCACAGCATACCACAACAATTAAATTTGGAATAGATTTCAGAGCTTGGTATGGATTACAGTTCCACAATTTTAAGTTTTTCCTTCTGATTGCTCCAAGACACTGGAGACTAAAAGAAATATCAGTATAATGATTCAAGTCATACTCGTTTGTTAAATCCTATCTACTCTGTTATAACTCCACCTTCTCCTTTGATCTTTCTCCAATCTTAAGGGTGTTTGGGCTATGCCCATTCTAACTTTTTCATGTTGGAAAGGACTATTGATAATATGGGATACAGGGATAGAAATAGTTGATGTTCTGGTGAGGCTGGTTCTTCTGGGTTTCAGGACTTATCTGGTCTAGAAGCCCATTTGGAGGTTGTAGTTTTCTGGGAAGTAATCATAGTGCATGGAAATTTTGTTGAATGTCAGATAAAACTCTAGGTGTTCTTTAGGGCTGGCAGGAATAGTTTTGATTGGGGTTTGGCAAACTATGATAAATAGCAGTATCTAGCTGAAGCTTGCATAAGAGTAGCCTCCAGAGTAGCCTCTCGACTCTATTTGTACTCTCTCAGCCACTGATACCTTATTTGTTATAATTCTTTTCCCCCTTTTGGTCAGGAAGGTGTTGTTGATCCCATGGTGCCAGGGCCAGGTTCGTCCCTGAGAGTCGTGTCCTATGTTGCCAGGGAGACTTTCACCCCTGGAATTCATGCCCCATGTAGAGGGGCAGCTAATAATTTTACTTGCAGTGTTGGGCTTGGGTTGGGGTGGGGGCACACCTGAGCAACAAAAGAGGTTCTCTGGAAGTAACTCTTAGGCATAATTATAGGAAGGCTTAACTTCTTCACTATAGATAAGTTTCATGACAGCAAGCTTGGCCTATTAACTTGGGAGTCCTTAATGTTTGAGAGAGTATCAGTTTTTCCAGGTGGGAAAATTTAAGAGTTCCATATTTTTTTCCAGTCCCTCAAGGGACTTTTTAATTATCTGCTCAACATACTCTGGGATGTATCCAGGTATTATGTTAAACTCTGCAGAATTACAGGACCTTGTTCCCATTCTGTGCTCCGTGTGTTTGCATTGTTTAAATGAGCTATCCAGACAAGTTGAGTTAGATTGTGTGCTACAGAAAATCTAAGTTTGGGACAAAATAAATCTCTCTTCCTTTGGTCTCATACAGTAGGTGAAGTTCTAAAATACAGTGCCATCCTTTACCCTAAATTCTGATTTACCCTAGTCCCAACCAGATTGGCTTGGTTCTTTTCTCTAATTGAAGCCTGGGCTCTTTTTTGGTTTCTTTAACAGTTGTTGTATGTGGCAATGCTGACTTTGAGAGCTGCAGAATTCCAACTCTGAGTCTGAGGCCAGAGGCTGGTTTTAAAACACTAGGAATGAGACTTACAGAAATCTGAGTTATTTTCTTCTCAAAGATAGTAGTAATTGGTGTATTTTTGAAAGCCTGTGGAACTACCCTGAAGGGTTCCATTACACTTATGAAAATTAGTTGTTCTTTGTAAGAAATGTTGTAGGGTCATTGATAATGGGTATGTCAACAACTTCCAATTGCATGATGCCCTTCAAAAGATCCAAATCTTTTTCATGTGTTTCCTTCATACTCCTGAAATAGTATTGGCAAATGTTCAGAGAAGGCAGAAATTTGCCAGAACATACTGTTTAAAACCTCAACTCACCTATTTATGGAAACAATCTTAGACAAATCTCTTGCATGATATTCAGGCTCTATTATATTTTTCAATCTTGGTGTCCATATGCAGCATATTATGAATTTTACATGTATTTAGAAAAAAACTTTTGTTCTTTGCTCAAGTGTTATAATTTGATCTCATACCTTGGATAATCACCTTTTTTTCCATTAAAACTTTTACTTCCAGATTTTTATTATTACTTCCACAAGGAATTAAGAAATATCACGACATATAAATTGAAATGCTTCATTGTTTTAAAAAACATAAATTCATAAATGACCTTGAAGATAAAAAGTAGTGCTGTTAATAGACCTTCAGTACATCCTCACCTCCCTTAAAATCAAATCCAGACATCATTCCAGCTAGAACTTTAATAAGTTAAACAAGGCAAGTGACAAGATCTTAAAATTGTGGAAAATGCCATTGTTTTTTAAGTCAAATCAAGTGCAAAAACTTAAATTTGATCAGAGTTGGGTGACAGAGTTAAGTAACAGATTTTAGGGCCTTTAGTTAACTGGTTATCAGTTTATATTTCAAATTCCAAAGCTTGTTTGTGCTCTAAAATATAATGCTTCTTCTTCTATGAAAGCTGTTTCCCCTGATTGCTAATTTACTGAAGGGGAAGAATTGGTAATGGTCCGATTTTTCCACAACTTATTGGGAGGGCATAGTAATGGAAAATAAATGAAGCTCTCTGGTTTACCTCAGTTGGCCAGGCTGGAGCTCACAGTAAAAGTCTAGAAATAACACTTCACTTTACTGAGGAGCAGGACGAGTGGCTTTGATTGTGCAATTTCAGAACATCCTGCTTATGTGTCTTTCAGTTAGAGTTGTCACTGACATTAGCATCTTGTTATGTGGTTCAGAGTAGATTCTATAACATACGCTACCTGAAGGTCCTTCCCATACCCTGCCAACCAAACAGCCAGTGCTATTTTTAGATGGAGCCAGGCAGCCTGTAATTTCCATGACTGTTATTTAGAATGAGTTGGCATAGTTCAAACCAGATTTTAGGAATTTTCTTGCCATTGTCAGTAAAGACTGGAAGTTGGGCAAAGTTACTTTTTCTCAAATGAAATGAAGTAATTTTAAAAACATCTGTGCAGTATTTCTCGGAGATTATTAAAAGATATATTAGATCTACCTTTTAGGTTAAGTATTAACTGAGAATAATTTTTATTAAGAAATTCTCCACCTGAAAATTAGATTTCAAGATGTGAAACTATTTCTGTTTTCTTCAGAGAGCCAATTTGGGATATATTTAGTGCTTTTTATATCCTTTAATAAATCATTTCTATCAGGTCACCCATTCTATTTTTAGGTATAGATGTTTTCACCTCTGATTATTTTTACTCCAGACCACTAAGGTAATGCAAGACTACTGAACTGACCACTGACTCTTCCCTCCACTCCTTTCAAAGATAATCACATATTCCAGGCTATTAGAACCCTTGAAATCATCCCCTTCATTTCACAAATGAAGAAATTAGTACTCAGACAAATTAACTGGCATCACCCTTCCCAAGTTTGCATTGCCCGTTAATAATAGAACTAGAACCCAGACCTCTTGCATTCTATTACATGATGTCTTTTATTACAGAGGAAAATTAGGTGCATCTCCTTCCTTTATTTTTTTCTCCTATGATTTGAGGTACTTCTCTTTCCTTTGTTTTTCTCCTTCTATGTTTTAAGGTCTTATTCTCTATGCTAGTTTGAAAGGATGTATGTCCCCTAGAAAAGCCATGTTTCAATCTAAATCCCATTTTGTAAAGGCAGAATAATCCCTTTTCAGTACTGTATGTTTGAAACTGTAATCAAACATCTCTCTGGAGATGTGATGTAATCAAGAGTGGTTGTTAAACTAGATTAGGTGACAACATATCTCCACCCATTTGAGTGGGTCTTGTTAAGTTTCTGGAGTCCTATAAAAGAGGAAACATTTTGGAGATTGGAGATTCGGAGGGAGCAGAGAATACTGCAGCACCGTGAAGCAGAGAGTCCACGAGCCAGTGACCTTTGGAGATGAAGAAGGAAAATCCCTCCCCGGGAGCTTCATGAAACAGGAAGCCAGGAGAAGTAGCTAGCAGATGACGCCATGTTCACCATGTGCCCTTCCAGATGAGAGAGAAAGCCTGACTGTGTTCACCATGTGCCTTTCCAGATGAGAGAGAAACTCTGACTGTATTTGCTTCTACTTGAGAGAGAAACCCTGAATCTCATTGGCCTTCTTGAACCAAGGTGTCTTTCCCTGGATGCCTTTGTTTGGACATTTCTATAGACTTGTTTTAATTGGGACATTTTCTCAGCCTTAGAACTGTAAACTAGCAACTCATTAAATTCCCCTTTTTAAAAGCTACTCCGCTTCTGGTATGTTGTATTCTGGAGCTACAGAATACAACTAGAACTAGAACATCCTCTTTTGGTGAACTGTTGAAAGCAAATGAAGAGTACAGTTCATTCCCTAAATAGTCTGTGGGATGTTTTCAAGATCTTCCCTTTTGATGCAGAAATGCATTCTTATTACAATCAAAAAAGAAATCACATTAACAGTAAATCCCGTGACTCTGGCCCCTGTTTCTAGTAAAAAGGTGAAAGTATGAGGGTAAACAACCAGAGTAACTGTCCAGTTGCTTAAAATCTATTTTAATTTATAGCTGCAAAACACATATATCCTTTTTGAGCAATTTATGTCATGAATTGAAAAGAATTTCAATGTAAATTTCTTTTTAACTTCTTTCTTTTTGTGTTAAACATTAGCATGTCAAAGGGTTAGAAGCATATTCCACTGGAATGATTGGTTTCCTTATTTTATGTTAAAAAATATCTGAGCCTTTCATGGTCTTGTTATGCATATGGAAGTGTTGTGTCAACTATTCTTTTACTAAAAATAAAATGGTTCTAAATATAAATATGTGCTGTTTTAATGATCATCCAACACATACCAAACATTCATTTCAACTTGTATCCACATGTACATTATTTTTAAAGAAAGTTTAACTCTTAAGTCATTTGTTGTATTAGTTTTATCATGGAGGAAGATATTTATTATAGATTAAATGCCAAATAAGTAGTTTTTTTTTTAAAGATTCAAGGAAAAGATAATTTGGTTAAAAAATGAAGGCTTTATTCCAAAAAATTGGTCTGTGGTTTTGTGCTTCAGCATTGCCATATTTCCTTTGGCAGATCACTTTATTTAAAAGTCACTTTAAACAAAAGAAAATCTAAATATAAAATTATTCCGTTAGAAGTCAGGAAAGTAGTTCCCTTGTGGATGATGATTGGAAAAGGTCAGTTTCTTTGGGTACTGGTTACACAGGTGTCTTCTGGGCTAAATTTCTGGGTATATATTACATCACATTAAAAAAAAATAATTTTCAAGAATAGTCTATAGAACTTGCCCTATACAACTCACAAACGTTCGACTATTAGTAGTGTGTATTATTCATTATCTGATACCAAATATAAAAGAATAGACTGAACAAATTGATAGATTGCTCTAATTTCTTTTTCCTAAATATCCTTTCCTATACTTTACCAACAATTTAGATGTTAAATTACTAAATATTTTACCATTTAAAGGAAACAAATATGGGCTGTCATGTAAGGTAAAAGCAGCATAGGACCTTCCTTACCTTCTGAGTTTCTGAAATGTGGAATATTTTTCTTCTCAAAGTATATTCTAAACATAACTTTGTTTACTGTCTATTTATAAAATAAAGTATAACTCACTTTTAACTAAAGCATTCTTCAGATGTGTTTGTGTGGTTGACAATAGATGGCTCATTATTCTTTCCTATGGCTTGTAAGCAAGAAGAAGTGTTAACTTTTCAAATCATCTTTGACAGGTTGCCTCTACCAGAGCACACTTTCATGGGATACTGGACAATTGGTCAGTCAAGAAATGGAATGCAAAAACTGTTATGCCCAGCAGAAACTCATCGAATAGACGTAAAAGTTGGTATCTTTATTATTTCTTCATTTAAATATTGTATGTTACAAATTTTTTCTTTATCTTCCCTTGAGAAAAGCTATACAATCTCAGAAATACTGGTCCTGATGTTATTTTAGAATAGATTGTGTCTCCTCCAACTCTCAAGCAAATCTGGCCCCTGAGAGACTCAAAGTAGATAATTCCACCTGGCCAGATGAATTTCTTAGAGCTAAATCTGTATTTCAGAAAAGTCCTGGGATAATTACTCCATGATATTTGACTTCACTTTTATGTCATTGCTGTTAAGATTGAAGCATTGTACTCTTTGAATTTTGAGCCCCTTTTTAGAGATTGTTTCTAGGCTCTGTCTTCAGGTCAAAAGGTGAAGAAAGAGAAGGAGTATCAGTCACTTGTCCCAGTAGAAACCACTCTAGGTGTTTCAAGAAGAAAGGGATTTTCTATGGAAAATTATGTGCTTATAAAATCATTGGAAAGCATAGAAGGAACAGAAATCAGTGGGCCACCACTGACTTTTCAGTTTCACTGTCAGTGCTTCTGCTTCAGCAATCACCTGCCTGCTGGGGCTGAACAGTGGAGCAGGAAAAGCAAACTATTTCTGTAAAGGGCCAAGCAGTCAGTATTTTAGGTTTTATGGCCATATAGACATTGGCAACTACTTAACTCTTGTCATCACAACACAAAAGCCTTCAGAGGCAATTCTCAAACAAAAGAGGGTGGATGTAAACTTTATTTACTAAACAGTCAGAGCACATTTGGGCTGCAGGCCACAATTTGTCAACCTCTACAGTAGAGCATGGAATTTGACTGCTCATATTTGTTAGAGCTTTCTTGTTTGCTATAGATGTAGGATGCTACTATCTCGCTTCTGCTTCCCAAATTTCATGGGAGTGCATTTCACTGGCAGAACCTAAATCATATTCAGAACCCTTGCTGCAAGGGAATCTGGGAAATGTAGTTTTTAGTCTTTCCGCCCCTGAGATATAGACTAGACAGGAAGGAATGGGCATGTATGCCACCAGAGTCAATATCTAGCACAAACATTTTTTATTAAAGAATTGTAGTATATTACAGATCACTGAAATTTCAGTTGTCTACATAGTTCTTCCAGGAAGTATCCAGCACTAGTATCTGTAACATTATTTAATCATTTCCTCTGTTAATGTTTATATTGAATAATTATCACCATGTGTGAAATATATTGACTTTCATAAGCAACACTAAGTGATTATCAGTAAACTTTTAAAGAAATTCAAATGTTACATTTTATTTCAAAGAAAGGTTCAGCCATTATGTTTCTATGTAATGACATCTTGCTTTTGAGTTTTACCAGAGCTGGCAAACCTTCTTAAATATCATGTCCCACTTCATTCATTTACAAATTATTCCCCTGGTTTGAACAGCTCTGGGTCCTGGTACTTGAAGTTCAAAACTCACTCTTGGGTAAGGAAGGAAAGGAATAATGGGAGTTTACATCTGGGGTATTCTGTGAGTAAAAAGAAAAGAAAAAGTGGGAAGTTAAATTAAATAAAATAGCAATGTGAAAGGACTCATAAACACAAGTATATAATATTATTTATTGTTATAAGTAACAAGCCAGTTAATGAGAAGACAATATCCAGATATTGAATATTTGACATCAAATTCTGTATTTTGGAAGAACTTGAGCTTGTCTATATTTTGGTGACTACCAAATTTTCTCAGCTGAGATCATTACTTTATTATAGGGTCCAGCACTTATAAACATTCAGGAATATCCAATAGAAAGACGTGAAGAAAGATCCCTAAGCTTTACTGAAGAATGTGCCTCCTGGAAGTTACCATTGGATGAAATTAACTTAATCTGTGATGTTGCTACATCACATGGTATGTCAGATGATTCTTTTTTATTTTTCCTTACTACATTAATTTTTTTAAAGAAGGATTAAAATCATTTCTAGATATCAAGAGGTCTATGATAGAATCGAGGACTGTCATTCTTGGTTGAATATTAATGATATATAATGTAAAACTAATTTCCTATAACATCCTAACAAAATGCTATTGTAGAACTCATATAAGCACTACTGAGTTTGCACACATATGTCTGTTTCTCATTACAATTGTAGCACAAAGTTAAACACACCCAGGCATGTCTTAAAAATAGAAAGGAAAAATAAAAAAGGAGAAACATCAGATTTTTTTGGCTGGGATTCCAGTTTGGTAATTGCATAAACCACAAAAACAGAACTGGAGTGATTTGCAGTCACTAAAATGTCTCATCGTAAAGAATGGCAAAAGAGGGTGTATATTTTGGGCATCTACATTTCAGGACTGTTGTCATTACCCACTGATTCATGCAGTGAGCCCTGGTCCCTTTTGGCAGAAGTTCCTCAGTTGATGTCAGTTACTAAGGTGTTATAAACAGAAGCCGTGGCAGGGGAAGGGAGAGAGTCTCTAACATGACTAAGACAGGATTGTTTAGACAAAAATCAGTAGCTTCTTTTTGTTCCTAGAAGTTCTCTGAATATTGTTTATTCCCCCAAATCAGCTATTTTGATTAAGAATATATACTTATAAAAACCTTGCTGGGTTTTTTCTTTTCGGATTGATGTTCTTAAGATATTTTACATTCACTAGTAAAGAGAAAGTATGGGATTTTATGGATAAAGTCAAAACTCTGGACCTTGTCTAGTATTTAGGAATTGAAAGTAAGTGTACTGTAATCCTCACCCCTAGTGTGAGGACAAACTTTGCTCATCATTTGTAGTGTTTTTCTTATTAAACCCGGCCACAGTCTCAGAATTCCTCACAACAAATCATTCTAGGTAGCCACTGCCACTCAGTTAGTGCTGGCATTTAAAAATGGAACTCATTTGCTGTCCTTGATATAAATTCAACCTTCTTTTTGGCGGCCACATTAGCAGACTAAGTTTTATTGTTGTTGTTTTACCTATTCTGCATTTGTAAGAGAAGAAAACATTTTCTTGGGTTAGAATTGGAGTTAAAATGTGTGTATGTTTTGGCTAAACAGTGAACACTACTTCATTCTTGCAATAAGAAAGAACAATTAATAGGTTTATTAAGTATATGTCTGTTAACACTTTTTATTATATTCCTTGGTACCCTCTTCTATGCTAAAAGGTGCTCAATAAATGTTAAATTGAACTTATTTGTGCTGATATCGGAAGTGTTGAAAAAAGATACATTAATTATAAATTCTGTGATTCTGTCTCATATTTGGGACAAATACACATATAGTTCACATTGCCTCCTAAATAATATACATCTTCTATAGCCCTTCTGTTGACTTCTGTTTTTTATCAGTTAGCTTATTTATTTAAATTTACTTATTTTTTTTTTTACAAAGTTGAAAAGTATTTTTTATTGCAGATAGTTTCATATACAATGTTAATGGAGTCGATTTCTCTCCCCTTCTCTGATGAAGCCACATTCCTATTTTATACAAGCAGTCATGTAATACCCTAAACATTTTCATGTTAATCTCTTTTTTAGTACCTGGGGATTTGCTTTGGCTAGATTTTCTGTTTAACCCATGCTTCTTCTCATTCTTTCATCTTTAGCTTCTCTTTCAGTTTCTCTGCTTTGAACTGTTGGATGCAGTCATCAAACAGTTTTTGGTTCATCCCCATAAAGAGTTTTAGTGCATTGTAATTTACTTATTTTTATATTTAAAAATGTTGTCTTTATTTTTAGACATGGCATACACATGCACACATACACACAACATATGTTCCAAATTTAAATGCTATAGTTCACTGTTAAATCTTGTGTCTTAATTTTGGGTTTAGGAAACATGACCACAAAAATACATATGTAAATGATGCTGACAGCATTTATTATATCAAAAGCAGCTTAATCTCTTGTCTCAATGTGCTCACATATAACAGTTATGGGAAACATAGTCCAGGGCCTTGTTACTTAAAGTGAAGAACCCAAAGTAATAGCATTGGCATTTCCCAGGGGCTTTTTGGAAATGCAAACCCTGAGACCCTACCCCAAACCTTCTGTATCGGAATCTGCATTTCCATTAGATCCCCAAGTGATACATATGCACTTTAAAGTTGAAAAAGCAGTAGTAAGAATTCAAAATATGAAACCAAGCAATTACCCAGATTGAAAAGACAGAGATTTTGTGATATGAAATATCCAAATTTAAACAAAAGTTTGGAGAATAAGATCTATAAAGCTAAGTTTTAAAAATGGCATGGCTTAATTATGAAAAGAAAAGACTGAAAACATAGCAATTATCTAGAAAATGAAAAATTGGGAGATAGAAGATGTTGACCAGCTATTGTCCATCTGAATAAAACAGCAAAAAACAGAATTTTATTGAGCAAAACACTTTTCTTCCATTCAGGGAAGAGCTTCTTGACTTTGAGGACTATTACATCTTAAATGGTATTTTTGTGAGTTACTGTGGAATTCTTTAGAAAACGAAAAGATACTTTTCTGGAATAGATACGTATGGCCCTATCTATATGTAGAGCAGGAACTAAATGGCCCCTGGTGGTCTTTTTAGCCTAATCAATCTGTCCACACATCATCTGCTGCATCCCAAGGAGTATTCAACCTCATGATTCAGTTTGCATTGGACCCTTGACCAGAAAATCTGTTTCCCACCGCAAGATTCACACCTTTTTATCATTTCAGAAAATGAGGAAAATACTCTCTATGTAGTTGCTTGTAATCCTGTTTCCTTATACTTTATGAATATGACTGGAAAAAGTGGCTACTTTGTGGACTTTTATGACATCTTCCCAAGAACAGCCAGTGGAGTTTGGCATCCATTTGTGACAGTGGCACCTCTGGGAAATCCTCTCAAAGGTCAAGTGATTCTCCACGAGCAACAGGTAAGGGACATCAAACCTGCTCTCATGCTGCAGTGATGAAAAGAAGAACTTACATAAAGGAAAAGGCGAGGTTGATTCATACCCTGTAACTGAAAATATGTGCTTTCATAAAGATCGTGGAGAGGGGCTGGAGGGAGGGGTTAGGGGTTGTCTAATATTTTGTCAGTACCACAAAGGCAAATTGTTATCTCCCTCTGTGCAGTTTGGAACATGACCTGTAAGTCTGGAAACATGAGAGTCAAGGTTTCTCTCTCTCGGCATTATTGACATTTGGGGCCAGATAACTCTTTGTTGTGACACTTGCATTCTCTTAGGGAAGATAGGCCACAAACAAGTAAACCAACAAATAAAATATGCCAATCTCAGCTGGTAAAAGTGCTGTTAGAACCAAGGTAATGTCTCAGGAGTGTTGGAGTTGGTCAGGTGAACTGTATTAAAAGGTTGCTGAGAGATCTTTTAGGAAATTACTTTTGTCCTGAGACCTAAATATCATTCTTTATGTAGAGTCAGCTACATAAATACACTGAATGGAATACACTAAAATCCTTATGTAAACTCAAGTTCCATTCATCACTACTGTTCTAAGATAACACTAATGAAAAGTACAGATGTCCAGAGTCAGGCTAAAAATAATTTCAAACAGAAGGTATAGATCAAAATACAGTCTGTGTTCCAATAAATGAGAGTTCTAAAGGTCTGAGTTAATCTGTACTGACCAGTAGAAAGGAATCTAATATTTATATATACCTACTAACTACCAAGTATTATACCAGGCATAGTATACATTCAACAGGTATTTATTACGTGCCTACTATTAGAGATACTATAGTGAACAAAGCAAGAAAAAACTTTATCCTCAAAAGCTTATATTCTGGTAGAGGGAGACAGACAAAAGGCAAAGCAAATGATTTAATTATATCTTAAATTAGATGGTGAGAACCAAGTGAGAGTAAAATGGAACTGAAAAGAACATTGCAATTTCAAATAGAGTGGTAGGGATCAATCAACTGAGAAGGCGATATTTAAGCAAAGATTTAATGAAGGTGAAGGGCAGAACAAATATCTGAAAGAAGAGTTTCCAAGCAAAGCAAGACTAAGTGCAGAGGTCCCGAGGCTGTAGTATGCCTTTCCATCTTTAAAGAAGTGTGGAGGGGAAAACTGAGTGAAGGGAAAGTAAGAGGAGGTAAGGTCAAAGAATTCACTCAGTTGATTGGAGGGTAGGGATGGAGGTGGGAAAGCAGAATGTGCAGAGCCATTGTAAGGTTCTGGGTACTTTCTGTGAGTGAAAGGGGAAAGCATTAGAGGGTTTCAAGAAGAGAAGTAGCATGATCTGACATATTTGTAAAGGAATACTCCTTTGCTTTGTGGTGAACAGTCTATAGGTTCTGAGACAGAATAAGGAGACTATTTAATACATTTTCACAATGATCCAGTTTGGCAATTTCAAGGAAGATGGAGGCTATAAGTAGCAATAGATTCTAGATATATTTTGAAGGTAGAGTCAATAGGATTTCCTAACAGATCAGATGTATACGGGAGAGACAATAGAGAAAGGTAATTTCAAGGTTTAGGACCTGAGCAATTGAAAGGACGGAGTTGCCATCAACTGAGGGAGGTAAAGGATAGGTTTGGGAAGGAAATCAAACTTTTGTTTAAATTGGAGATGTTTAATAGACACCCCAGAAGATGATGAGTCTAGAATTCAATAGAGAGGCTAGAACAGTTGATATAAATTTTAGAGTCATTGGCATATAAATGATATTTAAAGCTGTGTGAATGAAAGAGGTTGCTGAGGGGTTAAATATTAGTAGAGAAGAGAAGTCTAAGAAATAAACCCTGGGGCACTAAAATATAAGGAGTCAGGAAAAGGAGGGGGATTGAGAAAACCAGGAGAGGGTGGTATCCTGGCAAGCAAGTGATGAAGGTCTTATGGAGAAGGATCAATTGTTAAATGGTGGCCATTTGTCAAGTAAGATATTACACACTTTATCTATTCTTCCAACTACCAATGAAGTAGCTAATAGCCATATTTACATATGAGAAACTGAGGCCTGGAGAGTTTAAGTAACTGGACAGCAAGTACACAGTAGAACTGAGAGGCAAACCAAATTGGATTGACTACACAAGATTTAAACTTCACCTACTCTCTCACTTACTGCAGATACTTAGAGAAAAAGTTAGTCTGAAAAATTAAAAAGTACTCATAATAGAAAAATGTTAAATAATGTAATGTTTCTTGTAAGTATTTAAAGTCACTAGAAGAAAGAAACAATACTTTTAGAATATATCTCGAGAGAAAAATATTGTATAAATTAAATATATAATTTATATATAAATAAAATATGAATGTTAGTAGATCATTGAGTAAATAAGTCAACTTTAACTTTAGTTCTTTTCTAAATAATTATCATAAATTCTGAGTTAGTAAGGTTTTGTCAGATTTTGTTTTTACTTTTTATCCCATTTTTACTTTCTGCTAGAAGTAGAGTTTATAAATACCTAGACATTGCTTATAAAAATGTGTGGCTAGTAGTTCGGAATAAGGGTTTTACTTTACAGTTTTCCAGCAGAATATCAATGTCATTGGATTGAATTCTATAGCCAGAAGAGTCAGTCATGAAAAGCACAATGTATTTTGGTGATTTTTAATTCAGTAAACCAATCAAATTTGGACAGGACTGTAAATTTGGAATATTTATTCAAACAGTCCTACCAGATTTACAGCTGTCAAATTAACTGTTGAATTTATGTAAACAAATCCTTTAAAGGTGCCAGATTTTTAAGTTCTCTGTGTTTTATTTTCTCAAAAGATCCAATTATGTGGCAACATTACTTATTAATACTCTGTTCAATTATAATACTTTCATCAAAGAAAACACATTTTTTCATTATAATGATATGCTTAACTTCCATAGCCAATTACTTGCCTCCTTGCATTCTTACATATTACCTTACTTAGTGCTTTGACAACAGTTCCAACAGTTTTCCTGAAAGCTACCTAAGAACCCTGAGTAGATGTGCATAGCATATCCAGATACCTCCACTCTTAATTGCATTCTCTTTTTCCAGATGGGTTATCTTAGCTATCTATTTTATAGCGTGACCCTTTTGGTATGTAAGACCTTTTTAATTCCAAATGAATAACACACAGCTGTGGAATTTAGCAAATTATAAATAATTATAGTCTAATAAAAAATGAGTATACTACTATTGATTCCTTTTTCCCCATGTTGCCCTAACAGAAAATGAAGCTAAAATATTTTAGAAAGTAATTCCATTAATTCATTTCTCCCTTGTCTTTTTAAAGCAAAGCTTTGTTATAGATTCATGTCCCTGGTTAGTTTAAGGAGTTCAAAAATTCCTTGCTAAAATAAAATCTGAAGTGAGGAAAGGGAAACTTTGCTATGCCTAAAAATAAAGACACCCTCCGCCCCATGAGATTACTTATTGCATCTGTGCAAAGTTTAGAATTCCAGACTTTTGGACATTGAGGTCATCCAGGGGTTATTTTTCTCCCAGTCAAATACAAACATAATGAAATTGCACACTTGCTTCTTCTCCCTGCCCCCTTAAAGAAGTGCCAAAGCCGCATTACATGTACTCATGTATGATGCAAAATTCTATTTTTAAACTCAGACAGAATATATCATTAGTCATTTACAGAAGGAAACCATTAACATCTAAAAGGATGGAGCAAAAGAACTCTGTTCATGTTGCCAATTGCTTATAAAACTAATTCTAAATACGGCAATGGCTGGAAATATATGTTTTCTATCACTTAGAAAGATAGTCTTTCAGTTTATTTATGCCATGTTATAAGTATATATGTTTCAGACCCTAAAAAGGAAGAAAAAATGCAAAGGTACTTATTTTTCTGTATAATCCTCTGCTGATTTTTCAGCTTTAATCATCTTTTAGGATAAAATTTATTATATTTAGGCCTTTTCTTAGTTTACAAAAATTGATATTATCCCAAGTTGCTTAAATGCTTAAAATTCATGTTGATGTTGTACATAGTTATCATACAAGAAAAATTTTTCTCCTTTAAAAAATATTTGCTCAGGATTTACTCTACAATGGAGACTTTATGAATTTTTAACTTAATACATTTCCTAAAGGAAAACTAAGATGTCACTATCATTTTCAAAACTTTCAAATGTCACTGAATAATACTTCTTTTATTAGAAGTTAGTATTTTAAACAATGTTCCTAACATTTATACAGAATGATGCATCCTAAGGGTAGAGATATTTGTGGAAAAATTAAAGCTTTGTCAACACGCTTAGTAGAATTTTTTTTTAATACAACCAGGACTCAAAGTATATGGTATGTAGAAAACTATGTGTTGCAAATCCTATTTTAATTCTTCAGAACTTCCATAAAATTAACTTGCAAAATAAAGTTGAAATCACACTATAAGTTGCCAGGTTTTCATATCAATCGTTAATCTTTTTAACACTTCTTTTTATTTCTAACTAGATTTTGTAAGTGAAGGCAAAGACCATGATTAATTCATCTTTATATCTCCATTTTGCTTTATATATAAA
This sequence comes from Tamandua tetradactyla, assembly GCF_023851605.1. Classification (NCBI taxonomy): domain Eukaryota; kingdom Metazoa; phylum Chordata; class Mammalia; order Pilosa; family Myrmecophagidae; genus Tamandua; species Tamandua tetradactyla. The sequence continues at coordinate 117,665,217 of NC_135330.1, forward strand.
AGCTGCTCAATAAATGTTACAGAATTAATGAAGAAACATTTGATGTTTTATTGTTTCCAATATTTTTCAAATTATATATTAATTCTTTGGTGCATTGTGACTTTATTTTCCCCAAAGGAAGTGCTTTGGTTCTTGTAATAAAACGTTCACTAGGGTTAGGACAACTGGAGAACCCCCAAGTTTAAGAAAGAAAGAGAGAGGGAAGGAGGGAGAGAAGGGAGTACAGTCACATAACAAGTAAGGCCCGAAAAACAACTTGCAGGCATCTTTTTGCAAAACTTTTAGTCTAATCTTCAACTATCTCCTAATTTTAACTAAATGAAAATCAATTTCCTTGCATCCCTTTAAAATGTTTAATTTTTCTCTGACTTTCTCAATTCCAAGCTCTTATTTCATGAATTCCTATTCATTTTTTTAATTCCTTGAAAAAATGCTCCTAATTCCTGAGAGATTATGACTTAATTTGCATAATAGTGATTAATCACGCTAGAAGAAGCTCTTGTTTATACATTGTTACAACATCAGATATCAAACTTCTTCACAATGCATGAATGTCAGGAGGAAGAAACACTCATTAGTAGCTAGGTTCTTGATGGTCATTGATATTTCCTTGCTAATCCATCTTTATATCATGTACACATTTTCTAAATTGGACCTGGATTTGTGAAAAGGATAATTAATTATGCATGATATGAGAGCTTTTATAGAGCATTTTCCAAATGTAATTTTGATGAAAGTAAATGCATTCTTTTTTATAAATTAATCCTCTTAATTTTCTCATTTCAGAAATGAAATCTTGCTTAAACTAACCCGTATTTAGAAAGGAATAGTTTTAAGAAATCTTTTAAGTATTTCCATATTTTTGTCTTCCCTTTGGTGTATCACTATAATCTTCACCACAGGTTGACAAGAGACAGCTTTAGAAGGGGAATGTATCTTGAGCTTTTCACTGTTCTCTTTATTTCCAGAGTAATGTCATCTTGTTGTTAGATACTACCAGCCGAACCCTTCGTCGTCTCATCCTCTCTTCAGAAGAAGAGGTTAAGAAATTTTCTTGGTGGAACAAGGAGGAAACTGTAAGGAATACAAAGTCTGACAAATTGCCAAGTATTTTCTTTAGCTTCCTAACTATAATGACGCATTTCTTTGAGTGCCTTTTGTTTACTATATTACACAAAATAATTCTCTTATTTTGTACCATTAGATATTAACATGATATTATGTATACACACACATATACATACATTATTACACATACATATATACATATAGAATTAATTTTTATATATATAAAAATAATGGCTTAATTTTGTACCCATCATATACCCATAAAGATTTGCCATGACTGATCTAGTGATAATGCAACATTATGATGTATGTTCATAACATATACATATTCCTAATCATGAGTGGATTTATAAGAAGCCCATGATAAAGGAGATCAATTGCACCTAATAGATAAAAGCTGAAAATAAAGATTTTAGACCAAGCCAAGATAACTTATTCTGCAATTCATAAAAAGATAATGGATATAAAACCCAGTTTACCCTGTAACTTGAAGAGCAGCATACTCAGGCCTGTAAAGATCATGAGAACAATAGATTTTAAAATGACATATGTGTCCAAGTCTAAGAAACACAATATCTCCTATGTATCTATGTTATGTTGCAAATTCCATGGTTAATTACTGGTTAGCAGGAGTTTTAGTTTGCTAGTTTATAGTTCTAAGGCCAAGAAAATGTCCCAATTAAAACAAGTCTATAGAAATGTCTAATCTAAGGCATTCAGGTAAAGATACCTTGGTTCAAGAAGGCCAATAAAGTTCAGGGTTTCGCTCTCAAGTGGAAGGGCACATGGCGAATACAGTCAGAGTTCCTCTTTCATCTGGAAAGGCACATGGCCGACATGGCGTCATCTGCTAGCTTCTTCTCCTGGCCTCCTGTTTGCTGAAGGTCCCCAGGAGGCATTTTCCTTCTTAATCTCCAAACGTCCCTGGCTGGTAGACTCTGCTTCTTGTGGCTATATCATCCTGCTCTGCTCTCTCTGAATCTCTCATTCTCTAAAATGTTTCTGCTTTTATAGGACTTCAGAAACTAATCAGGACCCACCCAAATGGGTGGAGACATGCCTCTGCCTAATCCAGTTTAACAACTACTCTTGATTAAATCATATCTCTGAGGAGATGATCTAATTACAGTCTCACGCATATAATACTAAATAGGGATTAGAAGAAATGGCTGCCTTTACAAAATGGGATTAAGATTAAAACATGGATTTTCTAGGGAACATACATCATTTCAAACCAGCACAGCAGATTTATTTTTAATTAGTTTTGGGTGATAATTAAAAAAATTATTCTCTATGTTATGTTGCAAATTCCATGGTTGATTACCAGTTAGCAGGTTTATTTCTAATTAGTAGTTGGTGATAATTTTAAAAAATGTATTCTCAAGTGGTTTTAGTACATAGTTCACAGCAAATTTTGAAATATTTTAATTCATATTACGGTAAGATCTTAGAGTGGTTAAATAGATAGTTTCTTTGAGAATTACGTGTTTTATACCTTGAAGAACTTTAAGGAGAGGTTGCTAAAGAGATGTGACTGTATCTGACTCATTTAATGTGAATATTTTGTTTTATTTTGTCTTTAGGAAACTTATAAAATGTGTAAAGAATTTTCGCACAAAAACTGGCTAATATTCTACAAAGAAAAAGGGTGAGCTCTTCTTAGAAGATTTGAACTGGGATCCTTATTTTATCCATTCTGTTTCCTGTTTTAATTATACTTGTTTGTTATAAAACTAATATGTAAAAGTTTTATTATAAAAGTAATGCATCCCATATTATAGAACAGACATAAGACATAAGACATATGTCTTATAAAACAGACATAAGAAAATCAAGTACTCATAATTCCATAACTCAGCAATTACCAGCCTTGCACTTCACTTTCCAGTATTTCTTCTTATGCATTCCCTTACTCAGTTTAGAATTTTGCTTATCTATTTTCTCATTAATATTTTTCTGCATTATTATTTAGTTTTAAAAGCTTTCTTTTGGGGAGTACTTAATATGTCATGAAATGATTACACCAAGGTTTACTCAACTGTCACGTTTCCTTTTGGATACAATTTTCTTTTCCTTTGTTGTTTTTTTTTTTTTGTTCCAGGAACACCCTAACTGTGTTGGATGTTCTAGAAGGACGAACTCACACCATCTCACTTCCCATCAGTCTCAACACAGTTTTCCTTGTAGCAGAAGACAAGTGGCTTCTGGTGGAAAGCAAAACACATCAGTGGGTGATCTATATAGTGTCTCATGGAGCGTGCTGTCTTTCAAACTTATTTATTAGTTTTCCATTGTTTTTACTGTTCTGTCTTCCTTGTTCCTGTCTTTTAACAGTTTCTGTGTTTGACTCCATCTCTATAGGGGAGTGTTAGAAGAAGAGAGAGAAGGAGGAGAATTAAAATAAATAGTAATTATTTAAGGGTTTCAGAGGAAGAGGTTGAAATTAACAGTTTAAAAAACAATGACTTTTACATATGATCCATATTTATTTGGGCTTTTTCCTGTTAGCACATTAAGAATTCTTGCCAAACTAGAATACATCAAAATAGACTTTCAGTTTATCCTCTCTTCAAATGGCCACAGTCTCCCTTCTAAAGCTGTTGCTTTTTTGTAACTTCACAGAATCCAGCGTGTAGACATTTCTTCTTTTTCTCTTGTGTGCTGTTCTTCGAGAGTGTTTATGTTTGTGTTGCCTCTCCCCATTGACTGTGCACTTCCTGATGGTGAGGACATTGCGTGGTACTGGACATATATGGATGCACAATACTTTTGAGCCCCACCCCCACCCCCACCCCACCCCCTGCCATGTCCATCTGCTAACAAGCAGAGGTGGCATGCATGAAAGATTTCTGTCTGTTTGTATTTCTACTTTAGGTATCTTAAAAATAAGTTTACCAGAGGGACTTCAGTAATGAGGGGTTCACAAATCAGAGGACAGGCTCCCACTTACTGATTGACTGAACAATCATACAGAGAGGACACCATGACGATAAGCGTATGCCCTTTTCTACAGCCCTTCCTCTTTTAAGAAGCATTAACTTATTAATTCACATATATTACTGCATTGTTATGTGTGCTCTTAATTCAGTGTTGAGGAGTTATTTGCTAATTCATGTTGAAACTCTAGAAGTGTAAATTGTACTCAGAATGTAAAAATGAGGCTATGGGAGAAGAAAACTGATTTTTCTTAATCTGGCTTCATGATTGGAGAAAGAGAAACATTTCATTTAATGTAGGTGTTTTGTCTGTTTATAGGAAATATCTTTTAACTAAGCCTGCACACATCGAATCTGAGGATAGAGGAGGAGGAGTTTGCCAGTTGCATGTGTTGAAAGAGGAGCCATCTAGCACAGGATTTGGAGTTACACCAGGTGAATACTGTGTTCTTCAGATTTATGGTGGTATGGGTAAATGTACACACACTGTCCTATAGAATCATTTAATAGCCATAACACCAACCTATGTTGTTTATACTGAACGAGAAAACTTAGTCACTGCTCAAGATAATAAGTAAGAATTTGCCATCTTTCACATCATCATAAGGAAGTTCTATCTTTTAAACCCTGTTTTTTATTTTTTCAAGTGATAAATGAGAATTTTTATATATTTAGATTCCAAGTCTGCCTTAAGAAAGTATCTTCTCGTTTTGACACAAAGCCATCAGGATTTCTACTTAATTCATCACAGTTTTAGGTGTAAACCATTCTTAAAAGAAATTCTAAAACATACCACTTTGATTTGTCAGCTTCACATTTTTTCTGTAGGATGCTATTAATGATAAGATTTGTTGCTGCTAAAATTTTTAATTCCATAAACACTTGGAATCACCTTGGTAAGATGCCTTTGATGGTATAACCTGAATATTCTCAGTCAAAAGCCCATGAATCTAATTTAAAACATTTTCTCTTTTTTACCTTGGATTTTTCTGTTTGCTGAGGATGAAATCCTGCAAAACCTTAATTCCTGGAGCTTTTTAGGACCTTGTGAGGTCTAATGTTTATCTGACACTTTTCAGAAACAGAGTTCAGCATTCCTCATAAAGTTTCATCTGATCAATTGTCAACTGGAAATCTAAGTTCAGCTGTGGGGCAAAAGATTGCATCCCCCAACCGAATTCTCTCGGATGACAATACATATGCTACAATAGTTGTTGGGTTCCCAGATCTCATGGTAAGTAACAATTTTTAAAATTATTTAATAAATATTTCTTCTCGTCCATTTGGCCTATCTGGAGGGTAATTTAAAATGTAAAAATTTTATGGTAAATATTTTAGATCAAGTCTGTATGTCAAGTCAGTTATAAAAATAATTTCTACCTGTATTGTTTTATTACTTTTTTATATTAACACTTAAAGTAAATATGATTGTATCATTTAGGAAAAAAGAAAAGAGTACTGTCCCTCAGTAACAGTTCATGTGACACAATTAAATGCTTAATCTAGTGATAATGATTTTATATCATGTTGTCTTAATGTGTACTCATGTTATCTGTCAAGAACAATTTGACGCTCATATAGCATGTCTTACAGAATTTTTTACAATTGGTATGTCATTACTAGATTAAATATTTCAATATGCATATCAATTCACTTTCCACTTGCGCTTGCTCTGATTTGTCATGTTTATGTCATCGAGATTATATATTAATGGTGTTGATCTCAATTTATTTCTCGCTTAAATGGGCCCATTTGCTGTTATCCGTAAAGAAAAGTCTATTTCTAAATTGATCTTCCTTGGTGGAAAATGTGGGAAAATGAAATGTAAAGGTTATTTCAGTCCACATTGCTGCCTAATGATCCTAGACATAGCTCCATCTGTGTGTTTTGATTAAACATTTAATTTTCATAATTTCCTTTATAGCTTTTAGATGGGATTACAAAATCATTTAAAGATAAAAATATGGCCTCTACTTGATACTACACCAAACTCATATGCCTCAAAATTTTAATATATTTAATGAGTGTTGAGTACTCAGGGTATAATACATTTGAAAATTAAAACCCAGTAGGCAATACATGGTTTAGGATTTTGCTCTCTGTATTCTTAATTATCAAGTAAAAAAGCAGTTGCTATAATATTATATAAGTGAAAATGAAATGTTGTTATACAGTACTATAGTCTAGGTTTCAGGACTTATCTGGTCCAGGGACCTATCTGGAGATTGTAGGTTTCTGGAAAGTTACCCTAGTGGATGGAACCTTTATAGAATTTTATATATTGCCCTAGGTGTTCTTTAGGTTCAGTAGTGAAATTTTAAGAGCATCTTTTTTCATATCAGAAATAAGATAGGGATATACCCTCTATCACCACTTCTATTAACCGTTTGTACTGAGCATCCTAGGCAGCTAAAGTAGTGCTTAGAGTAAAATTTGTAACATTATATTACTTATATTAGAAATGAAGTTAGATATCAAATCAGTAATCTAAGCATCAACTTAAGAAATTAAAAAAGAAGAGAAAAATAAAATCAAAGCAAGCAGAAAGAAGAAAATAATGAGCAGAGAGCAATAAAATTGAAAACAAAAACAACAGAGAAAATTAAGGAAACTGAAAGCTTGTTCTTTGAAAAGATCAGTAAAATTAATAAAAATCTAGGAAGACTGACAAAGGCAAATGAAAGAAGAAATAAATATCAAGAGTGAAAGAGGGGCTATCAGACATTAAAAGAAAATAAGGAAATACCAAGAACTACTCTATGCACATAAATTTAACAACCTGGATAAAATGGACAAATTTTTCAAAAGCTGCAAACTATTAAAACTCATCCAAGATGAAATAGATAACTAGAATAATCCAATAGCTATTAAAGAATAAATGTGTAGTTAAAAAAATCTCCAAAAAGAAATCTTCAGGCCATATGGTGTCACTGGCAAATCTACAAAATATTTCAAGAAGTAAAAGCAAGCCTATGCAATATCTTTCAGAAACAGAAAAGATGAAAACACTTCAACTCTTTTTCAATGCTACCATTACTCTGATACCAAAACCAAAAATAGCACAAGAAAATTAAACTACAGACCTATTACAGATGTATGTCTCTTATGAACAGGGATGCAAAAATTCTCAACAAAATGTTATCAGATCAAATCCAAGAGAATAATCAAGAGAAGAGTATACCACAATGAAGTGGGATTTATCTCAGAAATGCAAGCTGGTTACAGTATTTGAAAATCAAATCAATGTGATCTACCATATTAACAGCCTAAAAAAGAAAAACTATGTGATCATCTCGATTGATGCAGAAAAGTATGGCAATATTCAACATACGTTGATGATAATAGACAAAAAAGCAAATTAGGACTAGAAGTGAACTTTCTAAACCTGGTAAAAGATATCTAGCAAAAACCTACAGCTGACATCATACTTAATGGTGAAAGACTAAATGGTTTCTCCCTAAGATTGGGAGCAAGGCATGAATGACCACTCACACCACTCCTATTCAACATTAAATTGGAAGTTACAGCTTCTATGCAGTAAAGCATGAAATAAAGCAATAAAGAAGAAGAGGAATACATATTGGAAAGGAAAAAAATAAAACTGCCCTATCACAGATGACAGATGCATGCATATTGGAAGAGTGTTTTAAGATCATATTTCAGATCAGTGGGCAAAGTTGTAAGAAAGGATGAATATAGATCCTTGCCTCATACAAGTTACAGAAATAAATTCCTGATGGATAAAGGACTTATCCTCATGGACACCACAGAGTAAAAAGACAAGTCATAAATGGAATAAATATTTGCAACACATGAAGAAGAATTACTCAGAATATTTAAACAAGTCCTATAAATCAGAAGAAAAACAATCCAATTATCTAAAATGGGCCAAAAATATAAACAAATATCTCGCACAAGTTAAAACATAAATGGCATTAAACCTAAGCAAACAAGTTCAACCTCATTAGCATAAAGTTGAGAGAGAGGAAGAAATCTTAGAAGAAACATAAAATGTGATTCCAGTTGAGAAACTGTCCAACTAAACAATATAATAACTAGCAATTATGTGGTAAATGTTAAAGTAAAGCAAGGGAAAAATTAATACAAAATTCCAGAAGAGTTAAATGTATGGATGATAGAAAGAGATGTGCTTGGAAAGGGATATTCCAGGGGCTTCAAAAGTACTGATATTCTATACTTTATGCCAGATAGTAGATATATAGGAGTCTATTTTACTTTTTAACAAACCTTACTGTTATAATCTCTCTTTGAGTTTTGGATTTATTTCAAAATCTAAAAATTTAATTTGTATATTTCACAGTTTTCTGGAAATTATAAGAATTGGTGAGGCAGCTAACTACTGTACCAAATTCAAGAAAGTCAAGGAATAATTGATTTTCTTAAACCTGTGAATACACATTTACCACTGGTATCTGCTTAAAGAGCTGTATTGTGAAAGTTGTGATGTATATAGTATATAGAACTTCAGTACTTTAATCTCTTTATTTTTTTTCCCCAGTCACCCAGTGAAGTTTATTCTTGGAAAAGGCAGTCATCCTTGAGGAAATCAAGTGACAGAGATTTAGCATTCTATGGAGGAAAGAAGAAAAGTGGGGCTCCAAAACAGAGGAATTGTGTGACTCTTTTAGACACTAATCAAATTGTCAGGATTTTGCCCCCAGGGGAAGTCCCTCTAAAAGATATCTACCCAAGAGGTAAGAAATTTAACAATTCTTAATATTAAAAAGTGGGCAAATGTGGTTTACTTTTGGTAGGGAATATTTAGTTTGCCATTATCCTTCCAGATTTATAAATATGAACAATGTTTTATAGGGTCTAGACATGGCTAAAAAGACCCTTGTGTGCTCAGAAAATTCTCATCTTCATACAGTGGGTGTTTGAAGGTGTTGTTACAACTCATCTTCACTTGCATTACAAGTCATACAATAACTTATTTAGAGCAAGTTTTCAAAGAGATTTTTTAAATAAGTAGAATATTAGCCATAGAAACTGCAGCCTAATTTTTGTCTTAAACTCCCTGTGACTGAAGGCCAGGGACTTACGTAGACTGATTCTTTTATCAGTACTCTTAAAGTCAACTTGTATTTATTAATCCATAACGTATGCCAGGTTCTGTATCAATCATTTTTCCTTATATAAGTTAATTTAAGCTTCAGAACTCCATGGGATCATTAGCATATTCTCAGATATATATGTCAAGAAACTCTGACATGAAGTAAATAACTTGCCTGTGGTCACCCAGCCAGTAACCAGTGGAGCCCAGATTTGCCCAAGTGTCTTGATACCTATGTCAAAAATCAGTTGGCCATAAATGTGCGGGCTGATTTCTAAACTCATTTGATTTCATTGATCTATATGTCTGTCCTTGTGACAGTACCATGCTATTTTGATTACTGTGGTTTGAGACTGGGAGGTGTGAGTTCTCCAACTTCAGTCTTTTTTACAAGATGGCTTTACTTATTTGGGGTCCTTTACCCTTTCATATCAGTTTGATTGGCTTTTCCATTTCTGGAAAGAATACTGCTGGAATTTTGATTGGGACTGTGTAGAATCTGTGAATCTCTTTAGATAGAATTGGCATCTCAACGATACTTACTCTTCCAATCCATGAACACGGAATGTTCTTCCATTTATTTAGGCCTTTGAATTCTTTTAGAAGTGTTTTGTAGTATTCTGTGTACAAGACCTTTACATCCTTTGATATTTGATTCTTTAAGTTTGAAATGTGAAACTTTTTGCTTGATTTGTCCTTCAGATTGTTCACTACTACTGTCTAGAAACACTGATTTGTATGTGTGTGTTGATCTAGTATCCCACCACTTTGCTGAATTTGTTTATTAGTTTTAGTAATGTTGGTTGATCTTTTGGGATTTTCTGCATATGGGATGATGTCATCTGCCAATAGGGAAAGTTTTATTTTCTTTCCAATTTGTGTACCTTTTATTTCTTCCTCTTATCTGATTGCTTCAGGTAGAATGTTGAATAACTGTGGTGACAGTTGGCATCCTTGTCTTATTCCTGATCTTGGAGGGAAAGCTTTCAGTCTTTCACTATTGAGTATGATGTCATCTGGGGAGGGGGTTCATTTATATTCTTTATCATACTGAGAAGTTTCATTCTATTCCTAGGTTTATAAGTGTTTTTATCAAAAAGCAGTGCTGAATTTTGTCAGATGTCTTTCCTGCATCAGTTGAGATGATCATGTGGGTTTTTTCCTTTCTTCTGTTAATGTAGTATATTACATTAATTGCTTTTCTTATGCTGAATCACCCTAGTTTAACAAAGATAAATCTCACTTGATATGGCATATAATTCTTTTTTTTTTTTTTTTTTAAAGGAAAGACAGAGAGAAGGAAGGAAGGATAGAAGGAAGGAAGGAAGGAAGAAAGGGAAACATCTTTAAACATTTTCTTGTTTTATTGTATTCTGTTTCTCCGTATTTGTTACATGGGCTGGGGCCGGGAATCGAACCAAGGTCCTCCGGCATAGCAGGCAAGCACTTTGCCCGCTGAGCCACCGCGGCCCACCCTAATTCTTTTAATGTTCTGTTGAATTTGGTTTGCTAATATTTTGTTGAGGATTTTTGCATATCATAAAACATATTGTTCTGTAATTTTCTTTTCTTATGGTGTCTTTATCTGACTTTGGTATGAGGGTGAAGTTGGCCTCATAAGAATGAGTTAGCTAGTGTTCCCTCCCCTTAAGTTTTTTTTGAAGAGCAGCATTGGTGTTATTTTTTTCCTTAGAATGTTTGGTAAAATTCACCATTAAGCCATCAGATTCTGGCTTTGATTTCCTGAGGCTTATGATCACCAATTCAATCTCATTACTAATTATTGGTTTATTGATATCTTGGATTTCTTTTTGAGGCAGTGTAAGTAATTTCTGTATTTCTAGGTATTTGTCCATTTCATCTAGGTTATCTAATTTGTTGGTGTACAGTTATGCATAGTATACTCTCATAGTCCATTTTATTTCCATGGGGCCAGTAGTAATGTCCCCTTTTAATTTCTGATTTTAGGTATTTGTATACATCTCTTTTTTTGTCAATCTACTAAATGTTTGTCAATTTTATTGATCTTTTCAAAGAACGAGCATTTGGTTTTGTTGATTCCCTCTATTGTTTTTTAATTCTCTAGTTTATTTTTCGTCACTCGAATTTTTATTTCCTTCCTTCTGATCTCTATGAGTTTAGTTTGCTCCTTTCTATTATTTCCATTTTTCAGGTTAGATCTCTGATTTGAGATCTTTCCCTTTTTTCAGGGAGATGTTCTTGTTTGCTAGCTGCGGGAATGCAATATACTGGAAATAGAATGGCTTTTAGAAAGAGGAATTTAATAAGTTTGCTAGTTTACAGTTCTGAGGCCAAGAAAATGTCCCAGTTAAAACAAATGTATAGAAGTAGCCAGTCTCAGGCATCCAGGGAAAGATACCTTGGTTCTAGAAGGCCGATGAAGTTCAGGGTTTCTCTCTCAAGTGGAAGAGCACATGACGAACACAGAGTTCAAGTGGAAGGGCACATGGCGAACACAGTCAGAGTTCAAGTGGAAGGGCACATGGCGAACACAGAGTTTCTCTGTCATCTGGAAATGCACATGGTGAACACGGCATCATCTGCTAGCTTCTTCTCCTGGCTTCCTGGTTCATGAAGCTCCCCGAGAGGCATTTTCCTTCTTCATCTCCAAAGGTTCCTGGCTGATGAACTCTGCTTCTCGTGACTACGTCATTCTGCTCTGCTCTCTCTGAATCACTCTATGAATCTCCCTCATTCTCCAAAATGTTTCTCCTTTTATAGGACTCCAGAAACTAATCAAGACCTCCCAAATTGGTGGAGACACACCTCAACCTAATCCAGTTTAACAACCATTCTTGATTAAACCACATCTCCAGGGAGATGATCTGATTACAGTTTCAAACATACAATACTATATCAGGATTAAAAGAAACGGCTGCCTTTACAAAATGGAATTAGGATTAAAACATGGCTTTCCTAGGGCACATCATTTCAAACCAGAACAGTAGGAATTTATAGCTATAAATTTCCCTTTCAGCACTGCCTTTGCTGCATCCCATAAGTTTTGGTAATTTATGTTTTCATTTTCATTCACCTCAAGATATTTCCTATTATCCCTTTTGGTTATTTTCCTTGACCCATTGGTTGTTTAAGAGTACATTGTTCGATTTCTGCATATTTGTGAATTTTCCCATTTTCCCTCTATTATTGTTTTCTAGCTTCATTCTCTTGTGGTCAGAGCGGATACATTATATAATTTCAATATTTTTTTAATTTATTGAGACTTCTTTTGTGACTTAACATATGGTCTATCCTTAAAAATAACTCATGTGCATGAGAGAAGAATGTGTATTCTGGTACTGTTGGGTGAAGTGTTCTATATATGTCTGTAGGTCTAGTTGGAATGTAGTATTGTTCAAGTCTTATTTCCTTATTGATCTTCTGTCTAGGTCATTTATCTATTATTGAAAGTCTATTAAAGGCTACTACTAATACAGAAAGTCTGTTTCTCCCTTCAAACCTGTCTGTATTTGCTTCATATGTTTTGGGGTGCTGCTTTCAAGTGCAGGTATATTTATAATTGCTATGTCTTCTTATAGAGTTGACCCCTCAATAGTATATAAACAGCTTCTTTGTCATTCATTACAGTTTTCAAACTAAAGTCTGTTTTATCTGGTATTAATATAGCTACCCCAGCTCTCTTTTGGTTACTAATTTCATGGTATATATTTTTTTCCACTCTTTTAAATTCTTCCTACTTGTATCTTTGAATTTAAGTGATTCTCTCATAAAGAGCACATAGTTGGGTCATGCGTATTTATTCATTCTTCCAATCTCTGCCTTTTGACAGAAGAATTTAGTTCATTTATATTTAAGAATGTATTGTTTAGCTTCCATATAGTTGTGAATTTTCCCGCCCTCTGCCTGTTATTGATTTCCAATTTCATTTCATTATGATCAGAGAAAGTGTTTTGTACAATCTTTTAAAATTTATTGAGACTTGTTTTGTGACCCAGTGTATGGTCTATCCTTGAGAATGTTCCATGAGCACTTGAGAAAAATGTGTATACTGCTGTTGTGGGGTGTAATGTTCTGTAAATTTCTGTTAAGTCTAGTTCATTTATCATACTGTTCAAAATCTCTGTCTCCTTATTGACCCTCTGTCTAAATGTTCTATCCATTGATGAGAGCAGTATAGTGAAGTCTCTAGGTACTATTGTAGAGGAGTCTACTTCTCCCTTCAGTGTTGTCAATGTTTGCCTCATGAATTTTGGGGCACTCTGGCTTGATGCATAGATATTTATGATTGTTATGTCTTCTTGAAAAATTGTTCCTTTTATTAATGCATAATGTCCTTCTTTGTCTCTTTTAATTGTTTTACACTTCAGGTCTAATTTTTCAGATATTAGTGTACCTTTCTGTTTTCTGGCTGTTGTTTGTGTGAAATATCTTTCTCCAACCTTTCACTTTCAATCTATTTTCGTCCTTGGGTCTAAAATGAGTCTCCTATAGACAGCATATAGATGGGTCCTATTTTTAAATCCATTCTGCCAGTCTATGTCTTTTTACTGGAGAGTTTACTCCATTAACATTTAATGTTACTAACTGCAAGGGGGTACTTTCTTCTACCATTTTGCCCTTTGGATTTTATATGTCATATCTTATTTTTTCCCCTCTCTCTTTTTACCCTTCCTGATAGTCTTCATTTCTACACTCTTCTCCAAATCTCTCTCTCCTGTCTTTTCCTATCTGTCTATAGTGTTCCCATTAATATGTCTTATAGAACTGGTCTCTTGTTCACAAACTCTCTCAGTGTCTGTTTGTCTGAAAATATTTTAAACTCTCCCTCATTTTTTTAATTATATAATATCACATATATACAAAGAAAAGAAAGAAAAAACTGATAGTTTTCAATGCACTCTTCAACAGGTAGTTAGAGGACAGATCCCAGAGTTTGTTATGAGCTACCATGCCATCATCTCAGACTTTTCCTTCTAGCTGCTCCAGAACATTGGAGGCTAGAATTGCCCTCATTTTTGAAAGACAGTTTTGCAGGATATAGAATTCTTGGTTGGCAGTTTTTGTCTTTCAGTGCCTTAAATATATCATACCACTGCCTTCTTGCCTCCATGGTTTCTGCTGAGGAACCCACACATAGTCTTCTTGAGATTCCCTTGTATGTGGTAGATCATTTTTCTTGCTGCTTTCAGAATTCTCTCTTTGTCTTTGACAATCACATTAGTGTCTTAGAATAGGTCTAATTGAATCTGTTCTTTTTGGGATATGCTGAGCTTCTTGGATCTCTTTTATAAGAGATGGGAAATTTTCAGTAATTATTTTCTCCATTATTCCTTCTGCCCCTTTTCGCTTTTTCTTCTGGGATACCCGTAGCATGTATGTTTGTGCATTTCATGTTGTCATTCAGTTTCCTGACACCCTGCTCATATTTTTCCATTCCTTTCCCTTTTCATTCTTTCGTGTGTAGAATTTCAGATGTCCTGTCCCCTAGTGCACTTATCCTTTCTTCCTCCTCATCAAATCTGTGGTTGTAAATCTCCATTGGGTTTTTCATCTCTTCTATTGTGCCTTTCATTCCCATAAGTTCTGCCACTTGTTTTCTCTAACTTTCAAATTCTTCTTTATGGTCTCCCAATATTTTCTTTATATCCTTCCTCTCTTTTGCAATAGCTTCCCTTAACTTGTTGATTTGATTTTTTATTTGATTTAGCATATCTGTTTGAATGTCCTTATTTAGTTGTTTCAACTCCTGTATCTCATTTGAAGTTTTAGATTATTCCTTTGATTGGGCATATCTTTGTTTCTCCTAGTATGACTTGTAATTTTTTGCTGGTGTCTAGGCACCTGATTTTGTTGATTAATTTATTCTGGAGATCATTTTCACCCTTTTACCTAGGGTTTCTTGTTGGTTGGCTTTGTTCTCTATCTGTTCTTTGGCATTCAGTTCAACTTATTCTAGACCTCTAGCATAGCTTCTGTTTAACTGATCAGAATTTTTTAGCTCTTGTTCTTCTGGTTCTTGCTCTGCCTAAATGGAACCTTTTTTTGAGAAAAGTCTTCTCAGATATGATTGACCCCAGTCAGAATTTTTCAGACCAGACAGGCCCACGTCTCAGGAGGAGAGATTGATATATTCTGCATCAAGTTTCCCTGAGGGTGAGATCCAGCAGGGTGTCAGACTATGAAGCCTCTTAGATTCTGTGCCAGTCCTATCCTGCTCTAGAGGCAATGCTTATCAGCCTGCAGCTTCCCACCAGTGTAAAGTGATATGTTGCTTTTAATTCTCAACCTGCCAGGGTCATGGTTGAGACAGAGGCTAAGGTGGAAGGTGGACTTAGCTTGCTTCTGTTTTCCAGCCCAGGGGTCTGAATTCCCTGAAGGAGGGCCCCACCTCCCTTTTCTTGAGGAAGATACACCCTTCAGGGAATTATCCTCATGCACCTGACTACTTACTTTGTCTCTCAGACACCCCTTAATCCCACCCTTGACTGGCACAGTGCTTGTAGCCTGAAAATGCTTGCAGTTCTATCTAATGAGAGGTCTGTGGGATCTCAGCCATTCCACCCATTCCAGACAGGTGTACGTTTTGTGTCTGGCCACTGGAGTTCCCTCTACAGTTATTCCATACACTTGCTAGCTATTTACTAGCTGCCTTGGAGGGCGAACTGAAATCCACACCTCACTACACTGCCGTCATCCTATTTCCATTCAAAGTAACTGCTTATAATGCAAGACTTTCTTCTGTCATTTTGCTAGTTCATCTTTGTAGTTCTAATTATACCTTTTTTGATCCTCAATTCTTCCATTAATGCTTACTTTCACATATATTTGCTGTTTTGTAGTGTACTATTTTGAGTTCTTTCTCATTTCTTTAAAAAAAATTTCAGTTATTTTCTTTGTGGTTACCATGGTGGTAATTAACATTCTAAATCTAAAGCAATCATATTTGATTTGGTGCCAGTTAACTTTAATAGCATACACATATACTATTCCTATACCCCTCCACTGCCCCCCTTTATTTTTGTACTTATTATAAATTATAATTTTTTACATTGTATGTCCAAATCAATAGATTTATCATTACTTTTATGTATTTGCATTTCTGCACCTGGAAGAAGTAAGAAGTGGAGTTATTTGCCAGAAGATACAATACAGTAGCACTGGCATTTATAATGACCCATATGGTTACCTTTGCCAGAGATTTTTATTTCTCTATGCCATTTTTATCCACTGTCGAGTGTCCTTTCCTTTCAGTCTTAAGAATTCCCTTAGCATTGTTTGTAAGTCAAGTCTAGTGGTAATGAACTCCCTCAGGTTTTGTTTATCTGGGAATGTCTTAAATTCTCCCTCACTTTTAAATGAAAACCTTGTCAGACATAAGATTTTTCATTGGCAATTGTCTTCTTTCAGTACTTGAAAATTTTCATGCCACTGACCTCTTACCTTGATGATTTCTGATGAGAAATAAGCATTTAATCTTATTGGGATTCCATTGTACGTAACTCATTGTTTTTCTCTTGAAGTTTTCAGAATTTTCTCTTTGTCTTTGGCATTGGACAGTTTGGTTATGCCCTTTGGGGTTCATTGTGCTTCTTAAATGTGCACATTCATGTCTTTCGATTAATTTGGGAAGTTTTCTGCCATTATTTCTTTTAATATTTCTTCTGCCCCTTTCTCTCTTTCTTCTCCCTCTGGGACTCCATAATTCATGTATTGGTACACTTGATGGAGTTCCAAGGTCTCTGAGGCTCTGTTCTCTTTTTATTATTCTTTTTTTCTATTCTTCAACCTAAATCATTTCCATTGTCTTGACTTCAAGATCACTGATTATTTCTTCTGCCACCTCCAATCTGCTGTCAAAACTCTCTAGGGAATTTTTCAGTTCAGTTATTGTGCTCTTCAACTATAGTATTTCTGTTTGATTCCTATTGAGAGTCTCAAAGAGATTCCAGTATAGTTCATTCATTGTTTTCCTCATATCCTTAAGTTCTTTCTCTGTTTTCCTTTATCTTCTTGAGCATGTTTAGGATCATTTTTATAAAATCCTTGTCTGGTAAGTTCGAAGTTTGGTTTTCTTCATTAATGGGTTTCTGGATTTTTTCTTGTTCCTGTGGATGGGCCATCATTTCCTGTTTTTTTGGTTGTTTGTTTTTTTTATTTTTGTCTGTCTTGTAATCTTTTGTTGTATACCATACATTATAACATTTTAATATTTTAACTTTAGCATTTAGTTCCTAAGCTATCTATTCCTTAAGTCTATATCCAGATAGAGGTATAGCAGAGATTTTCTTTTGTACTAGGAGATAATCAAAACAGACAAGCCATAGCAAAAACCTTTCAGTCTTTGCAATTTGTATTTGTATTGGCTAGTAGTCTCCTATTAGTAAGTTCAGTCAAAGCAAAAGCAAAGTACAGGATGCTTTCCATCTTATCTGAGCCTATGTTGAGCAATGGAACCTGCCTCTTTTTCTGGGCTTATGCTTGCTAGTGGCCTAAGAATTCCCCCATTTACAGTTTGCAGGAGTTCCAATGAAAGCCCCCTCTACTTCTTTTGAAAAGACTTTCACTCCTTCCTGGGTGCTCTCTTGTTGGACTTAAAGCAGGTATTCCTTTGCCCCAGGCCACTTCAACTTCACTGCTTCTCATACTGTTGCAGCTGTTTGCAGATCATTCTCTATCCTTAGGACAAACTCTAGAAGGGTGAACCCAAGACAAGTTCCCCAGCTCAGTCCTACAGTCTTCCACTAGATAGGTCTCACTGATGTAAGTACACCCCAATATGCATGCATGGGACACTTGGACCCCTTTAGAGTGGGGCCAGGGATCTACAGTGAGAGTGCTAGCTGGCTCTACTTTGCTTTGGGGAATGCTTGAGGGAGGGGACAGCAAGGGTACCAGGAGTTTCTTTCATGGGTTTTGAAACTGCATTTTAGTGATTCAACACTTGCTATATCTATTCAGCCCTTTAACTGTTTTCTATAGTTTTGAAGAAGATTACTCCTTTTTAGATTCTTCTACCCCCTTTTCCTGAGGGGAATTAGAACATTTGCCACCCTCAGAGCCAGACTCCAGCAATCTGCAGTAGCTGATTCAAAGCAGCAATCAGTAATCAGCCCCCACACACTTGGAGTTTGGAGGACTAGGTCTTTATGTCTCACCTTTGCACCAACAAGCTGCACCAGGAGCCTGAGCTGCAGTCCCCACTGCTGTCTGCCACAAGGCTGGGGGATGGGAGTTCATAGCTGCTGCAGGAGGGTGTAATTTATGCTATTAACTGCAATTTACCAGTCCTTTCCTCTCTCTTCTCCTTGAATGCTGCCCAGTATTCCACTAGACTCCAGAGTTTCAAAATAGTTGATTCAGACTGATTCCTGGAGCTTCTTACTCCACCATTTTCCCAAAATAATTTCCGTGTTGAGGTTTTTGAAGGAATATTTTGACTTCACTTGGGTATATACCTATGGATGGCATTTTGGGACCATATCATAAAATATCTAAATTGTTTTCTAAAGAGGTAATACCATTTAGTATTCCTGTTAGTGAATAAGAGTCCTGCTTGCTCTCCATCCTCAACGGCACGTGGTAGTCCAGTTTTGTGGTTCTTGTGGCTGGTATCTATTCTAATATGTGTATAGTGATTTCTCATGTAGTCTTAATTTGGATTTTCCTCGTATTTATTTGCCATCCACATATCTTCCTTAGTGAAATATCTCTTCAGACCTTTTGCTCAGTCTTCAATTGATTGTTTTCTTATTAATAAATTTTGAGATTATTCATATATTCTAAATACAAGTCCAGTATCAGATATGTACTTTTCAAATGTTTTCTCCCTGTCTGTGGCTTGTCTGATTTTTATTCTTCTTCTTAAAAATATCTTAAAGAGCAGAAATTCTTAATTTTCATGAAGGGGTAATCTCCTATGTTTTCTTCTAGCAGGTTTATAAGTTTATATTTTATATTTAGCTTTTATATCCATTTTGAGTTCATTTTTGTTTGGTACAAGATATGGATTAAGCTGCACTTTTTTTGCATGGGGGAGATATTCATTCAGCACCATTTGCTGAAAAGATTTCTTCATTGCTTTTTCCATTGAATTATCTTTGGACTTCTACTGAAAATCAGTTGACCATGTATGTGTCACTGATGGATTCTGTATCCTCTAGATTTGTGAACTTATGGATTCTCTATTGTATGTCATTGATCTATGTATCTATCCCTTTGCCAAAACATGCTCTCATGATTATTTTATAACTCTGTCCTTTATAGTAAGTTTTCAAATCAGGTAGTAAATATCCTCTCTATTTGTTCTTCATTTTCTAAGTTGTTTTGGTCAGAGTAATATTTTTAAAACATGACTACAGTCATTCTGTTCTTAGATAAAATTTAGAATTCTTAACTTGGCCTAAAATAACCAGCATGATTTATGCATGACATATCTCTTTGGGCTTCTTTCTGTTAACTTGAATACACAAAGTTCCTCCCAATTTTCTGTGTCACCCCTCCCCATGTATCCACCTTCTTCTAGCTCTTTGGGTCTCAACTTAAATGAGACTTCCTCAGAAGGCTTTGTCTTAATCTAAATTAGATGCCTTTGTTTTCTCTCATAGCACCTCCTATTTAAACACCTCCTATTGCAAAATGGGAAGGCATGTTTGTATTTATTTGTATATTTTTATTTATTACAAAATATTTAAGACCTGTAAAAGTTTTAAGAAAACTATTATGAACATCCTTGTATCCACCATTGGTAATGATTTGGTTAAATCATTACCAATATGATCAAAAACTCCTGTGTTCTCTTTCCCTCTAATTTAATAGAAAATAATCTGGCCAATATATTTTAATATATTTAGACATGTTGACAATTAGAGGATATTTGGGGGGTACATTTATATAAAGTATGTGACAAATTAAACAGAACATGGTGGTTATTATTTCTAAGGAAAACGAAAAGTGCAAGTAAGAAAAAGTAATTATAATATTAGATATACCTCAGCTGTGAATAGCATTTATAGAATCATAACATAAGTATTAGAGGATAGGAGAATGAGGTATGGAGGAAAGGGATAAAAGCTAGTTAAATCCTCATCTTCCATGGTGAGAAGTCAGTCAATAATGCCTCAAACTAAAATATCAACATAGCACCATAACCTAACAAACAGCTTAAAAGTGGAAAGTGTAATCTCTGGGGAACAGGATTAAAAAAGGGTAAAGCAGACACCTACTGTTGTTTCTTCTAAATCTACTTGACTCTCCAATCTATGTGCATGTAGATCTCTAAGGAAAATTAAAATTTAGTTAATCCTTTTTTTAAGTAAACAGAATCCAACTAATAGTCCATCATGGACTCATATATTTCAGCCTTTATTAAGTAAATCAGTAGAAACGTAAGGGCTACTGTCCTGATGTCTTTCACAAAGGAGGCATAACTTTTGTTTATTGCAGAAGGAGAGAAGTTAACTACTTTCTTCCAATCATATTTTCTATTAGTTAATTATTAGGTTTTGTTTTGTTTTATTTTAATCACCAGCCTCAGCTCTTTAAACCCACACTGGCTTTTTTTTTTTTTTTTTTTTTTTTTTAGTTTTCCTTTTGAAATAACCTTAATCTTACAGACAGTTGCAAAAATAATATAAAACCCAAACAGAGCCCTGCAGCATATTCCCCACCCAGATACACAGATCTACCAACTTTTAGCCACATTTGCTTAATCATTCTATCTTATCTATCTGTCCATCCATCCAACATCTGTCTGTCAATTTTTTTATTTTTTGCATGGGCAGGCACCGGGAATCGAATCTGGGTCTCCGGCTTGGCAGGCAGGAACTCTGCGGTCTGCCCAACATCTGTCTCTCTATTCAGACTATCTTCTAAACATTTAAGAGTAGGTTGTATACATCATGCTCCTTGAGCACTTAATACTTTCATGTATACTTCCTAAAAGGAAGGACATTCATTTATGTAACCACCTTAAGAACAGCTGTCAGTTTCAAAGAATTTAGCACTAATATAAAGCATATTCTATATTCCAGGTTTTTAAACGTACCAGTAAAGTGCTTTGGGTCCTTTTCTCCTTAATTACTAAATCCAGTCTGGGGTCACGAATTACATTTAGTTGTCATTGTCTCCTTCGTTGCTCGTTTCTTTTGTTTGTTTTTAACTACTAAAATTTATATACAGTCTAAACTATCCCATGTCAACCACTCACAGTTATACAATTTGTGGAATTAATCATAATCTCAATGTTGTGCTACCCTTGCCACCATCAGTACCAGAAGTTTGCTGTCTTCCTAAACCGAAACCCTATACCTATTATTCATTAACTCCACATTTCACCCCCCACCCCCCCCCACAACCTATACTCTATTTTCTGTCTCTATGAATTTGTATCGTCTAGGTACTTTATTTAAGTGGGATCATACAACATCTGCCCCATTGTGTCTAATTTGTTTCATGCATGTATTTATCTGAGATTCTACAAAGGTTCCATGTACTATCAATACTTTCCAGAAACCTTCAACCTCCAGATGGCTTCCTAGGCCAGATAGGTCCTGGAACCCAGAGGGGCCAGCCCCCCTCCAGAATATCAACTAATTCTATCCCCCTGTCCCATAGTATCAACAGCCCTTTCCAACATGAAAAAGTTAGAATGTGCACAGCCCAAATAGCCCTAAAGACTGGGAGAAAGATCAAAGCAGAAGGTGGAGTTATAACAGAGAAGACAGAATTTACCAACGGAGTGTGACTGCTGAATCATTATATTGATATTTCTTTTAGTCCCCAGTGTCTTGGAGTAGCTATAAGGAAGGAAAAACTTGAAATTCTGGAGCTGTAACCCATACCAAACTCTGAAATCTCTTCTACAACTAATTGTTGCAGTGTGCTTTGAAATTTATTGCTTTTTTTTTTGTATGTATATATGTATGCTATTTTTCACAATTAAAAAAATAAATTTTAAAAAAGTTCATGCATATAGTAGCATGTATCAGAACTTAATTCCTTTTATGTTCAATAACCTTCCATTGTATGTATGTACCACATTTTTTTTATCTATTCATCTGTTGACAGACATTCAGGTTTCTTCCATCTTTTGACTATGGTGATTAATTCTGCTATGAACATTGGTGTACAAATTTCTGTTCGAGTTCTTGCTTTCAGTTCTTTTGGGTTTATACCTAGAAGTTTGATGGCCAAGTCATTATGTAGTTCTGGGTTTGAGGAGCTGGAAGATTCTTCCACAGCACCTGCATCATTTCATATTCCCATCAGGAAAATATAAGGGTTCCAACTTCTCAACATCCTCACTAATACTTGTGATAATCCATTTTTAAAATAATAGCATTCTACTGGGTGTGAGGTGATATTTCACTGTGGTTTTGGTTTGCATTTCCCCTAATGGCTAATGATGTGGAGCATCTTTTCATGTGCTTATTGACCATTGATTTATCTATTTTGGAGAAATGTCTGTTCAAGTCCTTAGCCCATTATGTATTCTGAATTAAGTGCAAACTTATGATTCATAATTGAAAGCAGTAAAACCAAAGAAAGTTCCAGGGTATGTAGTATAGACACTGTTGCAAGGCACACATCACTCTCTCGATCTCTAAACTCAGAAGTACATTAAACCCAGTAGTGAGCAGGTATACATCAAATTTCAATTCTAGAAGGAGTGAATTTTTAAATATAATTATATCTTCCCTGTGAATATTTTCTTGGTTGTTTAGACTGAACCCACAGTTTTTATATCTTCTTCTAGCACTCCACTTGTAAACTGTCCCCCTCTTCTTAGGAGCTATGCTGTAAACATGGCAGCAATGATTTCCCTTTAATAGTTAATGAACTAACCCCTAATTATATTTTTTACCTATGTTTGAAATCCACCTGGATTACAAATGTAATGGAAGTTTACTCTGCTTACATTCTTTCTGTGGGGTGTTGAAACATTTTAGATGGATAGATAAGGACTTGCCATCCATTTTATAGGAAAATCTGGCCACATTTCTCGCTTTCTTAGTTCAGTCATGTATTATGTCCAAAGGTACCCATGAGGCTTATTTTGTAAATATGCATGTCTTCTGAGATGATTGATTTTCAGATAAGTAGCATTAACTTTGCTTCTTTTTCAAGCACTGACTGTCACCACCACCACTACCATCACCGTTTAACTTTCTTTAAATGCTTTGTAGCCACAAATTCTTTTTTCCGCTATGTGAAAATATTTTTTAGCACTAAGGGTAAAATTCTTCCTTTCCCCTTCTTGAAATAGATAGGCGTAGCCACTATTGCATATTCTCACCCTCTTTATTCTATAGAATTAATTCGCACAATGAAAGAAAAGCAATGTAGAAAAAAAGATACCTTAAAATAAGTTGTCTTAATTTGCTTTCACAGGCAGACTAAAAGTGCTGATGTTGGCAGTTCAACTTAATACTACTACTTATCAAAAAAAGTCTGCAAGTGGCAAGCCATAG
The DNA here is from genome assembly GCF_023851605.1 of Tamandua tetradactyla. NCBI lineage: Eukaryota > Metazoa > Chordata > Mammalia > Pilosa > Myrmecophagidae > Tamandua > Tamandua tetradactyla. The sequence goes on from NC_135330.1 coordinate 117,688,745, forward strand.
TTTGATTAATTGGTTAGCAGGCAGCTCTAGTTATCCCAGCCACTTCAATAACTTGCCATTTTTTTGGCACAGAGCCAGATGTATAAATAATTCAACCTACTTCAGCTAGGTTTTAGTAGCAAAAATTGTCAAAAATGATATATGGTGCAAAACCTCAGCCAAGGTTGACCTAATATCCCAGGCAGCACTTTCCAGTGCAGGCAGCTCATGGCTTTTTTTTTTTATAGGAATGGCCCTTGTGTGAATGGGACACAGCCAATCCAGCTGGGTGGTCAGATTACCACAGTAACTCCCTTTTTCTACTCCCTGCCATCCCAAGACATTACCCCTCCTTCCCTTCCCTTCCTCCTGAGCCCTCAGAACCCTGGGACTATCCCTTGCCTAGCACTGGACTCATATCTGATTCCCCCTCCCTATCACCACCCAGGGTCATGATTCCTACCCTGGAATCCCCAAGGATTCACAATCACTTAAAAAAAAAAGAAGAAAGAAAGAAAGGAAGGGGTCCTCCCTTCTCTAGTCTGTGAGCTCTCCAAAGGCAGGGACCACATCTCTTCTTTCTCTTTATTCCCAGTCCTTGGTACAGAGTTTGTTGCAAAGTAGGCTCAAACACTTTTGTTGAATAAATAAGAGATATTTTCACTTTTTCAGATAGCCTATTAAAAAACTTTTGATTGCAAACATGAAGTTAAAATGCTAAGTTTCTTGTTTATTTTAAACTGCAGTTAATGAATTCAGTGTGAATTTTGTAGATATCTCATTCTAATCAGAAGCTGTAATAAGATATATATACATACATATGCATACATATTTATATATGCATAAGTGTATACTTATATACACAAAAATCTTTTAAATGTGTGTGTTTGGTTTAGGGAGGACTTCTTGGGAAGCTATCAAAAATAATGACGAGAACTTAGCCTGTTTTCTGACAGAAGAGAATCATGATCTATTTCACAATCTTTATATTTTCCAGAGGAAAAAATAACTCTGAGATTCTAAGCCTTTCGGCTGGACATGGCCCAGTACCTTGTCAAGTAGATCCCGGAGCTCTACCGTAGGCTACTGATAATTTCATTGTACCTGTAGCATAATTCAGGCATGCCTTTGGTCCTGTTTTGGTAATAATTTAATACTCAGCTCATATCATGACTTATTTGCAGATGTCACCCCTCCCCAGAAAGCTGGTTATATAGAAGTCACTGATCTTCAATCAAAGAAACTCCGATATATCCCTATACCCAGGTAAGCCATCTTCACCTCTGTCTTAATTTGGTGTGTCAGATGGAAAAAATGAGTGAAGTCTTCCATGTACCCTGAATAAATATGTGTGTTTTTTGTTTCCTTAAGTAGCAAATGCCTTTTTTCCCACTTACAGTTGGTTTATATCTTGCCATTCTTCTCGATGCTTTACCTGCATTTTTATTTTCATTTTGGGAAAATGAAAATTTTCAGATGTTACATAGATATGTCTTACAACTTTGATTTAAAACCTTCATCTTCTTTTGTTTGATCTATTTAAGCATTTCTATATCTGAAACAGCATTTTTAGTATTGCAGAAATTTCAATACTTGTTAACTTTATATAATAGTTTTCTAAAATAAATATGTTGAAAATGCCAAAGGAATTTAAAAAGCATTTGTTTGATATTGTCTTTAAGCATGTTACTGGGTTTCTGCAGTCGTGAAGGTTGTATAGTAACCAAAGGGTTCCAGAGATTTAGAATGGACCTCACTCCCGTTCACTGCTTTTCTTACTATACAGCAAAGGAAGTAACGCCTCCAGCTAGCAGGACCCAAGATACAAAAGTGGAAACAATGATGCTCTGTCTCTACTCTTCCATTCTATCTCACCCTCCCTCAAGGACTATAGGCATCCTCACCGTAGCGTCTCCCTTTCTGGGTATACCCATTCCTTGTCTGCCTCTCTCAGCCCAGGCATGCACCTACTCTGGTCTACCTAGCCTAGCTTCCTCTTATTCCTTTCTTTGTCCTCCTTCCCCCAGGCCAAAGTCTCCTTCCTCCACTTTCTGTTCTGCTTTGTCTAGATCAAGATCACACCCCTTCCCAGCATCTACTCCTCAACTCACATGGCTACTGACCCTTCCAACACAGTGCTTAAAGCCTGGCCAGAAGTCCCAAACCATGGGGCCTGAAGGAAGGCAGGACACAGGAACCTGTCAGTCTGCCACAGTACTAGAAGGCCACCTTTCCTCCCTCTCCTCCTGCCCCCCAACAGTTTAGCAAGACAGTACAAAATAATTCAGAAACAATTTCACTTCCTAGGACTCTTTAATCAGGGTCAAGAAATATCAAAGCTTTATTTAAAGAAATAGATTCACTTGATTTAACACATATAAGCATGACTTTTTGGAACAATTTAATGTGTTGGTTTAATGGAAAATGGCTGTTAGTCATTTGGGGAAATTCCTTATTTTATATTAATTATATTCTCATTAAAATATACTATCAGTTCCAGTTAAAAAAGCAAAGTACCTCTTTTTTTTTTTAAACAGTTCTAAAGCATTTATACTTTTTTCCCAATATTTCTCTTAATTTCTCCCTCAATAATCCTAGCTCTTTATTTCGGTGTTTTTCTCTTTAACTTTCTGTATGAACCTCATGTTATAACTGCCACGAAAGAATATCTGGTAGAGTAGCTGTGTGTATAGCCAGTGCCAGCAAGCCACCATAATTCATTCACTAGAGCTGCACTGTACAATAGAAAATTAATGTAAACCACATATGGAATTTTACATACTTTTAGAAGCAAAATTTTAAAAAGTAAAACAAAACAGGTAAAATTAATTTTAATATATTTTATTTAACCCAGTGTATCAAAATGATCATTTCAATATGTAAACAATTTAAAATTTTAAATGAGATTTTTTTTTTTAATTCTTTTTTTCTTCTAAGTCTTTGAAATCTGATGTGTGTTACACATATAGCACATCTCAGTTTGGCTGTGTTCAATACCCACGTGCTCTAGTTTGTTTCATTGCTAGTATATCCTGAGTTTCTCTGGAGAGTAAGTTTGCTATTTTTGGCATATATATAATCCAAGGGAATGACCCATCTGGATTTCAGTTTTGTTGTTGGTAGCTTAAATTTAGCATTCTGCTAGATATCAGGAATTTTCCATTTGCTGGCTAACTTCAAATAATAGAAAATACATTAAAACTACGTGTAATTCCAGGGCTAAAATAAATATATCCCTTTGCACTGACAGATTTTTCCTAAATTTTTGTGTTATTTGGATTTGTGAAATGAAACCACCCACCACTTGCCTACGGATGTCCATACGTCTAGGTTTTACTCTGCTATATGTCTGTGTTCCTTAGAAACTTTATGATTCTGTATAAGGGGAGCATGCATTAAAAATAAAAAGCAAAGGAGATATTCTGGACCTGTCATGCATATTGTACTAAATATGGAATTCATCAGCTTTTGTTTTTTACATATTGAAGAATCTGCCTTGGCAAATTTAAAATTTTGTGGTAGAGAGTTAAATATACAACCAGTAAATACCATACTTAACAGAATCAGTCATCTCAAGTGCTTGAAACAGAATTTCCAGCATAATAGTTTCACATGGATAAATTTCAGTATTCTTGAACAGTTCTTTACTTCACCATCTGAATATCCTAATTTTCTTCTTAAGGCAAATACTTTTTAGAACACAAGGAGATAAACCCATTACTATAGTTAATGTTACCTTCTTCAGGTCCTCTTAGAAGTACTTTAAAGTACTTCTGAAATACGTGCTCCAATCCTACTTATCTTCTATTTCTATAAACACTTTCTGAGATTTCCGTATCCTGGAGTAGTTGGCCTTGTTACTCTGTGTTCAGTATCAACTAAGGCAGACTGAAAAAAAAGGTCAAAATAGTCTTGATTTATTCTTTAGTACATTATAAGAATTTACCTAAAATATGGTGGTTTTGTGCTTTTCCCACATCTCCAGTTGTTCATTTATTACTCTTTGTTACCTGATCAGAGCATCCTTTTAGGCCATTAATTTAAAATAGAAAATATCAGATACATTTAGAGGACCAACACTGGTAATTAGAATTTGTGTTCCATGTTACTCCTGTAAGTGAGAGCTACACTCAGATGAAGGAAGAATACAGTTGATCCCCATAGGAAAAATTCACATTCTTAGAAATCATTATATATTTCAGAAATATATAGTAAGTGAAAGATATATATATATATGAAATATATAATGCAAGAAATATATGAATTCATTGTCATAGATTCATAACAACCTTCTAAGTTAGAAAAGGCAAAATATCAAATACAAATGCAGCTGAAACACATAAACAAGACATCCGTTTCAGCATTGACTTTAGCCCCTAAGGAATGAGCCCTACCCTGCAGGTGTGTTTAGTATGAATTTGGATAGAGTGCTTTTTTCTTGATAATGAAAGCTAGTGTCATCTGGGCTCCACAAAGACAGGAAATTGTAAATAACCAAGGAATAACAGTAATGTATTTTTGTTCTTTACAGAGGGATCTGTTGCTATTTTATTTTATAGTAATTAGAATTCTTTATAGCAAGTTTAATGAACCTAAATCAGTTTAAACTAGTTTCATTATCTGGGCTACCAATAATTTACATGCTGTAATTGATCATAAACATATCTTTAAATAGTCTTTCTGTTTTTTTTTCCTCTCTCTATTATCCTACCTCATGTTAACAAATTCTGGTATGTTCTTACATCCTGCTTTGCTATAATAAATAACCTCATAGCATTCCTCTGCCATGAGGTTGTTAGGAATAGGTATAAAAGAATGAATACTATTCATAAATTATGGTTAGTTACCTTCCCTTTGGACTCCTTTTTCAGGTCAGAATCTCTCTCACCATATACCGCATGGCTCTCCACCATCGCAGACACAGATGCTCTGCTTGCTGAGTGGGGCAGAGGTGGCGTCGTCACTGTTGATATGGGAGGTTGCGTCAGGCTTTGGGAAACTGGACTTGAACGTCTACAGCAGTCACTCATGGAATGGAGACACATGATTGGACAAGAAGATGACAGACATATGCAGGTACCACTTAAGCCAACGTTACCACCTGCGAGTGCACATACAGGTAGCAATTTGGTTACAAATGGCACAATAGTGAAATCTTCTGGCTCAACAATTCAAATGTCATTGCTTACACAGCTAAATTAATTTATGGACTTATAATAGAAAGACTAATCTATTCATCTAAATAGTGAAAAAGTAAAAATGTACCCTTTTTTTTCAGTCAGTACTTAAATATACAGGTTACTCACGTCGCAGCGTGTGAATAAATTCAACTTTTATTTTTAACCTTAAGCATAAGCCAGTTTCCAGCATCATTCTCCCTTTTGCTAGTGTCATTGTCAGCCTCTCTGCATGCAAACTAAGCATCAGAAATGCCTAGGGTCTGAAATGCAGTAGATTATTAAGACCAAAACCTCTAGATTGGAGAAGGTAAGCCAAATTAAGCATCTAATAGAAATGAGTTTTCACCAACTACTTATTTCCAGATAACATAGGTTTAGCAGTCATAGAGTGTAGACCCACTGGAAAGAAACGAAAAATTCTCCATAGAGCGAAAGGAAACCGAACAACTCCAGAAATCTCTCAGTCATCACCTAGCTATAGTCACCACCTAATCTGGAAGTATTTTGAAGAATGAGGAAGGCTATGTACACTAAAACATATAATATAAAAGTATTTCTTGGTAATTTACTTATTTTAATCTTTAGGAAATACTTCTCTACTTACTTTTCATTTTTATCCAGCAAAAAAAAAGGAGGGTGGATGAGTAAAGTCCTGCCAGCTGTGTAACTCTGCAGAGCACCAATTAGCAAAATAAGACATTTTCACAAACTGTTCCACTGATATCTTATTAATAATCATTATTTTATGTGATTGCTTGTAATTTTTCTCTAAAGGAGAAATAGATATTTGTGAGTGGATAATACATATTTATCTTATAGGAATAATTTGAAAATTGCAAACCAAAATAGGCTTGTAACCGTAAATTCTTTTGGAAGGGTCTAGATATAGTCATTTAATTAAACTAAAACAAATATATTACTTTAAAACAAACATGTCATTAATTACAATGGATCTATTACAGCCAAAGACAAAATGTGGGTCACTATCCTACCAATGTTTAGAAAATTAACTGTAGTTCTGTTTCTTTTATTATTCTAAACATTCATTTCTTCTCTTTTTGAATTTAGCTATCTTCAATGCAGTCATTGATACCTAATAGTAAATATTATTGCATTTGAATTTTCTATATTTTATTTTAATTCTTATACATTATAAAGATCAAGGGTCATGTTTCTCATGGATGGATATGTGGCCTAAGTTAAATTTATCTTTTACAACATACCTATAAAAGGTCTTTGATTCATGATTTTGATAACTAATCTTAACTGCTGCAAAATTAAACCCATTTGTGTTTTTGCCATTTAGTTATTCTTTACTCAGTGACCTTTCTGAATAGATTGTACATCTTTGTATTTCCAGTTCCTGGCATAATGGTTGGTATACAACAGGCAATTAATATATTTTGCATACTTATATCCATATATACTAAATTACACAGTAAAGTGAGCTATTTGATAACAAATGGAATTCTTGTTTTAAATTATATTATCCATTTGATTTCATGTAACCGAGTATTTATTGAATGAATGAGTTAGAGGTAAATATATATCAAATAATCTCAAGAATAATTAAAATATTCACCTATTTTATACAGTATAATATGTGATCTTTCCCCACACCAACCAATTACCAAGGAATGTATAACTTTGTGTCTCCCTTTAAAGTTCACCAATAACAGAAATAAAACTTATTTAGCAATAAATCACACAGTTCAGATTTGAATGATTGTTTCATTTGGAAAATTAGAATAAATGTTATCTACAGTTCCCTTTCCATCTCTACTATTCCTTGATCCCTTTTAGTGGATTTGAAAATGCATAATTATATACATACTCAAATTGAGGAATAAATTGTGACAATGTATCTTTATGCTTAAACAGATAGATATAATTGTCCAAATAGTCTGCCATTATTTTAACTTTTTGCCATATTCCTTACTGCTGCTTGGTAAATAATAAAACAGCACATTTAATTGCAATTATTTAGACTAGTTCATTTATTATTTATAAGGGTTTGGAATCTAGATAGGAATCATTCCAGGGACAATAGTAATATTAAATAAAACAAATAAAAAATGCCCTTCCTGTTTGGACCTTCAAACTCGTCCTCATTTGTGGACTTTTGATTCAACATACGTCTGGTCCTGATTTGAGGGCTTAGAAAGTGCCTTTCATAGAAATTCTGAGAAAAGAAGTTTTCTGTACCCGACCAACTTGCCAGTGCCGTCAGCCAGCAGCTTTGCCTGTCAGTTGTAGAGTACCTGAGCTCCATCTAGTGGCGGTTCAGACTTACTTTACATCACAGAATTTACCGGGCTTGCTTTCTGCTCGCCTAGGTTTGTGGCGTAGGAGATTTACACACTCCTGTCTTGTGCAGTTCTTGTTGATCATGAGAGGTCCCTTTAAGTCAGCAGTGAAGGCTGGGCAAACAACCAGCCAAGCCATCACCCCCTATTTTCCCCATCTCTCCCCGATTCCTTTACTTAATGACAAAATAACTGTTTATATTTAAGTAAACATCAGTTATGTGCTGTAACACTATTTTTATGTCTTTGCTATGCTTCATCCTTCTGGAGTTATCAGCTTTGAAGCCAATGTTGATTTGAATTTTTGTTTTTGTACCATGAATTTATTGGTCTTTTTTCTTTACAAAGTACAGCTCGCTAAAGGGTATTTATTGGGCTCTACACGTAAGATGTGTTCATTGATGTGTTCCTGTTTTGATAGAAACATTGTTTTTTCCATAGTAAAGAATACAACAAACTCAAACTATTACTATAACTATAGTTCAAAGAGCCCATTATTAAGAATCTATATCTGTTTTTTTTAGACTCCATATTTTTGGAAGCATGGATTAATTATAAGCCAAATTCTTTTGACTGTGTTTCATGGTGTTCTCTACAAAGTACATTTTTCATATTTTGATTTATTTATATCTGAATTCCTTTCAAGGGAGTCGTTAAGGCTACAGCACAGTTTTCTCCCTCAGAAATTAAATTATCTTCTCTAAAGTATTCTTGGTGACTGTATTTGGGTGGAGCAAAAAGGCTAAGAGGTACGCTTTTGTGTGTTTTTTTGTAATTTTAGTAATTGAGTCAGAAAGTAAATCCTCCATCTATTGCTGGTAGAATTTTTTTGAGGCCTTTGAATAGTATTTCCTTAACTTTATACTATAAAAATGAATAGAAACCATATCAAACATTGAAATCTGTTCTATAACTACTTCCTAAATTGTGTCATGAAATTTATTGGTTTTTTGTGTATATGTTATATTTCACAATAAAAGGAAAGAAGTTTCTGAGTCAGAAAAAAAAAGATGAGAATATTCTGAAGCATAGTGTAGAACTGGAACTATTCCTCCTTATAGTTAAGACAGTGCTTGTTTCACTGTAAGCACACCATAAACAGAGGGAAAGAAAGAAATACATGGAAAAACTAACTAATTTCCATTAATCCCCATTAATCTATTCCCTCTTTGGAAGAAAATATTCTAGGAATATGAGTAAATGTAGTTTGATGTACTAAAGAACTAAATTTGGTGTTTTCATTTACCACTAGTCCAACCATTTCGAATTTTTAAGGTCTCAATGGGATAAGTTTAATTTTGGAAATCACCGGATTACTTAATTAATACTCTACTAGTAAATTTAGTTTTTCAGTAGGTAGGCTATGTTTTCTCCAGATCCTCTGTGGGGATTCACAATGCATATGGTCCATTCCTGCAGTTCATTCATTGCATTGATAGCTCCTCTGAAAATGTATCACAGTCTGAATCAATGGGCCATTGCTGTAGAACAGTCTTTTTTAAATCCATGTTTTGTAGAAGGATTGTTATAAGTGCATATGTCTTTGAGAATCTTACTTGGCTCAGAAAGGCAATGCCTTTTTGGAAATTTTATAATTTCTTATCACATCTCTTAGTGAAATGTCTGTAGAGCTGGCTTTCAACAAAATGGTTAACTGTTTGCCTCATGATAATATCTGAGTGATTTGCCCATCATTTATGCCTTTTAGAAATTCATTTTGAATGTTTTAAGGTTTTCAAGAGTACCTAATGAAAATATAAGATCCTAGAGAATATAATTATCACTGGTATGCTGATAAACCAGCTCTCATGGAGATGGGGGAGAATGTTTATAATGTTTGCCAATTTTCATGGTGTAAAGACTCCATCCATGGTTGATTTCAAGCTACCAAAGATTAATAACCATCTCTCAGAATTTGTGAAAATTTAGCATTCAACTCTCGCCAGGTATTACAGTCTGGCTCCAGCATGACACTTAGCTTTTAGCATCTGTCGCCACAAGAAGAATTATGATAGTTGCCTAAGAGCAAGGCCTGTCAGAAATAAGCAATGGCAACATGGGTAGGGAGAGAGGTATAAGAAAAGGGGAAAAGGTACTAAGAACAGGGATAAAATGGTGTTGCTGTCTCTGGGATATGTTGAAGTCTGCAGTTATCCTAATTAAAGGTTTGCAGTCCTTTTCTTGAGCCAGGAATATGCTTTGAGCAAAAATGTAGAGTGCAGTCTGCACTCAAATGGGGCAACACTGAAGTGTTCATGCGTAAGGGCCTCCTTTCTTATAATTACTGAATTTCAGAGGGAAATTACCAGTTGGTTTTCCTCTTCTGTCTTAGTTTCCTTGTTACTAATCACCATGCAGTGGGTTGGCTTAAAGATTGGGAATTTGTTGGCTCTTGGTTCTGAGGTTTCGAGAAGTTCAAAATCAAGACATCATCAAGGCGATGCTCTCTCCCAGAAGACCATGGCTTGCAGAAGTTGGCTGCCAGCAATCGTTGGTCCTTGGCTTTTCTGTCACATGGCATTGCACATGGTAGCCTCTCCTGGCCACTCCCTTTTCTTCTGGGTTCTACTGACATTCAGCTTCTGGCTGCTCCCTCTGACTTTCTCTGCTCTGCGACCTTCCCTCTAAGGCCTTCAGTAATAGAATTAAGACCCATCCTGACTCAGTTGGACCACACTTAACCAAAGTAACCTGTGCCAGTTTGAAACTATTGGATACCCCAGAAAAGCCATACTCTTTAATTCTCATTCAATATTGCTGGGTGGGATCTTTTTTATTGTTTCCATGAAAATATGACCCACCCAATTATGGATGGTAACTTTTGATTAGATGGTTTCCATGGAAATGTGTTCCCACCCATTTAAGATGGATGCTTAATGGAGCCCTTTAGGAGGAAACCATTTCAGAAAAAGTGTTAGAGCCAACAGAGCCCACACAGCCAGAGACCTTTGGAGATACAGAAGAAAAACATCCCCCAGGGAAGCTTTATGAAATAAGGAGAGAAAGCTAGCAGATGTTACCTTGTGCCCTCCCAGCTGAGAGAGAAACCCCAAACTTCATCAGCCCTTTCTTTGGAATTAAGGTATCTTTCTCTGGATGCCTTAATTTGAACATTTTTCTGGCCTTAGATTTGTTAACTTGCAACTTCATAAATTCTCTTTTTAAAGGTCATTCCATTTCTGGTATATTGCATTCCAGCAGCTTACAAACTGAAACAATAACCTCATTACAGGGTCCCATTTTCAAGAGTTCACACCCATAGGAATTGGCCAAGTCTAAAAATGTTTTTCTGGAGTACATGGCTCCAAACCACCACATCTCCCTCCAGTGTATTCCTACTGGATCACAACTTTATCACTAATAGCTAAATGCAACTAAAGTTAAACCAGCAACCAAACTCCATAATTTTTTACAAGCAATTCAACAAGTTTATGGATTTAGGGAGGCTGTAAGTTTTTATTAACCTTTTGTACCTACCCAACAAGAATGATTTATCTATATATTACTCAAATCATGGAGATTATAAAGTTTTAAACTAATGCTAAATATAGAAATACCATTTTGGAAAGCCCTAACCTTAGAAAGTTTTTTTGTGATCATCACTAGGAATATTCTACTCCTTTCTCTCATTACAGACCTTGGAATCATTATTTAAATGATATTATATATCCCCAGTGCATGTTACTTAGCAATACAAGCAGCATGTAAAGATTAGTCTTAGCAAGATCTATTAGAAATATAAGGTAAGCAAATTAATTCTGTAACATATTGGTTATAAATTGGGGTATCAAATGCAATGACTATGTTGACAATCAATGACTCTAAAATACTTACGGTTCTTAAGTATAGTCAACACATCACAGGGAGTAGAAATAAAATCTTCTGGCTCTTTGTTATAGATAAAATTATAATTTTATTCAAAAGCAATATAGCTTATTGTTTAAGAGTGTGGGATTTGGTGTGGTCAAACCTGGGTTCAAATTTCTGTTCTACCTTGTGTGTGATATTTGGCAAATTACTTGTTATCCTTAAGTCTTAGTTTCCAATCATAATGTAAAGAAAATAGCACTATCCTTTACAAAGTTGTTGAAAGAACAGAATGCATTCATATAGATAAATCCTTTAACATAATGCCTGGCAGACAGTAAGTACTCAGTAAACAAATAAAAATTAGAAATTTAAGAATTTAAATAATGAGTTACAGAATTTTTTAGTAATTATATGGAGATGAGACCAAATTAAAATGAAACACTGTTACCCAACAGTGTTATCTAATATGACACAATGTGTTATATAATTCATCTATCTAATATTAAATCATGACACAATGAGTTATGTAATTCATCATCTATCTATCTAAGTTAAAATATGGGCTTTGTTTATAATCCCATTTGGAAAAAATGTTGTCAGCCTCAAAAAAGGAATTGAAAAATGTTCTCTGCCTAAACGTATCAGCTTGAAGAAAAGCAGGAAATTAATTATAGCACAATTGTCAGCAGAAGATTAGAATGTATAGCCTTATTCTAAAGACAAATTAGGATGGGACCAAAAAAACAGCAAAATATACATCATTATTTAGCCTGAGTCCCAAGAAAAGCAAGCTAAATTTGGAGACACCTTTCTTTGCTTTTCAATATGCTCTTCTCTATGCTTCTGCATTCTTTTGTCTTTCCTGATAATATTCTTAAAAATACCTCTATTTTCTATTTCTTTATCAGGTTGCCACCTCTCAACTCTAGTTCCATCCATACATTCATTTATGTATTTAATTAACTTTTTTCAAGTACCTAGGACTGTTGGATAAGGAAATAAGATACAGATACAACCCTCAAGGAACTTGTGGTAAACAGAGCTATAACCAAATAAATTAGTATGCAGTTTTGTGAAGAAACTAACAGATGTATGATTAAAGGTTCAGAGGTTAGTAGAGAAATTCTTAACTCTATCTTTGCAAGGGGTTCGCAGGTGAAATAATCACCTGAACAAGATTTTTACAGAAGGAGGAGAGGATTTCTGACAAATCAAATACATGTAATTGGTTCTGCTTTCTTCCAAAACCGCAGTAAAAGAACAGTGAAGAATAAAAAAGGGGACATTATGGGCCACGGGTGAGTGTAGCCTGGGTATGGAGGTGTAAGCCCACAGCCTTTAGGTGCTGGCAAAAGCCTGCAGGGAGCAGGGAAAGGGAGGTAGTGCTCTGGAGGGGTGTAGAAAAGTCCTTGGCTCCCATCGGTGCACTCCCACAGGCTCCACGTGTCCATGCCTGGCTGCAGCTCTCCGCTTCTCAGTTCCCCAGCCTCTGCAACCAGGGCTACCCTATGTGGTGACAAAGGCCCTCCCAGGTATGAAAGAATTGAAATCCCAATCCATATTGTACCTCATACAACCATTGGGAAAGTGGACCTTGAATCAGCAGTAGAGCTGCCCAAGATCCTGTGCCAGGAGAAACAGGATGCATATAGGAGGATCCACAGCCTTACACTTCTGGACTCAATAACCAAGATCCATAATGGCTCAGTGTTTACCAAAAATCTGTGCAGTCAGATGTCAGTAGTCAGCAGGCCTCTCCTCCAGTGGTTGGAGAACAAACAGACTGGAGCAAAACCAACATCATTTGCAAGAGTTGCAACAAAAAAAGGAAGAACTTATGCAAGAACTTTCTTCCCTAGAATAAAGCAGGAGACAAAATGGGGAAAGATGAAAATATCAAGATGGCAGATTAATTAACCTAAATCAATTCTGAAGAAGAATGAAGTTGGAGGACTCACATCACCCAATTTTAAGACTTGCTATAAAGCTACAGTAATCAAGATTGTAAGGTGTTGGCAGAGGGATAGAAACAGAGATCAACCGAACAGAATAGAGAAGCCAGAAATAGACCCAAACCAATACATCCATCTGATTTTGACCAAAAAAAAGATGCAAAATCAAGTCAATGGAAGAAAGATAGCTTTTTCAACAAATGTTGAAACAAATGTGAAAACACATTTGTTGAAAAGGCTATCTTTTGTGCTGGAAAAAATGGACATCCATAGGCAAAAAAAAAAAAAAGAACCTCAACCTAAACCTCACACCTTTTATAAAAAATAACTCAATGTGGATCATGGACTTAAGACATAAAACTATACAATTTTTAGAAAAAATCATGGATGAAAATCTTTGGGATATAGGGCTAGGCAGTGAGTTCTTGGACTTCACCCTTAAAGCACAATCCATAAGAGAAAAAAAGTTGATATATTAGACCATCAAAATTTAAAACTTTGGCTCTGAAAAAACTTAAGAGGAGTAAAAGACAAGTTACAGGTTGAGAGAAATCATTTGCAAACCATATAGTGCACTGATCTAGTAGAATGCTCAAAACTCAACAGTAAAAAAACAATCCAATTAGAAAAAGGGCAAAAGACATGAAAAGAAATTTCACAGAAGAGGACATATGGATGCAAGTAGCACTTGAAAAGATATTGAATGTAAGTTGTCGTCAGGGAAATGCAAATTAAAGCCACAATGAGATATCACTATACACTTATCAGAATGGCTGAATTAAAAATAGTGATAATGCCAAATGCTGTTTGTATATGGACAGATTGCATCTTTCATACATTACCAATGAGACTGTACAATAGTAAAGCCACTCTGGAAGATAGTTGGGAAATTTCTTATAATGTTAAACATACACTTAACATACAATCTAGCAATTGCACTCCAGACATTTATCCCAGAGAAGTGAAAACCTATGTCTGCACAAAATCCTGTACATGAATATTCATAGGAGCTTTATTTATAGTAGCTAAAAACTAAAAACAACTCAAATGTCCTTCAACAGGTGAAGGGTTAAACAATGTTATGAATGGTTAAACAAACAGTGTTACATCCATAACACAGAATATTACTCTACAATGACAAAGAACAGGGTATTGACACGTGCAACAACTGGGGTGGAGATCCAGGGTATTATACTGAGTGAAAAATGACAATCTTAAAAGGTTACATTCTGTATGATTGTATTTACGTTACAGTCTTGAAATGACGAAATTAACAGATGGAGAACAGATTAGCAGTTGCCAGAAACAGAGACATGAAGAGTGGTATGTGCAACTATAAAGGGATAACACAGAGTGTTCCTTTGTGGTGATGGAACAATTCTGAATCTTGATTGGGGTGGCGATTACTTGAATCTATACCTTTGTAAAAATTACATAGAACTACGTAACACATATAAATAATGCATGTAAAATCCGGTGAAATGGAATAAAGTCTATAGTCTAGTTTAAAAAGGGGGCGGGGGGGGGGAAAAGGTGCAAACCCACAATGATGAAGTGAACTGGAGGGGTGAAAACAGCAGGATGTCAGCAACATTTTGGAAACTGGAAAACAGATAGGTGTGTGGCAATATGAGATAGCAATTGAGGAAAGCTGTAGCCCTTGCCTCCAAAGAAGGAAGCCAACAAGACATTCACTCTGTGGAACCCCTGTAAAACATCAAGACTTGTTGAAGACATCTATATCTCTGAAGGTTGGAGTGTGGGGTGGCACTTAAAATGTGTGGAGGCCATTTAGACATCTAGGTTTTCTCCTCCACCTTACGCAGCTGAGCAGCTGGCTGTCTTTTACCCTTACAAAGGACAGTAGTTGTAATAGAGACTTGCACAAGTTAGGCGTAAGACCATATTGCAAGTAGGTAGAGAAAATGAAAGTCTACTTTCTTTACTTGGATCCCAGGAATCTGGCATCCATATTTATAACCTTTGGGAATTAGACTGGAGAAACTGACAAGCTCAGGAGAAAAGCCCTTTTGATGCTGGCATTTGGAATTTCTTTCTTGGTAACCTTACAGTAAGGCCCACAGGTTAGCAATCCCTGTCTTTATGCAGAAAAAACTTTCAATCTACTTTTTTAGTGCCTGTGCTGGTTTGCAATTGTTATATACCCCAGAAAAGCTATGTTTACTTTCCTAATTCAATCTTGTGGGGGCAGACCTATTGTTTAGTGTAGAAACTTTGATTGAATTCTTTCCAAGGACATGTGACATACCCAGTTGTGGGTGTGACCTTCTGATTAGATTGCTCCCATGGAGATGTACACACCCAATTGTGGGTGTGAACTTTTGATTAGATGGAGATGTGACTCTGCCCGCTCCAGGTGGACCTTGATTAGTTTACTGGAGTCCTTTAAAAGGGGAAACATTTTGGAGAAACCTCAGATGTAGATGCAGACACACATTTGGAATCGTAGAAGCCCCAAGAGACACGGTTTCTTCAGAGCCAATGGAAACGCAGGCATTTGAAGATGCTTGGAGTGCTGACAGAGCAGATGCCTAGACATAGACATTTAGAGATGTGGAGTCCAGCAGATGATGCTATATGCCTTTGCCTGAGATGCTAAGCAAGCCAGAACCCAGAGTTGTGTACCATAGGAGCAAAGTGAAAGGCCACAGATGCTTAGAGAGGAAACCATTGGCATCAGAAGCTGGAAGCAACAGAACTGGGAACAAGGACCAGGAGACACCAACCACATGCCTTCCCGTGTGACAGATATCGGTCTTCCTTGAGTCAAGGTATCTTTTTCTTTGGATGCCTTAGTTTGGACATTTTAATGACCTCAGAACTATAAACTTGTAACTTGATAAATTCCCCTTTTAAAAGCCTTTCCATTTCCATTTCAGCAGCTTTAATGAATCAAACCAGTGCCTCATTCTTTTTTTTTTTCCTATGGTGCCTCATTCTTAAATATAATAGGTAGCTTCTTATATGAAATATAGAAATCAAACAAACCGGGGAAAAAAGAATCTTAGGAAAAATAGAGATCATGCAAAGAGCAGGAAAATACTTCACAGAGTGGCAACTGGTATACTCAGAGAGGAAGAGAAAATATTGTAATCAAAACAAAAATACGATGCTATGTTAGCAAATGAAACTTCAAAGAGCGTGAAACACCTCTTGGGAATTAAAAAATGATAGTAACAATTAAAAATTAAATATACGGGGTTGAATATTAAGGAAACTGTCCCAAAAGACAAAGAAATGGAAAATAGAAGAGAAATGAAAGCTTTATTGGACTGATAAAGAGAATCTGAGAAGGTAAGAAATTAATCCAAAAGCAAATGTCACTAATCTAAAGAACAGGTGTTCAGTATAACAACTGAAACACACACACCAAAACCTATCCACTTGAAATTTTAGAACTCCAGGAATAAAGAGACAGTACGAAAAGGTTCCAAGTTAGGAGGAGTGAGGAATAGGTTATATAAAATGACAGATGTACTAAGGAAGAAGACCAGAATTTGAAGTACCATTGGACAAGCTCTGAGTTGCCCAATTTTCTTCTAGAGAATTGTAATCATAATGGCACTGGGCTTCTAAGTAGCGATATTAGAATGTAGGTGAAAATGATTTTCAACCTAGAATTTTATACCCAGCCAAGCTAGTAAGTGTGGGGGTCGACTAAAAACACTGTCAAGCATGAAAATCTCAGAAACTTTACATTCAATTTGTTCTTTCTCAGGAAACTACTGTATGATGTTTTCTCACCAAAAGGAGGGAATAAGCAAAAAAGAGGTAGACCTAGGTGATTTTAGCCCAAGTAAGTGGCAAAGGGAATTTCTAATATGATGGTAAAAGGATATTCTTGTATGACAGCTGTGCAAGCAGACCTGAAAGCAACCAGGCCTAAGCAGAGTGGGAAGACAGAGGGTTCCAGGAAGAATGGATCTCTAATAAACAAATAATAAACAAACAAATATGTAAATTGTGTGACATACTGTAAAGATGAGTGCACAGTTCTGGTGGAACATTTATGTAACAATTAGTGATAAATACATAAAGTAGAGCTAAGAATTGGTGAAAGATACCTATATAATACGTTCATTAGCTGGGAAAATGAAAAATTATACAAATATAATAATAGTATATATAACTGTATAGTAATGTGTATTATTATAATTAGAAATATAGGTATAATAATATACAGTAGCATATATATATTATGTACATTATATATATATTACCATACAAATACAGTAATAATAAAATTAATATTCATTTAATGAAAGTTTGTGACAGAACTCTTTTAGGAGGATGAGGGGAGAGGAAATGAGTAGTGTGTTTGAGGTGAAAGAGATGAAATAATTCTCATCTTTCATGATAGGAAGTTGATGGATAATGTCTGAAATTAAAAAATCAAGAGAATGTAGGAATACTATTTATAAATGTGGAGGTAAATAGAAGAAGACATGGCAGAGTTGATGTAGTTAACTGTAGGGAGTGAGAATTGGGGATGGAGTAGGTGGGGCATAAAGTTGTTACTTTCATTACATGTCAACTATTTGACTTATTAAAGCATATACATTTATTATTTTGATAAAAATAAAAATTAGTTTAAAATGATAACAAATAGGAATTCACCAGTTGCACAATAAAAGGGCAGGAATAAAGGTAAGCCTAAAACAATTCCTCAGGAATATGGAGACTAAATTTAATTCATCTCTAGCTCCTCAACATTTAAACCAGTACATATTTTTAATAGAACTGAATAAAGTGGTTTATTTTCCTTATTTCACTTCAAAAGGACTACAGGGATTCCAGTTCTGAATAAGATAGAGCACACACCAACTCTGCCTCCTCTAATGAATGCAGCTATAAAACCCAAACTGGAATACATGGAACAGCTACTTGAGGGCTTTCAAAAATAAATGATGGTGGGCCATGGTGGCTCAGCAGGCAGAGTTCTCGTCTGCCATGCCAGAGACCGGGATTCAATTCCCGGTGCCTGCCCATGCAAAAGAAAAAGAAAAAAAACAAGAAAAGAAAAGATAACAGATGGATTGAGAAAAAAGACCAGAATTTGAAGCATCGTTGAATGAATTTCCCAATTTTCTTCTAGAATCTCCTGTACTCATGACAGCCTAAAAATAGAATTGGCACTCTTATCAAAGTAGGAATAGAAGGGACTTCCTCAGCCTGATGGAGGGCATTTTCAAAACACTACAGCTTGAATCACGCTTAATGGTAAAAGACTGAAGCTTTCTCCCTAAGGTTGGGAGTAAGGCAAAATGACCATGCATACCCCTTCTACCCAACATCAAACTGGATGTGCTAGCCAGTGCAATGAGTAGAGAAAAAGAAATAAAAGGCAGATAGATTTGAAAGGAAGAATTAAAACTTTCTCTACTTGCAGACATTATAATTCCCTACCAAAAAATTCCCCAAACTCTTTCTCAAAAAAAAACATAAAACCTCCTAGAACTAATGAGTTTAACAAGGTCATAAATCCATCATATTCCTATATAATAGCAATGAATAATAGAAAATGAAAAATTTTAAATGTATATAGTATTTACAAATGATTATCCTCAAAAATGAAATACTTAGGTACATGTCTAACAAAACATGTTCAGGAGGCAGGCCATGGTGGGCTCAGCAGATGCTGGAGACCCCGGTTCAATTCCCAGTGCCTACCCATACAAAAAAAAAAAAATGAAATAAAATTAAAATTTTTAAAAATGTATGTACAAGATCTTTATGCTGAACACTATAAAGCACTCGTGAAAGAAATCAAAGACCTAAATAAATGGAGAAATGTACTGTGTTCACAGATTGGAAGATTCAGCATAGTAAATATGTCACTTCTTTCCAAATTAAACTAAAGGCTTAACACACTCCCCATCAAAATCTCAGTAGGATTTTTCTTATATATATATACACATATGTAGAGAAGCTGATTTTAAAATTTATATGGAAAGGGAAAGGAACTAAAATAGCTGAAACAATTATTTAAAAGAAGAATGAAGTTAGAAGAATCATACCACCCAATTTTAAGATTTATTATAAAGCTACAGTAATCAAGGCAATGTCATGTTGGCAAAAGGATAGACACATAAATCAATGGATCAGAATATAATGTCCAGAAATAAACCCACAAAGATATGACCAATTGATTTTCACCAAAGTTACAAAAACAGTTCAAGGGAGTTCAGTGAATAGTGCTGGAACAATTGGACATCCATAAGCAACAAAAAAAAGTTAGGGGTGGGGTGGGGGGAGAAAATAAAAGAGAAAGAAAAACAGTTAAATAAAGAAAATTACTCAATGCTATCAGCCCAGGAATAATAGTAGTAAACAACAGTAAATGTCATCTGCCATGCTATCGTTCATTGTTGATGCTATTATATGGGAGAATGTGCACATAATACCAAATACTTAAAAAATCCTAAAGTAAGGAAAGGTAATTTAATTAGAGTTTAAGAAAGAAAAAGTCTCACCCTTTGGAATCATTTTAAGGGTAAGAAAATATTCCAGGTATGGAATCTACAGATGGGTCACGGAGACCTAGAGAGGTTAAGTAGCTTGCCCAAGGTCACCTATCTAGTAAAGGGCAGAGTCAGGGTTCTACAACTTATGTTCTTTATCTACCATGCTCTATAACCCAGACAGCATTATCCACTTTTACCATTTAGAGAAGTTCCCAGAGTGTTCAGAACAACTACCCCTGCCAAAAGCTTAAAATGCCGTTGGAGTTTACAAGGAACTTTTCATTTATTTTGTATATTCTCATCGAATCATGTTGATACTTATGGAATTCAGTGTTTTTGAAGAGAGAAGTAATATTATGCATTTCTGCGGCAGTGTTGCTGGAATTGAATTTCTAGATTCTTGGCTATGCCATGAGAAATAATTCAAAGGGCATAGCACAGATCAAGCAAGCAGGTAGAAAGTTTATTAAGTATATATGCAAGGAGAGTGTATGGGCACTCTCGCAAGAGGACAGAGACAAGAGATGCCCAGCGTTGGGGCAATCTGCTTTTATTGCTTAGCTTTACTTGCTCCCTGTCCCCCTCTCTTTTGGCGATCCTGGATTGTAGATGCCTCACTCAGGCAGGGCTGGTTGGCCCCAGGTGTTGTTTAATGCTGTTCTTCTCAGAGATGTCTTTCTCCTTGTAGCCTCACTGCTTCTTGGAATTTGCCCTTTGCTCATCAGCCAGCTACTACCCTAAACCTAACCTGGCCTCAGCAGCAGGAGTAAGGATCCTTTTGGATGTCCTTTAATGTTAATAATAGAAAACAGAATTCTCTAACAATGACTCTTATGCCATTTTTTAAATCCTTAACATTCTGTCCTTTGATATCTGTATACGTAAAGTAAGTTAAAATGTGGCAGAATTTCCATGCCATTCATGTGAGCAAGGTCAACAGGATCTTTACTTTGTTTCCAGAAGAACTATACTGGGTTTAAAGGGGCAAACAACTAGTACAGATGCAGGGGGGTAACTGGCTGAGTAGAAAAGTGAGCTAATTAGCTATCCTGTCATCACCACTGAACAGTTTTACAGTTGTGTAGCTCTGATCTCGTCACTCTTTCCTTCCCCAGCTCAGATGGTTAACTCTGAAAAATCCTTAATGCATCCCTGTTTAAGAAAAGTAAACCATCCCTATTTAAGAGTCTTCTCCTCAGGATATAGTTTAATCATTGTAGAATGTCTAGAGGGAAACTGATGCCTCTCAGATTTAAGAATGGAGATTATCAATTCTAGTCACCAGTGAAAATAGTAGCAGTGTAATTGTGGGAAGACTAGATCCCAAATTTCCTCTTATCTCAATAACATTTTTTTAAAAATGTTTTTCACAAGAGCCCAAATGTGGAAACAACCCAGGCATCCATTAGCAGATAGATGAATAAATTAACAAACTGGTATATACATATAATGAAATATTATTTAGCTGTGAAAAAGAATGAAGTCCCTATAAAATGGATGAATCTTGAAAATATTATTCTAAGTGAAATAAGCCAGATGCAAAAGAGCAAATATTATTTATTCTGCTTACATGAAATGTCTAAAATGGGCAGATTCATAGAGACAGAAAGTGGATTAAAGGTTACCAGCGGCTGGGGGCAGGGCAGAGTATGGAGATGTATTACTTAATGGGTGCAGAGTTTTTGTTTAGAGTAATGGAAAAGACTTGGTGATGGATGGCACAACATCGTAAAGTAAGTAATGCCATGGAATTGTACACTTAGAAATGGTTATGTAAGATTCTACAAAGTTTCTGTGCAGTAGGGTAATTTGCCACCAACCTACAATCTACAGACTCCAGTGGGTCCCTGTACAAGATAAGTCCTGAAATGCAGAGGGCCCAGCCTCTCCAGAACATCAACTAGTTCCATCCTCCTATCCCATATTATCGATAGCCCCTTCCAACATGAAAAAGTTAGAATGGACATAGCCCAAACACCCCTAAAGAGTGGGAGAAAGATCAAAAGAGATGGTGGAGTTATGCAGAGTAAGGTTTAACAAATGAGAATGATTGCTGAAACATTATACTGGTATTTCTTTTAGTCTCCAGCATCTTAGAGAAGCTAGAAGTAAAAACCTAAAATTGTAGAATTGTAACCCATACCAATCTCTGAAAGCTCTTCTACAACTAATTGTTGTGATGTGCTTTGAAATTTATTACTTTTTTGTATATATGTTATTTTTCACAAAAAAGAAAAAAAGTCGATTGTGATGATAAATGCACAGCTATATAATGATATTGTGAACCACTGATTGTATATTTTAGTTGATTACATGGTATGTGAATATATAATACATATCAAAAAAAAAGAAAACTTGCTGGTTAGAAATAACAAAGCTCTAAAGGCTACATGACCAGGTCATATTTGTTATAATGATCGAAAAAATCTTTTAATATGACTGGTTATAGAAATGACAGTTACCTTTAGATTTAAACAGTTGTCAACTCTGATTTAAAAATAAAGTAAAAGTTTTATCTAACCAAAAGAAAAAAGGTTAAAATGGAAAATTTTGAATTATATATGTTACCACAATAAAATTTTTTAAGTGATTATGATATATCAAAAGGAAAAAGCAGAAGTTAAGGTGATAGAGACAAAATTAGAGAAACCCCATCATTCCTTGTTTGGTTGTGTTAAATCTGTGCTCATTCGGTACACTACATCATGCTTAACCCAGACCAGTCCTCAACTTGCAGAGTTGTGTTGATTCAGCGTGTTCTCCCCCATCTCTATAAAACATTTAAAAGTTTTGGATGAATTATCTTATGGGAATGTTTCCGGAAGTGACCAATTTGAATAAGATTCTGAGTTCTAAACAGGAAGCTTTTTGTTTGTTTGCTATTGTCTGCTTTTAAGTATTCCTATACCTTTGTTGTGGTCAGAATTCTTACTAGTAGCAACAATTGAACCCTGAATATGAAAAGCTAGGAAGATAATCTGTTTGAGAAGTCCTAGAGAAGTAAACAAAAAAGACCAACACCCTGAGAGGAACTCCCATAAAGAATACCATTTTAATAAATATCACTCTAATCTTCATTTAAAAAGAAAAATTCTGATAGTAATAGTAATAATGACTAATATTTACTCATGCTTATCACCTACCTCTCTTTTTAAGTGTTTCCATACTTGAACTCCTCACAATTACCCTGTGAAATAGATACCAGTTCACAGATAAAAGAACTGAGGCACAGAGCTATTAGGACACTGAAGCACAAAGAAGTTAAGTAAATTTTTTGTAGTTAAATGTACGGAGCTTACTCACCCATCACCACCTTCTAACATACTTCAGCTCAGAGAGGCAGGAGAAACCGTGTTTCAATGATATAAAACTTTTAGGGAAGATTGGATCAGATGTTGTTCCTGTCTAGTGAACTCTACCTTCAGTTTAAGAAACACAAATAAAAACTAAGCATACTAAAGTTTCTCTGTTTTTCACATCTACACATAATTAAACTTTAAAGTTTAATACAAATGGTTAAAAGACACAGACCCCACAGGGATTAAAATTATTTTCTAAAACTGGTTTCATTTGCTTCTCCGCAAGATTTGCTGGTAGGAAAGCAGAAGTATGAGGATGGGCCTTACTCCATATGATTACCTGCTCGTTGCGAACAGACTTCCTCCACCACCTGTGGCCCATTCACAGAGCCATCAATGCTCTTTGCTTCCATCAGAAAGCTGCTAAAGGTGTAAATACTAGGGTAGCTTATGGGGACTCTGTATTTCATGTATGATTTTTCTGTAAACTGCAACTCTCTAATACCAAAAGAAAAACACACACACGGAAACCATAATGCGTAATTTGTACAAAATAAAAAGAAGCGTTGGGTGCTTCAGGCTACCCCTCTATTCACTCAAAAAATACATTAATGAATAAATAAATAAATAAATAAATAAGCTGCTAAAACATTGGCTGCCCAAGAAAGAGCTGTACTATTTTAAGAGTGAGAAGCCCTCAAGTCACAGGACAAGGCAAAGTCCTGGATGGGACACAACTGCCAGAGGAGCCAGACTGTCTGGTCCATCCCAAGGGAAGCTGAAATTTCATTCACTTAAAACTTGCTTTTCTTTCCCAAGCTTTTCTGTCCCAGTGATTTCATTTATTTTAATTAGAGAAGTCGTGGGTTCACAGAAAAATCATGCATAAAGTACAGCATTCCCATATCTCACCCCATATTTAATATCTTGCATTAGTGTTGTATATTTGTTACAATATATGAAAGAACAGTTTTATAATTGTTCTATTAACTGCAGTCCATGGTTTATGTTAGGGTTTTCTTTTCTGCTTTGCAATCCTATGTTTGTTTGTAAATTTGTATTCTAGTAACATATAAAACCTAAAATTCCCCCTTTTAACCACATAAGAATATATAATTCAGTGCTGTTAATTACTTTCACAATGTTGTTCTACCATCACCAAAATCAATTACCAAAATTTTTCCATCAGCCCAAATACAAGCTATGTACAGTTTAAGCATTAACTCCCTATTCCCTACACCCATTCCAGCCACTGGTAAGCTGTGTTTTACTTTCCGACCCTATAAATCTGCTTTTCGTAATTATTTCATATCATTGAGATTATGCAATATTTATCCTTTTGTGTCTGGCTCAGTTCACGCAACATGTTTTCACTTAAGTCAGAACTATATTCCTTTTTATGGCTAAATAATATTCCACTGTTTTTATATAACACATTTTGTTTACCATTCATTGGTTGATGAACATTAGTTTGCTTCCGTGTTTTGGGAATTGTGAACAATGCTTCTATGAACATTGTCATGTAAATATCTATTTGATTCCTTGCTTTCAATTCTTTTGGCTATATATGCAGAAGTTGTAATATCTGGTTATATGGTAATTCTATACTTAACTTTCTGAGGAACTGCCTTGCTGTCTTCCACAGTGGCTATACCATTTTACATTCCCACCAACAGTGAGTGAGCCTATTTCTCCACATCCTCTCCAACACTGCTAATTTTTGGTTGTTTTTTTTAATGGTAACCATTCTAGTGGGTGTGAAATGGTATCTCATTTGTGGCTTTGATTTGCATTTCCCTGATGTCTAATGATGTTGAACATCTTTTCATGTGCTTTCTGGCCATTTGTACATCTTTTTTGGGAGATGTCGTTTCAAGTCTTTTATCTATTCTTAAATTGGTTTGTTAGTCTTTTGTCGTTAAGTTGAAGAATTTCTTTATATATTCTGGACATTAAACCTTTATCTTACATATGGTTTACAAATATTTTCTCCCATTGTATAAGTTGTCATTTTATTTTCATGATGAAGCCCTTTGAGTGCAAAACTTTTTAATTTTAGGGAGCTCTCATTTATCTATTTTTTTCTTTTTGCTGCTTGTGCTTTGGGTGTAAAGTCTAAAAAACCATTACCTAGCACAATGTCTTGAAAATGCACCCCTATGTTCTCCTACAAATTTTATCACTTTTGGTTCTTATATTTAGGACTTAGATGCATTTTAGCTGTTTTTTCTATATCATGTGAGATGGTGGCTGTTCTAGTTTGCAAGCTCCTAGAATGCTAGGTATACCAGAAATGGAACAGCTTTTAAAATGGGGAATTTATTAAGTTGCATGTTGACAGTTTCTAAGGCTGTGAAAATGTCCAAATTAAAGCAAAGCTATAGAAATGTCAATCTAAGGCATCCAGGGAAAGATACCTTGGTTCAAGGAGGCCGATAATGTTCAGGGTTTCTCTCTCAACTGGAAAGCCACATGACAAGCATGGCAATATCTGCTAGCTTTCTCTCCAGGCTTCTTGTTTCATGAAGCTGCCCCAGGGGCTTTTCCCTTCTTCTCGCCAAAGGTCTCTGGCTGCATAGGATCTCTTGACTCTGGTGGCTGTAAAGCTTTTTCCAAAGTGGTTCCGTCTTAAAGGGCTCCATCCAGTAAGCAACCCCACCTTGAATGGGTGGAGGCACATCTCCATGGAAACCACCTAATCAAAAGTTACCACCCACAACTGGGAATATTATAATAACTGGGGTTATTCTCCATGGTAATAATCAAAAATATTCCACCCAGCAATATTGAATGAGGATCAAAGGTTGTGGCTTTTCTGGGGTACCTAATAGCTTTAAACTGGCACAGGGGCCATCTTCATTCTGTTACATGTTGCATGGATATCCAGTTTTCCCAGTACCATTTATTGAAAAGGCTTATTCTTTCCCAGTTGAGTGGTCTTGGCACCCTTGTCAAAATCAGTTGGCCAGAGAAAGCTGAGAGAAAAAAACCCTGGAAACGCTAAGAGAAGACCCACAGAAACTGAAAGAACCACTGAACCCAGAACCTGAAAGCAACCATACCCTAGCACTCAGGGATCTAAATAAGCCTCCCCCTGTGGTGCTGACAGTTTTGATGGCTTTGTCATACTGCTGATTTAAAGGGTGTCACAATGGGAATATTAGTGCCTGATAGGGGGTGGGGGTGGGGGATTCACAGTGATTCCCAGCCCAGCTGCATCTCAAAATTATCCAGGAGCTCAAAAAAGAAAGAAAAAAAGCAATAATTTTCAACAGACACTTCAACAAGTAGTTACAGAACAGATCCCAGAGTTTGTCATGTGCTACCATTCAACCACCTCAAATTTTATCTTCTAGCTATTCCAAAAATACTGGAGGCTAGAAGGAATTTTAATATAGTGATCCAGCAGCCATACTCGTTTGTTAAATCCTGTTTTCTCTGTTATACCTCCTCCTTTTCCCTTGATCCCTCTCCCAATCTATAGAGATCTTTGGGTAATGCCCATTCTGACATTTTCGTGTTAAAAAGTCAAGACTCTGGTAAAGGTACTCTCAGAGGTTATACTGAAGAATGTAGCCTCTAGAATACAAAATGCTATATTCTTCAGTGTAATCTCTGAGATTACCTTTACCAGAGTCATAATAGTGAAACTATACAACATCTGCCCTTTGTGTCTGACTTATTTCACTCAGCATTGTGTCCTCAAGGTTCATCCACGTTGTCATAGGCTTCAGGACCTCATTTTGTCTTACTGCTGCATAATATTCCATTGTACATATAAACCACATTTTGTTTTTCCATTCTTCTGTTGATGGACACTTGGATTGTTTCCATCTTTTGGCAATTGTCATTAGTGCAGCTGTGAACATCAATATGCAAATGTCTGTTTGTGTCACTGCTTTTAGCTTTTCTAGATATATACTGAGTATTGGTATTGCTGGGTCATAGGGCAACTCAATATTTAGTTTTCTGAGGAATCTCCAACTGTTTTCCACAATGGCTACACCATTATACATTCCCACCAACAGTGAATAAGTGTTCCAATTCCTCCATATCCTCTCCAACATTTGTAGTTTCTGTTTGTTTCATAGCAGCCATTCTTATAGGTTTGAGGTGAAACCTCATTGTCATCTTGATTTGTATTTCCCTTATAGCTAATGAAAATGAGCATCTCTTTATGTGCTTTTTTTTTTAAGGCTTTTTTTTTTTTTGTATGCTGTATGGCCAGGGTCACATTTCATTCTTTTTCCATGTGAGTATCCCATTATTGCAGCACCTTTTGTTGAATTTTTTGTTGTTTGGTTGGTTTTTTTGTTTGTTTGTTTGCTTGTTTGTTTGGGAAGTGCATGGGCTGGGAATCGAACCCGGGTCTCCTGCATGGCAGGCGAGAATTCTACCACTGAACAACCCTTGCACCCCACCTTCATGGGCTTCTTAACCATCTATATTTGCTCTTCAGAAAAGTATCTGTTCATATCCTCTGCACGTTTCATAATTGGATTTTGTTCTTTTGTTGTTGAACTGTATAATTTCTTTATGTACACAGGATACCAAGCCTTTATCTAATATATGGTTTCCAAATATTTACTTCCATTGAGTTTGTTTCTTCACCTTTTTGACGAAGTCCTTGGGCACCGAGGCTCTCGATCTTAAGGAGTTCCCGTTTGTCTATTTTTTTTAATTTTTTTATTTTTATTTTTTATTTTTTTATTAATGGAAAGAAAAAAAAAGAAATTAACACAACATTTAGAAATCATACCGTTCTACATATGCACTCAGTAATTCTTAACATCATCACATAGATGCATGATCATCGTTTCTTAGTACATTTGCATCGGTTTAGAGGAACTAGCAACACAACAGAAAAAGATATAAAATGTTAATATAAAGAAAAGAAATAAAAGTAGTAATAATAGTAAAAAACAACAACAACAAACAAACAAACAAGCAAACAAAAACAAAAAAAACCCTATAGCTCAGATGCAGCTTCATTCAGTGTTTTAACATGATTACTTTACAATTAGGTATTATTGTGCTGTCCATTATTTTTTTAAATTTTGTTGCTTGTGCTTTACGTATAAAGTTTAAGAAGCTACCTCCTATTACTAGATCTTGAAGATGTTTCCCTGCATTTTCTTCTAGGAGTTTTAAGGTTCTGACTCTTACTTTTAGGTCTTTAATCCATTTTGAATTAACTTATAGGGTGTAAGGTAGGGTTCCTCTTTACTTCTTTTTTTTTTCAGGCACAGTTTATTTTAGGGAGAAGCAGAGCTGCCTGGGCAGTATTTCAAGAGAGAGAGAAATGGCTACCCCAAGGTAGCAGGTTATAGGGTTTTTATGTCTTGGGGGTAGGGGTTAGGCGGGTTTTCATTGGTGGGTTTCTGGGGGTTGGCAGCCTTCCGCTGATGAAGTTTAAAATTTAAACACTGCCTTAGTTATGCAGGGTTGTAACTGTCAGAGGGTGGAGGTTAAATAGGGGGAGTTTACTACAAGAATGCATCTGCCAGAAGGTGGAGGTTGAGTAAGCGGAGTTTTATCGCAAGAGGGCAGCTGGTAGAGGGTGAAGGAGATGCGGGCTAGCATGGAGTAGGGTGGGGGAGGCTTTCTGAAATATGTGCCAGGGTAGGTCACACCATGGGGTAAAGGGTCCTGGCCTCCACACCATCTTTTTGGTAATAGGGGAATGGGGCACCAGTCGGTGTCTGTAACTACTTCTAGCTTAAGTGGGGCATAGTCATCCTAAAAAGGGGAAAAATTTGGGGGGTAACCAGAGGTGCTATGGGACAGGAGAAGTTGTTTCTGCTCCTTCTCGTATTGCGAGACATCATTCACATATTCTTGAGTTATTGATCGGTTGACTTGGTGTATGAGCTAGGAGAGGAGCTGTAAGAGACAAGGGTCAAAAGAGGAGAACCAATAATAACAACAGTAATGGTGTGATAAGGGATACAGGAATGATTTTAGTGGTGAAGTGAAAGAGGAGAAAAATGAAGATAGCCATAACTGGGTCCCATAATTAGCATCCTGGGCCTTTTGAATGATTTCTGTGTTTTCTTTTAAAATTTTAAGATTTTCTTCTACCTGCCCAGTTTTATTAACATAGAAACAACAGGTGTCATTTATGATTGCACAGGTGCCTTCTGTGACTGCAGTGAGAACATCTTATGCTCTCCAGTTTTATAGAACAATTGAAGCTAGACTAGCTCCTGTTGTTAATTATTGGCAGCTTGTATGGTTGCATTCCAGAATAGTTGTAATGTGAGGAAGATATTGAAAATTGACCCTTCTAATAGTGAAATCCTACAAACCAAAACAAACTGCGGTAGATGGTGTGTCCTATGTCAAGTTTTTCTAGAATAAAATTATCATGAGCATGAAATCCAAATTCTGGATCTTCTAAGAACTTCCTTTTTTTTTTTCTATTTTTGGGGTTGGAGTGAGGTTTCAAGAAAGGAACCTAGATTGGGTATTTGTCCAGAAGAGGCCATTTCTTTGGGTTTTAAGATAGTAGCATTAGGAATGATGGATACTATAGTACAGGTTCCTGTCCATACCCGAGGAAGTACTAATTATACAGTGTCCCCACATAGGAAATAAAAGCCAGTACCTGCGAGCATCAGGGCTCTTAAAGGTCCAGAGGGGATAATATGTAAATTGGGGTGGGTAAAAAAGCAGAATGCTTGGGTTCCACCATATACTACATTTACACACAGATGAGAATAGTGAGGGTCAGAGATGATAAAAGTTAGCTTTGTTTGATGGAGGAGATTGTGAAAAAGAAAAGTAAAAAGGTTTTTGGGGTCTTTTTTTGTTTGTTTTGATTTGATAAGTTACATATTTGTCCTAACTGGGTTCCCAGACTAAACAGTCCAGTTCATTTGTAAGAGCTGATAAAGCATAGAGTGTCCACTATGATTTTTACTAATTGTGTGCATAGGAAGAGTTCTGTTAATTCCTGAATCACTCCATATAGTCCATATATGAATTATATGTTGAGATGCTTTCTCGGTATATGTTGATTTGAATCAACATATAAGGTGGTTGTATTAAAGAAAAAAATATG
This sequence comes from Tamandua tetradactyla, assembly GCF_023851605.1. Classification (NCBI taxonomy): domain Eukaryota; kingdom Metazoa; phylum Chordata; class Mammalia; order Pilosa; family Myrmecophagidae; genus Tamandua; species Tamandua tetradactyla. Next base: position 117,718,819 of record NC_135330.1, read on the forward strand.
GTTGCAAGATGTAGATGGTAATGTCCCAATTCAGCTACATAGGGTCATGAAGTGAGGTGTTTAAAGCATAGGAAGGGCTTGTCCATTAAGACTATAATTATGCCGATAGGGTCTGAATTTCCTGTAGGTTGTTTTCCATTTTGTTTATGGTCTGACTAAGAATAGATATTTCTTTGCTTTCTGCTACAGTTGAGGAGCATTTTGTAACTCATCAGCCACCAAAGCTGGTATATTATAGATAGACTCATAAGAGAGTTTCAGGGTTAAAGGAAAGGCAAGCAGAGCTAGGGTGTCAGTGTGGGTGGATTTGGGGCATATTCAGCAATTGGCCCCTTTAATTATTTTGGCTAATGGTATCCATTCTTACCATGCCCATTTCTTGAAAAGACTATTCTGTCCCAGTTCAGTGGATTTGGTGGCCTTATCAAAGATCAATTACCCATATATTTGGTGGTCTATCTCTGCACTCTTGGTTTTATTTCACTGGTCAATACTTCTATCTTTGTGCCAATACCATGCTATTTTGACCACTGTGGCTTTATAGTAAGCTTTAAAGAGAGGAAATGATAGTCCTCCCACTATGCTCTTCTTTTTTCGAATATCTTTAGCTATCCGGCCTTCCCTTGCAAATGAATTTGATAACTAGCTTTTCCAAGTCTTCAAAGTAGGTTGATTTTGATTGGTCTTGCATCTGAAGATCAATTTGGGTATAACTGACATCTTAAAATCACATTCAGTCTTCCTGTCTATGAGTAATGGAATGCCTTTCCACCTATTTAGGTGATTTTTTTTCTTTCTTTTTTTTATTATCATCACAATCAACTTCTTATTTCTTTTTTGCAAACAATAAAATAAAACAGGGTGCACGGGTAGTTCATGGTTAGAATGCCTGCCTTCCATGCGGGAGACCCAGATTCGATTCCTAGACCATACACCCCCTAAAAAAAAGCAATAAATTTCAAAGCACATTGCAACAATTAGCTGTAGAACAGATTTCACAGTTTGGTATGGGTTACAATTACAGAATTTTAGGTTTGTGCTTCTAGCTGCTCCAAGATACTGAAGATCAAAAGAAATATCAATATAATGATTCAGCAGTCATACTCATTTGTTAAACCCTACTTTGTCTGTATAACTCCACCATCAACATTGATCTTTCTCCCACTCTTTAGGGGTATTTGGGTTATGTCCATTTAACTTTTTCACATTGGAAGGGACTGTCAATAATGTAGGATGGGGGATGGAACTAGTTAATGTTCTGGAGAGGCTGGCCCCTCTGCATTTCAGGGCTTATCTAGTCTAGGGAACCATCCAGAGGTTATAGGTTTCTGAAAAGTTACCCTAGTGCATGGAACCTCTGCAGAATCTTATATAATGGCCTAGGTGTTCTTTATGATCAGCAGGAATGGTTTTGGTTGAGGTTTGGCAAGTTATCATAGGTAACAATGTGTAACTGAAGCTTGCCTAAGAGTGATCTTCAGAGTAACCTCTTGACTCTATTTGAACTCTCTCAACCACTGATACCTTATTAGTTACACTTCTTTTCCAAACCCTTTTGATCAGGATGGCATTATTGATCCCATGGTGCCAGGGCTGGACTCATCCCTTGGAGTCATCTCCCACACCACCAGGGAGACTTTCATGTCTGGATGTCATGTCCCACTTAGTGGGGAGGCCAGTGATTTCACTTGCAGAAATGGGCTTAGAGAGAGTGAGGCTACATCTGAGCAACAGAAGAGGTCCTCCAGAAGTAACTCTTAAGCATACCTATAGGTAAGCTAAGCTTCTCCGCTACATACATAAGCTTCATAAGAGCAAGCCTCAAGATGAAGAGCTTGGCCTATTGATTTGGGTGTCTGTAATGTTTGATGCAGTATCAGGGGTTTCCCTGGTGGTGAAATGTATAGTTCCATATTTTTTTCCTATCCCTTATGGGACTTCGCCAATGCTTTTTTTTGCCAATGCTTTTTGAATAATTGCTTAATATACTTTGGGATGTATCCAGTCATTACGTTAAGCTATACAGGATTAAAGACCCTCCTTCTTATTCTGGGCTCCCTGTGTTTGGATTGTTTAAATGATCTATCCAGACAGGTTGAGTTAGATTATGTGCTACAGAAAATTTAGGTTCTAGACAAAATAAACCTTTCTTCCTTTGTTCTCAAAGAGTAAATAAGGTTCTAAAATATAGACAATGTCTTCCTTACCACTGTATTCTGAATTATGTCAATCCCAACTTGATTAGCTTCATTCTTATCTCTAAATACCACGTTATACATAAATAAAGCAGCCTCTCAAAATCCAAAAATAACTATTACCACTCTGGACTAGATGTGACTGCTATAAGAGCTTGCAATCTAGGGCCTGTTTTCTTATAAGGATTTTCTAAATGAGACCATACAATATCTGCACTTTTGTTTCTAGCTAATTTTGCCTCACCAAAGGTCCCACAGGTACATTCACAATGTTGCATGCCTAACAACTTCATTCCTTTTTGTAGCAGCACAATATCCGATCATATGTATACACCATTGTTCATTGTTTAGGTCATTTTTAAATTTCTTTTATCAATGTTTTGTAGTTTGCTGTATACAAGAACTTGACATCCCTGGTTAGCATTATTTGTAGATATCTGATTCTTTTGATTGCTATTTAGAATGAAATTTTTTCCTTAATTGTCTTCTCAAATAGGTCATTGCTTGTGTATAGGAACAGTAGTGACTTTTGTACATTAAAATCCCACCCCTATGCAGAATTTGCTTGTTAGCTCAAGTAGCTTTGTCATATATTTTCTCAAGGTTTTCTAAGTATATGATGATATCATCTGCAAATAATGAAAGTTGACTTCTTCCTTCTTTCTCTTCTCTACTTACTCCATCTAGGACTTCTAGTACAGTGTTGAATAATAGTGGTGACTCTTGTCATCCTTGTCTTTGGGGGAATTAGGAGGAATGCATTCAGTCTCCCACCATTAAGTATGATACTGGCTATGGGGTTTTCATATATGCCCTTTATGATATTGAGTAAGTTTCCTTTGATTCCTGCCTTTTGAAGTGTTTTTATCAGGAAAGGATGCTGAATTTTGTCAAATGCTTTTTCAACATCACTTGAGATGATCATTTGATTTTCCCCTTTCAATTAGTTAATGTGGTGTATCACATTAATTGATTTTCTTGTGTTGAACCATCCTTGCATTCCTGGTATAAACCCCACTTGGTTGTGGTGTATAATTCTTTAACTTTGTCGTTGGATTTGATTTTGTTGAGAGTTTTGACATCTATGTTCATTAGAGAGATTGGTCTATAGTTTTCCTTTCTTTGTAGCATCTTTATCCTCTTCTGGTATTAGAGTGCTGTTAGCTTTATAAAATGAGTTAGGTAGCATTCCATTTTCCTCAATTTTTTGGAAGAATTTGAACAGGATTGTTAGTTCTTTTTGGAATATTTAATAAAATTCTCCTGTGAAGCCATCTGATCCTGGGTTTTTCTTTGTGGGAAGATTTTTGATGACTGATTGAATCTCTTTACTTGTAATTGATTTGTTGAGATCTTCTGCTTCTTCTCAAGTCATAATCTGTATTTGTCTTTGTATGTCTTTGTTTGTCTTCAGTTTTGAAGTACACCTTAAATTCAAACCCTTTATAATTTCTATCCGCATGTATAAACAAATAACCTAAGCTTTGCCAAATCTAAATTACATTTTCTAAAACTTTTTGTTTATTATATCTCTCTATATATATTTTTCTCCCTGGGCTACATAAGAATAAGTTGTAAACATGATGCCCCATTATGAATAATGGGGCATCATCAGTTTTTCCTTAAAACAAGAACACTCCCCTACATAACCACAGCTCAGACCTCAAAATCAGGAAATTAACATTGATGCAGTATTAATGTCTAATCCACAGCCCTTATTCAAATTTCCGGTGTCTCAGTAGCATCCTATATAGCAACAGAAAGCAATCTAGGGTCTTACATTACATTTACTCACCGTGTCTCTTTGGTCTCTTTGAATGTACAACAGCTCTTCAATTTTTCCTTGACTTTCACAACTTTGGCATTTTTGAAGAGTATAGGCCAGTTTTTTTTAAAACTTCCCTTGATTTGAGTTTGTCTGATATTTTCCTCATTTTAGATTTAGTTTATGCAGCTTTGGCACAGCTATCACAAAAGCAATGCCGTGTCCTGCTCAATGTCTCCTGTTAGGTGACAGATGATGTCAACTTGTCCCATAAGCAGTTACGTTAACTTTGAACATGTAAGTGTTGTATCCACTTTATTTCTCAACTTTAAAGTTATCAAATTTTCCCTTTATAATCAATCATGTCATGTGGGGATATATCTTAAGACAATGTAAACATCATTGTTTCTCATCAAACTTTCATCCACAAGTTGGAATCATCCATTGGTGATTCTTGCTTGACTTAGTACGACTGCCAAAAGGTGATTTTCTAATTCCTTCATTCCTTCTATATTAGCTGGCATTCTACTATATGGACATACCCTCCCTTTTCTCTTTTTTTCATTTTATTAGAATAGATTCATGGGCTTCTATCTTAGTTATAGTCTATTGCTGTCCTTATTTATTTTGATGCACCAATTAGTCAAGATTTGGTCAATGGGAGCCCCTTTGAGCCAATTCCCTTGTCCTTTTGACATGCCCCCATAATTTTTTTAACACTCTTTTGAACTACTATAGTACAGGACCCAAATTAACCCCTTTAACATTGAAGTACACATTGTTTTGTACCACCTGCTGAAGTCTGATGACTTTCAGTCTCATCTCCTCAGCTATCAAGTCTGAGCTTCTTAAGGACAAAAACTGTGTTTCATATTTCAGTGTTCTCCATAGTGCCTACCAGTGGTTCTCCACAAGAACTCACTAGCTAGCTGATTCCTAAGAGCCTGAAAAGAACTCACTGCTAGTTGATTCCTAAGAGCCTGAAATATCTATTATTTGCTCATAACTTCTAGGTCAACAAATTATACACCTTGGATTACCATCCTGTCCTTAGGAAGTTATGGCTCACTGATCTTCCTGAAGCCAGGTCTAGAGTATAAGAACTGACATTATGTGGAAATAAACTAGAATATAGGGATAATTAATAGAATTTTTGAGGAATTGAAATTTAAAAGATATAACCATTAGACTTTAGATATAATGAAATGACATGAAAACCTTTCACCCTACCAAAAAATGAATTTATGATGAAAAATATGTAATTATATTTGGATCTGTAGGCATTAATTGTTGCTTGAATATTGTGGCTTCTGGAAGGCCACTCATTAGTGCAGGCTTCTTACTGAGATTTTCATTTTACTCATATGTAGAAACTGCTAATAAATAACTTCATTAAAAAATAATGTATATCATACAGCTTAACAACAAAATAACAAACAACCCAATTATAAAATGGGCTAAAGATATGAATAGGCATTTTTCTGAAGAACAAATATAGATGACTAAAAAGCACATGAAGAGATGCTCATTTTCATTAACTATAAGAGAAATGCAGATCAAGACTACAATGAGATACTACCTCACACCTATAAGAATGGCTGCTATTAAACAAATAGAAAACTACAAGTATTGGAGAGGATGTGGAGAAATTGGGACACTTGTGCATGCTGGTCGGAATGTATAATGGTGCAGCCACTATGAAAGACAATCTGGTGGTTCCTTAGAAGACAAAATCTCAAGTTGTCCTATGACCTGGCAATATCACTACTTGGTATATACCCAGAAGAGCTGAAAATAGTGATACAAACAGATTTGCACACCGATGGTCATAGCAGCATTATTCACAACTGCAAAAAGATAGAAACAATCCAAGTGCCCATCCACAGACCAGTGGATAGACAAAATATGGTATAAACATACAATGGAATATTATGCAACAGTAAAATGAAATGATGTCTTAAAGCGCATGACAAGATGGATGAGCCTTGAGGACATAATGCATAGTGAAATAAGCCAGACACACAAGGATAGATATGCTTTTATGACCTTGGCAGTGGTAAACTCAGAGCCTTTTAATACAGAATATACGGGACCTAAAGATACATGGAAGCTAGAGATGGGTGAATGGTTAACTAATGAGATTGAGCTTCAATGTAAGGGAATAGAGAGAAGTGAAGGCAGTTTGTTAGTGGGTCTATAAGTAATATTACCATATTGATTTTTTTTTCTCCCCAGTCTCCAAAGGGGACTTTGCAAATACTTTTTTAAATAATTTTTTATTAATTAAAAAAAAATTACAAGAAAAAAACACAAACATCCTTAATATATGCTCATTCTGTTCTACATAGATAATCAGTAATTCACAATATCATCACATAGTTGCATATTCATCATCATGATCATTTCTTAGAACATTTGCATCAATTCAGAAAAAAAAATAAAAAGACAACAAAAAAATAAAACAAAAACAGAAAAAAAAGAAAAAAAAATTTTACATGCCATACCCCTTACACATACCCCTTTCATTGACGACTAGCATTTCAAACTTAATTTATTTCACATTTGTTCCCCCTATAATTTATTTTTATTCCATATGTTCTACTCATCTGTTGGCAAGGTAGATAAAAGGGGCATCAGACACAAGGTTTTCACAATCATATAGTCACATTGTGAAAGCTACATCATTATACAATCATCATCAAGACACATGGCTACCGGAACACAGCTCTACATTTTCAGACAGTCCCCTCCAGTCTTTCCATTACATCTTGGATAACAAAGTGATATCTACTTAATGCGTAAGAATAACCTTCAGGATAACCTCTCTACTCTGTTTGGAATCTCAGAGCCATTGACACTTTGTCTCATATCACTCTTCCCCCTTTTGGTTGAGAAGGTTTTCTCAGTTCCTTGATGCTGAGTCTCATCTCATTCTAGGATTTCTGTCCCACATTGCCAGGAAGGTCTGCACCCCTGGGAGTCGTGTCCCACGTAGACAGGGGGAGAGTGGTGAGTTTGTTTGTTGTGTTGGCTGGAGACAGAGGCCACATCTGAGCAAGAAAAGAGGCTCTCTTGGGGGTGACTCTTAGGCCTTATTTTAAGTAGGCTTGGCCTATCCTTTATGGGGCCAAATTTCATGTGAACAAACCCCAAGACTGGGGGCTCAGCCTATAGCTTTGGTTGTCCACACTGCTAGTGAGAATATCAATAATTCAACTGGGGGAGGTTGAATTTTCCCCTATTCTCACCATTCTCCAAAGGGGACTTTGCAAGTACTTTTCCACTCACTGATCAAATCATTCTGGGATTCATCGGGGGATCACTCTGGACAAACCAATAAAATCTAATGTCCTACCTAAGGTTCCATGTACTTATGTTGTTCAACCAACTATCTACATAAGTTATATTAGGAGATGCACTAGTCAAAATATAAATTTTGTACCAAATAAATATTTTTTTGATTTAGTCTCACACATAAGTTGAAATTTTAAAATATTAATTACCATCTATTTTCAGCACCCTGCAGTAATGACATTCCTTTGTTCTTCTTCATGCAAAAACATTTTAAGATTTGTACATTTAGCCACTATCATTATACACTTCAGGCATTCCTAGATTATACCATCTCAGTCTTTATCTTCTATCTTTCTTTCTGATTTCATTTATGCCCCCAGCCCTCCTCCCTCTATCATTCTCACATTCAGCTTCATTCAGTGTTTTAACATAATTGTATTACAGTTAGGTAGTGTTGTGCTGTCCATTTCTGAGTTTTTATATTCAGTCCTGTTGCACAATCTGTATCCCTTCAGCTCCAATTACCCAATATCTTACCCTATTTTTATGTCCTGATGGTCTCTGTTACCAACGAAATATTCCAAGTTTATTCACTAATGTCAGTTCATATCAGTGAGACCATACAGTATTTGTCCTTTTGTTTTTGGCTAATCACACTCAGCATAATGTCCTTAAGGTCCATCCATGTTGTTACATACTTCATAACTTTATTCTGTTTTACAGCTGCATAATATTCCATCGTATGTATATGCCACAGTTTGTTTAGCCACCTGTCCGTTGATGGACATTTTGGCTGTTTCCATCTCTTGGTAATTGTAAATAATGCTGCTATAAACATTGGTGTGCAAGTGTCCGTTTGTGTCCTTGCTCTCATGTCCTTTGAGTAGAGACAGCATATAGATGGGTCTTGTTTTTTAATCCATTCTGCCAGTCTATGACTTTTGATGGGGGAGTTTAATCCATTAACATTTAGTGTTATTACTGCATGGGTAGTACTTTCTTCTACTATTTTGCCTTCTGGATTTTATATGTCATATCTAATTTTCCTTCTTTTTGCCTTTACTCATAGTCTTCCTTTCTACACTCTTCTCCACACCTCTCACTTCTGTCTTTTCATTTCTGTCTCTAGTGCTCCCTTTAGTATTTCTTGCAGAGCTGGTCTCTTGGTCACAAATTCTCTCAGTGATTTTTTTGTATGAAAATGTTTTAAGTTAAGTTCTCCCTCATTTTTGAAGGAAAGTTTTGCTGGATATAGAATTCTTGGTTGGCAGTTTTTCTCTTTTAATAATTTAAATATATCATCCCACTGTCTTCTCCCCTCCATGGTAGCTGCTGAGAGATCTACACATAGTCTTATTGGGCTTCCCTTGTATGTGATGGTTTGCTTTTCTCTTGCTGCTTTCAAGATTCTCTCTTTCTCTTTGACCTCTGACATTCTGATTAGTAAATGTCTTGGAGTATGTCTATTTGGATCTATTGTCTTTGGGGTACGCTGCACTTCTTAGATCTGTAATTTTAAGTCTTTCATAAGAGTTGGGAAATTTTCAGTGATAATTTCCTCCATTAGTTTTTCTCCTCCTTTTCCCTTCTCTTCTCCTTCTGGAACACCCACACCACGTATATTCGTACACTTCATATTGTCTTTCAGTTCCCTGAATCCCTACTCATATTTTTCCATTTTTTCCCTATATTTTCTTTTTCTTGCTGGATTTCAGATGTTCCATCCTCCAGTTCAGAAATCCTATGTTCTGTCTCTTGAAATCTACCATTGTAGGTTTCCATTATTTTTTTCATCTCTTCTACCGTGCCTTTCATTCCCATAAGTTCTGTGATTTGTTTTTTCAGACTTTCGATTTCTTCTTTTTATTCATTCCTTGCCTTCTTTATATCCTCCCTCAATTCATTGATTTGGTTTTTGATGAGGTTTTCCATGTCTGTTTGTATATTCTGAATTAAATGTTTCAGCTCCTGTATCTCATTTGAATTGTTGGCTTGTTCCTTTGACCAGGCCATATCTTCAATTTTCCTAATGTGGTTTGTTATTTTTTGCTGGCATCAAGGCATTTAATTACCTTAATTTGTTTATTCTGGAGATTGCTTTCACTTCTTTTATCTAGGGTATTCTTGCCAGATGAATTTGTTGTCTGTCTGTTCTTTGACATTCAATTCAGCTTTATCTCGATCTCTAGCTTAAGTTTTGTTTAACAGAGGAGAATTCTCTGTTCTTGTTTTCTTGTTTCTTGCCCTGCTTGTATGGTGCCTTTTTCCCCCCACACTTAGGAGGGTCTACCTAGGTATTATAGATTGCAGCCAATTTTCCCAGACTAAACTGGCCTCCTATCAGGAGGAAAGAGTCATCTGCGCGGTTTTCCCCGAGGGTGAGACCCAGCAGGTTGAAAGACTTTTCCTGTGAAGTCTCTGGACTCTGTTTTTCTTATCCTGCCCAGTATGTGGTGCTTGTCTGCCTGCAGGTCCCACCAGCATAAGATGATGTGGTACCTTTAACTTTGGCTGGGGGCGTGGTGGAGACCAGGTTCTAGGCTGGTTTTAATGGCTTCAAATTACCAAGTGTGGTGTCTGAATTCCTTGAGAGAGGGATTCCACCAGAGTTGGGCTTCACCCCTCCCCTGGGGAAGGCACAGGCTCCAGACAAGCCCTCAAACAAGTTTGTTTCTGCCTATACCTGGGGCAGTTGCAGCCTAAGGAGCCCTGACGCTGTATCCAAAGGCAGTCAAGTCTTTGTAGAGACACAGCCACAAAAACCTCTGTTTCCTTCTTTTTATTTCCTTTTTTCCATCAACCCTGCCCCCCTGGCACCAGGGCAAAAATGAGCAACCTCTACTTTGACCAGGTTCACCTGAGCTGGGGGCCTATTTTTAGAGGTCAGAATTTGTTAATTAATTCCACAGTTGGCATTTGGTTGGGCTTAGCCCCTGCTGCTGGTAAAGTCTCTTTCCTTTCCCCTCTGGGAAGCAGCCTGTGGGGGATGGGCACCGGCCACCATGGCTTGGGGAACTCACGGTTCTGGGGGGGGGGGGCTCACAGCCAGTCCAGCTGGTCCAGATTGGGTCCAGCTGTGTATCCAGTCACTGACGTGGCCCCAGGAGCTGTTCTGTACTGTGTCTGGTTATTTAGTAGTTGTTCTGGAGGATGAACTAAAATGTGCACATTGTTAAGCCACCATCTTGGCCCGGAAGTCCTCAATATTACCATATTGAAGATAAACATGATTGAAAGGGACTGTATAGGGCCATATATCCCACTGTTTAACACTACAAATATAAATAAGTTCTTGCATGAACTACTTCAAAGATATGAATCTTACACAAAGAGTTTATAGGAGTAATAGGGGGGCAACTACTATTGCATGCTATGGGCTGTGCTTAATAGGAAGACATCAACAATACCACAGCAATTCCAGGGGTAAACAATGGGGAGGGAGGGGTAAGAGTTAAAAGGAAGTTTGGATTTTCTATTTGGTGAGAATGTGTTTATCAATTGTTTTTCTCTTGGGAACAATAAGAATTGTTTAAAATTGAGAGTGTTGATGGACTGTTGACCTTGGACATTATACATGATGCCCAATAGATGGAGGTGGCTGAAGGATGCACTGACTGAGTAGAATGGCAAACTGTGGTGTATACATATGATCAAATATTTTGCTACAACAGAAAGGAATGAAGTTGTGAGCCGTGCAACGTTGTGAATCAACCTGTGGATATTATGTGATGTAAAATATGCCAGAAACAAAAGAGCAAATATCATATGGTCTCATTTAGAAAACATTTATAAGAAAATTGGGGCCTAGACTGTAAGCTCTTATAGCGGTCACATTTAATCCAGAGTGGTAATTGTTATTTCTAACTTTTGAGAGGCTGTGCTATATATGAATAACCTGGTATTTCCCTGGAACTTTGGGTACCTATATGACACCTAAAACTAAGAGTAGGAGTTCTGCAATTCTAAAGATCAGCACTGCCACATACAACAACGGTAAAGAAACTGAAAAAGAGATCAGGTTTCAGCTAGAAATAAGAACTAGGCCAATTGGTTCAGGACTAAAGTAAATCAGAATACAGGGGTAAAGAAGACATTGTCTATATTTTAAAACTTCACCTACTTTATGAGACCAAAGGAAGAGAGGTTTATTTTGTCCAGAACCTAAATTTTCTCTAGCACATAATCTAACTCAACTTGTCAGGACAGATCATTTAAACAATCCAAAAACAGGAAGTCCTGGGTAGGAATGAAGACTTACAATTCTGTACAGCTTAATGTAATGCCTGGATACATCCCAGAGTATGTTGAGCAGATAGTTAAAAAGTAGTGGCAAAGTCCCTTGAGGAATGGCAGAAAAATATGGAACTTTTAAACTTTACCAACGGGGAAACCCCTGATACTGTCTCAAACATTAGGGACTCCCAAGCCGATAGGTCAAGCCCTTGATCTTGAAGCTTGCTCTTATGAAGCTTATTTATATAACAGAGAAGCTTAGCCTACCTATAATTAACCTAAGAGTTACTTATAGAGGACCTCTTTTGTTGCTCAGTTGTGGCCTCTCTCTAACCCCATCTCTTCAAGTGAAATCATTACCCTCCCCCCTTAAGGGAGACATGACATCCAGGCCAGGAGTACACATTTCCCTGGCAATATGGGATATGACTTCCAGGGATAAATCTGGCCCTGGCACCATAGCATCAACAATGCCTATCTGCCCAAAACAGGGAAAAGAAGTATAACAAATAAGGTATCAGTGGCTGAGAGAGTTCAAATAGAGTTGAGAAGCTACTCTGGAGTCACTCTTAGGCAAGCTAAGAGTGCTACCTATCATAATTTGCCAAACCCCAACCAAAACCATTCCTGCCAATCATAAAGAACACCTTGGTCATTATATAAGATTCTACAAAGGTACCGCATACTAGGGTAACTTTCCAGAAACCAATAACCTCCAGATAGGTTCCTGGACCAGATAAGCCCTGAAATGCAGAGGGCCCAGCCTCTCCAGAACATCAACTGGTTCTATCCTTCTATCCCATATTATCGAGATCCCCTTCCAACATGAAAAAGTTAGAATGGGTACAGCCCAAATACCCCTAAAGAGTGGGAGAAAGATCAAAGGTGATGATGGAGTTATATAGAGAAAGTAGGGTCTAACAAATGAGTATGATTGCTGAATCATTATATTGATTTTTCTGTTAGTCCCCAGTATCTTGGAGTAATTAGAAGTACAAACCTGAAGATGTGCAGTGGCAACTGAAAACCTCTCAACAAAGAAAAACATTTTAGAGGAGCTCTCTGGTTTAACCACCTTGGCTCCTATCCCCTGCACATACCAGTTGCATTCAGAAATCCCCAGAATGCTCTATCATTCATAATTATGTATATTGGAGGAAAATCTTCAAAGAGCTAAGATAACATAGCCACCACGTGTTGAATATTTTTCTGTGAAAAAGGCCTAAGACAAGCATCCATTTTAGTCTATCAGTCTCATTTAAAATGTGGTCACAAATAGATAATTTTTCCTCTAACCATTGGCCAGTGCCTAAAATAAAATAATTATAATGACTTTTTATTATTATGTTACTTGATACATACTTACCTATCATTAACTTTAAATACCTTCAGATTTTTCTTTTTAATTTGCCTGGAACTATAATTTCCTGACCACAGGAGGGTGGTAGAGAGCTTAGAAGAGAAGTATTTAAAATAAATAAATATTAAAACTTGGACAACTAATTACTGTTTTCATTCCACTTTTATTTGGAGGTTATCATCAAAAAGCATGGTCAGATTAGCCAAAGGTCTTGATCAAAGGTCTTTTAATTAGAAGACTTTTCACTATCAAATGTAAGTTTTTAGGAAAAGAATTCAGACCTTTTTGTGAGGTAGCATGACACAGAGAAGGTTCCTTAGATTAAGAATTAAGAGATCCAGTTACCCTTCCTTGTTCCACTATTAATGTATGGCCTTGGCAAAGACCTCACCTCTCTAGGTCTTGATTTCTTTATCTATAAAATGTGATAAATTATAAGCTGACTTTTGAGATCCTTCCACAGAATGCAACAATAAAGTTATATTGCACCTAGGAGGGCAGTTTCTGCTTCACTGTTGACATGTGACAATGTGGACCCAGTTTGGCTTTATCCTCCAATTTTTAAGCAAACTCCAAAATCCAAATTTTTTAAATGAAGCCTTCATAATTTGAAATTTTGGCAAGAAATTGAAAAGTTCCATGGAGTGAGAGGGGTGGCAAAGCCCTCCAAGTTCCTTTGAAGGACTGGAGGAAAAAGTTGGAAATACTGTAACTTCTCCACCTGGGAAAGATCGGAGACTGCCAATTTGATGGGGCAGACCCTCGATCTTGGGGCTTACCCTTATGAAATTTATTCCTGCAAAGGAAAAGCTAAGCCGACTTATGAATATGCTTAAGAGTCATCCCCAGAGAACCTCTTTTGTTGCTCAGATGTGGCCTCTCTCACTAAGTATACTCCACAGGTGAACTTACTGCTCCCCCACCACCACGTGGGACATGACTCCAGGGGTCTAAGTCTCCCTGACAATGTAAGACCTGACTGCCAGGGAGGAGTCTGGCTCTGATACCATGGAAATGAGAAAGCCTTCATGACCAAAAGGGGAAAGATAAATGAAACAAAATATACTTTCTATGGCTGAGAGATTTCAAATAGAATCTAAAGGTCTTTCTGGAGGGTATTCTTTTTTTTTTTTAATTTTAAAATATTAATTACCACCTATTTTCAGCACCCTGAAAATGACATTCCTTTGTTCTTCCTCATGCAAAAACATTTTTAAAATTTGTACATTTAGTCACTGTCATTATACACTCTAGGCAATCCTTGATTATACCATTTCAGTCTTTATCATCTATCTTTCTTTCCGATTTCATTTGTGCCCCCAGACCTCCTCCCTCTATCATTCTCACATTCAGCTTAATTCAGTGTTTTAACATAATTGTATTACAGTTAGGTAGTATTGTGCTATCCATTTCTGAGTTTTTACAATCAGTCCTTTTGCACAATCTGTATCCCTTCAGCTCCAATTATCCAATATCTTACCCTATTTCTATCTCCTGATGGTCTTTGTTACTAAAGAAATTCCCCAAGTTTATTCACTAATGTCAGTTCATACCAGTGAGACCATACAGTATCTGTCCTTTTGTTTCTGGCTAATCTCACTCAGCATAATGTCCTTAAGGTCCATCCATGTTGTTACATACTTCATAACTTTATTCTGTTTTACAGCTGCATAATATTCCATCGTATGTATATACCATAGTTTGTTTAGCCACCATGGACATTTTGGCTGTTTCCATCTCTTGGTAATTGTAAATAATGCTGCTATAAACCTTGGTGTGCAAATGTCTGTTTGTGTCCTTGCCCTCAGGTCCTTTGAGTAGAGACAGCATATAGATAGATGGGTCCCGTTCCCTAATCCATTCTGCCAGTCCATGTTCCCCGATTGGGAAGCTTAATCCATCAACATCAGTGTTATTACTGCCCAGGCAGTACCCTCCTCTAACATTTTGCCTTTTGCCTTTTATATGTCCTTCTAATTTTCCTTCTTTTTACCTTTACTCATGGTCTTTCTGGAGGGTATTCCTACACAGTATATAGATATCCTTTTTCAGTTTTTTGGTGTTTTGGAGCAGCTAGAGGGAAATTCCTGAAACTGTTGAACTGTAATCCAATAGCCTTAATTCTTGAAGGTGATTAAGTAACTATAGAGCTTTTAAGGTGTGAACATGTGAGTGTGAAAATCTTGTGACTGACACTCCCTTCGTCCAGTGTATGGACAAATGAGTAAGAAAAAAAAAAGGCAAAAAATAAATAAATAATAGTATGGGGATAATAGTATGTTTTAGGTGTTCTTTTTTACTTTCACTTTTATTTTTATTCTTGTTTTTATTGTTTTTTTCAGTAATGAAAATGTTCAAAAATTTATTATAATGATGAATGCACAGCTATATGATACACCTTAGATTATTATATCTCAATAAGAAAATCATTAAAAAAAGATTTTCAAGAGAAATGCAAACTAAAAAAAAAAAAGCCCTCCAGGGCTCACAGAAGCTCTTGCCAGGGTGGAAGCAAGGTCAAAGAAGGACGCCTTATTCTCTCCCAAGCTTTTTCAAGTAGGTGGGCTATATTGGTGAATTCTCTTACTTCCTCCACAAAACTGTATTAGATTTTTCTAAAGGTGGTAATCATTGAAAACTGGTTGGTAAATTATGCCATCTATTTTTGTGTGGCCCACAAGCTAAAATGGTTTTTACATTTTAAAACAATTGAAAAAATGAAGAACAAGACTTCATGATGGAAATTATATGAAATTCAAATTTTGGTTTTCATACGTAAAGATTTATTGGAACACAGCCATGTATTTTTATGTATTGTGTATGTCTATTTTTGCACCACAGAGGCAAAGTTGAATAGTTGCAACAAAGATATATGGCTCACAAAACCTAAGACGTTTACTCCCTGGTTCTTTCCAGAAGATGTTTGCCAACCCCTGATTTAAAATATTGAAGCCAAAAAGATAAGCAGACTATCTCTGCTTTCTGCCCTGTCACAAACCTACCCTGAAGTAATAAAAAATGGAATCTGCTTAAAATAAGAGGGAAGGAAAAGAGGAAAATACATATAAAATCTCAGAATATCCAGGCAAAGAGATAAAAATTATGTTTCTTCTCCCTGAGTTATACACAGTCCTCTAACAAAACCCATAATATATCACGTGTATGTATACTTGAATGCTGCCTAAGTCTCAATAATAAACACGATATAACTGTACCAGTAAGGGGAATCTATTCTTGCCCAGAGCTCTAGTTTGCTAGCTGCCAGAATGTAATACACCAGAAATGGAATGGCTTTTTTAAAAAGGGAATTTAATAAGTTGTTAGTTTGTGGTTCCGAGGCCATGAAAAATATCTAATCAGAGCAAGGATATAGAAATGTCCAATCTAAGGCATCCCCAGGGAAAGATACCTTGGTTACAGAAGGCTGATGATGTTCAGGGTTTCTCTCTCAACTGGAAAGGCCCATGGCAAACATGGCGACATCTCCTAGCTTTCACTCCAGGCTTCTTGTTTCATGGAGATCCCCCCGAGGGTGTTCTCCTTCTTCAGCTCCAAAGATCACTGGCCGGTGGACTCCATGGTTCTCTTGTTATTCTGGCAGGTCTCTCAGATCTCAAGCCTTTTCTAAAATGTTTCCTCTTTTAAAGGATTCCAGTGAAGCAATCAAGACCCACCTGGAATGGGTGGAGTCACATCTCCATCCAGTAAGGTCTAATATCCACAATTGGGCAAGTCACATCTCTGCGGAGATAACCTAATAAAGTTTCCAACCTACATTATCGAATCGGGATTAATAGAAATGGTTGTTCCCACAAGATTGATTAGGATTAAAATGGCTTTTCTAGGGTACATAAATCCTTTCAACTGGCACACCCAGGTATGCATTTTGTGAGTGAAGAAGCAAAATTCTTTTATAAGAAGAATGAGAAGAATGATGCTGGAATACCATCCATAGCTCTCGAACATGCGTGTTGTGCCCCATGCCCTCCTTCCGTAGTCCTCGCTGCCTGAAATGCCCACAAGTCACTCCTGTGTCTCACCCTTCGAGGCTGAGCACACAGATGTCTCAAAGTCCTCCTGGGTTCCAGCCTGTCCACCCCCTTTCCACTCTCAGCCATCCTCCAGCTCTGATCGCACTGTGGTCTCTGACTTGGATGTACGTCAAAAGGATGAACTCCCCAAGAGCAGAATTTATGTCTCATCTCAGCTGGCATCCCCAGAACCTTCCTGGTCAGAGTTCAATAAATTCTTGATGAATCAGTGAATCAATAAATAAATACATAACTAATTTGGTCATTTCAAGCTTTAAGAGCTCCCTTTTTAAAAGGGTTGATAGATTGTTTCCTAGAAGGCTGAATCTTTGGTTTCCAGGAGCTGATTGTTACTAGTTGACTGTTGTCAACTAGATTTGATAGTTTGTAGCTATAGAATGAACCCCTATGAATACTGTGCAATATTGTTTCAAAGAAAAGAAGACTCTTGGTAGATAGCTAGAACTCTAGGTAGCTAAAGTTTGATTCTCAGTTCTATCAGTGATTTTAGTCAAGGCACCTAATCTCTCTGAAACTCCATTTTCCCTAAACTGGAGCTGTTCATAGTGGCTACCTCCAAGGGTTGCTGTAAAAACCAAATGAGAACACATAATGTCCAAGTGCTCTGCAAGCTGAGGCAATATATAAATGTGAGGCATTGTTTATGATAAATCTGTACAGATAGGATTTATCTGGGAATAAAAGGGGGAAAGATAGATTCGTTTCCATGTAGAGCATGAGAAACTAATTTTAAAACTCATAAATAAGCTGTTGAATTAAATTTGAAAACTAGGAAACTTGTTGAATATGTGTAATAACCATTTTAATTGAGAGAGGGGTTAATATTTTATCATAATTTACATAAATTAGCATGAACTGCCCATGAAATTAGATCCTTTCCTCTTTCAGCCAATTTTGTGGAGGCACAACAAATGTTGCAGTGATTATTTTAATTTGCCTCTAGTTTGTGTGAGCAACCACTTGTGGTACAATGTCATTCTTAGACGTGATTATATGTCATTCTTAGATCTAATATATGTCCTCCAACTCCGAAATTCCATGGTTTGACAATAAGCTTTGTTACTTGAAGTGAATTCTATTTTGCCATTTAGACACTTTAAATTTGGAGGTACATTTCAATAGAAAAAAAGAGTATCCTCTTTCAACAACAAACCTTTGGAAATTATACAATGAAAGGAAAAAACAATAACCTTGTGATTAAATATTTTGATAATACTGAAAAATAACAGTGTTGAAAATATTAATAGAAAAACTCTGCTAAACTCAAAACTGGTTATAAAGAAATACAGACAAAGTAAAGATATCCTCCCAGAAACATAAACAATTTGCTCATCTGCCTGAATATAACTTAATAGACTATTAATCCAACACAGGAAGTAAGCCTGTTTATTCCTTTGCATTTTATTGTGGTATTCTTGAGTAACTGAAGGTCAAGTAATTTACCCTAAACATTGTAATATCTAATCCTTGCCCAGCAATGGATGTTTGTCTGACATCCAATCTTCCTACTTTAATCCATTCTACATGAACCATTGAATTAAATCTTCCCCCAAATAGCTCTATATATGTTACTCTTGATCAAAATCCTCCAGGAATCGTGCCATTGTTGACAGGAAAATCTGACCACTCTTTCAAACTCAGAGCTTCAGCAGCCTGCCCAGGCTACAGACACTCACCTTATGCTCAGGCCAAGTTCAGCTACTCACTTCTCCCCAATGCAATCCACCCTCCCTCTCTTCTGCACTTTTTTGCTCACACTAACCACCATCCATAGTATCAAAGCTCACTCTCAAATGTTGCCTCCCCTCACACAAACACCCAGGCTGCACGTGGCTTCTCTCTTCTTCTGACCACCCCCCACCCACCCGCACACACGCTAATTTATTTATACTTTTCATGTGGTACTTATCACAACCCACCTTGAATTACTTGTGCAATTGTCTTTTTCTCCTTTTTGAAGTTTTAAAGTATTTGAAGCCAGGAACTATGTTGTCCTTACATTTATTTTTCCTAGATCCTGATTTGGATTACTGTTAACAAATTACCAATATACATTTTTAAACTAAACTATTTATGTCCAGCAATGATCTGTGTTGGTGGTTCAAAATAAAGTGTTTCTTTCTTTGTTTTTGTTTTTTTTTTTTTTTTTACTTTTTTATTGTATAGTATAACGTATATACAAAGCGAAGAAATAAAAAAGCAATAATTTTCAACGCACTCTTCAAAAAGTGGTTACAGGATAGATCCCAGAGTTTATCATGGGCTACCATATGATCCTCTCATATTTTTCCTTCTAGCTGCTCCAGAATATAGGTGGCTAGCAGGCTTAAATACTTTATCATCACAATCGACTTTTTTTCCTCCTTTTTTTGTGAACAATAACATATATACAAAAAAGTATAAACTTCCAAGCACAGCACCAAGATTAGTTGTAGAACATATTTCAGTCTTTGACATGGGTTACAATTTCACAATTTTAGGTTTTGCTTCTAGCTGCTCTAAAATACTGGAGACTAAAAGAGATATCAATTTAATGATTCAGCATTCATACTCATTTGTTAAGTT
Source organism: Tamandua tetradactyla (assembly GCF_023851605.1). Taxonomy (NCBI): domain Eukaryota; kingdom Metazoa; phylum Chordata; class Mammalia; order Pilosa; family Myrmecophagidae; genus Tamandua; species Tamandua tetradactyla. Next base: position 117,738,283 of record NC_135330.1, read on the forward strand.
CTGTCTTCTGTGAATAATTCCACCATCACCTTTCATCTTTCCATACCTCTCATTGGCATTGTTTGGGCTTTATGGCAATTCTGAATTTTTGATACTGGAAGGGTCAGTCACTAATATAGGGTAGGGAGATGGAACTGTCTGATGTTCTGGAGAGGCTGGGCTAGGTTTCAGGACTTATCTGGACCAGGGACCCATCTGGAGGTTGTAAGTCTCTGGAAAGTTACTCTAGTGTCTGGAGCCCTTGTGGAATCTTATAAATTACCCTAGGTGTTCTTTAGGATTGGCTGGAATGGTCCTGGTTGGGAGATGGCAGGTTATGATAGGTAGCAAGGTCTACCTGAAGCTTGCATAAGAGCAACCTCCAGAGTAGCCTCTCAACTCTATTTGAACTCTCTCTATGACTGATACTTTATTAATTATACTTCTTTTCCCCAATTTGGTCAGGATGTAATTGTTGATCCAACAGTGCCAGGTCTGGATTCATCCCTGGAAGTCCTCTCCCACATCACCAGGGAGACTTTCACCCCTGGATATCATGTCCCACGTAGGGGGGAGAGCAATGATTTCACTTGCTGACTTTGGCTTAGAGAGACTGAGGCTACATCTGAGCAACAACTGATATCCTCCAGAAGTAACTCTTAGGCATGCCTACAGGTAGATGAGGTGTTCTTTTTTAACAACGGCTTATAATTCACCAATTTTAAGGGTGCAGCTTAGTGGTTTTTTAATATATTCACAGAACAGTGCAGCCTTCACCACTGTCTAATTCTAGAATATTTTTACCATCCCCCTCCCCCCAAATCACTACCAACTAAAAAGTCATTCCCCTTCCCTCACATCCCCCAGCCCTAGGCAACCACCAATCTACTTTCTGTCTCTATGGATTTGCCTATTCTGAACATTTTGTATAAATGGAATCATCTGTATGTGGTACTTTATAACTGGCTTCTGTTCTGTGTTTACTATGTGGTTCATCCCTGTAGAAGCGTGTATCAGTACTTTGCTGTATTGCCAAATATGTACATACCACATTTTATTTATCCATTCATCAATTGATGAACATTTGGGTTGTTTCTACTTTTTAGCTATTATGAATAATGCTACTGTGAACATTTGTCTGCAAATTTTTGTATGGACATATGTTTTCATTTCTCTTGGATGTGTAACAATGAATGAAATTGCTGCGTTGTATGGTGACTTTATGTTTAACCTTCCGAAAAACTGCCATAGTGTTTTCCAAAGTGGCTGTACCAGTTTACATTCACATTAGCAATGTACAAGGCTTCCAATTTCTCTACATCCTTGCCAACCCTGTTTATTAATGGCTTTTGATTATCACCATCCTGGTGGGTGTGGAGTGATATCTCAATTGTGGTTTTGATTTGCATTTTCTCGATGACTAATGATGTTGAGCATCTTTTCATGTGCTTACTGGCTATTTGTATATCTTCTTCAGAGAAATGTCTGTTCAAATCTGTTGCCCACTTTTCAATCAGGTTGTCCCTTTACTTTTGCACTGTAAGAGGTCTTTATACATTCTGAACACTAGAGCTATATCAGAAATATGATTTGCGACTGTTTTCTCCCATTCTGTTGTTTATCTTTTCACTTTCTAGATAATGGCCTTTGATGTACAAAAGTTTTTAATTTGGGTAAAGTCCAATTTATTTTTTCTTTTGTAGCTCATGCTTCTGGTGTCATATCTAAGAATTCATTGCCTAAAACAAGGTCGTGAAGATTTTCCCTATGTTTTCTTCCAAGAGTTTTATGATTTTAGCTCTTTGAAAGTATGGGTCCAAATTCCTCCTTTTACCTGTGGCTATTCAGTTATTTCAGCACCATTTGTTGAAAAGACTATTCTTTCCCCTACTGAATTGTCCTGGCACCCTTGTTGAAAATCAATTGATTATAAATGTGAGGGGTTATTCCTGGACTGTCAATTATTTTCCATTAACCTATATGCCAGTACACACTGTCTTAATTACTGTAGCTTTGTTGTAAATTTTTAAATTGGAAAGTGTGAGTCCTCCAATATTATTTTACTTTTTCAAGATTTTTTTGGCTATTCTGAGACCCGTGCATTCCCATATGAATTTGAGGATCAGCTGTCACTTTCTGCAAAGAGGCCATCTTGGATTTTGATAGGGATGCCATTGAATCTGGTAGATCAGTTTAGGGGGTATTGCCATCTTAACAATATTAAGTTTTCTGATCTGTGAACATGAAATGTATTTCCATTTATTTAGGTCTTCTTTAATTTCTTCCAAAAACGTTTTATAGTTTTCAGAGTATGTCTTACACTCTTTTATTCTTTTCAACTCTATTGTCAATGAAATTATTTTCTTAACTTCATTTTCAGATTATTCATTGTCATGTACAGAAATACAATTTATTATTTATAATTTACATTAATCTTGTATCCTGCTTCCTTGCTGAATTTCTTTATTAGTTCTAATAGATTTTAGTGAATTCCTTCAGACTTTATGTATATAGATGATCATGCCATCCATAAATAAAAATAGATTTGCTTCTTCCTTTCCAATTTAGATACTTTTTATTTCATTTTCTTTCTTACTTTCCCTGGCTAGACCCTCCAGTTTAACAATGTTAAAAAAACATGACATGGACATCTTTGTCCTGTGCCTTATCAATATGGGGAAAGTATTCAGTCTTTCAGTTTTAAGAATGTTAGCTGTGGGTTTTTCCTAGACACCCAATATCAGGATGAGAAAGTTCCCATCCATTCCTAGTTTGTTGAGTGTTTTTCTCATGAAGGGGTGTTGAATTTTGTCAGCTGATATTTCTGCATCAATTGAGGTGATCATGTAGTTTTCTTCCTTTATTCTACTAATGTGATTTATTGCATGAATTCATTGTTATATGTTAAACTAACCTTGTATTCCTAGGATAAAGCCCACTTGATCATAATCCTCTTTATATGTTGCCAAATTCAGTTTACTATTATTTTGTGGAAGATTTTTATGTCTATATTCATAAAAAGATATTGGCCTGTAGTTTTCTTTCTTGATGATATCTTTTTCTGATTTTGGTATCAGGATAATACTGGATTCATAGAATCAGTTGGAAAATATTCTCTCCTCATATATTTTTTGGAGAGTTTGTGAAGCTTGCTGTTAATTCTTCTTTAAATGTATAGTAGAGTTCACACCTATAAAAAAATTGTAAATTTACAGGTAATTTGCCTATAAGCTGTAACTTGTGTCTAGTTTATTCTTCTAGTCTCAAACTAATGGTTCATTTTTTTTTTAAAACAAATGGGTCACATTTTCTTATTGTAAAAATCATGGAATGGAGGCAGTCTGGTATCACACACAAAAGGTCCAGCTCTGGGGTCAGACAGCCCAGTATCTGGACAGACCAGCTGTGTGCCCCTGAGCACCTCACTGCTCCTCTCCCAGCTTTAGATTCTTCCGGTAAAATGCAAGTGATATTACTTGAAAGAGTAATAAATGAGATAAACCATGCATAGTACACATTTCAGAATATGGAAAATATTAGTGCTCAGTAAATTTTCAGTATTAACGTTAGGAATCAGAGATTACAAGGCAACCCTGATGAGTAAACTGAGCCCTAGAAAGATTCAGTGACTCATCTAAGATTATACATTTATTTCATAGCAGAACTAGACCTAGATCTTGAAAAGGCAGTTCTGCTTTTGTAGGACATTTTTCTGCCTTTTTTAGGACTCTTCTCTTTCTTGAGAAAGAACAATGGGGAAAAGGGAATTTGGGGGTTCATTCTTTTTTACTGTTCTTAGAGTATGAATCTTATGATTCCTCTACCCAACTCCATCCCTTCCAGTAACATGAAGCTAGGGGTAGCCCCAGGAAATGCCCTTCCCCTCTCTAATTGATAGTCCATCTTCCACATGGAATAAATCATTCAGAAGCTCCTCTTTGTTCTCCACTATCTCAGGAGCTCTGGGGAAAAAGCAACAAGTTCCTTCCTTAAGGATTTGTCTAATTGCTTCGATGATATTGCAAAGAGCCGGCCCTGAGCAGATCAGCCTAATACATGGAAGTGGGGGCCCAAGAGAGAACATCACATGATGATGATATCTAAGGCATAGTAACCCTGCTTCTGCACCCCCTCAACTCCCACACTCTCCTACCCTGCCCCACAGGCTGGAGGATGTCTTGTTCAAAGTTTATACTCATTATTTAAAAACAGAAAGCCCCAAATAAAATCTCAGCATCCTCTAACCCTGTATGTACTCTTTACAGATCATTTTCTAGAAATTGTGCAGTTGTTCTGTAACAATGGAAGAAGGGACACTAGAGGTTGGCTGCAGTAAGATGTAGGTTGGTAATGGTGATAACAGAAGGAATGCAAAATCTGTAGGTAGATGAGGAAAGAGCTTTGGTATTTCCATAATAATTATGTAGTTTGGTTCATTAGCATAGAATTCTATTAAATATTATGAACATAATTACCGTTGTCAATTTTCAATTTACTAGATCCTAGAGATTTGTGAAGAATAAAACTTTCAAATAAAAAAGTTATGTTTAGTCAACTGAAAGCTCATAATTATTTTCATCTTAAAATGTTAATGTTCCTATTCAGTGATTATAACAATTTGTTTTAAAAATCTGCTGCCCTGTAAATTTGAAACCCTTATGTTAAACGAAAAAAATTAACCTAAGGTGGTGCAGTTGTGGCTCAGTGACAAGAATTCTCACCTTATGAGCTAGATACCCAGGTTCAATTCCCAGAGCCTGCCCATGCAAAACAAAACAAAACAAACAAGACTTCCTGGAAGATGGCGGCTTAGTAAGACGCGCGGATCTTAGTTTCTTCTCCAGGACACCTACTAGGGGAGTAGAAACGATACAGAAAGCGCCCAAAGCCACAACAGAGATAAAAAAGACAGCGTACCCCATCCTGGAACGGCTGGCTGGCTGAGAGAAGCAGCTCGGGTGAGATCGCCGAGGCGCGCGGGCCTTACCGGGCGGGGTGGCAAGCCGCCGGAGTTACTCCCTTCCCCCTTCCCGGGCCGGCTGGGAGAGTTGGAGAGGCGGTCCCCTGAAACCGCCGCGGCTGGCGCCCACACCGCGCACAGCCCCCGGACCAACTGGGAGAATTGGATCGGAAGCCCCCAGGCCGCGGAGAACGGTGACGGGTGGGGGAGGCCCCTTCCAAACCCGTGACTCCCAGGGAGCGTGCACTCTCCCGGGCGGGCTGCTGCCGCTGGCGCCCTCCCGCCACGCTTGTTGCCCAGGGCCGACTAGGAAATTCGGACGGGCTCTTTCCCTGGCTGCGGCGACCAGCAACCCTCCCTGCGTTCGGACCCCGGCCGGCTCAAGCCGCTTTGGCTGGCGAACCCCCAGGACGGTGAGAGTTTTCCAAAGTTTAAGGTCCCACAGCACCTTTTACTGGTGGGACCCGCAGACAAACGTGTGCCACGAGCGCCACCTACTGGGCAGGATAAGAAAAACAGAACCCAGAGATTTCACAGAAAAATATTACAACCTTGCTGGGTCCAACACCAAGAGAAATCTGAATAAATGCCCAGACGCCAGCAGCAGAAGATAACTGTCCACGCTCAAAAGATTGAGAATATGGCTCAGTCAAAGGAACAAACCAATAGCTCAAATGAGACACAAGAGCTGAGACAACTAATGCTGAATATACGAACAGAAATGGAAAACCTCTTCAAAAATGAAATCGATAAATTGAGGGAGGACATGAAGAGGACATGGGCTGAACATAAAGAAGAAATAGAAAAACTGAAAAAACAAATCGCAGAACTTATGGAAGTGAAGGATAAAGTAGCAAACATAGGCGGGCCGCGGTGGCTCAGCGGGCAAAGTGCTTGCCTGCTATGCCGGAGGACCTCGGTTCGATTCCCGGCCCCAGCCCATGTAACGAAAACGGAGAAACAAAATACAATAAAACAAGAAAATGTTTAAAAGATGTTTCCCTTTCTTCCTCTCTTCCTTCCTTCTATCCTTCCTTCCTTCTCTCTGTCTTTCCTTTAAAAAAAAAAAAAAAAAAAAAAAAAAGTAGCAAACATAGAAAAAATAATGGATAGCTACAATGATAGATTTAAAGAGACAGAAGAAAGAATTAGTGATTTGGAGGATGGAACATCTGAATTCCAAAAAGAAACAGAAACTATAGCGAAAGAATGGAAAAATTTGAACAGGGAATCAGGGAACTCAAGGACAATATGAACCGCACAAATATACGTGTTGTGGGTGTCCCAGAAGGAGAAGAGAAGGGAAAAGGAGGAGAAAAACTAATGGAAGAAATTATCACTGAAAATTTCCCAACTCTTATGAAAGACCTAAAATTACAGATCCAAGAAGTGCAGCGCACACCAAAGAGATTAGACCCAAATAGGCGTTCTCCAAGACACTTACTAGTTAGAATGTCAGAGGTCAAAGAGAAAGAGAAGATCTTGAAAGCAGCAAGAGAAAAACAATCCATTACATACAAGGGAAACCCAATAAGACTTTGTGTAGATTTCTCAGCAGAAACCATGGAAGCTAGAAGACAGTGGGATGATATATTTAAAATACTAAAAGAGAAAAACTGCCAACCAAGACTCCTATATCCAGCAAAATTATCCTTCAAAAATGAGGGAGAAATTAAAACATTCTCAGACAAAAAGTCACTGAAAGAATTTGTGACCAAGAGACCAGCTCTGCAAGAAATACTAAAGGGAGCACTAGAGTCAGATACAAAAAGACAGAAGAGAGAGATATGGAAAAGAGTGTAGAAAGAAGGAAAATCAGATATGATATATATAATACAAAAGGCAAAATGTTAGAGGAAAATATTATCCAAACAGTAATAACACTAAATGTCAATGGACTGAATTCCCCAATCAAAAGACATAGATTGGCAGAATGGATTAAAAAACAGGATCCTTCGATATGCTGTCTACAGGAAACACATCTTAGACCCAAAGATAAATATAGGTTGAAAGTGAAAGGTTGGGAAAAGATATTTCATGCAAATAACAACCAGAAAAGAGCAGGAGTGGCTATACTAATATCCAACAAATTAGACTTCAAATGTAAAACAGTTAAAAGAGACAAAGAAGGACACTATATACTAATAAAAGGAGCAATTAAACAAGAAGACATAACAATCATAAATATTTACGCACCGAATCAGAATGCCCCAAAATACGTGAGGAATATACTGCAAACACTGAAAAGGGAAATAGACTCATATACCATAATAGTTGGAGACTTCAACTCACCACTCTCATCAAGGGACAGAACATCTAGACAGAGTATCAACAAAGAAATAGAGAATCTGAATATTACTATAAATGAACTAGACTTAATAGACATTTATAGGACATTACATCCCACAACAGCAGGATACACCTTTTTCTCAAGTGCTCATGGATCATTCTCAAAGATAGACCATATGCTGGGTCACAAAGCAAGTCTTAACAAATTTAAAAAGATTGAAATCTTACACAACACTTTCTCGGACCATAAAGGAATGATGTTGGAAATCAATAATAGGCAGAGTGCCAGAAAATTCACAAATACGTGGAGGCTCAACAACACACTCCTAAACAACGACTGGGTCAAAGAAGAAATTGCAAGAGAAATTAGCAAATACCTCGAGGCGAATGAAAATGAAAACACAACATATCAAAACTTATGGGACGCAGCAAAGGCAGTGCTAAGAGGGAAATTTATTGCTCTAAATGCCTATATCAGAAAAGAAGAAAAGGCAAAAATTCAGGAATTAACTATCCATTTGGAAGAACTGGAGAAAGAACAGCAAGCTAACCCCAAAGCAAGCAAAAGGAAAGAAATAACAAAGATTAGAGCACAAATAAATGAAATTGAAAACATGAAAACAATAGAGAAAATCAATAAGGCCAGAAGTTGGTTCTATGAGAAAATCAATAAGATTGATGGGCCCTTAGCAAGATTGACAAAAAGAAGAAGAGAGAGGATGCAAATAAATAAGATCAGAAATGGAAGAGGAGACATAACTACTGACCTCACAGAAATAAAGGAGGTAATAACAGGATACTATGAACAACTTTACGCTAATAAATACAACAATTTAGAGGAAATGGACGGGTTCCTGGAAAGACATGAACAACCAACTTTGACTCAAGAAGACATAGATGACCTCAACAAACCAATCACAAGTAAAGAAATTGAATTAGTCATTCAAAAGCTTCCTAAAAAGAAAAGTCCAGGACCAGATGGCTTCACATGTGAATTCTACCAAACGTTCCAGAAAGAATTAGTACCAATTCTCTTCAAACTCTTCAAAAAAATCGAAGTGGAGGGAAAACTACCTAATTCATTCTATGAAGCCAACATCACCCTCATACCAAAACCAGGCAAAGATATTACAAAAAAAGAAAACTACAGACCAATCTCTCTAATGAACACAGATGCAAAAATCCTCAATAAAATTCTAGCAAATCGTATCCAACAACACATTAAAAGAATTATACATCATGACCAAGTAGGATTCATCCCAGGTATGCAAGGATGGTTCAACATAAGAAAATCAATTAATGTAATACACCATATCAACAAATCAAAGCAGAAAAATCACATGATCATCTCAATTGATGCAGAGAAGGCATTCGACAAGATTCAACATCCTTTCCTGTTGAAAACACTTCAAAAGATAGGAATACAAGGGAACTTCCTTAAAATGATAGAGGGAATATATGAAAAACCCACAGCTAATATCATCCTCAATGGGGAAAAATTGAAAACTTTCCCCCTAAGATCAGGAACAAGACAAGGATGTCCACTATCACCACTATTATTCAACATTGTGTTGGAGGTTCTAGCCAGAGCAATTAGACAAGAAAAAGAAATACAAGGCATCAAAATTGGAAAGGAAGAAGTAAAACTATCACTGTTTGCAGACGATATGATACTATACGTCGAAAACCCGGAAAAATCCACAACAAAACTACTAGAGCTAATAAATGAGTACAGCAAAGTAGCAGGTTACAAGATCAACATTCAAAAATCTGTAGCATTTCTATACACTAGTAATGAACAAGCTGAGGGGGAAATCAAGAAACGAATCCCATTTACAATTGCAACTAAAAGAATAAAATACCTAGGAATAAATTTAACTAAAGAGACAAAAAACCTATATAAAGAAAACTACAAAAAACTGCTAAAAGAAATCACAGAAGACCTAAATAGATGGAAGGGCATACCGTGTTCATGGATTGGAAGACTAAATATAGTTAAGATGTCAATCCTACCTAAATTGATTTACAGATTCAATGCAATACCAATCAAAATCCCAACAACTTATTTTTCAGAAATAGAAAAACCAATAAGCAAATTTATCTGGAAGGGCAGGGTGCCCCGAATTGCTAAAAACATCTTGAGGAAAAAAAACGAAGCTGGAGGTCTCGCGCTGCCTGACTTTAAGGCATATTATGAAGCCACAGTGGTCAAAACAGCATGGTATTGGCATAAAGATAGATATATCGACCAATGGAATCGAATAGAGTGCTCAGATATAGACCCTCTCATCTATGGACATTTGATCTTTGATAAGGCAGTCAAGCCAACTCACCTGGGACAGAGCAGTCTCTTCAATAAATGGTGCCTAGAGAACTGGATATCCATATGCAAAAGAATGAAAGAAGACCCATCTCTCACACCCTATACAAAAGTTAACTCAAAATGGATCAAAGATCTAAACATTAGGTCTAAGACCATAAAACAGTTAGAGGAAAATGTTGGGAGATATCTTATGGATCTTACAACTGGAGGCGGTTTTATGGACCTTAAACCTAAAGCAAGAGCACTGAAGAAGGAAATAAATAAATGGGAACTCCTCAAAATTAAACACTTTTGTGCATCAAAGAACTTCATCAAGAAAGTAGAAAGACAGCCTTCACAATGGGAGACAATATTTGGAAATGATATATCAGATAAAGGTCTAGTATCCAGAATTTATAAAGAGATTGTTCATCTCAACAACAAAAAGACAGCCAACCCAATTACAAAATGGGAAAAAGACTTGAACAGACACCTCTCAGAAGAGGAAATACGGATGGCCAAGAGGCACATGAAGAGATGCTCAATGTCCCTGGCCATTAGAGAAATGCAAATCAAAACCACAATGAGATATCATCTCACACCCACCAGAATGGCCATTATCAACAAAACAGAAAATGACAAGTGCTGGAGAGGATGCGGAGAAAGAGGCACACTTATCCACTGTTGGTGGGAATGTCAAAGGGTGCAACCACTGTGGAAGGCAGTTTGGCGGTTCCTCAAAAAGCTGAATATAGAATTGCCATACGACCCAGCAATACCATTGCTAGGTATCTACTCAAAGGACTTAAGGGCAAAGACACAAACGGACATTTGCACACCAATGTTTATAGCAGCATTATTTACAATTGCAAAGAGATGGAAACAGCCAAAATCTCCATCAACAGAAGAGTGGCTAAACAAACTGTGGTATATACATACGATGGAATATTATGCAGCTTTAAGACAAGATAAACTTATGAACCATGTAATAACATGGATGGACCTAGAGAATATTATGCTGAGTGAATCCAGCCAAAAACTAAAGGACAAATACTGTATGGTCCCACTGATGTGAACGGTCATTCGAGAATAAACTTGAAATATGTCATTGGTAACAGAGTTCAGCAGGAGTTAGAAACAGGGTAAGACAATGGGTAATTGAAGCTGAAGGGATACAGACTGTGCAACAGGACTAGATACAAAAACTCAAAAATGGACAGCACAATAATACCTAATTGTAAAGTAATCATGTTAAAACACTGAATGAAGCTGCATCTGAGCTATAGGTTTTTGTTTTGTTTTGTTTTGTTTTGTTTTGATTTTACTATTATTACTTTTATTTTTTTCTCTATATTAACATTCTGTATCTTTTTCGGTTATGTTGCTAGTTCTTCTAAACCAATGCAAATGTACTAAGAAATGATGATCATGCATCTATGTGATGATGTTAAGAATTAATGATTGCATGTGTAGAATGGTATGATCTCTAAATGTTGGGTTAATTTCTTTTTTTCCGTTAATTAAAAAAAAAAAGAAAAAAGAGAAGGGATAATTGGAGATGAAGGGATACAGACTGTACAACGGGACTGGATATAAAAACTCAGAAATGGACAGCACAATACTACCCAATTGTAATGCAATTATGTTAAAACACTGAATGAAGCTGCATGTGAGGTATAGGTTTTTTGTTTTTGTTTTTTTTTCTTTCTATTATTGTTTTAATTCTTATTCTGTTGTCTTTTTATTTCTTTTTCTAAATCGATGCAAATGTACTAAGAAATGATGAATATGCAACTATGTGATGTTATTAAGAATTACTGATTGTACATGTAGATTGGAATGATTTCTAATTGTTTTGTTAATTCTTTTTTTAATTAATAAAAAAATCAAAAAAAAAAAAAAAAAACAAACAAACAAAAAAATCAACCTAATAGTATTTTAAACTATCTATAAAGCATTTCTTTATTCCTGAAGACTAAGATAAATGATATTGCTTAGTAATTATGACGTGAGTTGCCATTAGCAGTACTCTGATTTATGTACTATTATTGTTATTATGAAGGTAACCATAATTGTATATCTCCTAAGAAGATAAAAAAAATTGTTATAGGTCTGTATGGAAAATAGTTAAGAAAAGATTATTTCATAGCCTGCCAAACGTAGCTTCAAGCAAGAACTGTTGTGCGGGACATAGATGAAATTCCTTTTGCCATTTGAACAGTGTTTATATTCAGGAAAGTTCATAGTTAAGTCTTTGACATACTGTGAAAGGATCTTTTGTTCTCTAGAAAAACAGACTTCCTCATCCTTTGAGTCACCTTGTTTTTATTCCCTTGTTTACTTTTCTGGGGAAATAATGCCCACCTCCCAGTGATGTCAAGGGAAGAACTGTTTCAAAAATCAAGGTTGCTCTCCGTAAGGAAAAGGGGCTTGGTTGTTGGCAGAAGAAAAATCACATCTATTTTTAAAACCTGAACCAGATAATAATGTCATCTCAAGCTTTGAAAAATTATTTGGATAGGATTTTTTCCAAGGCTAAAAAAAGGACTCTTTTTTTATCATCGTAGTTAACAGTGATTTGGCTCAGGAACTGTGAGACACTCTGGGGCTACAGACCCAGTCCCAGTCCACAGGCATTTTTCTATTGTATTAAGAAAGCTCTCCCCTGTTTTCTGTGTAGTTTCTCTAAGTCATGCATAGTGTGATTTTTTTCTTCTTGTTGGTTGGATCCAGGACAGTTTTATGATGAACTTGGGCTGAGGTCAGGCAGATCTGAATTCCCTGAGTGAAATTTATGTTATCAGTAAATAATATGACTGATTCTACATGTGACTTCCAAAAGGAGAAAACATTATTGTTTTTGTTCATCATCATATACCAGTGCTAGCATAATGCCCCAAATTTACTGGACACCCAGTAAATATTTGTTAAATGAATGAGTGAAATAAATATATACATCTTCAGGGTGACAATTGCAAATATAATTGTTTTAAATGAATATGTTCTGGTGTGTTTTTTATTTTTGTTTTAACATCATCTATATCTTTAGATGTATTCTGTATGTTAGTGTGGGTTTATGTATCCTTACATAATTTGCACAAGTGGAAGATTACTTGTGGTTTAGTAATTATCCATTCAAACCCTTTATCCATCACCCTAAATCTAAAATAATCAAGAAAATTATATCCTTAAAGCCTCTAATCCTCATTTATGTCCTAGGTTTGACCACAAGTATGGCTTCAAGGCCAATGATCTTCAATTGGAACTATTCTTTTTCTGTAAATGTTAGGTAGAGATGTTTACAACCATTGTTAGAAAAACTGGATGTGTGAAACATGGAGGAAAGGGAAGAGACCCAGGCCTGCTCATCTGTGAAGCATTTTACATGCTTCTCCTCATTTACTCTGTGTAGCTCTCTGTTCTAGTTTGCTAGCTACCAAAATGCAATATACCAGAAATGGAATGGCTTTTAAAAGGGGGAATTTAATAAGTTGCTAGTTTACAGTTCTAAGGCTGAGATAATGTCCCAATTAAAGCAAGTCTATAGAAATGTCCTATCAAAGGCATCCATGGAAGGATACCTTGGTTCAAGAAGTCTGCTGAGTTCAGGGTTTCTCTCTCAAGTGAGAAGGCACATGGCGAACACAGTCAGGGTTTCTCTCTTGGCTGGAAGGGTACATGGTGAACGTGGCATCATCTGCTAGCTTTCTCTCCTGGCTTCCTGTTTCATAAAGCTCCCCAGGAGGCATTTTCCTCCCTCATCTCCAAAGGTCACTGGATGGTAGACTCTCTACTTCTCGTGACACTGTCATTCTCTGCTCTCTCAGAATCTCTCTCTTTCTCCAAAATGTTTTCTCTTATATAAGATTCCAGTAAACGAATCAAGACTCACCCAAATGAATGGAGACACACCTCCATTTAATCCTGCTTAACAGCTACTCTTGATTAAATCACATCTCCAGGGAGATGATCTAATTACAGTTTCAAACATACAATCTGAATAGGGGTTAGAAGAAACGGCTGCCTTTACAAAATGGGATTAGGATTAAACATGGCTTCTCTAGGGTACATACATCCTTTCAAACCAGCACACTCTCCATGTAATTGATCATGATATTCCTATTTAACAGATGAAGAGACAGTAAGTAATATAGCCAATGTCCTATGGCCAATGGGTGGCACTGTCAGATTTGAACTACCAGGGCATAAACTGTGTCTGCCAGTCATATTCAAGGGCCTTGGATAGAGCTAGTTCAGACCCTGTTAGGACACTGAATTTTACTAGCATTCTGAAAGCTACATTAATCCTTTGATCCAGTGCCTTCCTTATTGATGTACATTGCTTTCTATAAATCTGATATAAAAAAAAGCTCCAGAAAAGTAATAGCTTTTCAGAAATATTCCCCGCTTTCTTAAACCATCAGCTGCTTTATAAAACATTGAACTCCAAAATTTTCGAGAACACATGTATTGTTTAAAGTCAGTATAATATAGTAAAAAGAATGTAACAAACCTGGTGTGGTAGTTAGATTCAGTTGTCAACTTGGCCAGGTGAAGGTGCCTAGTTCTGTTGCTGTGGACATGAGCCAATGGCGTGTGAACCTCATCTGTTACTGATTACATCTGCAGTCGGCTAGGAGGTGTGCCTGCTGCACTGAATGATGTTTGATTTAATTGGCTGGTGCTTAAATGAGAGAGCTCAACGTAGCACAGCCAAAGCAGCTCAGCATACCTCATCTCAGCACTCACAGCTCAGCCCAGGTTTGTGGAGATGCAGAAAAAAATCACCCTGGGAAAAGTTGTTGGAACCGAGAGACCTGGAGAGAAGGCCAGCAGAGACCAGTCTGTGCCTTCCCACGTAAGAAACAACCTCAGTTGAAAGTTAGCTGCCTTTGCTCTGAAGAACTAATGAAATAAATCCCCTTTTATTAAAAGCCAATCCGTTTCTCGTGTGTTGCATTCCAGCAGCGAGCAAACTAGAACACCTGGCTTGTGGAGTGTGATGGACTTGGATTTGAACCCTAGGTTCTTGAATTAATAGCTGGGTGACAATGAGTAGGTTACTTAACTTCTCTAAGCCTGAATTTCCCTGCCTATAAAGTAGTAATAACAATATCTACTTGGGGGACTTGTGAATTTTGAAATAATATATATGAAGTGCATAGATTGTAAACAACATGACCCTGGCTGTGTTGTTCATATTATTTCCTGGTGCATGCACAGGTGGGTGCATGTACTATTCACTAAATGAGTGAATATCCTCAGCACCAGGTTAGGTGCCATTGTTCAATCTCTGCAATAGAAAAATCAGAACATTTCTAATATGAAACTTTGTAAGAAGGAAAATGGCACTCATTCTCTCCTTGCATTCTGGGACAAACCTTTCTTCTGTCAGTGTACTCAGAAAAATATATATCAACCTTTAAATTAAAAATATAAAGTAAGTGGAAAACTCACATTTGATTTATCTTATTTAAAAATTTAAAAATAAAAACTAAAATAGATTGTCATGCAAATCTTAATTTGGAACTTGTTGACAAAAAACTGCCTTCTTAGTGGTACCTCAGCATATTTGATTCTCATTTTGTTAAAACATCCATTTCTATCAAGTCTTGCTTGGAGCAGCCATGTAGCTGGAAATGTTTTGAGTCTCCTTCATGCCACGGCTTTTGCAGCTGACAACAAGTATGTTTCAGAAGCTCAGATGTAATCAAGTTCTCATTCCAGCTGCCAGAGCCATAAAAAGGGCCTTCCCCATTCTGGGCAGAGTGCAGCGTTAGAAAACATCACTTTGGTATTTGTAATATTTGCAGCTACACTGAACTTCCTCAATGAGGTCATGAATGAACAGCAGATCATGAGTATTATAAGGATTGGACAAAGTGTGAAATTCTTATACAACCCAAATTTCAGAAAATATCCTTGATTAAAAACCTGAGTTATTTTTTCCCAATGCTGATATTAACAGCCTTACTGAAAAATGAATATTTTGTACTAAGTAGTACCTTTTTCCACCTCCCAGAAAATATAATAATAACTAATAAATATAGCACTTAGTGTGGCTAGCCACTGTTCTAAACCCCTCTCCCCCATGATCCTATGAGGAAGTTACCATTATTGTCCTCATTTTCCTGATAAAGTATCTTATGCAATGAGTAAATGTCAAGAGCCAGAATTTAAACCTTGTTCCATGTGCTCTTAACCACTAGGTATATTGGAGGGCATTTTTGAGCAGCAATAATACAGTATCTATTAATATTGAAACAAAATATGTATTTGATCATACTGGGGAAGTGTATATGGACAAAGCAAACCACCTCCCTACTCTGCTTGACCTCACATGCTAGATGCCCAGGTTTCATGAGTTGATTAGAGGCCAATGAGAGGAAATCCTCTAAAAGAGCCTTCCAAGTGTTTCCCCAAGGCTAAGAGCATTAACCTTACTTCCCTGGGAAAAGAATTCTTTTCTATAAGGGCTCAAAGGAAAACAACCGAATTAATCAACTACCATACTTAAATTCATGCCTGTAAATTCTGATATCTGTCTTTATGAAGTTACAGGAGAAAAACATTGGCATTTACCTAAAATAAGAAGCAAGAAAAAAGATAGTAGAGTCACTCTTTCATAGGTGCTTACTCCTTAAGAAATGCGCTTGTCAAAAACTCTTAAAAATATCGTTTGCCCTACAAAGCCCTCTTCCAGCACACACATTCTCTATGCAATTAGAAAAAGGCCCTCCCACAGGGAGAATGGATTACAAAATGGACCCTCTCTAGGCAAATTGTGCCCCTTTCTCCAGGATGCCTTCCCTGGAGTAGAGCTGGCACCACAAGAATAGGGTGAATTTCAGCTCCATTCACACTGCCTCAGCTAAAACTTAGTGTGCACAACCCTATGCAGCTGCCCATTAGGACTCACCAACTCCCCAGTCCTAGCGTCATGTAAGCTCCATCCCTGTGTTATCTCATCCAAAGTAACACGACTGGACTAGTATTAGCCCCCTACACCCCCTTAACCATGGAAAGAGCTGAGTGGAAGTGGCACCGGGAAGGAAACCCAATGACAGTCCACGAGAAGAAGGCTGCTGGGTCATTCATGGTTCATTCATTTAACAATTACTTGTTGAGATTTCACTATACACCAAGCACTGTACTGGATACTAGCTAGTACAATGAAAGGTCCTTACTGTCTCTCCTTACTGTCGAGAAGAACGCAAACCAAGTAGAGAATCAGAAGAATGTGATGACTGAGTCCAAGTAGGAAAGATTCAGTTTCAGAAAGCAGGCAAAAGAGTCCTTAGAATTTCAGAGAAAGAAAGGACAAGGCAGGAAGAAGAGAAATGCAGGACAGGGACTTGTTTTCAAGGGAAAAGGCATGAGGTCAATTTAGACTGTAGGATACAAACAAAGAGTGAGGCCAGCAGGACTAAGTTGAGGCCAAACAGTATTTGAGGCTGAGCGCCCTCTAGCTGTCAGCACCACCTTGGCCTAGAACCTATAGAGTAACTTAGAAAGCTGAAACTTTTCTGTTCTACTGCCACTTTTAATAAAGAGTCACTGTGGAAATAGGTACCATAAAAATGATCTGTGGGCGGGCTATGGTGGCTCAGCAGGCAGAGTTCTTGCCTGCCATGCTGGAGACCCAGATTTGATTCCTGGTGCCTGCCCATGAAAAAAAAAATCTGTGAATTTTGAAGACGAAGTTCAAAATTGAAAAATGTTTAACTCAAAATTTTTTAATTTTTGAATTAAAAAATTGCTACTAATATGAACTTGAAGTAAACATATCTTTATAGACATATGTATACCTCCTCCCTAACAAGTGGCAAGATTTGGATAACCCACTGTTGCCCTTGGCAACTGCTGCCAAGAAACAGAATATAATTCAATACCCAGGTGAAGTCATAAACTCCTCCAAGGTGCTGGGTTATATCACGTTTGATTATTATAGGGTGATCATAAACTTCCACTTACAAGAGTAAAGAAGGCACTAATTAACAATTACGCTGGATTAACAGGCATTAACTGGGACTCTCCCAGGCACGGCAGGACATATAGTCACCTGGTTATTAGTCATTTTATTTCTATTTATTTTATTTAGAATGTCGTTTTGTAGGAGCCCCCCAATGTTTGGGGAATATAAATTCAGAATATATAATCATATAAAACATTTACATACCAAAAAAAAAGTTATTCTTAACCTTTTCCTCACACTTACTGCTTTTTAATAAATAAAACTTATAATGCACTATAGAACACCACATTATATCAATGTAGATTAGCATAGCTAGCTTGCTAGTTAAGTTCCTGTAGTTGCCAGGGGAGACATCATGGTCAGAGTCTCCCTAGATTGTTGCGAAATACTTTGTTTGAATGAATGAGAAGAGCATAGCAGCAGTGTTAAAACTGATAACATCACAGCAATACTCACCTCTCACCAGTAAACAGATATTATAATAACTCTTTCCAAAAAAGCTCAGCTTGTACACATAATGCACATTCAGAATTCCAAAGTAACTCCAGACATGCTATTACCCTAAGCAGGTCTGCCAACCATTAAATACCACAGGGATTTCAAAAGTAAAATGGTATACCTGACTCTGACTAGCACTGTAATTTTCTGAAGAAACAAACAAAAATGGCAGATTTTGAAATCTCTTAGAACCTAATTATTCTTTATAGAATTGGAACTTTATTTTTTATGTTTTTTTAATTATTTTTAAAGATTACCTCTTTTCTATTAGACCTGCTATTTGTACTCTAGGTGTTCATGCTAGTATGTTCCTTCCCCCAGAAAAATATGCCCCCAGACCTTTTATCTTTATCTTTCCCACAGACAGCACATAAGCCTCTGCCCATTTGCTCAGCCCATCCACCATATCCTTTGTCTTCATGCAAGCAGGTGCGTGAAGTTTTGTTTTGTTGTAAATTATTATTGAGGAACAAAATGAGGGGCATTTATAGCAGAAAGTGTGCTTTCTCTTAGCAGATTGTTGGCAAACCCAATGGTTTTCAGAGAGCAGGACCCAATAGGTGGGACTTGTCAGATTGATGCCCCTGGCTATTTCCTCCCTACCTGTTTTTGTTTACCTTGTCCTTTTTCATTGTTTTTATGATTTTCTTTTTTAAATAGAGTAAACCAATTAACTGCTTGTGTCCTTTGCTTCAATAGATTAGAAATATGGCTTTTCAAAAAAGCATCTTAGTTTTCATTGTCATCAGAATGTCCAGCTGGGTTGACTTACTATCTGGGAAAGTGCTTCTCCCCACCCCACCCCCCAATTGCTATCAAGCAATAGATAAATCTGTAAGAAGCCTCAGACTTTGAAATATGTTGTAGTTTTTGTTTTGGATAGATTGGATATCAGAGATTGGATTGAAGCCCAAATTTTAACATTAAGTAGCCCAGTCACTAAATAAAAGCCCTTCAGTGTTTTTTAAAAGAGGGCAAAAAGTTAGAAATGGAGATTTTTAATAGCATGCATGTGAATTTTAAATCACTAAACTTGATCTCCTACATGTTTCAGTTAATATACCAACCCTTCGAATGATTACTTTTTCTTGCCAGATTGATTTATTTTTCCTTTTAGTCTAGCCATCTTTCAGGTTTAAAACATTCAAGTTTATTGAGCAAAGGGAGTATCCTAAGAAAATTCATTGCAACTTGGTTTATATAAGTCTACCAGCAGGAGAATTTTATCACTCCCTAGGGTGACTATGAGCCATTCTGGTCTGCCTGTTAAACTATTTCTCTTTATTTATGGTCTGTGTAACCTGAGGGAGAGCCAAAGTTGGCTCCTGTGAGTGTTCTCTGGTCCTGCCATTGCGTTGCTTCTGCTAAAGACACTGACGTGAATAGACTATTGGAGACTCAAAGGTCACCTTTCCATCATGTTCATATTGAGAAATACTTTAGATAATTATCTGTCTTTTGTATCCAAGAAGAATAGGAGCTGTAAGAGGGGGCTGTTTCATTTCCTTGAATTTTCTTTGCTAGGCTACATGGGGCTCTCTTGAAATTGTAAAATCGAATGGAGATGTAGCCACAAAAAGAGCACTTTGCTTCCAAGCATGGACCACCCGTTTGTTGATATGTTGCTGTTTCTGGAAACCCTTTGTTCCAGATACCTCACTTTATGCCATGGAGTCTTCCTCAAAATGTCCAAAGCTGATTTGTATTAATCAGTCAACATTTCCTCTGTGACTTAAATAACCATTTCAGAGGTTTCGCTGTGGGCTGTATGCTTTTGCCTTTAAGGTACTTAGAGGTTAGTGGGTTGGTAAAGCACAAGTGGGTTGTAAGACTTGTGGCCCAAAGAACAATATGGAGAAGGAAAGAGTGCTATGAGAGCCCCCTGGAATGAAAGCATCTATTATGTGGGAAGTTCAGGAATTCAAACAACTTCTTCTGGGAGGTGTCATTTGCAGGATGGCTCTCCTTATGTACGGGTAATTTCAATTTGTCCAAATTATGGCTTTAGGTTTCACTAATCTAGACTCCTTATCTCAGCTTCACACCCAACACATCTGTTTCAGTTTGCTAAAGCTGCTGGAAAGCAATATACCAGAAATGGGTTGGCTTTTACAAAAAGAGATTTATTAGGTTACAGATTTACAATTCTAAGACCATGAAAATGTCCAAATTAAGGCATCCAGAGGAGGAGTGACTTGACTCTGAAGAAAGTCTGATGGCATCCACAGTTCCTCTAGTACATGGGAAGGCATGTGACTGTCATCTGCTGGTCCTTCATTCCAGGTTGCATTGCTTTCTGCTTCTGATTCAGTGGCTTTCTCTCTGAGTCTCTGCGGGTCCTTGCATACTCCTCCAGGGACACCTTCTGAGCTCTCTGTGTCCTGAGGGTCTACTCTTAGTATCTCCGGGGTGTTTCTGTCTCTCTCTCCTGGCTCTGTATCGGCTCTCTCCAGAATGTCTCTGGTCATTTCTTTTATCTCTCTAAATGTCTCTGGCCTATCTTGGCTTTTCTGACTTTGTCTTCTCAGAAAAGACTCCAGTAAATAAAATTAAGACCCACCTTGAATTGGGTGGGTCACATTTCCATAGAAACAACCTAATCAAAAGATCCCGCCCATACTAGGTCTGCACTCACAAGAATGGATTAGAAGAACATGGCTTTTCTGGGGACATAACACTTTCAAACCATCACAGCATCTATCTAGTACTTAGCAATTGCCAAACAAATTATTATGCACCTCGGAACTTCTATTTAAAGGAAAGTGTTTGAGGTGCACAGGTGGTTCAGTGGTAGAATACTCACCTTCCATGGGGGAGACCCGGGTTCAATCACCCCCCTGAAAAAAAACCCCAAAACTATTTCAAGGAAAGGAAAGTGTTTGGAAATCTAAAAATCCTTTTAAGATTAAAAAAAAAAGTATTTTAAACCTAATTTCCATAATGATTTTTTTACAGTCTCCACTTTCTTCAAACCTTAAATTACTCTCCCCCAAATTCTCAGACAGTATTCCAACCTTATGCTTCCCAGAGAAAATAGAAGCTGCTGAAAGGGAGCTCCTTTGACTTCCCAGACTTCTCTCTCCTCCCACCTTCTCAAGGACTTTCCTCCATCATTTGACCCCTTTTTTTCTAAGAATCTTCATTCTCTTCCTTCTGATTCCTTCTCATCAGCATTTAGACATGCTCTAATTTTTTCATGGACCTCAGAGATCCCTTCTGGTATTACTGTATCTATAATTCATTGGACTCTACTCCCTTTCATGGCAAAGCCTCTCTAAAGAATTGTCTACGTGCACTGACTCCACTTCTAGACTTCCCATTCACTCACCTCTCATTCTAATATGATTTCCTTTCCCTGCCACCTACCTCCAGAATCGCTCTTGCTCAAGTCATGAGTAACTTCCACATTGTTAGATTCCATGGGCTTTTCTCAGCCGTCATCTTTTTTGGCCCTCAGTTGTATTTAACTCAGTGGACCACTCTCCTTTTTGAAGCCCTGGCTTCCCTTGGCTTCCTGATAGTCATAGTCTCCTCCTGACTTTCCTGCTGCTCTGCTGTCACTTGTTCTCGGTGTCGGTTGCAGACCCAGACTAATTTCTCTCCTAGAACACTGTTCTTTTCCCTCCAATTTCTCTTGTCAAGTATCTTCATTCATTGCAATAGTCTTAGATACCATTATTTGTTGATGACCCCAGAATTCCTATCTTCAATTAGTACTGGCAATGAAGGATAGAATTTAGAAGCATGCTCAAATTTTCAACTTAGTCAATGGGGGTTAATTGTGTTACCATTCATCCAAAGAGGAAACAGAAGCAGGCTTGGGAGAAGGATGACAGATTTTTCCTCCCCAACATGCTGCAGACTTGTTGAGTTTAACTAATCTGAGATACCTTCAGGTGAAGACAAACAGCCACTGGTTGGATTTATAGGTCAGGAGTTTAAAAGAGAGAGAGGGTTTCTAGATTGAAGACCTGGATATGGGAATCATTAAACATACTGATAGTCGTTCTAAAAATAGGAGAGGATGAATTCCTCCAGGGAGTGCAGCTAGTATGAAAAGAAATTCAAGCGGGGATCCCAGCAACATTTAACTCAAGGTCAGAGTGAAAGAAGAACCCAAAGGAAACTGATGAAAGGCAGTCGTTTTCTTGGCATCCCACTGATGATGAAGAGTAGTGACATTTGGACATAGTGTGACTGGACATGTTTTCATGTTTGTGGCATTGTTATGTCTGGAGAACTAAAGGACTTTTTACAATTCTATCTCATGTGTTTGAAGTACTTGTTCATTCACTTCTATGATGTGAAAGCATATATAGAAAGGGAAGAGTGTGGTACTCATAATAAAAATACTTCTTCAGGAATTTTTACGAATTTATGCGTACTAAACACTCAGGCATTTGTGAATTGTTAACATTTAAGCATGTGAGAAAAATGTTCTGGTAAGGTCTACTGTCTCTCGAAGAGCCTGATCCTCAGTAGCATTCTTGGTCAGGAGGAGGATGGAGTTTGTTCAAGACCTGAGGTTTGCCGATAGTTCCAGAAGTTCTGGGAGATTGTAAAGTATACAATCAAATAAAATAGTCATGGAAATGGTAGGGATTTACAAAATGAATAATAAAGAAAAACAGAATGAGTTATCTCTTTTTCTTATGTTTTATTTAATAATACATCCTTAATGCATCATATATTTGAATTTTTCAAAGCATTTTTACATGCATGTGTACAAGTTTCAAGCTGGAAACAGCATAAGGTATCATATAGTCTAAGTGTAATTACTAAAGTCCGAAGAGATCAAGTACTTTTCCTAGAGTAACACAACTGGATCCTATCTTATTTGAATTTTACAGCAACTCCGTGAAGGCATATGTACTAATATTATTTAAATGAGAAAACTGAGGGTCTGAGAGTTTATATTTTCCCAAGGTTGATAGTTAGTAAGTAACAAAACCAGAACTAGAACTTGAAGTCAGGTCACCTGGTTTTAAGTCATGGCCCAGACTGCTTCTATGCTTTCTTAATATATTTGTAATTATATTTAAAAGTGGATACCACCTTTTAAAAGAGAGAAGCAAACACACAAGAATACAAACTCTGAAGATTGTCTTTGTATATCCCTAGCATCTAGCACAGTGCCTGACTCATAGTAGATGTTTATTAAAAACATACTACAGGCAAGGACAAAAGGGAGGCACTTGAAGGCTTATATAAGTTACAGATGTTTTAAAAATTAAATATATAATCTTGTTATGAAGAACAGCCTATTCCTCTGGCCCATCCTCCCCCTGCCTCCCACATTTCCTGCTTCTCAGAAGCAAACACTTTCACTGCTTTTCACTGATTTGTTTTTTATCCCTGTGTTTCAAAATAACATACTTATGTTTCTTCTTGATTTTTCCATGTTAGGAATTATTGATTGATTTCCAGCCATGAAAGTCCAGGATTTAACTTTCTTTCACCCCCATCCCTACCATATGATACACGACACACATATCCTCCTGCCCCAGTAATGATATCTGGAATTTTGATTATATCAGTTTTAAGGGTTCATATTTATAATAGCTCTGTAAAATGCTATTGGCCAGCAGAACCTTGCAGTTTACTTCAGTTACTTTTCTCTTCCTATATAATATTTTATTTTCTTTTTTTAAAAAATGTCTTAGCTTCCTAAGTATGTATCACTAATCTAGTTTCAAACTCTCCCCTAGTAATGTAAATCTCATCACAATGTATTGTTTGAAAATTAGGTGTTCAAACAATCTTGACTGTTTGAAGCAACCAGGCCTGGAGCCTCCTGACCTCCCCTGATCTAGAGTGGGCCTCTGCTCTCGATAGCCATCTTCTGTGTCTTGCTTCACCAGCATCCTGAACGTTTCTCTGAGATTGGAGCGCCTGCTTTCTGGATCTCAATTCTCCCTCTTCCTCAGGTTACTTGATTTTGGTGAAATACATGATCCAGTGTACAAACGGTAAAATTTTTTGAGACCCCACGCTTAATTCATTTGCTGGGGTTAGAATTTTCGGTTGGAAATCATCATCCCTCAAAAATTTAAAGATATTTCTCCATTGTTAGTTGTCAGTTTTCCTCTTTGGAAGCATGTAGGATCTTCTCTTTGACCCCTCTTTTCTGAAATTTCCTTTTACATTTTCCACAAAACAACTTTCAGGCTTCTGCCAGCTATCCCCCCCATTTTCTAGTTGGGAAAACTGAAACAAAGAAAATATAAATAATTTTTTGCCAAAATCATTTAGTCAGTCAATGCCAAACCAAGATCAGAAGAAATTCCCAGTGAAATGGATTTTCCCTGACATCAAGCTGCACCTCAATTTTTTTTTAATTTTAAAATCCTAGATAACCAATTTGAATAAAAGTGAATCTTTTACATGAGCATATCAAAATGTTCTTTGAATTTTTCCTTTATTCAGTTCAATCTCTAGTGACAGGTTTTATTTCTTGTAAAGAGTATAAAATGAGTAGTATATTGAGAAATATAATATGGCAAGTAAACAAAGACCCAGCAAGGTTAAGTGGCTTGCCCAGTTTCCCGCAGTGTGTTAGGGTCCATGCTGATTTTCACTTTCAGCCCAATTCTCCCTCCCTTGTACACTCCCCATCCTCTCAAAAACCACTTTCCTGCTCTTAGGGACTGTCTCTCATTTAAAATCTTTCTCTTACAGATGCCTCACCACTCTCTTTCTAACTCAAGCTCACTTGTCTCTAAAATGACATTAAAACATAAAAGTAAGTCAAAATGAACAGTAAAGTTTGTATCTTAAAATCAAGGTTTTGTTAAGCTGCCGTGCATGGTTATAAACCAGAATGCTACATTGTGTTAGGTCAGGGGGGTACAAAGACATCAGTGGAAGGAGGCAGAAATGAAAGAATTCCTAAGTCTCATAAAGAACTATGATGTCATTTTAGAAGGCAATAAGATGCTGGGGAGGTACAGAGGAAGCTCTGGCAATCACCCGACTCATCCAATTCAGCCCCAAGGCTCTGGATTAATATAGAGTCTCTTTTTTTTAATGTAATTTTATTGAGATATATTCGCATATCGTGTAATCATCCAAAGTGTACAATTAGTGGTTCACAGTGTTTTCATCACCACTGATTTTTGAACGTTTTCATTACTCCAAAAACAATAAAAATAAAAGTGAAAAAGAATACTTAAAACATCCCATACCCTTCCCCCCAATTATTTATTTATTTTTTGTCTTTATTTTCTTACTCATCCTGTCCATATACTGGACAAGGGGAGTTTCATTGACAAGGTTTTCACAATCACAAAGTCACACTGTAAAAGCTATGTATATGGCGGACCATGGTGGCTCAGGAGGCAAGAATGCTCGCCTGCTATGCCAAAGGAGCTGGGTTCGATTCCTGGTGACTGCCCATGTAAAAAAAAAAAAAAAGAAAGCTATGTATAGTTACACATTTATCTTCAAAAATCAAGGCTGTGGGATTACAGTACAAGAATTTCAGGCATTTCCTTCTAGCCATTCAGTCTACATGTCATTAGAATATGATGTGCCAACTCTCTTTTAAATCTCTCAGCCACTGAAACTTTATTTTCTTTCATTTCTGTTGTTGTCAAGAAGGCATTTCAACCCCATGATGCCAGGGTCAGGCTCATCAGGAGTCAGGTCCCATGTTGCCAGGAAGATTTACACCCCTAGGAGTCATATCCCACGTAGGGAAAGAGCAGTCAGTGAGTTTACCTGCAGAGATGGCTTAGAGAGGCCACATCTGAGCAACCAAAGAGGTTCCCCAGGGTGACTCTTAGGCGTAATTATAAATAGTCTTAGCATCTCCTTTGCAAGAATAAATTTCATAAGAGCAGACCCCAAAATCAAGGGCTCAGCCTATTAAATTGGTGAGAATATCAGTTCTTCGCCAGTGGGAACATTTGATATTTCCACATTTTCCCCAGTCTCTCATGGGGACATTGCAAATACTTTTTTATCTTCTGCCCAGATTACTGTAGGATGTAGCATCACATTAACCTGTACAAACTAACAAGCTCTCATGTCCTATTTAAAATTCCATGTAATTATGGTGTTCAAATAAACTGACTATACAAGTTGAATTAGACATTGTGTACAGAAAATATAAATTTTGCACCAAATAAACATCTCTTCCTTCAATGTCCCTAAGAAGTTGAAGTTTTATACAGTCAGTATCATCCTCTACCCTATATTCTGACTTACCTTAGTCCTAACCAGATTAGCTTTATTCATATCTCTAATTGAAGTCTGGTCTCTTTTTCAGCTTTTTAAACAGTTGCGTTACAGGTTAATTCTGACTTTCATAGCTAAAGAACTGTAGCTCTGAGTCTTAGATGTCACAAGGATATTCAAAGTTCCACCGAATGACCAGGTCATACACAAAGAATTCAGCATATCAGAATTTAGAAATAACAATTACAACTCAGGAATAGATGTGACTGCTGTTAGAGCTTAAAGTCTAGGAACCTTTACTTAATAAGCCTTCCCTGATACCCTGTGCTCTCAATTTCAATTCTCAGAGTTTGCACATTATAGGTAGTCCAATTAGTGAGGCATTATAATATTTGTCTTTTCCTTTCTGGCTTATTTCACTCAGCATATTGTCCTCAAGGTTCAGTCACCTAGTTGCATGCCTCCCAACTTCACTCATATATACACTACAGTTCGCCCTCCTGCTCATCAGTTGATATACCCTTAGACCACCTCCATCCACTGCAGATTGTGAATACTGCCACCATAAACACCAGTGTGTGTATGTCCATTCAGTCCCTGCTTTCAGTTCTTCCAAGTATACACCTAATAATGGGGTTGCAGGATCGTATGGCAATCCTATACTTAGCCTCTTGTGGAACTCCACACTCCTTCCAGAGAGGCTGCACTATTCTACTTCCCTACCAACCATATTTTCATTTTCTTCAGCACTTGTATCTTTCTGTTTATATTTAAACAATTTTATTCACACATCATACAATCCATATTAGGTAAGCAATCAATGGTTCCTGGTATAATCACATAGTTATGAGTTCACCACCACATTCTGTACGAGGACATTTCCATTTCTTCTGCAAAGAAAGAAGAGGGGGAAAAAAGAATAATAAAAAAATAAATAAAATAGAAAGGAGAAATACCAAGAATCTCGTACCCCTCCCTTATTGACATGTAGCTTTGGTATATTGCCTTTATTACATTTAATAGAAGCATACTTTCTGATAACTGTGGACCCTAGTTTGCATTAATTGTATTTTTTCCAGCTGCCATCTGGTTTGGTTTCCTAATGCTGCTGAAATACAATTTACCAGAAATGAGTTGGCATTTATAAAGCGAATTTATTAAGCTATACGTTTACAGTTCTAAGGCCATAAAAATGTCCAAACTAAAGCATCTAGAGAAAGATACCTTGACTTAAGAAAGGCTGATGTCAGTCATATGGGAAGGCACATGACTGGTGTCTGCTGGTCCTTGTTGCCAGTTCCATTGCTTCCAGCTTCTGATTCCAGTATTTTCCTCTCTAAGCCTCTGTGGGTCTTCACTTAGCTCCTCTGGGGCAAAGCTCTGGGTTCTGGCTTGCTTAGCATCTCATGGGAATGCATATGGTGATGTCTGCTGAGCTCTTAATTTCCAAATGACAACGTCTAGATGTCTGCTCTCGCTGTCAGCACTCCAAGCATCTACAGTTGTCTGTGTCTACAACAGCTCTCAGCTTTCTCCAAAATTCTTCTACTTTTAAAGGATTCCAGTAAACTAAACAAGACACACCTTAATGGGCAAAGTCACATCTACATCCAGTCGAAAGGTCACACCCACAGTTGAGTGGATTGTATCTACATGGAAACAACCTAATCAAGAGATCTTACCCTACAACTTTGAATCAGGTTTAAAGAACATGGCTTCTCTGGGGTACATAATTATTTCAAGCCAGCACACCATTCCATTTTCAACTCCTTGTACTATTGACATTTAATTGCTTTCTCTCATGTAAAAACATTCTTATACTTATATATTTAATCACCATCATTGTCCACTCTAGGTTTCACTAAGTTATACAGTCCTAGGCTTTTTCTGCTATCTTTCCTTCTAGTGTCATACATTCCCCTAGCCTTCCTCTTTCAACCATACTCATATTCCTAGCTTTATTCTGTATACTTACAATATTGTGCTACCATCAGATAATATTATGCATCCATTTCTGGATCTTTACAATCAATCCTGATAACCTGTGTTCTCAAATTTAGCTCTCAAAATTCACTCATTAATGTTAATAGTGAGACCATACAGTATTTGTCCTTTTGTTTCTGGCTAATTTCACTCTACATAATTTCTTCAAGGTTCATCCACATTGTTGCAGGTGTCATTACTTTATTCTCATAAATCATATCTTATTTTTCTCTCTTTTTACCCGTTCTGAGAGTCTGCATTTCTATATTCTACTTCAGACCTCTCCTCCCATCTTTCCTATCTACCTGTAGTGCTCCCTTTAGTATTTCTTGTAGAGCAGTTCTCTTGTTCACAAACTCTTTCAGTATCTATTTGTCTGAAAATATTTTAAACACTTCCTCATTTTTTAAGGACAGTTTTGCCATGTATAGAATTCTTGGTTGACAGTTTTTCTCTTTCAGTGTCTTAAATATATCATACCTCTGCCTTCTTACTTCCATGGTTTCTGCTGAGAAATCCACACATAGTCTTATTGAGCTTCCCTTGTAGGTGGTGGATACTTTTTCTCTTGCTCCTTTCAGAATTCTCTCTTTGCCTTTGACATTTGACAATCTCATTAGTAAGTGTCTTAGAATAGGTCTATTCAGGTCTATTCTTTTTGAATAGAACAAAAGAATATATTCTAGTTTGCTAGCTTCCGGAATGCAACACACCAGAGATGGATTAGCTTTTAATAAAAGGGGATTTATTTTGTTGGTTCTTCAGAGGAAAGGCAGCTAACTTTCCACTGAAGTTCTTTCTTACGTGAGAAGGCACAGGATGGTCTCTGCTGGCCTTCTCTCCAGGCCTCTGGGTTCTAACAACTTTCCCCAGGGTGATTTCTTTCTGCATCTCCAAAGGCCTGGGTTGAGTTGCGAGTGCTGAGATGAGGTATGCTGAGCTGCTTGGGCTGTGCTATGTTGAGCTCTCTCATTTAAGCACCAGCTAATTTACTCAAACATCTTTCATTGCAGCAGGCATGCCTCTTAGCCAACTGCAGATGTGATAAGCAACAGATGAGGTTCACATACCATTGGCTCATGTCCACAGCAACAGAACTAGGTGCCTTCACCTGGCCAAGTTGAAAACTGAATCTAACTACCACAGGGTACAATACATCTCTTGGATCTGTAGTTTTATGCCTTTATAAGAGATGGGAAATTTTCAGTGACTATATCCTCCATTATTCTTTCTACCCCTTTTCCCCTCTCTCCTTCTGGGACACCCATAATATGTATATTCGTGCACTTCATGTTGTCATTTAATTCCCTGAGACCCTGCTCATATTTTTCCATTCTTTTCCCTATCTGTTCTTTTTTGGGTAGGATTTCAGATGCCCTGTCCTCTAGTTCACTAATCCCTTCTTCTGCCTCTTCACATTTGCTGTTGTAAGTCTCCATTGTGTTTTCATCTCTTCTGTTGTGACTTTCATTCCAATAAGTTCTGCCATTTGTTTTTTCAAGCTTTAAGTCCTTCCTTTATGGTCACCCAATGTCTTCTTTATATTCTTCATTGTTCTTGCAATATCTTCCCTTAACTTCTTGGTTTGATTTTTTATTTTATTTAGGATGCTTTCTTGACATCTTTAATTGTTTCAACTTCTGTATCTCATTTAAAGTGTTGGTTTGTTCCTTGGAATAGTTTTTCCTACTATGACTCTTATTTGTTGCTGGTGTCTAGGCATCTGATTTCCTTGATTAGTCTATTCTAGAGGTCATTTTCATTCTATTACCTAAGGTTTTCTTGTTAGTTGGTTTTGTTTTCTCTCTGTTCTTTGGCATTCTGTTCGGCTTACTCTAGACCTCTAATAGCTTCTGTTTAACTGATCAGAATTTTTCAGCTCTTGATTTTCTGGTTCTTGCCTTGCCTATATGGAATCTTTTTTTAAAGGAGGGTCTACCCAGATTTGATTGACCCCAATCAGATTTTCCCAGACAAGGCAGGCCCAGGTTTCAGGAGGAGGGTATAATCAGTATCAAGTTTCCCTGAGGATAAGATCCAGCAGGTTGTCTAACTTTCCTGTAGAGCCTCTAGACTCTGTGCTTTTTCTAGCCTGCCCATCAGGTGGAGTTTGTCAGCCCACAGTTCCTCACTGGCACAAAGTGGTGTGGTGCCTTTAATTCTCAGAAGACCCTGTCCCTGCAAGGGGTGTGATTGAGAAAGAGGCTGAGGTTCTCCTGGAGGTTATTTTTATGCATTATATAGATATCCCTTTTTAGTTTATGGTGTACTGGAGTGACTGGAGAGAAGTACCTGAAACAGTTGAGCAGTAGCCTTGATTCTTGAAGATGGTTGTATAATAATATAGCTTTTACAATGTAATTGTGTGATTGTGATGCTCCATTTATCCAGAGTATGGACAGATGAGTAAAAAAATATGTTTAAAAAATAAATAATAAGACGATAAGGGGTAAAAAAAATTTTGGTAAATTGAAATACTAGTGGTCAATGAGAGGGAGCGATGAGGGATATGCATATATTTTTTCTTTTTTCTTTTTATTTATTTTTCTGGAGTGATGCAAATGTTCTAAAAATGATCATGGTGATGAATACACAACTATGTGATGACATTGTGAGCTATTGATTGTACACCATGTATGAACTATATATGTGTGAAGATTTCTCAATAAAAATGTAAAAAAAAGAGTGAGAGAGAGAAAGAGGGGGTGGTGTAAAGGTAGTTCAGTGGTAGAATTCTCACCTGCCATGCAGGAGACCTGAATTTGATTCCCAATTCATGCACTTCCCCCCCCAAAAAAGGAAACAAACAAAAAATTCAACAAATGGTGCTGCATAATGGGATACTCATGTGGAAAAATAGTGTGACCCTGCCATACTCCATCCAAAAAAAAAAGAGAAAGAGAAAATAAATAAAATCCCTTTTCATAGTGAAATAATTTATTTGTCACACCAAATTAATTTAAAGATAGTTTTGTATGAAATCATGTTCGTAGTTAGATATGGAGGGAAATGTTACATAATGTAAAAATATTTCAGTTTATGGTAAATTGGTAGACATTTTCATTTTCCTAAAAACAAACCTTTTGAGCACTAGGATTTTACCAAGTTCCCTCTATAAGAGGAAAATGTTGTATAATAAAGGACTATTTTATAGGAAACTTAGAACTTAGAAATATTTTCCAGGTTATTTGAATCAATTATATATGGTAGTTTTATATAGTTATATTTATCAAATTCTTCTCAAGGATTTTTTTTTCTCCCCAGGGAACAAACAAAGCCATTTATGAAACTATATTAGCTACATCTTTTCTGTATTTATTGACAAAATAAACAAATAAATAAACAGGAAAAAAATCCATTTTCAGACCTAGTCCCCAAGGTTTGCTAGTCAAGAGCCAGAGTTGGTACCTAGAATTGGCACAGCCCTTTTCCAATATTCTTAGCTTGGCCAAATCCAGAAGCTTCCGTGTTGCTGTTTTTTTGTTTTTGTTTCTGTTTTTGTTTTTTGTTTTGCATCATTAGCCCCTTCTCCTCTCTGCCAGAAGAGACCTCAGGATTAATTTCCTGCTTTCTCTGAGTTTATCTGTGCTCAGAGCATATATTCAACAGTCCTAATTTGCTAATTAAAAATGCAATTGTTAATTGGGAGAGAGCGGGACATCCATCTTTGAGCGGGACCTTCGTGTCCTGCCCAATGAGAGAGTGAATTCAAAATGGGTGATGTTGATAAGGGCAAGAAGATCTTTGTTCAGAAGTGTGCCGAGTGTCACACCACGGAAAAGGGAGGCAAACACAAGGCTGAGCCAAATCCACATGGTCCCTTTGGGTGGTAGATAGGTCAGGCCCCTGGATTCTCTTACACAAATGCCAGCAAGAGCAAAGCCACCACTTGGGAAGAGGAAGCACTCTTGAAGTATTTGGAGAATCCCAAGAAGTATATCCCTGGAGCAAAAAATGATCCTTGCTGGCATTAAGAAGAAGGCAGAAAGGGCAGACTTGATAGCTTATCTCAAAAAAGCTACCAATGAGTAATAGTTGACCACTGCATTGTTTATTATAAAACAGATGTCTTGTGACTTTTTAAAATGTATCATGTTTATTTAACTTACATGTGACACTAAAGCAAAAAAAATGTTTATTTGGTACAAAATTTATATTTTGACTAGTGCATTCCCTAATATAACTTATGTGGACAGCTTAATTGAACACTATAAGTACATGGAACCTTGAGTAGGGCATGAGATTTTGTAGGTTTGTCCAAAGTGATGCCCCAGTAAATCCCAGAGTGATTTGAACAGTGAATAAAAAAGTATTTGCACAGCCCCCTTGGGGCAATGGCAAGAAAGGGGGAAAACTCAACTTCCCCGAGTGGGAAATTCTTGATATTCTTAGACAACCAAAGCAATAGGCGGAGCCCTTAATCTGGAGGTTTGTTCAGATGTAACTTAACCCTGCAAAGGAAAGGCTGAGCCTACTTAAAATTAGGCCTAAGAGTCAACCCCAGAGAACCTCTTTTGTTGCTCAGATGTGGCCTTTCTCTCTCAGCCAACATGACAAGTAAACTCACTGCCCTCTCCCTCTCTATGTGGGATATGACTCCCAGGGTTGTGGACCTTCCTGGCAACGTGGGACAGAAATCCTAGAATGAGCTGGGACTCAGCATCAAGGGATTGAGAAAACCTTCTCTACCAAAAGGGGGAAGAACGAAATGAGACAAAATAAAATGTCAGTGAGAGATTCCAGACAGAGTCGAGAGGTTATTCTGGAGGTTATTCTTATGCATTATATAGATATCACCTTTTTAGTTAAGGTATAATGGAGAGCCTGGAGGGAAGTGCCTGAAAATGTAGAGCTGTGTTCCAGTAGCCATGTTTCTTGAAGATGATTGTATAATGATATAGCTTTTGCAATGTGACTGTGTGATTGTGAACAAATGTTAAAATAAATTTAGTAGATTGAAATGCTAGTGATCAATGAAAGGGGGGTAAGGGGTATGGTATGTATGAATTTTTTTTCTGTTTTCTTTTTATTTTTATTTATTTTTCTGAATTGATACAAATGTTCTAAGAAATGATCAAGATGATGAATATACAAAAAAAAATGTATCATGTTTAAATTGATCTCATACTCCAGAATTCAGATCACAAATGGTTGATAATATATTTTTGTTGGACATTCCCAAGTTAAATAAGATTAGCTTATAGTTAAATGAATATGATCAAGCTTTTTTAATTTTGATAGTCATTCTGGTTCAGCAAGTATTATCACTATGGACTTGAGGCTAGGTTGAATCAGTAATGTTCAACTTTTCACTGAGATGGTGAAAGCCAACTCATAATCTATAGACTGGTTTTATATTTAGATTTAAATAACTGGTTTTATGAATATATTTGAATACTAGGGAAATCCCTTCACTGTCTCATAGAACAGAGCAAGACTCACCTGGGTTTCAGTTGGTGTTCTCAGCCTGTTTAAAGAAAGGTGCTGAAAATAAAGTAGCTATGTCCACTTTATATTTTTGGTCTTAACTGTGTCAATTTAATTCAGTTTCTCATTGGAAACTGTGGAGGCAAGAAGACAGTGGGAAGGCATATTTAAGAGGCTGAAGGGACATAGTGTCTGTGGCCAAGCATATGCAGCTTTGTGTCCCAGTTTCTGCTACCCCATGCCCTTGGTCTCCCAGGTCACCTAAGACTGGCACTCACTGCTGAAGATTGGGGCACAGAGGAAGAGAAAGTGGAGTGGGGATGGGGAATGGGGTAACCAGAGCGAACCTGTTGGAATGGCATCCTGGGCTTTGGTCTTTTAATAGAATGAGTTTCAGGATATAATGGGAAACTGACAGATTCACACAGTTAAAGATATTGGAGAACCCACAGAAAGGAGAAAATGACAAACTCACTTCCTTTTGATTATATAAACCTCAAATTAATTACAGTCATTATATTATTTGTATCTAATAACCATGTAGTTCAATATCAATGACACATAACATTAATTTGTATCATATTACCTCTGCCCTAAATCTAATTAGAAAGCTTTACGAATTAGTGTTTTTTTTTTGAAAGATGTAGGTTTATAGAACAATGATATGTAAAATACAGGATTCCCATAAACCATGCTATTATTAACACCTTGCATTGGTATGCTACATTTGTTACAATGAGCATATTTTTATAATTGTACTATTAACTATAGTCCATGGTTTAATCTTGGTTTCACTGCTTGTGTTGTGCAATTCTATGGATTTTTTTAAAAATTTTATTCTATTACTATATATATACAGCCCAATATTTCCCCTTTTAACCATATATATATATATATATTTCAGTGCTGTTAATTATGTTCACAAGTTTGTGTCGGGCTACCATCACTACCATCCATTACCAGAACATTTCCCTCATTCCAAATAGGAACTCTGTACATTTTAAGCCCTAACTCCCTATTTTCTATTACTGTCTCAACCCCTGCTACCCTATATTCTGGATTCTGATTCTTTGAGTTTACCCATTCTAGTTATTTCATATCAGTGAAAGCATACAATATTTGTCCTTTGTGTCTGGCTTATTTCACTTAACATGATGGTTTCAAGATTCAACCAAGTTGTCACATGTATCAGACTTCATTCCTTTTTACAACTCAGTAATATTCCATGTGCATATATGACATTTTATTTATCCATTTATCAGTTGATCTGATAAGCAACACTTGGGTTGCTTCCCATCGTTTGGCAATTGTGAATGATGCCACTGTGAATATCAGCGTGCAAATATCTGAGTCTCTGCTTTCAATTATTTTGGGTATATACCTAGAAGTGGGAATGCTGGATCATATGGCAGTTTTATAATTAACTTCCATTGGATTTCCAAACTGTCTTCTACAATGGCTGTACCATTTTACATTGCCATAAACAGTGAATGAGTGTTTGTATTTCTCCACATGCTTTCCAATACTTGTAAATTGTGCTGGTTTGGAATGGTGTGTGTACCCTAGAAAAGCCATGTTTTAATCCTAATTCCATTTTGTAAAGGCAGCCATTTCTTCTAATCCCTATTCAGTATTGTATGTTTGAAACTGTAATTAGATCATCTCCCTGGACATGTGATTCAATCAAGAGTGGTTGTTAACCTGGATTAGGTGGAGGCATGTCTCCACCCATTTGGGTGGGTCTTGATTAGTTTCTGGAGTCCTATAAAAGAGTAAACATTTTGAAGAAAGAAAGAGATTCTGAGAGAGCAGAGAATGCTGCAGCACCACAAAGAAGAGTCCACCAGCCAGCGAGCTTTGGAGATGAAGAAGGAAAATGCCTCCCGGGGAGCTTCATGAAACAGGAAACCAGGAGAGAAAGCTAACAGATGATGCCATGTTCTCCATGTGCCCTTCCAGCTGAGAGAAGAACCCTGACTGTGTTCAACATATGCCCTTCCACTTGAGAGAGAAGCCCTGACCGTGTTCACCATGTGCCTTCTCACTTGAGAGAGAAACCCTGAACTTCATCGGCCTTCTTGAACTAAGGTATCTTTCTCTGGATGCCTTTGATAGGATATTTCCATAGACTTCTTTTAACTGGGACATTTTCTCAGCCTTAGAACTGTAAACTAACAACTTATTAAATTCCCCTTTTAAAAAGCATTCCATTCCTGGTATATTGGATTCTGGCAGTTAGCAAACTAGAACATAAATTTCTGTGTTTTTCTTTTAAATAGTAGTCATTCTAGTGGTCATGAAATGCTATCTCATTGTTATTTGATTTACATTTCCCTGGTGGCTGATGATGTTGGACATCTTTTCATGTGCTTTCTGGTCATTTGCATATCTTCTTGGGGAGATGTCTTTTCACGTCTTTTACCTATTTTTTAATTGGGCTCTTTGTCTTTTTTGTCAAGTTGAAGGGATTTCTTCAAATATTCTGGATATTAAACCTTTATCGGATATGTGGTTTCTAAATATTTTCTCCTGTTGTGTAAGTTCTCATTTTACTTTCATAATAAAGTCCTTTGAGGCACAAAAGTTTTTCATTTTAATGAGATCCCATTTTTCCACGTTTTCTTTTGTTGCTTGTGTTTTGGGAGTAAAGTCTAAAAAATCATAACTTAACACAACATTCTGAAAATGCACTCCTACGTTTTCTTCTAGGAGAATGATAGTTCTGGTTCCTATATTAAGGGCTTTGATCCATTTTGAGTTGATTTTTCTATAAAGTTTGAAATAGGGATCTCCTTCATTCTTTTGCAAATGGAGATCCAATTTTCCCAGCACCATTTGCTAAAGAAATTATTCTCACCAATTGAGTAGCCATTGCCCCCTTGTCAAAAGTCATTTGGCCATAAATGTGAGGGTGATTTCTGAGCTCTCAGTTTAATTACATTGGTCTCTATGTCTGTCCTTTTGCCAGATGCTGTTTTGATTACTGTTGCTTTATAATAAATTTTGAGATCAGGAAATGTGAGTCCTCCAGTTTCATTTTTCCCTTTCAAAATGGCTTCGTTTATTTGGGGCCTCTTACCCTTCCATATAAATTTGATGATTGGCTTTTCCATTTATACAAAGAAGGTTATTGAAATTTTGCTTGAGTTTGCATTGAATCTTTCAATCGCTTTGGGTATAATTGGCACTTTAACAATATTTAGTCTTCGAATCCATGAACACAGAATATCCTTCAATTTATATAGGTCTCTGATTTCTTTTAGCAATGTTTTATTTTCTGTGTACAAGTTTTTTACATTCTTGCTTAGATTTACTACTAGACATTTGATTCTACTGGTGTTTAGTATTCTAACTTTGTTGTTCATATAACAAGAATCTTCACAACCTAAAATTAAAAGAACATTTTACAAAGCAAGATCCAATAATAGTATTCTTCTCTTCAACCCTAAATTCCTTCTTTCCAACTTGCCTACTTAGATTCCAAGAGAGTGAGTATCAGGCTTCTTGATGGCATATACACTATTCCACAGCTTTGAAATGCCAATAATCCAATCATTCTCTCATTCAGACATTTGCTGAGCATCTGCAATGTTTTAAGGACTGTATCAGGTGCTCAAGATGATGGGAAGACTAAGATTCAGTTCCTACCCTCTGGATGGTCACAACCTAGTAATGATGCCAGTTCACAAATCTCACCACCAACTCTTACACACCCCATAGCACTGAATCATTGCAATTTAATTTGTCACTTAAATATTATCTTTAAAAATGTTATAAATGCATGTGTGTATATATGCATACACACATACATAAGTGTATTATAATAAAAGTGTACATAAGAGTTCATTTAATATATGTGCTTTTCCTTATGCTCCTGTTTTACACTCTCAACCAATTTGAGCTAGTGCAGCAGCCTGGAAGTTTCCTTCACAGAGTGAGCCTCAGCACAAAACCACAAACTCTCAGCTAGTGAACGATATACCTTGGTGTCCTGAATTTTGTGTATGTGGTACATATGGTTTGCTTTTCTGTGTCCTTTCCTTATACCATTATTTGTGTTCTTGTTAATAAATTTGACCCATAGTGGCTTTCAAGACCCACAGTGACACTTTGCTGGACCTGTTGGAATGCTCCTAGATATTAAAACCCAGGTTTTCTAGGAGACCTGGCTGCTTTAGGAAATGGTTGAGGAAGCTCAGGTAAACATCAGTGAGCAAGGGCTTCATAAACATTACTGTAGCCTGAGCTGTGAGCCAACGCTAACCTGTATGAAGCATAGCTGGAAGAAATGGTGGCTTATGTCAGATCATGACTTTAGGGAAATCAAGAAAATGGACATGCCTCTCCAGAGGAACCATGCGCTAGTAAACTTGACCAATATTGACTTGTTTAATGTTTCTACATTTAGAAAAGAATTCCCCATGCAAAATGCTTTGCCTGTAGTTGTGGTCAGTGCTTCCAAGGGTTCCAAGGATTTGCACAGCATTTACTGTAGTTGAGATGGCTGTGCATTACTAATCTTTTCCTTGCCTATCGAGGTCTCATGACTGGGTTTCAATTTATTCTAGTGTCTCTAGTGTTTGCTGTAACATTTTGAGGATTCTTAAAAAATGAGACAAAAAATAGAGTACAAGGGGAGAGTATATAAAACCCTGACATTTTGCCCTGCTCCCATCATCTCTGAATTTAATTAGAGTTCTTTTTGTCTGATGTCTTTGAATACTAAATGTGCCCTGCTAAGTGGTAGCAAGAGAGGTACACTGTACTTCTGTGCCAGTAAACTGTAGGTGTGCCAATTATTTGTGGTTTCTTAACAAATGTTTTTGACACTCACCTACACACCATGAATAACAGCATTAGGTTCCCCTTAAGGATTTGTGTGTAACTATAGCGTCTTAACTCACTGAAACATACTCTTGATTACATCTTTCAGCATTTTGAATTCACATATTTTCCTAAAATCTTCTTCACTTTTCATTCCTAATTTTAATTTAATTTAGAAAAGAAGAGAATGAATAAACTAAATAAAGTGAGAAACTGCTTTGTATGGGTTCTACAACCTCATCATTGTGTTTTGGACAGTTATTCAAACACCTCTGTCTGGGCCAGGAAGCAAGGAGAGAGGATGTGGCAGGGAGTCCATCTGCGAGGTGTCCAGCCAGGAACTGACCAAGCCAAGGCCTTGGTGGGCAGCAGAGGCAACCTGAGGGAGATGGAGAATCAGAACCACAGAATGATCCCGAGTCAATAGCACCACATGTTTTCAGCCTCTGTTAGAAGACGATTCTCTGCTGGCCTGTGACTGGACCTTCTGGGTGCCAATTATGGGCTGGCAGGCAGAGCGGGAAGAGGCTCAGCAGGCACCCAGCTGATAACATTTTGTGGGGAGGATTGTATGCAGGAGATTAAACTCTTATTATACTGTCACTAAACATCCTCCTGGTATTGCATTTAATACATAGATTCAAAATTCATTATTTGCATTATTTATGAACTATAAAGTCACCACAAACACTACATCAGTGAAGACTGACTAATTGCTCCTAGGAAAAATATAGGATCAGGTTCTCCTATGAGCTTCTGGTTACATTTTCATCAACCAATCAATACAGAACCTCGTTTTATGTGTGTTTTTGTTAAAAGACACCTTACTTAATATGTCTTTGATTCA
Source organism: Tamandua tetradactyla (assembly GCF_023851605.1). NCBI lineage: Eukaryota > Metazoa > Chordata > Mammalia > Pilosa > Myrmecophagidae > Tamandua > Tamandua tetradactyla. The sequence goes on from NC_135330.1 coordinate 117,777,545, forward strand.
TTAACATTGAAGTCACGGCCACCGGTATTATAACTCATGCCTGAACGAGGCTTATCCAACACGCATATTTTCTCTGCAAAGCACATTACAGCCTTCTTGCACTTAGGAACACTGGGCAGCACATCAGAACTGTGCCTCAGGGCCATTTTAACAGCACAATCACCAACCAAAAGCACAAAAATATGAAAATGGCCCTACGTGGAAAGACACTGGTTTATAGTGTGAGAGCTGAAACAAAAGGGCAGCACATAACTTTGCTCAACCTCAGCTGGGAGGTGACTCAATGTGTTTTGCAACTCTCCTTATGTCTGCAGATGACAGTGAAAGGTCTGTGAGTGACCTCATATGATTTGCTTGGATGACAAGCAAATAGTAGTGAGTAGGCAAATTCGCAAATATGGAAACAGCAAATAATGAGGATTTACTATAATTATTAAGTGTTCACTGTGTACAAGGTGGTATTTAGAAGCCATTGTCTAACTACTATCAGATAATAAAAGATAAGGTAAAATTATTAAGAAATTTATATTTTCCCTCCTTTTAGCCCAAGTCTATGAATCTATAAATGGTCACTCATTTAATTAGATTGGATGTGTTTGTTGAATAGACTGGCTCTTTTTTTTATTGTTTTAAATAATTTTTAATTTTAGAATAGTTTTACATTTATAGAAAAGTTGTGAGACTATTAAAATTCTGTACACTCCACACCTAGTTTCCCTTATTGTTGACATTGCTGTGGTACATTTGCCACAAATATTGAACCCTTACCAATACTATTAACTAACGTCCATAATTATCTGGGTTTCCTTAGTTTTTATTATTATTTTTTATTGTGAAGAATAACATATGTACAAAAAAGGCAATAAATTTCAAAGCGTACTACAACAATTAATTATAGAACAGTTTTCAGAGTTTGGTATGGATTATAGTTACACAATTTTAAGTTTTTCTTTCTGGCTTCTCCAAGACACTGAAGACTTTTAAATATCCATATAGTGATTCAGGAGTCATACTCATTTCTTAAATCCTATCTTCTCTTTTATAATTCTACTTCTCCTTTGATCTTTTTTTAATTATTTATTTTTTATTGATATATATTATATATTCACATACCATGCAATCATCCAAAGTGTACAACCAGTGGTTCACAATATCATCATATAGGTGTGCATTTATCATCACAATCAACTTTTTTTTTTCCTTTTTGTGGAAAATTACATAAATACAAACACGCAATAAATTTCAAAGCACATGCAACAATTCGTTGTAGAACAGATTTCCGAGTTTGGTGTGGGTTACAATTCCACAATTTTAGGTTTCTACTCCTAGCTGCTCTAAGATACTGGAGACTAAAAGAAATATCAATATAATGATTCAGCAATCATATTCATTTGTTAAACCCTACCTTCTCTGTATAACTCCACCATCACCTTTCATCTTTCTCACGCTCTTTAGGAGTATTTGGTTTATACCCATTCTAACTTTTTCATGTTGGAAGGGGCTGTTGATAATACCGGATGGAGGATGGAACTAGTTGATGTTCTAGAGAGGCTGCCTCCCCTGCATTTCAGGACTTATCTAGGCCATAGAGCCATCTGGAGGTTGTAGATTTCTGGGAAGTTATTCTAGTGCATGGAACCTTTGTAGAATCTTATGTAATGCCCTGAGTGTTCTTTAGGATTAGCAGGAATGGTTTTGGTTGGGGTTTGGCAAGTTATGATAGGAAGCAATGTCTAGCTGAAGCTTATGTAAGCGTGCCCTCCAGAGTATCCTCTCAACTCTATTTGAACTCTCTCAGACACTGATACCTTATTTGTTACACTTCTTTTCCTCTTTCGGTCAGGATGGCATTGTTGATCCCACAGTTCAGGATCATGCTCATACCTGGGAGTCATCTCCCACACCACCAGGGAGACTTTCATCCCTGGATATCATGTCCCATGTAGGGGAGGGGGCAATGGTTTCATTTGCAGAGAGAGAGAGAGAGAGAGAGGCCACATCTGAGCAACAAAAGAGGTCCTCTGAAAGTAACTCTTAGGCATACCTATAGGTAGGCTAAGCTTCTCTACTACATACATAAGCTTTTTTGATTATCTGCTTAATATATTCTGGGATGTATCCAGGCATTACATTAAGCTATACAGGATTAAAGGCCCTCATTCTTATTCTGGGTTCCCTGTGTTTGCTTTGTTTAAATAATCTGTCCAGACAGGTTGAGTTAGAATTATGCGCTACAGAAAATTTAGGTTCTGAACAAGATAAACCTGTTCTCAAAGCATAGATGAAGTTCTAAAATATAGGCAATGTCTTCCTTACCCCTGTATTCTGAATTACCTTAATCCCAATGTGATCGGCTTCATTCTTATCTCTAAATACCAAGTTATATATATATATAAAACAGCCTCTCAAAATCCAGAAATGGGCGGGCCGCGGTGGCTCAGCGGGCAAAGTGCTTGCCTGCTATGCCGGAGGACCTCGGTTCGATTCCCGGCCCCAGCCCATGTAACAAAAAACGGAAAAACAAAATACAATAAAACAAGAAAATGTTTAAAGATGTTTCCCTTTCTTCCTTCCTTCCTTCCTTCTATCCTTCCTTCCTTCTCTCTGTCTTTCCTTTAAAAAAAAAAAAAAAAAAAAAAAAAAAATAGAAAAAAAGAAAAAAAAAAAAAAATCCAGAAATAACAATTACCACTCCGGACCAGATGTGACTGCTATAAGAGTTTACAATCTAGGGCCTGTTTTCTTATAAGAATTTTCTAAATGAGACCATATAATATCTTATCTTTTGTTTCTGGTTTATTTTGCCTCACCAAATGTCCCACAGGTTCATTCACAATGTTGCACATTATTTGATTATATGTATACACCATCATTCACCAATCTACTTCTTAGTCAGTGCATCCTTCCGCCACCTCCATTCATTGTGCATCATGTATAATGTCCAAAGCCAACAGTCTATCAACACTTTCAACTTCAGAAAATTTCATTGTTCCCAAGAGATAGATAAGCAATAAATACACCCTCACCAAATAGAAAATCAAACACTCTCCTTAATGTCCGTTCCCCACATTATCTATCCCTAGTGTTACTGTGGTACTGTTGATGTTTACCTGTTCAACATAGTAGACTGACTCTTTTTATTTATTTATCTATTTGTTTGTTGAGATATCTTCAGGCACCATACAGACTATCCAAAGTATAAAATCAGTGGCTCACGTTATCATCACATAGTTGTATATTCGTCACTATGATCATTTTTAGAACATTTGCTCACTCTAGAAAAAGAAATAAAAAGGAAAAAGAAAACCCCATACATCCCATAGCACATATTCCTCCCTCTCATTAACCACTAGTATTGTAATCTACCCAATTTTATTTTACCCTTACCTTCCCCTCTTTTTATTTATTTTTTGTTCTTATTCTTTACTTATCTGTCCATACCCTGGATAAAAGGAATGTCAGCCACATGGTTTACACAATCACATGGTCACACTATAAAAGCTATATAGTTATGCAACCGTCTTCAAGAATCAAGGCTACTGGAATACAGCTCAACAGTTTCAGGCATTTCCTTCTAGCTATTATAACACACTAAAAACTAAAAGGGATATCTACATAATACATAAGACTAACCTCCAGAATAACCTCCCAACTCTATTTGAAATCTCTCAGCTACTGAAACTTTGTTTTGTCTTATTTCTCTCTTCTCCCTTTTGGTCAAGAAGGCTTTCTCAAACCCGTAATGCTGGATCCCAGCAAATCCCCAGTAGTTCTGTCCATGTTGCCAGGGAGATTTACTCCCCTGGGAGTCATGTCCCATGTAGTGGGGAGGACAGTGAGTTCACCTGCTGAGTTGGCTTAGATAAAGAGGCCACATCTAAGCAACAAAAGAGGTTCTCTCATGGTGACTCTAATGCATAATTACAAGTAGGTTTAGCTTCTCCTTTGCAGGAATAAGTGGCATAGGGGCAAGCCTCAAGATCAAGGGCTCAGCCTATTAAATTGGTTGTCCCCCCTGCTTGCAAGAATATCAGTTCTTCCCCAAGTGAGGAAGTTTAATATTTCCTCCTTTCTCCCCAGTTCCTCAACGGGACTTTTTATTCTCTGTCAGATTACTCTCGGATGTATCAGGGAATTACACTAACTTGTACAAACCAACAAGATCTCACACCTATTCAAAATTCCATGTAATTATAATGTGAGAATGAACTAACCATACAGGTTAAATTAGACAGTGGGCTACCAAAAATGTAAATTTTGCATCAGATAACCACCTCTTCCTTTGGTCTTACACAGAAGTTGAAGTTTTAAAATATAGACCATATCATCCTTTACCCTGTATTCTGACTTACCTCAGTCCTGTCTAGATCAGCTTCATTCATGTTTCTAATTGAAGTCGGATCACTTTTTCAACTTTTGTAACAGTTTCTGGATAGGGTAATGCTGACTTCAATAGCTTCAGAGCTTTAATAGGTGTCACAAAAATACCCAAAGTTCCAGTGAACAGCCAGGTTATACACAAATAGCTCAGCATCTCAGAATTTCGAAATAACAGTTACAACTCCAGAATAGATGTGACTGCTCTAGGTGTTTCCAATCTAGGAAACTTTACAATAGGCTTACCCTGATAACCTATGCTCTTGATTTCAATTCTCCAAGTTTGTATATCATAGTTAGTCCATATGAGTGAGGCATGACAATATTTGTCTTTTTGTTTCTGACGTTTCATTCAGCATACTGTCCTCAAGGTTCATTTACCTAGTTGCATGCCTTACAACTTCATTCGTCCTTGTGGCCTCTCAGTAGTCCAGTGTATGTATCCACCACAGTTCCCCCTTCCATTCCTCCCTTGATGTACCCTTAGGTCACCTTCATCCACTGCAAATAGTTAAGACTCCTAGCCATAAACACAGTGTGCAAATGTCCATTTGTGTCCCCCCTCAGTTCCTCCAAGTATACACCTAGAAATGGGGTTGCAGGATCATATGGCAACCCCACCCCTAGCCTCTTCTGGAGCCACCACACTGCCCTCCAGAAGTGCTGCACCACTTTGCTTCCCTACCAACAGTGAATAGGTATATCTCTCTGTTCATTTTTAATCAGTTTTATTCACACATCACATAGACAGGCTCTTGATAAAAAGGTCATTCCAATGAGAAAGTTCTTGGTCAGAAACCTTATGAACCCACATGGAGAAATCAAGAGTGTGCATAAGAATATGCTACAGAGCATCACATATAGAGGAAGAGCAGTGCTCGTGGTTATAGTTTAAAGTATTTAAAAATATTTACCAAACTCATCACATAGGCCAGAAAAAAAAACATGTATAAGCCTCTAGGAGTATTCAAGCAAAAAGTAGGAGGAGTAGGGTAAAATAGAGTTGGGTTGAGGTTGGGGAAATAGGTGAAGGGGTCCAGCCCAAAGTCAGGCTGGGAAATGCTGAAGAAATGTGGGAGGGAGGGGTTGCTGGTTGACTTAAAGAAGCTAGAGAGAAAGGAAAAGAACTGTTTTTATGCCAGCAGACTCCACCCACCCAACAGAGCAAGGGCTGCTACAGGACAGACAATCCATTGTGCTTTTTACTTGTAATACCACAAGTTGCTTTGATAGACATTTGTCTTCAGGGCCAGCTGAGTAAGACTTGTATGCCTTCCCCAGCTCCCCTACTTGGCCATACCCTATCCTGCCACCTCTGCCTACTTGTTGATTCCTATACTTTCTAACAAAGGGGTGTGGTGAGGGGAGGCTCAATTAGTGTTTTAGTTTGCTAATGCTGCCAGAATGCAAAATACCAGAAATGAATTGGCTTTTACAAGGGGATTTATTAAGTTATACGTTTATAGTTCTAAGGCCTTAAAAATGTCCATACTAAGGCCTCCAGATAAAAATACCTTGTCTCCAAAGAAAGGCTGATGTCTGTCACATGGGAAGGCATATGGCTGGTGTCTGCTGGTCCTTGTTCCCATTTCCATTGGCTTCCAGCTTCTAATTCCAGTGACCTCCTCTCTGGCATCTATGGGCCTTCACTTAGCTTCTCCAGGGCAAACCCTGGGTTCTGGCTTGCTTAGCATCTTATGGGCAGGCACATGGCAACATCTGCTAGACTCTGCATCTCCAAACATCTGTGTCTAGGCATCTGATCTCTCTTGTCAGCACTTCAAGCATATCCACATGTCTGCATCTGCGCTTCCTCTAAAATGCTTCCCCTTTTAAAGGATCCAGTAAACTGATAAAGCCCCACCTTGAATGGGTAGAGTCATAGCTCCATCTAATCAGAAGGCCACACCCACAATCAGGTATGTCACATCCACATGGAAGTAATCTAATCAAAAGTTCCATCCTAAACAATAGGTCTGCCCCCACAAAATTGGATTAAGAAAAGTACACGGCTTTTCTAGGGTACATAGCAGTTTCAAACTAGCACAATTAGAAATAAAGGGATTTAAAATATAAATATCCTTTGGCATTGTTAGTATGAGTAAATACTAGTTACAGTGTAATCTGTCATTATTAAATGATCAAAAATCTGGTCCTTCCTTGCTTTTTTAAGGATAAGAAGGAATTAAAGTGGGTTGGAGGACATGAGTATTTTGGGGCAAATGTTGCAACCAAGCCAGGGCTAAACTGAAGATAAATTGATTTGCCAGAGATTGGCATTTGAACACATAGAAGCTACTCTGTGGTCAAAGGTATTTTTGTTGTTATATGTTAGTTACGAATAATGGGTGGTGGTTGACTTTTTTATTTTTTTTAAACCAGCCAACTTCATTTGAAAGACAATCATTCCTTAGGGACCTATTCATGTAACTTTCACTGTATCTATAAAAGAAATTTCTAACCTGTAGGTGAAAGAGTAACCCAGTTCTAGACAGATGTGTTCATTATCTTGTTCACTATCCTATTACAACCCATATCACCCTGTGTTGTGACTTTGTCTGCTCCTTCCCATTATATTGTGTGCACCAGAAGCAAGGATTCTGTTTCATGTATCTCTATCCCAAATGGATAGTAAATGCATGTTAAATATACACAGGAATGCATGAATGGGAAAATGGATGCATTTGTTTACCTGCTAATTAATCAAGAAAATGGAATAGGCAGCTGTAATCAATAGGATTTTTGTGCTTATTTTATTATGGTCATTTTTAATGTCAAAAATTTAAATCATATCTTCTCGTTCAAAGTGGGACTTTCTCAGAAAGAAGTCAGGTCAATAGCTCCTTCTGCCCTGCTGCCTCTCATTCATCCCTTACTACATGAATCAATTAGATTGCATGCAATAGACTCCAAATACCAGAAAACCCAAGTAACAGTGGCTTAAACTGTAAACACATTTATCATTTACTTATGTAGAAGATCAAAAGTAAGTCATTCCAGGGCAGGTTCTGCAGCTCAACCATGTTACTAGGGACACAGGCTCTTCCATCCTTCTACTCAGCCATCATTTTCTTGTTAGCACACGGTCACCAGATAGAGGCTATAACTCCATGCATCACATACATGCTCACCTGTGTCCTAGGCAGGATGCCTGTGTGTGCCTGCATGCATGGGGGGGTGGGGAGAGAGTAGGGCACAGCCAGGGTAGCAAGGGAGCTCTCCTGGCGACCCACCCTCCTTTTACTGGAAGAAAATCCTTCCCAGAAACCTCCTGACAGACCTTCTCTTTCTGGTGAGGTCACATGCTTTCTCCTAGACCAATCGCTGGCAGAGGACAGTGTGATACTATACTTAGTTTAAACCAACCGTGATTCATTCATCTGACTTCTGTTTAAAGAGAAAGAAAGAGGGAGTGGATATTGGGTGGAAAACTGGAAATGCTGCCTTGCCACACCTAGTCTCTAGCTGGAAAATAGTAATCAACTGTGTTGTCCAGTCATACCTCCAAAAGCAACTTTTCTTCCAGAATTATATTCTGGCTATTTATATATTTTATTGATGGCTTTTAAAAATTATGAGCTTGAAGAGGAGCCTAAAATATAGGGCCCCTGCCCAGAATTACAGGGCTTCAGTGAGTCATGTCTCTTCCCTGTGCTGGCTTTGGGTTGCTTTACTCTGGAACATTTTTATGAGTTATAATTTACAAGGTTCATGATTTTTCCATTTTAACTCACATGTAAAAGGATAACAATTATTAGGATTATGGCATACTTTATGTGAAAGGAAGTGGAGTGTATCTGCTGTGAGAAGTATAACGAGGGTCTTGTCATGTGCATCAGGTTACATCAAAAGTTGTAAGAGTCTACAATATTTTGTGACTTGGGACATTTTTGATCCTTTTAAGTGAATAATTATCTATTTCAGGACTTAGAATGACTTACTTAAGCTCTTTCTAGATGAAACCAACCCTCAAAGGAAATGCATTCCAAGTTCTTTGCCACATATGTATGAAAGCAAACAGCAGCTTATCAACTTTCTGAGTGACCAGTGGCTCTGGTGTACATCTGTCCCCAGGAAACAAGCTTCCTCAAATGATAGGCCTCCCCTGGTGTCTGTTCCAGTTTCTGTCCTGGGTTGGACTATGCTAGACTTCTGGCCTTGTACCTTTTGTGAATTGTTGTCATTTCATGTAAGAGAGTAAAATGTCTTGGAAAACCCCTTGCAGATGTGTTCCTCCCCACCATCTAGAGAAATATATTCCCGTGAGTGGTTATAATGGCATTCATGAGAGCACGCAAATTTAGACAAACTACCCAAATACCTTGCTTTTAATTAAATATCACGGGAATTTTATGTTTTGTGTTTCTCAGGAATAAGTAAGGTTTGGGTTGATGATTGTTTTGTCAAAAATTTATTAATTTTAAAACATGTCTAGACTTCCAGTTGAGTGACTATAGCGTTTGAACACATAGAAGCTACTCTGTGGTCAAAGGTATTTTTGTTGTGCATTGTCCTTATGGAAGTTATATGTTAGTTATGAATAATGGGTGGTGGTTGACTTTTTTATTTTTTTTAAACCAGCCAACTTCATTTGAAAGACAATCATTCCTTAGGGACCTATTCATGTAACTTTCACTGTATCTATGAAAGAAATTCCTAACCTGTGGGTGAAAGAGTAACCCAGTTCTAGACAGATGTGTTCATTATCTTGTTCACTATCCTATTACAACCCATATCACCCTGTGTTGTGACTTTGTCTGCTCCTTCCCATTATATTGTGTGCACCAGAAGCATGGATTCTGTTTCATGTATCTCTATCCCAAATGGATAGTAAATGCATGTTAAATATACACAGGAATGCATGAATGGGAAAATGGATGCATTTGTTTACCTGCTAATTAATCAAGAAAATGGAATAGGCAGCTGTAATCAATAGGATTACAGCTTAGTCAGCAATGCGAGTAATGCCATTTCCTAGGCAAGTGGCCTAGCAAGACACACAAGTGGCACTTTTTGTCCAGAAATTTCACAGCCTATTTCTTCTCTCCCTGATGGTCCATTATAGTTGTCTGCAATCTATTTTTTAAATATTTTTATTGTAAAATATAACATTTATACAAAGAAAGAAAGAAAAAGCAATAATTTTCAAAGCACACGTCAACAAGTTATTACAAAACAGATTAAAAAATTTGTCTGATCTGTTGTTAAAGAACACATAATTGCCACCATTGAAGTATTCAAAAAAGAACCTGCCATGGATCCTGAAGATCCTTCTAGAAGCAGTCAGATGTGTTTTGAACAACAGCAGCGTTATTGTAATAGATGTATCTTTATGTGTGAAAAGTAAATGTACGTTCTTATTGTGATAAATGAATTATTATTTGTAAGTTCTATGATGTTTCTTACAAAACCAGATTGTATTCATACCTTTTGTATAAATGTTTTTTGAATTGGCAACATAATTAAAAGTTTATATTCCAGTTTTGAAATGCTCCTTGGGGTTAGTAGCCACTACTTGTGACTACTTAAATTTAACTGTTAATTAATTAAAATTAAATAAAATTTAAAATTCACGTCCTCAGAGACACAAGCCACATTTCAAGAGCTCCCTGGCAACATTAGGCCAATGGCTGCCATGGTGACACTGCAGGTTAGAACATTTCCATCATCTCAGAAAGCTTTAGGGCCCAGCCCTGGTGCAGAATCGTGTGGTCAGTGGACCTGTTTTAATTCCCTGCTTATCTCTTACACTACTGTATTAGTTAGCATTTTCTAGAGAAATAGAATCAACAGGGAACACTCACAAAATATAAAATTTATAAAAGTGTCTCACATGACCGTGGGAACACAGAGTCCAAAATCCACAGGGCAGGCTGTGAAGCCAACAAAATCCACAAGGCAGGCTGTGAAGCCAACAATTCCGATGGAGGGTCTGGATGAACTTCACAGGAGAGAATCGCCAGCCGAAGCAGGAAGAGAGCCTGTCTCTTCTGAATCCTCCTTAAAGGGCTTCTGGTGATTAGATTAAACGTAACTCATTGCAGAAGACACTCCCCTTGGCTGATTACAAATGGAATCAGCTGTGGATACAGCTGACGTGATCATGATTTAATTCTATGAAATGTCCTCCTAGCAACAGACAGGCCAGCACTTGCCCAACCAGACAAACAGGCACCACCACTTGGCCAAGTTGACACTTAAACCTGACCATGACAACTACCTACAGCAAATTGGAAAAAGCTGGCAAAGTTGGAGGAAAGTATTTTAAATGTTCATTCATTCTTTAAATGTTGCTAGCCATTCTGTAGAGTTTGAAAGGAGAGAAATTTATTTTCACCCATTTGCAGAGCATGATTGGGCTCATGTAATTCATATCAGTTGTCATTTTGTGGTTGCTACATTTTCTTGGGATACATTGACGTTATGGAAAAAGTTTTTTTTTAATGCTTCAAAACTATTGGGAAAAAAGTTCAGTTAATTAAAAATCACTTTACAATGTCATAACATTTGAAAACAATTAATGTGGAAATAAGACAATGGAAATTATGTTGTATTCATTCCAATAACTTTTATTTGTGAAGACCTCAGACTATCTGCCTTCATTAATCCCAGCCTCAAGAATGAAAGGACCATATACAAACAAGAATGGGTTAGCCTGAAAGCCTCGTCTCACAACCTGTTTCAAGCCCCTTTGCAAGCTCCCCCTTTTCACTCTAAGCAGCTTGAGGGTACTGGCCTGCCCCCCAGTGCCTGTGGAGGCACAACGCAAAGTGTCCTGCCCACAGTACCTTCTGTAGGTGAAATGTGAATGCTTTAAGTTATTTTTATGGTGGAGTAGTATGTACCTCACTGACTGTAGGATAAGAATTCCTATGAAGTCGTTAATCTGCTGGGTGACTATGTGCTGAATAAAACTAGGCACTAGTGAGCTACAAGCTCTCACAGAAGAGAGCTAACAGGCAGCTCAGTCTTTTGAAGTGTAGAAATAGTAAATCCATTTTTAAAATAAAGACAAATTAGGAGAGCTACAAAATACCATAATAAAATTAGAGTGAGCCCAGAAAATAAGTGGTATTGTGTGTGTCTGTTGTGTAGTGTATTTTACACACACAAACACACATACATCTTCTGCTCTTTTACCATATATTTTGTGTAAAATAACATTTCCCAGAGTAATGAGATTTATTTGACAATGAAACAAATAAATATATCTCCTGTGACTCAGCTGGAACCACTGGACAGAGATTCTTTTAAAACATTGAAAAAGTGTCCCATCTCTGGTAAGATCCACTTTCTGTGCTTCCACAATGTTTCCTCCTTGTATAATGCTCCTGGCATGTTCTGGATCAGGAGAATTCTAAAACTGCAATCCAGTCCTGCTCCCTTTCTTCATTTAATTCATCTCTTTCCCAACTAAATGGTTGTTAAATCTGATGAAATTTTTGCCACATACTAGCAGCATCTATTGTGTCCTGAGGCCTGAGGTTATGACATACCTTAGGTATGTCAGGGGAAAAAATTCTCCTGCCATGCAGTTCCTGGTGTTGGTCAGGGGATAGTAACAACATCTCAATTTTTCATTTTTAGATAACAATCAATAAAGATAGTGGTGAAGATGTGAGCTCCCCCAAACATGGAAAGGAAGACCCAGACAACATGCCACATGTGGGTGGCAACACCTGGGCTGGCGGAACAGGTTGGTGGCACAGCCGTCCCCTTGGTCTGGGCATCATGCGGCGTCATGAGCCTGTGGAGGCAGCACACCACCTCTGAGAAGGTGTAGGGTTGTTTTCCTCCTCAGCGGCACCTTTCAGTCAGATGGAATCCGCTCCTACCCACTGCCTCCACGTGACATCAAGACATGCAAAGAGCTGGGCATTTGCAGTCCCACAGACTCTGCCACCCTATGACGTAAAACCTTTCCCTCCCAGCGTCCCTTACCAGTCAAAGGGAATAACTGCCTCATGAGAGTGGTGAGGATTAAATGAGATTATGAGTATAAAGTGCTGAACACAGTGCCCGGTAAAGACTGTACTTATGAAAGTGCTAATCCCTTCTTTAAAATTTCACACCCTTGGTATCATGCCAGAAATCTACAGCAAATTCTTTCTTGACCAACTAACTTTGGAAAAAAGTGGTCCTAGTCTTCCACATCTCAGAAGTATGTGTGTAAAGGATACAGGATTTTGAGATAAGATAGTTGGTTGCATTTTGAACCAATGGTTGTGACCTGTCCCTTCCTCCTGGCCGCCTCACTAGAGCATTGTTCCCGGGCCTGCCGTCTTCCTCTTTCCTCCGTGGCAGCCAGAGCAGACACATCTGCTGCCGCAGAAACAGGACCAGGCTGCGTGCACACCGTCCGATCTTATCTCACCCATGAGGCGTGCTGGCAAGAGCTCAGCCCTGTGCCTTCCCTCGGTGGGGCCGGTGCCTCTTGCCCTGAACAGTCTCAGGAGGAAATGAGTTTCTGTGCAGGGACAATGTGCTATCAAGTAGGCTGTGGACTTCTTGCCTACTTTGTTTATTCATCAAGCATCAGCTTTAAAGAAAGGGTATTTTTAGAAATGTCCTTTGATCTGGAAATTAAGGTCAAGCTAGCCAAGATTTAATCCATATGGAATGCACTGTGGAATGAGCTGGCCAGATGTAGGTTTCCCAGCAGCAGACTACTTTGGAGTGGAAGTTCCTGCTTGTTATTCGACTTGAGTCTACTAGCTGGTATATTTTCCTAGACTGAAGATCTTGCTTTTTGCTCCTCCCAGCTTTTATTTTTTCATTTATCAAGCTCCTTTGCCTCAACCTCTCTTTTTCTTTTTGTCATTTTCTCCCTCGTGATTCTCTACATTGACCTTAACCAAGATCCAACAAGTCATTTGATGCCCTTTTCACCATCTAGACCTTTCTAGTTGGCCCCCTTATCTTATGAATGGATTTGTGATGTCCAAGCATAGCCTTGATATTATGCTTTGCAGCTTATAAAGTCTGGCAGGCATTTTCACTTAAGTTTTACAATTAAAAACTCTACCCCAATATGACTTTCCTGCGGGGATACGTGACTCACACAGGTCACTGCTCGTACAAACCTCAAAACTCCACCAAACTGATGACATTACAGTGTCTAGGAAGCTTACAGTCCAATTCATCATCCACCCAAACTTAAGGATAACCTTGTACAAAGAGGGAGTCAGGGCACAGAAACAGCTTCCCTACCTCTGCAGATCACTGTCATGGTCCAATTACTGGTTATGAGGGCCAGGAATTATGCACATCCAAGAAGGAATTTGTCACCACCTTCGAAAGAAAAAATGAGATAAGATGTGCTCAAATCAAAGAATAAAAATACCATGATTAATAGGCTGCTCTCACGGTATTTTCCCAAAAGGAAATGACCTACCTGCACTTTCATAAGGAAGGTAGTTCATGCCGAGTTCTCCCTTTTAGTTTATTAGACCAATTAAGGCTCCAAGGGAGAAAAGAAAAATGGAATATAATTTAACTAAGTCTAAAAACTATCAAAATTTTCTTTATGAAACTAGAAATTGCCTCATTCTGTGTGACAGGGGGTTATTTAAATATAATAATAATAACAGCAATCACTTATATAGCTCTATGTACCAAGTACAGTTGCAGACCTCATGACAAACCCATGAAATAAATAAAATTTTTATCCTCACAGAGAAGTTAAGTGACTTTCCCAAGGACACATGGCTAGTTGGAGCCAGAATTCAAACTTAGACAGTCTGGCTTAATTACAATTTTATATTACCCTCCAATATTTGATTCCCTTCTGAGTTCCTAAGTTATATATAAATGAATAAAGGAAACTAATTGCAAGAAATTCTTTTCTTGGTAAAACTTAGCATATAAACAGAGAAATATTCTTAGCACACAAACATTCCATACATGGTGTACAATTAATGGCTCACAATATCATCACATAGTTGTATATTCATCACCATGATCATTTTTTTGAACATTTGCGTCACTCCAGAAAAAGAAAGAAAAAAGAAAAAGCTCATACATACCATACTCCTTACCCCTCCCTCTCATTGACCATTAGTATTTCCTTCTACCCAATTTATTTTAACCTTTGTTCCCCCTATTATTTGTTTGTTTTTATCCATATTTTTTACTCATCTTTCTATACTCTAGATAAAAGAAGCATCAGACACAAGGTTTTCACAATCACACAGTCACATTGTAAAAGCTATATCATTATAAAATCATCTTCAAGAAACAAGGCTATGGAACACAGCTTTACAGTTTCAGGTACTCCCTCTAGCCACTACAATACACCATAAACTAAAAAGAGATATTTATATAATGAATAAGAATAATCTCCAGGCTAACCTCTCAACTGTATTTAAATTCTCTCAGCCACTGACACTTTATTTTTTCTCATTTCTCACTTCCCCATTTTGGTCAAGAAGGTTTTCTCAATCCCTTGATGCTGGGTCCCAACTCACCCCAGGATTTCTGTCCCATGTCGCCAGGGAGATTTACACCCCTGGGAGTCATGTTCCAGGTAGGGGCGGGGGGATGGGTATGGAGGGCAGTGAGTTCACTTGCCATGTCGGTCTAGAGAGAGAGACCACATCTGGGCAACAAAAGAGGTTCTCTAGGGGTGACTCTTAGGCCTAATTTTAAGTAGGCTTAGCCTATCCTTTGCAGGAATAGGTTTCATAGAGGCAAACCCCAAGACTGAGGGCATGGATTGGGGATTTGGTTGTCCCCACTGCTTGTAAGAATATCAGAAATTCTCCAAATGGGGAAAGTTACAAGGGGGCTTTGCAAATACTTCTTTATTCACTGTCCAAATCACTCTGGGATTTATTGGGACATCACGCCAACCTGGGCAAACCAACAAAATCTCATAGTTGTAAGAATTTTAATTATCATAAAGCAAGTGTAATAAATAATCTGATAGCCCAGAGGCCACATCTAGCCAAAAGATTTCTTTTCCTTGGTTAACAGAATGTTTTACAATAACTTGAATTTGAATGTATTAGCCAAAGTCCCCACCTCTTCTCATCATTTTACACCCAGCCTACTCCACTTGTTTACATTACCCCCCTCCTTATAGGCATTTAATTTATATTTAAAACATAAAAAGTTTGGATGATATTGCTTAACGTATAGTTGAACACGTGGAAACTTTGGTTCATATTGAAAAACTGTTCTGAAATGCATTGCTTCTCTGTTGTATATTTAGTTCTAAGCTAAAAGTCATCACAGTGCCTGGGAAACTTACACTCCAATTCATCATCCACCCAAACTTGACCCCCTCATCCAAGAAGGGAGTCAGGTCACAGATACAGCTTTCCCACCTCCCCAGGTCACTGTCATGGTCCAATTCCTGGTCATGAGAGCAACCTACAGTGATTGGCTTCTAATCTTAAATAGGCTACTGATATGAGGTTATGAGTAGGTTGCTTAATCTCTCTGCGCATCATTTCCCTAACTTCCCAAACAAGGCAACAGTATCTGTAGCCTATGGTCTCTTTGGTATTTTAAGGAAAAGTAAGGTAACATAAGGGAAGAGGAGTGTTTTGTAGTTAATTAACAAATTTATATTCGGTATCTATGATGTTCAAGCCAATCTTATAGGTGCAGAGTTACAAAGATTAATAAAATTTGAACTCTTCTTTCATATAGTTGGTAAGAAAAGAAAAAGTTAAAAGGTTTTATATATATATGTGGAAAAATAAAATTAAAAGGTTATATATATATACACACACACACATATATATAACCTTTTAATTTTATTTTTCCACACATATATATAAAACCTTTTAACTTTTTATATATATATATATGTACACACACACACATATATATAGTAACAAGTATGTAAACACACAGTTTCTCTAGTAAAAAAAAAAAAGGTAACAAATACAAGAGTATTGATCCCTAGGAGGTAGAATGATCAGATAAGATGTCATAGAGTTTGGACTGAGCCTTGAAATATGGGTAGGATTTGAATGGATGGAGAAAAGGAAAAGCATCCCAGACAAGGGGCGCACCTTTTGTTTCCAGAAGAAAGGTCATCGGGGTGTTTACTTACTAATTAAGTGAAATGAATATACTTCATGCGACTGTCTTCAAGCCATGATCTAACTTGCGTTTTGTGGACAGGATCGGACTTATCTGGATTTTCATGTTTCCTTCCAGGGGGAAGAGACACTGCAGGTCTCGGGGGCAAAGGAGGGCCTTACCGGCTGGATGCCGGCCATACCGTGTACCAGGTCTCTGAAGCTGAGAAAGATGCTATTCCCGAGGAAGTGAAGAGAGCTGCGAGGGAGATGGGCCAGAAAGCATTTCAACAGCGGTGAGTGGTGCCACGGCACACCCTAGGCAGAGCTGATCCCTGTGGTGAAAGACCAGAGTGGGCATGTGCTGTCCCAGGTTTGTATGATTCTCCACTCAGCCGGCAACTTGGACCACAGACTGAAATCTCTGGCCACCCTCCCTCCCTAATGGAGACAGCCCAATAAACAAAAGCACTGGTTGTTTCTACTCAGGCTCTTTTAACTTTATTGATTACACATGACTGTGTAGAAGGACTTGAGCACATTAGAATATAAAACCAGAGATACTTTTCTTAAGAGAAATTAAACTGAAGCTCCAGTCACTTGATTCACCTCTATTCCTAGGCCATAGGGAATTCAGCTAACTGTGCGTGATGGTCCCTTTCTGCTCTCAGGAATGGGGCAGATTGTTGTGGAGACAGCACTAGCACACGCACATGCACACACACAGCTGTTAAGTGCTAAATTCACCTATGCTGAGCCCATGCCCTCTGGGAGTGCAGGGAAGGATGAAGTCAGGGCTGATGTGAGGTGGGGCCCAAACAGGATTTCGAGAAGAGAAGGGAAAAGACAGACATTCCAGGAAGGGAAAACTCAGTGAGCAAAGGCACCTGGGAAGGATGAGCCCAGTGTTTGGAGCAGGGAGCCCAGAGTCAGAGCCGGATGGGAAGACTACCAGGTGGAGAACTGTCAGGAGTGGGCTTCCAGACAAAACAAAGCCAGTCTGGGTCACTTTGACTCAAAAAGAAAATCCACATGATGCTTTGACTCGACATCCACGTGTGTTCTCTAAAAGTGAAACATACCAAAGGACCAGCAATTTCACCGTTAGAACTAAAGAACTTGGTAGAGCTTTGGGAAGCAGATTTACATTGCCGTGCCCTGTTAGAGTAGCCGAGTGCAGTTAGGAAAAAGCATACGCAAGTTTATGTGAATTATGAAATTCCACCCACATAGAACATCTGGTATTGCTTGCAGGCTGTGCTTCACATCTTGCGAGTAAACAGTGCAGAACAATAGAGACAAAATGCAGGTCTGTCCTGCCACACCCTCAGGAAAGCCTTCAAGCTCAGGGGACCCTCAAGGGCCCCATAGAGTATTAGATGCAAAATAATCTAATATTTTAGATCCCCTACTGACTTCTTTGGCAATCTTGAGCAGTTTATTTATCTTTGCTGTGCCCGAAGGTGCTCTTTTGGAGATAGGTGATTTCTCACTCCCTTCCTCATGAAGAAGGGCTGCGAACAGATGCAATGTTAGGAAGGAAAGCAGTTTATTCTCCAAAAAATGTGGGAAGAATACCATAATGAAAGATCCTTTGCTCTACATTTCATATAAACATAAAAATATTCTTTTAGGAAAAGAACCAAATAACCAGATATGAGTCATTCTCCCCTCCCTGACAAATAAGTTCTTACTGTGGCGAAACTCAAAACCTCATAAAGTAATTTTCTAGTCCAAATTTTTGCATAAGTGGAAAAACGGACAGCACACTTTGACATAAAACTAGTTCACCGGAGCGGCAGAAAGACCTGTCTGTGGCTCTTGGGCACAGGTCTTGGTGCAATCCCTTCTCTGAGTTCCGTAATAGGGAAGAAGAACCCAATTCTGATATAGACCTTCACCCCACAGGGAGAGGGAAGTCACAGGCCATCTGTGAAAATAAGGCACCTAAATTTAGTGGCTGGAAAGAGAGGAAGTAAGGACGGGAGCAAGTGAGTAAACTATACACTTCTGTGAAATCCTGCAAAGACGAATCAAAGTCCTAATAAAAGAGAATGCCATAGGGAGGTTGAAAGACAGGAGTAGGAGAGAGAGATAGATGAAGCAAAAATACACAGATGCTGTTACATCATCAGGCCAGTGGCTGGATAGTATTTGTAGATGGTGTTACAATGCTTCAGGGTTCCATAAACTGGGGTTAATGCGAGATGATGAAATAGCTGAGAGTGAAGATGTAAAGGAAGCCATAAGAAGGCTTCCTGACAGCCTTTATAATGACAGGGTGTTTCATATGAAGAGAGCCCTGGACCAGAGCATGAGGCAGATCTTGCCTAAACAGCAGTGGACAAAATAAGAGAGGAGGATAAATTCCATCTTGAACCTTGTTTGAAAGCAGTTATTCGGGAAAAAAAGAAAGAAGAATGGGCATCCTAACCGATTAAAGAAAAGGATGTACACAGCCCCAAAATGGAGATGTATGAATCATATGTAAGCACTCCTGTGCCAATGTGTGTATTAGAAAACAAGTAGACATTAGAAAAATAGATAAAAATATAAAGACAAATTATAGTTTCTCCCCATATCCCAGTGACTTGTCCATTATCATAATTAAAAATTTTAACTATTGTTATAAAGTATATTGTAAGGATTGAATATGAGTAATTGTTTTAAGGTTTTAGGTTGATTACCTTGAATATAAACTAGAACTCTTCAATAATGTCCTTTCCACCCCTCAATTATGAAGTGCTTTCTCCGGTGGCACTGAAAGTGATGGAAGCACAGCGAGCAGGGAAAGAATTATGTGGAAACCACAGTGGTCCACAGCAAGCCAGTACCATGTGGGGCAGAAATATCTGATTCAGATCTTACCTTGAAGAACAAACAGTCTAAGAACGACAAGTTTAAGACTATATTTTAAATTCTGAAGGAATCAAAAATATGTATGTGTATTTAGCACGTATGTATATATGTATAAATCCTCTCTCTCCCCCAAAAGATGAGATATAATGTTCCATATTCATTATGTTTATGTTATAACATGATCATAGAGGGGGTCTTTTAAATTTTTTGTAAATATATTAGAAAACCTCTTTAAATTCCTTCAGGACCTCTCTTCTTGTGGATACCCAGATATTTTTCTAAAGCACCTATCCTGAATTGTTCTTGAAGAGTCTCTGTTACTTGTCAGATCCAAATCTGTCAGATATTCAATTGATAATTTTGCTTATGGTAAAAGCAATATTTTGGTTTTATGCTTTTGCTAATGGTAAAAGTATTTCCACTTTAGCACATAATATAACTAAGATTTGCCATTTCACTTTGCAATCAACGTGGATTATATTTTTGGAACCATATCTAAAATCAGGGAATCTGAGGAAGATGCTGATAGATGCTAGTGTTAAGGGATATTTTAGTGAGGGACTATTTTCTTAAGGGTCAATGATTAGTAAATATTTTTGTGTCATGATGCATCCATATCAAATCTAATTTTTAAGTCCTAAGATGATAAATTCTTGGACAACCAAGGATCCCCAGTGTTTTATATCTGGCTAGTTGTGCTCCAATTCCATTTCTCTCTCACCCACTTCAAATGAATTTGAATTTCATAACTGTTGATGGGTGTAATGTTCACACAATCTATCTGGCAAACATTTTGATAATATGTATCAAGAACCTCAAAATTGGACGGGCCATGGTGGCTCAGCAGGCAAGGATGCTTGCCTGCCATGCCAGAGGACTCGGGTTCAATTCCTGGTGCCTGCCCATGTAAAAATAAAAATAAAAAAAAAGAACCTCAAAATTATTCTGACTCCAATAATAGCCAGCCATCATTTATTGAGTAAAAAACAATACATGAGTAAAAAACAATACATTTTCTTGGCCTTAGAACTGTAAATTAGCAAACTAGAATGGAAGGAGACAGTGAAAATATCTTAAGGGCCTCATCTTACTTTGCAGAATGATGGAGAGGGAAATAGAGAGTCTTAGAAAGAGAAATCTTATTTGCAGGTAATGGTGAATTTGAACACAGGAAAAGAAAAGGTAAATAATAGAATGAAAACTTGCAGTAAAATTGTAATAAACATAAACAGAAAAAAATTGATTGAGTAGCCACTAGATCAAGTCAACATAAATGAGGAATAGAAAGAGGAAGAATGATGTAATATAAATAATAAAAATTAAGTTGGATAAAATAAGAAAAATGAAAACAATACATGGAAACTTTGAGAAAGATATAGGAACAGCAATAAACAGGGAGAAAAATGTTGCTTTCTATTTTCATGTATGAAATATTCCCATTTGATGAGCAGTCAATGTAGTACTGCTGAAGATTCTTCTTTAACTTTTTATTATGAAACTTTCAAACATAAACAAAAGTAGAAAGAAGCATAATGAATGCTATGGGCCCATCTCCCAACTTCAATAAGAAAGATCTTGCTTCAAATATGGCTCCACTCCTAGCCTCCACCCCTGGATTATTTTAAAGCCAATCCAAGATGCCCTATCCTTTTATCATAAATATTTCAGAGTATATCTCTAAAAAGGAAAGACCCTTAAAAAATCAATAAATACTAGTATGTGCTAAAAAGAAGTTATAATTCTTTAATATTATCAAATAATTAGTTTTATTCTTCAACATATGCAGTAGGAAATCAGGTTCTTCCATTTCTGCTTTCATAGCATCCTGTGCCTTTTCTTTGTAGCTCTTATCACTCTGTCTCATATTATTATTTATGTGAATAGCTGATTGTGTCTTTGCTGATTTTAAGCTCCATAAAGGCAGGAATTTAAGTGTTTTGCTCTCTAGTGTATCCCCAGTACATACATCCAGAACCTGGGACATGACAGACACTCACATATTTGTGGAATATGCAAATGCATACAAATAATTCTCTTACCCTTTAGTACTTAGTTCAGAGACTGGCTGAAACTCAGGCTGATTGCCAGTTCTAGCCATCAGCTTGGAGGTCCGTCATAATGCCTTGGAAAGCTTAATACTACAGATGGGTTCTTGGCATCATCAGCATAGCATTTAGCTAGCATCCATTTGTATCTGGTTTTTATGCTAGATACCTACTCCTATTCATCAAGAATTGATTAACTCAGGCAGACTAGCAGAGGTAGACAGGCACAAGACATGCATAAAGCAGAACAGAAACATTAAACTAACTAAATATGAATGGAATAAATGATGAGGTATTTTACTCAAGAGAAGAGTTTAGGGTAGACACCAGCTGTGGAAATTGCACCCACTACCACGTGCAAAACTAATCAGCCTTACACAGTGGATCTGAGATTGTTTGTTTTCCTCATAATTAATCCTGAATTATAGTATTTAAGTCTGACCTATAAGAAAAAGTAAAATGAGACCTAAAATTCCCAGACTCTTACATAGCAATAAATATACCCTTTAAAAATACACTGTGCCAACAAAGTGCAGTTAGTCCACGGAGATTACTAGGATGAAATGCAGCTGTGCCCTGCAGTTTTGATCAGGGTTAAAGAAGCAGAAAGGTACATTTTCAGTTAATTAGTTTTGTGGGCTTGAAAACATTAGCATTGTTCTCTAATCTGGAGGCTAAAATTTCCTTTTTTCCTTTCCCATTCCCTGCCTCAAGCTTCATCTTTCAGAATTTGTTATCGGCTTTGAACACCTTGTAGGTGATTTTTCCGAAAGCCGACACAACCTGGAATATGATTTCCAGATTTTTTCATAATTAAAACAGCATGTAGTATGTTTTTGGGTGTAACATGAGTCCCACCAGAGGTAGCCCTGCAACTGGAGCTAATTCTGATCACTCAACAAAGACCAGTCTGCTCAAGGTGCCTCTACCAACTGCCTGGCTCCTTCCTTGACCTTAAAATACATATATATATTTACTTGTTTTTTTTCCTACTAAGGACAATCTATGTCTACATTTTTTTCTAATAAGTGTTACTCTCCTTTCTTTAGGAAAGAGCATATTCACTTCCTAGGTATGAAGTGGTTAGGTGGCCTATGTTGTAGCATTTATTGTCCTCAGCCTTGATACTTGAGCTATAACTTAATCTAATGAAAATTTATAGAGTCTTAAGAGATTGCGAAAATTAAACATAGGTGATATTGTTAGGAAGTCAAGTCTTATACACATATTCCTTCCTGTCCTTCAGAACAGAGTGTATCGATTTCAAAGGGAACTTTGGCATGGTACCTCAGGAAACAACCCTTTAGATATTATAATGGCTTTGTCTATATTTACCTTTTGATAGTCAGCATTTTTATGTGTTATCAAACAGCATTTATTGAGTGCTACTGTGTGCCAGGTACTGTGCTAGGTACTGGAGAGTCAAAGAAAAATAAGGCATGGCCGTTCTCCCTAAGGCATAGAATCTAAATTGTCAGAGTACATCACATGTTATAATTGTATTTTTCATTAAACTTTTGATTTAGTTATACCCATGTATAATCACATATGTTTGTACTGAATCTCATATAAAGCAATTACTATTGTGGGTAGTAATCAGAAAGTTTGAAAAACTGCAGTAGAAAAAGATAGATCCATTAAAAGTGATAAAGAATATAGGTTCTGTGATTGGTGTCTGAACAAGGTACATGAAAAAGGAAATGGTCCATTTCACTCAATGAAATCAAACAAGCTTCGTAGGAGATAGTCTTCGAACTCGGTCTGGAATCCAGAGTTGGTGTCAGCCAACATAGCTGGATGGTGGGGCATGAATTGCTAATCTGTCTCTGGTCATTTAGGTCTAATATTACATGAATCTAATAAGCTTTTAGTATTCTGCTCTATGATGAATGGATTCTTCCCATTGTTTGGCCTGACAGGAAGGAATGGAGACCATTCATTCTCATTTAGCATTTGGGGTTTCTGTTCCAGGCAAAGATGATAAAAATATACTTTGGTTAAGAGTTTCAGATATACACCTCGAATCCATTCTTCCAACACTATGTGTGCATGTGTACACACACACACACTGCTGTGTACACACACACACGCAGCAGCTGAACAGACTGTGTTGTGCTCACTAAGGCTTATGAGATGTGTATTCATTATTCCTTATCCCAGTATCAGCATCCTTTATATTTATAGACATCCTAACCATGTGATTAATCAGTGGTCCCATAGAAAGATATGGATATAAATACTGTAATAACCAAGAGAAGCAGACTTAGTGAATGAACCTTCTATTTAGAATTAGTTTAAGATGCTGCATTTTAAATAATCTAGAGTCTTTTTTCCTTTCAGGCATTCATTTCCACTTATATTGAGCACTTCTATATCTAGGTATCATGCCAAGCACTGCACAAATACAGATGAAAACAACTCAGCCCATTACCTAAAGAAGCATAGAACCTATTTGGGGGTACAGATAGTAGGTAGTAAATGTTCTGACAGTGGTAAGCATGGGATTATGAGAGCATAAAAGAAAGTCCTTGGGATCCCAGCAAGCTTCCTAGAGGAGGTGATAATTGATTTGAGTCCTAAAGTGTAAGTGGAATTTAGTAAGCAAAGTGGCAGGATGGGAGAGGACACTTCAGATGGAGAGAAGCACACACAAGGACTCAAAGGAAGCAAATAATGAAAAAAAGAAAAAAGGAGCATTGTTCTAGGAGGCTAGAATTTCAAAGCCACAATTTTAAAGCACAGCTATCCTATTAAAAGTACACAGTCAGCAATTTCAGAAAGCTCTTGTATATAGATACATAGCTACACATCAAATTACATTTGTGTAGCCAGACCATTTATCTTGGTTAACCTCGGTCTTAAAAAGCAAACCATGGGAATCTCTGAGGAATCTGCCATATGAGCTGATGAGCTGCCAACATGGCAGCATGTCTTTGGGATACAGCAGTAGCTGCCATAGGGCTGACTCATACCTGCTCATGAGAGCCAACTGTGCACATTTCTTTCCAACTCACTGTACAGTGACCCCACTTTTGGTGGCTTGAAATTGATCATGGTGGAAGTATTTACACCATGGAAATCAGCAAAAATCACAGCTTTTTGTTGTTGTTCTAGAGACTGCTTTTTAACCATTTACTAGTATACACTGGACATCCCCCTCCTTTGAATCTCCTAGAAGGAGACATCATTTCTTTCCTTTTCTCCTCAAAGTCAGTTGGGGTTACCAGGCTAATTTGCTATGGCTCTATCAATAGATGAATGGAAGTAAAAGACATGCAGATAATTTAAGCCATTGTCTTTTTTTGTCCCCCCACTGGTTTCAGGCTAAAGGAGATCCAAATGAGTGAATATGATGCTGCATCCTATGAAAGGTTTTCAGGTGCTGTTCGACGACATGTACACTCCCTCCGAATCATCCTGGATAACTTACAGGTAACCCACCAGAAAGTCATCTGGCCCCAAAGCTGAACCTATCCCAAAGCTAAAAGAGTGACATGAACCCTAATAAGCCAGTCAGAAAAAAGTAATCAGTGCCAAAATGTTTGTGTTAAACTGTGGACTCACCCCTTAGCTTTTTAAACTTAAAACTCCAAGGAAAATTATTTGACCTCATCTTTCCTCCTGTCCAGGAAGCAGTAATTTTTACCAGCAACCCTGGCAGACACCAGACTTCCTCATTGCCTTCATAGAAGATCTATGACCATCTCACCTCTCCTAGATATTTGGAAATAGAATTATCTTCCAACAAATCATTTTACTGGCATTAATGGAGAAATGGAGGAGCATTTTGGGTCATCATTCTCAATACCTCTGGCTTCTCCATCACTTTCCCCTTCCCCCATTGCCTGCCTTCTTTTGTGGTTTCACAGACTGTTAGTGCCTGGGAACCAGTGGATATTGATATTGCCCCTAAAAATATTGATTAAGATAAACATTCTCTAAGCAAAGTCTTGTTATTTGGAGATTTTACATTTGAAATCATGGTCTAGTCAATTTGTGTAAATAATTATGGAAAAGCTAAGTATTCTCTAAAACCACAAATGAAGTAAGATTATCTTGCCTAAAGAAAAACAAAGCCCCATTTCAGGGGAAACAAGGGGAAGGGTTAGGCCAAGTCTTGCCACTCTGTGGGATCTTGTTTCCTTTTTGTGAAGTGTTTGAAAGTTGATTGCTTTCAGTTACACCATTTCCCTTGGTTCTTGTTTATAATTCTCTTAAATAGTGGCAGTTTTTTATTATTTTCGCTAGATATTAGGGGTAAAAATTCTGTGATGCAATTTCAATCCATCATTTTTTTAACATCTTTATTGACACTTTACACACATACATTCCATACATGATGCATCACATAGTTGTATATTCATCACCATGATCATTTTTTAGAACATTTGCATCACTTCAGAAAAAGAAATGAAAAGAAAAATGCATTTCCCGGTGCCTGCCCATGCAAAAAAAGAAAAAGAACAAGAAAAAACTCATATATAACCATACTCCTTATCCCTCCCTCTCATTGACCCCTAGTATTTTCATCTACCCAATTTTCAATCCATCATCTTAATCCAAAACTCTGGGAAAGCTTCATATTTCAAAGATCTAAACTGTATACAAAAATTAGGAAAAGTACCATCACTTCCAAGGGGAAAGGAGGAGGGAAGATCTTTATAATGGTTAACAAGATGACTAATTTCAAAATCCAGGAAATGTGAGAATAAGCCACTTGCTTTTAAAAAAAATCCATATGCAGTTATTTAGGATAAACAGCATAAGGTATCATATGCACTGCATGAAGAACAACATGACATTAAACGACTGGATTTTCTTCCATAGTCACTCACTATACTGAGTATAGAGGGAAACTGCTAGGTGGGTTCTGAGCTCCAGGGCAAGGCAATGGGTGAGCAAAGTGCCAAAATGCATGGTTCAAAAGAGGGAAGGGTAGTAGGAAATGGTGCTTGGACTGAGACTTAAGTTCTGATGCACACCAGGCATAAGGGATAGAAAAATAGAATATAGTACCTGCTGTCAAGGAACTCAGAGAACACAAACAATCTCATAAATTCTGGGGAGAAGTATGTACAAGATGCTATGGAATGAATGAGGAAAGCCTTCATAGAAAAAGAAATTCATTCCCTCTTGAAAGATGCTGAGGAATTTTCCAGGTGGTTGGGAAGTCAGGACATTCCACACATGGAAAACTGCATGTGTACGTACACAGGTACAGGAGAAAGCACAGTAAATTCAGAGAAGAGCAAGTTGCTCAGAACAGCATGTGCATGATGGGAGACAATGGCAAGAGAGAAGGCTGGCAGTCAAAGGGACCAGACCATGAGCAATCCAGTATGCTGTGAGAACAAGCAAATGACAGAAACTGTTGGAGAATCTGCCGTACCAGAAAGGGATATGAGAATGCGTTTGTAATTGAAGGAGCCAGTTTTCTCATCTGATATTAATTAATGGCTTGATTGCTAATCACTGAGTACCATGTTATAATTACTTTTACAAAATCATCTCCTATCATCCTCATTTCAACCCTGTCATCCTCATATCAACCCTGTTAGATAAAATGTATGATGTTTACAAAATCAGGCAACAGAAAATAATCAGACCCAGAAGTCACAGTAGAACACAAATTAAGCCTGGGTTAAAGTCCTGATTAGTATTAAGAAATGACTGTTTTGCCAAACACCACAGCATTAAGACAAGCATCAGAAAATGGTTTTGTTTTCCATTTTCAAAGAGAGAAATGAAAGAAAACTGTTGAAGGGCTCAGGAAAAAGCAACAAATAAGATTAAATGGATGTCAATATCACATAATCTAACTCAGCCTGTCTGGAGAGATCATTTAAACAATCCAAACACAGGGAATCCAGAATAAGAATGAGAGCCTTTATTCCTGTATAGTTTAATGTAATGCCTGGATACATCCCAGAGTATATTAAGCAGATAATCAAAAGTATTGGCAAAATTTCTTGAGGAATGGGAGAAAAAATATGGAATTATTAAACTTTACCACCAGGGAAACCCCAGATACTGTGTGATTAGAGACACACTCAAATCAATAGGCCAAGCCCTTGATCTTGAGACTTATTCTTGTAATGCTTATGTATATAGTGGAAAAGCTTAGCCTTCCTATAGGTATACCTAAGAATCACCTGCAGAGGATCTCTTTTGTTGCTCAGATGTGGCCTCCCTCTCTCTAAGCCCAGCTCTGCAAGTGAAACCATTGCCCTCCCCCCTATATGGGGCATGACATCCAGTAATGAAAGTCTTCCTGGCAGTGTGGAAGATGACCCACTGGAATGAGTCTGCTCCTGACATTGTGTGATCAACAATTCCATCATGACCAAAAGTGGGGGAAAAGTATAACTAATAAAATATCAGTGGCTGAGAGAGTTCAATAGAATCAAGAGGTTACTCTGGAGGTCACTTTTATGCAAGCTGCAGTTAGACATTGCTACTGTTACAGCTGGCCAAACCCCAACCAAAACCATTCCTGCCAATCCTAAAGAGTATCTAGGGCACTATATAAGATTCTACAAAGGTTCCATACATTAGGGTAGCTTTCCAGAAACCTACAACCTCCAGATGGTTCCCTTGACTAGGTAAGCCCTGAAATGCAAGGGGGCCAGCCTTTGCAGAACATCAGCTAGTTCCATCCCCCATCCCATATTATTGACAGCCCCTTCCAACATGAAAAAATTAGAGTGGCCATAGCTCCAAAACCCCTAAAGAGTGAGAGAAAGAGTGAAGGTGATGGTGGAGTTATACAGAGAAGGTTGGGTTTAACAAATGAGTATGACTGCTGAATCAGTATGTTGATGCTTCTTTTAGTCACCAGTACCTTAGAGCAGCTAGAAACAAAAACCGCAAATTGTGGAATTGTAACCCATACCAAATCTTTTTTACAACTAATTGTTGCAATGTACTTTGAAATGTATTGGTTTTTTTTGTATATGTATTATTTTTCATAAAAAAAAGAGAAGGAAGAGTATAGTAGAGAAGATAGGATTTAACAAATGAATATAATTGCTGAATCAATATGTTGATATTTCTTTTGGTCTCCAGTATCTTGGAGCAGCTAAAAGAAAAAAGTAAAAAATTGTGGAACTGTAACCCATACCAATCTTAATCTGTTTTATAACTACTTGTTAACATGTACTTGGAAATATTGCTTTTTTGTATATATGTTATTTTCCACAATAAAAAATGTTAAAACAGATTTTTAAAAAAGATTAAATGGATGGTAAACAAGAAATTGGCATCTATGAAAAATCCTTAAAGGAACAGGGGTTAATAACTTGCTAAATATCCTCACAGAGAATAAGTATTTGGGGGAAGTTTTATTTTCTTCTTCCGTGGAAACCAGAAAAAGAGAAAATAGGCTTAAATAAAGCAAGCTAGAGTTTTAAGGCATAAGAAAGGGGGTTAAAAGGATTTAATCCTTGAATGGAGTACCTAAAATAGATGTAGAATTCCCAATTCTAGAAATCTTAACCAATAATGCCAACATTACAGTAGCAGTGTGTATTGAGCATTTATCACGTACAGGGCACTCTACCAAGTAATTTATATTTTCAGCATCATCAACAAGATCTCCATCATCACCATCCTTATCATCACAATCATTATCATCATCATTGTCATCAAAGTTTAATGGGAAAGAGAGCCAACTCTGAAGCCAGATAACCTGGGTTCTGTAAAACAGGCATAAGAGATGATAGGAGAGGTATGATGAATTTAAAACAATGTCTAGCATATAGCATTCTCTGGAGAAGGATTGGCTTCATCATTACAATCATGGCTCATCAAGCCTGGACTGCAGGTGTTTACTGTGACTTCTGGATCCGACTCTTCTCTTTTGACTGATCTTGCAAACATCATACAATTTATCTTACAAGGTTGATGAGAGAATTACATCCATTGTGTTATTTAATCCTTACAATAGCCAATAATAATAAGGCACAATAAGTATTATTTTCTGCATTTGGTAGATCAGGAAACTGAGACACTTAAGTTATATCAAGTCTCACAATCCTGCGAAAGGTCCATATTTAGTTCCCATTTTATAAATGAAGGAACTGAGGATGGGAAGGATGACTGACTTGTCCTGGGTCGTGTGGTTAAAGAAGCAGGTGTCTCCCAAAGCTCAAGTTTCTGTTACCTGTTAGATCTCTGTTATCTTCTTCCAACTCTATAATTTCATTGGAAATCTAATTCTTATATATACTAATAAAACATTTTGCATCACTATCAACAAAGCATTGTGCCAATAAAACATTTTCAAGAGTTTCCATTCCCAAATCTTTACTTTTAAATCACAGAAAAATTATTCTTAGATGGACCTTCTGGTCCTCTATTTAGGGAGCTAGAACTAGTTAAAAACACAAACTACCATTTCAGATTGTATATATGTGTTTTAGTTTCTTTGGCTGCTCAAGCAAATACCATGCAGTAGGTTGGCTTAAATAGTGGTAATTTATTAGCCTGTGATTTTGAGGCTGATATAGAAGTCCAAATCAAAGAATCATCAAGGTGATGCTTTCTCCTCAAAGACTGGACATTCTGAGACTGGCAGCTGGTAATCCTTGGTCCTGAGTTCCTCTGCCATATGGCAAGGCACATGGTGGCCTCTCCTGGCGCTGCTCTCTCTATGGCTTTTACTCTCTGTCTAAATTTCATTCCACTTATAAAGAACTCCAGTAATTGGATTAAGACCCAAATTGATTGAAGTGGACCACACCTTAACTGAAGTTACTTCATCAGAAGTTCCTACTTACAATGGATTCACAACCACAGGAATGGATTAAGTTTCAGAAACATATTTTGGAGTTACATTACTCCAAACTACCAAAATATGTTGCCAGAATTAAAATTGTTTAAAAAACCCGCAACTGTAGAAAAAATATGGAGCCATTAAACTTTTACCAGGGAAACTTTTTACAGGGATACTATATCAAACATTGGAGACACCCAAATTGATAGGCTAGGCCCTTGATCTTGAGGTTTGCCCTTGTGAAGCTTATGTATGTAATGGAGAAGCTTAGTCTACCTATTGGTATGCTTACTTCCAGAGTTACTTCCAGAGGACCTCTTTTATTGCTCATATGTGGCCTTTCTCTCTCTAAGCCCAACTCTGCATTGCCTCCTCCCACTAAGTGGGACATTACATACAGGGGTGAAAGTCTCCCTGGCAGTATGGGAGATGGCTCCCAGGGATGAGTCTGGCCCTCGCACTGTGGGATCAACAATGCTATCCTGACCAAAAGGGGAAAAAAAGTGTAATAAATAAGGTATCAGTGTCTGAGAAAGTTCAAATAGAGTCAAGAGGCTTACTCTGGAGGTCACTCTCATGCAAGCTTCAGTTAGACATTTCTGCCTACCATAATTTGCCAAACCCCAACCAAGACCATTCCTGCCAATCCTTAAGAACACCTAGGTCATTATATAAGATTCTACAAAGGTACCATGCACTAGGATAACTCCAGAAACCTACAACTCCAAATGGGTCACTGGACCAGATAAGTCCTGAAATGCAGAGGGACCAGCCTCTCCAGAACATGAAAAAGTAGAATGGGCATAGTCCAAATACCCCTAAAGCATGGGAGAAAGATGAAAGGTGATGGTGGAGTTATACAGAGAAGGTAGGTGAGCCAGTTTGAAAAATGTATGTACCCTAGAAAAGCCATGTTTTAATCTTAATCCCATTTTGTAAAGGCAGCCATTTCTTCTAATCCCTATGTAGAACTGTATGTTGGAAACTTTAATTAGATTATCTCCATGGAGATGTGACTCACTCAAGAGTGGGTATTAAACTGGATTAGGTGGAGACATGTCTCCACCCATTCCAGGTGAGTCTTGATTGATTTTACTGGAATCCTTTAAAAGAAGAAGCTCTTTGGAAAAAGCTAGAGAACAGCAAGAGAGAAAGCCAGGAGATTCTGAGAGAGCAAAGAATGCCACAGCACCACAAAACAGAGAGTCCACCAGCCAGCGACTTTTGGAGATGAAGAAGGAAAATGCCTCCCAGGGAGCTGGAGAGGAAGCTAAAAGATGATGCCATGTTCGCCATGTGCCCTTCCAGCCAAGAGAGAAACCCCGACCATGTTTGCCATGTGCCTTTCCACTTAATTGAGAAACCCTAAACTTCATCAGCCCCCTTGAATCAAGGTATCTTTCCCTGGATGCCTTAGATTGGACATTTCTATAGACTTGCTTTAATTGGGACAGTTCCATGGCCTAAAAACTGTTAACTTGCAACTTATCAAATTCCTCTTTTTAAAAGCCATTCTGTTTCTGGTATATTGCATTCTAGCAGCTAGCAAACTAGAACAGTAGAATTTAACAAATGAGTATGATTGCTGAATCATTTTATTGTATTTCTTTTCATCTCCAGTAACTTAGAGCAGCTAGGAGTAAAAACCTAAAATTGTGGAAGTGTGTCCTATTCCAAACTCTGAAATCTGTTCTACAACTAATTGTTGCGATATGCTTTGAAATTTATTGCTTTTTTGCATATATGTTATTTTTCACAAAAAAGAAAAAAGTATATAGAAAAAAAAAACATAACTGTACAACACAATTAGTGAACCTTAATGTAAACTAGGGACTATAGTTAATAGCATAATTATAATAGTATTTTTCATCTATTGTAACAAAGGTACCACCCTAATGCGAAATATTAATCATAAGTAAAACTGTATGTGAAGGCAGTATATGGGAACTCTGTACTTTTTGAGTGATTTTCTGTAAACCCACAACTAATTAAAAACAATAACAGCAACAAAAAGCATGGTTACTGACCAAAAATAGACAAGTCCTCATGTATAATATTTTGATTATAACAAAAATCAAAAGGCTTTGATTTGGCCCTCTTTTTGCCATCTTCCTCCTTGTCTTGTAGGTCTTTCATTGACTAATGTCTTACAGCTGTTTTGAACTTGCTGCATAATCCCAGTAACCATGGGAGTTCCCTTGGAGAACAACACAAAGCCTGGCCAGGCACTTGCACATCATTTCAGATGACTTTCCAAAGCACAGCCTCAGGCCCCCACACATCTCCCGGGTAGCTGGGCTGAGATTTGAGGAACAGGAAACGCTGTTGCCACCCATGCTGACATCTGATTCAGTATGTGTCAGTGTTTAACATATCTCATTCTTCTCAGTTAAAATAGCTGTCACTAATGACCTTCTTTTGCTTCTTGACTGAATTCTATATGGAATATCATAGAGTCTGGACTATTGGACATTTTCTGAATTGATAAGAATTTTCTCATTAGAATAATAGTCTATAAGTGTATCAGTTATACTTTTTTTCAGAATATGAATCTCTGACTCCAGCATTCCCCACGAAAGAAAATATTAGTTCCCACACAAAAGCCACTAATTTTAATCATCTTTCTCCCCAGTGTTTTTCTAATCTACAAGCAGTCATTTTATTCTCAAGCTAAACTAATTAGGCTATATCTTATTGTTTTGGCTAGCATGAGATCACCATAGCCCAACAATTATGTTCCTTTTTTCCCTTTAAGTAGTTCAAAACGAGCTTTCATTCAGATATATAGTGTTTTTGAACACTGATTATGTGGCATGCACTGTGCTTGGTACATAGAGTTCAAAGATTAATAATTTACTGTCCCTATACTCAAGAGGTCTATAGTCTCAAGGAATGAGGGAAGACAGAAATATAAGCAGATAATTTCAGTTTATATAATAAGTGCCTACATAAAGAGATACATAGAATGTTGTGAAAGCCCAGAGAAGGATATTCAAGGATAGATTTTGGAGGAAAGCATGCATAAGCTGAGTCATGGGAGACACAAGAGTGTTAAGCAGATAGAGAAGAATAGAAACAATGTCCTAGCAGAGGGCAAAGCATGGACAGATGCACGACACTGTGTAGTCTTATGTTTGAACTGAGGGTGGGCCATGGACAGGATGTCACCCTGTCCATGTGACATGCAAACAAGATGAGGCTGAGAGGTAGGTCAGTAACAGGTAAGGAATTAGACTTTATTAACATTTTGCTCATATGTATGAAACAGGAAGCATTTTCCCCTTTCCTTTTATTTACTGTATAGTAACTTCCTTTTATTCAGTAGACATTTATTGAATATCTACTAAGGGCTCTTATCTTCAAAGTTCTACGCTTTTATGGAGGAAGACATATGTAGCTATAATGCAAAACATAAGATGGTAATACCACAAAAAAAGTTTTAAAGTACTGTAGACCTTAATCAAGATGGTGAAGCAAGAGGCTCCAGGACTCAGCCTTCTCCCAAAAGAAGCTTTGAACAATGAACAAGAACTGGCAGAAAAATCTTTCTCAATGCTCAAAAAAAACAGCTAAGGGACTGCAGTAACATGGCAAGCTCCAAATCAAGAAAAAGGCAACTTAAAACCAGTAGAATCTCTTGGTGCCCTGGCCGCCCATCTCCCACCTCCTTACCAACTCAACCCAGTGCCTCGGTCTGTACTTCTAGTGCAGGTCCCTGCTCCCGGTTCCAGAGGGAACAGAGTAACTAACCCTCATACATATATATACTGAGAGCATGTATGTCTGGCCCAATCTATCTGGTGCTATCTGAAGGACTAAACTAGGACATATTTCAGGCTCACTCTTTTAGTTTCCTGGACTACTTAAGAAAATACCACACAATGGGTTGACTTAAACAGTGGGACTTTATTAGCTTATAGTTTTGAGGCTAGGAAAAGTCCAAATCAAGACATTATCAAGGTGATGCTTTCTCCCTGAAGATTGTGACACTCTGGGGCCAGCCTTTTGTCACATGGCAGTGCACATGGCACCCTCCTCTGGCCTTCCATTCTCTTCCAGGTTCCATTTGCTTTCAGCTTCTTGCTTCCTGTGGCTTTTTTCTGTGTCTGAATTTCATTCTATTCATAGGGCTCCAGTAATAGGATGAAGACCCATCCTGATTGAGGTAGGCCTCATCTTAACTAAAGTGACTTCATCAAAAGGTCCTCCTTACAATGGGTTCACACACCCTCAGGAATGGATTAAGTTTAAGGATATGTTTTTCTGGGGGTATACAGCTCCAAACTACCACACTCACCATCCTAGAACTTGCCCTATGTGTAGAAGGTGATTCACAGAGCTATAGGAGAGCATTCAAGTTGTTACTGCCTCAGGGCAAGGGATCCCTAGCCATGGTACATAGGAGTGCAGTTCCCCAGAGCTAGGAGGAAACTGTTTCCTAGGGAATTGAGAACATTTGTATCCATAAATGAGAGAATTGCTAGGGCCATACCAGCATGCCTTGTGCAGAAATGATCAGGGAGGATCCCACACTTAGGCCTGCAGCTATCCTCTAAACACATTATATGGATAAGCCCTGAAGGAGGGCACTCAGGTCAACCTGCAAAGATTGAGAAAGGTCATAATGCAAGTTGGATACAAGTTTAAGAAACAGATACCTTAGAGTCTAAATTTGAGCAATAACACATTAAAATAGCAAAACATCCAGGTTTCTACAAATGATTATGAAACATACCAAAACAAAAACAAAGCAATAGCCCAGGCAAAGAAGATTAATTAGAAATCATCAATGAAGAGGACCAGACTTGAACATACTAGACAAATATTTCTTAAAAATGGTCCTAAATATGTCCAAAGAACTAAAGGAAATCAGGAAAATGATAGATGAACACAGAGAATATCAATAGAGTGATAGAAATTATGAAAAGGAACCAAACAGAGCAGTAGGCAATAGTAACAGAAATTAAAATTTCCTTAGAAGAGTTCACCTGTAGTTTGGAGCTGGCAGAAGAATCAGTGAATATTAGGAGAAGGCAATTGGGATCATTCAGTCCGAGGAGCAGAAGAAAGAAAGAATGAAGAAAAGTGAACAGAGCTTGAGGAGCCTGTGGGACACTATCAAGCATACCAATATATGTGTTGTGAGGATCCCAGAAGGAAATGAAATAAATGGGCAAAGAGAGTATTCAAAGAAATAATTGCTGAAATCTTGCCAAATTCAACAAAAAATATAAATATACGCATCCAAGATGTTTAGTGAACTCCAAAAAGGAGAAACTAAAATAGACCCACACTGTGGCTATTCTAATCAGACTGTCAAATGCCAAAGATAAAGAGAGAATTCTGAAAACCACAAGAGAGAAGAAACATGTCACATACAAGGGATCCTCAATAAGATTAAGTGCCAGTTTCTCGATGGAAACCATGGAGGCAAGAAGACAGTGGGAAGACATATTTAAAAGGCTGAAGGTGTTACCAGACAAAGGCCATGGGGTTCTTTTTTTTTTTTTTCTTTTTTTAGTATTTTTATTGTAAACAAAAAAACATACAAAAATTCTTGACATGGTTACAATCAATAGCTCACAATATAATCACATAATTATGTATTCATCACCATGATCATTTTTGAGTATTTGCATCTCTCCAGCAAAAGAAAGAAAAAAGAAAAAACATGCCATACCCCTTAACCCTCCCTTTCATTGACCACTAATATTTCAATCTACTCAATTTATTTCAACCTTTGTTCCCCCCTTTATTTGTTTATTTCTTATCCATATTTTTTATTGCTCTGTCCATACCATAGATAAAAGGAGCATCAGACACAAGATTTTCACAATCACACAGTCACATTGCAAAATTTATTATACAATCATCTTCAAGAAACATGGTTACTGGAACACAGCTCCACATTTTCAGGCACTTTCCTCTAGCCTCTCCAATACACCTTAACAAAAAAGGTGATATCTATATAATGCATAAGAATAACCTCCAGGATAACCTCCCCACTCTGTTTGGAATCTCTCAACCATTGGCACTTTATTTTGTCTCATTTTACTCTTCCCCCTTTTGGTTGAGAAGGGTTTCTCAGTCCCTTGATCTGAGTCCCAGCTCATTCTAAGATTTCTCTCCCACATTTCCAGGAAGGTCCATACCTCCAGGAGTCATGTCCCATGGTGAGAGGGGGAGGGCAGTGAGATTGCTTGTCATGTTGGCTGAGAGACAGAGAGATTGGCAACAGGCCATAGGTTCTTTTGCCTGACACGCTCAGTAACCAATTCCTGAGATAGCTGGTTTCAAAGGGAGAAAGAGTTTATTACTAGGTGCCTAACAGTAGAACAGATGGGCTAGTGGCCTAAAGTCTGTCTCCTTGAACTACAGTAATTTGGACAGTTTTATTAGAGAAAAAGATGGTTAGGGTTTAGGATAATGAGCACAGTAGCCCTAGATGATGTAGTTAGGGGCAATCTAGTTACTGAACATGTGCAGATTGATTATATGCTTAGTCACAGAACCTATGTAAGAAAATGGTGGAATGAGATATAAGTGGCATGTAGGTTAAAGTCTAAGCTACTGTGTGTGTCAGGCAGACCCATTTTGATAATATCCGGTCTTGGCTATCAAGATAACTTTGGACTTGGGTGAGTTAATTCTGGGCTGACCCAAGACTCTTCATTAGTAAACATTAAGGGCTGCCTTTAGTGATTACAAGACTCTAAAGTTGAAAAACTGGATAATTGGCTACAAGTGAAGGTTAGTCAGAAAGGGACAGAAGGTAAAGGTTATGCAATCAATATCAGAGATCAAGGCAGCTGGATTATAATTTAGAGATTTCAGGTATTTCCTTCTGTCTAATCCAATACACCAGAAAGCAAAAAGGAATAGCTATGTAATGATCCAGTAATCAAAATCAAAATCTTCCCTTAAATACTGATTTCTCAGTTACAAAAGCAAAAAATTGCAAACCAAGTATTCTATACTTGGCAAAACTGACATTCAAAAATGAGAGAGAGGTTAAGGTTTTCCCATATAAACAAAAGCTGAAGGTTTGTGTTAGAAGTACCCTAGCCCTACAAGAGATGTTAAAAAGGGTTCTGCATTTTGAAAGGAAAGGACAAAAGACAACAGATAAGATAAAGCTCTCCAGTAAGGATAACATGGGTAAATATAAATGCCAATACTATACTGTATTTTTGGTTTGTAATTCCACTTTTTACTTCCTACAAGATCTAAAAGCCAAATGCATAAAACGTAATGAGAAATCAGTGGTTTTGACCCATATGTATAAACGTGTAATTTGTGACAAGAATTACATGAAGGTGTGAGGACAGAAGGGTATAGAAAAAGTTTTTATATAAATATTAAGGTTAAATTGATATCAAAGTAAACAAGATCATTATAGATTTAGAATTTTAAATGTAAGCTCCACGGTAACTATGAAGAAAATATCAGAGAATATGCAAGTTCAAAGAGACAGAAGTTAGAGTACAGGTTGCCAGGGTAGGGACAGAAGGAATGGGGAGTTAACGCATAGTAGATGGAAGGTTTTTGTTTAGGGAGATGAGAAAGTTTTAGTAATGGAAGGTGGTGAGGGTACCACAACATTGTGCATATGATTAATTCACTGAAGGTTATGCTTGGGAGTGGTTGAAATGGGAAAGTTTGTATTATGTATATATTCCCACAATAAAAAAAAAAAAGCAACTAAAGAGACAATGACAATTAAAGGCAATACATGAGAGCTGGCCACAGTGGCTCAGCAGGCAGAGTTCTTGCCTGCCATGTCGGAGACCCAGGTTTGATTCCTGGTACCTGAACATGCAAAAAAAAAAGACAGTACATGATCCTGGATGAGGTCTATCAAATGAAAAGAAAAGGCTCAAACAGACATTATTAGGACATAAGAAAAACTTGGAATATAGACAGTAAGATATATATATATATATATATATATATATATATATCAGTGTTAAATTTCTTGAACTTGATAACGGCACTTAAGATGGCTACATAAGTGACTACCTTTGTCTTAGGAAATATGCATGGCAATATGAAGTGTTTAAGAGCATGATATATACAACCTAGAGTCAAGTATTCAGAAGATAGCTTAATGAATAGGTAGGTAGACAGACCAGCAGACAGAGGATTTATAGACAGGTGGACAGAGAGACAGAATGATATGACAAAGGTGACAAAATGTTAAAATTGGTAGATCTGGGTATCTGGGAGAGGGTGGGAGTATATTAGTATTCTCTATATGGGGTTCATATTATTTTTGTAACTGTTCTATAAGTTCGACATTATTTCAAAATGAAAAAGCCTTTTTTTTAAAGTGCTATAGTTGTGTAGATAAATGTGGAAGTAATTTCTAGGCTGGACATTTAGGATAAACTTCACAGAGAAAGTGCATAATATGCAACAGAATTGCATTAGTATCCCTTAATTGGAGAGGCGGGGAGTAGAAGAATGAGTGCCCGAGGTCTGGTGAGAAGCAGATCCTTGATCTCCATTTTGTCACTGCAGGCAGCAGCGTTGGAAAGCATTAGCATTAGCGAGGAGTGAGGGTGTGCTGTGGCCACAACTAGCAGAAGGCTGGAAGGGATAACAGCAACAAAGAGGCCAAGCCAGCCCCAGCCTACACTTGGCATGAAGGCTAGATCAAACAAAAGCCAAATGCTGAAAGTTGGCCCCTATGCAATGGCTTGTCCAAACAAAATAAGAAATGATGTGGAGATGAAGTTCTCATGCTGGGATTTCCTCAACTGCTGAATTTTTTAGATGGTAATATGTATTTACTTCAATAAATCACACCAGCTTAAAAACGTCAGGAAGTCTAACAGCAACTGAGTGGAAAGTGAATGCAACCAGGGAGAAAACAATCTATTCCTAAGCTGACTTGTACTGTCGTCTCAGCATTCAAAAATAAGGTTTAAATAAAAATGAAATAATTTGGGATCTATGAAAAGATTCCACAGCGAAGCAAAGTAACAAACATTAAAGATGTAGAGGAAGAAGATATTGCTGGGGAAGAATATTTCCATGAGAAAAAATGAAATTTTAATAAAACATCTGCTTTGTGTTCTCAGAATTTAAGAAAACAAAGTATGTGAAATTAGAAATGAAAGATGAAATGATAAGATGGCAGATTTGGATTTAAAAGGATCTGGCTAAAAGCAGAAATGATAAGGGAGTTGAATGCGATAAGGAAATATAAGAAAACTTAAAGTGGGATAGCAAAACTTAAATCTACACTGAAGCAGAAAGAATATACTCAATCCATTTTTTTATTTGTTAAATCCTCTCTCTGTTATACTCCTCCTTGTCCTTTTTCTTTCTTTTTTTGTGAAAAATAACATATACAAAAAAACAATAAATTTCAAAGCACATTGCAGCAACTAGTTGTAGAACAGATTTCATAGTTTGGTTCCACAATTTTAGATTTTTACTTCTAGTTGCTTTAAGATACTGGAGACTAAAAGAAATATCAATAAAATGATTAGGCACTCATACATGTTTGTTAAACCCTACCTTCTCTGTATAACTCCATTACCTTTGACCTTTATCTCACTCTTTAGGGGTATTTGAGCTATGCCCATTCTAACTTTTTCTTGTTGGAAGGACCTGTCAATAATATGGGATGGGGAATGGAATGGCCCTTCTGCATTTCAGGACTTCTCTGGTCCAGGGACCCATCTAGAGGTTGTAAGTTTCTGGAAAGTTACCCTAGTGCATGGAACCATTCTAAAATTTTATATAATACTCTAGGTTTCTTTAGGATTGGCAGGAATGGTTTTGGGTAGGGTTTGGCAAGTTATGATAGGTGACAATGTCTAACTGAAGCTTCCATAAGAGTGACCTTCAATGTAGCCTCTCAACTCTATTGAACTCTCTCAGCCACTGTAACCTTATGAGTTACACTTCTTTTCCCCCTTTTGGTCAGGATGGCATTGTTGATCCCATGGTGCCAGGGCCAGGCTTATCCCTGGGTCAATCTATTCTTAAGTCTAAGAATTAAAGTGAATGAAAAACTTGAGACGTTATCACAGAATGCAGAGAAAATGGGTGACTGTGGTAAGGAAGATGGTTGATTGAAAGGGAGTGGAGAGCACTAGCAGCCAGAGCCATGAGCCACATACTTGGCAGATGGCAAGTACTCAAATATGTGCTGTTAGACAAGTAGTATTCCTGAAGATGACATTGTCGAAAAAGGACACATTCACAATAATCAAAGTAATAGCAAAAAAAAAAAAAAAAAAAAGCTGAAGAAAGGCCAAAGTCTATAGATCAAAAGAGCTTTACAGAGTACCTGGCAAAATTTAGATTTTTACTCCTAGCTGCTATAAGATACTGGAGACTAAAAGAAATATCAATATAATGATTCAGCAATCATACTCTTTTGTTAAACCATACCTTCTCTGTATAACTCCACCATCACCTTTGATCTTTCTCCCACTCTTTAGAAGTATTTAAGCTATGCCCATTCTACCTTTTTCATATTGAAAGGGCTATCGATAATAAGGGGTCGGGAGATGGAACTAGTTCATGTTGTGGAGAGGCTGACCCCTCTAGGCTTCAGGACTTATCTGGTCTAGGGACCCATCTGGAGGTTTTAGGTTTTGGAAAGTTACCCTAGTGCATGGAACCTTTGTAGAATCTTATATATTGCCGAAGGTGTTCTTTAGGATTGGCAGGAATGGTTTTGGTTGGGGTTTGGCGAGTTATGATAGGGAGCTGTGTCTAACTGAAGTTTGCGTAAGAGCAACCTCCAGAGTGGCCTCTCGACTGTATTTGAACTCTCTCAGTCACTGGTACCGTATTTAATATACTTCTTTTCCCCTTTTTGGTCAGGATGGCATTGTTGATCCCATGGTGCCTGGGCCAGACTCAGCCTCAGTAAATTTTTAGAGTACTCCGCCTCCAGCCAATTGTCCTCAAAAACGTTCATTCTGTTAGACCTCTTCCTATTTTAAGTCTCCAAATATGACGGAGCTGGCTGGATGATAAATTATTAGCCCCTCTTTTTCTGGAAGTTATATACTTGAAAACAAATGAACAGTCCTACTGTTACAGAAATGCCGTTGTGCCAAATATGTCTGCATCAAAAGGTTGGTACCTATTTTCACTTCTCAAGACTGAAACAGTAACAACTGGTGCATGTTCCTAAAAATATAAATAAGTCATACCAAAAGTAATTTATTTATCTGCAAATAAAAATGAAGGCAGTATACAAAACACCCACTGAAAACAACTAATATATATGTAAAGAAACTGTAAATATCAAATGTTAATAAAGATATAAACAAATGAAACCCTCATCCATTGCTGATGGAGGATATAAATTGGAAAAAAAGCACTTTGGAAAGCCGTTTAGCAGTATCTACTGGGGCTGAACATATCCATATCCTGTGACCCAGCAATCCCAACCAATAGCAATATCTTCTCCAAAAGACATATACGGGAATATTCACAGTGGCATTACTCATAAAAGCCCCACACTGAAAATAACTATAATATCCACCAGCAGTAAAATAGATTTCTTTAAAAATTAGGTCATATTCATACAGTAGAATATTGTACAACAATGAAAGTAGAATAAAGCACTGCTATATACAACATGGGTTTTCTCATAGAAATAATGTGGAACCAAAGAAGCAAGACACAAAAGAGTATATCTTATATGATTCCATTTTTATACAGTTCAAAAACAGGCAAACTAACTCTGTGATGACTGAAGCCAGAATCGGAGGTTACTTGTCAGGAAAAGGAAGTCCAGAAGAGGCCACTGAGATTAGAGAGGCTTCAGAGGTGCAGGAGCTGACCATACTATGGTCATGTTGTAAAAATTCATTAATTCTTCCTTGGAGATTCCTTTATTATGAGTATGTCATACTTTAATGTGTCAAGTTTGCAAAAAAATAAAAAGTATCAAATGTATTAGAAATGGCATATTCCTCTCCCCCACTCATACCCTAAATTTAACTAATTCCTTTTCTTTTATTGACATATATAATAGGAATAGAGTCTTCAAGCTAGAAGTTATCTTAAGGGCTGATAATTATATATGGAGAAAAAAATCAATATCAGCATAAGACCTACAATCTTAGTTGCTTACATGATGGCGAATCCAGACACAGTAAACATAATATTCTAAGGAAAAGTAAATATTTTCTAGTTTTATAACCTTTTTACCAAGGGCAATGATAGGAGCATGCCCCCTAAATAGGACTCCCTTTTACCATTTCTACAAAATATTAATTTATTACCATGTATACCCAAAGAAAATTCCACAGTGCTGTTGGACTAGTTGTTTACTTAATTTCCACTGGGTCCTGGCTCTTTTGCTTCTCATCACTTGTGCGTCTTCCTTTCAAGGTCCCCAACTTCATATCACCTGTAATACCCTACTTGCGCCTTTAGTCTATCACAGCAGCCTCTGAACCTGAAATACAGATTTGTTCAGCCCAAATGAGCAAAACAAGCTATGGAAAAGGTACCTTCATGAGTTCACAGTTTTCACTATGAAAGATCTTATTTTCTGTAGCTACCTCTGCAAAAGAGCAGGAATAACAAGCTTAAGATACGAGTGTGGTTAAGGATGAAATATGTATGCAGCGCCTTGATTTGACTATATTCCACCGAGCCAGAATCCCACAGTTTGTACTTGTCGTATGTACTGTCCCTGGAGACTTCCACAGTGGCCATGAGATTTTCCACCTTTTCTTAAGAGTCTATATGCTCAGCTATCAGAAGGTTGCTTTCTTTTTCTGCTTCTTTCACATCTTTTATAGGAAACCAGTAGGATGCTTCAGGGGCATTGGGATATTTTCTAGGGTGGATTTGGGATTTGGGACTATGTTTTTGCTTTGTTGCTTGAACAGATAAACCGTTATAATCCCAGATGTCCAGGGAACATGCTAGCCCTGAAGGAGTCAGAGGCGCAGCCTCTGTAGCCCAGGAGGAAATGCCAGCTAGCCCATTACTTTGGAGTCCCAGTGAATATACTTGTGTTGTGGAACAAATAATTCCCAGCATGGGTTTTTGTTTTTTTTTTAACATTTCAACCTTTTTTTAATTAATTAAAAAAAAATTTAACAACAAACAAAAACATTCTTAACATATGATCATTCCGTTCTACATATATAATCAGTAATTCACAATATCATCACGTACTTGTATATTCATCATCATCATTTCTTAGAACAATTGCATCAATTCAGAAAAAGAAATAAAAAGATAACAGAAAAAGAAATAAAACGAAAACAGAAAAAAACAAAGATTATATATACCACACCCCTTACCCCCACCTTTCATTGATCACTAGCATTTCAAACTAAATTTATTTTAACATTTGTTCCCCCTATTATTTATTTTTATTCCATATGTTTTACTCATCTGTTGACGGTAGATAAAAGGAGCATCAGACACAAGGTTTTCACAA
Source organism: Tamandua tetradactyla (assembly GCF_023851605.1). Taxonomy (NCBI): domain Eukaryota; kingdom Metazoa; phylum Chordata; class Mammalia; order Pilosa; family Myrmecophagidae; genus Tamandua; species Tamandua tetradactyla. Next base: position 117,821,066 of record NC_135330.1, read on the forward strand.
TCACACAGTCACATTGTGAAAGCTATATCCTTATTCAATCATCATCTAGAAACATGGCTACTGGAACACAGCTCTACATTTTCAGGCAGTTTTCCCTCCAGTCTCTCCATTACATCTTGAATAACAAGGTGATATCTATTTAATGCGTAAGAATAACCTCCAGGATAACCTCTCGACTCTGTTTGGAATCTCTCAGCCATTGACACTTTGTCTCATTTCCCTCTTCCCCCTTTTGGTCGAGAAGGTTTTCTCAATCCCTTGATGCTGAGTCTCAGCTCATTCTAGGGTTTTTCTCAATCCCTTGATGCTGAGTCTGATCTCATTCCAAGATCTCTGTCCCATGTTGCCAGGAAGGTCCACACCCCTGGGAGTCATGTCCCACATAGAGAGGGGTAGGGTGGTGAGACTGCTCGTTGTGTTGGCTGGAGAGAGAGGCCACATCTGAGCAACAAAAGAGGCTCTCTTGGGGATGACTCTTAAGCCTAAATTTTAAGTAGGCTTGACCTATCCTTTGTGGGGTTAAGTTTCATATGAACAAACCCCAAGACTGGGGGCTCAGCCTATAGCTTTGGTTGTCCACACTGCTTGTGAGAATATCAAGAATTCAACTTGGGGAAGTTGAATTTCTCCCCGTTCTCACCATTCCCCGAAGGGGGCTTTGCAGATGCTTTTCCACTCACTGATCGAATCACTCTGGGATTCATCTAGCCCCGGTTTTGAACGAAAGTAGCAGTTGAGGGATCCTACTACATTTTGTCTTAAAACAATTATGGAAAAAAAATAATGGATATTTATTTTCTTCTTTTTTTTTTTTTAATTAAGATAAGAAATTTCAATATTTTGGCAGATGGTTTTCAAGCTATGCCCCAGACCTTTCTTCTCTGCCTTTTGAAATAACTTGGTGGGAAAGTTTGAGAAGCTCTGTAAAGTGCTTAGGGAATATTTATAAATATCATTATTGTTGGGTTTTTTTTTTTTTCATTGTTTTGATCTCTTTTGAGATGCAGCAGAGTATGGTAAAAAGAGCCAGGCTTTTTGAATGGAGTAAACCCTCTTTCCTTCAACAAGTATCTTCCTGGTTTGCCAAGCCCTGCTGGATACTGAGGAGACAGACAGCCCCTGCACTCATAGAGCTACAGTCCGATAAGCAAAGCAAGAGGTTACACTAATGTATATATGATTGCAAACTGAGATAAATGCTATGAAGAGAAATGAATACATTTCTGTAAAACAGAGAACAAAGGGCCCGCACAGGATCCAGGCAGGCTTTCCTGAGGAGGTGGCTGAGGGATGGGGACAGAACTCCAGATGAAGGGTACTGCTGGTTCAAAGACCCTGTGGTAGGAAAGAGTTTAGTACCCTGAAGAAACTGAAAGCTGCCAAAATGGCTGGAGCACAGGACCATGGAGAGGGGCCAAGAATGCACTGGAGAGGTCAATCTTGTAGGTGAGACTGAACTTTATCCTACGGGCAGAGGAGGCCATTGAAAGGTTTTAATCAGGGAAGCAAAATGACCAGATTTGCACCTTCAGAAGTTTCCCTCGAATTGAGGAGAGGAGAGTGGCTTAGAGGGAGGTAGAAATGACTGTGGGGAAGCTATTAAAATCCAGGGCAGGGATGGCTGTAGGAAGCAAAGGGTTGGTTGTCACAATGGAGAGGCAGTGGAATCAGTAGGCAAGGAGATTGCTTAGTTTGAGGAGGTGAGAGAGACTGACTGGGTTCTGTCAGTCTCTGTTTATAATGCTGTTTATAAAAAGCTGTTTGTAAAAAGCATGATGCTGTTTATAAAAAGGCAGAACACTGGAGCAAGGAAGGTTTGGGGGAAATGTCATGAGTTTGGTTTATAATTCTGCTATTTACTGACAGAACCTTTGGTCACATTATTTAACCTCTCTAAACTTCAGTGTTATCAAGTTGATATCATAGAGTATATTATTAAATGAAATTATTATATAGAAACCTATCACAGTGAATTTTCTTTAAATGATAACACTTTGAAATGTACTTTTAAATAATAATGCTTCCTTTCATCCCCCTTTAAGTATATGTTTATATGCTTATGTTTATGTATTTAGAGAAAATTCACAACATATTTAACTTTTACATACCAGGCATTAATCTTAGTGTGGTTTTTCCCTTTATGTTTTCCAATTATTTTTCAATCCTTTTGGGTTCAACTCTGAAATAATCAGCTCCCACCAAAAGAAAGCCCTTTCTTACAAGATGACACTACAGCATCCTATGAAAGCAGAGAAATATTTTCCAACTAGTTCCTAAACATACTTTAATACTTGAAATTTTGTAGTCTGAACATATTTTAGTTTTATGTTCAAGAATTTTAATGTCACAGAGCTTAAATGAGGTAGCTTAAATAAAGGATATTAATCTTATTTCTTTCCTCTAGGGAATATCAGAATATAATACAGTTTCCTGAGAATGTTTTGTAATTCCTAGCACAATGGACTAATCAGGGAGATGTGCTGTGAAATGGCTTTTTGTGGCATATGATAAAAAAAAACCGATTAACCTTTCAAATGGTGATCAGAAATCAAGATTGTCTTAGTCTGCCATCAAGATTGTCTTAATCTGCCAGAGTTGCTATGACAATACCACACACCAGTTGGCTTAAACAACAGGAATTTATTGTCTCATAATGGTTTCAGAGGCTAGAAATCCAGCATCAGGGTATTAGCAGGCCAAACTTTCTCCCGGTGTCTGTAGCTTTCTGGCAGTCCTCCATCCCTCTCTCTCTCTTCTTGTGTCTGCTCCTCGGCTGATGTCTGGCTCCTACTTCCATGTTCAATTTCCTTTGCTTATAGGAATTTCAGCCATATTGGATTACGTGGCCTCACGTAATTAATACTAACATCTTTAAAGGTCCCATTTACAAATGGGTTCACATCCTTAGCAACACAGTTTAAGACTTGGACATGTCTGTTATGGGGGACATGATTCAATCCCCAACAGATATTACTAGAGCAGAATTTCAGAAACCTTTCATAAGGACCTAATATTTGTTCACGTTTACAGTCTTGAAGAGCTGCCTCATGATAAAGTAACTTTGAAAGTTAATGACAAGAGCTAGCAAGTAAGATTTCTCTCACACAAACTTAGTGAAGAAAATCAAATAAAAACTTCATTCTTCTGGTAAATAAGGAAGGCAATAGGATAGTTTAGTAAAATATAAGAATATCTGAAATAATAAACCATAATTATTCCAGGTTGTTTTATGATAGTGGGAATTTTATTAAAATGTTTGGAGAATAATTCTCTAAATACTTTTTATATATTAAGATAACGTTCTTATCTGATTGGCATAAAGCAAATTGTCTGTGGTTTTCTTTGGCAATCTTAAATTTAAATCTTAGAAGTATAAATAGCATAATGGAGTGCTTTTCTGGCTGACTTTTAGTAAATGTTATCACCATTTGTTATGGTTGTTTCTATGGTTTACCTAATTATGTTCTTATGCTTATTAATATTCTTTTCAGATACTCTTCAAAAATATAACTGTACTATAGGCATTCATTTGTTGATATAAATAATGAATTCTCTTACAAATTTTAATGTCAAGAATTGTTCTAGTATAACTGTTTTTTTATATTTTTTGACTCTGGCTTTATCCCATATGCAGAACAATATGAATTGGCGGAGGATCTAGAACAGCTGTTTAGGAGATTTTAATAGCCCCAGAACTCCAATGAAATGTCTCCTGAGTCCTGGATGTCTTGTGCTTTGAGTGCTGATGTTGAGACAGATAGAAGGTGAAGATTGAGGAGTAAAGACAGGTTTCCTATAACAAAATGTCCACCCAGGCCTCTTAATATGAGTAACAAACTAGCTTAATATAAACTTCATTACAACTAACATCAAAATAAACTTTTTTCCTAAGAAATTATTTCCCCATAATTTGTTGCATCTTATAGATTTAGCAGGCAATTCACTTATTTCTATTTTTGAGGAATAGACTTACTAGCGAAAAACACATTGCTTCAAAGTCACTATCCCTAATTTATTTCTAGAAATGTACAAAAGGAAAACAATTTCCATTTATTTGAGAAAGTGATACTATCCCTACCATTCATTAAGTGATATAATTAGAAAGAGGCAAAGGGTAAAAACAAATTGAGGAATCATTCTCTAAATACTAGTGATTTTCATTGCAGTGGTTCTTTACATGGTGAGAGCATCCTTGATTAATAAATAAGCCATGTCACAGCTTGTGAGATTGGTGACGAGTCCTCAGGGTCATTGCCTTGTTAATGCATTTATGAATTTTAGAAATCAATGCTTAAAGATAACAGCATGGCATGGCTGTTATGTAACATATCATGTAATCTCTTTCTAGTACTAATCTCATATTCCTCTTAAACCCAGCTCAAGAATCCAACCTACCATGAAGCTTTAATGGCAGTGAACCTCTGCCACTGTGTTCTCTTTTACTTTCTTCAGTGCTTATTTACTCAGTCTACAACATACCGGGAAAATCTGTCCTCATTTATGAAAGGCATTAGAACCCAGGGCTCTGTCATTGGCACCTTCAAGAGGCATAGAATGTCAGAATCAAAAGGAACCTGTTGCAGTCTACCAAAGCTGCCAGAATACAACACACCAGAGATGGATTGGCTTTTAATAAAAGGGGATTTATTTTGTTAAAAGCATGTAGTTCTTCAGAGGAAAGGCAGCTTAACTTTCAACTAAGTTTCTTTATACGTGGAAAGGCACCAGGTACTCTCTGCTGGCCTTCTCTCCAGGCCTCTCTCTGGGTTCCAACAACTTTCCCTGGGATGATCCCTTTCTGCATCTCCAAAAGCCTGGGCTGAGCTGCGAGTGCTGAGATGAGGTATGCTGAGCTGCTTGTTGAGCTCTCTCATTTAAGCACCAGCCAATTAAATCAAACATCATTTATTGCAGCAGGCACACCTCCTAACTGACTGCAGATGAAATCAGCAACAGATGAGTTTCACATGGCAACTCATGTTTCATCTAGGGACCTTCACCTGGCCAAGTTGACACCTGAATCTAACTACCACAGAACCTGAATGGACATCCACAATAGTGTTTCCCACCAAACATTATCCTGGGAGCCTGAGGAATTATCCATCCCACACACCAGGAATGATGGGAAAAGGAGAGAGGAGCCAGGTTCCAATCACTGTTGCCTGGGATTGGGCTGAGAAGGACAGCACTGTGCAGTCAAGGTTGTCTGTCTGATCTTTAAGCCGGTGGGAAAAAGTTCTAGAAGGCTGTGCTCACCTCAGCCTCCTACCATCTGTAGCTGCATGTCTTATAAAATTTTACATGATGACTCTGCTCCAATAAACCAGATTTTCCTGTGAAATCATGGGGTTCTTTCTTGCCAAGAACACATTAGCAAGAACATACTCCCAGAAGGTATATGTAGGTAGTTCCTGGGATTACCACCCACCAAAATGCATATCTTTATGTTGGTTTAGGAATATCCCTCTCTTTATTCCATGTTCACATTAATATGTCTGTATTCGAATATGATCATTTTGCACTTATTTGCAGCAAAGGTACCAGAGTAGGTAACAATGCAAATAGTAATACCCAGAGTTTCATTGTAGGCGCTTCTTGGTATAGGGTCTGTCCCTAAAGTAAATACTGGCTGCCTGAGGCTTGGCTTTGTATATTCGATGGCAATGCCATCACCCAGCCACCTCCAATGCAACCACAATGGAGGCAGTTTAAATTAATGTGGACTTAATTGCCCATAATTTGTCTCACCTGCTGCTGCTGCTGTTGCTGCTGCTGCTGCTGCTGATGATGATGATGCTACCTGATAAAATATATTGCCAGGCTCTTTGTCAGCCCATTCCATGTAGTGTCTCATTTACTCTTCATAATAAGTCACTGAAGTAGAGACTTGTGTTTTCCCATTTTACAGATAAGTAAACTGAGGTGCAGACAGGTTGTCACTTGTCTAAATCATATGGCTGATTAAGTAGTAAAGGGAGAATTGGAACCATCGTCTTACCCACTGCTCTGTTTTGCATGCATCAAAAATTTTAACTCTTCTTCCTGCATCAATGTAAATATAGTCCTCTGGCTTTAATAAACATATGCCTTGATTGGGATATTTATAATTCTTTATAATTTAACTGCCATCTTAGTCCACATGGCAAAATTATAGGTTATTGTGGAAAAGTATTGTGTAGAAATACCTTTAGTAATTTGGAAGATTTCTGAATATAGATAATTAGAGAGATGTGTGAGGACAAAACGTTCATGTGTACAGTTGTCAGCTGTTTCCATTTGTACAATAAGTCACAGAGAGTTTGAATAACAAATTATTTTCCAAAAGAAAGAATTCTGAAAATCGTGTTTTCTCTGTACTTGCAGACAATGTTAACAAGGCCAAACTGATTGTTTTGCTACCTAATAAATTTTCTGGTAGTACTGTGACAGAAAATCCATAAGAAATGGATTCCCACTAACTTCCAGATATTGCACATTTCTCCAGGGGTTCGTTTGCATACTATTTTCCTAAGTTTGTACTTTGCGTTCATTCTACTATTCCATGTGTTAAAACAATTAAAACTGAGAAAATCCACACAAAGAGCATATCTTTGTCAGCAGAGCAGAAACCAGTTCATTTATGAAACCATGTTCATGTAGAACCATCAGTTATTGAAAAGATCCCCAATGTGTTGCCTGTTATTCATGCATAAAGTTTGTCCAAAACCCTGCAGAACTAATTAAAATAAGAATTTGTGTATATATGTGTCTTTGTAGGCTAAAGGTAAAGAAAGACAGTGGCTCAGACACCAAGCTACTGGGGAACTAGATGATGCCAAGATCATTGACGGACTGGCTGGAGAGAAAACCATCTACAAACGTCGGGGCGAGATAGAACCTCAAGTAAGTAATATGGTGAACTAGTAGCCTCCTATCTCATAGTACGGCCTTCTTTACAGAAACCTGCTTTCTTGAGTTGCTACCTTTGTCTAAAACACCATTACCCTAAACATGGTAACCAAGGAAGGCATTATAAAGAACAAAATTTAAGAAAAAAAACAAAAGTATCATACTATTTATTATATGAGTTAGGGCCCCAGAAAGAAACAGGGCATGATCAAGTTGGGCAATTTAAGGAACACTTAATAGAAGACTGCTTATGAAGGTAAGGGTGGGAATTAAGAAAACCAAAAGCAGGCAGTGCGTATCCCAGGGCTAGTGACAGCAGAAATCTAAACACCCCCCCTCCCCCCCACACACACTCACGTCTAAGAGCAGTTACCAGAGCCTGAAGAAGGGAGATGAGGGAAGGGCTGTCTGAGTGGAGCCATGGCCTTCAGAGGACAGAGAGCCAACCCATAGCAGCAGCAGAGGTTACTGAGGGCCTCCCATCAGCAGAAGCCCTGGAAGCAGCAGTGGAAGAAGGGCCAGCTTCCCAGGACACGGAGCAGGGTACCCTGGGGGAAAAGCTGAAGACACTCAGCTTATCTATTAATCCCAGAGGTTGTTCAAGTGAAAATACTAGAGCAATCTTAGTGGTTTTTCTCCTGTTCTGTTACTCTAAGGAAGATTTTTGTCAATTATACAACTGAAGAAACTTTTTAGAAAATAAGGAATTCTTCCTTAAATAACTCTAGTTGTAGTATGTAAAGTTTTAGACAGCCATAATTTTTTAAATAATTGCACTACAATGCCCACCCCCCCCACCCCCAAACTGCCATAAGGTGAAATGTTTAGTCTCTTAGAGAGATGTGTGATATCATATAGCCCTGAATAACCACATTCACTGAGTCACCCGCCACTAAGAGCTGGGTGTGCAGGGCCTGGAGGCTTAGGACAAGTGTCATTTACCCCATTTAAATGTTTATTCAGAGAAGGTCTGATAGTAATTTGGGGAGTTCTCATTTCTGTGACATTGGTGTGAGTCAACAACTACTTTCTTTACTGACTCATTGTGGTCAACAAATTGTTTAGATGCATCTGAAATTATGGGTAGTCATGGAAGTCTCTGCACCACTGTTCTTAATTTAGGCAGACTCTGCAAGTGTTTAAGAAATATATTGAATTTGTCTCAAACCTTCAAGTTCTAATACCCATAGTATTTTCTTGCAATTACTAACTGCTCATTCATTTTCAAGTATATAATAACAGAATAATCTAGCATTTTTCTCCTTCCATTTTTTTAAAAAGCAACAAATATCTTTTTCTTTAAGTTCTGCAAATTGGTAGACATGAGGACAAAAACCAAACTGAATCTTGTCAGAGTTTCACATTTGAGTTGACAGTTGTTGCTAGACAGCAGTTAGGCTCACATGCCTTTAACTGCCAGGAAAATAAAAGAGAGGTAGTAGTTCAGAGACTGGAAGGAAGAAAAAATTGAAAGCTTACCAAAGACAAAAGACATTTAAAAAATATTGTCCTTAAGTCCTTTCCCAGCTTCCTCTCTTATATCCTTGTGTTAGGAACCAACATTTCTTGTAGATTATGTGAAAAATGATTTGAAGGCCACTAAGCAACAGGTACAGCTAAAACGGGTGTGTATTTTCCCTCTAAAATAATGCATACTGTTGCCAGAGTTACCAACTCTGAAGCGTGAAGTGGCTATGACAAGTTGGGGTTTATGACTTTTCAGCTCATTGTGTTTAAGAAGGCATCGGCCTCAGTGAGGCGGTGTTACTATACCAGGTCAGGCCCTTGACAGAAACATGGCCCAAGGGGAAATCCTTCCCACATGGCCCTGACTACACAAAAGTCTGAACTTCCATTGACTGAAATACAACTCATGGGTGCCTTTGCACCAGCCAGGACAGCCTCACCCAGCATGCTGGGGCCAGCACGCTGGGGCCTGGGTGAGACCGCAGGACTGAAGCCTGTGGCAGTTTCCCAGCTCACATGGCCTTCCCGTCGCTCCCTCCCTCAGCTGGGCAGCCCGCAGCAGAAGCCCAAGCGACTGCGCCTGCTGGTGGATGTGTCTGGCAGCATGTACCGCTTCAACGGGGTGGACAGCCGGCTCGAGCGCTCCATGGAGGCCGTGTGTATGGTCATGGAAGCCTTCAAGAACTATGAGGAGAAGTTCAAGGTAATGACATGAGCAGAGGGCGGTGAGAGGCATCCCTGACCACCTCTGCCCAAGGGGTAGCCCCAAGTTAGGGGGTGATGACAGATCAGTGACTGCAGGCCCTACGCAGGGTACACAGAAGCCCTCATCTCTCAGCAGCTCACTGACCACTGTAGAGAAAGCAGTGCTTTTTCATTTTAATTTTCTCTGATAATGAGAAGATAATCATACCATAAGTTAAAGCACCAGTGGAAAGCACTGCTCGCTACATGTTATGTCCTATTGGCCATGTTAGAAGAAACACGGCTACTCGGAAGCCCCATGTGTCTATCCTCACCCCGTCCCCCCTACCCACCTACTTCCCACTCTCACCCCACCACCAACCAGACCACCCTCCAGGCCTCACGAGGGTTGGGGTCCACACCAGGGCTCTGTTCTCAGCGACGCTTTAGCTTTCCTCGTGGGCAAGGATTACATGCCAGAAGTGTCCTAACAGCCTTCAGGGAAGTTGGTTACCCTGGGAGAATGTAACCTGCCCTTTCAACTGTTTCCATTTTGTTCATGCTCAGCTTTCTGTCTGCCCTCCTTTTCAGAGATCCAGGCATGGGGAAGGGAGTCCCCTGTACTGCTGTGTTACTCCCCAGTGTGAGCCCATATATCCCCACTTATTTAGCCACACAGAGCCCCTGTCCTCACCAGTGCAAGCAAGTTTGAACACAATCACAAGACATCTAAATGTTATTCAGAGTTCAAGGGAGAGAAATGTTATTGGTGAAAACATGCTTAAGGGACCCTTAGTCTATTCGTGTCTGAGACTTAAGTCTTAATAGGTCAGAAACTGTAGCGTGACACCCACCGGCATCCCAGGATCGCTTTCCTGATCGTGTCTCTGTGCGGTGATGGGCACGAGAAACAGAGCAATGAAACCCATTAGTTCACTTACGCTAGGCCCCTTAATAAGGACACTTTCCTCTGAATCTCCCAGGGCCCCATGAATACAGCTTCTGCCATGAGAAACTTCTCTTAGAGTTAGTGGTAGGAAAAGGACAGTTTAAGTCAAAGAATACCCAGGCTCTGTGCAGGGTGCAGGTACCACTGAGGCGTGGCCTCCACTACGGGGAGGAATTGGGCTCCCCTGGAAGAGCTGGGATGGACTTCCCCTTGTGATGCTCCCCTGACTCCTGTCACCAGGAAGCTCAGAACCAAAATCCAAGGCTGCCTGGACTCCTTTGTTACTTCTTAAGGCCTGCAGTCTGGTGTAGAGCTTTTTTCTAACCTTGACCTTCCCTCCCTTCAGATGTAAGTTTTTCTTAATTATGAGTTTTCATTTTTTTAAATATTTTATGGGTTTATAGAAAATATATATTTAAAGATATTTTAGGTCTTTCTAGTACAAAGCAGAGTATATCTAATTTTTAAGCCACTTGGACCATTGATGGATGGTTAGACAATATATCTGTGTAAATACCCACATCCCACATAATATTGTAAAACCTTTGGGTTCTGCTAAGGTTTGGACCAGCCCTTCTGCCTCCCTTTGGATCTTGAAAGCCAGTGTTCCTCAGCTCACTTTGAGTCATATGGCGATTTTAATCCATTGTAGACCAGAGCAAACATTCTGCTATTAAAATTGGCAGGTTCCTAGTTATCTAGAGTAAAGTATCCAGTTAAAAAAAGGATTTTTACATCATTGAGAGCAGAATTACTCTAATGCATGAAACTACTTCTTCCAGGGTTATAGAAAGATTTGTTAGGAGCTGTCAAGAAATTGGTTGGCACAGCTCCCCTGGAGGACTAGGTGGGGGGAAGGTGGCAGGGCCAGCGGGAAGGCAGAGTCTGCGGCAGCCTCTGCAGAGCTCCCACAGTCATCACAGTGTGTGAGCGTCTGCATCGCAGCTCACGTGGTGGGGTGTATAGAAAAATTCGTATCTGTCAAGTCTCACTCACTATTAAGAGTCTGTAATCTGGAAGAACTATTAGTGAAATTGGATATGTTACATAAAAGAACAGAATCAAGGAAATGAGCATTTTACCAGATATGACTGTGTTCATGTTGATAAGATATTTGTTTTACTTTTTGTTTTGTTGATTTTTTTGCTTTGCTTTTAATTGACAGTTATACATCAGATTGTTTCCATATGATCAGCTGAATTTCAATTAAGTTCAAAAATTACAAATATTATTTACATAGTTGCAAAGGGCAGAGTTTTTGCTCAGTACAGAGTTCCTTGCCCACCTTGAGCCTGTAGTTTAGTGAGGGAGACATATAAAAGCTACTGTTTTTCTAAAAAAATATTTTTATTGATAAACAACATAGAACACAAACATTAACACACAAACATTCCACACACATGGTGTATGATCAGTGACTCACAATATCATCACATGGTAGTATATTCATCACCATGATCATTTTTTAGAACATTTGCATCACCCCAAAAAAGAAAAAACTCATACATACCATACCCCTTACCCCTCCCTCTCATTGACCGCTAGTATTTCCATCCACCCAGTTTATTTTACCTTTGTTCCGGCTGTTTTTTTTTCTATACCCCTTACCACTCCCTTTCATTGTTCACTAGTATTTCAATCTAGTCAATTTGTTTTAACATTTAAAACTACTGATTTTGATAAACAGTTTGACGTGAGTGGGTAGTTCTCAGGGTACAGACCAAGTATACCTCTCAAGAGACTCCCCTTGGAGTCTCAACCCTCAAACAGTATTTCGCTGATAATTCTCTTCCATTGCCACAACGGTGAAAAATAATTTCCTCAGTCTTTATCAGGAAAGCCACATATATGTTGAGAAGGTAACCTTAGTAACATATGACAGACAAATCCATATGAAATTATAGCAAAAGACCACCATAAAAATAAACTCTCGTTTTCAAGGCTTGAGGTTAGCACAATTATTTTTTATGCTACTAAATATTTAGCAGGCAATACATTAATGTCTTTGTGCATTTTTTGGCACTTATAAATTATCTCCTCACATTTGCTACTGTTCCTTTAGAACTTTTTCTAAGGACATGGAAAGTCCTATGAAATGTATTAAATGTATGTATTAAAATATTCCCAATGAAAGGAAAAAAACATTATGGACACCTAAAGCTAGCTGGTTGAGCCTTGTAGGAAAAGTGGTGCTGAGGGAATGTCAGGGGGGACTTCAAGAGGGGTTCTGGAAAGAGCTGGGATACCAAGTAGAGCCACACATCCCTGAGCTCCTCACCTCGTCCGTCCGTACACTTCAGATCTGGGGTCACCTCACAGGTCATTTCTCCCACTTCTCATTCCACAGACAGGAAATTGAGGCCCCTAGACGCTGAAGACTTTTCCCACAGTTGGAGGGCTAGTTTGAGACAGAATGGAATAGAACCCAGGACTCTTTGTTTTTCCTTTGTTGTTTTATTTTTAAAACTTTCCCCTTCATCCTATTAACTTTTTATTTTGAAAACTGTCAAACCTACCAAAAAGTCAAAGGAACAGTAAAATGAACACCCATTTGCCTTTACTTTGAGTCACCAATTGTTAACATTTTACCTCATTTGCTTAATCTTTCTCTCAAAATACATACATTCCCCCCTCCCTCTGAATCATTTGAAAATCAGCTATAAAAATCATAATATTTTACTTCCAAAACTTGAGTATGCATCTCCTAAGTACGTTCTCTTACACAACCATAATAGCATTATCACACCTCAGAAAATTATCAGTAGCCCCATTAATATCTTCTAATACTCGATCCAAATTCAGTTTTCCCAACTGTCCCCAAATGGTCTTTTAGACTTGTGTTCCCCTCAGCTCCTGCCCCCACCCCCTCCCCATAATCCAGGGTCCAGTCAAGGCCCATTCCTTCTGTTAGGTTGTACTGTCTCTTTAATCTCTTTTAATCTGAAACAGCCCCTCCCCTACCACTACCTTTTCTTGCTTCTTATGGCGTTCACTTTCTTGACAGCAGACCAAATGTCTTATAGAATGTCCTTATTCTAGATTTGTTATTTTCCCATGGTGCCATTGAAGTTGTCCCAGTGTCCCCTGTATTTCCAGCACACCTAAAAAAAATTTCCCCATATCTGGTACATTACAGGTATGTATCTGCCCCCCACCCCTGCCAACACATCTCAACTTCTAAGTGAAGAGAGGCTCCCCAGTTTCTACCAGGCTCTCCAGACCTCCTCTATGGAGAGAGGGGAGGAGGTTGATGGAGCCTACTTAGACCATGTGGCCCTTTTCTGTTTGTAATGAAATGTCTGGGGGGTATGGGAAATAGGTGCTCTTAGGACAGAATGTAAAAGGTACCGAAGGAATAAAATGAGAATAAATGAGAAGCCTCTGCCCACTCTCTCAGCTTCTAGTTCCCTTCTCTGGTGCCACCACTGTTAGTGGATTCTTTGGTATCTTCTCAGAAGTATTTGTGCCTATACGTGTGTGTATATATGTGTATATGTTTTCAGCCCAAGTCATACTGTACCATGCATTCTGTTCTGTATCCTCACATTATGTTTTCATATTCAACTCATTTAATTTCTCTGTATGTTCATTTTATCGTTTTTAAAGGAGGCTTAAGGACTAGAGATGAACAACTAATGAAAGTATGTAATTTGCCTGACAAACATAAAATAATACATGAATATAAACCATAGTTTTAGGAGCTCCTAGTGAAAAATTTATATTCCAGAGTTCAGGGTGACCTCACTTGCTGTGTCTTGAGGAATTCAGCAGTGCTCAGACACTTCCCACCCGCCAGTTCCAGACAGTCTTAATGTCATCTTCCTACATTATCCTCAGACCTAAGAACCTTTGGTCTATATGTGCTTTGAAACCATTGGAAACCACAGGCTTGATCAGGTGATCTGAGCTCTTCTCTTGGCATCTGCCTTGTGTTTTGTTTGGCTTTGCCTCAGCTCCTGGGACCCTCAGAGGCACTTCTCCTTGTAGCAGCACTGGCTCCGTGAAGCCCAGGCTTCCCTTTTTATTCCTGCTTAGCATGGCCCATGCCAAACCACAGGGACCCTTGAGCAAGAATCACTAAGAAGGAAAGGTAATTTAGTGGCAGAACACATTTCAAAGCCATCGGAGTTTTTTAAACTTTCTCATAATTGTTCAACCAACTGAATTCAGTTATTCTCAGATATAGCATTCACAGTGAGGAACATTATTTGCTTATAATCAGCATGAACTCCTCTAATCTTATAACTATCATTTCTAGTGTTCATCTAGCCTTTAAACACTACAGTGACAGGTGGAATAGTAATGGTTGTGTGAGTTGTTTTATTTGTCAGGAAGCATTTTTTCCATTATCGTTGTTCGACGTTGTTCCTGTGGTTCCTCCAGACCCCTGGGAATGTCTCACTGTGATCTGAATGTGGACGTCCTTTCAGGGACCCTCAGTATTCTAAATTCTTCCAAGCATTCAATAACACCAAAAGTGAAGTGACTATTTCACCACTAAGCACTCAAATAGTGGCATTAGAAAACAGAATTATATTCAGTTTTTAAAGAAAAAAAAAGCACTTCAAATCTATTCTTCTATGAGGTCATACAACCATATTTAAGGCAGTGGTTTTCTTTCTTTCTTTCTTCCTTTTTGTATGCTGCATGGTGAGGGTCACATTTCATTCTTTTTCCATGTGACTATCCTATTATTGCAGCACCGTTTGTTGAAATTTTTTGGGGGGGGGAGGGAATGGGGGGTAGGAATCGAACCCAGGTCTCCCACATGGCAGGCAAGAATTCTACCCCTGAACTGCCTTCGTACCCCTGACAGTGTTTTTCTATCAGAGTAACAAGGAACCCTTTAGGGGAAGGGGCTAGGGGAGGCAGCATTATTTACACCTTCCCCTTCTATCCCTAATTCAGCTGAAACAATTCCACTTACATCTATATTGCATGAGGCTTTCCAAGCTGGACTTTTCTGCCATATTTAGCTTAGAGAAGGGGTTCCACTGCTAAAAGAATTTGAAAAGCAAAGAAAAGTTAGAAGACCACTATTCAAGGGCTAATATTGGATTGTTTCATATAGACTCTGAAAGCTTTCTTTTTGGAAAAGCTTCATCAATCCTCAGTTAGATTTAGATGATTCACTCACTCCCTTGACAGAAGAGAACAGGGCACAGGGGCTCCTAGGAAGCAGACTTTTTTCTAATTCGGAGCAAATGTAACATTGACAAAAAGTACTCTGAGCACCTCACCATCCAGAGGAGATATAATAGACATACTTTTCTTAAAGACATCTTGGTCAGAAAGTCTGGGTTAATTCCCAGAAGGATGCAGAAAGATGTGATTCATAAACCAGCACCTGCTAGGAAAATTCCTTCTGTCAAGAACTTAAGTCAATGCCTGTAATTAACCTTTCTCCAATGCCTCAGAAATGTTTCACAGGTTTAGAAATGAAGACCAGTCATCCCCTCAGGCTTAGGCTTTCCGGTAAATTCTTATTGCTACATGGAGAAAGGACCAAAGAAAGGCTTTGTACAGACTTTTCTGAGTCCAAAGTTAAAAAAGAATTGAAAGTTGACTCGATTATCGATACAGAAATGTTGTCCAAACCAACCATCCATAGAGATGGGAGTTGGTTATTTTTCTTTAGTAAAAACATTGGATTTAGAGTCAGAATGCCTGGGTTGGCAGAACCTCTGCCACCTAAGGTCAAGGCTCTAAACCTCTCTGAGCATCAGTTCTTCATTTGTAAAATGAGAACAGTAATCCAGCCCATAAGTTTGTGGAAAGAATCAAAATGAGGTATATGAAAAAAATTCTGTAAACTGTAAAGAACTATACAAATGTTGAACATTATAGGCATTATATGTATTATCCCCACCCTTTCAACTACCCTGTGAGGTAATAAAACAGATATTATTCCTACTTGTCAGAGTTAAGTGACTTAGAAGCGTTCAGTGTGAGAGATTTTCTGAGCCAGCCTTCTCTACAAAGAAGAAAGTAGATTCGGAGAGGTAAAGTGGCTTGCACTATTTCGGAGCCGAGTATTTTTACATTGACTTCTATGATATGAAGAAAGATTAGCTAGCTAGTACTGTACAGTATCAGCCAGTTAAGACCCTAGAGTACTGTTTCCATATCTCTTGACCTTTTCAAATCACATGTTTATCTTCTATTCCTTTGCTGTCCACAGTCAGTTATGCCATCTGAGCACAGTACGTTTGAAATTCTAGGAGGCTAGAATTGTCTGTCTTCAGAAATAACCTCTGACGGTTGTCTCATATACCTACTTATAATGGGGATGCATAATAAAGTGTAGGTTTTTCCAAAGTTAGCAAATGATCATCCATCCCAATAGGAATTTAATCATAAATCTTATTCCTGAAAATGACAATAGTTCTTTGTTCTAAGCCGAGCTTTCTAAGTTTTATAAATTATCCTTATTTGATGATAAATCTTTATGTCCTGGTTTTAAACTCAGCATTTGTTCTTATTTGTTAATAAGAATCTTTCTCAAAATGAGTAAGACTTTCAAAAGAAAATACAGCGAAAGGGCATTTAAATAAGTTTCTAAAGTAAAATATCTAAAGCCAGTGTTCTGTAGGTGAGGATTTTCTTTACTATCGTAGTTTAATTATGCTGAATGCTAAATGCAAGGCTGCAGGATTTCAGGGTTGCTGATAATTGGGGAAATCATGATCTGAAAAATTTTGAGCTGCTCAGAAAAAAATGAAGTTCTAAGTAGTAGGTGGTTTGATAATGACAGTGAGGTTTTGTTTATTGAATCTGGCATGCAGGGTGAATGGCAGAATCAGGAGTCGGAGAATGGAAATGAATGTATTTATTTATTTTTCCTTTAATTCAGATAGTTTAAGGATTAACAAATTACTTGTTTTCTAAAAGGTATTGAGATCCTTGGATAGTAGATGCTAGATAATTATGGCACAGAAGTACCATTTTTATGAAAGAGTAAAATGATACAATAACACCAGGGAATACTCCACATTTGGATGTTCTTTGGATTCCTCTCAAGCATTTTATTGACTTTTGGCATGGAATAATCCCCAAGCCTGTCTGGATGATGAGAGCCTGAAAACCATTTAATAAGCCCTATCCATCCCTAAAGTGTGTCTTCTCAAACTTTTGCAATACGAACTAGGTGTTTCTGCAAATAGCACTTCCCTTATAAATGAAAGCAAGAAGAAAAAAAGAAGGAAGAGAAGAAGGAAAAAAGGGAGGTCTGCAACCCACACAACTTTATTTCATTTGCCTGAAAAAGTACAGTGTGCTTTTTTCCCTAGGCAAATAAACTGTAGACAGATGATTGACAGATCAATCAATCAATAGATGGATAGTTGCTAAAATGTTTCTCAAGATTTTAATCAACCAATATCTTGTTTGGATAAAGAGCCTTCAGCTACTCATTTGACTGCTATTTGTTTAATAATTAACTAACAACTCTTTTTCTTGCAGTGAGCAGTTGTGTCAGCCCTGGTTGCTTATCACATGCTCAAAGATTTATATCATCTCACCAGTGTCATCTGATTCATAAACATTTTAACCACCAGTTAAAAGGAAGGAAAAAGTCAAATATGTTTACCCCTCTTCCCTCCACCCACGATGAGAATCCTACGTCTGTTTCAGGGAACTGAAAGAGTGTTTTAAGATCCTGTTTAGCAGATTACTTCACCAGCCTGAAATGGAAGCAGTCTGCCTGGCACCTTCTCTGTACTTTCCTCTTGGTTCCAAAGAGTTCCTGCTGCAACTACTGTCAAATCAGACCTCACAGGGCCTGGAGTTCCCTTCCACGGAGGAGTTGTGCAGGCTTTCTCCCACATCTGTGCCAATCCCAGCCCTGACGACATGGATGACTGTAGGCATGAGCTGAAGCCAGTAATTTCCTGTAGTTATCCACTTTCAAGAGCTGTATAGCTTTTAGGTTTCAATTTGTATTTGTCATCCTTTAACTATCTTTTTAAACGTATAGCTAAGTTGTCTGCACAATTCTTTTGTGTCATCCTTTGTCTAAAAACCCATGCGTAAAACCAGACCTAGAATAATAACCTAGCCCCCTGCCCAAGGCCCACTCTGACCCTCCTTTGGCCCCTCCCTACGAGGTGAATAGTCTCTGGGCTCATGGGGGCATGCCCGTTCACAGCGTGTTTCCCAGTTCCTAGGATCCTCAACTAGCCTGCACGCATGACCCCGAGCGGCCCCCAGCATCTCCTGGTCCGTCTTTTTCTCCTGGGGCCTGCAGGCCAATGGTGTGAGCACCCCTAGGTCTGAGTTGGCCAATGGACAGCTGTTTGAAAGAGTATAGCTGGAGGGTGGATATGAGGGCTGGGTGTCCGCATGAGCACATATAAGGCCCCTTGTGGTGTGGCACGGAGCCTGCTGTGGGAAGAGAAGGGAGCGGGCCTCGGGCCAGGGGCTGGCCTCCCCACGCCACTGCGTTCTGGTACAGAACATAAGGAACCCAAGAATCCTAAATTTGGCTTTGGGCTTCCAGGTTACTATAAGGTAGACTTATCAAAATAGGATAGAATATATATTTTCTTTAACACTTTGTCACCTGATTTACAGTTTTCTCTATTTAGGCATTCTATATGATGCTCCATTTGTGTGCTGGTCCCAGACCCTGCCACTGTCTCAGATAGGCTTGTTCAGATTCCTTCAAACCTCTGCTGTCTTCTGTAAACCCCCAGGCCCGTTCCTGATAGATGACCTCACCTCTTGCTCTGTAGGGAAGCCAGAAGCACAGGCTTTTCTCCCTAAAATATTGTGTTTTTCACCTCAAAAATTCTCTGTCCATTCCCATTCTCTCTGCCTTCTCTTGAGTCTCAGGAAAAGGATTGTCCTCCTCCTTCTTCTCCAAACTAGGCCCTCTGACAGTGACCCTCAGCTCCTTCCCTCCTGTCTCCCTGGGGGCCTGATTCTTTCACCTATCACACCCCATCACCTTCCATCTTTCCCTTCCTCCTGCCTCAGCTCTGCTGTAAAATGCAGGCACCTCTCCCGAGCACCCTGTCTGGGCACTGGTCTTTCCTCTCTCTTACACAGCAAAACTTATATTGAAATTGTTTTCTCAAAGGTCACCATTATGATACCCAGAGGTTGTTAGTCCCACATCATTCTCCTTAAGTGGCCATGGTTAATGTCACTCGATCCTGTTGCACAGCCTCTTCCTGAAGCTCTCAGCGCTGAGCTCCTGGGTCACGGTGTTCACCCTGCTGCGATGACTGCCCCTCTCCACCCTCCTCACTGAACTCTGTGTCTTCCTCCTCCCTGGAAGGACTCATCTTCTCTCTGGATGTGTTAGCCCTTGGACGGAGTGTGGGGCTCTGTCACTTCCCCTCGTGGGGATGACTACGGCATCTTCACCCCCAGCCACATCTCTGGCTGCTCAAAGAGATATCTACCCTGTGCCTCTAAAGCACAATTTCAGCACATCTAAAGTAGAATTTATCTTCTCCAAAAACTTGACTTGCCTTCCAACTCCAAGTTTTGCCTAATAACTAGTGAATTCAACAGAAATGTTTCTACTTTTCATCGTAATTATGACTGTTTCAGTTATGTTATGGGTTGTGTTTTGGACGGCTAGCTTCAGCTAACCACTATTTTCACATGACTTCTAGGGGAAAGAAATGCATTCCAGCTTCCAGACAGCTTACTTGTAAAAGAATGTAGCCCACATATGAAAGGAAAGTTTCTTATTGCCCCAAATTGATTGCAAATTCTGTTAAAGTATTTATGTGATAAACACACCAGACACTTTCATAGGCACTAAAAATACAAACAGGAATAAGATATGTCCTTTGCATTCAAAGACCTCACCTTTTAGAAAGAAACAGACATGAGAAGAAACCATTGCATTCCCCTATCACATCCAGGGAAGTGTTTGGCACACAGTTCAAAAAAACAGCTGATCAATGGTTGATTGGCGGATATCCATGAGTCTTAAGCATTTTATTCCATAGTACTCCAAATATTTGCTCCATGAAACCTTTTGCCCCATTACCCACACCCAGGATTTTCTTTGCAGATGCCTCAACTTCTCAGATGCCCCAAACTCTGCTCTAACCTGCATATTAGAATCACAAAAATTCTTAGAGGCATATGGTAGGGGATAAAGGAATTTGGGGGGCAAGCCCTTCAGTTGGAGGGAGCCACCATGCCCCAATTATAGTTTGCCTCAGCACCAAACTTCTTTGCAGCTCCTGTAAAAGAACTACACCTGACTCTCAGCTCTACCTGTTTGCAACAGACAGGCCTTCCTGATGAACATAGTGAAATAGGGTACCTCCCTATTGAACAGGTATCTCCAAAATTGAAAAATGTATGTCATACACTATTAGGTAGAAAGCTGATTATAAAATCATATGATCATAATCTGTTTTAGTTAAAAATTATAGTGACATGTGTATATGTACGAATGTGCATATGTGTAAAATATGAATGTACAAGCTCATACACATATATTGAAAGGAAAAAGAAGATTAGAAGACTTTACAATAAAGCATAACAAAGGTTTTCTTTGGGTAATGGGGTTAGGGCTGATTTTTTACTTTCTTTTTTGTGCTCTTCTCTAATTTCTACAATGAATGTTTTTACTTTTATGATCAGAAAAAATATATATATATATTAGTTTTCTATTGCTCCATAACAAATTACCATAAATGTAGCAGCTTAAAACAACTCCAATTTATTAGCTCACAGTTCTGTGCCGCTCGACTAGATTCTCTACATATGGTCTTAGAAGGCTATAGTCAGGTATCAGTCAGCCTGAGATCTTGCCCACAGGCACTGGGGAATAATCTTATTCATATTGTTGGCAGAATTCAGTTTCTTGCAGTCGTGGAATTGAAGTCCCTGTTTCCTTGCTGGCTTTTGGCTGGGTTTGTGCTCAGCTTTTAGAGGCTCCTCTCACGTCCTTGACCATGGCCTTCTCTGTCACAGCCATGGATGACCTCTCTTCTTTCGAAAAACCCTGGTTCTCAAATCTCTCTGTCTTCCCCTTCTGCCACCAGCCAGAAAAAAAAAAAAAAGCACTCTGTTTTTACAGGGCTCATGTGATTAGGTTAGGCCCACCCACATAGTCTCCTTTTGATTAAGTCACAGTCAGCTGTTCAGTGACCATAATTACATCTGAAAAATCCCTTCACATTGTAGTGTAACCTAATTATATGAGTGTCACCCTGTCATATCTACAGGTCCTGCCCACATCTAAGGGGAGGGCATGGACACCAAAGATCCAGGATCTTGGGTGCCCATTTAGAATGTGCCCACCATAGTGTGTGTGTGTGTGTGTGTGTGTGTGTGTGTGAAGTGTATTTAAAAAAAAAAAGGGGGGGGGAGGAGCTCCTGAAAGTTAAGAATGGAATTCTTAGCAGTCATTGACGTCTTCACCACAACTTCTACCTCCTGCCAGAGAGCATAGCTCACAGAAGAGGATGGACCGGAAGTAAACCAGCCTGAAACTTGTTTGCCTGTGTTAATAAACATACATCTTTTCTATGGCCATATGTGAGCAGCTTGGGACAAAAACAGACCAAAGAGTTAGAGATGTGTAGGTCTAATGACAACTCTGTAATGGGCAGAAGGCATTTAACTCTGATTCTCTTGCATATAGTATGACATCGTTGGACACTCTGGAGATACGTACAACATTGACCTAGTTCCAATTAACAAAATCCCTAAGGACAATAAACAAAGACTAGAGGTTCTGAAGGTAAGTACAAACAATTACCTCTAAATTCTGAAAACTCTATGGGATTAACATATCTTCTGGCCTCTGAAAAGATTCACTAGAAGCAACAGCAGATACAGGAAAGAGAAAGGCTTTCTATTTCACAAACATTAAAGTACTGAACCTAAAAAGCACCTTTTAGGCCTAAAAGCCTTTTCTCCACCACACAAATATTAAACATTGTTCCCCACACATTTTTAGGGTATATGGTGTGGTACCCAGGTTCTTTGGGCCCCTTCCTGTGTCCTGTACAGTTTTTGGTACATAGATACTTCAGTAAAAGGAAAATAATGGTTCCTTTACTCTCTATCCTCAATTTTAAATATTTCTCAGTATTTTCCAATGATAAATTGAATTTCACGTATTTAGATCTGTATTAGAAATAAATGCACCATGATTTTAAAGTAAATTTCCTCCATTACAAGTTATGTGAGTACAATGTTAGTAATATAACCTCTTTATTGGAAACTCAAACCCATTCCTTATTTTTCTCCCATATAATTTCTATCCTTCAGTAGTGATTCTCACTTTATATGGCAGCTTGAATTTTTAAAGTGCCAACTGTGATAGTTCTGGAATGTTTCCTGTTTCTAATGATAGTCTACATGAAATACATGTACCACCATGTACAGTTGTCACACTAATGTGCAAATTAAATAGAATTCACTCAAATGCTTATTATTCATCTATAATAATTGCTAGTTATACATTCTCGCGGTCAATAGAAAACCATCATGTTTCTTGAAAAGAAATTTCTCACCCATGGCTTTTGTGCAATCTCTCTTACCCCAGACAATGCATGCCCACTCCCAGTTCTGCATGAGTGGGGACCACACGCTGCAAGGGACAGACCATGCCATCAAGGAAATTGCCAAAGAAGACGCTGACGAGTACTTTGTCATAGTCTTGAGCGATGCCAATCTGTCACGATATGGAATACATCCTGCCAAGTTTGCCCAAATCCTGACAAGCAATCCTCAAGTAAATGCATTTGCCATTTTTATTGGATCCTTAGGTGATCAAGCAACCACGTAAGTGTCATTTCAAGGTACAGCAAAGGGAAAATATATGGGTAGTTGAGTACCTGATACATGCCATTTCATAGGCTCAATATCATGAGGGGCATTAAAGAAGATGAAGGAAAAACAGAAACCATAGTTCCTACCCTTAAGGAACTTATAGTCTAGTTGAGGCAAGGCAATGTTCCAGCTTAGGTTTGGATGAATAATAATAACTTTAATTATTTTCCAGTTTATATTTAAAATCACAATAAAACAAATAACAAGTAAATTGATTAGTCCACACATAAGTTAGACAGTATGTTATATGCTTGACAGTTTATATCAAATCCCAAGCTCAGTTCAAATAAGTTCATGTTGAAATTATATTCAAAGTAGTAAATGTCTACCGTTTTCCTGTAGACATGCATTTGTGTGTGTGTGTGTCGTATCCCTTCTTATTGAGGAGAAAAAGACCTACAGAAGGGAAACACTGAAATAACATAAAACAAGATACATGGTAAGATGCTACACAGAATATACTGAATATTAAGTAGAGAAATTTATAATCAGATAGTCAATACTGTTGGGGATGATCTAAAAGAAGAAATCTGGAAACACTTTCATCACTTACACACACTGGCATTTATCTCTTTGGAGTTACAAACAGAAAGAGTTCATGGTTTTTCTCTGCTTAAGATACCCATAAGAAGCAGCAAACAAGAGACAGAAAATCTTCTAAAAAAAAAAATCCTCTGCCTAACTCACGAAGGGCCAGGTACCTTTTCATTATTCCATTTCCTTTACCATTCGTACTCAGTGGTAGAGAATCCTATATAGAGTACTAGATGCTGATGCCTTTTTCTCTCTCTGTACCCTTCCCACTGCTGCAGACTGGTAGAGTAAGGCTGAGAACAGCCCTAATGTCATGTTATCACAGTCACTTTATTATAAACTGACTGCATTTTCTCAGTCACTGGAACCTCCGTG
The DNA here is from genome assembly GCF_023851605.1 of Tamandua tetradactyla. NCBI lineage: Eukaryota > Metazoa > Chordata > Mammalia > Pilosa > Myrmecophagidae > Tamandua > Tamandua tetradactyla. The sequence continues at coordinate 117,844,776 of NC_135330.1, forward strand.
TCTTTGAAAGGCCAACCATGTCTTCTCTGCCCAGATTTTCCTCAGCACCAGCCCAGTATTAGATACACAGCAAGTTTAACAAACACTGGTTGAGCTGAAATGGTTAGTTTGTCTTTCTAGTGAACAGATCCTGTTTGAATACTTACGAAAGCATAATACCCTTGTGGTTTCCTAGGGAAATGGTCCAGCATCCCCTGGCAAAAGATATGTTGCAGAATTAGCTGGTCTATCGGGCATACCAAATGTATGATACCACACAGGATGGCTGACTTTTATTAAATGTCATTTCAAAAACCAAACCTTGTTGGCACATTGAAAGGAGGCGTTCTTTTGGATGAAACTGTCTTACAGTTTTATTGCCTTCAAAAGTGGCCCTTTGTTCCAAGTAATAAATTGGCATTTTAAAAAAAGTTATCATCAGCCTTTATAACCTAAGTGCTATCAAAACAGCAATCGGATAATGTGGATTGCATGTGACATTGCCTAATGTTGGGGGAAGAAAGAGAGGGAGAGGAAGAAAGCACGAACCACTTGGGAGTTGGCAGGGCAACATTTTTAAAGCCCTGTTTCCTATCTAAGGAAGGAAAAGCACTTAGAAATCCACTGTGAAGTCCGCACGTTCCTGGACCCAGGCGACCTGGTCCCAGATCGGTCCCTGGGACTCTGATCTACGAAGGGAATATAAAGTTCCAGGAAATGACGGTAATAAAGGGAGAAAAATCTTTTCAAATTGGCAAACATTCCCACTGAAAAGACCCTTCTCTTGGTTCACTGCTTTCAAAGTGTCTCTCTCCTACTTGCTCTTCCAGGTCTTTCATCGCTTGGCAACCGCCAATTCAATTACAGGCAACCAGCAAGGTGTTAGAAAGTGAAAACTTCCTTTCCTAAGAAACTGTTTGGATGCTGGGATTTGCAGGAGCTGGAGGTGGAAGGGGAGCCCCAATTTGCAATGGTAATTTTCTTTCCCTTTCTATCCTGACAGGCTTCAGAGAACTTTACCAGCTGGCCGGTCTTTTGTTGCCATGGATACTAAGGACATCCCTCAGATTTTACAACAGATCTTCACCTCCACCATGTTGTCCAGTGTGTAAGAAGTGCCCTTCATCACCCTGATGACCCCGGGATTTGAAGCAAGATCTGAATAAAGAGCCCTCTGAAGAAAAGGAGACCTCTGTAAAGTGAACCCATGCAATGACTGAATAAGCCTGGCATTCTGGGTCTTTCAACACTTAACTTGCTTGTAATCAGAATTCAGAAAAGCAGCCAGAGGAAGGCCTGAGCATGGAAATCTACAACCATTGATGGATTTAAAAATCATTAAAGGAAGTGAGTTGACCTGCATTTTATAAAAGCCCAAGGTTAAAGGAAGGTAATTTGAGAACTGAGGCTTGGTCTGTTTCCAGAAGGCTGCTTTTGCCTTAACACTTCATCTGGTCATTTATGATAACAAAAATGACCCCAGCATACCTTTGATGCTACAGTTTGACATTGAGATACATGTCTGTGCACTGTGCAAACCCCATCCACCTACATCCGTCCAGTAACTATTTTTATTCTTTCCTTCACTCTGTATTGTCCGGCAAACAATGACTTTATAGAATTTAAGCCACTGAAAAGTTCTTCCAACAGCAGTATTTTATAAAAGATTGGATTTTCTCAGTAATTCCACTTTCTTGGCCAAAGCCAAAAGGAATCAAAAGATCCTTAGGTTGCCTCCTTCCCCACATGACTTTTCAAAGGCTCTTTAAATAATAAACAGCAAATGCCCTGTTTTTCATGCTGCCGGAGTGGAAGGATGAGGGATGTCTTGCCTCAAGCTTCCTGTTTCTTCTTCTTCTTCCAGCTCTTGTCAAAAGTTTCACGTGACTCCATTTTTTGTCCAAAATGTAATGCTCCAAATAACAAATGCTCTAAGAAAAAAATTATTTACTGTTTACACTCATAAAAATTACTTAAAGCAAAGTGAAACCAAGGAGAGTCTTTAGGGTAAAAAAAAAAAACACAAAAAATAATTTTCTGAAAACTCATTCTTTGTTCCTTCAGAGCGTACCTTATTCCCACCCACTCTTGAGCTAACCCTAATTTATCAATAGGCTTGATGTCGCTTTGTTGAAAATCTAATGCTTTGGCAGAAGTCAGTCCCTATCCAACAGATCATATAAGCTTCTCTTCATTGACGGCAGAGTCAAAAACACCGGGTAGCCAATGTGTGTGTGCGTTCTTATCATGAGTTGGAACAACTGGTCTGGTTAGTATCATTACCTTATTTGCCCGTATATATTGCAATTGTACAGATCCTTAATTTCATTTTAATTAATTGTAGGACAGCAGAAAATATAACACCCATCTCCCTATTATTACACAACCCCATCTCCCTATCATTAACTGTCAAAAAATAACAGCAATCTGATTTCCAATGCAGTATTGCCCAGTGAATTTGCATGGCCTTTTTCTTTTTCTAGCCAGATACTACATGTATTGAATCACCTAATGATACAAACAATTTCTATCCAATTAGTACCTTTAAAAATATAATTACATTAATACCAGAACAAAATTAGAAAAAGCTGACAAATACAGATAGTTGCGTTTTGTTTTCCTGGCTGTTGAAGCAAATACCATGCAATGGATTGACTTAACGGATGGGAATTTATTGGGCCATGCTTCTGAGGCTAGGATAGAGTCCACACCAAGGTGTCATCAAGGTGATGCTTTCCCAGAGGACTGTGGCATTCTAGAGCTGGCTGCTGGCTATCCTTGGTCCTTTGCCTTTTTTCACATGGCAATGCACCTGACAGCCTCTCCTAGCTTCTCTTTCTGCTGACTTCCAGCTTCTGACTGCTCTCCTGTGGTATTCTCTCTCTGTGACTTTCCCCATTAAGGACTTAATTGATAAGATTAAGACCCATCCTGATTCCCCTGGGGCCACACGTTAACTGAAGTCACCTCATCACCAGGTCCTATTTACAAGAGTTCACACCTACAGGAATGGATTCAGTTTAAATTTGTAGTGTGCCATCGATTTCAATTAAATATTTAATATCTCTGATTGTGGCAGGCAGGGTGTAAAATGGAATAAGTGACCATGTTGGCGCCTATGTGGCAAGGAATTGTAGGCAACCTTAGGAACTGCAGGCAGCCTCTAGCATTTGAGGGAGGCCTCTAGGAGTTAAAGGTCCTCCAACCAATAGCCAGTTATAAACGGGCCCTCAGAACATGTGCTTATGAAAATTAAATCTCCCCATAACTGAGTGAGCATGGAAACTGTATTGCCCCCAATTGAACCTGCAGATGAGAGTGCAGCCCACCCTGCACCTGGGCTACAGCTCTGTGAGACCTGAACAGATGCCCCAACTAAGCCAAGCCTGGACTCCTGACCCAAAGAAAATGTATGATAATAAATGCATGGGCTTTTAAAAATGTAATTACATGAATAATAATAATAAAGCTAACATTTACTGAGTATACTATGTGCCAGGTACCTTGCTTCATGATTTCTTATGTTATTTCACTCAATCCTCATAACAATGCATGAATGATAGGAATTTTTACCTTATTTTACAAATAAAGAAACTGAGACTTAGAGAAGTTCAGGTCAATAGCCCACACCCAGGCAGTCAGGCAGAGGCAGAGCTGTAATTTCATGACTGTGCTGGACTGCTCTTTACACCCACACCTCTTGCTTCTTTTATTCATATAAACCTCAATGCTGAACTCTAGTTTCCCTTTTCTCCTCTTTTCCAATGCTGTTTTTTTTTGTTTGTTTGTTTGTTTTCACAAACTGACCACATTTTGTAGAGCTCTATTTCTCTCTTCTCCTACTCAGAAACTCTATCTGCACACATTCAGGCACTCAGATGTCAGGACAAGGACATCGGACACAGCTGGTGGACACTTATCACTCCTTCCACCACAGCGGGGAATGAGGGTGTGCCCATCTGAGTGGCAGCTTAACCCGCGGAGGTGCCCTTTTGCTAGAGGGTCACTGCCCCCAGAAGCCTTTGGAAGTCAGATCCAAAAGTGATTAAAGTAGCAGCCTTTAACAAATCCTCACGGTGTATAACTTCCTGAGTAAGCAGACGCCATTTTCTTTTGACATGGAAAGAATGTTCTCAAGCAATTTAATTTCCCCTTCCCCACTGGCCAGGCATCCTTTGCAATTGTTATTTTATATATATATAAAAAAAAAACCCTGGTTTTTCTTATTTGTAAAAGGGAAAGACAATGGGAGGTGGGAGGGTGGTGGAGAGTAAGAATAGGAAAGGTTTGTTTTTACTTCTTGCAAACCTTAGAAGACTGTGCATTTATTATTAAATGTACTTAATTATAGGTTACCACGAACTTTTCCCAGGCCCTTCTTAAGGCCAGGACGTTATAATAAAGGCTTTGTGTGCCTCAGGGGGGTTCCATTGAAAGAGTCTAAACCCTGTCTGCGCAGTGAGCTCGGGTAATGCTGAGAAGGTACATTGTTCCCCTGCCTGGCCAGGAGGAATGAGTGCTGTGAGGAGCTGCAGTCTGCGATGTGCAGCCCCCCTGGAAGCCTTTGTGCGCCGCAGCAGGGTGACCTCATCCCAGATGGGGCGGCCCCAGCACAGCCCGAGAAGTGGATCAGAGCAGAAGTACTTGAGCCCATCAGATGTTTGAAATGAATCATTTAATTCTTTACACTACACCCTTTCCTGTGTGGGGGGGGGAGAGAATCAATCAATGCCAGCAAGATTTTCTCTAAACAAACTCTAGGGCTTTGAAAGCCATTTAAAAGTGGTTTTCTGCAGACAGCATTGTCAGTCTTCCTGAAAGACCAGCTCCAGAAGCTTCAAGCCCTTCCTCCACCTGGCTCCTTCCTGTGCACGTCAGCGCAGACAAAATTAAATTCCTCGCGAACGAGAGCGGAGAGTACAGGCTTGGGGAGCACCAGGGATAGTCCCTTATTTGTTGCCTCTCTTTGCTGCCAGCAGTAGCAGTTATAAGAAATAACCCCACACACTGGAGGCTGGTCTCTCCTGCCTGAACAATTTTTTTCTGGAATTGGGTCTCAGGAAGAGTTAAATGTCCACTTGTGTCCAGTTAATTGAACCTAACTTTTTTATTTTATTAAGAAATAAAATGTCCACTGAAAACAATCGTTCCACCCAGCAATATTTATAGTATTTTACAACACTTACAGAGAGAGTCTAATATGCTTCCAGTTTCTGGTCAGGGTTATATCATAAGTTGCCTTTTCTTTTCCTTTTTTCAAAGACTTGTTGTGGCAAAAGTACTCCAGGTAACAGAAAGCAGATCCAGTCTTCCATCTTGTATTGTGCAGAATTTTCAAACTCTAGGTAGGATTAGGAGAAAGGAAATTCTAGACCCTGCTCCACCATTTGCCATCCAGGCAAACTTGGGCTGGTCCCTGCTGGGGCTCAGTCACCCCATCAGTGAGTTAAAGGGCTTAGACTAAGTGACTCCTCCCTCTCAACTCCCTGTTTCTCATTCAGGGAATCTTACAAGAGCCACATAGTTGCAGCATAAATGTTGCCCCCAGAATCCCACACACCTAGCGAAGGGTCACCCATCGGCCGTTGTACAGAGGGCTTGGGCACCTTTATCAATTGCCTGGACAGAACAGGTGTAACTGATGAAATAGGGGCTGTAAAAGATATGGAAATGTCATTAGAGTGTGTAAGGGGGGCTTTCCCCGTTAGCTGATCAGATATTTCTGTTTGATACTAACTCCCAAACTTTCTACCTATGTCTTTTACTTTGTGCTTTGCTGCCTTCAAATATAATTACTAGCTCTGCCAAACTGCCCAGTGAAAATCAAAAAGGATACGGATTTGGAAAACTACTGAGTGCCAAGAATGATGACTGACCTTTGCACTACAGCTGTACAGTGTACAATTGTGTGCTGTTTTTTTTTTAATTGTTAAATCCTGGTAAACAAAAATCTCCTCCACGGGGGTGGGGGTGGGAGAATGCTTGCCAAGCATGCATCTCAAGTTGAGAATGATTTGACACTCATTTTTTTTTTGAGACCAAGCCCTGTCTGGGGCTTTAACCTTCAAACAGAGACCACATCTGTTCACACACAGCTGCACACGTGGGCTTTGCAATGCCAGGGTTACATAATTTTTAAATCAAGTGCTGCTTGTGGTATTTGGCCACTCACAGCAAAATACAACACCCTTTTAAGGTGGTTTGTACCCAGAGGATGGCAAGAACGTCATGTTCTGCTGTAAGAAATCTCTTCAAGGGGACATGTAAATTCTAAGGAGCATCAGCTGCCTCAGCAGCACTGGAAAAACCCTAAACTGTCCCTTGTCTCTCAGGCTTCAGTGAAAGTACTTAGTGCTTTCCCTGAAGGAACAATCAGAAGTGTCTGTCAGGCAGGCCACGGTGGCTCAGCAGGCTGAGTTCTCACCTGCCATGCCGGAGTCCCGGGTTCGATTCCTGATGCCTGCCCGTGCAAAAAACAAACAAAAAAGAGGAAGTGTCTGTCAATAAACTCAGACTCCAGAGGTGGTGTGGTGTGAGCCAGATGAGTTTCAGGATCTGAGGATTTATTAAATTTAAATGCCACTCTGAAACATCAGGAATAGTAGCTGGATTTTAACCTGGAAGGGAGCATCCTGAACTTTGTCCCCTTATGCAAGCCTGAAAGTGGCCGAAAAAGGATGAGCCTGTCAAGAGTAATTTGTGTAATTGGTCTCATTACTTCATGGTCATACATGAAGTCTTGTTGATTAAGGCTTGAAGAAAAGTAAGTGAATGTACTCAAGACAAGAACATTAAACTTACTTTGTCAAGTGCAGTATACTTATATTAATAAATATTGATGCTAACTTACCACGACTGTGACCATTTCTTCATTCTGGCCTAATTAGGAAGTTTTCAGCACTGGGATCCTGCAAATAGAACATTATCTCAACAAAAGTAATGCTGGTCCATTTCCTTTTACCTAAGATGTTATGGCCTATATGAAATTCAGCCCCGAGAACGCTGGCCCAGGAAGGAGTGCTTGTAGCCCAGCAGCAAGCAAATGGCGAAGCTGGGAGCACAGCCTCATTGGCCCGCCTTCATCTTGCCTCCTGGGGGATGGTTCCCATAGGGCCCTGGGCTGATGAGGAATCCAAGGGTCTCTGTGCAAGCCAGGAGGCTCGGATCCCAGAGTGCTATGCACAAAAAGGGCAGATGTTGATGGGTACCAGGGCAGACCAGGGCTTAGTTAATGGACACGTGTTGGGAAATACAGCTATTTATTTTGCAGCCAACAAAGAAGGGGTCTTTATTAGAAAAGATTCCACTAGAGCCCTATGCCATTGAGCTCCTATTTTTAAGCCTGATAGAATATGCATGTCCTTACATCACAGGCTCCAGTACAAAGGTTTGATATTAAATATATACTACCAGAGCTCCAAGAATCTATTTCTGACCTTTAGTAAAAGAAATAGCAGTATACTTTCTGCAGAGATGGAAAGTTTTAGTAGCACCACAATACTGTGTGAAAGCAGATATTCAGTCACTTGGCTGGAATACAGCTCCACACAGCTGGCCTGGCTCCTTGCCCCCCCACATCTGAGGTCTATGTAGAGTGGTGAATCTCTGCAAAAGAGACTTTTCTTTTTTTTTTAACATGGGCAGGCACCAGGAATCGAACCCAGGTCTCCAGCATGGCAGGCAAGAATTCTGCCTGCTGAGCCACCGTGGGCCGCCCAAGGCTTCTCTTTTTAAAATACAAATAATCTTGAGAGGCTATCCATGACACACATCTCGGTTTGAATTCTTTCATTTACATGCTTTCCCACTGACCCCAGCTGAGATGAAGGTCCTCACACACAGAGACTGATGAGGGTGAGGAGGTAGAAGAGGGAGGAGGGGCGTTTGCAGCTCGGAGCATCACGCCCCCAGAGCAGGCCTGGGCTGGGAGCCCCAGAAGGGGTGTCTCTTAACAACAAAACGCAGCATGAGAGCACCGGGATGACATTCTAGCCTTGGACTACGCATCCTGCCTCTGTCCTCCCGGGAGGCCTCACCAAAGGCCACCTCAGGTTTGGATGGGCTATGCCTTGGTTCTCTTCAGTCTTGCGTTTTTAGAGACATCCAGCTTTCCATGTGTCATTTTGCCCTCCATTTTACGGACACTGTCTGCCCTTCCAGGCTCGGCATGCGCATTAGGGAGGTGATCGCCTGGTTGCACTGAAAGCCCTCTCGCCCAGGGGAAAAAGGCAAGGCCTTTCAACATTGAGCTCCCACCCCAGAGCCCGAGCCATGTCTTCAGTGATATGAACAAAATCAGGTGGGTTTTTCTGGTTCCCAGTTCAGTTTGCCATGAGAAGAATGCTTGCCCACATGCTGTGGGCTTCTCAAAAGAGAACTTATCCCCCCAAGAGTCTGAAACCCTGATTGGAAGCCAGGTCTCTTCCCTGCAGAAGCAGGGCCTTGCCTCTGCCCTCCAGGACAGCACAACAAGTCAAGGGACATTCTTAGGGGAAAGCTCTGGAATGCCCAAGCTCAATGCCTAGAAGGACTGAAATGAGATTAGCACAAGCCTCCTAAGACTCAAAATCAAAATATTTTCCTTCTGCCAAGTGGATATGTATAAGTCAATAGAGCCTGGTCTGCTAGGAAGCTTTCTGAAGTGTTTTTTCAGCCTTTAGGAAGAAGTTGTTGTGTAACAGTTTCTAAAAACCCTTCAGTATTAGTTCCTAAACAATAAGAAGATCAAACGCCTCTGAAAAATGAATGTGGCCCTTTTAAAAAACAAAAGGGAAAAAAGGCACATTTTTTCTTTAAGATGTTTCTCCTTTTTTCCCTCTTCTAAGGAGAGCTAGTTTTGCATTTCCTCATCCTTGCCTGACCAACTACCTCCCTTCCATGACTGCTATCCCCAAAGTGCTTATAAATAGAGACCATGATATCAGTTTCCCTCTTAAAACCACTGCAGCTCCTCCCAATGACAGTCCAATTAGTCTTCTGATTTGGACATCATCGTCAGAACATCCTACCCAGGGTTTCTGTGAATAAAGGCCACCAGACAGACACCCTGAAAATATTACATAAATCAGGCCAGTCAGAGGATGAGCACAGGAGGGAGGGAGGAGCTAAAGCTTGTTAGGAGGGGAGCCGCCCTGGTTCCCTATCCAGATCCATCCCTACTGGGCATGCCTACCCAAGAAGGACCGAAGTCAACCCTATGTGGTGCAATCTTCACAGCCAACAGTCTGGGTGGAATCCTGGACCTCCCCCTATAAGCCCTATGACTTTGGGCAAGTTTCCAGATACCTCCAAGCCTCAGTTTCCTCACCTTAACAAGAACACATTGACTCAATAGCAAGGTGCTAGAAAATGAGAGACGGCAAACTTGAGAGCCTGCCCTCTAGGTGCTTACAATCAGCTAGGGAGACATATGAGAATCTCTGTGAGAGAGTAGAGAAACATAATACTGATACTAACCTCCATGGGGACAGTAAAAGTATTCATGGGGGCTTAGCCTGCTGTCTCATAATAATTTGTTTTCATATCTGCCCTCTCTATTGTTGGTAAAGGGAACACGGGTGAGGATCAAGTCTTGTTTGCCTTCAGCCTGGCCCAGAAAAAGTGGTCAATATTTTTTGGTTGAATGGATAGCTACGGGAGGGGCAGACATCATGGTCCTAGGAGGCAGGACTCATGCTAGCTTAGAAGGGCGGACAAGATTCAGATGAGCCAAGGGGTGCAGAGAGTTCCAGGGGAAGGTAGGGGGTGAGGGTAGTTTGAACAAAAAACTTTTGAAGAAAGTTTGGAATGTTCGAGGGATAGCAGAGGTGGCAGGACTGACAGAACTGTTCTCCTCTCCTTGGCTGCCATTGCCCAGCCAAGAATTTCTAAGTAGGGCCCAGCCTTGGAAAACAGCCTCCTCCTCAGAGGCTCCAGGGAGGCCTTCTGACTGGCAGGGGTGAAGGGGGAGGACAGCTGGGCATCCACGTCCTCCTGGGGCCCAGGGTAATGACAGCTCAGCACAGCAGGCCTCATTATATGGGGCAACTTCATGATGTGGCTGTTTTGTTTTGCTTTACATTCTTCCTCCTTGGAAGTGAGCTGAGAATGTTCCTTTACCCAAGATTACAAGTTGGATTGGATGAAAGTTCTGTGCAGTGCTGGAGTTTCCCGGAAGGAACTTGCATATTCGCAAGGACTTTTGTCCTGTGGCATACGCACACACGTATACACACACATGAAATTAGAAGGAGGATCAGATTCATCTCAGCTTTTGAGAGGCTGCCTGAATGCTTGGCTCAGCATTATGGCTGCAAAAAGTTTTTCCAGACTTTTGCTCAACCTTCTACACAACCTAGACCCCCAGAAGCATTAATCCCTAAGAGACTAGAAAAAAATCAGTTGGCCCATGTTCCCAATCCCAGGAAAAACTACATTTCACAAGTCATTTTGCAAAGAGCCTGGATGAGTCAAATGGGCTGGACTGGTGGATGGATGGATGGATCAATGGATTGATGGATGCATTGATGGATTGATAAATCAATGGATGATAGATGATGGATGGAAAAATTAGTGAGTGGTTGAAGGGATGGATGGTGGATAGACTGAAGAACAGAAAGTCACCCTTTTAAAAATACCTCTGAAAAAGAACATCCCTAGGGCTCTTCTAAGAACCCACGATAATAATAGTAGAGCAGAGGTGGAGTCTCAGCTTGAGTTTATACAGAAATTCCCTAACATCTGCTACAGTGGCAGTACAGGACCACTTATGTGAGAAATTACATGAAAAGGATATTATCGCAAAAGAAGTAAGAATCAGAGAGAATCAGATACACAGCTGCCTGGCTCTACAGCAAATTCTTAGTACTGGGAAGGTCAAGAATGGCAGTGCGGTGCTGAACTTGAATTTATGTCCAGGTCAACCTCTGGTGACAGCAAACACAGCAGTGCCCAGTCCAAGGTGCCGTGCTCACAGGACATTGTGGCTTCTAACAGAAACCATTTCTCTACTGGCACTTGAAAGAGATCCGAGGGACTAAATGCCACCCAGAGGCCCCAGCAGCAGATGTCCTCAAATGCATGGGCATTGGATTCAAATCACAGTTTCCATACTAACCACTTTTATAACATATATATATGTATCATAAATTTGAGAAAGGCTTAAAAATCACGTACTGTAAGTTTCACCCTTTTGAAGTATGCAATTCAATGGTTTTGAATATACTCATAAAGATGTGCAACCATCACCACTATCTAATTCCATAATATTTTCATGTCCCCAAAAAGAAATCCCATATTCATTAGCAGTCACTTCCATTCCTGTCTCCCCACAGCCCTGGCAACCACTAAGCTGCTTTCTGTCTGTGGATTTTTCTATTGTAGACATTTCATATAAATGGAATCATTAATATGTGGCTTTTTGTGTTTGTCTTCTTTTCCTTACCATAATGCTTTCAAGGTTCATCCATGCTGTAGCATGAATCAGACCTTCATTCCTTTTTATGGCCAAAATACTATTCCATTGAAAACTGTATCACAATGCGTTTACCCATTGATCACTCGATAGTTCGTTTCCGCCTTGGGGATATTACGGATAACGCTGCTATGAGCACTAGTATCCAAGCTTTTATGTGGACATATTTTTAGTTCTATTAGGTATATACCTAGGAGTGGAATTCCTGGGTTATATGATAGCTCTATATCTACCTTTTTGAGGAAATGCCAAACTGTCTTGCAAAGCGTCTGCCCCATTTTACATTTCCAAGAGCAATGTATGAAGGTTCCATTTTCTCCACATCCTCGTCAATGTTTATTAGTATCTGTTTTTTTTTAATTATATCCATTCTAGTGGGTGTGAAGTAGAACATCAATGTGGTTTTGATTGGCATCTCCCTGACAGCTAATGATTTTGAGCATCTTTTCAAGTGCTTATCCGTCACTTGCATATCTTCTTTGGAGAAATGTCTATTCAGATCATTTGCCTTTTTTTTATTTGGATTATTTGTCTTTTTGTACTTTATATATTCTGGATACTAGACCTGTATTAGGTATATGATTTACAACTATTTTCTCCCATTCATTGGTTTTCCTTTCCTTTCTTTTTGATAGGGTCCTTTAAAGTGCAAAGGTTTTTAATTTTGATGATTTCCAATTTATCTGCTTTTTGTTGTTGTTTGTGCTTTTGATGTTATATGTAAGAAACATTTGCTAATCAAAGGTCATAAAGATTTACACTTGTTTTCTTCTAAGAGTTTTATAGTTTTAGCTCTTATATTTAGGCATATGATCCATTTTAAATTCAGCTTCATATATATGTGAGATAGAAGTACAGTTTCATTTACTTGCATGTGTATATCCAATTGTCACAGTATCAGTTGTTGAAAAGATTATTCTTTTCCCCCACTGAATTGTCTTGGCATCTGTGCTGGTTTGAAAGGATATATGTCCCCTAGAAAAGCCATGTTTTAATCCTAATCCCATTTCACAGAGACAGAATAATCCCTATTCAATACTTTATGTTTGAAACTGTAATCAGATCATCTCCCTGAAGATGTGATTTAATCAAGAGTGGTTGTTAAACTGGATTAGGTAATGAAATGTCTCCACCCATTTGGGTGGGTCTTGATTAGTTTCTGGAGTCCTATAAAAGAAGAAACATTTTGGAGAATATAGGAGATTCGGAGAGAGCAAGAGAATGCTGCAGCACCACAAAGCAGAGAGTCCACCAGCCAGCGACCTTCAGAGACGAAGAAGGAAAACGCCTCCCAGGGAGCTTCATGAGATAGGCGAAGCCAGGAGAGAAACCTAGCAGATGACGCCGTGCTCGCCATGTGCCCCTCCAGATGAGAGAGAAGCCCTGACTGTGTTTGCCATGTGCCTTCTCACTTGAGAGCGAAACCCTGAACTTCATCGCCCTTCTTGAACCAAGGTATCTTTCCCTGGATGCCTTAGATTGGGCATTTCTATAGACTTGTTTTAATTGGGACATTTTCTCGGCCTTAGAACTGTGAACTAGCAACTTATTAAATTTCCATTTTTAAAAGCCATTCTGTTTCTGTTATATTGCATTCCGGCAGCTAGCAAACTAGAACAGCAACACTCTAGAAAATCAATTGGCCACAAATGTATGTGTTTATTTCAGGATGCTCAAGTCTATTCTACTCATATATGCCTATTCTACATGATCTAGTCCTTATGCCATTCCCACAGAGAATTTATTATTGTATCTTTGTGGCAAATTTTAAATAGAGAAGTGTAGGCCCTCCATCTTTGTTCTCCTTTTTCAAGATTGTTCTGGGTATTCTGTATTTCCGTATGAATTTTAGGATCATTGTGTCAATTTCTGCAAAAAGGGCAGCTAAGGTGCATTGAATCTTAGCTCAATTAGGGAATATTTCCAGCTTATCAATATTAAGTCTTCCAATCCATGAACACAGAATGTCTTTCCATTTATTTTGATCTCTTTTTTCAGCAATGTTATGTAGCTTGCAATGTATAAATCATGCACTTATTTTGTTAAATTTATTCCAAAGTATTTTATTCTCTTTGATGCTATTGTAAATGGAATTTTCTTAATATTACTCTTTGACTGTTCATTGCTAATGTATAGAAATACAATTGATTTTTTATATTAATCTCATATCCTGCAACATGATCGAACCTGCTTATTAGATCTAAAAGTTGCTCGTGGATTCCTTAGGATTTTCTACATCCAGGGTCACATCATTTGAAAATAGACACAGTTTTACTTCTTCTCAATCTGGATGCCTTTTACTTCTTTTTTACTGCCAGATTAACTTGGCTAGACTGTCCAGTACGCTGTTGAATAGAGATGGTGAGAGGTGACGTCCTTGTCTTTTCCTTCATCTTAGAGGGAAAGCTTTCATTCAGTGTTTCACCATTAGGTATGATACTAAATGTGGTTTTTCCTAATTGTCTAGATAAGGTTTAGGAAATACCCTTCTATTCTTTAGTGTGGTGAGTGCTTTTATCATGATAGAGTATTGAAATGTGTCTTTTTCTGCATTTATTGAGGTTATCATATGGTTTTTATCCTTTATTCTGTTAATATGATGTATTACATTTCTTTTCATGTGTTGAACCAATCTACATTCTTAGGATAAAACCCATTGGTCATAATGTATAATGCTTTTCATATGTGGCTTGGATTTGGTTTGCTTGTACTTTGTTGAGGATTTTTGCATCTACATTCATAAGAGATACTGGGCTGTAATTTTCTTTCCTTGGATATCTTTGTCTGGTTTTGATATCAGAGTAATACTGGCTTCATAAAATGAGTTGAAAAGTGTTCCCTCCTCTTATGTTTTTGGAAAAAGTCTGTGAAAGACTGGTGTTAATTATTCTTTAAACATTCAGTATAATCACTAGTAATTCACTAGTGAAGCCATCTGGCCCTAAGCCTTTCTTGCGGGAAGTTTTTTTATTAGTAATTCTATCTCTTTACTTCTCTAGGTCTATTCAAATTCTGCATTTCTTCTCGAGTCAGCATTGGTAGTTTGTGTCTAAGAATTTTTCCATTTCACCTAAGAAATCTAATTTATTGGGGTGCAATTCATTAAGTTCCTCTAAAATCCATTTTATTTATTTAAAGTTGAACATAATTTCCCCTCTTTTATTCCTGATTTTATCAATTTGAGCCTTCGCTCTTTTTTCTTGATGACTCTAGCTAAAGGTTTGTCAATCTTGTTGATCTTTTTGAAAATCTAACTTTTTTATTTTCTCTATTGTTTCTCTATTCTCTATTTCATTTATTTTAGCTCTAATTTTTATTCCTTTCTTTCTTCTTGTTTTGGGTTTAGTTTGGTCTTCATTTTCTAGTGTCTCATGGTGGAGGGGTAGGTTATTAATTTTAGATCTTTCTTTTTTAATATAAACAATTATAGCTATAAATTTCATCCTAAGCATAACTTTTACTGTATCCCATAGGATTTAGTATGTTGTGTCTTCATTTTCATCCACCTCAAAGTATTTTCTGATCTCCCTTTTGATTTCTTCTTTGATCCACTCATTATTTAAGCATACGTTGTTCAATTTCCAGTTTTCCTTCTATTACTGACTTTTAAATGTCATTCTATTGTTGTCAAAGAACATATTTGTATTGTTTCTGTTTAATTTCTTGAGGTTTGCCTTATAGCCTAGCATATGGTCTGTTCTGCAGAATGAGCCATACGAACATGAGAAGAATGTAATTCTTGTCACTGTGGAGCAGGGTGCTCTGTAGATTTCTGTTAGGCCCAATTGGTACGCAGTGATGTTCAACTCTTTTATTTCCCTGTTGATCTTCTGACCATTACTGGATGTGGGGATTTGAAATTTTCAACTACTGTTGAATTGTCTATTTCTCACTTCCATTCTGTCAGTTTTTTGCTTCCTGCACTTTGATACTCTGTTGTTAGGTCCATATATGTTTTTATTTGTTGTATCTTCTTGAGGAGTGACACTTTTATCATTGTAAAATACTTTTCTTTGTCTATAGGGCAAATTTTAGTTAAAGTCTATTTCATCCAGTATTTGAATAGCCACCCCAAATGGGTGTTACTATAAAGCACCCATCTTTTATTACTGCTTTTATGATATATCATTTCCATTCATTCACTTTCAACTTATTTGTGGCTTTAAATCTAGAGTACGTCTCTTGAATCCAAGATGGTGTATTTTTTTAATTCATCCTGCCAATCTCTATAATTTACTTGAAATGCTAAATCCATTATATTTATGGGCAGTATTCATGACTGCCATTTTGCTGTTTGCAATCATGTATCTTTTTTGTTACTCTGTCCCTCTGTTGCCTTCCATTGTGTTCATGTATGTTTTTCTACTATGCTATTTTAATTCCCTTGTCAGTTTTTTCACTATATATGTTTTGAATTATTTTCCTAGTGATTTTCTTAAAGATAACAATTAATATTTTAATTTTTTAACAGTCTCGTTCAGATAAATATCAATTTAACATCAATAGCACTAAAAAAAAACTTTGCTCCTATATAGCTTTCGCCCTCTCCCCTCTTATGTGTTGTTATCATGTGAATTATATCCTTAGACACTTTACGCCCATTGACACAGATTTATAAGTACTGCTTTATGCAGCTGTATTTTAAATGAGATAAGAGGGGAAAAGTTTACAAGGAAAAAATACATTTATGCTCTCTTTTATATATACTTATTTAGTTACTTTTACTGGTGCTTTTTATTTCTCCATGTGGAAACAAGTTCCTCTCTAATGTCTTTCATTTTAGCCTGAAGGACTCCCTTTAGTATTTCTTACAGGGCATGTCTGTTGCTATAAATTCTCTAAAGTTTTATTTATTTGGGAGTGTCTTAATTTCTCCTTTATTTATGAAAGACAGTTTTGCTGGATATAGACTTTCTGCTTCACAGTATTTCTCTCAGTACTTCGAATATGTCACCCCACTGCCTGCATGGATTCTGATGAAAAATCAACTGTTAATCTTATTAAGGATGTCTCATATATGACACATCACTTCTATCTTGCTATAATCAAGATTCTAGCTTTGTCTTTGGCTTTCCACAGTTTGATTAAGATGGTCTCGACATTGACTGCTTTGAGTTTATCCCATTTGAAGTACATTGAGCTTCTTAGATGTGCAGATTGATTCTTCTGTTTTCATCAAATTTGGGAATTTGGGGCAATTGTTTTTCTGTCACTTTGTCTCTCTCCTCTCCCTCTGGGACTCCCATTATGCAAATATTAGCATTCTTGATGGTGTTCCACAGGTTTTAAAGCTCTTCCTGTTTTTCCTCATTCTTTCTTCCTTCTGAGATTAGACAATCTCTATTAATCTGTCTTTAAGTTCATTCTTTTTCTCTGCCAGCTCTAATGTGCTTTCAAGCCCCACGTGGTAGTTAGATTCAGTTATCAATTCGGCCAGGTGAAGGCACCTCGTTCTGTTGCTGTGGACATGAGTCAATGGTATGTGAACCTCATCTGTTGCTGATTACATCTGCAGTCAGCTAGGAGGCATGCCTGCTGCAATGAATGACATTTGACTCAATTGGCTTGTGCTTAAATGATAGAACGCAATGTCGCACAGCCCCAGCAGCTCAGCATACCTCATCTCAGCACTTGCAACTCAGCCCAGGCCTTTGGAGATGCAGAAAGGAATCACCCCAGGGAAAGTTGTTGGAACCCAGAGGTCTGGAGAGAAGGCCAGCAGAGATTATCCTGAGTTTTCCCACATAAGAAAGAACCTCAGATGAAAGTTAGCTGCCTTTCCTCTGAAGAACTAATGAAATAAACCCCCTTTTATTAAAAGCCGATCCATCTCTGGTGTATTGCATTCCAGCAGCTAGCAAACTAGAATGCCCCTCTAATGAATTTTCATTTCACTTTATTGCACTTTTCAACTCCAGAATTTCTACTGGGTTCATTTTAGTATTGGTCTCATTAATGATATTTTCTACTTGCTGAGATGTTGTTCTCATATTTTCCTTTAGTTCTTTAGTCAAGGTTTCCTTTTGTTCTTTGAACAAATTTAGAGTAGCTGATTTGAAATCTCTGTCTAGTTAGTTCAACATCTGGGCTTCTCCAGGTGCAATTTCTATTGTTGTATTTTATTTCTTTGCATGTGTCATAATATTTTGTTGAAAAGTAGACTTTTAAATAATATAATATGTTAACTCTGAAAAATAGATTCTTCTCCCTCCCTTGGTTTATTGTTGTTGATGTTCTTGTTACTGTTTGTTAAATAATAATAACAATAATAATTAGGGGCTTTTCTGAACTGATAACTTAAGCCTCTGCCCTAATGATTGGACAGAGATTTTCTTTAATGCTTGGAACCAGTCTTTGCTGAGGAGCTCTGAGTGTGTGTGTCGGGGCACAGCTTTAACACCCAGCTAAGCTGTTTGCAACTCTGCCTTAGGCTTCACTTCCTGCATATATACGGCCTCAAAGCTAGCCAGAAATGAGAGCTTAGGGCCATCTTAGGACTTTCCTGTGCATATGCATGGCCCTGGCATAAAGCACAGCCTTATGTGTACATGTGGACTTCTAGATTTCCAGGAATATGTTGAGGCTTTTCAAAGCCTCCTATAGCATCCCATGCCCCAATTTTTCCTTCCAAGCTTTTTGGTTTATCTGTTTACTCCAACTGTTACCAACTGCCTTAGGCAGCTGCAATGTTTGAAAATTGCCTCTGATAGTTTTTGGCAAACATTCCCAGGGAACTGTTCACAATTGGAGAGTTCCAAGTCAGGTCAAATAAAGACAGTCTTGTGAGTGGGGTCTTCCAGGACAAATAATGACAATTCTCTGAGAATGAGGCTTCGAAAGAGCTCCAGCTCTCTTCTAGTCTTGTCCGTCCTGCCAGGCTGTTGGTTTACAAGGATACATTAGCCCTGGAAAAGGAGAAATGGGATAAGACACACTAAACGCTACACAGCTCACTATTATCACTTAGATTCAGTCACGTTTCTTTGATGACTACTCCTAGATTACCATAAGTCTTTTGCCAGAGTTCTGAAAAAGTTGCTTTTGACAGTTTTTGTTAGTGATGTTGTTGACTTTATGGAGGAAAGGATTTGGGGGAGGTTCCTAACCCCCCACTTTTGCTGACATCACCGCCTGAGAGAAGTTTCTTATCCCTGGGTGTCCTTAGTTATAAAATGGATTTATTATCTTTTCCTAGATTTTTGAAGATAACTGATAAGATAAGGTGGTCCAGTATGAACTGGACCTGACACTGTACCTGACACTAGCAGGCACTCAGAAAAAGACCATTTTTAATACCAGAAAAAAAGGAGTCAATGTGCAGAGGCTGCCTGACTGTGCTCCTGAGCACACAGACCGAGCAATCTTCAAAAGACTCAGGTTTCACTGGTGCTGGCCCCCAACCTGAGCTCATACTCAACTCCTCAGACACCAAACCCTCCTTTTCCTTCTACTTCCCTGTCAAAACTTACTCTTCCTGAGTAGCACCCCCTCGGTGTCTGTTCTCTACTAAGTGGGGATGTGTCAACTACTACTGCCTTACCTCTCCCAGGTAACTGAGGGTATGAATCAGTTACACTCACAAGTCTAAGTGAGGTCCACAAGGCTTGAAAGCGGTCACAGCCATCACAGGTCACAGCTGGCCTGGGGAGGCAGAAAACCTGTTCCTCTCAAACCACAGCAGCTCCATTCACCTTCACACAGGCCAACTCTGATGGGAAGACTTTTGTGCTTTATGAAGACTGTGGTATCAACTGCAGATAGCAACCGAGCAATCACAATAGACCTCAGCACCTTTTTCGCATCTGCATATCATCTCAGCCCTGAGGGTTAGTTAGCTAGCAGGGTGCCCAAGACCCTCAGGGACCTGGGCCCTGTGTCCCCCAGCCCCTCTCCTAGTGCTCCACCCACGGCTCTCAATCGAGGGAAACAGAGCTCCTGACCAACATCGCTTCAATGAGGAATGCTTTCCTGCTCCGCCCCCATCTGCTCACACCTCCGTCTCTCAAGGCTTAGCTCATGTTACCTCCTCAGAGAAGTTCTTGTGACTCTTCTTCGCTTTATAAGTTTACTCACCCATTCAGCAAGTATTTTTGAGCACCTACTATGTTCCCGCCATTGTTCTGAGCACTGGGGACACAAGAGCGAACTTGCCCTTATGAAACATACATGCTGGTGGCAATAGCCAGAAAATAAACTGTAAACATATAGTATATGGGTGCTGAAAATAAAAACAAGAGAGGATCTGGGAATAAAAATAGACTGGATTGGGTTGGGGGGTATATTTTAAATATGATATACAGAGGGTACATGGGTGATTCAGTGGTAGAATGCCTGCCTGCCATGCAGAAGACTTGAGCTCGATTACCCACCCAGGCACCCCCTAAAAAAAAACACACATGGAGAGGATTTTCTGATAGCAGCTGAGCAGGGACCTGGAGGAAGTAAGATCAAGAGTCATGCAACTACTAAGGAGAACACAGGCCCTGGGGTGGGAGCCGCTTCATAAGCTTAATGAACAACAAGGAAGCCCATGCAATTGGATTAGAGGAGCAAGAGGGAGAACGGTGCGTGAGGCCAGAGAGCTAGAGGATGTGGGTTCCTTTGCAACATGGTGAAAACTTCACATTTCACACAGTGTAGGTTTGGAAGCCAGTGGAGGAGCCTGGCCAGAATCATGTGCTCTGCATTTTTAAAGGAGCACTCTGGCTGCCACTCTGAGAATAGACTGTTGGGAACAAGGATGGATCAAAAAGACTAGTCAGGAGGTCACTGCAATAATTCAGGCAAGAAGAGATGGTGGCTGGGTCCAAGGTGAGCACTGGAAATGATAAATGGTTAGATTCTGGATCCATTTTGAAGATGGAGTCACCCAGATTTGATGATAGATTGGATGTGGAGTTGAAAGAAAGGAATCAAAGATGACGTCACAGCTTTGGACCTGAAAACTGGAAAAACGCAGCTCCCATGTACTGAGGTGGGAAAGACATGCCGAAAAGTAGGAGTGAGGCTTGAACCCCAACTGCTGCCTCCAGGGCAATGCTCCTGTCTCCCAGCAGAAAGGCCCACCCCGGCCTCGTGTTCCTTCTGCAGCAGTATCCTGAGCCAGCTACGGACACGAACACAATGTTTTCCTTCAATCCTCCATGGTTGTGGGCTGCACGCACCTTGGACGTCTCAAATTAACATCGTCTTTCTTCGGCTCACCTTGTCGGAATGCACTAGGAACTCACTGCTCTTGTCAGGTCCCAAAAGCCAGCGAGAGACACACCCTGAACACACACTTGAACAGACCCTGAGCTGAGGCCCAGACAGGCTGGAGGGAAAAAAGGGCATCAGAGCCGGAGTCCTCAACCTTACCTGCCCATTAGAATCACAGGGCGAGCACCTGACCAGGTCTTAGTCCAGGCCAGTGAATTGAAAAGCCAAGGCGTGGGAGCCAGGCACCCATGACCTTCAGTCTTCCGGGCGATCTCAGCGTTCAGGCAGGGGTGAGAGCCACGACCTGGATGACAGCACCCTGCAGTGCATCTGGTGTTTGCTGACTCCAGCTGTGTCTGACCAGGGGCCAGGCACCTTGGGAGGAGAGAAACACCCCTGTCCTTACAATAAGATGAACCAGGCAGAGGCCGCAGAGCATTCTTCTCCTGCTCAGGACTGCAATCAAATCAACACCCTCCAAGAAAGCACTGGAATTCCACCTGACCTCACTCCATGCCTCCCTTACCTCTAGTGCTACTTTGCAGGGTGAGCAGCTTGGGAAAATCTTATTATTATTATTATTATTATGTAATTTTGGCAAGCTCAACCCAAGAATGTCTCCCAGCTGAACCCACCCGTTTGTGGAATGTGACAGAGAGCTGACAGAGCTCAAAGCTGAGCCTGGAACGTTTGTTTCCCAACCATGGGCCCTGGGACAGCATTGGGGGGGTAGGGGGAAGATTGGGGGAGAGGGCATGGTTGGCCAGGAGCCAGAGGAGAGCAAAAGAATGGAGGGTTCTCAGAGGCAATATTGAGTTGGAAGCAGGTCAAACTGCTATTTCCAGACACAGGCACCTGTGTCCTGCTTCTCTCATGAATGCCCGTCTGTCAGCCATTCCATATGTGACAGATGGACAGGCCAGCCGTTCATTGTTAACAGAAGCTCACCTCCAAGTCTGCAGATGGCCCAGACACTTTTGTGGCCAGCACCCAAATCACCAGGGGAATGTAAGATGAAATGAGAAACATTTGCTCCTCGAGAATCACTAGCATCTCTCCTGGCCAGCAAGCCAGGCAAAGGTATAAGACCTAAGTAAAGAGAATCCCCAGAGGAGAAGAAGCAATGACTGCCTCTTTCCCTCCCCTCTGGCCCAGGAGGCTGCAGTGCTGTGTCTTTGCAGTCAGGCAAACTCGAATTCGAACCCTGGCTTCACTGCTTGCTAGCTGGGAGCTCTCAAGGCAGATGCACACCCCCAAGCTTCCATTTCCTCACAGGTTTGTTGGGGGGGATTGGAGAGATGATGAAAGGAGAGAACAGACACATGAAAGTGGTGCCTAAAACTAATTATCCTCAAAGTCCCCTCGCCTGCCCTTTGCAGCCATCCCTTGTCAGACGACAGGTAGAGCTGAGTAGGCTCTCGTTCCACTGCCCGAGACCCCCTTGCTATGGATTCAGGAGGAAAGAGGAAGGACCAGCTGGGGCCAAAGCCTGGCCTCATGCAGGAAGTGACAGATCAGGCTTCAGAGGCCAGGCAGGGGCAAGTGGCATGAGATGGGTGGCAGGGTGAGGAGACCCGGGGCTCAGGCTCATGATGCAGTCCTTCGGCTGGCCCCAGAGAAAGAGCTTGAAAGCTGCCACTTCAGAGGTGACAGAATGAGGGCTGGTCTAGAGTGACATCTAAAGGTGCCAATTGCCTCCTTCCCTGTTCAAGTGGGGGAAAGGCAGGGAAGGGACAAGGCAAGGCAATCCTGGGTCCTCCCAAGACTCCCAGGTGGCATATTTTAATCCGACTCCATGCAGACTCCAAATAGGTTCCCAGGAGTGGGTGAAAGATGGTCACAATTCTTTGTCATCCTCTCATCAAGATATGGGGTTGATTTCCCCATCCCTTGAATCTGAGCTGGGCCTGGGGCTGTGAAACCAATAGAAGGTGGGTGCAAGTCATGCCGGGGCCCCATCTACACCTTAAGAAGGCAAGTTTTCTTGCACCTTTAGGAGCCCTGAGCTACCACATAAGGAGACCGGAGCCTCCAGGGATGCCCGCCCACCGTCCTCCGACTGCAACGTCACAAGAGACCCCCAGTGAGACGGTAGAAGAACCGCCTGGCTGAGCCTGGGCAACCCACAGGACCAAGAAAGATAAAACAGTTGTTTTAAGCCACTAAGTGTGGGGTGGTTTGTTGTACAAACTGAAAGAGCCCCACTGCTGCCCCACCTGAGACAGGCCCCAAGGATCCAAGGTTTTCCTCCCTTTCTCTTTCCCTCCATCGTCCCCTGCACACAGCCCTCACCGAGCACACGTTTTCCTCTCGGCTCAGATGTCTGACGGGCCGCACAATGTGTAAATTCAAAGGCCATGGGGGAAACCGGACAGACCTCAGTAAGTGGTGAGTCTGCGGGAGCCCGTCTCTCGGTGATGGAAGACAGATGCATGACACAAAGCAGTGCCTGCAGCCCTGCCTTCCACCTCTCACAGCCCCTGAGGGCTGCCTCGGCCTCCCCAAAGCCCCTTCATAGCCCCCGGGGCTTGATCTGGGCGCCTCATTCTCCCAGCACACCCATCCCCTTGGCCCCATGCCCTGCAGGGGTCCCCAAGCCCCACCTACCAGCCAGCCCACCCCCCCTTCCGGGAGCATGGTCAAAGCCCCCCCCCATCCCATTCAGAATGAAATCTAGTTGACACTCTCCCCAAAAAAGAACCGGGAAGGCTCCTTCACTCCACCTGGCACCCACCCCACGCCTGGCCAGCTTTGAAAGCCAGTGCAGTTTATAGCTATGTTTATGGGATGTTTCAAACCTACATAAAACCAGCAAGAAATATAGGATATATCCCACGAACCTTCACCCAGAGCTCCTCCTGTTTTCCATCACCCCACCCACTCTCCCCCTGCACCTGCCTTCCAGATCATTCTGAAACAAATCCCAGACACCATATCGTTTTTATCAGTACATATTTCAGCACGTATTTCTCGAAGCAAGGGCCCCCTTTTCCCATCACAACGACATAATTCATAGATTTTTAGCAATCTCATCTGGGCCGGGCCCCTCCCAGGAATGGCTC
Organism: Tamandua tetradactyla; assembly: GCF_023851605.1. Lineage (NCBI taxonomy): Eukaryota > Metazoa > Chordata > Mammalia > Pilosa > Myrmecophagidae > Tamandua > Tamandua tetradactyla. The sequence goes on from NC_135330.1 coordinate 117,868,467, forward strand.
CCTGCAGGTAAGGCCCACCTGCGGAATGCGGCCGAGAGGGAAAGACAGGCCGGCCCTGGGGGGTCAGCTCCCTGGGCTCTGGGCCGAACATGGGGGGAGCCAGGAGCCAGAGGAGGGCCAGAGAATCGCAAACGGACAACAAAAAGGAGGAGTCCGGAAGTCGGCAGACCTGGGAGCAGCCAGCAGGCTACTCGGCGGAGACCGCCGCCCCCACCAGTCACCAGAGCTCATCTCCCTGCCCTGGAGTCCTGAGGCGGCCTCAAGCAGGCAGCAGCTGCACGTCACCCTGAGAACACAAGTCACCCTGAGAACAGTGGAGGTTCCAGTAATTGCTCACCCCACAGTGGCAGCTGCCGTGGCCTTGTGGCCTCCGCTCCCTGGTCACTTCGCTGTCTCGCTTTGATGTCACCATCAGGCCTGGCTCAGAGGTGTGGCTGGCTTCCAGAAGACTGAGACGTGGGCCCAAACGGGAGAAGACATCTGGAATATTGAACACTGATTCCATGATGTAACAACTAGAAAAGCATTTAGTTTGGAAACTCCTAAAAAAAAGAAAACAGGAACCACACCTTGCACCTCTTTGTACCTCTCTTAGTATCTATACCAGAGTTTCCCATCCTTGGCACCGTTAACATTTTAAAGCAGATAGCTCTTTGCCGTGGGGACAGCCCTGTCCCTACCAGGGTGTTGAGCAGCTGCCTCTCTCCCCAACCTTCCCTGAGTCATGAAAATCAGAAATGTCTCCTGGCGTTGCCAAGTGTCCCCTGTGGTTGTGACCCACGTGCAATGTGTTTATTTGTATTTTCATTTATTTATTTATTCCTCTCCTTTGTCTTAAATCCTTTCTGGGACAGAGATGTCCACTTAAAGTGTTAGATAGATTAGAAATGAGAGGATATGGGGGAAGTTCTCACTAGCAGCCTCAAGTTTGTCTGTTGTGTTTGATAATAAAACTTGCCACCACTTTCACACACAGAATTGTGGATAAGACAAAAAATATGTATATTATACTTAAACCAGAAGCTGCTCAATAAAATTAAAATGAACCCATCAGAGCACCTAATTCTGCTATCTTTAAGTGATGGGATTCTGGGTAATAATTTTTTTTCTGTTTTTCAGAATTTTATTTTTACAGTTTAAAAGAACAAGAGACTTCCTCTGGGGCTGCGGGAAGGATTACATCTATATACCGCAACATTTTCCCCGTGGATTTTCTGAGAACTCAGTTCTCGGATTCACAGGCCGGGGCTGGGGATTCCAATCACTTCCTTACTCTGCTTCGGAGGTTTTGTTTCTTTCGTTTTATTCTGTTTGGGTTTTTTCTTTGTTTTCCGTTTGGGGCGTTTTGTTTGTTTGTCTTGCCTTCCCCCAAAGAAGCAAAATGCCCTTTAGGATGCCATCATTGGCACACAAACCGTTATCTGTGGCACGATTTACATCTTGCAGAAAATTTAGACATTCTTCCCATTTCTATGGGCAATTTCACTGGACTGTACTCTCACCCTAACGATTGGGAAACGGAAACGTCGCCCTTGAACCCGCCCGCCTGCGGTCCCCAGGTGGTAGCGCCGCCCGCTCTGCCGGGCTCAGGAGGGATCGCAGTGGCTGGCCCTGTTAGGAAGAAATGTAAAATCCGCCCCGAGGATCCTGTTGGGGAAAAGGGGTCATCCTTGTTTCCCAAGAAAATGAGGTGTCTCCACCTGGCCCAAGGTGACCATTTTGCAGATTAAGGTTATTTAATGTGTCGAAGTTAGCAGATAGCAAAGTGATATTGATGGGAATTAAAAATTAACTCCCGGGCGGGCCACGGTGGCTCAGCAGGCAGAGTTCAATTCCAGGTACCTGCCCACAAAAAAAGAAAAATTAACTCCCATGAGAAATATTTTGATTACAGTTTCTTTTTTTTTTTCTGATTATAGAAGTACTATGGGATTGCATTTTAAATGCATTCAACTTTATTTGCACACCCATGTTCACAGCGGCATTATTCACGATTGCCCAAAGCTGGAAGCAACCCAGGGATCTATCAGCCCATGAATGGACAAACAAAATGCGGCATATACACGCAATGGAATAATATTCAACCCTATAAATGTATGAACTTCCGATACTTGTGTCCCGAGCGAAAGGGCCAGGGTTCCCTTATAAAGCAAATGTCGTTCTAGAAAGCGGAGGACAGGGCTGTGAGCTCTGCTGGAGAAAACGGGGCAAGGGCTAGGGGAGCGGGTGGGGGCGCAGCGAGGGGCGGTCGGGACAGGCGTGCCCCCGACCCACTCCCAGCCCAGTCTCTGCAGGAGGCAGCTTTCTGCCGCCTTGGGGGTGGGAGCGCGAGAAGGCCCTTCAGCGTGGCCCATCCAAGCCTCCCCTCCCGGGTACGCCGGGGCGGTGGTGGGGAGGGGATGGGGAGCTGGAGAACCGCGTCACAGACTGCGTCCCAGCAGGGATCTCCAAAGACAGAACATGGAAATGTTAACCTTTCCATGTTAACCAGGGCGGCGAAAAGGAAGGCTGTTCCGAGGGCCGCGGGGCTCGGGGGCACGCAGTGTACTTGGGGGGCGCGCTGGGCCTTGGACCAGGGCGCTCAGGGCCGGGGGCGGAAAGCACCGAGCCGCCCACACAGGGGGCCATTCAGGCGCCGGGACCCTCCGGGTCAGGCTGGTGGCCCCGCGGGGCCGGGAGCTGCCCCTCTCCCACGATGGGGAGCCGGCGGGTGCTGGAGGGTGGCCCCGCACTCCGCGCTCAGCCCCGGCTGCGGCCCTGCTCATTCCATCGCCACCGCGGGGGGCTTGCGGACTGAAACAGAGGCCCGAGTCTGCCGGCAACAGAAGGGGCTTTGTTTCCTGGCCTGGGCTGGCCTTTTTTTCTCCTATCCCTTCACAGAGGGACCGGACTGCCGTGGGGTGTTTATGTTATTGTTATTTCCAGTTTGGCAAAAATGTAAATGTGAGAGTTCACACTGGCTGGAAGTAGACGCAGTGGCTGCTGCCTGCGGCCTGCTAGTCGGGTCCCAGGCTGGCAGCCCTTCAAAGGGTCCAGGACCCCATAAGGAGGCGCACCCACCTCCCTGCCTTCTGAGGGGACCTACAGGCCATGCCCCAGTGACTGGCAGAAACTGCATTCCTAACTCAGAAGTGAGGAGCCCCTGGTAAGGTGGCACTGCCTTGCGTTGGCGTCATCTGCAGACCTTTGCTACAGTGGCTCCTACGTCAAAAAGGACACTCAGAGCCTCTCGCCATCCTCAGGGCCGGCCAGGCCTGAGCTGCTGAGGCCTGTCCACTTCCCTTCCCAGCTGAAGAACCACTGTGTTCCTGGAGTTTTCCAGGTACCTTGTTAAATCCTCATAACAATATTTTCATTGGCTCATTCATCCAATAATAGGTATTGACAGGCGAGCTAAGGAGTAGGAGTGGTGGACAAACAGTTGTGGCATAAGAAACAGCTCCTATGGGGAGGACAGAAAGTAAAAAACATTTACAAGAGGCAGGAGTGGTAGCAACGATAATAACTATCACCAATTATTAGAAACTTGGATGTTATAAATTATGCCAAGCACAAATCAGCTTATTTAACCCTCCTAAGTCCAGTTCAGATAGGACTAACATCTCAACTTTACAGAGAGGGTAAAGTAACGTGACCAAAGTCACAGAGTTATTAAGTTACAGACTGAGGTGACAGCCTCAGAAATGCCCGACGGTATGGCCTGAGGCAGGATGAGGGGACTAGGCCTGGCAGTCAGGGGCTGCTGGGCAGAAATACACAGGAGGACAAAGGACGGTCCCTCGCGGAGACCTGGGAGCCCCTCCGGGAACTGGGTTCTTTCTTCAGAATCCCTGGGGTGTTCTGCAGGACAATGTCTGGTGTTCCGGGGATATTATGAGGGGCCTTAGGGAGGGGCAAGCATGGCTGCTCGGTTCTGCCCTCCCATCACCCATCCTGCTGGGCAAAGGTCCCAAGGGTGCTGCAAGATGATGCCTTGCAGCACTGACCTGGGAAAGCTTGTTCGACCCTGATGCCTCAGGAAGCGCTGTGGAAGGCTGGTCCCACCCTGCCCAGAGGACGGCTAAGTCTCCCAGGTCCTAGCCTATGAGGAAAGGGGGAGAGAGCTTGAGCAGAGGGTCAGAGGCCTCATCCTGTCTCCCTCTCATCAAACACATAAAGTCGATTAAACCACTTGCTATCACTGATCAAGTCAGTGAGAAGGAGTTGAAGTTGTGGATAACTCCAAAGTTTCCAGCCTGGGGGCTGGTGCACCATGATCAGAGGCAGGATGTGTGTGCCCAGAGGAAGTGCTGGCTGGCACTTAGTGCTGAGGCTTTCCCTTGGGAGGAAAGGGTCTCCCGTTAACCCTCCTCCCCAAGGGTAGCCTGTGAGATGGAGGGTTAACAGGCATTAGAAGCAGGTGAGCAAGGGTTGACCAGATGCCCCCTTTGAACCCACCACAGGAGAAAGCCATTGTTTTGGTTTTATCTACTGGACAAAAGAGAGAAGAAAGTGAGCCAGTGTTTCAAAAGAGTAACAATCTGGGTGCAGAAACAAAAGGCCAAAGTCCAAAACATCATCTGGAGCCCACAGTTATAGAAAAGACAGACATTTGGAGGGGTCAGAAAGGGGGAGCTGGGACGTGCTGCTGGAAATGATGTCCCACAGATTCTTGACTTCCAACCTGGAGAGAGTTTTGAGGTCTTGCTTGAAGCCCATGGCTTGTAGGGAAGCCCCCACCTCCACATCAAGTCAAGACCCAGGAAGGGGCCTTGGCACAATGCTTTTGGGAAGCTGTTGGTAAGAATTTGTTCCTGTTTCTCATAATCTCCTCCTTTGCTTAACAGACAGAAACAAGTCATAGACCACGGTTTTCTTGTTCATGAAGCCCCCGCATGAGTCATTTCCACAAACCATTTGAGAATCCCAGAGCTGTGGAAGATGATCTGTTGGGTGGGAGCAATTCCTCAATAATGAGTAAATTCAATGGAAAAATATCCCCATACGCTGGGCCTGTTGAGAAAGTCATATGCCAAGGCAATGGGTGGCGAGTGTGTGTACAGGTCTGACTCTGCTTCCCTGGGCTGGAAGTGTGTGTACAGGTCTGACTCTGCTGTTACTGGGTCCCAGCAAGAGGGAGTCCCACAGCCCTCAGCAGCCCCCTATTTAGCTTACACATCTCCTGTGCCCACTCCCCAGAACAGTAGCCCTTGGCCACCCCTTGGATCTAGGTGTCCGCACACCAATGCCAAGGAGGACCAGGAAGATCAGAGTCCAGGAAAGGGGCCCATGTCAGCTCGAGGTGTGCTGAGTGGGGGATATCAGGGACGCAGCACCTGGAATGTGTCTACAGGAGCGGTTGTGGTTTCCCAGTGAGCAATTCGCTATGGCAGTTCAGAGTCCACATGCCATGGATGAGGTAAAGTTGAAAGAGAGAAGAGCATTCACCAAAACGGGATCCCAGGCCTGGCTCTTAATGGTAATGCTGTATGTGTGGAGAGCCTACTCTGGGTGTGTGTGTGTTTATGTGTTAAAAGCCAAGAAACAAATGGGTCCTCATGAAACAGGCCTTTGCTTAGGCTGAGTCTGCTCTTTGACAGGATGAGTTTTCTATCCTTACTCTGTGGAAACAATCTAATCAAGGGTTCTGCTTAAACAATAGGTCTGGCCCACAAGATTAGATCAGGATTAAAACAGGGCTTTTCTGAGGTATATAGTATTTCAAACAAGGACAGTCTACCCTCTGGACCCCCACAAGACATGTTCTTTCCAAATGCAAAAAGCATTCATACCATCACAATATCACAAAAGCCTTAAACCATTTCAGTAAAAATATAAATGCAATTCAAAGCCAGAAACAACACAAAAACCTCATCAAGGTAGTTACAGGCAGGGTCTGTTCTAAGGCAAAACTTATTCTCTGGCTGTGGACCTGTAAAACTCAGAACAAGGTATTTCCTTCCAATTTACAAAGGAGTGACAGTCATTGAATACATGTTTCCATTGCCATAGGGAGAAATCAAAAGGAAAACAGGGGTCAAAGGTCCCAAACAGTTCCTAAAACCTGCAAGGCAAACCCCATTAGAATTCAGTCTGAGAGTTATTGATCAAGTAACATTTCATCCTCTGGGTTACAGAGGATGGCAATCTCATCCTCTCAAGGGCTTACACAGCAGCCCTCCTCTCTCCAAAGGCTAGGCTGAGGGTTGCAACATTGGGACGCACTGAGGGGATTGCTTTTTTCTCAACTCCACCTCTCCAAACATCAGCACCTGGGATCTCTGCCATCTCTGGAGCACACACTCACCCCACCAGAGCAATGCAGCCAGGCTCCTCCCAAACCCCAAGGAATGTGTTCCACCCTCTCTGGGGCCTGAGGCACCAACACTCTTTCTGAACACCCAGCAGAAGGTCCACCCTCTGCCTTCAGGGCAAACTCACTCTCTCCAAGTGTATAGGTGATTCCACTCTCTCCGCCCAGGGTATCCTGGCTTCAGACCTTAGCTTCCATGGTTCTGCCTTTGAAGTTATTTTTCCTTCAGTTTGTCCCTGTTCTGTCCCTTTTAATCCAGACTGGCAGTGGCTCCATTTATACAGATCCCACCATTTATACAGAATAATACTCTTGTTAGTTTTCTATATAGTGTGCAGGAATTATAACCTTTAGACAATAGGACTTTCCACAGATCCTTTCTGGATAACTCCATTTCCAATCCTGGCTTTTTCTGAAATGGCTGACTGGGTTTCATGTTTGGTTAAATCCTCACGTGGGACCATATTCACTGGGATCTCACTTTCTGGAAGCCCAGAATTTTCCAGGCCATAAATTTCTGATTTCTTCATACCTAAGACCTCAGTTCTCAGCTTATCTCTTTCCAATCACATTTCACTATAACCTGCAAGGAGAAACCAGATTGCACTTTCCACATTTCATTTGGAAATCTCTTCAGCTAAGTATCCAAGTTCTTCACTCTCAAATTCTGCCTTCCATCCACAAAGATCACCTTCCTTCCAGTCTGCAGTATTTATCATTTCTGTCTAAAGCCTTGTCAGAGATAGCCTTAGAGTCTGCATTTCTGCCAACAGTCTGTTCAAAGCAATTCTCTATCAAGCTCTTCACAACCCTTCCAGAATCTTCCCCTTATCCATTTAAAAAGCCATTCCAACATGTTTTATATTTGAACATAAAAACAAGCCTTTTTTTCTTATCATATGACATAAATTCTATTCTATTCTATTCTATTAAATTCTATTCTATTCTATTAAATTCATGTTATAGTATTTAAGTTATAGGATATCAAGTCTAAGAGTGAATGTTACCTAAGGATTTGTACCTATTCTGGAGAGATTTAATGCATTTCCCATTGTACACAGGACAGTGAGTACTGTTAGGTGAAACATATGTCTGTTACTGTGTTTTATTTATAAATTAAGCATATTTGAAGGTGATGTGTATAGCTGCTAAGTTGACAAGGGGTGGACTGTGATGGTTAGGTTCTGGTGTCAAGTTGCCCAGGTGATGGTGACCAGTTGTCTGGTCAAACAAGCACTGGCCTTACCATAACTGCAAGGATATTTTGTGACTAGTTGATAAACCAGAAGGCTGGTTTATGACATCCATGGATGAAAGTCTCCCTGGCTGCATGGGAGATGACCCCAGGAATAAATCTCGCCCTGGCATTGTGAGATCAGCAATGCCATCCCAACCAAAAGGGGGAAGAGAAGCATAACAAATAAGGTATCAGTGGCTGAATGAGTTCAAATAGAGTCGAGCGGCTACTCTGGAGGTCACTCTTATGTGTCAGTTAGACATTGCTACCTATAATAACTTGCCAAACCCCAACCAAAACCATTCCAGCCAATCCTAAATAATACATAGGACAATATATAAGATTCTACAAAAGTTCTAAGTACTAAGGTAACTTTCCAGAAACCTAGAACCTTCAGATGGGTCCCTGGATCAGATAGATCCTGAAAACTACAGCTGCCAGCCTCTCCAGAAAATCAGCTAGTTCTATCTCCCTACCCCACATTATTGACAGCCCTTTCCAACATGAAAAAGTTAGAATGGCCATAGCCCAAATACCCCTAAAAGGTGGGATAGAAATATCAAAGGCAGTGGTGGAGTTATACAGATAAGGTAGGGTTTAACAAATGAATATGATTGCTGAATCATTAAATCAATATTTCTTTTGGTCTCCAGTATCTTGGAGCAGCTAGAAGTAAAGACCTAAGGTTATGGAATACCTAAAACAAACTCTGAAATCTGTTCTACAACTAATTGTTGCTTTGAGTTTTGTTGCTTTTTGTATATATGTTATTTTCCACATAAAAAGAAAAAAAAATTGTGATGATAAAAATATTTATTCCTTCTAGCTTCCAACATTCTGGAGCAGCTAGAAGAAAAAATCTGAGGTGATGGTATGGTAGCCCATGACAAACTCTGGGATCTGTCCTGTAACTACTTGTTGAAAAATGCTTTGAAACTATTGCTTTTTTCTTTCTTTGCTTTATATATATATTACACAATAAAAAAGTTAAAAACAGTCAGTTGATTGTATCTGCTTCTGATTATATCTACAATCAATCCAGGGCGCGTCCCTTGCAAACGAGATAATCCAATCAGTTGGGTTTGATTCATTCAGTTGAAGACTTAAGAGAGAAGAGAGAATTTCACTGTTTCTTCAGCCATCAAGCCTCTCCTGTGGAGTCTCCAGTCTTGCAGCCTACCCTACGGGTTTTGGACTCTCGCATTCTCACAGTTGTGTGAGATATTTTTTAAATCTTATATTTACAGATACCTCCTGTTGGTTCTGCTTCTCTAGGGAACACTGACTAATACAGGGACTTACTTATTTTACCGTATCAAAGTTATGCCAAAAAAGTCATATTCATGTGGGAGAATGTGCCTCCTGACAGATCTCTACAATGATGATGGAACCACCCCCACCCCACCCCCCACAGAATGGGACAAAACACTAGGCATGAATGGGCAGCCCAGCTGCTTGAGGGTGGAGAGAGAGAGAAAGGATGCCAAGAAGAAACAGGTATGGGCCTAATGCAAACAGTCAAGAAATATTTTCCAGCTATTGCTTGACTTCAAGTATCCTTGCAATCAGCTCCAAGGACGAATGGGCTCTTTATGGAAATGGACAACCCCAGAGGCCCCTCTGGGGTGCATGAAGCTTTAACCCCGGGGTAGCTACCTCAGGTAACCCATCTGAAATCACTTGCGTCACTCAAGACTGATTCAAGGCACCTGGCCTAACACCCTTCCTCTCATTTGCCCTTCAATTTTGTGGAATTTGTGCTTTTGGGGGCTGACCCAGTTACCCCCAGAGAGTGTCAAAGTAACATTTCAGCAGGGTTGGGGGGCAAATAAAGGATAGTTGCTTCTTTTGCACTTGGCCCAAGTGAGTCCTCAGAGATCATCAGCAAGACACAAACAATGCATGGCTCAAAACGCAGTGCCTCTCATACTTTTTCACTGAAGAAGAGCTATACAGAAGCAATCCTAAGGGAAAATGTTTATCTCACAGGCACTCAAACCAACACCACTTAAAAGTGAGGTGCCATTTTCCAGTCTCTCACATTTAAGGTTATATGATGGTGTCATGACATGGGACACTTTCCTCCCATGCTGCCAGAAAAATAGATATCTAAATACTATTAATCCTTGGTCATTTATATTGCAAGTGCTTTCTCCAATTCATTCTTTCTCATTTAATGTTGTTTATAGTGTTTGGTCACCTGCAATAGAGCATCCTCATTCTCCAGCCTGAGAAGGGCTGAGACTATTTCTGTGAATTTGATGGTTTTCTGGAACATGCATTTCCTATATTTTCCAACCAAGAGTGCTCTAGTGTGTGGGACCAGAAGAGGCACGTTAGAAGCCTCTGCCCTCAATTCTGGGCCTGATGGTGGGGCCCCATTCTGCTGACCAGGGCCTTTGCCTGGAATGTTATAAATACCATCTTTGACTCGGACAGGAGGTTTCACTACAGACTTTCATCCTCACTACACTTAAAAGACAGTCACAACCTAATTGTCTTAGTTTCCTAGCTGTAAACAAATGCCATACAATGGATTGGTTTAGACAATGAGAATTGATAGGCTCATGGTTTTGAGGCTAGGAGAAAAGTCCAGTATCAGGGCATCAGCACGGCAATGCTTTCTCCTCAAAGGATGGCATTCTGGGACTGGATGTTGGTGATCCTTGGGTCTTTGGCTTTGTGTTATGCGGCAATGAATGTGGCAGCGTCCTCTCCTTTCTCTTCCAGTTCCACTGATTTCCAGCTTCTACACCTCCACATGACTTTGTCTTCATAATGCCCCCAGTAATAGAATTATGGCCCAATCTCTTTTAGATGTGCCACATTTTAACTAAAAAGAACATCAACAAGAGTTCTATTTACAGTGGGTTCACACCCAATACATTAAATTAAAAACTGTTTCTTCCTGGGGTACATAATTCAACCTATCACACCATTACCTAAGGAACCCCTGAACTTATGGCCTTAAGGAAAATTCCCCAGCTCTGTGCCACATGTAACACATACTTTGGGTAGTTTATCTCATCTTAAAATTTAAAGTCACTCAGCAGCGACTGATAGGGCAAGTAAAGTATCCTGGAAAATCCTGCAAAATAATCTACAGGGAAGGGAGTGGAAAAGGAGAAGACCATATTGTTGTATGGACTCAGGACCTCACAACTGGAAGCACAGCTTGCTTTTGTTCAAAGTGTCCCATTTAACTGCTTCAGGAATGAATGGAAACCTATAAACCTGAGATTCCTAAGAAGCAGACTGCCTGACTCCACAGGTGGGGAAGGAATCTCGTCTTCCCACCCAGCGCTGACTCCTCCTCACCACGGAGCAGTTCTTTCTGTGGACTGCATAGCAGTTTAAGGGCCTCTGGTCCTATAGAACCCAGCCCCAACCAGCTGGGGAGCTCAGAAGAGCTCAGAAGAGCGCCCCAAGAACAGAAGCTCTTAAAAATTGCTGGGCGGTGCGATGATGGCTCAGTGGCAGAGTTCTCGCTGCCATGCCGGAGACATGGGTTCAATTCTGGGTGCCTGCCCATGCAAAAAAAAAAAAACGAAACTATAAGAAAAATTGCTGGTGGCTATGCCTTTGGCAGGTAGGAGCAGGGAAATATTTTCAGTACATATCAAACTTCTACTCTATCTGAGAGCCTTTACAATTTTTTAAATTTATTCTCATAATTACTAGAACTTTGTAAAAGGATATATTTAAGTTTGAATCTTTTTTCATTGTTCCTAGTTAATAATCAATGGACCCTTTCATTCTAAAAATTTGTTGGCTTTCTCCAGTTTTGGAAAATGTTGTAAACATTTTTTAAAATAAATGTTTAATTAACAGTAAAAATTTCCTTAAATAATTTAAAAAAATGCTTTAGATGTAAAGCTAAAAGCTGTCATCCCCACGCCATTCCCATGCCTACTTGGGTGAACCATTATTATGAATTTGGAATATAAATACACACACGCACACATGCACATACACACACACACACCACCCGTATAAGATATATGATAACATTGTGAAGATTTTTCTTCCTTCCTCATTACCTGCCTGCCTTTCATGCTTTTGTCCTTTTATTGTATTTGGTTTTTGTGTCTTTTTAGAAGATCTTCCCTGGCCCGAAGTCAGAAGCACCTCTACCTGTTTTCCCTAAATATTTTTACAGTTCTATTTTGCACATTTAGGTCTTTAAACAAGTTGGAATTTGTATTTGTGAATAATGTAAGACAGAGGTTCTACGTCATTTTTTCTCTAAAACCAGTTATCCAGCTGTCCATATTGACCCATCTGTCCTGGCACCACTGATGTGAAGAGCTATTCTGATTTTGGTTCTACACTAAATCTGTCCCAATGATCTACTTATCTACTCCTATACAATCTACTCCTATACAATTTAATTACCACAACTTTAAAATATGTCCTACTATGTTTAGGGAAGGCCCATCCTTCCTTTCCTTTGCTTATTCTCTTCTTAAAAATTGGTTAGTATATTCTGTCTTAGTTTCTAGGGCTGTAATAACAAAGTACCAGAAACTGGGTAACTTAAAACAACAGGAATGCATTGTCTTACAGTTCTGGAGGTTAGAAGTCCAAAATCAAGATGCTAGCAGGGCCACACTCCCTCTGAAGGTGCTGGGAGAGAACACTTCCTTACTCCTGGTGGTTTGCCAGCAATGCTTGGCGCTCCTTAACTTGCAGTTGCAGCACTTCCACCTCTGCCTTCATCATCACATAGCCATCTTCTCTCCATGTCAGTGTCTCTTCCTTCCTTTTTTATAAGGACACCAGTTGTATCAGATTAAGGGACCACCCTACCCCAGGATGACCTCATCTTAATTTAGCTAATCCCATCTGCCATGACCCTATTTCCAAATAAATTCACACCCTCAGGTACTAGAGGTTAGAACTTCAACATACCTTTTGGGGAAATGCAATTCAACCCATAACACATGACCATGGTACAAATTTTGAAGTACATAGTGCAGAATAAGTCTTTCTCTCACTGGTATTCCCCAGCCTCCTCAGAGTCAACCTCATATGTTTTTCCAGAAATATTCTATGCATATATCAGCATATAGTTACATTTTTTACACAAATAGAAAAGCATTCTAAACACACTGTTCTGTCTATTGCTTGTAGTGGCCTGAAGCTGTATGAACCCCATAAAAACATGGTCTTAAATCTAATCCATTCCTGCAGGTATAAATCCATTTAAGTAGGACCTTTTGATAAGGTTATTTCAGTTAAGCTATGACCCAAAACTCAATCACTATGAGTCTTAATCCCATCTTCGAAGTCCTTTATAAGAGAATGAAATTCAGACAGCAGGAGAGAAAGCCACAGGAAGCAAGAACCTACATCAGCAGAACCCAGAAGAGAAAGGTGAGACCAGGAGAGGCCATCACGTGCCTTGCCATGTGACAGAGGGGCCAAAGACTGCGGTAGCCAGTCCCAGAATGCTAAGCTTCAGGGAGAAAGCGCCTTGACTCCTTGATTTGCACTTTCTTTTAGCCTCAAAACTGTAAGCTAATAAATTTCCATTGTTTAGCCCAACTCATTTCACAGTGTTTGCTTGAACAGTCTAGGAAACTAAAACATTGTTTTCTGCATTTAATAGTTATATTACTTTGCAAGCTGCCAGAACAGCTTTTATAATGGAGAATTTAAGAAAGTACAAGTTTACAGTTCTAAGGAAGTGTAAGTGTCCAAATTAAGGCACCAGCAAGAGGTTACCTTCACTCAAGAAAGGTCAATGGGCCAGGAGCACCTCTGTCAGCTGGAAAGTCATGTGGCTGACATCTGCTGGTCCCTTGCTCCTGGCCTCTGTTGCCTTCTGCCTCTGTTCCTGTTGGGGATTCCTTACTTTGCTTCTCCAGGGCTGGCTTTCATCTTTTGGCTTCCCTAGGCTCTCTCCAGGCTCTGGCTTATTTAACACCTCATGGCAATGTCTGCTGGGCTCCAAGCATCTCCAAACATCCACGTGTCTGTTCTCCACATGTCCACATCTGTGTCAACTCTGCTCTGAAGTTTCTGTCGGCTCTAAGACTTCTGTTGTTTCTGTTGGCTCTATCATTTCTGACTCTCTCCAAAATGTTTCCTCTTTTAAAGGACTCTGGTAAACTAATCAAGACCCACCTGGAATGGGTGGAGTCACATCTCCATCTAATAAAAAGGCCACCCCTATAATTGGGCATGCCACATCTCCCTGGAGATTATAATCAAAGATCTCCAACCTACATTATTGAATCAGGATTAAAAGAAACCGTTGCTCCCACAAGATTGGATCAGGATTAAGACATGGCTTTTCTAAGGTATATGATACTTCCAAACTGGCACAGTGGTGTATCATGGAGAGACACGTGGGGTCTTGGAGGTCTTGCCAAAGAGTTTGATTTATTCTGAGTACAATGTGAAGCCTTGGGAGGGTCTTTTTTTTATTTTGTTTTCTTTTTTAAAAATATTTTTATTGAGAAATATCCATACACGTACAGTTCAACAATATTATACAATCAATGACACAATATCATCACATAGTTGTATTTTCTTCCCAATGATCATTTTTATAACATTTGTATCACTCCAGAGAAAGAAATAAAAAGAAAAAAAAGAACTCATGCATTTACCACTTATCCCTACCTTTCATTGACCCACAGTATTTCAATCTACCCAATTTTTACCCTTTGTCTCCCCCTATTATTTATTTATTTTTAATGTTATTATTATTTTTTTATTCATCTGCCCATACCCTGGATAAAGGGAGCAGCAGATACAAGGTTTTCACAATCATATTGTAAAAGCTATATCACTATACAATCATCTTCAAGAATGAAGGCTACTGGGACACAGCTCAACAGTTTCAGGTACTTCCCTCCAGCCACTTTGGGAGGGTAAGATATGATCTAGTTATTGTTGTTTGTTTTTTAAAATCACACTACTGTGTGGAGAAGGGATTGGAAGCAGAGCACAGTGGGAGTAGAAGGACCAAAGAGAAGGATGCAGCAGTGGCCCAGGTGAGAGATGATGCTGGCTGAGATGCAGGCCATGGTGGTAGAAATGGAGAAAAGAGGAAGGGCTTTTGCTGGTTTTAAGGATGTATGTCCCCTAGAAAAGCCATGTTTTAATCTGAATCCCATTTCATAAAGGCAGAATAATCCCTATTCAATACTGTATGTAATTAGATCATCTCCCTGGAAATGTAACCCAATCAAGAGTGTTTGTTAAAATGGATTAGGGGAGATGTGTCTCTACCCATTTGGGTGAGTTTTGATTAGTTTCTGAAATCCTATAAAAGAGGAAATATTTTGGGAGATTCAGAGATTTCTGAGAGAGCAGAGAATGACCTAGCCACAAGAAGCAGAGTCCACCAGCCAGCGACCTTTGGAGATGAAGAAGGAAAATGCCTCCCAGGGAGCTTCATGAAACAGGAAGCCAGGAGAGGAAGCTAGCAGATGACGCTGTGTTCACCACATGTCCTTCCAGCTGAGAGAGAAGCCCTGACTATGATCGCCATGTGCCTTCTCACTTGAGAGAGAAACCCTGAACTTCATCGGCCTTCTTGAATCAAGGTATCTTTCTCTGGATGCCTTTGATTGGACATTTCCATAGACTTGTTTTAATTGGGACATTTTCTCGGCCTTAGAACTGTGAACTAGTAACTTATTAAATTCCCCCTTTGTAAAAACCATTCTGTTTCTGGTATATTGCATTCCAGCAGCTAGCAAACTAGGACAGGGCTCAAGATGTATTTTGGAAATAGACAACAGAACTTGCTTATAAATTAGGTGTAAAGGTGCAAAAGAGGGATAAATTGAGAACAGCTGGGTTTCTGGCCTGAGCAGATGGGTGTCTGGGTAGTGCTGACATTTCCTGGGATGGAAAGGACTGAGATGAGGTGGAGGCTAGTTTGGGAAATTAATAGTTCAATTTTGGACATGTTATGGTTTAATTGTCTATGAGACAACTAAATGAAGATGTCAAATGTGATTTGAACTCCTAAATAATTAAGTACAATAATGAATTATAAACCATTGAGAAAAGTAGAAGTGCATGAGTCCATACTGATAATTAAATAGATAAATAAGGCACTCAGTCAATTAATAGATGGATGGGGAGAAGGGTCTCTTTCTTACAGGGGGCTGACAGGTCAATGTGGAGAGTGTACTGGTGTTGGAAAAGCATCATTTCCAAAACATCTTAGTAAAGTTTGAAGCAAGAAAGATTTATCAATGGATGTTAAATGTAGAGGGAAATCTTGATGAGAAACAGGATAGTCACATAGTCTTAAAGTGTCTCTCCATAGACTGCTTATTAGTTGCAAGAAAGAGGCAAAAAAATGATAATTATACAGCAGAGAAATCAGACAGTGCTTTGATAGTTAAAAATCACCAGTGAGGGACAGATGGGCACTGTGGGCCTCCAGATGTGATGACCTGGGAAGGACACAACCTAAGGAGGCAATGTACCAACAAAGTATATACAACCCGAACCTGATCATGAGAAAATATGTGATAAACCCATATGAGAAATGTTATATTTTTAAAATAGGAGGGAGGATATATTCTCCAAAAATATCGATTAAATAAAAGACAAAGAAAGGCAGTGGAAATTTTACAGATTAAATAAGGCCAAAGAGACATGACAATTAAATGTGATATCTGACCCTAAGTCCTGTACTGAAGGTGAAAATATATATATATATATCACAAAGAACATTTTGGGGTTAACTGAAGTAATTGAAATATGAACAGTCAATTAGATAAAAATATTGTAGCAACATAAAGTTTACTAAGGCTGTAAACTGTGGTTACAATAGTTATATAATACTGCATCCATTAAAACACTGATTTATTTAAGAGTAAAGGGCTGTGATGAACATAAATTACCTCAAATATCCTTAGTAGCATTATTCACAATAAAAAAAAGATAAAAGCAACCAAAGTGTCTGTCAATAGATGACTGCAGAAACAAAATATGGTAAGTCCATACAGTGGAATATTATTCAGACATAAAATGGAATGAAGTTCTGATACACATGACCCCATGGATGAACCTTGAAGACTTGTGTTCTAGTTTGCTAGCTGCCAAATGCAACACACCAGAGACCAATTGGCTTTTTTTTTGTTTTCCGATTGGCTTTTAATAAAAGGGGATTTATTTCATTAGTTCTTCAGAGGAAAGGCAGCTAACTTTCAACTGAAGTTCTTTATTACGTGGGAAGGCACAGGACGATCTCTGCTACCCTTCTCTCCAGGCTTCTGGGTTCCAGCAACTTTCCCCAGGGTGATTCCTTTCTGCATCTCCAAAGGCCTGGGCTGAGTTGCAAGTGCTGAGATGAGGTATGCTGAGCTGCTTGGGCTGTGCTAACTTGAGCTCTCTCATTTAAGCTTCCAGCCAATTAAATCAAACATCATTCATTGCAGCAGGCATGCCTCCTAGCTGACTGCAGATGTACTGAGTAACAGACGATGTTCATGTACCATTGGTTCATGTCCGCAGCAACAGAACTAGGTGCCTTCACCTGACCAGGTTGACAACTGAATCTAACTACCACAACTTCTGTTGAGTGAAATAAGTCAGACACAAAAGGACAAACATGGTGTGAGCTTATTTATATGAA
This sequence comes from Tamandua tetradactyla, assembly GCF_023851605.1. Lineage (NCBI taxonomy): Eukaryota > Metazoa > Chordata > Mammalia > Pilosa > Myrmecophagidae > Tamandua > Tamandua tetradactyla. The sequence goes on from NC_135330.1 coordinate 117,885,606, forward strand.
ATAATTAGAATATGCAAATTCAGAGTCAGAAACTAGAATACAGGTTACAAGGGGCCAGGTAGGGAACAGGAAGTTCATGTTTAATTGGTGCAGAATTTCTGTTTGGGCTGATGTTTTGTTAATGGATGATGGTGATGGTAGCACACCATTCTGAACATAATTAATAGCACTGAATTATGTATTCCAATATGGTTAAAAGGGAAAATTATGTTGTTTATATGTCACTAGAATAAATTTATTTTAAAAAGCCATAGAACTGTACAACACAAACAGTTAAGCTTAATGTAAACTATGGACTATAGTTAATAATATGACATTATTGTTTCGTCAATTGTAACTAAGGTATCACACTAATGCAAAGTGTTAATTGTAGGGGAAACTGTGTATGAGGTGGTATGTGGGAACTCTGTGCTTTCTTAATGTTTGTTTTCTGTAAACCTGCAACTTCTCTAATAGAAAAATAAAAATAAACCCAAAAAAAGCATGCCTCATACACTTGACTAATCTCATGGTATTTATTTATTATTTGTCTATTTCCCTTAATTTAGTATATTTTCCCTTGAATATTAGTTTTTTTTCCCAGCTATGCTAATTTATACTAAAAGGAAAACAAAAAGGCAAGAGTTTATTGTGGGAATATAATGGTTTGGAGAAAAACACACCTGGGCTCAAGTCCCAGCCCCTGTGTAGGCCTAAGAACACCCTGAATATGTTCAACTCACAAAGTGGAGTTAGGGTTATTTTAAACATTAGCACTAATATATGGAAAGCCCTTGGTGCTTAGGAGATATTCAACAAATAGAGGCAATCCCCATGAAACATCTTCCCAATTAACATCCACCTTTCAGGAGGCCTCTTAATTTTTAATATCCAAAATTCAATGAACAAAAACACAAGAAAATCAATTAATGTATTACCATATCAATAAGTCACAGTGGAAAAACCACATGATCATCTTGATTGATGCAGAAAAAAGCATTTGATAAAATTCAATATTCTTTCTTGATGAAAACACTTCAAAGAATAGGAACAGGAGGTAACATCCTCAAAATGGTAAAGGGAATATATGAAAAACCCGCAGCTAACATCATCTTCAGTGGAGAAAGATGAAAGCTTTCCCTCTAAGATCAAAAACAAGACAAGGATGCCCACTGTCACCATTATTATTCAACATTGTGCTGGAAGTTCTGTGACAAGACAGAGAACTTGTCTTGACAAGTGACAAGAAAAAGAAATAAAAGGATGAAAATCGGAAAGGAAGAAGTAAAACTCTGTTTGCAGATGACATGATACTAAATGTCAAAGATCCCAAAAAAAATCTATAGCAAAGCTACTAGAGCTAATAAATGAGTACAGAAAGTGTTAGGGTACAAAGTCAACACCCCAAAATCAATAGTGTTCTATACACTAGTGATGAGCAACTTGAGGAGGAAATTAAGAAAAAAATTCCATTTACAATAGCAACCAAAAGAATCAAATATTTATGAATAAATTTAAAAATAAAAAAGACCTATGCACAGAAAACTACAAGAAATTGCTCATAGAAATCATGGAAGACCTAAATAAATGGAAAGGCATACCATGTTCATGGACTGGAAGACTAAATATAGTTAAGATGTCAATTCTACCCAAATTGATTTATAGTTCCAATGCAATATCAATTAAAATCTCAAAAACTTACTTTGCTGAAATAGAAAAAACAATAACCAAATCTATTTGGAAGGGCAGGTTGCCCCAAATAGCTAAAATATCTTGAAAAAGAAAAATGAAGTGGGAGGTCTCACACTACCTAACTTTAAACCATGTTATGAGGCTATAGTGGCCAAAAAAGCATAGTTCTGGCATAAAGGCAGATATATTGACCAATGAAATAGAATTCAGTGTTCATAAATAGACCCTCTCATCTATGGGCAATTGATCTTTGATAAGGCAGTCAAGCCAACTCACCTGGGACAAAGCAGCTTCTTCAATAAATGTTGTTTAGAGAACTGGATATCCATATGCAAAAAAATGGAAAAGGATCCATATCTCACACCCTATACAAACATTAATTCAAAATGGATCAAATACCTAAACATTATAGATAAGACCATAAAACTTTTAGAAGAAAATGTAGGGCAATATCTTATAAATCTTGTAATGAGAGATAGTTTCCTAGACCTTACATCCAAAGCACAAGCAATGAAAAAAGAAACAGATAAATGGCATCTCCTCAAAATTAAACACTTTTATGCATCAAAGAACTTTGTCAGGAAAGTAAAAGGGCAGCCTACACAATGGGAGACAATACTTGGAAACTGCATATCTGATAAGGGTTTGGTATCCAGAATATATAAAGAGCTTCTACAGCTCAACAACAAAAAGGCAAACAACCCAATTTAAAAATGGGCAAAAGACATGAACAGACACTTTTCAGTAGAGAATATACAGATGACTAAATGGCACATGAAAAGATGCTCAATTTTACTGGCTACTAGGGAAATGCAAATCATAACCAGAATGAGATATCATCTCACACCCACTAGAGTGGCCATTATCAAAAAAAACAGAAAATGACAAGTGCTGAAGAAGATGTGGAGAAAGAGGCACACTTATCCACTGTTGGTTCATGTGTCAGCTTGGCCAGGTGATGGTGCACAGTTTTCTAGTCAAGCCAGCACTAGCCTATCTGTTGCTGTGAGGACATTTCATGAACTTAAATAACGAGCATGTTGGTTGCATCCACGGCTGATTACACCTGCAGCCAGCTAAGGGGAGTGTCTTCTGTAATGGTGACAATCTAATCACCCAAAGACTTTTAAGGAGAATTCAGAAGAGAGAATCTCTCTTTCCCATTTCAACCAGCCAACCTTTCCTGGGAGTTCATTGAGGACTTTCACTGAAGCTGCCAGTTCATGGCCTGACCTACAGATTTTGGACTCTTATGTCCCCATGGTTGCATGAGATATTTTTATAAATTTCATATTTACAGATATCTCCTACTGGTTCTGTTTCTCTAGAGAGCCCTGACTAATACAGCTTGGCACCAGGAGAGGTTTTCAAGACACAATTTTAAAAATGAGTTTCTACAATTGGTTTTCTACTCTGATTAGACCCAAAGGCACTAATGACTCTGTTTTCAAAACTCAAGGTGGCACTGATAGTCTATGGGGTGAGTTGCAAAATAGAGGGGTATGCAAAATATCACCATTTGATTCTGCAAATTGTATGTTTATATAAGACAAGGCTCTGGGTGAGAGCGTTTTTGACACTTTAACAGAGTTTTGTGGAGTTAAAAGGTGTGGTGATGTTGGCTGGTTGTTTCTAGAGATGCTGAATATAGTTATAAAAGAAAAGGATGAGATGAAGGCTTCAAATTTGAAACTTAAGTGCCCTATGAAAGATGTAAAAGTTTCTATGTATGTCCTGAAAGAAAAACTTATTTCCTGTAGTTGCAGATTTGAAAGTTCTGAAAATCAGACCCAGAGTCTCACTGTTAGAGTAGCAGATTTACAATGTAAACCGAAATCTCAACCTTGCAGTGTGTCTGCTGTTAAAGTGAGAGCACTGATTGGAAAGGAGTAGGATCCTGAAAAATGGATGGTGACATATGGATTGATAATGATGACTGTGGAGACATTGAAACCTTAGATTATGCTGAGTCTTTTCTAGACATACCTGCAATGGTCTGCCCTGAGGACATAGCCACTCCACCTCTAGCCTCAATGAGGAAAGAGCTACCTGAGGTCGACCCTGCCTTCAGGAAATGGTTTCATGACCTCCAGTCTTCCCTGTGGAGTTGGCCATCCAACATTTACCTGAAGAGATAAACCCTTCAGTGTCTGCGAGGCACATAACTCCCTCCCATGAGGAAACACCCCCTGCTTCCCTGCCTGGAGTGATCAATCCTATTTCACCAGATGAAACTGCAGAGGAATAGCCTGAAGCAATTGGCTTGAAAGCCACTCCTAATTCTTTTCATGACCCACCCTCATCACCCCTCTTTACTTCCAGACCTATAACTAGAAAAGTTATAAAATTAAAAGTTATGAAGTACCAATAGGCCCCAAAGGTGAGGTACAAAGTGTTACCCATGAGGAGGTCCACTACACCCCAAAAGAACTGCATGATGTTTCCAATTTATATAGACAGAAATCAGGGGAATAGGTGTGGGAAAGAATATGAAGGCTGGGGGATAATGGTGAAAGGAATATAAAGCTGGATCAGGCTGAATTTATTGATATAGGCCCACTAAGCAGAGATTCTGCATTCAGTGTTATAGCTCGAGGGGTTAGAAAGGGCATTAACAGTTTGTTTGGGTGGTTGCCTGAAACATGGAGCAAAAGGTGGCCAATATTACCTGAGGTTGAAATGCCAGAACTGCCCTGGTATAATGGAGATGAGTTGACCCAAAGGCTTAGAGGGATTGTAATCATGGAAGGCCTGCTCGCACACCCCGGGAATATCCAGAGAACACACCTATTACCAGAACTGTGAGAAATAAATTTGTGAGACTAACTCCATTATCCCTGAAGGGCTCTGTAGTTGCACTTCTCTGTAGGTCAGATATTACTGTGGGGAACTGCTGTGACTGAACTGGAATCCTTAAACACAACAGCGATGACTGGATCCCAAATTGGCAGAAGTGGCAGTACTTAATCACCAAATACAAAGTGGACATGGCTACCATAATGGACAGCAGACTCAAAGCACGAGTCAAAATGCTCTGACTCACAGAGACCTATGGTGTTGGCTAGTAGATCATGGGGTACCTAGAAGTATAATAGGTGGGTAGTCTACTGCATTATTCTTTGAGCTGTATAATCAGAAGAGTTCAAGGCCATGTGAACAGAAGTCTAACTTGAATTTAAAACAGAGAGTCACAGCCTCTTAATCAATTCCCAGACTTAAGACAGTTTACAGACACAAAGCCCCATGAATGAGGGAGAGGCCAAGTCCCTTTGGGGAAGGACCCTGTTATACTGCCATAAATTTATTCTGTTAATCTTTCTTCCAGCTTTCCCCCAAGGAGAACTACAGACTTTTACCAGGTAACTGTGCATTGGGGAAAAAGAAATGATCAGATATTTCGGGGATAGTAAGACACTGGTTCAGAAGTGACATTAATTCTAGGGGACACAAAACATCACTCTGGTCCACCAGTCACTGTGCTGCTTATGGAGGTCAGGGGATCAAAGGGATTTTAGCTCAGGTTCATCTTACATGGGTCCAGCAGATCCCCAGACCCATTTTGTAGTAATTTCCCCAGTTCCAGAATGCATAATTGGAATAGACATACTGAGCAACTGGAAGAATCTCCACATTGGCTCTCTGACTCATGGGGTAAGGGCTATTATGGTATGAAAGGCCAAATGGAAGCCACTAGAACTGCCCTACTTAGCAAAATAGTAAATCAGAAGCAATACCGAATCCTGGAGGGATTGCAGAGATTAGTGCCACTCTTAAGCACTGGAAGGATGCAGATGTGGTGATTCCCCACACATCCCCATTTCCTATTTGAAGCCTGTGCAGAAAACAGATGGGTCTTAGAGGATGATAGTAGATTATTACAAACTCAACCAGGTGGTGACCACAATTGCAGCTGCTATTCCAGATGTGGATCATTGCTTGAACAAATCAACACATCACCAGGTACCTGATATGCAGCTATTGATCTGGCAAATGTGTTTCTCTCAATAGCTATTAGTAAGGACCACCAGAAATAGTTTTCATTCAGCTGGCAGGGACAGCAGTATACCTTCACTGTCCTGCATCAGGGTATATCATCTCTCCAGCTCTATGTCACACTTCTGTCTGCAGATAACTTGATCATTTCACCCTCCCACAAGACATCACACTGGACCATTATATTGATGATATCATGTTCATTGGCCTAGTGAGCAACAAGTATAAACTACTCTAGACTTATTGGTAAGGCATTTGTGTGTCAGAGGATAGGAGATAAATAGAACATTAAGACAGGGGTCTTTCATCTCAGTGAAATTTCTAGGTCACCAGTGGTGTGGGGCATATCGAGATATCCCTTCTAAGGTGAAAGATAAGCTGTTGCATCTGACCCCTCCTATGACCAAAAAAGAAGCACAACACCTATTTTGTCTCTTTGGATTTTGGAGACAAGGTATTCCTCATTTGGGTGTGCTACTCTGGCCCATTTATCAAGTGACCAGAAAAGCAGCTTGTTTTGAGTGGGGACCTGAACAAGAGGAGATTCTGTGACAGGTCCAGGCTGCTGTACAACCTTCTCTGCTACTTGGACCATATTATTCAGCAGATCCAATGGTCCTGGAAGTGTCAGTGGCAAATAGAGATGCTGTCTGGAGCCTTTGGCAGGCCCCTGTAGGAGAATCTCAATGCAGGCCCTTAGAATTTTGGAGTAAGGTCTTGCCATACTCTACAGATAACTACTCTCCTTTTGAGAAACAGCTTTTGACCTGCTACTGGGCCTCAGTAGAGACTGAATGCTTAACCATGGGCCACCAAGTTACCATGAGACTTGAGTTGCCTATCATGAGCTGGATGTTCTCGATAAACTATACCATAAAGTTGGGCGTGCACACCAGCACTCCATCATAAAATGGAAATGATATGTATTAGATAGGGCCACAGCAGGTCCTGAAAGCACAAGTAAAGTACATAAGGAAGTGGCCCAAATGCCCATGTCCCCAACTCCTACTACATTACCTTCTCTTTCCCAGACCAGAGGTATGGCCTCTTAAGGAATTCCTTATAGTCAGTTGACTGTGGAAGAGAAAACTAGGGCCTGGTTTACAGACTATTCTGCACAATATGCAGGGACCACCTGAAAGTGGACAGTTGCAGCACTGCAGCCCCCTTTTTGGATGTCCCTGAAGATGAGGGTAAATTCTCCCACTGAGAGGAACTTCGAGCAGTGCACCTGGCTGTTCGTTTTGCTTGGAAGGAGAACTAGTGGGAGGTGCATTTATACACTGACTCCTGGGCTGTTGTTGCTAATGGTTTGACTGGATGATTAGGGACTTAGAAGGCACATGTTTGGAAGATTGGTGACCTTTTTGAGTGGGCAAAAAGCATGAAGATATTTGTGTCCTATGTGAATGCACACCAGAGGGTGACTTCAGCAAAGGAAGGTTTTAATAATCAAGTAGATAAGATGACCCATTCTGTGGATACCAGTCAGCCTCTTTCTCCAGCAGCTCCTGTCATTGCCCAATGGGTTCATGAACAAAGTGGTCATGGTGCTAAGGATGGAGGTTATGCATGGGCTCAGCAACATGGACTTCCACTCACCAAGGCTGACTTGGCTATGGTCACTGCTAAGTACCCAATCTGCAGCAGCAGAGACCCATTCTCAGCCCCAGATATTACACCATTACCCAAGGTGATCAGCCTGCTACATGGTGGCAGGTTGATTATATTGGACCACTTCCATCATAGAAGGGGCAGCAATTTGTTCTAACTGGAATAGACACTATTCTGGATATGGGTTTGCCTGTCCTGCATGCAATTCTTCTGCCAAAACTGCCATCTATGGACTTACAGAATGCTTTATCCATCATCATGGCATTTCATCCAACATTGCTTCTAATCAAGGAGACTACTTAACAGCAAATGAAGCATGGGAATGAGCACATGCTCATGGAATTCTCTAGTCTTACCATGTTCCCATCATCCAGAGGCAGCTGGGTTGATAGATGGTGGAATGGCCTTTTAAAAACCCAATTATGTTGCCAACTAGATGGCAATACCTTGCAAAGCTGGGGCAGTGTTTTCCAGGAGACTGTGTATGCTCTGAATCAGCATCCAAGCTATGGTGCTGTTTCTCCCATAGCCAGGATTCACAAGTCCAGGAATCACAGGGTGGAAATGGGAGTGGCACCACTCACTATTACCCCTAGTGATCCACTAGGAAAATTTTTTGTTCCTGTCCCTGAAACCTTAAGCTCTGCTGACATACAAGTTTTAGGTCCAGAAAGAGGAGTGCTCCTTCCAGGGAAAACAACAATGATTCCATTGAACTGGAATCTAAGACTGCCACCTGGTTGCTTTGAGTTACTCACACCCCTGAATTAAAAGGCAAAGAATCTTTGTACAGACTTTGGACTCTTATGTCCCCACAGATGCCTGAGACACTTTAATAAATCTTATATTAATGGATATCTCCTGTTGGTTTTCTTTCTCTAGAGAACCCTGACTGATACAGTGAGAATGTAAAATGGTACAACCATTCTTGAAGGCAGCTTGATGGTTCCTCAAGAAGCTAAGTACAGAATTGCCATATGACTCAGCAATCCTATTACCCAGTAATCCAGTTCCTCTGGATTGCTTCAGAGGAACTGAAGGCAAGGATGCAAACGGACATTTTTACACCAATGTTTATAGCAGCGTCATTTATGATTGCCAAGAGATAGAAACAGCCTAAATGTCCATCAAAGGACAAGTAGCTAATTAAACTGTGGTATATACATACAATGGAATATTACGCAGCTGTGAAACAGAATAAAATCATGAAGCATGTAACAACATTATGCTGAGTGAAATTAGCCAGAAATAAAAGAACAAATACTGTATAGTCTAATATGAGCTAACATTACTGAGTGAACTTTGAGAGTGAAAATAAGACACAGGTTTTCTTCTGTCTGATGTTCCTTTTATCCAGGGTATGGACAGATGAGTAAAAAATGAATAAATAAATAATAGAGGGAGATAAAGGATAAAAATTGGGTAGATTGAAATACTGTGGGTCAATGAGAGGAAGGGGTAAGGGGTACAGGACATATGAGTTCTTCTTTCTTCATTTTTTGGAGTGGTGCAAATGTTTTGAAAATGATCATGGTGAAGAATACACAACTATGTGATGATATTGTGAACCACTGATTGTATAATATGGTTAGACTGTGTGTATGTGTATATTCCTCAATAAAAATGTTTTTTGAAAAAGTATGCAGGGTGCTCGCTTCGGCGGCACATATACTAAAATTGGAACAATACAGAGAAGATGAGCATGGCCCCTGCGCAAGGATGACATGCAAATTCATGAAGCGTTTCATATTTAAGAAAAAAAAAGTATGTAGGTTAACAGGAGATAGAAAGAAGGTAGAGACTGGGTATTTGGTGCTGAAGGAATACAGATTGTGCAACAAGACTGATTATAAAAAAAAAAAAAGCAAAAGAAAATCAATGAATACAGGTATCAACCACAATAATGTTTTTGGTCAGAATTTTATATAGGGGAAATTTATATTTACACCCCTGAAACACAACCCACTATATATATATATATATATATATATATATATATATATATATATTATATTATATATAATATATATATATATATCTTTTTTTTTTTTTTTTTTTTTTTGCATGAGCAGGCACTGGAAATTGAACCCTGGTCTCTGGCATGGCAGGTGAGAACTCTGCCACTGAGCCACCATGGCCCACCCCAACCTACTATATTTTAAACACATAAATAAAGTCTCATGAAACACAGCAATTATAATGCTTAGAACGTCTGAATGGCGTGTAGAAATTCTGTAAAGCATGTTCAGTGTCAGCAAAAAGGGTGACAACATCACACCATACAACACAACCGTCAACAGCCATATTGTATATTGGTGTTTTAAGCATTCTACATCCTAACATTATAGTTTATTACTTATAAATACATGTTTTACTCTTTAATTAGGTTTAGGAAATTGATTGGTGGATGTATGTATTCTAATTTTTTCCATTTAAAATAATGGAATGGTTTGGTTAGCATTTTCAGGCTGAAGTTCTGATATTCAGGAACAGACTGTTAAAGAGTCACCTGAGAGAGTCAGCATGCTTCTCCCCATCCTTAGAGGACAAGGGGCACATACATCTGCATCAAAAGGCTGCCCTTCCCAACTTGGAGCACAGTCAGGTGCTTGTAGTCATTTCTCTCCTTCTGAAGTTCTTGTCACCTCATGCCCTGCAGGGGTCAACTGTCATCCCTTTGGTCGCCCCATTCTTGCACACCCTTCTAGGCTGTGCCTCCTGTCTTTTGAGGCAGAGCCCACCTCTCACAGCAGAAAGCAGACATGCCTGACACTGGCTCCTCCAGTCTGCTGACAGGTGGGCCAGAGAAGCGACTCAGACTCCATCACCTGCAAACAGGATAAGGGAGCGCTTGGGTTCCCTCCTGACAATGGACAACCATGGCAGATGCATTCAGTTCTTGGAGGCAGCAGGGGCTCTGCTTCTAGCCCAACATCCAACACCCATGTTGGGGGCCTGGCAGTGGATCCTGCAGCAGGGTCAATTTGCCTTCACTACAGGGTTCTGTGGCAGAGCTGGGTGCTTGCTGTAGCTACCTGAGCAGCTTCCAACCAGGTGCTCCAGTGCTCCTGGAGGTGCTGTGAATTGTCCAATGTCTTGTTGGTAAATTCTATGTCTGCTTCATCAGCCAGAGTTGGTTGCTTTCGCTTGCCACTGTGAACTCTGACTGATAAGAGGCACTTGTACTTTCTTGGCTAAAAAGGGGATTCCTTTATGCTGTCTTACACCAATTCAGGCCTCAACTGAGTTAATTTTTTGTATCCCATGTCCTTGGCCAATGGCCAAGGCCACTGTGCACAGAATGGCCTCCCAGGCCCTGATGGTATTATACCTTCAGTCCCACCACCTACCCAGCTTCCATCTCCCATTTTTAGATCTCAAGAAATTGACCACCTTTCCAGTTACCATCACCAAAATGCCCCAGTATGGACGTGCGCATGCTTGCCCCCATCCTCCCCCAGGGGCTCCTTGGAGCCTGAGGTTTTCCAGCTGCTTTGCTGCAGAGTGTGGGAAAGGAGATTAAAAAAAAAAAAGAGAGAGAGAGAGAAGGGAGTACAAGATTGAAAATCTTCCTAGTGGGTTTGTCCCTTATTTTATCAACACTGGTGTGCTGCTCTCTGCCAAAAATCAGACCACATCTGTCTTCACCCTGGGCTGACACAGGACAATTCAGACCCCACAGATCTGGGGAATCCTTAGTGGCCTCCCCCAGCCATCCTGGAACCCCCAGAAACCCAAAGCTGCTGAACAGACAAGCTCAGGATGGGTCTCTAACCATGACACTAACCAATTTCGAAAACACATTAGTGCCACCTCCTCGGTCCACTGGGTCTCTGTGCTCTGGGCATTTTCCTTCAGTAGGGCTGTGGCTGAGAAGACTGATGCCTTTCCCAGAAGCGTCTCCACATTAATTACATATGTGGTCTGCTGAAGGAGACTCACCAAGACTCTGGCCTACCCCACTCCCTAGAGCCTAGGATTCCTAGACCAACATTCTCCTCTTTTCCAGGGAGCTCTTTGGTAACGTGCCTTATCCCACTGACGTACCGCAATTTCCTTTGATGTGATTTTGTAATCCAATGGGAAAACTCCTCTCAACATGGCCGAGGGAGTCACAGGAAACCAGCACCCCCCGTCGCGGGCCACTGAGGCCAATTCCCATGATGGGTGGCATCCGCTGTTGTCATCATCCACTGTGAGAACAGGGGCTCCCTTGTCTCCCCTTGGAGCTCCTCTTTCGCCCATGAATATAGCATTCTTTGGGAATGTATGTTTTTCTAGGCAAAGAGTGAGAAGATACGACCTCTAGAATCATGACCAACCAAAGTGTGTCAGAGCTTTGCCCTCTAAGAAGTGACTATTCTCCTCAAAAGTTTTGGGTGTCTCTGTCCTGCAGGACCTGTCTTGAGGACCTGTGGCTCCTGTTGAGGCTGGTCTGCCCCACGTCTATGACATCTTACCACCCCCTGGACTGTTCTAAGAGAGGCCAGACAGAGGATAGGTTGGGGGAACTGGAGCAACACACAGCCACCTGTGAGACCCAAAGGCCACAAAGCACAATCCAAGTCCAACTCAGCCCATGACCCAACAGTTCTTTCATGTAGTTGGAAGTGAAGACGAATGGCCCTGAAAATGCTCTGGCCTCTTTTTTTATGACCCCCCCCCCCCAAAAAAAGTCTCTTCTATTTTCCTCTCTCAACACCAAGCCATGGTATTTGGGAGATGTAAGCATCAAAGACTGGTCCCAACCCCTCATTTTACAGTCAGGGAGAAGGTCAAAGGCAAAAAGCAGAAGGTCAAGAAAAGACACAGTATAGGCATTCATTTAAGGACTCTTTGACCCAGTGTGATACCCAGCATGTGGCATAAAGGAGGAAAAGAGCTGGAAAATTCCCGAAGGCTGATCCTGCAATTTTTCTGAGTTCTTCCCAATGCACATCTAGTCCAATGTCCAGAATAGATAGAAAACAGACCCTTGGCCAATTGATTCTGGAGTCCAGCTATGAGGCTCATACTTACCAAGAGCTCCCCAAACACCCTGATCTCCTCAGAGCTGCTCAGGCCCTGATGTAGACCAGGGTTCCCAAAATCAGGGCATTTCTAATGAAAATCTGAACCTCATTTAAACCATCTGCTAGATCTCTGCAACAACCTCTTTTTCAGCTTCCCTCCTATTGAGAAAACACCATGCCCCTGTTTCTCTCCACTTTGGAAGCGGCAGAGCTTGTTCTGTGTCTACAATCCCTGTCTACTCTCTGACACCTAGGCTCTCCTCTCCCACAAGGTGGGCAAACCAGAGCCTCTAGAATTGGTTGGTGGAAAATGCCAAGTGGGAACTGTCAGGACAGGGTCCATGCAAATTGTACCCTGGAGGTGATGGCACAGGAACCACCAGGCTCGATGGAGCCAAGAGGGGGAGGGCAATATCACCTTTTATGAGGCAGGTATATAGGAGCTTAGCAATGGCCCCAAAAGATGTCCACATGCTTTAGCCCTTGGAACCTGTGACTATGTGAACTTATATGGCAAAAGGGACTTGGAAGGTGTGGTTGAATTAAGGACTTTCAGATGGGGAGATGATCCTCGATGATCTGGATGGGCCCAATGTCATCACAGGGGTCCTTATAAGGGGGAGACAGGAGGGTCACAGTCAAAAGGAGATGGGGTGATGGAAGCAAAGTTCAAGAATGCAGAAGCTGATCTTTCCCTGAAGCCTCCAGAAGAATGTACCCCACCCAGCACCTTAATTTTTAGACTTCTGATTTCCAGAATTGTATTAAGAGAATAAATTTGTAGTGTGTGTGTGTGTGTGTGTGTGTGTGTGTGTTTTAGCCACTAAATTTGAGGTAATTTGCCCCAGGAATAGTGAGAACCTAATAGGAAGGACTGAAGGATTCCCAGGAGCAAGGGAGAGAACTGGAAGTAGCCGCACAGATCATTCGGCACTGGGTGATTTGGCTAGGGGGCATTTGGCAGCAAGTTAACAACAACAACAACAAAAATTCAGCTAGTTTACATACACAAGATGTCCAAGGGCAGGGTGGTTCTGGCTTGGTTGGTTTGGCAGCAACCTGATGCTGCCAAAGGTACTGATTCCATCCCTCCATATTGCTCTCTCAGTCACAAGATGGTCTCTGACGTTCCAGGAGTCACACCACTGACCAGACACAAGAAAGAAGCCATGTCACCTTTGGGTCTAAACAGTATGAGAAAAGCTTTACCAAGACCCCCTCCCTCCCTTCGCCTGCCAGCCAGGACCTCGCCTCACATCGGCCTCATTGGCCCAACTTGCATCATGTGTCCATGCTTCCACCAGTCACTGGCACACAGTATGGGGCTATCATATTTGGAACAGGCTATTCAGGACTCACCTGGCCTGTACTATGGGTCTTAGCTTCCACCAATCACTGACACACAGGGTGGGACACTATGCTGGGCTTCAGCCAATCAGGACCCTCCAGACTTGCACCACGTGTCCATGCTTTGATCAGTCACTGCTTGCAGGGTGGGGTACCATGACGTACCAAAAGCATCTGGCTGTTGGGTAAGAGCAGACACCAGAGCCAAGTTAGCAAGGAGAGGGGCTGAGTCCGTGTGGGTAGGCATGAGATGCACTACACCATGACCCAGAAGCGTTTCTGGCTGTTCTGCTCGACAGCTCTGGAGTTGCCTTCTCTGGGTTCACCCGGCCTTTGTCCTTCGGGTAAGGAAGAGAATGACCGGCCAGCCTCTTTGGGCCCGTGTGAGCCGTGGAACCCCCATCCAGCCATGCCGGCACCTGAGCTCTCTCTCACCTGGCCCATTGCCTGCACCTACTGTTGGGAACCCTAACAGAATCACAGGGGCTGGTTTCAACTACCCCGCTTGTAGGTTACGTGGGCAGCCACTTGAGATGGGCAGTAGCTGAGGCTGAGTGTGGCAGGCCCATCCTGTCCCCCGCCAGCCGCAGGCAGTGTCTTTTCTCAGCCCGCTCACGGGAGTGAACAGCCCGAGGTCTTCTGCAGTGTAGCCTTCTCTCCCTCGCTGTGCTGCTCCCCTCCCGAAAGGCGCCATGGCATCTGTCCCTTGGGCAGTTGTTTCTTGCCCTTGCCTCTCTTCTTCCTCCACCTTACTCTCCCTGTCCCATCCGTGATAGTAGAGGAAGATGTGCAGGGAAAGAAAAAAACTTAGAAAAACTGGAGGTGCGAGAGAGGAAGGAAAAAGGAAGACAAATAAATGCAATATTTGGATCCTGGATCAAGAACAGGACAGAGTGGAAAATCTGATGAAAGGCAAGTAGAGTCTCTAGATAGTCAATAGTGTTTTACTAATGTGAATGTTTTGGTGTTGATGAAATGTACAGGATTATGTAAGGTGTTAACACCAGAGGAAGCCAGAGTTTTGGGGAGCTCTCCTACTATCTTTACAATTTTCCTGTAAAGGAAAATTTCCTGTAAAGGACATGCCCCTCTCCCCAAAAAAAGTCAATTAAATAAAGGAAAAGAAAATAGTGCCCAATCAGCCAGATTCCAGCTCCCTGCTTCCTTGTTTTCCCCCTTGGCCAGGGGGACTCCAACCCTAAAACCAGTTCTCTCCAGAGACACAAGAAATTTAGAACAATGCCAAAGCTTCTGTGCTATACAGTTTCTGGGGATGCTGATAAGTACTTGGTGGGAAAGGGGAAGAAAGAAGGGGGAAAATATATATGAGAATTTTCACGGTTGAAAAGGTTTACCTGCAGGACATCTTGAAACTACTAATAGCCTCTTATGTTTTGTAACTCTCTGTGCCATTTTGAATCTGTTCTGTACCCCAGAACAGCCATGTTTTAATCCTGATTCAGTCTTGTGTGGGATCCATTTATTTTCATCTTGATTCAATATTGTAGGATGGAAATTTTGATTAGGCTATCTCCATGGAGATGTGGCGTGCCCAGTTGTGGGTGTGGCCTTTGGGTTAGATGGAGATGTGACTCCCCCCATTCCAGGAGGGTCTTGATTAGTTTACTGGAATTCTTTGAAAAAAGGAACATTTTGGAGAGAGCTCAGAGCAAAGCTGACAAAGAGCAGATGTGGATGCTTGGAGGGCAGTTGCTTCAGAGCTGACAAAGCCGACATGAGACCCAGATGTTTGGAGGTGTGGGGCCCAGTGGACAATACTGTGTGCCTTCCCATGAGATGCTGAGCAGGCCAGAACCCAGAGCTGTGTCCTAGGGGAGTTAAGTGATTGCCTGCAGATGCCAGTTGAGGAACTCTCACAGGAAACAGAGGCTGAAAGCAACAGAGCTCAGGAACAAGGGACCAGCAGATTCCAGCCATATGCTTTCTCAGCTGACAGGTGTTCCAGACCCATTGGCCTTCCTTGAACTAAGATATCTTTTCCTGGATGCCTTAGTTTGGACATTTTTATAGGCCTAAACTGTATACTTACAACTTGTTAAATATCTTTTTAAGAGCCATTCCATTTCTGGTATATTACATTCCGGTGGCTTAACAAACTAATACACTCCCCAGGAAGGAGCTATATCATGGGGTGTTTCCCAGAAAGGTATTTGATAAAGTACCTTTCTTGCTCAAGTCACTGCAGAATTAGTTCCACCCGCCAGTGGGGAGCCAGCCACTAGCCTGATACTCTGGCCCCCATGTCAGGTTGATCTTGCTGCTTTTCCTTCCCAGTTCTGCCCAGTGGTGCCGTCCCAGACCCAGGCCACACCCTGCATCTCACCAAGAGACCCGGGTCTGCATCCTGCTGCATTAGCAAGCTGCCGAGAACCCTGTCCCTCTGTTCTTACAAGGACCTCATTTAAGTCATATATCCAATTCTGTGAGGGAGGAAATAGTCCTCATTTTGCAGACAGGGGAACTGAAGCTCAGAGAGGTGAAGGCATCTGCTCCAGTGCACCCAGCCGTCTGCCAATGAGGCTGTGCCTTAACCTCCCTGTCCATTCCCCTCCAATGCCCGCTGACCCCTCCCCCGCTCCCTTCCTGGGTGTCTGCGCTTTTACACACCTGGATTCGCCCTCCAGTTGGCGTTGCTCAGGCCACCAGCCAGGACTTCCTGTGACTTTGCTGTTTGCTGATAGGGAGCAACAGGGAGCCACTGTCCTTGCTGTTCCCACACCCGTGGCCAGATGAGCGTGCCCCACCCAAGAGTCCCGGCCTCACCCAACTGGCCCCCACCCCCACCCCAGTTGCAGGTCACCTGCTGGCCCTCACCCCGGGCTATGAGCAGAGGCAGGACAAGACAGGGCATGAGGAGGAAAAAGAGGGGAGAAGTAGCAAGAAGACAGATTCACAGCCAGGCACCTGAGATGGACCCAGAGGGGGGCAAAAGGAGGGCAAGGACTGCAGGCGTGTCACAGCCCAGTGTTCGCCCTCGTGTCCCAGGCCTCGTGCAACGACCCCTCTGTTCTGGGCACTGGGAACTCAGCACAGAGGCGTCCACTGCCCCCAGCCACCAAACCTTCCTTCCCACCTGCTCTCCTTTAAGCAACCCAACTGATCACGAGTCACATCAGAACATGCCTTGCAGACATTAGAGCTAAGGATTTGGGGCTGAGGTGACACAGTGCCATGGCATCAGCCAATCTGTTAACCAGCGCTGACCTCAAAGCCTCCTAAAGGCTTTTGTGCGCCACATGTTTGCCTTGAAAAGCAATCCTATACAAAGGCACTGGCCTTTCTGTGAGGCTTACTTTGAATTGTATTAAAATGGTGATACATTCCCTTTCCCTTTATAGCCCATCCCAGAGCGATACACATCCCAGAAACTCACACCCCTCAAGGAAGAACGGGTAGCCTGCAGCCGATTGTCGGAAGGAGTTTTACAATTCAAAAGTTATTACTGTTTGTTCCTCAGGGGCTTCTTTTCAAGTGTAAGTAGTACCACATTTAATGTTAAAATAAATGCACAATGAATAACCGAATGAAAAGTCTGACGTCACTGAACAATTAGAAAAAAAGACTTTAAAAACACTCCTTTATTTAATTAAACAACCGTACTTCAGAATTGTTGCAACCTTGGCATGGCTGCTAAAGTTTCTGGGGAATTAAAGGAACAGGAAAGAAATGACCTCAGTGTGGCTGACCCCACAGTGTCTAGCAGAACAGTCTCCAGAATGGACATTTTTTTATTGCCAGGTGCCTAGGGCTTGCTAAGCCACGGCTGCTCATTCACAGTCATTCACTCAGTGAGCATTTAAGGAGCTCTTTTCCTGGCCATTCTCTATCACATCCCTCGTTTTAATTTTTTCATGACGCTTGTCACTCATCAAAATTACTTTTCATCTAGTTGAATGTTGTGTCTGTCTCCCCACTAGAATGCAAACCCCAAGGGAGCGGGGGATGTGTTGGTCTTGCTCACGACTGAATCTCCAGAACCTGGAAGAATGCTGGCACAAGTCGGAGCTCTGGGAATACTGTCAAATGGATGTGCCAGGGCTCTGTACCTGATACTGGGAAAGCAGGGAGTCTGCCCTGATTCCCCAGACTGAATCCCCATGAGCCAGGCCCAGACCAATTCAGCACTGTCATCATCATCTTCTGTCCTCATTGCGGGGCAGTGTGATGCCGGACCACCCAAGTTGAAGTCCTGGCATGGATGTGAAAGATCTACATGTCAGACAAGTTACTTAACCCTTCTGTGCCTCCCATGTAAAATGGGAGAGTAAGGAACTCCATTTGTCAATTGAATTAACATATGTGAAACACATAAACACTTGATAAGCATTAGTTGTTATCATCATTATTATTATTTGATCAGGGCCAGCCCCAGGTCAAACCATCTCCAAATCCCTACCACCCTCGCCATCATCACTGGTCTGGTCTCGTATCATATTCGGCCCTATATGATGGAGATCTCTGGGTCCCTAAGCTCTCGCCAGCTTTTTGGAGCCTCCCTCTACCCCCACCCCCAGGACCACCTTCCAACCATGCTTCAGAATGGCATCCCCACTTGTGATGGTTGGGTTCTGGTATCAGCTTGGCCAAGTAATGATGCCCCATTGTCTGGTCAGCAAGCACTGTCCTGACCATTGCTGGAAGAATATTTCATGGCTGGGTGGCTGGGTGATAAACAGAAGGCTGTTGTAATAAATCATCAGTCAGTTGATTGCATCTGTGGCTGCTTACACCTGCAATCAACTAAAATGTGTCTCCCATTAATGACATAATTCAATCAGTTGAAGTCTTTTAAGGAAGAAGAGAAACTCTTTCATTGCTTCTTGAGCCAGCGAGACTCTCCTGTGGAGTTCATCCAGACCCTTCATCAGAGCTTCCAGCTTCACAGCCTGCCCTGGGGATTTTGGACTCTTCCATTCCCACAGTTGCATGAGATACCTTTATAAATCTCATAATTACAGATTTCTCCTGTTGGGTCTGTTTCTTTAGAGAACCCTGGCTAATATACCACCCAATACCCTCTTATTGTCCCTCCACCTAATAGGCTCCATCCCCAGGCCTGAAGCTTAAAAAACTGATTAACCAAACTGTCATCTCCCTTAACAAAATAGACCCTGGGACCTCCAGAGTTGGAGCTACCTTTACTTTGTGTCCTCAGCTGGAACATTCTTCCCTCTGTACTCTCAGGTCTACTCACTTTTCAAGTCGCTGTGTAGATGCCACCTCCCCTAAGAAGTCTGCCCTGATTCCCCAGTCTGACTCCCCAACAGCTGGGCCCGGACCATCTCACCAGCCAATAGTCCCACCAGCAAGCACAGTGCCGGCATGGAATGCCCTTCAGTTCCTATTTGTTCTGCTGTTAAACTGAAATTTACTTTGATCTCCATGCTCAAATGATGGGTTTCTTTGCTCCTCATTGGAAATTCAGCTGCTGAAGTATCATTGTAAAATAGATTTCTGTGAAACATGAAAAAATGAAAAGCTTATGGGAAAAATAGATTTTCCTCTCCTTTGGGCCCCCTGTGGCACCAAGGCTCTGCTTGCAAATCTCTCCACGCCCAGTTGCTGCCCTGAGAGATTTTTAGGGAATGAAAATAGTATGCACTGGGCTGGGCTGAGCTCTTCTGGCTGGGGGCATGCTAAACCCACAATGTCATTTGTGAGGCTGAGTTTCCATGAGACGTTTCCTAGTCTTAAATACTGTCTTAAACAGCAGTGAGATGAAAAGACAGGCCCTCTTTGTAGGATGTTCTCTAACTCTTGCCATACCCAACATGGGGATGGATGCCAACCAGATTATAAACAGCTCAAGAGGGCCTAGCACTGTGCCAAAAGTTCAATAGATTCTGATCGAGGCAGTAATTGGTCTAACCTACTACAATGCTGGGGCAGTGAGGGATGCTGGGAAAACTGTCAAATTTCCCTGAAGAGAAGCTGAGAGAAAGGGCCTCCTAGAAAGTAGCAGTGAGAACAGCAAGGGACCAGAAGATCTCTGAACTAAGGGTAGTCTTTAAAGGATCTTTTAAGACCCCAGCCTTATCCTAGTCCAAGCTCTTTTAAATATGCTGCATATTTAATCTTGATTTTAAATTGTTGATGAAACATTCATTAATTAAAATTTTGATTTTGAATGTCATTTAAATAAGTAAATGATTAGTTAAACAAATGTTAAATAGCAAAGAATTTATTACCCTTGAAAAATATTAAAATGTGGTCAATATTTTAAAAGTAAAACTGATGTGAGACTGAAATAAAATAGAAATGCAGTAAAATGCTAAACAGTTGTTAAGGAAGCTCTAAGTGATTTTTATTTCTTTATACCTTTCTATTTTTTTAAATTTCTACCATAAATATGTATCATTTTATATCATAAAATCACTTTTTAACAGACTTATTGAGGTATAATTGACATATAAAAAGCTGTACATATTTATGTGTAATTTTGCTAACTTTTAGCAAATATAAACATCTGTGAAACCATCACCACAATCAAGACAAAGAACATATCTCCCTACCTCTCACCATACACAAAAATGAACCCAAAATAGATCAAAGACCTAAATGTAAAACCTAAAACTATGAAACTCTCAGAAGAAAACATAGGTGTAAATCTTCATAGCCTTGGATTAGATGATGAATTCTTAGACTTTACACAAAAAGCATAAGCAACAGAAGAAAATAGTAAATTAGACTTCATCGAAATTATAAATTAAGTTTCAAAGAACTCTTATCTGAGAAGTAAAAAGGCAAACCAGAGAATGGAAGAAAGTATTTGCCAATCATATCTCTGATAAAGGTCTGGTATCCAGAATATATAAAATACATATACAACTGAACAACAGAAAGACAAATACCCCAATTAAAAATGGGCAAAGGATTTGGATAGACATTTTTCCAAAGAGGGTATGCAAATGAATACAATAAGCATGTGAAAATATGTGCAATATCGTGATTCATTAAGGGCATAGGTTGCAACCTCCTACCTACATAGGTGGCTAGAAAAAACAAGACAGATAACAGCAGGTGTTGGCAAGAATGTAGAGAAAATGGACATTTACGCTGTATCCAGTTTTTGACGATTACAAACAAATTTGTTGTGAACGTTTGCATACAAATCTTTCATTTCTCTTGGGCAAATACCTAGGAGTAAAATCGTGGGGTCATACTTGGTAGTTGTAAGTTTTACTTTTTTAGGAACTGCAACTTATTTTTTCATCCATTTTACTATCTCCTCAGCAATGTATGCCAGTTCCAGTTCCTCTACTTCCTTGCCAAAACTTGGTATGGTCAGTCTTTTTTTATTTTAGCCCTTCTAATAGGTAGTGCATGATTTTAATTTGCATTTCCCACATGGATAGTGACAATCATCTTATGCACTTATTTGCCATCAGCATATGTTATTTGATAAAGTGTCCATTCAAATCTTTTTCCTATTTTTATTAGGTTATTTACATATTCTGGACTCAAGTTCTTTTGAGATACCTGATCTACAGGGAACAGATGCTTCACACCAGCATATCTAAAGAATGTTGTAAAATTGCATTTTCTGAAGGTCCTACAAACCTCTCACAATTCCTTTCTCTTCCCGTTATCAAGACCATACTCCAAGGGGAGGTACTTTTCCCAGAGTGGTAGCAGCTAAGAGGACCAGCCTTACCTACCCAAATCTCAGTCTAATAGTGTTTTCCACAGGAATATAATCTAAACAAAATAAATCAATAACCAAATAGAACAGCAACATAGAATAAATCTCAAGAAAATAAAAAATTTAAATGGGTATCCTCAAGTAATGTTAGAGGCATTTTTTCATTCCACATCATATGTTTTGTTGGTTTCTTTTAGCGCTCATTCTTGGCTGCCTCATCCTCCCCTCCTCTCATTTTTATCTCCCTTGTTTCTTTCTGGCCCTTCCTTCTGTCCTGCTTGGTCCTCAGAGATCCTGGAGCCACTCGCAGGAAATTTGTTACTCCAGCTTTTTGATTCATTGTTTGGAAGCTAAAAGAGAAAACAAAGGAAACTGGAATTCACCTTTAACTTTGATTCCTGACATTTTTACTTTTCATGTACTGTACATTAGCTGCTTGTTTTGGACCAGATTGAAAAGTCAATCCCTAGCAAGGCAGGGAAGGTAAATAAGCTCTGGTGATGGAATATAGTGTGCCTGGTGTTTTAAATATGCACATGGAATGAGCGCTCTTCATGGATGAACATCATAAACCAAACTCCCTTTGTAACTGCCCAGTTGGGCTAGTTCTTCTTTTGCCCTGGGTGAAAACTCAAGCAAGTCTCAGGATTTTCTGGCCATTTGTGGATAATACAAAGCTCTCTGGTAGGAAATTGGAATGTCTAGTACCTTGTAATTGTTAAAGTTTTTCACTTCACTTAAAGTCCCAATTACTATCCTTCTCCCCAGCTCAAGCTTGTTATGGGCAGAAAACCTGTAGTATAGAAAGGAGATATGAGAAGCTGTTTCTTTTCCTCAGCCTTTTTCCAACTTCACTTTCTCCTTCACCATCTTACTAACTAACCATTACTTCTGACCCTTCTTAGGTCAATAGGTAGGGTTGAGGGGAGGAGGAACAAGTGAGGCACTGAGGAAAGGAAAGTTTCTCCATGCCAACTGCCATTGTAAGTTGACTTTGCCCTCTCTGGGACAAGAAGGTATTGAAAGCTGAGTCCTTCTGTTCTGGAACAAATGTGTACTATTTGTAATTAGTTCTAATCAGTGGGGTGTTTACTCTTGCAGTGCCCTTGACAAGAACATGTACATCTATCTTTTGATTATTCGATTACTCCTCTCTGCAAAGGCCTCTCCAAGGTGACCCTCTCTGAGACGGGTCCCACACCTGAAGGAAAAAAACTTAAAGCAATGAGACAGCTGGAGAAGAATATTAGCCAGAGGGAAGAGTGAGCACAAAGGCCCTAAAGTGGGAGCATGTTGTGCTGCTTTGAAGAACAGCAAGGAGACCCAGGGGGCTGGAGCTCAGTAAATAAGGGGGGTAGTGGGAGGAGATGAGGTCAGAGAACATCAGGTCTTTGAGCGTGTGGGTGTTGTAGACTGCA
Organism: Tamandua tetradactyla; assembly: GCF_023851605.1. Lineage (NCBI taxonomy): Eukaryota > Metazoa > Chordata > Mammalia > Pilosa > Myrmecophagidae > Tamandua > Tamandua tetradactyla. Next base: position 117,908,324 of record NC_135330.1, read on the forward strand.
ACCTTGGTGTACTTGGTGGGATGGGAAGACATTGGAGGGTCTTGATTGGAGGAGTGACATGATCTGACTTTAGCTTTGCAGTTATTCAGATGAGGAAAGATGGCAGCTTGGATGAGGGTGGTAGTGCTGGAGGGAGAGAGAGGGAGAGTCTAGGTGTAATTTGAAGGTAGAGCCCATAGGATTTCCCAAAGTTATGAAAGAGAAGAATCAGAGCTAATTCCAAGGGTTTGAGCTTTAACAAGTGGAAGGAGGGAGTTTGCCTAAAGAAGACCACATGTTTGGGGTAGGAATGAAATCAGGAGGTTGTGTGGGGCATGTCAGTTTTGAGAGCCTATTATATGGCCAGTTGGGAGTATCAGGTAGGCAGTTAAGTGCCTGACTCTGGAGGACCTCAAAGAGGACCAAGCTGAAGAAATAAATCTTACAGTCATCAGCCATATACATGACAGTTGATCAAAAGGGAAATTCATATGGATAGAGTGAAAAAGAGATCCAAAAACTGAAGCTTGGGGTCTCCAAACTTAAGAGATCAGGGAGCAATAGAGAAATAATAGAGAGACTGAGAAATAGCCACCAATAGGCAGAAGGAGAGCAAGAAGCATTTCAGAAGCCAGGTTTAAGTAAGTGTTCAGAAATCACCAACTGTGTCACAATGTTGCTGGAGGTCAAGAAAATGCACTGACATTTGCCAATGTGGGGTCGTTGGTGATCTTCACATTGACTGTTTTGGCAGAGAAGCCAAGACTTATTCAAGTGTGGTCAAGAGAGAATGGGAGGTGAAAGTCAGCAGTACCCCATGCAGGAACTGTTTAAAAAGTTGAAAAATGAATCTAGACTTTGACTAGAAATATGAATGAAACTGACCTGGATAGGACTGGGGTAGATCAGAATACAAGGTAAAGGTTGATAGTGTCCATATTTTAAAACTTCAACTTCTGTGTAAGACAAAAGGGAGAGATGTTTATTTGGTGCAAAAATTATAGTTTGGGTAGTACATTACCAAACTTAACTTGTATGGTCAGTTTAGTTGAACACCATAAGTATATGGTATCTTGACTAGGGTGAGAGATCATGTTGGTTTGTCCATGTTACTGTGTTAACCCCAATATACCCCAGAGTAATTAGGGCAGTGAATAAAAAAGTAATTGCAAAGTCCCCTTGGGGACTGGTGAGAAAGAAGGAAATATTCAACTTCTCCATTTGGAGAATTTCTGATATTCTCGCAAGCAGTGGGGACAACCAAATCAATAGGCCAAGCACTCAATCTTGGGGTTTGCCACTATGAAATTTATTCCTGCAAAGGATAGACTAAGCCTACTTAAAATTATGCCTAGGCGTCACCCCCAGGGAACCTCTTTTGTTGCTCAGATGTGACCTCCTCTCTCCCTAGGCCAACTCGGCAGGTAAATGCCCTGCCCTCCTCGCTAAGTGAGACATGACTCCCAGGGATGTAACTCTGCCTGGCAACGTGGGACAAAACTCCTGAGATTCATGGGGACCCAACATCATGGGATTGAGAATGCATTCTTGACCAAAAGGGGGAAGAGATAAATGAGACAAAATAAAGTTTCAGTGGCTGAGAGGCTTCAGAGTTGAGAGGTTATCCTGGAGGTCATTCTTATGCATTGCACAGATATCCCTTTTTAGTTTATGATGTATTGGAGTGGCTGGAGGGAAGTACCTGAAACTATTGAGCTGTGTTCCAGTAGCGTTGATTCTTGTAGACAATTGTAAAATGAAATAACTTATACAATGTGACTGTGTGATTGTGAAAATCTTGTGTCTAATGCTCCTTTTATCCAGGATATGGATGGATCAGTAAAAAAAAAAAAATGTGGATAAGAAAACATAAATAATAGGGGGGATATGGGGTAAAAAAAAATTAGGTAGATTGAAATACTAGTGGTCAATGAGAGGAAGGGATAAGGGCTTTAGAATGTACAAGTTTTTCTTTTCTTTTCTCTTTTTATTTCTCTTTCTGGAGTGATGTAAATGTTCTACGGATGATCATGGTGATGAATATACAACTATATGATGATATTGTGAGACATTGATTGCACACCATGTATGGACTGTATGTGCGTGAAGATTTGTCACTAAAAATATTTTTTAAAAAGAGAGCAGGATGAACAGAAGCAGAGACAATGAGTAGAGGCAACTCTTTTGAGAGATTTTACTACAAAGGAAAAAACGAGGCAGTAGCTGGGGGGATATCTGAGGTCAGTGATTATTTTGGGTTTTGTTTTGTTTGTTTTTAAAATGGGAGATTATTAGAGCAGGTGTGTTTGCTAATAGGAATGATGCAGGAGAGAGAGGAGAGAATTGCCAGGTGAAGTCCTTAGGTAGACCAGAGAGGATTTGTTCTAATGACCACTCAAAGGAGCTGATCTCAGATCTTGGTCTAATTACATGTAGACGGGCACCACTACAAAGGAGGATGGCAGGTGATGGAGGAAGCATGTGGTAGAATGACATTTTAGGAGAGTGGAAAATGTAGTTTTGAATCCAGCCCTGGCACCATGGCATCAATTTCATCCTGACAGAAAGAGGGAAGAGAAGTATAACTAATAAAGTATCAGTGGCAGAGAGAGGTCAAATAGAGTCGAGAGGCTACTCTGGAGGTTGCTCTTACACAAGCTGCAGGTAGACCTTGCTACTTATCATAATCTGCCAACCCCAACCAGGACCATTCCAGCCATTCCTAAAGAACACCTAGGGCAATATATAAGATTCACAAGGGTTCCATGCACTAGAATAACTTTTCAGAAACCTACAACCTCCTGATGCTGGTCCAGATAAGACCTGAAACCTAGAGGCCCAGCCTTTCCAGAACATCAGATAGTTCCATTTCCCTATGCCATATTAGTGACAGACCCTTCCAATATGAAAAATTTAGAATGGCCATAGCCCAAACACCCCTAAAGAGAAGGATAGAAAGATCAAAGGTGATGGTGGAGTTATACAGAGAAGGTGGGATTTAACAAATGAATATGAATGCTGAATCATTAAATTGATATCTCTTTTGGTGTCCAGTATCTTAGAGCAGCTAGAAGTAAAAACTTAAAATTGTGGAATTGTAACCCATATCAAACTCTGGAATATGTTCTACAACTAACCATGGTGCTGTGCTTTGAACTTTATTGCTTTTTTGTATATATGTTATTTTTCACAAAAAAAAAAGAAGGAAAAAAAGTCTATTGTCATGATAAAAAATATTTAAAGCTTCTAGCCTCCTATATTCTGAAGCAGCTAGAAGGAAAAATCTGAGAGGATCGTATGGTAGCCCATGACAAACTCTGGGATCTGTTCTGTAACTACTTGTTGAAGAGTGCTTTGAAAACTATTGCTTTTTTCTTTCTTTACTTTGTATATATACTATACAATTAAAAAGTTAAAGATATAATGCTATGCATTAAAAGGGGGGGCAGGATAAAATCCATTTTAAAACCAAAAGCACAGGGAAAATCCCACAATGTTCATAGTCATCAACTTTGGGTGGTAGAGTTATAGATTATTTTCATTTTCTTCTTTGTTTCCCCAAATGGGTATGTGTTTCTTTCATAATCCGAACAAAAATATTATGTTTAAGAATACGATCCTTCCTGAAAGTATGAGGATGGGCTTGACCACACTAGGGTTCTCTCCACCCCTGTGGTTCACATGGAATCTCCACTGCCTCATATTTCACATTGTGCAAATTCCAGGCACATACCAAAAATTTTCCCTCAAGCAGTCTCAGTTTACCTCTTCAGAGTAGAACACTCCAAAGCTTTAACCTGAAAAGAAAATAGAGTAATTCATTTTCCACCAACCTATTTATTCATAATACAATAACAGATTCTTATTCTGGTATTATTAGCACCTCCTAACTCCTTCTTCCTTCCTAGGCTTGCCCCAGGTCTTTTCAGAATTTGGAGAAGGCCTTCTGGACTTGAGAGTACCTAGATCCAAGCAGATATCCTAATGAAGATCTGGGAGATTCATTTACTTATAAATTCAGCAAAGAGAATTTTGGAATGAATCAAAAGGGGCTTTTAATCCTGTATCAGTCAGCTATTGCTTTATAACAAACAACAACTAAATCTCAGTGGCACACAGACATAAACATGTATCTTGTTCATGCATCTATGTACTGGCAGGAGGCAATCTCTCCAGGCTGAGCAGCCCTAACCTTTATGATGGGACCAGACCAGCTTCATGTGTCTCTTATTCTCCTTAGACTAGTGGACTAGGTAGGCATGTTCTTCTCATCAAGATGGCACATGCATGTAAAAATAAGCCCGACCATGCAAGAACATGCCAAGTTTCTTCTTACTTGTCTTTAACAACCCACTGGCCAAAGCAAGTTACATAGCATGCCCAAAATCAAGAAACAAATGTGTAAACTCTGTTCTCTAGTTGAAGGAATAGCAATGGAAGGGGGTGTGAATACAGGGAAGAGTGAAGAATTGGGGCCAATAAATCAATCTATCACACTGAATAAGGAAAAACAAAGAAAATACAAATAAGGAAGGTGAAATTAATTTACGAAGAACAGACTCCTAACTTAAAGTCTAGCCATTGACAGCCCCTATTCCTAGTTGCTTTCTCAATGCCTCTGTCAAAAGCTACCCTCAAAGCCCCAATGCTCAGTCCTTGGGCACGTCTCTTACTCTTCTCCTCCAGAACAGAGACTGGAGCCAAAGACCCAGCCCAGAGATGCAGGAAGTGGCCGGTGGGTTAATGGGCATCGTTCTAGCAGGATGATAGAAGACTTAGCTTTCCTCTACCTTGGGAATACTGGAGACTGAAGCCTCTCCCAGCCTCCTAAGCAGTCTGAAAAGGGCCTCAAGGCCATTTAGTCCCTGCACCCTGTGTCCCATTGTAGTGATGAGAAAGCAGATCCAGAGTCATTTCTCCAGTCTTTCCTGGAGGCGGAAGTCTGAGTTATATGCTATCAGATTCCTTCTAAATGGGAGATTTGGAAACTCTGTCAACATTAAGGGGACCCCCTTTCATCTGAAGCACAAAAGAAGAGCACTCACGGATGGCATTAAAATATGCTGAATGCAGCTGGGAAGGTTTGGTCTTGTTTTTCCATTTTCAAGCCCACTTTCAAAGAGGAACTGAACATTCAGAAAGGACCTGCACAAGTCCAGCCACATGGCTTGATGCCCAGAGTAGCACCCAACGTTATATTTGTGTCACTCACAAAAGTCAGGATTTCCAACGTTTGCTGTGAAACAGAGTGGTTGAGTTCATGGGACTTTAGAGTCACCTAGACCTGGGTTGGGATCCTGTCTCCTACTTAACATGTGATCTTAGACAAATTGCTTCACCCCTCAGGTTCCTTGTAGGTAAAATGGGAATAATAGTAAGCTGCCCCATAGGACTACTGCGTAAATTTTATGAGATAAAATGTGAAAGTGCTTTGAAAAGTATCCACCACATAGAAAATGCTCATGAAATTATTGCTGTGGTTATTTAATGTGGAAACTGTAGATCTCCAGCTGGCAAACACCCAATCCTCATGAACTCTTAAAGGACTAAGATCCATGTATCATGAACCTCATGTTTATAGTATTTAAAGCATTTGAACGACTGGTCCCCATCTTGGCAGTAGAAAGAAAGTGTTCGGGCCCCTTTGGAGTTAACCACTCCTAGGTAACCGAACATTAGTGTGTATATGGGGTGGGGAGAGGGGTGTTGTGGTCTGAACAAGAACATGCAAAAATGCAGGTGTCTGTGGTTAGTGAACTTCAGTGTGAAACAGTGCTTTCCCAACAATAAGCCGGGAACACCTGTTGATATCAGTTAGCTGCCACCTCATGGCACCAGGCAGCTCTCTCCTCCTGCGTCTTTGGGCAGATAGTCTTAAACCCCTCATGTGGTTGGTTAAAACACTTGTTGTCATCTCAACTCCACCTTCAAAACAAATTGTTCCTTTTTTTGTGTGCAAATTCAGTATATCTCCAAGCACCCTTGATTCAATTCAATAAGAACATGTGGGGTGTTTACTCTGTGGCAGATACTTTGAGTATTAAAAGGGCAGAAAAGAAGAAAGTGGGCATTCATTGAGTTCCTGCTATGATTGTTCAACAAATTCGTGCTTGTTTATAACCCCCATGCCCTATTTTGTCTAAGGAGGATGGGTCCAGAGAAGGATTATTTGTGCTACTAGAAGGGAAAGGAGGGAAATTGGAGATACTGATGCTTTATTTAAGAAAAATGGGTGTTATACCCAGAGGAGAGGTCCCAAACTGGGGAGGAGGACAGAGGACTTCCTGGAGAGGGTGGGACAGAGTCAAGAAGGTGCTGCCCAGGAAGGGGGCCCAGTGACTGAAGAGGAGAACCATAGATGCTGCTGTAGAGAAGAGAATTGGGGGCAAAGAGCAGAGCCACTTAAAGCAGGAGTAGGGAAGCTTGGCTCTGTATTGTGCGATGTGATTCCCTCCTGTGTCTCCATCATTTTTCCATGCTTATGAAGTTGAGCATGTGCAGTGTCCCAAGGTGGGCTTCAAGGGAAGAGCAGGGTGGCCAAGGCAGTAAGGGCTGCTTTCATTTGCCTACGTCTCTACTAGACAATATTTGAGTTCATATCATCCAGAATAAAAAAACTCATTTCTGCCTGATAAGTTAGACAAGAAAATTAAGTTTGGGGAGGAGAGAGTTGTGAATTGGTGGGGCAGGGTCATTAGTGGAGAAGGCAGGTACCCCACATCTCCACCCTTTCCAACAATCCATGCTCCCTCTCAGTTGTCTGGCTCTGTTGAGCATGCTTTGGGAAACATGTCTGATGGGTGAAAAAATGTTCAGGACTTGTCTTAGAGGACCCTCACCCAAAAGGAACAAGAGAAGGGAGCCAGTACCAATGCGTGTTCAATCAGTTCTGGAAAAGATGAATTATGTCTGACTGTAGTCAATGGAAAAATCCTCTCCTTTCAGTTATGAGTCTTGTGTAAGGGAAACACAACTGCTATAAGAAATGAACCCAAAATTTCAATGGCTTAAGAAACTAGAGTTTATTTCTCCTCCTTTATCAGTCTAGTGCTTCTTCTACCTCACAGACCTGCCATCCCTTCCAGCCTCCAAGTCCCCTACATCCAAACTGCAGAGGGAAAAGAGAGAATGGAGAACCGCCCCTCCTTAAAAGACCCCATCACAGAAGAGACACATATCACTTCTACTGACATTGCACTGGAAAGAATAATCAGTGGGGCCACTTTGGGATGTGAGGGAGACACAAGCTGGGGAATAAAATCCCTGCTGCTGTAGTGACAGCAACAAGTCCATACCATGGAAGGGAACTGTTCTAGTTTGCTAGCTGCAAGAATGCAACACACTGGAGATGGATTGGCTTTTAATAAAGAGGGATTTATTTCATTAAAAACATATAGTTCTTCAGAGGAAAGGCAGCCAATTTTCAGCTGAGGTTCTTTCTTATGCAGGAAGGCACAGGGTGATCTCTGTTGGCCTTCTCTCCAGGCCTCTGAGTTCCAACAACTTTCCCTGGGATGATTCCTTTCTGCACCTCCAAAGGCCTGGGCTGAGCTGAGAGTGCTGAGATGAGGTATGCTGAGCTGCTTGGGCTGTACTATGTTGAGCTCTCTCATTTAAGCACCAGCCAATTAAATCAAACATCATTCATTGCATCAGGCATACCTCCTAGCCCACTGCAGATGTAATCAGCAACAGATGAGGTTCATATTTCATATGCCATTGGCTCATGTCCATAGGAATAGAATGAGGCACCCTCAGCTGGCCAAGTTGGCACCTGACTACCACAGGAACCATGGACTATTAGTAAATATCTAGCCATGTATACATGTGCATGTTATCATAGGATAATATTTCGTTTTGCCTATCTCTCTTCACTTTATGTTTTAGTTTGCTAAAACTGTAAAAATACAACATAAAATAGGTTGACTTTTAACAATGCGAACTTATTAGTTTATAAGCCTACAGTTCTGAGGCCATAAAAATGTCCTAATCAAGGAATCATCAAAACGATACCTTCTTCCAGAAGGCAGGTTGCCGGCAATCCTGGGCTCCTCCGTCAGATGCCAAGGCACCAGGTGGTGTCTGCTGGTCTCTCCCTTCTCTTTTGGGTTACATGGCTTCCAGTTCCGGACTTCAGTGGCTTCCTCTCTATCTCTGTGGCTTTCTCTCTCAGCTTCTGTTTTCTCTCTATTTCATGCTCTTATACAGCTCCAGTAAGAGGATTAAGACTCACCTGAGGCATGCCTCGACTGAAATAACCTAACAGAAGGTCCCACCCACAGGAATGGATTAACTTTAAGGACATACTTTTCTGGGGTCCATAAAACCTCCAAACCATCCCACTCTACCATATGCTACATGTGGGGATTTTGTTTCATTCACTGTAGAATACCCAGTGGGTGGTGATGCCTAAACTCAATCTTGAAGGAGACATCCAGGGGCAGAGGTTGGAGAAGCCAGTCCACATGCCAAGGGGGCAGATGGCATGTGAAGAGGCAGAAAGTGTCCAGGTACGACATGCCCCAGTTGTCTCCTGTGGCACAGAGGGGCCTGGTCTGGGCCAGGGCCCAGGAGGAGCCGGGATGCAGGGCCTGGAATAGGCTGGGCTGTGGTCTCAGGCCGAGGACTTGAAATCTATCCTAAAGTACCATAAGATCCAGCAATTCCACTTCTGGGGATATACGCAAGAGAAGTGAAAGCATAAATCCACGTAAAAACCCATACACAATTATCTATTGCGGCACTCTACACGATTGCCAAAAAGTGGAAACAACCGAGGTGTTCACCAACTGATGAATGGAAAAACAATATGTGGTCTCTCCACACAATAGAATATTATTCTGCCATAAAAGAGAATGAAATGCTCATACAGGTTATAACATGGATGAATTCTAAAGACATTCTACTGAGTGAAAGAAGCCAGACACACACAAAAACACATATTTTATGATTGCATTTAAATGCGATATCCAGAATAGGCAAATCCATAGAGACAGAAAGTAGATTAGTGGTTGCCCAGGAGCAAGAAGGAGGGAGGCATCAGGAGTGACGGCTCAGGGATACAGGGTTTTTTTTTAAGGGGGAGAGGAAATAATTCAGTCTACACACAACTCTGAATATACCCAAAAAACACAGAATTGCAGCCTTTAAGAGGGTGAGCACTATGGTGTGTGAAATATAGCTCAATAAATCTGTCATTTTTTAAAAATCTATCCTTAAGTCAATAGGGAAGCATGGAAAGGTTTAAGAAAGTTATGGAGGCGTGGTCAGATCTCATTCTGGGTGTAATTTCTGCAGTGGGTTGAAGAGTGAAGAGAACAGAATGGGGAGTCTGGTAATCCCAGGGCAACATAATGGGATTAGATGAACTAAGGCAGTGCTGGCTGAAATGGAGAGAGGGATGGACTGGAGAGATGAAAGGCAGGTAGAGGCAAAGGGATGTGGTAATGGATCTGGGAATGGCTCCATATTCTTAGGAAGAGGGTCAAGCTGAGCTGGTGAGCGGCTGATGGAAATCTATATTTATAGCCCCAGGTGAGTCAACACTGGGTCAGGGATACAAAAAGTTGGAGCGAGCACAGAACCAGTTTAGCAGCTCTCCAGGAAAAAAAAGAAAAAGCACATGTAAGTTGTGCAAGCATGGCACATAAGAAGACCTGAGGCCTGCTTCCCGTCTGATTTAGGGCATTTGCTGTGTAGGTGGGGCTCCAGGCACTTTGTCTCTTCGGCAGCAAAACGAGGAGCAAGTAAGTCTTCAGGTTTCCACCGTGTGGGTTGGCGCATGCTGACCTCTCTGAGGCTCACTGACGCGCGCTCAGTTTTCCTTCGTGAAATCGATACATCAAGGCCCATATCAGAAAGGTATTTGCATATCCTCGGACTTTCTGAAGCAGAAGGGGGATGTTCTGGTGTCTGCCAAACATGAGGTCCCGGCCCACACCAAACTCTACAGCTCAGTTGAGTTCACAGATATCTACCGGGTGCCGGGGTGAAAGGACATGGAATGGAGGGGAATGTGATCCGAGTTCATGCGAAGCTTACAGGCTGGTGGAAAAGAAGGACCAGGAGCAGAGGGGTGTGAGGTCATGGTAAATGCAGTGACAGAGGGATGCCCAGCCCGGGAGGCGGGGAAAGGTCAAGGAAGGCTTCCCAGAGGGTCAGCTTACAGCCTATCAGCCCTGGGCTGGCCTTCCACCCAGCTCATGGAGTCGCTTCTCCTGTTGAGGAGGAACCAGTGGGTGCTGCAGAATTGGAGGGCAGGGGGTGGGGGATGGGGGGAGAGCTGAGGTACTGGACCAGGTCCAGGCAAGAAGACTTACCATGTAGAATCTCAAGATAGGAAGAGAACAATCCAATCTGTAGTTAGCCTTAGGCGAGGAGTTCAGGGGAGTCTTCCGGAGTGCTGATATTGTTCTATATCTTGATTTGGATGTGGTTATAGAGGTTGGGTGTGGGTGTGTGAGCTTAAGATTTGTTCACTTGAAAAAAAAAAAAAGGCCCTGGGCTTGCCTAATGGCTAGATCTATTCTCTTAATTTTTCTATAGCACAAATAATTATCTACCTTGTATTTCCCATTTGCAAGTATCTTTACCTATGCTATGTCATTTATTTCTCTTAATAAGCCTTGGATTAATTGCAACATCTATTTTATGCCAGAAACTGAAGCTCAGATGGATTAAATAATTTGCCCCAAATCAACCAACTAGAAAGTAGCAGAGCTAGATTTGAATCCAGTTCTCCTAACTCCTGGTTCAGCTCTATTTCCATATACTTAGCTACTCTAAAAATAGACGGCTACCATTTCCTTAACTGCAGGACTTTAAAAGTTTGAGCCAAGAGACTCCAAGAAGCATCTCCCAGCTGCTTCTAACATGAACTCCCTTCAACGCAAGTCAGCCAACCCTCTGCCAGACACGTGCTGGGCCCAAACAGCCCCAGGCCCACCCCTTCGAACAGACTTCAGTCTCTGGAGGAGATAGGGTGTGCACACACGGTCGCAGCAGAAGCCCGAGGAGGCTGTCAGCCTAGATATCCGGGATGCTCAACTCCTGAAGAAGCTGGTTCTTCTCCAGGCAACGTCTTTTCTTCTTTTCCACATATCCCCAGGACCTGGCCTGGGAAGCCAAAGGAAGCCCTAGAGATTTACCCCTCAGCCCCTTCTCTAAAAGCCACATTTCCCCCTCCAGTGCTGTGGTTCACCATGTCACTGCTGGGAGTTTTCAGGTATCGGCTGAGAAATGAGTGGAACCACCAGGTTTTACTGAGAAGAAGCTCCATGAGACTCCTGCCAGATCAAAGACCCAAGGAAACCCACTTGTGAACCTGGAAGGGCAGGGGGTTCAGTCGAGAGGAACTGAAGGGGGCTCTTGACCTGCCACCCAGCCCGACCTGACAAAGCCTCAGTTTCCTTGTCTGTGAACCTGGCCTGCCTCCTCGGCGGCTCTGAGAACGCGGTGGCAGCAGCTCCGTGAGTAATCGGTGTCTGATTCAGAACTTCGCTTGAACATCTCCAGACTGGATTTCCTCGGCGATCACATTCACAAAAAAGTATCCCTCTTTAAGCGGCCCTGTTTGAAGATGACTTAATGCTCCTTAAAATATGAAACTTGTCTATTTCAATCCCAGGACAGGATGTCTTTGCCTTTGGAAACCCCATCGTGACCTGTGAGGCTCTCGTGCCACCCGGGAAAGGGCGCGACGACTGTCACCTCACTCCACTGCGCAGATGAGATGCAGCTGTCACCACATATCCCTCTTTAAGCGGAAAGATATCCACATCACCAGTGACCGAGCAAGATGCTGAAGCTACAGCATGAGAAATCTGAGTTAGACTCGCTGTTGTCTGGTGACTGTGCGGGAAGGTTGAACTTTGCTTTCTGCTGGGCTTTTTCCTTTTTAGAGGCTGGCTGGGTTATCAGGCGGCTGAGAGGGGGTGGGAAAGTCCCTTTCTGAGGGGCTGCGTAAGGCATTCCTGTGCCACACCTGCTCCTCCCAGGTCTCTGTACCCTCGCTGAGAGCCTCTTGGGCTGTTTGCTCTACCCTAGAAAGGGGTCACGCTGCAGGAGCTGGCGCCGCAGTACGCAGAGCCAGGAGGGCTGGCTAAAAATTACCAAGTGGCTTGGGCCCCACCTAAACTCACTGTTTCAGCTGCATCTCATCTGCACAGTGGAGTGAGGTGACAGTCGTCGCGCCCTTTCCCGGGTGGCACGAGAGCCTCACAGGTCATGCTGGGGTTTCCAAAGGCAAAGACATCCTGTCCTGGGATTGAAATAGACAAGTTTCATATTTTAAGGAGCATTAAGTCATCTTCAAACAGGGCCGCTTAAACAGGGATTTTTTTTGTGAATGTGATCGCCGAGGAAATCCAGTCTGGAGATGTTCAAGCGAAGTTCTGAATCCAACACCGATTACTCACGGAGCACGTGCCAGGCATGTTCCATTGCTGCTGCCACCGCGTTCTCAGAGCCACCCAGGAGGCAGGCCAGGTTCACAGACAAGGAAACTGAGGCTTCGTCATGTCGGGGTGGGTGGCAGGTCAAGAGCCCCCCTCGGTTCCTCTCGACTGAACCCCCTGCCCCTCCAGGTTCACAGGTGGGTTTCCTGCCCCTCCAGGTTCACAGGTGATCTTTCTTGGGTAACATTAAATTGTCATTTAGGCTTCTCTTCCCCAGACTAAGTAACCCCAGTCCTTTGGCAGGAGGGGTTTTATTTTCCGGCCCCTGGCACCTCACCGCAGTCCATCCCAATCCCTGTGCCTGTCTTAATGTGCAGCCAAGTCCATGCAGACACGGAAAACCAGTATCTAAGCTCTGAGTAAAGAAATAGGCCAGGTATCTCTCATCTTGAGAGAATGTAGTGATTGTCTAGCACAGAGTCTTAATTATCAGGAGAAAATGCTAATCTGACCTTTCTGGTAGCATTAGCGTACCTGTCTCTTTTCTTCCCAGCGGGGATAACAGTTTTTGTCTTTAAAAAACAGAATTTAATACGGCAGGAGAGAGAGTCGGCTCTCAGGATGCGGCTGAATTGAAAAGGCAGAATTTACACACAGGAAATCGTAGGACTTCGGTAGTGCAGGGTCGCAAATTGCAAACACTTGTGCACAGTCTGGATGAGCTCGGGAAACGCCACTCTGCAGCCTGCCAAGGAGAAGCAATCTCTTCACTTTATCAGCCAAGATTAAAAAATAAGGAAAGGGGGCGGGCCGCGGTGGCTCAGCGGGCAAGAGTGCTTGCCTGCCGTGCCGGAGGACCCCGGTTCGATTCCCGGCCCCAGCCCATGTAAAAAACAAACAAACAAACAAAATATAATAAAACAAGAAAATGTTTAAAAAATGTTTCCCTTTCTTCCTCCCTTCCTTCCTTCCATCCTTCCTTCCTTCTCTGTCTTTCCTTCCCTTCCTCCCAAAAAAAAGAAAAAAAAAAAAAAAATAAGGAAAAGATTTTGATTTTGTTTTCCCATGTGCCTCACGACCACAGAGCCACAGTCCTAACCTGTTTCCCAGCCAGCCGGTTCTAATCTTAGCACATGGGCTTCCTTAGACCAAGGTGGCTCCCTCCCAAAAAGTTTTTCTTCTCCCAGGGCTCCCCTGCTTCCTTGCCTCCCTTGCCGCCCCCTCCCCCCCCCCCCCCCCCCCCCCCGGCCTCTTTTATCTGTGGCACAAGCAGCTGGTAAGCAAGTGTCCTTCTGGAAGGAGCAGATCTCCTTATCCGTCCTAGATCCCTTGAGATTCCGCCACTTCGGGTCTGTGAAGCTCAAGGGACATTCATGTCTCTGATTTCGTCCTCCTGAAGCGCCTTTGTCTGAGAGACACAGGCCTTTGGTCACTTAATTCCTCGGCCTCCGTTTTCTGGCCTCTAACATGAGGCAACTCGTCTGGGTGAGTTTTCTGTTGTGTCAGCCCAAAGAAAGACAGCCAGCCAGGAGCAGAGCTGGGACAAGGGATCAGAAGCCACCAGTTCTCGTGTTTGGGAGCTGTGCTGCCTACCCACTTTCCAGAATGATCCTGAACTCCCTTTTGCTTTTAGTTTCCTTTCCTTCTAATGTGCTTGTCTCCCAGAAAGCGCACTGGCTCACTCATCCTGTTTCCCAACTTCCGCTCCCACTGCCCACATCAACCCAGGAACTTACCTCACACTGGGCTTCCCTGAGCAGGGCAGGCTCTGGGTCGGAACCGCTGGCCCTTGGCCCTCCGTCCCGGCCACGCGGTTGCTCTCCGCGGCAGCCTTCCCCACCGGGGCTCTCATGCCTGCTTCCTGCAGCTCCAGGCCTGGCCAGCGGCACCCTGGACAAGGGAGGGCCAGTGCTGTGGTCCTGCACCCCCCAGGCCTGCTTTGGGCTGGGCGGGGGCTTCCTTGGGCTCAGAAACCACAGCCAAGCCCTGACTTTCTGGGTCCAGAACAGGCTGTGGTCCTGGGCCCAGGACAGCAGGCTGCATGCCTCCCGGGAGCACACGAGCTTTTCCCGTGTGATGTGTAAAACCCCAGTTACAAACGTAAGCCTGTTTTGTAATAGGGCAAGCTCGTAGGGAGGAGCGTGTAGGCCAGGGCCCCTGCGGCCCCGGGGGCCAGCCTTGCCACCAGTGGAGGGGCAGCGTGGAGAGCGGCTCCGGGGTCCCTGCCTTCTCCTGACAAGGCCAAGTCTCTGTCTTCGGTTGCTTCAAATGAATGCACTGTGCACACACATAAATACATACACGCACGTGCATACACACACGGTGTTCTGTTCACAATGGGCTCCAGAAGATGTTGCTGATTTTGGAATCATTAGGTTCTACGGAAATGTTGGGAGTAGGGTCCACCTAGCACGCAGGCATGTCCCGGGGCACTGAGGAAGTCTGCCTCTGTCCCCCATAGGTAGTCAGGGTGCCTGAAGTTCCACCATCAAAGATTCATCTCTTTGGGCCTCAAGGTTTTTCTCCATCTTCTGAGGCCCCCATCTACCTCTGTAAATGCTAGATAGCTGGGGAAGAGCCTGTTATGCTCCTTCAGTCCCAGTCTTGGCCCCGGATCAATTTTGCAGATGCACAGAGAGGGAAGGGTAAGGCCTTGGAGAAAGTGGGCCAGAGAAGAGTTGGGTGGAGAGAGCAATCCAGGGAAGCCCCAGACACTCTGTCATGCCGGGTCTGCCTAGGCTGTGGAAGGGGCGACAGGCTTCGCTCATTCCCTCAGCAAATGTGGGCTGAGCATGTACTACATGCCAAGCACCATGCAAGCAAAACTAGAGATGGTTCCTGCCCTCATGGAGCTGGTAAGTCCAGTTGTGTGGAGTGGGATCTAATTTTTTTTAAAAATCACACTAATGAAGATGTCACTGAAAACCAAGATGAGTGCACTTCAGGAAATGGCATCAACAAACCCAACCTAGACTTGGGAGTCAGGGAGGTGATGCTTGAGCTAATCCAAAAGGAGAAGTAGAATGAACTATAGAGAAACGAAGCAGAGAGGGCATCCCAAGCAGAGGGCATGGAGCATGCAAAGGGCCTGTGGCAAGAAGAGCCTCCTGACACTGCTAACACTGTGAATAGCCTTAGTCCTTAACCCACAGTAAACTCTGAACTCGAAGGAAACAGTTCCCTTCTAAAAATGTGTTTCCCTTTCCCTTTCCCCTTCCACTTACTCCTGGACACTTAAATCAATCCTGGGCAATGCAGAGGAGGTGAGTAGTGCCGGAGAAAGCCTTAAAAAAATAAAACTCCAGACAGTAGCTATGACAGCCATTTCCTGTTTGCTGTCTCTGACCACAGACCTTCCCTGCCAAATAAATTAACACAGGAAAACATTTTGGAGAAGGGTGTGGAAGAAACACATACTGAAAAACCAAGAGAAACCACTTCTGCTTTTTAGAAAAGATCTACCAGTCTGAGCAGAGCCTACCAAATCTGTCCCTGCTGGGGCTGAAGGGACCTCAAGAATACTTCATCCCACTCTACACTATTCCTGGAGGAATCTGAGGTCCAGGAAGGAGAAGAGACCCCATCGCTAGCAGGGCTGGGGTGAGAAGCCCAGCTCCAGCCCTTTGTCCAGCATTATCGCCCTCCCTCACGCCCTCTGGCCCCAGAGGACTAGTCCACGAGGTTTCTTCTCAGATGAGAATTACTGGGGCTGGAACTGCCCTCAGCGAACACTGTAGGTGAAGCTTAATTTTGCCTTGGGTAAAAGAGCCCCATGTCCTTGTGGTATGAGGAGGAGAAGGGACAGACACCATGTATCATGTATTTGATCTTCACAATGACCCTGGGATCAAGAATTCACACCCCCATATTACAAATGAGGGAACAGAGCCTCTGAGAGGTTAAGGAACTTGCCACGTTCACTCAGCCACTAAGTAACAGAGCTAGGATTTGAACCTCGTCCAGTTCGAAAATCCACACTTCCTCCCCTTTCCTCCACCCCAAACCCAGATGGATCTTTCTGGGGTGAAGCTTCCACAGGGTACCCAGATTAGCATGGAGAAGTAATCCCCCTGTGAAGAGCTGCCCATTGGCCCCTCTGCCCGATCCCAGAGCCTGGCTGGTGTATGACTATTGGGACTGGCACTAGATCTCATTTGTGGGTGGGTGCTGTGTCTTTGTTTTGTTCTGTTTTGTTTTTTTGCTTTGTTTTGCTGTAGTTATTTCTCCTGGTGGTTAGAATAGAGAATTCCCAAACTGAAAACATACTATTCATGTCCTACCAGCTTTGCATGCACAGTATCCAGTCTTTTTCTGTTCTGGAAAAGCCCACTGGCTGGCACTCTCCAGTCAACACTCAAGCAGTTCACAAGAGCTGTCCTTCGGCACCCAGGTCTTCAGGAAGCCGAGGCGCAACAGACACCCTGGAATGAGGCTACCTACAATGGCACTTCCCAAAGTGTGCTCCAAGAAACACCCATATGTTGTTGGTTATCGGGAGCTTTTCCACCAAAATAATAATAAAATAATAATGGAGGAGACGGGACCAGGTGTCTTAGCAGAAGGATTGCCTTCCTCACACTGTGGCAGAAATAACTAGTTGTTCTCTGGTACCAGTTCTCTTTATCTTTCTTTAATGAGAGAACTCTCAGACTTAAGCTGAACATCTCTGTCCAAATAGAGACTTTTCCATACCACACTTGGGAATGCCCATCTGGACAAATGATTTGTGTCTCTTCTCTTTATATCGCTGAAAGAAATAAGCCTGTGCTTGACTTGCCTGTCCCCTTTTCTGCTGGCTGGGATGTAAATGGGATGCCAAGACCAGGAGTAGCCACTTTGGGCCAGACAGCCCCCTGCCAGCCCCATACTCTCCCCTTAGTGACTGGACTGTTAGTGAGATAGAAATTTCCATCTTGTTTAAGTCACAGTATCTGGGGGTCTCTGTTCCAGCAACTTAAACTGAACCCCACATAATTCATACACAAAACTGCATGATGAATCTCTATGTGGGGATAGCACACAGCATTTTTCAAGCATTAATGGCCTTAATACCTATTTTTCAAGGCAACTGGGGATCGTGCTCACTGAAATACATCTTGGAGAACAAAGAAGACATTCTCCAATCTTCCAAGGACCCCAAGCTGTCGCTCAGCCCACTGCTTGCTTGTCCCCAGTAATTCATTCAGTGGAGGCTTATAGAACAGAAACTACCACTCCTCCGAAAACTCACGTAAAAGAATCCATTTCTCTTCCCCAAACCACTGACCTCATCCTCAAAACAGGCCACAAGCTTCATACCCTATATTTTAACTTTAGGAGTCCAGGTTCCCAGAGACCATTAAGAAAGAGCTGCCAAATGTAGGAAAATCCTCCAATTCTAGAAGAGGCTAGTAGCAAAAGTCACAGTAACAATGAACGGTCATTGGTGTCCTGAAGAAAAACTGATGTATCCAACGCAGATAAAGGCTCCCAGGCATGAAGAAGAGCCAGTACCAGGTAATGGAAAATTTATGTTTAGAAAACAAGTCAAGGACATGTTAATTTAAAAGATTAAAACATTTCCATTTGCAAATGGATAGAGGTGATGGTAGCACAATATAGCGAGCATAATTAACAGCAGTGAATTATGTATGTGATTGGGTTGCAAGGGGAAGTTTAGAGTTGTGTATATCACTAAAAGAAAAGCTAGAGGATAAAACAGAACACTGTATAACACAGTGAATCCTGTGGCAAATGATGACTGTGATTAATAGCACAAATATCAAAATGTTCTTTCATGAACCAGGACAAATGTATGTCATTATCATAAGGAACTAATAATAGAATGGTATATGGCACAAATGCACCTACTGCAAACTATGGACTATAGGTGACAGTAATATTTTAATATTATTTCATCAACAGTAACAAATGTTGTTTTTTATTGTTGAGTAATGAAAATATTCTAAAATTGATTGTGGTAGGGATTGGATAACTATGTGATGATACT
Source organism: Tamandua tetradactyla (assembly GCF_023851605.1). NCBI lineage: Eukaryota > Metazoa > Chordata > Mammalia > Pilosa > Myrmecophagidae > Tamandua > Tamandua tetradactyla. Next base: position 117,926,687 of record NC_135330.1, read on the forward strand.
GTAAACCATTGATTATACACTTTGGATGGTTTGTATGATATATGAATCTATCTCAATAAAACTGCTATGGGAAAAAAATCTATCCTGAACATCAAAAGAAAGAAAAGAAAATAAAACATTTCCATAGTTAACAGCAGGCTTAATAGTGAAATACTGAAAGTTTTCTTCCTAAGAGCAGGAATAAGATAAAGATATCCATTCTCACTACTTCTATTCAATATTTTACTGGAAGTTCTAGCCAAAGCAATAAGATAAGAAAAACAAGTTAAAAACTGGACTGGTTTGAAAGTGTTGGTACCTCAGAAAAGTCATGTCCTTTAATCCTGATTCAATATTGTAGGGTGGAAACTTTGATTAGATTGTTTCCATGGATACTGACCCACTCAGTTATGGATGTGACCTTTTGATTAGATTATTCCATGGAGATGTGACGCATCCACTTGTGGGTGTTGCCTTTTGATTAGATGGAGATGTGACTCTGACCATTTAGGGTGGGTCTTGATTAGTTTACTGGAGCCCTTTAAAAGGGAATACATTTTGGAGGAAGCTCAGATACTTGGAGAACAGTTGCTAGAGAGCCAACAGAGATGCAGCTATTTGGGGATGCTTGGAGTGCTGACAGGGAAAGCAGATGCCTAGACATAGATATGGAGATGCAGAGCCCAGCAGCGTCGCCATGTGCCTCCCCATGAGATGCTAAGCAAGCCAGAACCAAGAGTTATGTCCTCAAGGAGCTAAATGAAGGCCCACAGATGCTTAGAGAGGAAACCACTGGCATCAGCAGCTGAAAGCAACGAAACCAGGAACTAGGACAAGCAGATGCCACCCACATACCTTCCCATGTGACAGACAGACTTCAGCCTTTCCTGGGTCAAGGAATCTTTTTCTGGATGCCTTAGTTCAGATGTTTTTATAGCCCTGGAATGTAAACTTGTAACTTAATAAATTCCCTTTTTAAAAGCCATTTCTTTTCTGGTATATTGTATTCTGGCAGCACTGGCAAATTAATACAAAGGCATTTAGAATGGAAAGGAAAAAGTAAAAAAAATTTCTTTTTGCAGATGATATAATGTTGTATATAAAATCCACACTTGCCAAAAAAAAAAAAACTACTAACACTAGTAAACAAGCACAGCAAGATTACAGAATACATGATCAATATATAAAAATCAATTGTAAAACTACAAAACTTTGCTTAAAGAAATTGAAGAAGACTTAAATAAATGAAACGTATTCCATGTTCATGGATTAGGAAACTTAATACTGTTAAGGCAGCAATACTTGTGGAGTGAGTTGTTACGTGGTATGTTGTGGGAACACAGGCTCAGGGCACAACAGAAACTTTCAGCAAATAATCACTTTATTACTTACACAGCACCAGGAGTCCAAAAGAACAGTGGAAGAAATTCCATTGTGGTCTGTCTCCCCGGATAGCCAAAACTGCTCAGATCTGGTTTTGTAGATGGCAGTGCCACATGGCTCCACTTCCTGTTGGAGAAAACAGACAAATCTATACTGTTTGAGTGTGGTATTTATCCACCCTGGGGGAAGGGGACCCTGCCACTGAGAATTCCTGTATCAGTTAGCATCTGGGACTGCTTGTTTCTGGTTTCCAGGTTTAAGGTCTGGCCAGCCTTTTCATTAGACTGACCCTCTTCCCCAGGTTGTGGAATGGAGGCAATACACAATAGAAGTGGGTAAGTGAGGTTTGGGTAATGACCACTGAGCATGTGTCCACAACTTTCCCAGCAATACCACCCAAAGCCATCTACAGATTCAATGCAATCCTTATCAAAATCCCAGTGGCTTATTTTAATTTTATTTTTTTACAGAAATGAAAAAAACAATCCTCAAATTCACATGGAATTGCAAGGGACCCTGAATAGCCAAAACAATCTTGAAAAAGAACACAGTTGGAGGACTCACACGTCCTGATTTCAAACCTTACTACAAAGCTACAGAAGTCAAAACAGTATGGTACTGGCATAAGGATAAACATATAGACCAATGGTATAGAATCGAGATAGAGTCCAGAAATAATCCCATACATCTGGTGGCCAACTGATTTTAAACAAGAGTGCCAAGACCATTCAAGGGGAGAAAACTAGTCTTTTCAAGAAAGAGTTCTAGGAAAACTGGATATCCACATGCAAAAAATGATATTTGTCCCCTACCTTACAGTATATACAAAAGTTAACTCAAAATAGGTCATATACCTATTGTAAGAGCTAAAATTATTAAATTCTTAGAAGAAATTCTAAGGGCAAATCTTCCTGACTTTGGATTAGGCAATGGATTCTTAGCTATTACACCACAAGCATGAGCAACAAAAGAAAACAAATAGATAAGTTAGACAATCAAAATGTTAAAAGTTTATGTAACAAAGGCTATTATCAAGAAAGTAAAAATGCAATTATAGACTGGGAGAAAATATTTGCAAATCTTATATCAGAACAAGAGCCTAGTATCCAGAATACATAAAGAACTCTTACAATTCAACAACAAAAAATGACAAATGACTCAATTTCCAAAACGTGCTAAGGAATTAAATAGACATTTCTCCAAAGAAGATATACAAATGGCCGGTAAGCACATGAAAAGATGCTCAACATCATTAGTCAGCAGGGAAATGCAAATCAAACTGACAATGAGATATCCCATACAATGGCACTAATCAAAATGACAGATAATATCAAGTGTTGGTGAAGATGTGGAGAAATTCAAACCTGCATACACTGCTGGAAATGCAAAATGGTTCAGCCACTGTGGAAAAGAGTTTGGCAGTTTCTCAAAAAGCTAAACATAGAATTATATGACCCAGCAATTCCACTCCTAGATATATACCCAAGAGAAATGAAGATTTATGTCCACATAAAAACTTTTACATGAATGGTCTTGCAATATTATTCAGTATTTTTCCGAGAAGGCAATAAGTGAATAAGCCCAAATGTCCACTGATCAATGAATGGACAAACAAAATGTGTGGAATATTACTCTTCTATACAAGGGTATGAAGCACTGATATGTGCTACCACATGGATGAACCTTAAAGACATTCTGTTAAGGGAAGGAAGCCAAACACAAAAGGCCACATATTGTATGATAGGCAAATCCATAGAAACAGAAAATGGAAGTAATGGAAAGTGAGTGCTAATGAGTATAGTTTCCTTTGGTGGGGATGAAAATGTTCTGGAATTAGATAGTGGTGATGGTTGCACAACTCTGTGAATATACTAAAAACTAATGGATTGTACACTTTAAAAGGGTGAATGTTATGGTATGTGAATCATATTTCAATTAAAAAAAGGAAAATAGTTGGATCCAACCAGAAGTTTAAGAAGAAAAAGATGAAAGGAAATAAAATTCACTTCCACAAACCCTAAACCGGATTAAATTTAGTAGATAGTTTCTGAAGATATAAAATGATCCTTAAGTATTTGGGGGGAAGGGTGATATGTATGTCTTTTAGGACTCTAAGGAATGGAATTTGTAAATACTTTTTTTCTGATTATGATAGTAATATGCTGTGATTTTAGAGTTTTTTAATATAGAAAAAAATGTTTAAACTTATGAACTATCCTGGTTTCATGCCCTGCTCTCCCCACAAAAGGCAAGTGGGGTGGGAGGGGGGATCGTATCGACTTCTCTGTGCAAAGCCCACCTCCCAAAGGCATCTCCATGACCCCCTGGCTGCCTCAACATTAGCCTCAAAGCCAGCATCCTCACACCTTTCTTTGATCACGTCTTATAAAAGCACTATCTTCAAGTCTTCTTAGTTGCCCAACTTTCCCTCATATTTAAGCCCTGGATTTTGAATACCACAAGTATTTCCCTGAATGCAAGGAAAGAGTCCATGACGCCTGAAAAAGTACCAAGGTATGAGTAGGAAAATGGAGATTAAAAAACCTAACTTCCATCAAAACTGCAATCCTCAGATTAAAATTTCCCGGGAACAATAGTCCAGCATCTTCCTCTTTGAAGCACTGAATGAGCTTCAAAGTAGCGCTTTCTTTAGTTGACCATCTTGCACTAGGTAACACCCAGGATCCTCGCTAGGAGTCTGGAGGCATGTTTCTCCCATCAGGATATTATATGAATGTCAATATATGACAAAGAAATAGAGGCAGGGAAAAAAAGGAAGCTTACAAAATACAGGCTCCAGTTCAAATTTTATTTGTATACAAAAATATATTATAATGGGAAAAGCATATTACTGTTTCCAACTATATATAATTAATTACAAATATTTTCCAAAAAGCACATTAAATTATGGGAAAGCTATGTTTTAAGAGAAAACAAAACATTAGCATGGGTCGCCAGTTCTAATACACTGCAAGCAGGTAAACAAATCAGTTTCACTGTCTAAATTGCCAAGAGAAGAGTCCCAAGACTGAGCCTGAGAACAGCGTGTTGGTAGGTGAGCTTTCATCTTGTCCTCTCCCGCAGTAGATTCTAGTAGCTGATTCTACCCAGGTCCTCCGAGCATCCTGAAGCTTCTCCCTTTTGAAAAAGAAGGACCCAGAACTTCTCCTTGTTTCACATACCTGTGAAGAGGAGATGAGTAAAGTTAGCCATTCGCAAAAGTTTAAAAAGCCCAGGCTTAACCAGATCACAGTCTCAGACATGCATCAAAGTACCAAAGTTAATGGCAGGTTTCCCACTTAATTATGTCTGGTTAACTGGCAAGACCGGACATCTACAATTCCCATGAAGTAGGGACGCTTGTTACATGGGGCTAACACAAATTGGGCTGCAATTACAATAATCTCTGTCAAAACAGGCCTTGGTCTTCTGATGTGGATGGTAAAGCATGTAAGAAAATAGACAATAAAATTTCAAGTCAATAGAGATGATATGAGAACTTTCTAACCTAATAGTTGGGCCAGTCCAAAATAGCATTACTCTTAAATGATTAGCTTTGGATGTAATATTTCAGATTTCACCTGGCTATTTAGCAGAGTATCACATAAAATACTCCTTATAGAAAAATTGAGACGTTCCCTGAAAAATTAAGGTGTTGGGACAAAATCCTCCAGGCCTTCTCTAGGACTGAACAAGTTTCCCCAGGAATAGAGCTGCTGAAATTTCCATCCTAGAAGCTCGAATTGGTCCTTCTGGCTCTTGCAACCCTGTCCTTTGAAATAGGGTCTGTAAAGAGATTCTCAGGGTCCCTTCCTCTAGGCGCTATTGCAATTATGATCAGTTGTCAAGGTAATATTTTGGGTCTCACAAGAGGACCCACGAGTGCAATTCTGAAATGGGAAGCAAGGTATTTAGCATTTCATCCAGGCCTTGGTAATTGGCCTGGGTCTTTGGTTAGAGGGTCTCCCCAAGCTAACTTCCTTTTTGGGGATCCACTCTTTTAGAAGACAGGCCTCCCTTGGTTCTAATGTGGGAAAATTGCCCAGGCCCATGCAATGGAAACTTCTGGCTTGTGAGCATAATGCTAGTGGGGTCAATCAGCTCACTTCTTCTCTGAAAAGCCTGGCGGGCCATCATAATGAAAAAACGCCAGTCTTGCTCTACTGCTTTACTTTCCATTTCTCAGACAAAACACCATTGTTTGCTGGTGGCCTGTATTCACCGTTTGGAAAAGCACAAGGACTACTTGAATACAAACGTATCCGTAGAATTTCCTGTTGTGCCACTGGACTTCAATTTCTAAACCTAAGGAAGCCTTATGATGTAACTTCCTGCCCCCAGGCAAGCTCGTAAACATTATAGCATTTTATCAGCGGTGTCGGTTTTCTGTTTAAATTTTTTAATACCAGCCATGTACTCACTTGCTAACGTTCTGTCAAGATCTGCAATAAAGTCTTCGAGTTCTTTCGTGTCTCCCAGTTTGGCTGTAAAACAGGAGATAGAGTTCAGTTTCCCATGTCAAAGACAGATGACTCCAGCGGCTGAACCACAGCCCTGCAGACACATGGCGGTGTTTTCCGCAGTTATGTGGCCCCATTTTGTATCTCTCCCTGTCTTCAGAGACTTTCCAAATAGTGTCCTCTACCAACTCTCAGTATCTGCTACTGAGCTGAGCAAACTCAGAAACTGACTGTGAAGGCTGGCCTAAGTGTTTCTTTCTTTGTAGCTCAATTCCTACATCACCCACCCGCCCAAGTAACCGGAAAGAAGAATCACCCTTCACTGTCTTCAAAGTAAGGGAGTAGGGGGTGCTGTGACTGTGGCTCAGTGGCAGAGTTCTCGCCTGTCATGCAGGAGACCCGGGTTTGATTCCCAGTGTCTGCCCATAAAAAAAAAAAAAAAAAAAAAAAGTAAGGGAATAAGTTGCTGGGGGAGGGTGTGGAGAAGAGAATTTTTTTATTTCGATTTTGTTTAGATTTGAGTGATCAATCAAAAATATACCATAAGCATGGCACTGTAGGGAGTAGACACCCAGATTCTGAAATTTCCTGCTGCACCACCTTCCTGAAGCATTCTTGTTTTGTGCTCTCCCTGCCAGGCAGCTCCTGCAGCCCCAGAGGCACTGTCCTTTGTCAAATGGTACAAGGAAGGTGTGTGGGGAGGGTCCCTCGTCTGGTGTGACATGAACTTTCTGGTCCCTCATCCAGCTGCCAGCATGAGGTAAGGAATTCTTATCCTGGTTTCATTCTCTCTAGGTCCTGAGAAATGTCCTTACTTTTTTTCTACAGAAGTCATCACTCATGCCTTCCATGAAATGTGTTACTGGATATTTTTATTAATGAACCCCTGCTAGCTATAATTGGCTATTTGTTCTTAGCTTTTAAAGTTAATTTGCCACTTGAGGCTTTTTTCCCATCTTTAATTTCTACCTCTTTAGGATCAGGTAGCAAACCTGGGCATGTTCTAAGCCACTTTCTAGACTGGTCTGTCTCTCTGAACTCAGAATTGCTGTGCTGAGAAGAGATTTTTAAATGGCTCTTTTGAAAAAGAGGGAAGTTCTGACTTAACACCAGACTGGGAAAAGTGATGGAATCTTCATTTATTTTTTTAGCCATGTTCCATTTTTATTACATTCTGCAACTATTTTCAGCAAGTGTAACTCTTCCTAAGGAAAAAAATCCTTTTGTTTTCAAAAGGGTACTTGTCCAATATAACAGAACATTCAGCTCTCTAGCTGGAGACACCCAAAAAAACAAGAAACTGCTCCTCTGTCTTTAAAAACTCTTTAGGTCTATAAATATTGCAGTGGAAACCGGCTAGCACTGCTATTTTGAATTCTGTGAAATCACCTCATGTCATACTGAAGACCCATTTAATTGCTAACTTGGCGATCTGAAAACACTGGTTAAACAGTTAATGCAATAAAAAGAATCCCACCTTCTGCAAAGTCTAACTGCTGAGTTTTAAGTTCTAGAATCAACTAGTCTTGGAGGAGACACAGGAGAAGCCCTTTCATTTGTTATACAGTCTGAATGATGAAGCATAAACGAAAACAGAGCCTGAGGCCTGCAAGTTTTCTTTCTCTCTATGTATTTGGGTTTCCTGCTCCCCCATTGCCCAATTTAATTGTCACATGCTCCTGAGAAACGACAAATTCTGCTCCACACTGTATTATACTATTTATTGTTCTGCACATTGGGAAAAGATTGGATTGGGGCAAAGGGGAAGAGAGAAGGGATCGGTAGGGGAGGGGAACCAAAAAGTCAAAAGCCCACACTCCAACTAATGAACTTACCTTTCCGAGGACCAACGGTAGGAGAGGGCAGAGCTGGGGTGGAGTTTGTAGGAGAATTCAGTTTTTCATCACTGAAGCTGAAGCTGTTCCTATAAAGTGAATCAGCACCTTTCAAAAAAGAAAACACACTCATCAGAAATGTTTTTCAGCCCACAGTCTATTGACAATCAACAGCTTATCTCCAACAGAATCAAAAGGTATATATCTCGGGCGGGCCGCGGTGGCTCAGCGGGCAAGGTGCTTGCCTGCTATGCCGAAGGACCTCGGTTCGATTCCCGGCCCCAGCCCATGTAACAAAAACGGAGAAACAGAATACAATAAAACAAGAAAATGTTTAAAGATGTTTCCCTTTCTTCCTTCCTTCCTTCCTTCTATCCTTCCTTCCTTCTCTCTGTCTTTCCTTTAAAAAAAAAAAAAAAAAAAAAAAAAAAAAAAGGTATATATCTATAGTAAAGAAAACAGGTCCATTTCCAGATTTTATATTATGCCCAGAAGTGATTTGAGACTGAGGAGTGTGCATGTATACAGGTATGAGCATGTGTCTCCAATCAGGCACAACAAAGGCCCCTTAAAAACAAGGGCATGCTAGAGCATCACAAACAAGTCTCCTCTGCCAACACGCAGGCCTCAACTGACCAGGTACCCCCTAAACCAACACTTAGCTGATTGGAGGGTCAACTGGGGATTTCAGATGTAAGGGATCTTCTTTCATGAACATGTTCCTAAAGCCCTCCACATCCCCTAAGAACAAACACAAGGTTGGATCTTATGACTTACTCCTCCCTCCTTGCTCAAGGGAATGTCTTTGTCACCATTTCCTGAGATACTGAGCCTTAATCCTACACTCTGGGGATAAGCTCAAGGGCCAATGACAAAGATGTCTTCTCCTGGAAGTTCTCCAGACACCACTGGAGTGGTTTTGTGGCTTCCTCCATTCTCACACCTCCCAAAGCCCAGAGCCATGGCAGGGCAAACACTGTTCTAGAAGCAGGAGTCAGAGAGCAAACATGCTCAGAAGACCCTTCCTGACTGACTAACGAGAATCTTTTCCTTCTTCAGCAATCCATCCCAGATCACCTGAGAGGTCATAGATCCACCATCATCCTTGAGGACATTGATGATGAATACTTACTGAACTTTAAGCTACATTTTCCAAAAATGCATTCCTCAGAACAAACTGGTCACTTGAAAGGACGAGCTCCTTGATTACCTGTATCTCTTGGAAATTCCCATTGTATATTCCCACTTTAACGTCCCTGAGAAGCTTTGTAATAGAGAAACCAGTTTAGCCTTATTTCCCAAGTTGACTTAACTACAGGACAATTTTTGTATGTGGCACCTCTGCTAATATTTCTCGGGACACTTGAATTCTATGGAACTTGCCTTGGGAAACCCTTCCTTCTGCTACTATTTTTTTCAGCTGAGCCCACCTCTAGAGATTTTCTCAAGGGAAAGCCTTTCCCTCTCACACAGGAAAGTGGTCCTGTCCATTGAAGACCTACAGGGAGCATTACTGTTGCTCATCAAGCAGTAGCCAGGAGAATTGTCCCTCACTTAGCTAGAGAAGTTTGCTGGGAAGACATATCAGATTTAGGGCAGGAAAACTGGGTCTTAGGGAGGCCAGCCTTGGGTTCAGACTCCTGAGCCAAAAGGAAGGAATCCCCTGGAGGATTGTCCTTGGCTCTGAAGGACACCCCAGAGCATGGCCCCAGCAGGCTCAGCCCTGCATGGCCACACCTCGCCTCTATCTCCCAGAAGCAGCCTGCCCTGCAGAGCCGGTATCACCACCATATCTCACTCCACCCCGCTGTACACCACACGCCCTTCCCATGGCTTCGGGCTCCATTTTCTATTCTGCCCCCAATTTTTGGTGGTTTTAGGTACATATGTGTTCCGCCCTTGGGAGGTAAAAAAAAATCATAATTTGTTGGGCTCACAGTCAAGTAAACCAAAAGCTCTTTTCAGAGAGCAATGATCTAGACGTGGAAGAGTCCCTCTCAAAAAAAAGGATGGTAGGGGAAAGGGACTCCTGTGAGTATCCAGGAGAAGCTCCAGGCAATGCAGGTAGCTTGGAAATACTCTGCGGAGAAGGAGCCACAGTGCCAGCATATCACCAAGGCTTACTCTCGTCCTTTAGAACCCGTTCACATGCCAAATACCTTCTTGATCCAATTTCTCCTCAAACTCAGAAATTATACAGACAAATGTCACTTTGCTGATAAATTCAGTTGCAAACCAAATCATTAAAATGGTCAGAAGTTGCCTCCTGCTGCTAATGAACCTAAGCTACTCCCGCAATGAAGGAGGAAGAGAAAAATATATAGTTACAGCATCTATATATACATAATCACAGAGGCACATCAGCGTAGCATGTGCTTGCTTACACACACACACACACGCAAACGCTAACATTCCTGCTCACACGCATTCACATGTGCTCACTCATACTTGTACTCACACATGCTCTCACATACAGACACTGTCACACCCACACTCACACACTGGCTCCTTCACTCATCTCTTTCCTGTGAAAACTGTGAGGCCTAGAGCACACAGTTTAGGCTGGGCCTCCTCCAGCCTTTGAAATATTCCACTGTCAAGAGGACATCACCTGCCAGCATCCTTGAGCCAAACCTACCTGTGGTTCATTCCGTTCCACGCCTGGTAACGTTCTACACATGTCATTCTTGCCAACGAGAAAAGATGAAGTGACCAACCTCAGGAGCCCCAAAGCCACAGGGCCCAGCAGCAGCCACCACCATGGAGAGAGCACACAGCCCAAGAGGCCCCAAATAAGCCAAGCTGTATGAGCACCCTGAGCCTCAGCCTTCTCTGCAAAGCAGAATAACCCAGATGTCCTGTGTTAGTACCTACAGTTTTAATGATTTTATTCTAAAGTTCCAGGAAAAATGGAGAACTACATGTCTGGGAGAGGAAAGGTCATCAAAGAGAATCGTGGGCCCAGGCTTCCTCTCTGCTTCAGACAGTGGCAAAATTATTAAGAGCAGTTTATTTTCAGAGGGACCCTGCAGCAAACTTCATAAGACCAGCCCACCACCACAGGACTTCCCCAAGCTCAAGAGCTCTCTGTACATTTTTCCAATAAATTCATTCCCTGGACTTTCATTAAGCATCTCCCTTCCATGCACACACGATTGTGTGCTGGTGTTGTGTAGATTAAAAGGTGAGCAAGGCCTAATTTCCTGTTTCTTTTTCTCACCCTGGAACTCTATTCCTTGCAAAATAACAGTCAGTGAGTCTGATGAAATGACAGCGATGTGTCGCTGGCTGATGGCATGTTAAAGTACTGCCCCACTCGGGGACCAGGTGCTGCTATGATAGGGGCGCCATGGTTTGGGGAGCCTTGGCAGGTGGAAAGTCTTAATATTTTAAGGCCTTACAACACCTATTTCAAACAGCTCTGAAACCCCATCTCCGAGTGTGCTGGAGCCGGAAACTTCAAATTCAGTGACCAAGTTATCTAAGGTGCCATCAAAAGAAATGTGAGCATATTAAATATACAGCCATCTCATCTTAGGAGCATTCGAGCTTGAGAAACTCAGCTGCCAAAACAGAGGCTCGTGTTAAAAGACAGGTTTTTTTAGTTTGGGGGTGGGGAGAAAAGGTAATTTGGGGTTAGCACTGACATGTGCTACTCCAGAGGGAAGTAAAACCACAAACAACAAACCTTGCCCAGAACTCCTGTAAATATAGAACAATCCCACACGTTTAAGGCAAGCAAACCATAGTAATTAGCAGAGAAAAAGAAAGCTTTGGTCCTGTTTTCCCTTTCGCCACAGGGAAGGTGGGGGTGGGGGTGCAGGGAGCCTCTTTCAGAAAATCTAAATTCTGACAGTCTCACTAAGAGTTGGAAAGAATAAGAAAGAGCCTCCGTTTCACCACTGCTGCCCCAGTTTTCCTCCTGGAACGGCTCTTTCTCCAGACACCTTGCCCGTTGTCCATCAGAGGGATGCTGCCCCCCAATTAGAATTCCTAACTGGTACCAGGGCTCCTAACTGGCCTCAGCCTCCCCCACCTGGAATAAAATCAGGTTCAACCTCAGAGGCTCCTAACCCAGATCGACCACTGATATGCCATGGCCCCACCCCCGCCCCCACGGCATAAGAGGTCCCCACTCCCAGGAAACCATCTAAGCAAAGATATGCAGACACTCCAGGTCTGGCCCGTTGCTGAAGAAGCCAGCTCCCATTTCCTAACACTGTCTTACAATGTCACAATAGCCCCTGTGCACAGAGCAGACAGGCTTCAGACCTTTTCTGTTTAGCAGCAAAACACTTCTGCCTCCGAGAAAAAAATGTATGTGAAGCCCCAGTACATAAAAGACAGAAGCTTATACCACTCTTTAATGTTCAAGTTAATGCTTACACCTCTAATCATATAAAGTAAATCAGAGGAAATACAAAGGGACCTATTGGTTAAAATTTGATATATAATGAGCTGACATTTCATTAAACATATTCAGGAAATCGTGGTGGGGTTTTGCCATTTTGAAAATACTGAAAAAGCACTATATACATATATTTTTAATGCAAACCAAAGGTTTTGCAATTCCCAAAGCATGTCTGAGGATCAAAACTGAAAACGCCTGCACTAGTTCCTAAGTGCATTGCCCTTTTTCTGCTGAATTTAAAACTCACTCCCACTAAAGGGCCTGATATTACCTGTTGGAACCTGAACACAGTCTATCTGTAGGAAAGGAACAACATTCTTTAGATCAGCTATCAGAATGTGATGTTATCCTGCAATTGTTATTTTGGTCCTCTTCACTTTCTCAGGAAGCCTCCTGTAAGGGTGAACAGGAAAGAGTATTTCCATATTAAAATATCCATTCTTCTTCCCTATCTAAGCTAGCTTGCTTCTTAGGGTAGAAAATGGAATGTCTATTTTTCTCTTTCAGATGGAAGCAACCCAAAAAATATTTTTTCATAAGAAAAGGAAGAGTTCTTCAAAAAAAAACAAGAAGGCTGTTTGATCTATTTTGTAAAGTGAGCATGTCTTCAGAGTGATCATGCTGTAGTAGTAAGAGCAAAACCCAAGGTAACATTTGTTTATAGCTTCACATGTAGTATTTTCTTGCAGGAAAACTGGCTTGAAGATCTACACTATATAGCACAGTATGTGCATTTTAATGTTTTCTTGAAAGCATTAAACAGAGCTATATTTTCTCCCTAAATATGAGTGTATGGATCTTTCCAACAGCACTAAGTAGCATCCTTTCCATTTCACAGCTTGAGAAACCAAGGCCCACTCTTCAGACAGGGACCTCACAGGGCTCAGCCTGAGCTCAGCTGACCTGCTGGATGGTCACTGCCTTGAGAAGAAAACATTCACAATCAAGCACAAACACAACATAACAGGCACTCAGTCTGGGCCTGAAGGGACTTCAGTCTATTCCTGAGAACCTGGTTTCCAGTCCAGCCGTCAGTCCATCATGATGGAGCAAGTCCTTCGACAGAGAGTCCATGTGGTTCAGCCATTTCAGCAGGAAAAGGAAGCCACAAGTGCCCACCCCAGAGGGCTGAGATGGAGATCACGAGAGACAACGCATTCAAAACACAACTAGGACGGCAAAGATTGTGAGAGCTAATGAGTAATAGTAATAGCAGTCATAGGAAGGGGTTGGTGGAAGCGTGAGCTAAATTCCAGAAGGATTCACCTCTCTCAAGCATTCTCTTCCACAGGAAAACATTAAACAGACAAATGATATAACAAATGTCTATGCTTAATTCTTGGCAGCAATTAAGATACACGTATTGTACGTCCTTAAGAAATGACTATTTCGGTATACACAGCTCCTGCCAAGACTATTTCTAACCAGTCTTGTGGGAGACAAACTACACACTTACAGCAAAGAGCAATGCCATCTGAGCCTTCTTTGCACCCTGACCCAGTCCTCTCCCCATTACTTCTCTAGCCACCAAACGAAGGGTTAAGCTCATTAAAGTTAACAGCTAACAAAAACAGAAAGCAAAATACACACACACATACCCTGAGAAAACTACAAACCCCTTCCCAAATATCTTGTCCCCCCCCCCCCCCCCCACAAACTGTTAAGAACGTGTTTCTCGTGCCTTCTCTTTGAGGCTCTCAAAAAGAGACTGCAGATCTGAAATCCCACTCAGCTAAAGTCGCAGTCCCCCATGAACGGGCAAACTCATGCTGTATTCTAGCTGGGTGTGCCATGACTTAAAAAGGAGCTGTTCTTTGCAACAGAGCAGCACCAGACAGCCCCAGCTTTCTTTCCTGTGTGGGAGAGGATTTGGTTTTTATTAATAACTTGCTCCATGCCCCAGTAGAAGGAGACACTTTAAAGTTTGGCCACAAATAGTGAGATCTATTTCCAAAAATTGAAGACTTCCCTTTGAAAGCAAGTTGAAAAAGTAGATAAGTGTTAAGGATTGAATAAGTGGCTAGGTCATTAGCAACAAAGTCCAAAAATTCAAAATAGACAATCAGTACCCAATTCCATTCCCTTTCACCCCAAAAGCTGCAGTTTGGTCTAATCTTCAGGCAGGGCTGCCAAGGAAATTCAAGTTGGAGCTCAAGTCTCTGGCTCAAATCCTTAGCAAGGGGGCGAGTGCCCTTTATCCCATTTTTGGAGCACAGCTTGTGTTCAAGTCTAGAACTGTGTCTTTCCCCAGTGACAAGGGAGAGCTCCAAATTTCAAAAGAAGAGAATCACAAGAAAATGTTGCTGCTTTTACTTCCAGAGTCGAGGGCAGCAAAGGGGGTGACATTCATGTTTGGAACCCATCTAAAGGATTCAAGTCTGAAGAATAAGCCAGAAAAGTTGAAATTTCTCTTTTAAAATGAGAAATCCAGGATTTGAAAATCAAAAATCATGCTATTTGACACTAACAGGTAAGTATCCCATAATCCTTACAGGAAATCTGACTTCCTACAAAAAAGGCTGTCTCTTTGTTACAAAATTGTTTAAGACAAAGAGTCCCTCTAGGGGGAGGCTGATTATGAGAAAGGTCACCAAAAGCCACCTCCTGCCCAACTGCTCTCTGGCTCCCCCTCCAGCCCGGGTAGGAGTCAAAACCAGCAGCCCCCACAGTGAACTTGCTTCAAGGAAGGACACCGTCTTAAATACTTGATTTCAGGGGTGACAGGGATTCTTTCAAAGTTGCAAGCAATGGAGCAGCAAGTCTGAGAGCTCAAAGCCAAAAGAAAGCACAAGAAGTTATTTTAAAAATCCCAAGAACTAGAAGTTTACGAAATCTTTGCTGGTTTCACAAATGTCTCAACACTGTGTCCTCCCATGGTCACCCACCCTCACCCCCATTCCTGCGGCCCTCGTTCCATATTCTCTGGGAAGTTTTGCAGAGAGGGGAGAGATGGGGAGAGGAGGGAGGAGACTCTGTGGAAAGCCCTGGCTTGTGTCCCCAGGAGCCTGCTTGGTTGTGACAAGCTGCTCAACCCCTCCTAGTTGAACACCTGCAAGATCACAAGTAGACCGACTTCCCTCCAAGTGCCTTCCCGTGACTACCCTCTCGGACCTACAGTCCTGGACGTTCAACCCTCCAGGCGTGCTGGAGATTCTGCTGGGCCCCAGCCGTCTGTTTACAGATAAGCAAACTGAGGCCCCAGCCTGGAGCGCCTCTTGGTGGGTGGAGAACTGGGAGCCGGGAGAACTTCGGGTCCTATCTGCAAGGGGCTGCACTTACTCTCCGAGTCGCTGAAGCCGCTGCTGTCACTGACGCTGGCGCTGCTGCGCCGCTTCATGCGCTCCAGATGCTCCTCGTACTGGAAGTGGCGCTCGTGGAAGGGCGACGCGAAGTCGGCCAGCACCGCGTCAAACTCGCACAGAGCGTCCGTCAGGTCGGCAGCCGCCGCCGAGTCCAGGGCCGGGGCTGGGAGCAGAGGGACGGTGGGCTGAGGTGATGGGCGTGAGGGGGGTAGCCCATCCCCGGGGCCGGCAGCGGGGAGCCACCACTTCCGAGGATGACATTCACTGCGCGCTCGCCGAGGGGCAGCCGCGCGGCCGCCGCCTGTTATCTTTCCATCTCCCCAACCAGGCCCTGAAGGCCGTTCTGTTTCTGCGCGCGTTTTACAGAAAAAGACACTGAACCGGGGGAGGTTGCGGGCCAGAGGTCACCCAGCTAATGGACAATCTTTTCTCCACGCGTGGTCGGGTACGTGTCCCCACGCTCGTTCGCCCGTGGGCGGTGCGAGCCGGGCGGCGGCGGGAAGACTGAGTCAGACGCACCCGTTACGTGTCGGGCTCCGGTTCCCGCGTGGGAAGGGCGGCGAGGACTCGCTTTCCAGCCCCGGCGGGATGGGGAGGGGGCTGGACCCACCCGCGCGGGAGTGTGTATGTGAGTGTGTGTGTGCACGCGCGCGCGAAGGGGGTATTTAAAAGAGATGACATGGGACCTCTCTTCTCTCACCCCAGCTGCGCCCCCCACCTGCGGGGCCCGGGCTTTAGGCGACGCCAGGACCCCCACTCACCTGCGGCGGCAGCGGTCGCGGGGCTGCCCTGCGTGGCTGGCGGCTTCATGGGGCGGGCTCGGCCCCGCGCGCGTGGCGAAGGGTGCTGCGGGGTGCGGGTCCCGGGGTCCGGGGTCGGTACAGGCGCTCGTGCTAGAGCGGGGGTAGCCCCGAGGCTGACTCGCTCTCCCTCCCGCGCTCTCGTGTGCGTTCGGCTTGGCGCGTCCGGACCGTGCAGCACAAGCGCCTGGCCAGCCCCGCGGCTCTTTCCCCAGCGCCCCGCCACCCGCTTCCCGGCGGTCTTATAGCCTAGGAGCCGCCGCGGGCGGAGGCGGGGCGGGGCCGGGCGGTCCCGACCTCCCCAGCGGGGACGCCCCTGTCCCGGAGGCACCGCCCCCGCCACACGCCCGCCCCGGAGCCGCAGTGACGATGAGTCTCCGGGAGGCCGGGTTACAGCCCCAAATATTTACCCGCCGCTTTCCCCGCGCACCTTGACAACCCGACCCACGGAAGTGTCTTGGCCACGATTTGGAGTCACCAGAGCTCCGGAGCTCCCCGCTGTGTGTCCTTAACCTCAGCGAGCCTCAGTTTCCTCATCTGTGAAATGGACGTGGAAATGCTGAGCCTCCCGGAATGGCTGCGAGAATAAAGGAACAGCGGGCTGCGGAAGGCCCAGCGGGCATCCGAGACGCGCGTTCCCTCCTCATTTTCCCAGGGACTTACAGGATTGGGGGAGGATGGAGTGGATTTACTCCTGGGCGTTCCCGCCAGCCCCGGCTTCATTTTGGACGAGTTTGTTAGGGGAAGAAATTACTGCGTCGACGCAATGACTTGAACGTGGCGCCTCGCGGTGTCCACAGTAATGGGCCTGCTTGGGGCCCCCACGCGGGCCACAAGTAACGCCCTCTTCCGAGCCGTGAGAACGCCCTAGACGCCGCGCTGCACGGTACGGTAGCAACTAGCTACCTGTGGTTATTCGCGTTTAAAGTAGTTCAACTTGAATAAAATGAAAAAGTCAGTTCCTCAACCGCAGTGGCAACGCTTAACGGTCTCAATAGTCCCCCTCTCAGCATGTTCTACTGGACAGCGCTGCCAGGGTCCCTAGGACCCTCAGACAGACCTCGCAGGGCAGCGACGCGTCTAACCCGATTATGGAGAGCCTCCTGGGAGTGGGGACATCCGCATGCACTATTTCCAGCGCCCCCACCCCGACCCCCAAAGGTGGAATCATTGCCCCTGCTTGACAGGTGAGAAAACTGAGGCAGGGAGAGGTTGGGTAGCCTGCCAGTCAGGCAGTGACGATAGAAAGGCAGATCTATTTGGTTTCAGAGCCACTTTCGGCTTCACCACACCCTCCACCCGTCCCTGCACCGTGTGACAGACCCGACGACGTGTAAGGTGGAGAACAAAGCAGACAGGAAGAGGCTGCAAATCCGGGAGCAGATAACCCAGGCCCTTACCGCAAAGGGGAAATGCACCTGCGTCTTCATTTGATCTCCTGTGCTTATTCTGCTCCCCTCCCCACCCCCCACCGCCTTTTAACTCTGTTTTTCTCTCTTGCTCTGTCATTCTCTTTGACTTACCTGAGGCACACACTGGTGATACCCTGAGCTAGATGGCATTGTGCCCTCTGGGAACAGAGGCCAAGAAGCTGCCTCCCAAATGAAGGTCTTCCAGGGGTGTACATGCAGCCCAGTTCTGGCGTCATAGCTGTGGGCCCTCCGAGTAAAGACTCAGACAAACTGATCTTCAAGACAGCCGGCAAAGCCCCACTTTTTAGTAACCAAACCAATTTACCCAGTAAGGATGAGAAGAGCCTTGCCAGCCAGGAGAGGCCATTTTGGTTGGCTGGTTGGGTTTTGTCATCTGCACCCCATTCTGAAGGGAACCGCTCAGGGTTACAGAGAAGGGGGTGGGCCGCCAAGAGGCCCCAACTCCATGGGTCACCTTCCCTCAGAAGGGTTTCTCTTTGCTTATGGAGGACTGCTGCTTTCTCAATCTCTTTCCTAATTATAAATCTGTTTTTTAATATATAGGAAAGTGTAGAGAAATAGGTTATAACACTCTTTGAGTCTACCACCCAGAATTTAAACATCAACATTTTGTCATTTGCTGCAGGTATTTTTGAAATTTTAACATACATAGGTTAAAGTACACAAACTCTAAGTGTGCAATGTGGCAACCAGTTACATTTGTGTGCACCTGTGTAATTACCATCCTGATCAAGATATAATTCATTACCATCACTGCAGAAGGGTCTCTATGTCACTTTCCAGTCAAATCCTCCCCATAGACAACCTGTATTCTGAATTCTGTCACTAGGAATCCATGTGGCCGATTTTAGAACTCCTTAAACAAAATTGTACTTACACGTATTCTTTTTATGCTTGATTTTTCTGTTAAACATAATGTCCATGATATTCTATCCTTATTGCAGTTGTATAATCCATCTTCCTGTTGATGGATGTTGTTTCCTTTTTTTTCTACTTAAACAGCACTGCAATTAATATTCTTCTTTTCTTTTTTTGTAATTAGGTTGTAGGTTTACAGAAAAGCCATGCAAAAACTACAGCATTCCCCGTTGACACTGCATTAGTATGGTACCTTTGTTAGAATTGCTGAAAGAATATTAAAATATTAGATAACTATGGTCCATAGTTTACATTAGGTATATTTTCCCGTTTATTACCTTACTATTAACACCTTATAATAGGCATATATTTGTTACAATTCGTGGAAAAAAACATTTCAGTGCATCATCCACAACAGGGTTCACTGTGTTATACAGTCCCATATTTTACCCTCTAACTTTCCTTCTAGTAAGATATATGACTCAAAACGTCCCCCTTTCAACCACATTCACCAACATAATTCAGTGCTGTTAGATACACCCAACAATTATGTCCTAGTATCACCACTGTCCATTTTCAAACATTTGTAATCAATCTAAATAGAAATGCTACACAAATTAAACATTAGCTACCCTTTCTTTGTCCCCATTCTATCCCTGATAATCTACATTCTGGATTCTGACTCTATGAGTTTGCTTATTATAACTAGTTCATATCAGTGAGATTATACCATATTTGTCCTTTCGTGTCTGCCCATTTCACTCAACATAATATTCTCCAGGTTCATCCATCCATTTGTCACATGCATCAGAACTTCATTCCTCTTTACAGATAAATAATATTCCATCATATATATATATATATATGGGCATATATATAGTGTAATATATATATTACATTTTATTTAACCATTCATCAGTTGATGGATACTTGGGTTTATTTCCATCTTTTGACAATTGTGAAGAATGCCACTTGAGTCCCTGCTTTCAGTTCTTTTGGGTAAATCACCCAGCAGCACGATTGTCAGATCATATGACAAATCTATACTTAGATTCCTGAGAAACCATCAAACTGTCTTCTGCAACAGCTGCATCATTCTATATTCCCACCGGCAATGAATGAGTGCTCCTAAGTTTTTACATCTTCTCCAACACTTGTGGTTTTCTGTTCCTTTAATAGTAGCCTTTCCAGAAGGTGTGAAATGATATCTCATTGTGGTTTTGATTTGCATTTCCCAAATAGCTAGTGATGTTGAACATCTCTTCATGTGATTTTTAGCCATTTGTATTTCTTCTTTGGAAAAAAAATGTCTATTCATGTCTTTTGCCCATTTTTTAATTGGGTTATTTGTATTTTTATTGTTGAGTCGTGGGATTTCTTTATACATTCTGGATATTAAACCCTTTTTGGATATGTGGTTCCCAAATGTTTTCTCTCATTGAGTTGGCTGCCTTTTTGCCCTTTTGATGAAGTCCTTTGATGCACGAAAGTATTCAGTTTTGAGAAGGTCCTATTTATCTATTTTTTCTTTGGTTGCTTGTGCTTTGGGTGTCAAGCCTAAGAAAACATCACCTACCACAAGATCTTCAAGATGCTTCCCTACATTTTCTTCTAGGAGTTTTATGGTATTGGTTCTTATATTTACATCTTTGATCCAAGTTGAGTTAAATTTTGTATATGAAATGAGGTAGGGGTCCTTTTTCGTTCTTTTGCATATGAATATCCAGCATCTCTCAGTAACATTTGTTGAAGAAACTATTCTGTCCCAACAGTTGACTGGACTTGGTAACCCTGCCAAATATCAATTGGCTATAGATATGAAGTTCTATTTCTGAACACTCAATTCAATTCCATTCATCAGTTTATCTATCTTTATGCCAGTATCATGCTGTTTTGACTACTGTAGTTTGGTGATATGCTTTAAAGTCAGGAAGAGTGAGTCCTACAACTTTGCTCTTCTTTTTCAAGATGGTTTTGGCTATTCATGGGCCCTTATCCTTCTAAACAAATTTGATAATTGACTTTTCCATTTCTTCAAAGCAGGCAGTTGGAATTTTGACTGGGGTTGCATCGAATCTGTAAATCGATTTGGGTAGAATTGGCATCTTAACAAGGAGTTGAATAACCACATTGTTGGGTTATCTCTGGTCATTGGCTACTAAAAGTAGCACTCCTGTGAATGTCCTTGTGTATGTCTTTGGATGCACAAATGCATTTGCTTCTCTTGGATCTTTATCTAGAAGTGGAATTCAGAATCACAGGACAGCTATATGTCTAGCTTTCAAAGATACTGCCCAACAGTTTTCCAAAATGGCTACACATGAGAGTTCCAGCTGCTCTTTATTTGTGCCAACACATGATAGTGTTGAACTTTTTAATGTTAGCCATTCTGGTGAGTGTATACTCGCATTTTATTGTGGTTCTTTTCTTCTTTCTTTTTATGATGGCTTTAATTTACATTTCCCTATTGAGTAATGAGATTGACCACTTTTTTCATATGCTTTGATTATTTCACTTTTTTATTATTTTTTAAGTTTTCTTATTTTTAAGAGAACTTATATGTTTACAGAAATAGCATGCAGAAAATATAGAGTTCCCATTACCTTCCCTATTATTGAAATCTTGCATTAGTGTGGTACCTTTGTTGCAATTGATGAAAGAATATTACAATTGTTCTATTAACTATAGTCTATGGTTCACACAAGGGATCCTTGCTTATGTTGTATGGTTCTACAGTTTTTTGTTTGTTTGTTTGTTTTGTTTTTTTGCATGGGCAGACACTGGAAACCAAACCCTCTATGGTAATTTTTTAATTTTTTTATTCTATAGAACAATATTAATAAAGTTGAAATAGCCTTGGATTTCTGACCCAGTCGTTTTCCTCTCTCTCCCCAGGGTCAACCAGTACCATGGGTTTGGCTAAGCACCCTCCTAGTCCATGTTTTTATACTTAAAAGATATTTATGTTTCCATTTAAAAATGTGTAGCATTGCTTTTTGTGGTTTTTACATTTAAATAATTTTTTATGCTGCAACATGCTTTGTTTCACTCAACATTCCTTTTATCCACATTGATACCCACAGATCTAGTTTATTCTTTTGATCTGCCAAAATTTTCCTTTCAATGACTATAGCAGAACATTCATCCACTCGCCAATTGACAGGCACTTGAGTAGTTTCCAATCTTTCTCTATCACAAATGATGCTGCAGTAAAATCCTCATATGTAGCTCTTGTGCACACTAGTTCATGTCTGTGTTCATCTTGATTCCTGCCTAGAGCAAACAAAAGACAAATGTTAAGCCCTTAGTCCTTTAGAGATTTTTCCTAAGGCCTCCTGTGGTCCCAAGCACCTCGCCATAGCAACAGAGATGAGGAGAGACCTTACTCCTTAGGAGTGAACTTCACCCTCCCTGGGGAGTGGTGGGAGACTGTGTCTTTCAC
Organism: Tamandua tetradactyla; assembly: GCF_023851605.1. Classification (NCBI taxonomy): domain Eukaryota; kingdom Metazoa; phylum Chordata; class Mammalia; order Pilosa; family Myrmecophagidae; genus Tamandua; species Tamandua tetradactyla. Next base: position 117,948,590 of record NC_135330.1, read on the forward strand.
TGACCCTAAACCTACATTAACTATAACATCCTTACACTGGGAATTATACACCTTTCAAGTTCCAGGAGGTCATTCTTTCATACAAGTCTATTTCCACCAAAAGACTTGAGGTAATTTATAATTTTTGAAACAAGACAATCATAATTTTTTTTTTTTTTTTTTTTTTTGCTGGGTAGTATTTTTTTTTTTTTATTAATTAAAAAAAGAATTAACAAAACAATTAGAAATCATTTCAATGTACATGTACAATCAGTAATTCTTAATAACATCACATAGTTGCATATTCATCATTTCTTAGTACATTTGCATCGATTTAGAAAAAGAAATAAAAAGACAACAGAATAAGAATTAAAACAATAATAGAAAGAAAAAAAAACAAAAAAAACAAAAACAAAAAACCTATACCTCACATGCAGCTTCATTCAGTGTTTTAACATAATTGCATTACAATTGGGTAGTATTGTGCTGTCCATTTCTGAGTTTTTATATCCAGTCCCGTTGTACAGTCTGTATCCCTTCATCTCCAATTATCCCTTCTTTTTTTTTTTTTAATTAACAGAAAAAAAGAAATTAACCCAACATTTAGAGATCATACCATTCTACACATGCAATCATTAATTCTTAACATCATCACATAGCTGCATGATCATCATTTGTTAGTACATTTGCATTGGTTTAGAAGAACTAGCAACATAACCGAAAAAGATATAGAATGTTAATATAGAGAAAAAAATAAAAGTAATAATAGTAAAATCAAAACAAAACAAAACAAAACAAAACAAAAACCTATAGCTCAGATGCAGCTTCATTCAGTGTTTTAACATGATTACTTTACAATTAGGTATGATTGTGCTGTCCATTTTTGAGTTTTTGTATCTAGTCCTGTTGCACAGTCTGTATCCCTTCAGCTTCAATTACCCATTGTCTTACCCTGTTTCTAACTCCTGCTGAACTCTGTTACCAATGTCATATTTCAAGTTTATTCTCGAATGTCCGTTCACATCAGTGGGACCATACAGTATTTGTCCTTTAGTTTTTGGCTGGATTCACTCAGCATAATATTCTCTAGGTCCATCCATGTTATTACATGGTTCATAAGTTTATCTTGTCTTAAAGCTGCATAATATTCCATCGTATGTATATACCACAGTTTGTTTAGCCACTCTTCTGTTGATGGAGATTTTGGCTGTTTCCATCTCTTTGCAATTGTAAATAATGCTGCTATAAACATTGGTGTGCAAATGTCCGTTTGTGTCTTTGCCCTTAAGTCCTTTGAGTAGATACCTAGCAATGGTATTGCTGGGTCGTATGGCAATTCTATATTCAGCTTTTTGAGGAACCGCCAAACTGCCTTCCACAGTGGTTGCACCCTTTGACATTCCCACCAACAGTGGATAAGTGTGCCTCTTTTTCCGCATCCTCTCCAGCACTTGTCATTTTCTGTTTTGTTGATAATGGCCATTCTGGTGGGTGTGAGATGATATCTCATTGTGGTTTTGATTTGCATTTCTCTAATGGCCAGGGGCATTGAGCATCTCTTCATGTGCCTCTTGGCCATCCGTATTTCCTCTTCTGAGAGGTGTCTGTTCAAGTCTTTTTCCCATTTTGTAATTGGGTTGGCTGTCTTTTTGTTGTTGAGATGAACAATCTCTTTATAAATTCTGGATACTAGACCTTTATCTGATATATCATTTCCAAATATTGTCTCCCATTGTGAAGGCTGTCTTTCTACTTTCTTGATGAAGTTCTTTGATGCACAAAAGTGTTTAATTTTGAGGAGTTCCCATTTATTTATTTCCTTCTTCAGTGCTCTTGCTTTAGGTTTAAGGTCCATAAAACCGCCTCCAGTTGTAAGATCCATAAGATATCTCCCTACATTTTCCTCTAACTGTTTTATGGTCTTAGACCTAATGTTTAGATCTTTGATCCATTTTGAGTTAACTTTTGTATAGGGTGTGAGAGATGGGTCTTCTTTCATTCTTTTGCATATGGATATCCAGTTCTCTAGGCACCATTTATTGAAGAGACTGTTCTGTCCCAGGTGAGTTGTGTTGACTGCCTTATCAAAGATCAAATGTCCATAGATGAGAGGGTCTATATCTGAGCACTCTATTCGATTCCATTGGTCGATATATCTATCTTTATGCCAATACCATGCTGTTTTGACCACTGTGGCTTCATAATATGCCTTAAAGTCAGGCAGCGCGAGACCTCCAGCTTCGTTTTTCTTCCTCAAGATGTTTTTAGCAATTCGGGGCACCCTGCCCTTCCAGATAAATTTGCTTATTGGTTTTTCTATTTCTGAAAAATAAGTTGTTGGGATTTTGATTGGTATTGCATTGAATCTGTAAATCAATTTAGGTAGAATTGACATCTTAACTATATTTAGTCTTCCAATCCATGAACACGGTATGCCCTTCCATCTATTTAGGTCTTCTGTGATTTCTTTTAGCAGTTTTTTGTAGTTTTCTTTATATAGGTTTTTTGTCTCTTTAGTTAAATTTATTCCTAGGTATTTTATTCTTTTAGTTGCAATTGTGAATGGGATTCGTTTCTTGATTTCCCCCTCAGATTGTTCATTACTAGTGTATAGAAATGCTACAGATTTTTGAATGTTGATCTTGTAACCTGCTACTTTGCTGTACTCATTTATTAGCTCTAGTAGTTTTGTTGTGGATTTTTCCGGGTTTTCGACGTATAGTATCATATCGTCTGCAAACAGTGATAGTTTTACTTCTTCCTTTCCAATTTTGATGCCTTGTATTTCTTTTTCTTGTCTAATTGCTCTGGCTAGAACCTCCAACACAATGTTGAATAATAGTGGTGATAGTGGACATCCTTGTCTTGTTCCTGATCTTAGGGGGAAAGTTTTCAATTTTTCCCCATTGAGGATGATATTAGCTGTGGGTTTTTCATATATTCCCTCTATCATTTTAAGGAAGTTCCCTTGTATTCCTATCTTTTGAAGTGTTTTCAACAGGAAAGGATGTTGAATCTTGTCGAATGCCTTCTCTGCATCAATTGAGATGATCATGTGATTTTTCTGCTTTGATTTGTTGATATGGTGTATTACATTAATTGATTTTCTTATGTTGAACCATCCTTGCATACCTGGGATGAATCCTACTTGGTCATGATGTATAATTCTTTTAATGTGTTGTTGAATACGATTTGCTAGAATTTTATTGAGGATTTTTGCATCTGTATTCATTAGAGAGATTGGTCTGTAGTTTTCTTTTTTTGTAATATCTTTGCCTGGTTTTGGTATGAGGGTGATGTTGGCTTCATAGAATGAATTAGGTAGTTTTCCCTCCACTTCGATTTTTTTGAAGAGTTTGAAGAGAATTGGTACTAATTCTTTCTGGAACGTTTGGTAGAATTCACATGTGAAGCCATCTGGTCCTGGACTTTTCTTTTTAGGAAGCTTTTGAATGACTAATTCAATTTCTTTACTTGTGATTGGTTTGTTGAGGTCATCTATTTCTTCTTGAGTCAAAGTTGGTTGTTCATGTCTTTCCAGGAACCCGTCCATTTCATCTAAATTGTTGTATTTATTAGCGTAAAGTTGTTCATAGTATCCTGTTATTACCTCCTTTATTTCTGTGAGGTCAGTAGTTATGTCTCCTCTTCCATTTCTGATCTTATTTATTTGCATCCTCTCTCTTCTTCTTTTTGTCAATCTTGCTAAGGGCCCATCAATCTTATTGATTTTCTCATAGAACCAACTTCTGGCCTTATTGATTTTCTCTATTGTTTTCATGTTTTCAATTTCATTTATTTGTGCTCTAATCTTTGTTATTTCTTTCCTTTTGCTTGCTTTGGGGTTAGCTTGCTGTTCTTTCTCCAGTTCTTCCAAATGGATAGTTAATTCCTGAATTTTTGCCTTTTCTTCTTTTCTGATATAGGCATTTAGGGCAATAAATTTCCCTCTTAGCACTGCCTTTGCTGCGTCCCATAAGTTTTGATATGTTGTGTTTTCATTTTCATTCGCCTCGAGGTATTTGCTAATTTCTCTTGCAATTTCTTCTTTGACCCAGTCGTTGTTTAGGAGTGTGTTGTTGAGCCTCCACGTATTTGTGAATTTTCTGGCACTCTGCCTATTATTGATTTCCAACATCATTCCTTTATGGTCCGAGAAAGTGTTGTGTAAGATTTCAATCTTTTTAAATTTGTTAAGACTTGCTTTGTGACCCAGCATATGGTCTATCTTTGAGAATGATCCATGAGCACTTGAGAAAAAGGTGTATCCTGCTGTTGTGGGATGTAATGTCCTATAAATGTCTATTAAGTCTAGTTCATTTATAGTAATATTCAGATTCTCTATTTCTTTGTTGATCCTCTGTCTAGATGTTCTGTCCCTTGATGAGAGTGGTGAGTTGAAGTCTCCAACTATTATGGTATATGAGTCTATTTCCCTTTTCAGTGTTTGCAGTATATTCCTCACGTATTTTGGGGCATTCTGATTCGGTGCGTAAATATTTATGATTGTTATGTCTTCTTGTTTAATTGTTCCTTTTATTAGTATATAGTGTCCTTCTTTGTCTCTTTTAACTGTTTTACATTTGAAGTCTAATTTGTTGGATATTAGTATAGCCACTCCTGCTCTTTTCTGGTTGTTATTTGCATGAAATATCTTTTCCCAGCCTTTCACTTTCAACCTATGTTTATCTTTGGGTCTAAGATGTGTTTCCTGTAGACAGCATATAGAAGGATCCTGTTTTTTAATCCATTCTGCCAATCTATGTCTTTTGATTGGGGAATTCAGTCCATTGACATTTAGTGTTATTACTGTTTGGATAATATTTTCCTCTAACATTTTGCCTTTTGTATTATATATATCATATCTGATTTTCCTTCTTTCTACACTCTTTTCCATATCTCTCTCTTCTGTCTTTTTGTATCTGACTCTAGTGCTCCCTTTAGTATTTCTTGCAGAGCTGGTCTCTTGCTCACAAATTCTTTCAGTGACTTTTTGTCTGAGAATGTTTTAATTTCTCCCTCATTTTTGAAGGATAATTTTGCTGGATATAGGAGTCTTGGTTGGCAGTTTTTCTCTTTTAGTATTTTAAATATATCATCCCACTGTCTTCTAGCTTCCATGGTTTCTGCTGAGAAATCTACACAAAGTCTTATTGGGTTTCCCTTGTATGTAATGGATTGTTTTTCTCTTGCTGCTTTCAAGATCTTCTCTTTCTCTTTGACCTCTGACATTCTAACTAGTAAGTGTCTTGGAGAACGCCTATTTGGGTCTAATCTCTTTGGGGTGCGCTGCACTTCTTGGATCTGTAATTTTAGGTCTTTCATAAGAGTTGGGAAATTTTCAGTGAAAATTTCTTCCATTAGTTTTTCTCCTCCTTTTCCCTTCTCTTCTCCTTCTGGGACACCCACAACACGTATATTTGTGCGGTTCATATTGTCCTTGAGTTCCCTGATACCCTGTTCAAATTTTTCCATTCTTTTCCCGATAGTTTCTGTTTCTTTTTGGGATTCAGATGTTCCATCCTCCAAATCACTAATTCTATCTTCTGTCTCTTTAAATCTATCATTGTAGCTATCCATTATTTTTTCTATGTTTGCTACTTTATCCTTCACTTCCATAAGTTCTGCGATTTGTTTTTTCAGTTTTTCTATTTCTTCTTTATGTTCAGCCCATGTCCTCTTCATGTCCTCCCTCAATTTATCGATTTCATTTTTGAAGAGGTTTTCCATTTCTGTTCGTATATTCAGGATTAGTTGTCTCAGCTCTTGTGTCTCATTTGAGCTATTGGTTTGTTCCTTTGACTGGGCCATATTCTCAATCTTTTGAGCGTGGACAGTTATCTTCTGCTGCTGGCGTCTGGGCATTTATTCAGATTTCTCTTGGTGTTGGACACAGCAAGGTTGTAATATTTTTCTGTGAAATCTCTGGGTTCTGTTTTTCTTATCCTGCCCAGTAGGTGGCGCTCGTGGCACACGTTTGTCTGCGGGTCCCACCAGTAAAAGGTGCTGTGGGACCTTAAACTTTGGAAAACTCTCACCGTCCGGGGGGTTCGCTAGCCGAAACGGCTTGAGCCGGCCCGGGGTCCGAACGCAGGGAGGGTTGCTGGTCGCCGCAGCCAGGGAAAGAGCCTGTCCGAATTTCCTAGTCGGCCCTGGGCAACAAGCGTGGCGGGAGGGCGCCAGCGGCAGCGGCCCGCCCGAGAGAGTGCACGTTCCCCGGGAGTCACGGGTTTGGAAGGGGCCTCCCCCACCCGTCACCGTTCTCCGCGGCCTGGGGGTTTCCGATCCAATTCTCTCAGTTGGTCCGGGGGCTGCGCGTGGTGTGGGTGCCAGCCGTCTTTGTTTCAGGGGACCGCCTCTCCAATTCTCCCAGCCGGCCCGGGAAGGGGGAAGGGAGTAACTCCGGCCGCTTGCCACCCCGCCCGGTAAGGCCCGCGCGCCTCGGCGATCTCACCCGAGCTGCTTCTCTCAGCCAGCCAGCCGTTCCAGGATGGGGTACGCTGTCTTTTTTATCTCTGTTGTGGCTTTGGGCGCTTTCTGTATCGTTTCTACTCCCCTAGTAGGTGTCCTGGAGAAGAAACTAAGATCCGCGCGTCTTACTAAGCCGCCATCTTCCAGGAAGTCTCCATAATTTTTTTTAATGTTTTTAAAGACCAGCTCTTTACCTTATCATCTCTGCCCTGTAGACTATTGACCACTCTCTCTTGGAAACTTGCCCTGATTGTCCACATAACTGGACAATCATTTCTTCTCGAGCTTCTGCTGACTCTTCTTTCTCTGTATGATCATTAAATTCTGTAGTTCCCTACAGCCTTCTCTTTGGCTTTTTCTCCTCACTCTCCATTTTCCATGGGTCAACTCATCCCCTCTCAAGAGTTTAACTAACATTTATAAGCTCGCAAATTTTCATTTTCAGACCTTTCCCTCTCAAGTCTCTTATATCCAATCACCCTTAGGATGTCTCCACCTGGTGTGGAAGAAACTTCCAATTGTTCTCTGATATTGGATCACCCCTTCCTATTTTGTAATAAATATCATTGTCCCAGGGGTTCCTACAATAAAGAATATATTTCCAGCCTCCCTTGCAGTTAGGAGTGGACATGGGACTACATTCTGGACAACAGGTTGTCAGCAGGGGTATCCTATGTGTGCTGATTTGAAAGGATTATGTGCCCTAGAAAAGGCATGTTTTAATCCTGATCCATCACGTGGAGGCAGCCATTTCTTTTAATCCCTCTTCAGTACTATAGGATGGAAACTTGATTAAATTATCTCCACAGAGATGGGATGCACCCAATTGTGGGTATTTACCTTTGATTAGAGGGAGATGTGACTCCACTCATTCCAGTGGGTCTTGATTAGTTTACTCAAATCCTTTAAGAGAGGAAGCATTTTAGAGAGATCAATAGAGCCTCAGAGCCATGAAGCAGAGAGCTCATGCAGCCAGAGACTTTTGGAAATGAAGAAGGAATATGCCTCCAGGGAAGTTTCATGAAACAAGAAGCCTGGAGAGAAAGCTAGTAGACTTCAGCATGTTCGCCAATACCTTTCCAGTTGAGAGAGAAACCCTGAATGTCATCGGTCCTTCTTGAGTGAAGGTAACCTTTTATTGGTGCCTTAATTTGGGCATTTTTTATAAATTTGCTTTAATTAGGACATTTTCATGGCCTTGGAACTGTAAGCTAGCACTTAATATATTTTCCTTTTTAAAAGCCATTCCATTTCTGGCATATCACATTCCAGCAGCTAGCAAATTAGAACACTATGAAACCTCTGAACCATATCCTTAAAGGAGGGGGCAGACACCCTCACCCTTGCTTCTCCCTGCTGGGTGAGAGGCAGACATGACACTAGATCTCAGATCATGATGATGGCAGCAAAAAAGACAGAAAGAAATCCTGTATCCCTGATGTCTTGGAGCATCCACACCAACGAACCCTGACCACCAATAACTTCATGAGAGAAAAATACAATAAATTTTCCATTTCCACCATTTTGGGGATGTTTTTCATAAAGTCAAACATAATCCTGATGAACACATTCAATGTGATTTAATGTGAATCACCTAGAATTCCCTCAATTCTGGATTGTAGATGAGAGATAGTCCTTTCCTTATTGCTTAAGCCAGTTGTGTTTCAGTGATTGAAGCCCCAAGTTGACCTGCAGTAGCCAAGAAAAATCTTAAAGAAGAAAACAAAAGATGGAGGACTTTCACTACCTGGTTTCGAGAATTACTATAAAGTTGCAATAATTTTAAAAGTGTGGTATTGCCCAAGAACAGGCAAATAGACCAATAGAACAGAATACGGTCAGAAATAGATCCATGGAAATAGATCCATATGTATTTGGTTAAATTGATTCGTGACAAAGTACCGGTACAAGTGAAATGAAGAACATTTCAACAAAGCTGCTAGAATAAACTGTGTGTCTGCACAGAAAAAAAAAGTCACCATGACCTCGACCATACACCATACACAAAAATTAATTTGAAATGGAAAAGCCTAAGTGATGAAGATGGTGGAGTAAGAAGCTTCAGGGCTCTGCACCTAAAGCTTTGAACAACCAACAAGAAACATCTTTCTCATAGCTCCAGAAAGCAGTTAAAGGACTGCAGTAGCAGGGTGAGCACTGAATCAAGAAAAAGGATTTTTAAAAGTGGGAGGATCTCACGGTGTCCTGGCTGGCCCCTCTCCACCGCTTGCTGGCTGAGTGTGGAGCCAGCCCATGTTCCCAGTGTGGGTTCCTGTTCCCGGGTCTGGAAGGAGCAGAGCAACCCTCATGCACTCAGAGGGAGCATGCATATCTGGCCCAATCTGTCTGGTGGTGGCCTGAGGGACTCTCTGAACCAGAACTTGCTCTGTGTAGAAGACAACTCACAGAATGCTGTGGGAGTCAAGGGGCAGTCTGGAACAAGAGATTGCTGGATGAGGGACAGAGTGTGGTGCCTGGGAAGTCAGAAAACTGTTTCCTAGAGAAGAGGAATATTTGTATCCATTTAACAGGGGGATTCCTTGGGCCACATGCACATGCCCAAGAAAACACACATACAGAGAAAGGACCAAAGAAACCCCTGTGCTGTGGCTGGGAACTATTCTCTAAATTCATTATTTGGACAAGCTCTGAAGGAGAGTATTCACACTGGTTCATCTGCATGGACCACAAAAAACTACATAGACCGTGTTTTAGTTTGCTAACGCTGCCAGAATGCAATGTGTCAGAGATGGATTGGCTTTTAATAAAGGAATTTATTTGGTTAAAAATTTATAGTTCTTCAGAGGAAAGGCAGCTAGCTTTCATCTAAGTTTCTCTGTCACATGGGGAGGTAAAGGATGATGTCTGCTGGCCTTCTCTCCTGGCTTCCGGATTCCAACAGCTTTCCCTGGGGTGATTCCTTTCTGCATCTCCAAATGTCTGGGCTGAGCTGTGAGTACTGAGATGAGTATGCTGAACTGCTTGGGCTGTGCTGAGCTGAGCTCTCTTCTGACCTCCCTCTTTTAAGCCGCTGGCTAATTCAATTAAACATCACTCATTGCAGAAGGTGCTCCCCTTATCCGAATGCAGATGTAATCAGTCATAGATGAATTTCACATGCTGATGATTCAAGTTCACAGCAACAGAACTGGGCCAAGTTGAAACCTGAACCTAACTACCACAGACCACAAAAAACTACATCAAGACTGGGGGGGACAGAGGGTTAAAGGAGCATAGTTTATGTATGCTATTGAAGTTAAGTTGGTATTAAAACAAACAAGATTGTTATAGCTCAGGATGTTAAATTAAACCCCAAGATAACCACAAAGAAAATATCAGAGAATATGCAAATGCATAGAGGCACAGAGTAGAGTCCAAGTTACCAGGGGAGGTGGCAGGGGCCATGGGAGCTAATGCAAAATAAGAACAGGATCTCAGTTGGGGTGAAGGGAACGCTATAGTAGTGGATGGTGGTGAGGGCTTTGCATCACAGTGAAGGTGATTAGTCCCACTGAGTGGGATGGTTGGGAGGGGTGGGATGGGAGATCTCTGGTCTATGTTTCCATGATCAAAAAAAAAGACAAACTAAAGAGACAATAACAACCAAATGCAATACATGATAGTGGATTGGATTGAAGAATGGAGGAGAGGGTGCATGGGTGGCTCAGTGGTAGAATGCTCACCTTGCACTAGGGAGACCCGGGTTCGATTCCCAGACCATGCACCACCACCACCACCCCAAAAAAAACAACGGAGGAGAAAAAGCCCAAAAGGACATTATGGGTCATAAGAAAAAATTGGAATATAGAATTTAATATAAGCTTTATATCAATTTTAAAACTTCTTGAACTTGATAACTATGCTTAAGTGATTACACAAGTGAAAATCCTTGTACATAGGAAATGTACATTAAAGTATTATGTGTTATAATATGTGCAGTTTGCTGAAAGAGAGAAAGAGAAAGAAAGAAGGAAGGAAAGAAAGGAAGAAAGAAAGAAAACGAGAAAGAAAAAAAGAACAATATGACAAGAGGGCAAAATGTTAAGATTGGTGGAGGATCTGGTATGTGGGGAAGTGGGGTACATTTGCATTCTCTGTATGGGGTTTGTATTATTTTTTAATCTGTCTGATATGTTTGAAATTATTTTGAAATAAAAAAGTTGTTAATTAATTGAGATCAAAATTTAAAACTTCTGTTTATCCTAAGATCCCATTAAGAAGAGGAAAAGGCAAGCCACAGACTAGAAGAAAACATGACAATACATCTGTCTGACAAAGAACATAGAAGCCAATAATAAAAAGACAAACAACCTAGTAAAAACAAAACAATGGGCAAAAGACTTAAACGCACACCTCACAAAAGAAGTTAGGCCAATAAACGCGTGAAAAAAAATCAAACATGGAAACCAATGTAAGAATGAATATTTATTCATAATAGCCAAAAACTAGAAACAGCCCAAATATTCATCAATAGGAGGATACACACTAACCGTGGTGTGTCCTTACAATGGAATACTACTCAGCAATAGGGAGGAACAAACAACTGACACACACAACAGCACAAATGAATCTTAGAACATTTATTTTGGAAAAGATGCCAGATACAAAGGAACGTTGTAGGCAAAATAGCAGCCCCTCCCCCACTACCACCACTACCAAAAGATGCCCACACCCTTGTCCCCAGAACCTGTGATTACGTCACTTTATATGGCAAAAGGGCTTTGCAGACTTGGTTAAGGTTAAGGACCTTGAGATGGAGAGAATATTGTGTATTATCCAGGTGGGCATACTCTAACCACCTCAGTTAAAAGCACAAACCTTTCAGGCTGCAGTTAAAGGAGATGTGCTTACATAAAAATGGTCAGAGAGATGGAACACAGCTGACTCTGAAGACAAAAAAAAGAGGGCCATTAGCCAAGGATTGTGAGCACAACCTCTACAAGCAGGAAAACGCAAGGAAGTATATTTTTCCCAGAGTCTCCATAAAGGAACACAGCCCTGCCATATCCTTGATTTTAGCCCAGAGAGATCCATGTAGGACTTATGGAATTGAAAGATAATAAATTTGTGTTTTTTTAAGTCATCAAGTTTGCAATGATCTGTGACAACAACAAATAGAAAACTAATACCAGTGCATGCTATATGATTCCATGTTTATGAAGTTCAAGGACCAGCAAAACTAGTCTATGGGACTACAAGTCAGATAAAAGGCTGCCTCTCTCACCCCCAAGAGAACCTGTTTTGTTGCTCAGATGTGGCCTCTCACTCCAGCCAACGTAACAAGCAAACTCACCACCTTCCCCCGTCTACGTGGGACATGACTCCCAGGGGTGTGGACCTTCCTGGCAACGTGGGACAGAAATCCTGGAATGAGCTGAGACTCAGCATCAAGGGATTGAGAAAACCTTCTCAACCAAAAGGGGGAAGAGTGAAATGAGACAAAATAAAGTGTCAATGTCTGCGAGATTCCAAACAGAGTCGAGAGGTTATCCTTGAGGTTATTCTTATGCATTAAATAGATATCACCTTGTAGTCAAGATGCAGTGGAGAGGCTGGAGGGAACTGCCTGAAAATGTGGAGCTGTGTTCCAGTAGCCATGTTTCTTAAAGATGATTGTGTAATGATATAGCTTTCACAGTGTGACTGTGTGATTGTAAAAATCTTGTGTCTGATGCTCCTTTTATCTACCTTATCAACAGATGAGTAAAACATATGGAATAAAGATGAATAATAGGGGGAACAAATGTTAAAATAAATTTAGTTTGAACTGCTAGTGATCAATGAAAGGGAGGGGTAAGGGTTATGGCATGTTTTTTTTTTTCTGTTTTTGTTTTATTTCTTTTTCTGAGTAGATGCAAATGTTCCAAGAAATGATCATGATGATGAATATGCAACTATGTGATGATATTGTGAATTACTGATTATATGTGTAAAACAGAATGATCAAAATTTGCGAATGTTTGCGTTTGGTGTTTTTTGGTATTTTTAAAAAAAAATTTAAATATACATATATATATATATATAAAGGCTGCCTCTAGGGAGGGACTGCCCAGTAAAAGGGGCACAAGGGAACTTTCCAGGTTGATGGAAATGTTCTATATTTTGATCTGGGTGATGGCTACATGAGTGTATCCATTGGTCAAACTGAGTGAACTATGCTCTTAAGACTTATGTGCTTTACCATATGGAAAATGTGCCTGGATATAATATTTTTTAAAAGCAGAGTGGCTATATGATTTGCTTTCCCTGAGAATCAGGATCTTCTATTCATAACCTCTATTCTGTTTCTCTTTTTGAGAGCAAGTGCATGACTCTTACAAGTCAACAACAAAAAGACATGCACCTCAAGTAAAAATGGGCAAAGGACTTGAATAGACATTTCCCCAGAGAAGATATGCTAATAGCCAATAAGCATGTGAAAAGATGCTCATTATCATTAGTCTTTAGGCAAATGCAAATCAAAACCACAATGAGATACTACTTCACTCTGGCTAGGATAGGTATTATTTTAAAATTGAAAAATAACAGAGATTGGCAAAGGTGTGAAGAAATCAGAACTATTGTGTGTTTCTGGTGGGAATATAAAATGATGCAGCCATGGTGGAAAACACTTCGATAGTCCCTCAAAAAGTTAAATATAGAATTATCAAATGATCCAGCCATTCCATTCCTAGGTATGTACCCGCAAAGACTTGATACCAGGGACTCAAACAACTATTTGCACACCAATGATCATTGCAGCATTATTCACAATAGCCAAAAGGTGGAAACAACCCAAGCACCCATCATTAAATGAGTAGATAAACAAATTGTGGTATATACATAGAATGCAATAGTATTCAGTCATAAAAAGAAATGAAGTACTGATATGAGCAACATGGATGAATGTTGAAGACATTTGAATGTTGAAGACATTATGCTAAGTGAAATAAGCCAAACACAAAATGAAGTATCCAGAATAGGCAAACCCAGAAAGTAGATTAGTGGTTGCCTAGGGGATGGAGGGGAGGGGAGGATGGGGAGTGACTACTTAATGGCTATGGTGTTTCTTTTGCAGATGATGAAAATGTTCAGGAGTTAGACAGTGATGATGATTGCACCACATTGTGAACATGCTAAAAACCACTGAATTGTACCCTTTAAAACGGTGAAGGGCCACAGTGTCTCAGCAGGCAGAGATCTCGCCTGCCATGCCGGAGACCCGGGTTTGTTTCCTGGTGCCTGCCATGCAAAAAAAAAAAAAAAGGTCAAAAAATAAATGGTGAAAGCTGTCGTTTTTAAGTTCCATGAATTTCATCTCAATTAAAAAGAAAAGCAAAAGAGCAAGCACACACACTTCATCACTTCCAAACTCAAAAATCATCATCTTCAAGCCAAAAAGTCTCTCAGGAAACCCTAGGGTTCCTCCAGCAAACAGGTGGCCCTGACACAGCCTGAAGGCAGGAAGGAAACCACTCTGGGCACCTGACTTACCTTGAGCCCATCCCACACATCTGATGTTCTGCCCTCATGATGCCCATGAGGTCAATATTGGAATCTCCACTTTACAAGTGAGGAAGCTAAAGTTCAAAATGCAAAGAAACTGCCTAGCTTCCCAGCTAATGGCTTCACTCCATGTCTATCTGACTTCCCATTTCCAGGACTCCAGTAACCTCTCTCCCACCCTGTCTCCCTGTGCCGCTGGCACTCGCCCTGCTTCCAAACAGGGACCAGCAGTGATTTATAGTAAGCAAAGGGCTGAATATCACAGAACATTCCAGAGCTAAGGGCCCTCATTTGGAAGACCCAGCTGAGACTCTGAAAACTGAATAAATGAAGTCATGGCAGACAAGGCAAAGGGCCCTCCTCAAGCAAGAAAGATACTTCAGTGTGATTTTTTTCGGGGGATGGGGTGCATGGTCCAGGAAACGATCCCGGGTCTCCCGCATGGAAGGCGAGCATTCTACCACTGAACCACCCATGTACCCTCAATGTGATTTTTTTACAGCTTCATCTCAACATAATTGACAGATAAATCTCCACAAATTTAAAGGAGTGGTAAGTTTTGACATATTTTCACAAGAAAATAAACATCCACAACCCCCAAAGTTTTTCTTCCTCCCCATTTTATCCCTCCTTCCCACATTTCTCTGTCTCTTTCCCATTTCCAGGCAACCAATGATCCATTTCCCTATCATATAGATTAGTTTGCACTTTCTGGAATTTTATATAAATAGAATCATTTCAGTATGTACTCTTTTTTGTCTGGCTTTTTTCACTCGAGCACAATTATTTTGAGATTCATCTGTATCATTGCATTATCAATAGTTCATCCCTTTTTATCGCTGAATAATGTTCCATTGTATGGATATAACATTTCGGTTTATCCACTCACCTGATAATGGACATTTGGATTATTTCCAGTTTAAGGCTATTACTAATAAAGTTGCTATAAGCGTTCATGCTACAAGTCTCTGTAGGCATATGGTTCTGTTTCTCTTGAATAAATACCAAAGACTAGAAAGGCTGGATCACATGGCAGCTATGTGTTTAACTTTTTAACTCTTAAAGAAAGAAAAACACTTTGATGTAATTTTAAACTAAAACATCCCACAGCAGGTCTGGGGCAGCATTGAAATGGGAGTTTCTCGACAGCCAGGTTCTACAACTTTCTGCTGCCACCATCTGGGGAGCAAAAAGAGGAGTGAGCTTTCCCCAGAAGTCCACTCTCTGGGCACAGGTTTCCACCTGCTTTCTCTGCTTGCTCCAGCTAAGCCTCTTCCCCACTCCTGTCTGGTCCCAACATACCAGTGCCTGCAGCCCATCCAATTAACATTGCGTTCAAGCCATGGACACAGTTTGATGGGGAGGAAGAAGGTCATCAGTTTATACTTACTTCATACCCCTATGCAACATCCTACTGCCACAGAGGCAAAAAGAATTTCAAATGGTAAAAATGAACCAGCACCCTCTTGCACCGCAAACCAGTACAAATTGTGAACTCTGTCATAGTTGTTGTTCCCTAGTGTCTGGCACAGGGTAAGCACTTAATATGCATTTGTTGAATAAAGGAATGAATGAATGAACAACACATTTCTCTAACTAGTCACAATAACGGTAAAGATGCGGTTAGTTGGTTGCAAGAGCGCTTCGTGAACTAGGAGGGGTTAAGACCTAAACACTGGCACTTGCCCTGCTGTTAAATTAGTTGTGTACCTGTGGGCTTGACATGGAATCTTTCTGAACCTCAATTTCCTTATCTATAAGATTAGGAAAACAATATGACATCCTTAGCTTTGGAGCTATTTAAAGATGACACATGCAAAAATCCTTTATAAGTTATTAAATGTTCTACACATTACAGGTTTACTTTTACTAATGTATTTATAAATGTATTAGCAAATAAAATAATTATGTAATGACTGTTTTTCCATTGTCTTTCAAAAACTCAAATAAGTTTCATAATTTAGCTCAACGTTGTCAGTGGATTAAGGAAGAGCTAATTTTTACCAACCCTAGTAGAATATGAAACTGAGACACAGAGAAGTTAATCCGGTTTCCAGGAATCACCCAAGGAGTCATTTTTCTGGCAAATAAGAATCAGGCTTTCCTTTTCAAGTCCATTCTCCTCTTTCTCTGCAAGTTTCCAGCAGCAAATCTCTGTACTTTTGTACACCTGCCACTCCTAACTGTGAAGATGGGCTCTGTAAGAATACAAAGCAAAGGCTAATTTCCCCATTGTCCCATAGTAGATAGCTAATTCGTGTGCCTGATTATTTTGTGTTTTAGTTAACCCTTCCACAGTTGTTTCTCAGATAAAGATCACTTAGTTCAAATACATAGCCCAATATTCTAAGAATACAACAAAACCAAATCTATTAATGTAGGAGATTAAATCCAACATCTTTTTAAAAACAAGAAAAAGATATGAAGTGATCTGAAACTCCTCAGAACAGGTCAGATTCTCTTTGGACCCTTGTTTGTCCTCCCTGCCCCGACCTCTGCATTGCCCCATCCCCACTACCCAGGGTTAATTTCAATGAACATCTCATTTGGTTTCGAGTGGGGAAGGGCTTTCTCTGGGTGCAGAGCAGCAAACCACGACTCTTAGAGGACTGGACAGTGGACTCTCTGTCTTCTAAAATCCCCAGGCACTGACTGCTTTGTGCATTCCATGGGATCACCTCATGTTGCTGCCACAGGTGCCCACACAGGTAGGAATGAATGAATGAATGAACCCATAATCCAGGCTGCCATACACTGGCGTGGGTGTGGAAACAAGTGGAGAGAAATGCATAATTCCCTTCCGAGCAGCACCTTTTACCAGAATCTCCTGGTAAAGAAAATTGCTACACAATCATACTAATTTCAATGAAATACAAGTAAGACCATCATACGTTTTCAATCATACTATCTCAATAAAACTGCAAAAAATAATCATAACAAAAACAACAACAACAATGCCAAAAAAGTAGGTGAGCTGTAGGGGTTCCCCAGGCTGTGGAAGCAACACGTATGTCCACTTCTCACCTGCAGCACTCTGCCCAGAATGGGGGAGAGGAACTCATTGTCAAGCTACCCCTAAATGATACTTTCATCATTTTGTGTTTCAAAGGGATGACCTTTTGAGAAGAAAATGTAATCTTATTTAATAACTTTTTTTTTTACCAAGCTTTTTAAATATTAAGAGTTTGGGTAACTTTATATGAAAAAGAAACAATGAAAATGAGCTCTGTGTTGTCAGTGTACTAGAAAATTGTAGTGGTTGTTTAGCTTCTTGGCTGCCAAACCAAATACCACGCAAGGGGTTGGTTTCAACAATGAGGATTTATTAGTGTACAGTTTTGAGGCTAGGAAAAGTCTAAGTCAAGGCATCATCAGGGTGATGCTTTCTTCCTAAGTCTGGTATTCTGGGGCTGGCTGCCGGTGATCCTTTGTCCTGGGCTTCTCTGTCACATGGCAATGCACATGGGGCCTCTCCTGGCCTCTTCCTGGTTGTGTTGACCTGCAGCTTCTTGCTTCCCATGGCTTTCTCTTTTTCTCTCTCTCTCTTTCTCTCTCTCTCTCTCTCTCTCTCTCTCTCTCTCTGAATTTATTCTGCTTAAAAGGACTCCAGTAACAGGATTAAGAACTATCCTGATTGAGTTGGGCCACAACGTAACTGAAGTAGCCTCATCAAAAGATCCTACTTACAATGGGCTCACACTCATAGGAATGGATTTTTCCATTTTTCCAAAAAAAAGAACATGTTTTTATGGGGTACATAGAGCTCTAACCAACCACAGTATCCGATAAAACCTCATGCTATAAATAAAGCAGAGTATAGGAACTTAATATGATAAATGGAGAAAAAAGTCAATGTACGCCAAAAACCTTAAGCTCTCTCATTGAATGTGGTCCAATTTCAGCAGCTGTTCTTTGGAACCTCCCAGATACATACCAGCCTTGCTGCACTAGTAATTTGTTTTCTAATTTCACTAAATGGAAAATGGATTCCTTGGAGTACACCGGATTATATGACTTTTAGGGAAAGGAAAAAAATATATTTTGAGTCTGGAATATCTTGTTGTTTCCAGAAAGAAAACATGATTTTCTAAAACGTGTCCAGAATAAAGCTCAATGTCGAGTGAGCTCCTACTGCACATGCCATGACAATTTGAATATCATCATCTTCATGAGCAGAATAAATTAAACTTGAGTGAACTTCAGAACCACCTGGAGGGCTCATTTAAACACAGATTGCTGGCTTCCAACCCCAGAGTTTCTGACTCAGTAGGTCTGGAGTGGGGCCTGAGAATTTGCATTTCTAACACATTCTCAGGTAAAGCTGATGTTGCTGGTCCAGAACCAACTTCAAGAACCACTGGTAGGAGATGGGGCAAGATGGCAGCATAGGGAGGTATGGAATTTAGTTAGTCTTCTAAAGAAGCTAGTAAATAGCCAGGAGCTGTTTGGAACAACTGTTTCCAGGACACACGTGACCTGACGTACATCATACACCAGTCTGGATGGGGAGAAAGGCTGAGGTCATAGAACAGAACTGTAAGTAAAGCCTCCAAATACCAAAGGCTAGTGCCCCTCCCCCATTGGCATGGCAGGCTAAGTTTGGAGACACTTCCCCATGGGAAAAAGAAGCCCTCTCCACTAGGATCAAGGGAAGATAGCTCAACCAAGCTCTCATTGTGTTTTTTTTCTTAATTGCAGTTTTAATTAATAAATTTGAATTGTCGAGTATAAGTTCCAAGCACAGATAAACCCAGAGGAAGCATGAAAGTAAACCCAGTAGAGAGGA
The DNA here is from genome assembly GCF_023851605.1 of Tamandua tetradactyla. Classification (NCBI taxonomy): domain Eukaryota; kingdom Metazoa; phylum Chordata; class Mammalia; order Pilosa; family Myrmecophagidae; genus Tamandua; species Tamandua tetradactyla. The sequence goes on from NC_135330.1 coordinate 117,967,311, forward strand.
GACAGGGTTAACCAAGGGAAAAAAAAAAAAAGAGAAGTTGGAGATGGCCAAGCTCAGAATACTGGAAAAGGGCTGTGCCCCAACATAGAGGGCATATAAAGCCAGGTACCAACTCTGGCTTTTCACTGGGGAACCCTGGAGCTGGGGGCTGACTCTAAAAAATATTTTATTTTATTTTTCTATGTTTTTCTTTCTTCTTTTTTTAAAGAATTCGAAGTAGCTCATTAGAGAAAGCTTCAGGCATTTTCAATTGTCTGTGCTGACCCAGGTAAGGGTGGAGTTAAGATAGGTATGAGAGACAAAGTAACAAGTCAAGCTATGGAAATAATTCCCTAAAGGGCTTATCTTCCCCAAGAAAATGGAGGGTGGGGCTCAACTCAAATAGCAACCCTCCTTAAAAGCATTCAGACCCCAGGGGCTGGGAACAAGAAAGAGCTTGAGCTTGCCTTCCACCTCAGCCTCTGTCTCAACCATGCCCCTGGCAGGCTGAGAATTAAAGGCTCCACACCACTTTACACCAGTGGGGAGCTGTAGGCTGACAAGTGCCACCTGCTGGGCAGGAAAGGAAAAGCAGAGAGTCTAGAATCTCCACAGGAAAGTCAGACAACCTGCTGGGTCTCATCTTTAGAGAAACTTAATACTCATTAGTTACATCCTACTCCTGAGGCCTGCCTTGCCTGGGAAAATCTGATTGGGGTCAATCATAACAGAAGAGAACATCCTCAAAAAAAGGTTCCATATAGGCAGAGCAAGACCCAGTAAAACAAGAGCTGATAAATACTGATTAGTTAAATAGAAGCTATATTAGAGGTCTAGAATAAGTTTAACTGAACGCCAAAGAACAGATAGAGAACAAAGCCAACCAACAAGAAAACCCTAGGTAAAAGGGTGAAAATGAGCTCCAGAATAAACCAATCAAGGAAATCAGAGGCCTAGGCATCAGCAAAAAATTATGAGTCATACTAGGAAAAACGAAGATACGGCCCAGTCAAAGAACAAACTAAGGATATGCAGGAGTTGAAACCATTAATTAATGTCCAATTAAACATCCTCAATCAATTTAAAAATCAAATCAGCAAGTTGAGGAAAGATGACAAAAGATATGAAGGATATAAAGAAGATATTGGATGAACATGAAGAACTAGAAAGCTTGGAAAAACAAATGGTGGAAATTATGGGAACAAAAGCACAATAGAAGAAATGAAAAACACAACAGAGACTTAAAACAGCAGATGTGAAGAGGCAGAAGAAAGGATTAGTGAACTAGAGGGCAGGAAATCCTATCCACAAAAGAACAGATAAGGAAAACAATGGAAAAATATGAGCAGAATCTCAGGGAATTAAATGACAACATGAAGTACACAAATATACGTGTTATGCATGTCCCAGAAGAAGAGAAGGGAAAGGGGGCAGAAGGAATAATGGAGGAAATTATCACTGAAAATCTCCCCTCTTATGAAAGCTATAAAATTACAGATCCGAGAAACACAATGTACCCCAAACAGAATAGATCCAAATATACCTACTCCAAGACAATTACTAGTCAGATTGTTAAATGCCAAAGACAAAGAGAGAAATCTGAAAACAGCAAGAGAAGAGCAGTCTATACAAGGGAAGCTCGATAAGACTGTGTAAATTTCTCAGCAGAAACCATGGAGCCAAGAAGGCAGCTGTATGATATATTTAAGATACTGAAAGAGAAAAACTGCCAACCAATAATTCTATATCCAGCAAAACTGTCCTTCAAAAATGATGGAGAGCTTAAAATATTTTCAGACACACAGACACTTAGAGAGTTTATGAACAGGAGACCTGCTCTACAACAAATACGAAAGGGAGCACTACAGGAAGATGGGAAAGACATGAGAGAAAGGTCTGGAAAAGAGTATAGAAATGAAGACTGTTGGTGTTCTAGTTTGCTAGCTGCTGGAATGCAATATACCAGAAACGGAATGGCTTTTAAAAAGGGAAATTTAATGAGTTGCTAGTTTACAGTTCTAAGGCCAAGAAAATGTCCCAATTAAAACAAGTCTAAAGAAATGTCCAATCAAAGGCATCTAGGGAAAGATACCTTGGTTCAAGAAGGCCGATGAAGTTCAGGGTTTCTCTCTCAAGTGAGAAGGCACATGGCGAACACAGCCAGGGCCTCTCTCTCAGCTGGAAGGGCACATGGCAAACACGGCGTCATCTGCCTGCTTTCTCTCCTGGTTTCCTGTTTCATGAAGCTCCCTGGGAGGCATCTTCCTTCTTCATCTCCAAAGGTCGCTGGCTGGTGGACTCTCTGCTTTGTAGTGTTGCTCTCTCTGAATCTCTCTGAATCTCATTCTCCTTTTATAGGACTTCAGAAACTAATCAAGACCCACTCAAATGGGTGGAGACATGTCATCCCCTAATCCAGTTTAACAACCACTCTTGACTAAATCACATCATCCAGGGAGATAATCTCATTACAGTTTCAAACATACAGCATTGAACAGAGATTATTCTACCTTTATGAAATGGGATTTATATTAAAACATGGCTTTTCTTAGGGGGCATACTTCCTTTCAAACCAGCACAGTTGGTAAGGATAAAAACAGAGAAGAAATAAGATACAATATATCAGAATAAAGTCATGACAAATGCCACAATGTGGTTGACCCTTGAGGTCATTAGGGGGAGTGAAGTTAGCCAGAAACAAAAGGACAAATACTCTATGGTCTAACTGATATGAACTAACATTATTGAGTCAACTTTGAGAGTTAAAGTTGAGAGCACAGCTTATTAAGAGATAGAAGGAGGATACAAAGTGGGCTTTGGATGCTGAAGGAGTATAGAATGTTCAACAGGATTGACTGTAAAGATCCAAAAATGAATAGCACTATACTATCTGACAGTAGCACAATATTGTAAGTACACTGACTAAAGCTGAGTGTGAGTATGGTTGAAAGAGGAAGGCTAGGGGCATGTATGACACTAGAAGGAACAATAGCAGATAAAGCCTGAGTCCGTATAACTTAGTGAAACCTAGAGTGGACAATGATGGTGATTAAATGTACAAATAGAAAGATACTTTTACATGAGGGAGAAAAAATTAATATCAACATTGCAAGATGTTGAAAATGGGATGGTATAAGGAAAAAATACAATCAATGCAAACTAGGGTCTATAATTAACAGAAATATTACAATATGATTCCACTAAATATAACAATGGCAATATACCAAAGCTAAATGTCAATAAGAGGTGGACATAAGGGAGGGATATGGGATATTTTGGTGTTGTTGTTGTTTCTCCTTTTTATTTTATTTATTTTAATTTTTTAGTCTTCTTTCTTTGCAGAAGAAATGCAAATGTCGTATAGACTGTGGAGGCGAATGCATTAACTATGTGATTATACCAGGAACCATTGATAGTTTACCTAGGATGGATTTATGGTGTGTGAATAAAACTGTTTAAAAATAAACAGAAAATACAAGTGCTGGAGAAAATGTGGAGCGAAAGATATACCTATTCACTGTTGGTAGGGAAGTAGAAAGATGTACCTATTCACTGTTGGCAGCCCCCCAGGGGGGCGGTGTAGAGGTTCTTAGCCTCCTGGCTAAGTATAGGGTTGTCATATGATCCTGTAACCCCATTATTAGGTATGCACTTGGAAGAACCAAAAGTAGGGACACAATGAATGCGAATGGACATGAATTGCACACTGGCATCTATTGTGGCAGTAGTCATAGTTCACAATGGATGGAGGTGGCCTGAGGGTGAATCAACTTATGATGATTGTATGGTGTATACATACAATGGGATATTGAGCAGATACAAGAAAGGATGAAGTTGTGAGGCATGCAACTAGGTGAATGAACCTTGAGAACAGGGTGTTGAGTGAAATAATCCAGAAACAAAAAGATATTATAATGCCTCACGAATATGAGCTAACTATAATGTGCAAACTCTCTTCCTTTGGTGTCACACAAAGATTGAAGTTTAAAATACAGTCAATATCATCCTACATCTAACTCTTTAGGCAAACTCTTTACCTGAGATATAACTCCCAGGGGTGTAAATCTCCCTGGAAACGTGGAACAGAAATCCTGGGATGAGCTGCGATCTGGCATCAAGGCATTGAGAGAGACTTCTTGACCAAAAGGGGGAAGAAAGAGATGAGACAAAATAAAGTGTCAGTGGCTGAGAGATTTCAGAGTCAAGAGGTTATCCTGGAGGGGCGGGCCGCGGTGGCTCAGCGGGCAAGAGTGCTTGCCTGCCATGCCGGAGGACCCCGGTTCGATTCCCGGCCCCAGCCCATGTAAAAAACAAACAAACAAACAAAAAATAATAAAATAAAAAAAATACTTTAAAAAAAAAAAAAAAAAAAAAAAGAGGTTATCCTGGAGGTTATTCTTACACACTGTATAGATTTCTCTTTGTGGATTATGGTGTATTAGAATGGCTGGAGGGCAGTACCTGAAACTGTAGAGCTGTGTTCCAGTAGCTTTGATTCTTGAAGATGATTGTATAAAGATATAACTTTTACAATGTGACTGTGTGATTGTGAAAACCTTGTGTTTGATGTTCTTTTTGTCTAGGATATGGACAGATGAGTTAAAAAAATATGGGTGGAGAATGAACAAATAACAGGGGGAACAAAGGTAAAAAATAAATTGGATAGATGGAAATACTAGTGGTCAAAGAGAGGGAGGGGTAAGGGGGATGGTATGTATGAGTTTTTTCTGTTTTCTTTTTATTTATTTTTCTGGAGTGATGCAAATGTTCTGAAAAATGATCATGGTGATGAATGCCCAACTCTGTGATGATATTATGAGCCATTGATTGTACACCATGTATGGACTGTATGTGTGTGAAAATTTATGAATAAAAACATTAAAAAAAAAAGGGGGGAGGACTTCCGGAGAAGATGGTGGCTTAGTAAGGCGTGCGGGTCTTAGTTCCTCCTCCAGAACAACTACTAAAGAACTAGAAACAGTACAGAACAGCTCCCGGAGCCACGACAGAAACCAGACACACAGTGTACTCCATTCTGGAACAGCTGGACCGGCTAAGAGACTCCGCTGCAGTGAGGTCCCCGAGAGGCGCATGCTTCTCTGGGCCGCGGGGGCTGGCGGCCAGAGTCCCTCCCTCCCTCCTTCCGGGGCCGGCTGGGAGCTTCAGATCGGCGGTTCCCCAGGCCGCGGTGGCCGGCGACCGGAGCCCCTTCCACACACGTGGCTTCCCGGGCCGGCTGGGAACCTTGGATCGGCAGTTCCCCAAGCCGCAGCAGCCCTCCCACACGCGGCTTCCCGGCCGGCTGGGAGCCTCGGATCGGCAGTTCCCCAAGCCGCGGCGGCCAGCGACTGGAGCCCCTCCCACACACGCGGCTTCCCGGCCAGCTGGGAGCCTCGGAACAGCAGTTCCCCAAGCCGCGGTGGCCGGCGACCGGAGCCCCTTCCACACACGCGGCTTCCCGGGCCGGCTGGGATCCTCGGATCAGCGGTCCCCCAAGCCGCAGTGGCTGGTGCCCCTCCCCCACAGACGATTTCCTGGAGGGAAAGGAAAGAGTCTCCAACAGTAGTAGAGACTGAGCCCAACCTAACACCAATAGTGGCATTAATGAACAACTTCTGACTACTAAAAATAGGCCCTCAGCTCAGGCAAAACTGATCAAGGTGGAAGTCGCCGATTGGGCTAACTGAAAAAGAGGAAAGGGGGCGAAACAGAGCCTTCTGCAGCTGTTTCTACGGAGGCTTCATTGCCTCTGGGCTCAGTGCTGGGATTACACAGGTTGCAACTGCCCCGAACACAGAGGCGGATTGCTTTCAGGGCTCTCTACAACCTGAAACTTCCCCGCGGGAGGGGTGAAACACAACTCAGGTGGAATCCCTCTTTCAAGGAATTCAGATCCCAGGACTTCACAATTTGAAGCCATTAAAACCAACCTACAACCTTTCCTCTGTCTCCACCACACACCCAGAAGCGAGAATCTTCCAAAGTTAAAGGAGCCACAACATCTTTTGCTGGTGGGACCCACAACAGACAAGCACCACATACTGGGCAGGATAAGAAAAACAGAGCCCAGAGACTTCACAGGAAAGTCTTTCAACCTGCTGGGTCCCACACTCAGGGAAATCTGATTAAATGCCCAGACACCAGCAAAAAATAACAATCACACCAGGAAAATTGAAGATATGGCCCAGTCAAAGGAACAAACCAATAGCTCAAATGAGATACAGGAGCTGAGACAACTAATTCTGAATATACGAACAGAAATGGAAAACCTCTTCAAAAACCAAATCAATAAATTGAGGGAGGACATGAAGAAGGCATGGGATGAACAAAAAGAAGAAATGGAAAGTCTGAAAAAACAAATCACAGAACTTATGGGATTGAAAGACACAGTAGAAGAGATGAAAAAACAATGGAAACCTACAATGGTAGATTTAAAGAGACAGAGGCTAGAATTAGTGAACTGGAGGATGGAACATCTGAAATCCAAAAAGAAACAGAAACTATAGGGAAAAGAATGGAAAAATTTGAGCAGGGGCTCAGAGAATTGAATGATAATATGAAGCACACAAATATACGTGTTGTGGGTGTCCCAGAAGGAGAAGAGAAGGGAAAAGGAGGAAAAAAACTAATGGAAGAAATTATCACTGAAAATTTCCCAACTCTTATGAAAGACCTAAAATTACAGATCCAAGAAGTACAGCACACCCCAAAGAGAATAGACCCAAATAGGCGTTCTCCAAGACACTTACTAGTTAGAATGTCAGAGGTCAAAGAGAAAGAGAGGATCTTGAAAGCAGCAAGAGAAAAACAATCCATCACATACAAGGGAAACCCAATAAGACTATGTGTAGATTTCTCAACAGAAACCATGGAAGCTAGAAGACAGTGGGATGATATATTTAAAGTACTAAAAGAGAAAAACTGCCAACCAAGATTTCTATATCCAGCAAAATTTTCCTTCAAAAATGAGGGAGAAATTAAAACATTTTCAGACAAAAAGTCACTGAAAGATTTTGTGACCAAGAGACCAGCTCTGCAAGAAATACTAAAGGGAGTACTAGAGTCAGATACGAAAAGACAGAAGAGAGAGGTATGGAGAAGAGTGTAGAAAGAAGGAAAATCAGATATGATATATACAATACAAAAGGCAAAATGATAGAGGAAAATATTACCCAAACAGTAATAACACTAAATGTTAATGGACTGAATTCCCCAATCAAAAGACATAGACTGGCAGAATGGATTAAAAAACAGGATCCTTCTATATGCTGTCTACAGGAAACACATCTTAGACCCAAAGATAAACATAGGTTGAAAGTGAAAGGTTGGCAAAAGATATTTCATGCAAATAACAACCAGAAAACAGCAGGAGTAGCTATACTAATATCCAACAAATTAGACTTCAAATGTAAAACAGTTAAAAGAGACAAAGAAGGACACTATCTACTAATAAAAGGAACAGTTAAACAAGAAGACATAACAATCATAAATATTTATGCACTGAATCAGAATGCCCCAAAATATGTGAGGAATACACTGGAAACACTGAAAAGGGAAATAGACACATATACCATAATAGTTGGAGACTTCAATTCACCACTCTCATCAATGGACAGAACATCTAGACAGAGGATCAATAAAGAAATAGAGAATCTGAATATTACTATAAATGAGCTAGACTTAACAGACATTTATAGGACATTACATCCCACAACAGCAGGATACACCTTTTTCTCAAGTGCTCATGGATCATTCTCAAAGATAGACCATATGCTGGGTCACAGAGCAAGTCTTAACAAATTTAAAAAGATTGAAATCATACACAACACTTTCTCGGATCATAAAGGAATGAAGTTGGAAATCAATAATAGGCGGAGTGCCAGAAAATTCACAAATACGTGGAGGCTCAACAACACACTCCTAAACAACGAGTGGGTCAAAGAAGAAATTGCTAGAGAAATTAGCAAATACCTTGAGGCGAAGGAAAATGAAAACACAACATATCAAAACTTATGGGACGCAGAAAAGGCAGTGCTAAGAGGGAAATTTATTGCCCTAAATGCCTATATCAGAAAAGAAGAAAAGGCAAAAATGCAGGAATTAACTGTCCACTTGGAAGAACTGGAGAAAGAACAGCAAACTAATCCCAAAGCAAGCAAAAGGAAAGAAATAACAAAGATTAAAGCAGAAATAAATGAAATTGAAAACAATAGAGAAAATCAATAAGACCAGAAGTTGGTTCTATGCGAAAATCAAAAAGATTGATGGGCCCTTATCAAGATTGACAAAAAGAAGAAGAGAGAGGATGCAAATAAATAAGATCAGAAATGGAAGAGGAGACAGAACCACTGACCTCACAGAAATAAAGGAGGTAATAACAGGATACTATGAACAACTTTACGCTAATAAATACAACAATGTAGATGAAATGGACAAGTTCCTAGAAAGGCATGAACAACCAACTTTGACTCAAGAAGAAATAGATGACCTCAACAAACCAATCACAAGTAAAGAAATTGAATCAGTCATTCAAAAGCTTCCCAAAAAGAAAAGTCCAGGACCAGACGGCTTCACATGTGAATTCTACCAAACATTCCAGAAAGAATTAGTACCAACTCTGCTCAAACTCTTCAAAAAAATCAAAGTGGAGGGAAAGCTACCTAATTCATTCTATGAAGCCAACATCACCCTCATACCAAAACCAGGCAAAGATATTACAAAAAAAGAAAACTACAGACCAATCTCTCTAATGAATAGAGATGCAAAAATCCTCAACAAAATTCTAGCAAATTGAATCCAGCAACACATTAAAATAATTATACATCATGACCAAGTAGGATTCATCCCAGGTATGCAAGGATGGTTCAACATAAGAAAATCAATTAATGTAATATACCATATCAACAAATTAAAGCAGAAAAATCACATGATCATCTCAATTGATGCAGAGAAGGCATTTGACAAGATTCAACATCCTTTCCTGTTGAAAACACTTCAAAGAATAGGAATACAAGGGAACTTCCTTAAAATGATAGAGGGAATATATGAAAAACCCACAGCTAATATCATCCTCAATGGGGAAAAATTGAAAACTTTCCCCCTAAGATCAGGAACAAGACAAGGGTGTCCATTATCACCACTATTATTCAACATCGTGTTGGAGGTTCTAGCCAGAGCAATTAGACAAGAAAAAGAAATACAAGGCATCAAAATTGGAAAGGAAGAAGTAAAACTACCACTGTTTGCAGACGATATGATACTATATGTTGAAAACCCGTAAAAATCCACAACAAAACTACTAGAGCTAATAAATGAGTACAGCAAAGTAGCAGGTTACAAGATCAACATTCAAAAATCTGTAGCATTTCTATACACTAGTAATGAACAAGCTGAGGGGGAAATCAAGAAACGAATTCCATTTACAATTGCAACTAAAAGAATAAAATACTTAGGAATAAATTTAACTAAAGAGACAAAAGACCTATACAAAGAAACTACAAAAAACTGTTAAAAGAAATCACAGAAGACCTAAATAGATGGAAGGGCATACCGTGTTCATGGATTGGAAGACTAAATGTAGTTAAGATGTCAATCCTACCTAAATTGATTTACAGATTCAATGCAATACCAATCAAAATCCCAACAACTTATTTTTCAGAAATAGAAAAACCAATAAGTAAATTTATCTGGAAGGGCGGGGTGCCCCGAATTGCTAAAAGTATCTTGAGGAAAAAAAACGAAGCTGGAGGTCTCACGCTGCTGGACTTTAAGGCATATTATGAAGCCACAGTGGTCAAAACAGCATGGTATTGGCATAAAGATAGATATATCAACCAATGGAATCGAATAGAATGCTCAGATATAGACCCTCTCATCTATGGACATTTGATCTTTGATAAGGCAGCCAAGCCAACTCACCTGGGACAGAACAGTCTCTTCAATAAATGGTGCCTAGAGAACTGGATATCCATATGCAAAAGAATGAAAGAGGACCCGTATCTCACACCCTATACAAAAGTTAACTCAAATGGATCAAAGATCTAAACATTAGGTCTAAGATGTAGGGAGATATCTTATGAAACTTACAATTGGAGGCGGTTTTATGGACCTTAAACCTAAAGCAAGAGCACTGAAGAAAGAAACAAATAAATGGGAGCTCCTCAGAATTAAACACTTTTGTGCATCAAAGAACTTCATCAAGAAAGTAGAAAGACAGCCTACACAATGGGAGACAATATTTGGAAACGACATATCAGATAAAGGTCTAGTATCCAGAATTTATAAAGAGATTGTTCAACTCAACAACAAAAAGACAGCCAACCCAATTACAAAATGGGAAAAAGACTTGAACAGACACCTCTCAGAAGAGGAAATACAAATGGCCAAAAGGCACATGAAGAGATGCTCAATGTCCCTGGCCATTAGAGAAATGCAAATCAAAACCACAATGAGATATCATCTCACACCCACCAGAATGGCCATTATCAACAAAACAAAAAATGACAAGTGCTGGAGAGGATGCGGAGAAAGAGGCACACTTATCCACTGTTGGTGGGAATGTCAAATGGTGCAACCACTGTGGAAGGCAGTTTGGCGGTTCCTCAAAAAGCTGAATATAGAATTGCCATACGAACCAGCAATACCATTGCTAGGTATCTACTCAAAGGACTTAAGGGCAAAGACACAAACGGACATTTGCACACCAATGTTTATAGCAGCATTATTTACAATTGCAAAGAGATGGAAACAGCCGAAATGTCCATCAACAGACGAGTGGCTAAACAAACTGTGGTATATACATACGATGGAATATTATGCAGCTTTAAGACAGAATAAACTTATGAAGCATGTAATAACATGAATGGACCTAGAGAACATTATGCTGAGTGAGACTAGCCAAAAACTAAAGGACAAATACTGTATGGTCCCACTGATGTGAACCGACATTAGAGAATAAACTTGGAATATGTCATTGGTAACAGAGACCATCAGGAGTTAGAAATAGGGTAAGATAATGGGTAATTGGAGCTGAAGGGATACAGACTGTGCAACAGGACTAGATACAAAAACTCAAAAATGGACAGCACAATACTACCTAATTGTAATGTGATTATGTTAAAACACTGAATGAAGCTACATCTGAGCTATAGTTTTTTGTTTGTTTGTTTTGTTTTTTATATATTTTTTCTGTATTTTTATTTTTATTTTTTCTCTATATTATCATTTTATTTCTTTTTCTCTTGTCTTGCTATTTCTTTTTCTAAATCGATGCAAATGTAGTAAGAAATGATGATCATACATCTATGTGATGATATTAAGAATTACTGATTGCATATGTAGAATGGAATGATTTCCAAATGTTGTGTTAGTTACTTTTTTTAATTAATTAAAAAAAAAAAAAAGAAAGAAAGCCCAAACATTGACATTTCTGAAATGCTCATTGTATACCACAGTTTAACTGACTCTTCCTTCATTGTTGGAACTTAAATCCAAAATCGGTGAAAATGATTGTTACCAGCCATTTCTTGCTATGATAATGTGGTGCATTGGCAATTTCCAGACCCTGTAAGAATCCCAGCTCCAAACTGCCATTGCTGGTGTGACATGGAACAAACCACCTGACCTGTCCTGACCTGTCGATTATGCTCCTGTCTCTTACAGAGAGGATGAAATAAGACACCCAGCACATAGTAGGTGTATGAGAATGTTGAACCCTAAACCCAATTCGTCATTTTCTGCTGCTTTCACTGTCACTGGTTATGCTATTTAGGGTGCCCAAGGAGAGCCTTTCAGTTTTGGTGTAATGTCAACAGACTACTGCTTTGGACCTGAGGCTTTTCATTCTAGACATAATAACCTGTATGACTTTTCTTCTTTGAGAGTTGACTCAAGCTTACATAATTCATGCCTCCCAACAAATATTTCCTTCGGTTTTGTTTTGTGTTTGTTGTTGCTTTGACTCCTAGGCTTCCCATCTCTGATCCTCTGATATCTGCAATCCATGGCCTTAGGTGGCCCTCTAACCATTTGTGTTGCCGTTTCCCTTCTCCTGTTTGGTGGATACCGTTTCAATCTTTTTTTCTTTAGTCATGCACTGGTGTATATATTTTAAACAGAATCACACCTAATATACTGTTTCTACATAAGCCTGTCACTATATGGACAGTTTCCATGTCTTTATTCTTTCTCATCCTTTGTAATGGGTGTATGGATAAACTGCAATTTAATCAGTTCCCATTTCTGAACATTTAGATTATATTCACATTTCACTATTACAACTGATACTCTGAGAACATTCTCGTAGCTGTATCTTTAGGTTCATTCCTAATCAGTTCCATGGGACAAATTCAGAGATGTAAAAATCATCGGGTCAGAGCAAATATAAAATTCTCACATTATTTTTATATTACCCGCCACTAAGATTGTACCAAACTAAAACATAGCTTTCTGCAGAAACGTAATCAATATTATCATCAATCATTTTTGTTTAGATACTCTCCTATCTGCCAAGCTTCAGAAATATTAATATTTTGAGCTGCTTTCCTTGAATTTAAAAAGTTATAAACAAAATCTGATGAGCTCACATTTTAACAATCTGATGCAAAAGAAGTAGCTACTCTCTGACACCTCATTAAACAGGGGCCTAAAGGACAACTTACACCTGTTCCCTATAAGCAAATATTCATTTGATTTCAAGATTAGTGTGTACAGTGGCCTAGAAGCATTTCTATCCTCTCCTGCAACCTGATCAGACATTGCAATGTGCACTAAGCAGTTTGTTTTCAACTGCAAGGGTCTGGGCTCTCCAGGGATATATTTTGCCTTTTACATTTAACCTGATTTCTTCCTTCAAGTGGATGCCTTATTCTTACAGCCAACAGGGCACAGAGTTCATAGAAAGAAGATCATGTTTTATCATGTTTATTAATGTCTTAAAAATATGTGTCCATCTGTTCCGAGTCTGACAGAAGCCAAATTGCCTTACCAAAAATCAGGCACAGTGAATCAATCAACTAACTGCTGTTGAGTGCCTGCCAACAGAGTTTGCAGCTGCAGGAATAAGCAAAATCAGACAGAAAATACATTTGTACATATTCTATTTTCCCCTTAGTTTAAGTTGCTTTTCCCAGCATATTAGATGTGTTTAAGTCTGCATTTTGTTTGGTACATGCTTTTTTTCTCTTAACCCGGAATAAGAAGGCCATCAGAGCTATGTTTTTAAAGTATGGTTTTCCTCAAAAGATGCTTTTTCAAATTGAGGAAATTGAGCATCTTGCAATATGAACACTGGCTTTGCGTTTCTTTTTCTGTGCTAAGTCCATTTCTGTCTTTTGTCGATTTTTTTCATTGAGTTGTGATCCCTTGTGGGAGTTCTTTAAATAGTCTCGATACAGATTCCTTTTTGTTATATGATATGAGTATATGATACATCTTCTCAGTGTAGCCTATGTTTCCACCTTCTTTAAGGTCTTTTGATGAATTGAAGGTTTTTATTTTAGTGTAGTCAAATTCATCAGACTTCTATTTTATAGTGGGCTTTTTGGAGTCTAATTTTGAGAAATCTTCTCTAGCCTTATGATCAGAAAATATTTGCCTATATATTTCTTCTGAAAGTCCTAAAGTTCTGCTTTTACATTTGAGACCTTTATCTGGAGTGGATTTGCATGTCTGATGTGAGATAGGAGTCTGATTTATATTCCATATGGATAATCATTTTTTCCAGCTCCTCATAAATAATCCAGGAAATGCAAGCCAAGATAATGATACCAATTTACACCCAATCAATTGGCAAAAATTACAAAGTCTGGCAATACCAAGTGCTAGAGGATAGATCAACAAGATATTTCTTACACATCGCTGGTTAAGAGTATAAATTGCTACGTCTGCTTTGGAAAACAGTCTTGGCGTTATCTTGCAAAGTTAAACAGTCAGTCCCACACGCTATGACTGGCCCAGCAATTCCATTCCTAGGTTTATACTTAAGATGACTCTGGCACATGTCCACCGGGAGAGATAGCCACAGATAAGCAGGTCCACTGTGGCACTGTTTATTACAGCAAGAAATGTGAAAGCCTCAACGCCAGTGTCCAGAAAACTGGAAACCATCAGCATATGGTGAAATGCTTACTGCAGAGGAAAGACAGGTAGGGTATTTATAGTGTCTGCTATGGAGTAACAAATATCTTGGCAAGTCAGTTAGTTTTCACTTCTTTGCTTATATCAAAAGTGAAGAAAAAGCTACTAGAATTGCCCACTGGCCAATCATTAAAATAACATTTTGGGGGTCTGTAAGTGATTTTTGGCATAAATCTGAGAAAAATTTCAAATAATTGAGTGACATTGGTATAAAAATTACTTTCAGTTTCCTCTGATTGGCTATTTGAAACAAAGTTCATCAAAATATATATCAATTTAAAAATGGGGATAAGTAGGAATAAGACTTATTCATCAGTATGTAATAATTACCACTGGATAAATGAACTAAGAGCTTAAAAAGCTAATTTTACTTTTTATGTTGAATGTTTATGAAAATATGTGCCATATTTAACTTGTTTTTAACACATCAAATTTTAAATATTCTAATTTCAATTTACAAAAGTATTTTTGTTGTGGAGAATTATAACAGCCTAATCAATAAAAGATGGAGGAATTGGAATGGAAATGCAGGTTTAAAGGAAGGGGGGGAAAAGAATGCTATGTTCTGGTGTTAACAGAGCGTCTCTTTTTTTTTTAATGAGGGCATGATGGTGTGTACTGAATTTGGATTTCCCTGGATATGTGTTAAAAAATTAGGTAATCACTTTATTTTTAAAAGTAAATATTTTAAGGGCGTGCTATGGTGGCTCAACAGGCAGAATTCTCATCTACCATACCAGAGACCTGGGTTCAATTCCTGGTGCCTGTCCATGCAAAAAAAAAAAAAAAAGTTAATATTTTAAGTATTATGAAAGATTATTTACTCTATATAATCTATAAGTATTGATTATTTATGGAACCCAGGAAAACAAATCCTTTGCAATTCCATATACTTATAATGAAAAATGTTAGAATTCATTCTAAAATTATGTCAGGGAGATGGTGGGGTGGAATGCAAGGATAGCTCGGTGTTAGAATTCTCGCCTGCCACACGAGAGACCCAGATTGATTCCCAGTCCATGCACTTCCCCAAAAAACAAACAAACAAAAAATTCAACAAATAGTGCTGTAATAACAAGATACTCACATGGAAAAATAATGAAATGTGAGCCCACCAACAGCATACAAAAAAAAAATTACACTAGGGAGCAAACAAATTAATCTCCAAGTCCCAACCCCAGGTTCCAAGCAAAGAGGGTCTGACTGGCCCAAAGTGGATCAAGTGTCACCCTGGTCCAGTTGTCTGTGGGAGGAGGCGGGGTCATCAAGGGTGGCACCCCATCACGGGAGGGCTGCAGGGTTGGGTAGTGCCAGATCAACGATTCTCAGAAAAGAGCATAGGCAGTTTCAGGCAGGCGACCCAAGAAAGTTTCACTACTTAATAAAGGTTTTCATTTGTTTTGCAAATATTTCTTATAACTAGAATCCTCATAAGCTGATTTTTAAACTGAATCCACTCTTGAAAAAAAATTTTATTTGAGAGGGAGAGAGAATGAAATGTGGCTACTCAGAAATATGCTGGCACCAATTCTCAAAAGAATCCAAGGCTCATTAATTTTCAGACAATTGAGGGTGCTGCCAGCCCCAACTGCCTCTGTTTGTCTCCATGCAGAAGGAGAAGCAAATCAAGCTTTGTTCATGGATGTAAACTCTCAGGGGTGGAGCATCACATAAACTTCCCTCATGACATATATTTCCTTCTTCCTTCCAGACAACGATTCAATGTGAATCTTAGAGTCCTTCTCTAGCATTCATCAGTCTCCACCTCCTTTTCTCATCAGCGAAACTATATTTTGCTCTTTATATTTTTAATCAGGTTGAGTAATGCAGCTTCGAGGCTAAGCCCAAATTGGATTGATTTGCTTGTGACTATGAATAACACAGCAAGGATAAAAAGGAAATGTGTACAGACTGTTTGTCTCCACAGAGGTACACAAGATTCTCTGGAAGAATGTTCAGTGCTTTCCGGGTTTCCGACATTTGTGTTACCCTCTGCACAGACTTTTTTTTATATCCACTTACTACTAGTACATTTATTTCTTTTAACAGTTTGTGATGTGATTCACTACCATATAATGCACCCAGAATATGCTATTCAATGTTTTTAAAAATATTTTCAGAGTTGTGCAACCATCAAAGTTGTGCAATCATCACCACTATCTAATTTCAGAACATTTTCATCATCTCCAAAAGAAACCTCGTTTCCATTAGCAGTCACTTTCCAGTAGACCCCAACTCATCTGCCACCACCTCCCAGCAACTTCTTATCTACTTTGTCTCCATGGATTTGCCTATTCTGGATATTTTATATAAATTAAATCATAAAATATGTGGTCTTTTATGATTGACTTCTTCCACAACATAACGTTTTCAAAGTTCTACCATGTTGTAGTGTGTACCAATACTTCATTCCTTTTTATTGCCAAATAATATTCCATTATATGAATATACCACACTTTACCCATTTTTCAACTGGGAGACATTTTTGTTGCTTCCTTTTTTCTTTTAGTATTATGAATAATGCTGCTATAAATATTTGCAAACAAGTTTTTGTGTGAATATATGTTTTTAATCTCTTGGGTGTGTGCCTACGAGTGGAATTACTGGGTTATATGGTAATTCTATTCAACAAATTGAAGAACTGCCAAATTGTTTTCCAAAGTGGCTGCACTATTTTACATTCCGATCAGCAACGTATAAGGGTTCCAATTTTTCTTGAACATTGCCAAATTTATCTTTGCCAAAACTATCTGCCACTTTTTATTATAGCCTTCCTAGTGGGAATGAAGTGGTATCTCGTGACTTTGACTTGCATTTTCCTGATGGACTAATCATATTGGGCATCTTTTCGTGTGCGTTTTGGCCACTTTGGAGAAATGTCTACTCACACCCTTTGCCTATTTTTAATAGGGTTATTTGTTGTTGTTGTTTTAATTAAGTTTTAAGAGTTCTTTATATACTCTGGCACAAGCTTCATATCAGATGACTTACAAGTATTTTCTCCCATTCTGCAGGTTTCATTTTCTTGGTGGTATTATTTGCAATGCAGAAATTTTAATTTTAATGAAGTCCAGTTTATTTTTTCTGTTGTTGTTTGTGTTTCTGGTATCATATATAAGAAGTCTCGCCTAATTCAAGGTCACAAAGATTTACACCTGTGTTCTCTTCTGAGATGTTTATAGTTTTGGCTATTACAATAGGTTAATGATAGGTTAATGACCCACTGATTTTCATGTATGATGTGAGGATGGGATTTTGTTTGCTTGTTTGTTTGTTTGGATAGACAGGCACTGGGAATCAAACCTGGCACTGGGAATCGAACCCGGGTCTCCAGCATGGCAGGTGAGGATGCTGCCTGCTGAGCCACCATGGCCACCTATGAGGATGGGTTTTAATTTCATTCCTTTGCATGGATATCCAGCTGTCAACACTCTCCGTTGAACTCAAACTTTTATTTGCCTAATTTTTTTTCTTAAATCAATTAATCTTTTTCATATAAAGAAATTATTTTAAAAGAAAACTTTATACAACCATCGTAAATGTAAAACAAGTATAGTTTGTCATAAAAAAGAAGAGAAAATAAATATTACTACTAAGAAAACCAAGCAATCCTATAAAATTCTAGTTAGTGATACAGGTGACTACTGAAGGTCTCCTCTCTTTGCTAAAATAAAGAGAGATTGGCAAGTGTTAGGGAGGTATTAGGGATGTGCAGCCCCAAACTGAGATGTCATCATTAGAGGGATTTAAACGAAGACATTAAAAAGGAAACTCAAGGTTGGCTAAGTGATTTGATGTGATGTAGGGCCACGTCCCTGTGCCACCTAAACCTGTATCTCACGCTTTGGGAAACACTTCTTTGTAACATTAACATCAACAGGAATGCAGGGAACTTGGCTGGGAAGGAGCCCAACTTGGGTTTGAATCCCAGGCTCATCGCTTACTGGCTGAATATGAGCAGGTTACTGGCCTCATGGGCGCCTTGTCGGCTTAGCTATAGACAGGCTCTTCTTCGTGGGATGGACGAAGACTGATATTACAGTCTATGGAAGACTGGCCATCATAGGGCATGAAGAAGCGTGCGTGCCTTCTGTCGTCTTGCCACTTCCAGAAAACAGAGAACCCAATAACCAAGCACTGTCTCCTAAAATGTGGCTGGAAGACCAGCCACCTCAGAACCACCTGGGGGAGAAGGCTGCCTCCCCCACCTGTGACTCCACTGTGCATGCCTGGGAATCCCTCCACACACCTGTCTCGGGCTTCTGTGCTCTCCCTCATCTCTGTTTTGACAGACTGACCTTGGTGAACTGTCCCAGCTGAATCTACAAGTCACATCTGAAAACATTCCATTTCTGGAAGCGTCACCTCTGACAAGGCTTCTTAAGGCCCAGGGAATGGCTTTGTGAATGATAAAAAAGCTAAAGATCGCTGAGAATCCAAACACAACCCGTCAAGTCCTCGGTCTTCCCAAAGGCAGTGCCGGCGGCCTGACATAGGTCCTCAGACACAGAAACAAAGTGCCGAGGCCACCAGTGGGCTGGAGAAAGGAACCCCAACTGAGAATAATGTTCCTGAAAAAAATCACAAGCTCACCTGTGCTATGCAGAGCTACTTAGCTCCTCCCAGGGTTCAGGACCTCAGCCCGCTCAGGACTGTGGGGTACAGACAGGTGAGTGAATACAAGAATCTTGTACCCAGAACTTCACTGCCTAGGTGGGGAGACAAATGACACATCAAATTAGATATCTGCACAGGAAGAGTCCCAAAGCCCGGTATCCAGCCTGAGTGTAGGGGAAGGAGAGAAAAAATAGTGGCTGGAGCAGGAGCATACATTGTGGCACAAGGGGAGGCTGGAGAGCTTCAAGTGCACGGTGGGATGGAGGGCCAAGGAGAGAGACTGGCAGTATGGAAGCAGAAAAGGATGTGGTTTGTGTTCTTTCTCTAAATGACAACTGACTCCTTCTTTCCCCTGTTAGGTCCTGTACTTCTGATTCAGGCTGGCGGACGGATTCCTGACTGTGGCCTTGACACCGCATGGTCTCCCGGTTGGCAGGTGCTAGTTACGAAAGCTACCAACAGAAAAAAGGAGCCAAGCCGTGAGCCGAGGTACAAAAGGTAGACAGAATGCAAGCCAACACCGTTTAAAATCAGTTACATAAATCTGGGGCTGAAAATATCTAAAAGAAACCTGGTTGTCTTTCTGTAGTGCCTTGCATGGAAACTTTATACTTGTAACCATCCTGTTCTGTATTTGGCGTCCATGAAGCTGTCTTTACAAGATTGCGTGTGACAAATCCCTGTGGAAGCATCTGGACGTTTAAAGTTTAATGTTATCTCCTGTATTATGTAAGATTTCGCCTGAAACCATTACATGCGGTGTGGTAATGGGATAGCAGTTCAAGAGGGAAGAAAAGCCAGGTGAAATGACAGGAGATCTGAAATTTCATTTAAAATGTTCTGTGAGGAAAGGGAGCAGAGAAGGGAGTAGATGAAACAAGACTGGAAGCTGCTGACCCCAAGTTAGATGGCTGTGGGCCCTTTTGATCACTCTTCCCCAATTTGTCTCACTCAGTTCAAGCTGGGAGTAGGTACAGGTGGTTCATTGCCGTACGTTCTCTCTACTTTTGGATATTTTTTAAATTTTCCATGATAAAGATTTTTAAATTATCTAATGGATTATCATGTAACCAGATTACCAAATCATATTTAAAAATGCAATTATGCTGCAATAACATGGAAAAAGAATGAAATGTGATCCCACATACAGCATACCAAAAAAAAAAAATGCATTTATTTATTCCTCCCAAAGAAATCTATTCTAGTTTGTTAGCTGCTGGAATGCAATATGCCAGGAACAGAATGGCCTTTAAAAGAGGTGTGGTGGTTAGATTCAGTTGTCAACTTGGCCACATGAAGGTACCTAATTCTGTTGCTGTGGCCATGAGCCAATAGTATGTGAACCTCATCTGTTACCCAACACATCTACAGTCGGCTAAGAGGACTGCCTGCTGTAATGAATGATGTTTGATTTAATTGGCTGGTGCTTAAATGAGAGAGCTCAATGTAGCACAGCCCAAGGAGCTCAGCATACCTCATCTCAGCACTCGCAGCTCAGCTCAGGCCTTTGGAAATACAGAAAGGAATCAACCCAGGGAAAGTTGTTGGAACCCAGAGACCTGGAGAGAAGGCCAGCAGAGACCCTCCTTCCCGTGTAAGAACCTCAGTTGAAAGTTAGCTGCCTTTCCTCTGAAGAACTAACAAAAGAAATCCCCTTTTATTAAAAGCCAATCTGTCCCTGGTGTGTTGCATTCCAGCAGCTAGCAAACTGGAATAAGAGAGAATTTATTAAGTTGCAAGTTTACAGTTTTGTCCCAATTAAAGCAAGACTATATAAATGTCCAAATTAAGGCACCAACAAAAGGTTACTTTCAAGAAAGGCCAATGAAGTTCACAGTTTCTCTCTCAACTGGAAAGGCACATGACAAACATGGAGATGTCTGCTAGCTTTCTCTCCAGGCTTCTTGTTTCATGAAGCTTCCCTGGGGCATATTCCTTCTTCATCTCCAAAGGTCTCTGGCTGCGTGGGCACTGTGGTTCTCATGATTCTATCATGGTTCTCTCTCTCGGAATCTCAAGCCTTTTACAAAAAGCTTCCTCTTTTAAAGGACTCTAATAAACTAATCAAGACCCATCTGGAATGGGTGGAGTCACATCTCCCTCTAATCCAAGGTTAATACCCACAATTGGGTGAGTCACATCTGTGTGGAGATAATCTAATCAAGTTTCCAACCTACAGTGCTGAATAGGGATTAAAAGAAAGGCTGCCTCCAGGAGATGATCAGGATTAAAACATGCCTTCTCTAGGGCATGTAATCCTTTCAAATCAGCCCAGTATCTTGAATCTAAATGATTTGACTCCAAGGAAGACCCTTCAAACTCTATCTTCCT
The DNA here is from genome assembly GCF_023851605.1 of Tamandua tetradactyla. NCBI lineage: Eukaryota > Metazoa > Chordata > Mammalia > Pilosa > Myrmecophagidae > Tamandua > Tamandua tetradactyla. The sequence continues at coordinate 117,988,374 of NC_135330.1, forward strand.
CCTTCTCTTTTCACCAAAGAAAAATTAATTTATTGATGATTCTGGCCAATTCCCTGACCAAAGCAGTGAGATGGGAGATGTCATTTTACTTGTGACACTTGGTGCTGAGAGTAGGAAGGGAGTATGGAGGGGGAGGTAATCTAGGAAAATGTTGGTCAGGATGTAGAAGCCAAGTCGAATTTTTTTGGATTTTATTAGTTTGCCATAATAAATTGATTTTTAAATGGAAAGATGATAAAACAAAGAATTTTTTTGAAAAAGGAAAAAAAGAGTTGCCCATAATATACCATCATTAACTTCCTGTTATCTTCCAGAGGTTGTCTACTTACAGACATAATCTATACAGCCTTAATCAGTATTCTTGTCTATTTACATTCTTAAATTGTGCAAAACGCACCAATATTCTATACTGCCCTCATAACTGGAATTCTAATAACGGCATAAAGTTCTATCGTATGACTGTTCTATTATTTTTTTTGGAAGGGGTCGAACTCAGGTCTCCCACATGGAAGGCGAGCATTCTACCACTGAACCACCCAGGCACCCTGCTCCATTATTTTTTTCTGTTTTAATTTTTTTATTGATTTTGTTTTGTTTTTTTGTTTTTGTTTTGTTTTGTTCCATTATTAAACAATTTTCCTACGGTCAAATATTTTAGGTTGCCTTCAGGTTTGGTTTGTGTTTTTCTTGTTCTTGTTGTTTTGTCTATTATAGAGATAATACATGAAAAGTACTTAGCATAGTGCCCATATTTAGTGCTCTATAAATATTTTCTATTATAGAAAATGGTGTAATAAACATCTCTGTGAATGGAGCTTTTATAAAATAGTTATTTTCGTAATAGAAATAGTAATAATGCATATTCACATTAAACAAATCAAATACAGACAATACAAAGACAGTAAATATTACTCAATGCTACCACACATGTATCAATATACATATATGCATATATGACTAGAGACATAAAATATATGCAATATGACGTACATGGGATGTTATGTATGCTATTATGTAACTGATTTATTTTATTCAACAATGTGCGACAGAAATCACTCCTTATTAGTATACATTTCCATCATCATTTTTACCAGCTACATAATGCTCCATTGCATGGCCCATCAAAATTTACACTACCAATTCCTTATTGATAGACATTTAGACTGTTTCTGTTTTTCAACTTCTTAAAAACAAACTTATACAGCCCTGTTTGCTTCTGATAAGTTATTTCATGGCAAATTCCCAGGGCTGGGATTCACAGGTTCTTACACACATGATCATTCAAAATGGTAAATACCAGAGTAAAAATAGCTGGTGGGAGGAAACCCTTCTACTGAAAGGGAGTAAGCCAGCTCTGTCAATCTGAGAAACAGTAAGCCAGAAACACACCCCAATAGTTGTTTCACACACAGAGACACAAACTCACAAGCACACACACACAAGCCAATGTTAGCAAGAAAAGCTTCCTTTCCTCAGTCTAGCTCCTGGACTCCAGCTGAGTGCCTAATAGGCATGACACAGATGCCAGATGGATAGATAAGATTGGATGGGTGGATGGATGGACAGATGGATGGACCAATGGTTGCTAAAACGAAGATTTCCTCTCTGGACATCTGGCCATGCAGCTCTGGCTTTTTCCATCTTTGACTTTCCTTCTGTAGCCAGCCGTGTACCAAGTAAGGCACACAAGAACCCCATTTGCATCCCTACTTAGCCCCTCCCTCTCCATTTCACTCAGGGTCCTTCTTCGTTACTAGCCCCTGGGAGGATGTGAAGTGGTGACCTCAAAAGGGGTGGCTTCATATCCCATTGCCAAATTCCCCAACCTCCTCATTTCACACAGTAGGTGTTAATTATATCCCAAATGTGGGTGTTCTCCACTGTGAGTGCTTTCTGCGGATCCCCCCTATCCTGGCCCCTCTCTATTTTGGAACTTAATAGAGGTCTCCCATTCATTCAATCAGTGGTTAACACCCATTTATTGAACTCCTACTCTGTGCTATTAAGCACTATCAACATGTAAAAAGAATTATCAACATGGAACCTACTACCATGGATCTTTTTTTTTTGTCAAATTAATAATTCCTTATACGAGGATGTTTGTTTTTAACTCTTGCCAACACAACCTCAACTTTTTGCATACATTATCTCTCTGCTCTACATCTTAAATGTTTTACTCACGAGAAAAACCAAGAAAGACCTTTAAGGGACAGCACAAGGCCAAGTGAAAGTTGTAGCCAGCGCTCACAACCCCAAACAGGTGCTCTTTTCCTCCACACTCCAGGTCTCCTTACCCCCACCTCCACCCCTCTCCCTGCCCACCCCCAGTGTAAATACGTGCCCTTTATCCCCTCCAGCCAGATTTTAAGGGCAAGAAATTATGGAATGGAAGATGAAGTACGGATGGAGCGATTCTAGCTTTTTTTTAAATACAATTCATTTACGGACAACAAAAAGCAGCATAAAATCCGCACAGCAGCACTTGTGAGGGCCCACGATAACCAACTTATCATAAGAACTACACAATATGTGTTGAAAAGGCTACACTTGGGCCGTGATAATGGGAGTTCTAAAGATCAGTAGGAAATGAGAAAGGAAAAAATAAATGTTTAGGTAACAGATCATTTATATTTACAAAAAGGAGACTATAAGTAAGAGCAAGCATAAGAGATTAGAAAGTCAGAGCCTGGAGGACCTTTATCGGTTTCCATTTGGTTTCTTTCCATCTTTGGTCTCATTTTCTAAGCCCTTTGGTGCTATGAAAAGTATAAAGATGTGAAGTTGAAATCCTTGACTTGAGTTTTCCAGACTGGCTCCAATTTTACATAATCAAATGTATCAAAACCTGAAATTTGTGCATCCCTTCATTAAAAGAAATTTATGAAATGTTACCTAAGAGCCATTGATTTTTTTTATCCTTTTATAATCCTTTGCATATAAATATTCACTGTTTTAAAATATTCTTTGTGGAGCTTGGTCTGGCTCTGTGGTTCGGGACACACAGTCCCTCTCTCAGATGCAGTCTGGACCCTAAGTGCTTTGGACTGATGGAAAGGCGAGCTGGATGCTCGGACGGCAGCCCCCACCCATGCACAAAGGTTGCCTCTTTGGCCCAGAAGGTTCTAATCTAGGCATGATTAGAATACGGCAAGGCAGGCTGCAGCCAGACCTAATTCTCATTGTCTCACAGATTAGGTACAGCTAGGTAAATGACTTTCAAAGTCAATCAACTCCTAATGGCACCAACAAGCCTCTCAGGCCTCAAAACTTGCTTTCTTTCCTCTCTGCACTACTCGGTGAAGGGGGAGGATGTTGTCCTCATAGAAAGCAGCGAATGATCCCCGCCCCCTGTATGCTACCTGGCTCGTGCCCAGCCCCCCACCCTCCACCCTTAGTCTCCCATCTCACCACCTCCCAGAACAGAAAGTCTCAGCGCAGGAGAATCCACTTAGAACTCAAAAAAAACAGCAACGCCCAGGCCCCAACCCAGACCGATTGAATCAGAATATCCGGAGGGAGGACCCCAGGCACTGTGTTTTTATTTTTAATTCAGGTGATTTTAATGTGCAGCCAGGGTGAAGAACCAAAGTTTCCCAGGACCAAACACAGGAGTTCTCCACCCAACTGCACATTACAAACATCCGGGGAGCTTTTTAAAAAAAAACAAAAACCATTGCTCAGATTCCATCCCAGGTCAATTCAATCAAGTCCCAGAGTGCAACCTCCTAGACTAGTCACCCTATGGTCAACATAGGGGTCCTTTCAGAGTCGCTGTGCTTTACAAACTTGTTCTCACTCATTGACCTGTGGGTTAAATTTCAACCAGTAGTATACACTGGTAATTGGAAGGAAAAAGACTCTCTCAGTCTCCTTAAGGCAATAGAACCCTGGAGGCCTCTGAGGTCCTAGGAGAGGTTTACTGGCCAGAAAGTTTCTATTGTCAAAAAAAATTGCTCAAGGTAAAACGGAAAACCATGTCCTCTGTTGAGTCGATCAGGAAGCCCAAGTCCTGGTGGGAAACCAGAGCCCTGGCCAGGGGCCTGGCAGATACAAAGATAACAATAATAAAAATAACAGCACGGTGTGCCTGCACAATTCCAAGGGTTTTACGGGGTAACTCATTTAATCCTCACTGAAGCAACGTGAAGAAGGTACTAGCCCATTTTTATAGATAAGGAAACTGAGGCACAGGGAGATGAGACAACTGGCCAAAGTCCACAGCGCTGGTGGGCGGAGGAGGGATTCAGACCAGGCAGTGAGGCCCATCCCTGTCTCAAGGAGCTTCCAAGCTAGTTGTGGTGATGAGATGACTCCAAATAACATTGCAGCAAGGTAGACTGTGAGTGCTACAAGGCGGTTCAACACATATTTGGGGTTGGTTAACCTCATCAGAGAAGTTAGGAAAGCATGCACAGAGGTAGTGGCCGGTGGCAGCACCTTGGAGCATTAGAGCAGTCGTCCCCGAGCTTAGGGCATTAGAGATGACACCTCTTCCCTGCTCCCCCTCCTACAACAACGATGGATGCAAGTGAGAGGAGGGTATTAAGAGCTCACCGAATATGAGTCACTCGGTCACACTGGCCACAGCGGCTGATGGACATCAAGTTTGGAAGAGGCGTCGTGCCAGGTTCACCCTGAAGCTCAACCCCCCTGGGGACCACGTGAGGTTACACGGTAGTGATGTCCCACATTCCTCAGCACCAGCCGACAGAGCTGCTGCAGTGAACTGGAGGCAGACTGAGGGCTGCAAGCAGGGACCTGGAACCCGACGGTTGCCAAACACAAGGTGAGCACCGTCCCTGTGCATGAGAACAGGTGGCCGGACCTGTCTGTACGGAGTTGCCGTACTATTCTCCCATGTGAAACAAGCTGGTCCACTGCATTCACAGGCTTGGTTCACTTCTGTCCCACATTCGAAATTCCCATTGCCTAGGCTTCTGAGCCCAGGACAAGGGCCGAGCAGAAAAACCAGCGTCACGACTGCTTCTACTCCTTCCGTGAGAAAGGGGCTGCTGAGGCACAACCGCCTGTGCTGGTGGGCATCCATTCTGGGACAGTCTCTGTGCCGCGGAACCAAAACGGGGGTGAGCTGTCCTTGACTCGCAGGGTCTTCTAGTTTGAGAATCCAGAATCCCGGGTCACCTAGACAACCCTTCCCATTTTACAAATGAGGTAAAGGGGGCCCAGGGACTTGCCCGAGGTCAGGACGCATCCTTCCCACCCTCCCATCAGGGCCGCCTCCCACACAAAGCTCCACCACTCAGACCAACAGGATGGGCAACGGGCTTTGCAATGAACATAAGCGGCATCCAGGATTTTTAATCTCTACAGAAGATAAATATCAGGACATATTATATCAGAAAGGTTTACCATCTGATGCTGATCATTAAATATCAGTTCTGTTTATCTGAAGGCTCCTACACAGAGATTCTACTCCAACAGCAACACAGGTAGATGGGGCTGACCTAGCTTCTCCAATGTCCCCTTGAACTAGCAAAAGCCATGTGTCCATGAAGCTCCTTCATTTCTCTGGCTCAGCCAACAAATCCTAAGGAGACAAATAGCCCTGCAGAGATCAGCAGTAGCCACTTTAGCATGAGCACAGTATTAACTCTTTCAAGCCTTCACGTCTGCCATAACATGCATGTTCTTTTTGTTTTATTTTAAAAAGGTGTTGGATTTAAATAATATATAATTTAATATTGTAGATTTGAATTATTTATTTGGCTGATATTTTCCTCACACTCCAAGCTGCCATATTTGGGGGGGGGGGGCAGGGGGGATGGAGTTTTATTCTACACCCTTTACCTAACCAGATAATTATGTCTAAGTAGTTTTACTTTTAATTTCATGATTACCTTTGAGCCAAAATATAATTGGACAAATAGTCTATTTTATTTATTGTGCCTCATTGCAACTTTATGGCTCAATAAATACATAATTTTTTATGAATGTAAAAGTTTAAATTTAAGCATTTTTAAAAATATAGCAAAAGTTGAAAATCTATAACTACACAGGACATGTACAGATTATTTATGTTATCAAAATAAAATACTTAAAATAAATGGTCTTTTAGCATCTAGAATTCCAACTGAAATAATTTTAGCATTAATTTTATCTTCTCAAAGCAGTGTCTTATTTCTTGGCAGTGCAGGTGATGCTGTGCGATATCCAATACTCAGAAAAATCATTGTGCTGAACTTTGATTTATGCCTAGCTTCCAAGTATTTTTCTAATGTTTTGCTTTTTAAGTGGTATCACTGTTAAATGCCATTTCTGTTTTGAGATTGTGGCCCCTTACTATCAGCTCCTGGCTCCTGGCATATTTATGTTCTTTCTTAAGTACCAAAACTGAGTGGGGGGAGAAAAGAAAGAAAAATCTTATTCTGATAAAATTGTGTTGCTCGAATGATGTGGATTATTAAAAAAAGAAAAGGGAACATGACCCAGGAACCTAAGTTAAATCTAGTATCATTAATACTGAATGTGCAGGGTGCAATCAGTATACATTGCACCTTCCAGAAGTATTTTTCTACAGTAGATAAGCTGCTCACATTTTGTTTTTGATGGGCATCTCCTAAGGAAATGTAGAATGACATTGGTATTAACTTCACGTGTGATACATCATACCTGCAAAACATAAAACATAAATTATGTATCATCATTCATCTACGTATTTGTAACAGTGAGAAAACGACATGATATTTAATAATACAATAAAAATATTCTTATAAAAAAAGAAATGTATGTACTACGCAAAGAGGAAATGAATGCAGTTGTAAAACACGCAAACAACCTAATTTTCCTAAAATAATTAAAACACTGAAAACAACTCAGGCCAGTGTACAATGGTTTAAGAAATCAGAAAAATGAATCAACGTGTGGGATAGAGCGCCCTCTAGTGAGGAAACAATGCGCTAACCACACACTCCAAAGTTACAGAAAAGCCATCACTGCCGTGAACCATGTCTACGGGCGGTTAACTGGGAAATAAATGCAAATGAGAGAACAAATATCAGTACCTTCTGGTACTGGGTTTAGTCTGGGCCTGTCCATCGCTGAGGAGACCAGCCTTTAAACATTCACAAGTTCTGACAACCGGGTAAGATAGTACACGGTTACCATCATAATGGCAGAAAGGAACACTCAAATTTAAAACCGGTTTGGATTCTGCTCTAAGCCCCTAAGAAGCTGTGTAACCCTGACGAAAGCTTATAGCTCATCAGCTCAGTGTCATGTAAAGGGGGGAAGATAATGCTCTCCCCCAGGACCCCCATAAGGAAAATGTGAGAGATGTAGCATAAGTACTCAGTAGCTATAAGTATTCCTCCAGGCGGCAAATACATACACTTTCTGCCTAGCTCTGGCTCTAAACTCAATACAAACTAGCTTGTCGGCCTACAGGACTTTACAGTCAATGAATAAATGACTCAAATATAGGTCACTTCGAGCACAATAGTTACCTTGCAAAATTTGAAACAGGCATCCCTCTGTGAAGATGAATTGTAAAAAGATGCCCCATCAGTTTGTCCAGAGTGATGCCCTAATGAATCCCAGAGTGATTCAATCAGTGAGTGGAAAAGTATTTGCTAAGCCCCCTTCGAGGAATGGTGAGAACGGGAAGAAATGCAACTTCCCCAAGTTGAATTCTTGATATTCTTACAAGCAGTGTGGACAACCAAAGCTATAGGCTGAGCCCCCAGTCTTGGGGTTTGTTCATATGAAACTTAACCCAACAAAGGATAGGACAAGTCTACTTAAAATTTAGGCCTAAGAATCACCCCCAAGAGAGCCTCTTTTGTTGCTCAGATGTGGCCTCTCTCTCCAGCCAACAGTACAAGCAGTCTCACCACCCTCCCCCTGTCTATGTGGGACATGACTCCCAGGGGTATGGACCTTCCTGGCAACGTGGGACAGAAATCCTAGAATGAGCTGAGACTCAGCATTAAGGGATTGAAAAAAACTCTAGAATGAGCTGAGACCCAGCATCAGGGGATTGAGAAAGCCTTCTCCACCAAAAGGGGGAAGAGTGAAATGAGACAAAGTGTCAATGGCTGAGAGATTCCAAACACAGTTGAGAGGTTGTCCTGGAGGTTATTCTTATGCATGAAGTAGATATCATCTTGTTATTCAAGATGTAATGGAGAGGCTGGAGGGAACTGCCTGAAAATGTAGAGCTGTGTTCCAGTCGCCATGTTTCTCGAGGATGATTCAATAATGACATAGCTGTCACAATGTGACTGTGTGATTGTGAAAACCTTGTGTCTGATGCTCCTTTTATCTACCTTGTGAAGAAACGAGTAGAACATATGGAATAAAAATAAATAATAGAGGGAACAAATGTTAAAATAAATTTAGTTTGAAATGCTAGTGATAAATGAAAGTGAGGGGTAAGGGGTATGGTAGGTATAATCTTTTTTTTCTGTTATTGTTTTATTTCTTTTTCTGTTGTCTTTTATTTCTTTTTCTGAATTGATGCAAATGTTCTAAGAAATGATGAATATGCAACTATGTGATGATATTGAGAATTACTGAATATGTATGTAGAACAGAATTATATGTTAAAAAAAGATGCCCCATCAGGCGGTGCAACGGTGCCAGCTGTTGGTGCGACTGTGGCTCAGCGGCAGAGTTCTCACCTGCCATGCCGGACACCCGGATTCAATTCCTGGGGCCTGCCAAAAAAAAAAAAAGTGCCCCCCCATTTGGGAAGAACTGTCACATTTTAATTTAGTGGTCATTAGCCACCTGTGGCTATTTAAATTTAAATTAATTAACATTAAACAAAATTCAAGGTTCAGTTCTTCAGTCACATTAGCCACATTTCAGGTGTCCAGTAGCAGCATGATGCTGGGGCCACTGCGCTGGTGACTGCAGATTAGGTAGGTAGGTAGGTGGGTGGACAGGTCAGTAAGCAGACAGGTAGGTAGATGACAGGTAGATAGACAGAAGCAGAAAAAGTTCCGGAAAAATACACACCAAACTTTCCTCTAGAAAGGGAATGGAATAACGGGAAAGGGGATAATTTTCATCCCTTTTTGTCGATATCTGTCTGAATTGAATTTTTGAGTACAAATACTTGAACGTACTTCATCTGCTGTGATTAACAACATTGAAGGCAATGAAGAGACCTATCAACACTGTCCACGTCTTTAAATGCTGCACAGAAAATGAGAAAGACAAGGATAGAAAACTCTCCTTTAGACTTGAATATGGAGACGCTGGGTGACTTTTTCAAGAGCTGCTTCATGGACATCAGAGTGGGGTGTAGAGTAGACAGACTTCTCTTCTGCGAGGAATGGAGGGAGGTTTCTGCTGGGTTCTACTGGCAAAAATGGAAGTGATCTGAGCCACGTAACCCCCCAAAAATAGTGCCTGCAAGGGCCTAGCAGGAGTCTGGGGTGAGGGATTGACAGAGGGGGCACAGTTTCCTAAGGAAGGCGACTTTATCACTGGGAAGAAGAGGGGTTTCTTAAATAATGGTCTCAACTCTTTTAATGAAGTTTCTAATTCACAAGCCAAAAGCAAAAACACAGCCTTCTCATCAGCTTGGCTCCAGACACCATGTGAAAAAAACGGCTCCCTAAGGCGTTCTCCTGCCCACGTCTTTCTCAAGTGTCACTGATTGCAGAACTCATCAGCACTGCTCCAAAATGGTATCTCTCCCCATAAAAAGCATTTCAAATAGAAAAATTTGAAGGGTTTTAAAGTATAAATCAGTTTTTATAAAAGCAATGAACAGCAGAAAGAGTAGCAAAATAGAATCCCATAAATTCATCATCTGACTTTGTCAATTGTCAACTCATGGTCAATTCTGTTCCAGCCAAACCTATTGGAGTTTTTAAGCAAATGCCATACAACATATTACCTTTTTTCCTGTTACACTTCAGTATATACCTCTAAATAAGGACTTGTAAAAAAAACATGATCTCAATGCCACTATCGCCCCAAACCATTAACAATAATCCATTAATAGTATCCAATGTCCAGTGTTCACATTTCCCTGATTGTGTTGTCTTTTTGTTTTTAATAATTGGTTTGTTCAAATCAGAATTCAAATTGCATTTGATTACATCTCTTAAAGTCTCTCTTAATCTTTCCCCCCTCCCTTTTTTTCACTCATGATTTATTCATTCAATTGGCCACGTCCCTTGTCCTGTAGAGTCTCCCCACGTTTCCGCAGATTACATCCCCATGATGTCATTCATCGTGTTTCTCTGACTGCTGGTATTTCTTGTAAACTGGTAGTTAAATCTACCTAGGCGAGGGGCTTGTTCATATTCAGGTTTCACTTTTGATTTTTTGCAGAAAGACGTCAAAGTAGGTGCTGTGTCCATCTTACTGTCCATCAGGTGACACATAAGGTCTGGCATTCTTTTTGTGGTGTTAAGATTGACTGGTGAACCCTCCCCTTGTCTACATGGGACATGACCCCCGGGGTGTGGACCTTCCTGGCAACGTGGGACAGAGATCCTGGAATGAGCTGAGACTCAGCATCAAGGGATTGAGAAAAACCTTAGAATAAGCTGAGACTCAGCATCAAGGGATTGAGAAAACCTTCTCCACCAAAAGGGGGAAGAGTGAAATGAGACAAAGTGTCAATGGCTGAGAGACTCCAGACAGAGTTGAGAGGTTATCCTGGAGGTTATCTTCTTACCCGTTAAGTAGATATCACCTTGTTATTTAAGATGTAATGGGGAGGCTAGAGGGAACTACCTGAAAATGTAGAGCTGTGTTCCAGTAGCCATGTTTCTTGATGATGACTGAATAATGATATAGCTTTCACAGTGTGATTGTGATTGTGAAAACCTTGTGTCTGATGCTCCTTTTATCTACCTTGTCAACAGACGAGTAGAACATATAGAATAAAAATAAATAATAGGGGGAGCAAATGTTAAAATAAATTTAGTTTGAACTGCTAGTGATCAATGAAAGGGAGGGGTAAGGGTTATGGCACATACTTTTTTTTCTGTTTTTGTTTTATTTCTTTTTCTGAGTAGATGCAAATGTTCCAAGAAATGATCATGATGATGAATATGCAACTATGTGATGATATTGTGATTTACTGATTATATATGGAGAACGGAATGATCAAAATAGGAATGTTTACATTTATTTAGTGTTTTTTTTTTTGCATTTAAAAAAATAAAAAAGATTGACCGGTGAGTTCAAGTATTATCAGTGGATTCAAGTGCTGTAAGCTTTATCCATCATCTCCATTATAATTAGCCTTTCTTTTAACCTAGTGGTTTTAGATAATACTATTACCACCAATGATATTGCCTAGATCTGTCATTTTATTAGAGGATGCAAAATGGTAATATTTTAATTCCATCCTTCCTTTGCCTATATTAGATGGAATTCTTCCTTAAAGAACTTTCACTCATCAACTATCTAGTAACCTTCAGGTATGATTCATACAGGATAAATGCTTGATTCTTTCCCTATGCCAGGTTTCAGAATATTTGTTCCCTACATGGGAAGAAATGAGTAGAGATAGAGGTTGAAATGATGCATGGCATGTAATCATCAGCGAAGTTCCATTAGAATGTTAAAGGGGAAGTAATTCATTCAGAGCACAGAAAAAAAAATTGTTTTTTCAGGAAGAAGATACATTCTCACAAGAGGGAAGGAGGAGATAATTACTGCAGTTAAAAGTTTACAGATTTAGTACAAAGAAGATTAAGAATTCTCGTCCGATACCTTCTATTTCTCTGCTGCATTAATTTCCTATGGCTGCTGTAATAAATTACCACATACTTAGTGCCTTTAAAACAACATAAATTTATCATTTTACACTCCTAGAGATGAGAAATCCAAAATGAGTCTTGAGGGGCTAAAATCAAGGATGTCATCGGGGCTAGCTCCTCCTTGAGGCTCTAGAAGAGAACATTTTCCATGTCTCTTCCAGCTGCTAGAAGCTGCTGGCCTTTCTTTGCCCATTGCTGCATCATTCTAATCTCTGCCTCTGTCTTCACAGCCTCTTGCCCCACTGACCCTCTTGCCCCACTGACCCTATTGCCTTCCTCTTTTGATGACATTGGGCCCACCTGGATAATCTAGAAAAGTCTTCACACCTCAAGATCCCTAAATTCATCACATCTGCGAAGCCCCTTCTGCCATATAAGGTAACAAATTAATAAATTCTAGGGATTAGAATGTGTTAGGATGTGGATATCTTTTTTTGAGGGGGGGGAGGGGTCATTATTCAGCCTACCACATCTGCTGAGAATGAGAGAAGAGGGCACACTGGGAAGCGAGTGGAGAATTTTCTAAATAGCTGAGTAAGAGACACCTTACTGGGAAACCAAGAATGGACAATAAGATTGCAGCATACTCATTTACATGCATCAGTCTGTGAAGTTGGGTAATCTTTGTCCTTGGCTTTAGTGTGATAGAAGACTAAATTGAACTCAGCCAGGGTTGTGACTTTTTCTTGGCATGTGTAATGGAAGGATGATGGAAGAAGGAAGTTGTTGACAGGAATTGTTGAACTGATGAAATATGAAACCAAAGACGGAGACAGGAAGAATTAAAGACTGAGGTAAAAGCTGATTGAGAGAAAGTCAATGGGAGCGTCGGATGAGGTTGAACAGGTATGGAGGTTAAACAGGCATAACCTAATGAGCAGGTTAAAAGGAACAGATTGGGTGCACAGGGTTCCGTGGTAGAATGCTCACCTTCCATGTGGGAGACCTGGGTTCGATTCCCAGACCATGCACCCCCCCAAAAAAAAATCAGAAAAAAAGCAACAGATCATGGTCAGATGCCTCTTTTGTGTTCATTATTTCAGAAGCAGAACAGTTCCCACTGTTGACAAAGTGTGGGGTAGGGCCATGGGATTGGGTAATTTGATTAGGATGGAGCTGAAAGTGATTGAACCAAGGAGGCCAAGGAACTAAGAGGTCCAAGTGCTAAAACCACCTCGAATTTAGTTTACTTGGCGAGAAAAGGAAGTCCGTGAGTCAAAAATGTGTATAAATGATAGCAATAAAGAGGGGTCAGGGTAGTACCACCCAATGGCATTAGGCTCAAAGAATCATGGGTTTTATTAATTGCAGAAGATTAATGGGCTGGAAGCAGCAGTGGGGAGTGAAGATACTTTGAACCCTATCTCCAGAGAGATGGTAAGACAATGAACAGCTCCATTTGAAAGGGCTGCCTACTGGGTGGAGTTCTCAGTTAAGGTTTTCAGTTAAGTCAAAAGATAAAGGGGAGTAAGAAAAAGAAAAATAAAGGGAAATTTTGACGGAAGAGGTTAAAGATGTAAAGAACAGTAATAATCTTGGAGTGGGATATTTCCAGAGGACAAATTGCAAAGAATACCAGGAAAAGGTATAGAGGGAAGCCAGGCTGAGAAGACGAGGATGAGAAGTGGGAAAGGACAGCTTGCTAGAGGACTGCATGCTTTAGGTGGAAACTGAAAAATTGGCCACGGGTCTGTCAAGAGTATTAGTCCCACCTCTGGTGGATTAGGAGTAGGGTGGGGATAGGGGAATGCGGCACCTCAAACCCTTTTTAGAAGTTAGCAATGGCCCAGATAGTATTCCTTTCAAAGGCAGTCCTAGCCTCTGGTGGTTGACAAAGTTCTGACCATTCCTGAATTAGCTGTGAGACAAATAGATCACATGGCTATAGGGTCTCAGGCTCCCAGGGGCTAGGTCACAGTCAAAGGAAACATATGATCAAACTCAGATGCTATGAAGCCACTTCCACTATTTGGAGGCACAGATCATTCACTTATTACAGCAGTTAGCCGAAAGGTGCAAAGTCACATAGTACACCTAAAATACTTACAGAGTTCGTTGTCTGTAATTAACATACCATTAATGATTAAAAGCCTTTTGTTAACAAACTATTAATCCACAAGTACAAGTTATTTCACATAAAATTTCTCATATGGTTAATACTTTCTCAGAGGACAAGCGCCAATAGGCACTGAAATCCATCATAATTCTTAAATCAAGCTTCAATAGTTACTCAAATCTACACTAACCAAATGTTTTTAGTCTATTGAATATTAAAGAACTGCCATTCAGTCATTTCTCTGTTAATTCTCTGGAATGCTCTTACCTGAAAGTAATTTATCTACAAAGCCAGTTCCATTTAGGTATCTGTTCAAATGTCATGTCATCAGAAAGACCTTCTTGGCCCATCCTATTGAAAAACACTAAGCACTCTCTTTGTAGAGTTATTATACATACTAGCTAAGGTATGTGACTTGTACTGTTCATCTTCAGTAATTGCTTTCTGCTATTCTCTGTCTCCTTGATCTGTCAGTTTTTGAGGCGGGGAGAAGTGTATTAAAATCTTCAACTATAATAGTTATTTCTATTTCATTCTGCATTTGTTTTTGCTTTCCTATGTGGTATATTTTGCTAGATATATTTTGAGGCTGTATTAATTGCATATGTTAACAAAAGATTATCTTTTTTTTTAGCCAATATATAATACCACAACTGTGTCATTGTGACCTATTTTGCATTAAATTCTATTCAGATTTTACCCCCCCCCCCCTTTATTCTGGATTGTAATAGCCTGGTATATATACTTCTATCTTTTTATTTTAACTTTTGGTTTTAAGTGTGTCACTAGTAGACAACATATTTTTAAATCAAATTCAGGAATCTGGGTCTTCTAATTATTGTAATTACTGTTACATCAGAGTTTCTGCCCACCTTATTTTCCATTTACTGTAATCTCTTTGTTCCTGCTTTCCACCTGATAAAATGAGTTTACTTCTGATTAAAAGTTTTAGGTCCTTTTTGTGTTCTTATGATGGTTCTTATGACCATACTCATATTTAACTTATGTTTCTTAAAACTTTTAGTATCTGTAACTTCCTCTTAGGGACAGGCAATTTAGAACTGCCTTATTTCTTAGGTTTGTATCTCCAGGTCCAATAAGGATAATAAAATCTAGAATTTTAAAACTATTATGATGGAAATAGTTCTTCTTGTTTAATGTAATAGTAAACTTTACAAAATATTTAATCATCCTTTTCCCATAATTCTTGTAGGTATTTTAGATTTAATATTGTTCCAAAAGTATTTCTGTGAGAGTCTTTATATTCTTAAGATTTTATATCCATAAGAATATTTTAAATATGCTGTCACATTCTAAGGCTAATTTGGCAGGATATAAACTTCTAAACTCAAGGTTCCTTTTCTTCAATACTTAAAAAATACTCATATTCTTGTTTGAGTTTTCTTCACAATTATAACTACTACTATTATTATGTGGCTCTGCCCCCCACTGGCATAGAAATTCCATGAGAATATGGGCTTTATTGATTCACTATTGTATTCCTCACACCTAGAACAATGTCTGAAACATAACAGGTGGTTAATAAATACAGGGTGAATGAATAAATGACTCTTTCTTCCTTTCTCCATCATGTCTCCATCATGGCATTAGGCTCAAAGAATCATGGGTTTTATTAATTGCAGAAGATTAATGGACTGGAAGCAGCAGTGGGGAGTGAAGATACTTTGAACCCTATCTCCAGAGAGATGGGAAGAGAATGAACACCTCCATTTGAAAGGGCTGCCTACTGGGTGGAGCTCTCAGTTAAGGTTCTCAGTTAAGTCAAAAGATAAAGGGGAGTAAGAAAAAGAAAAATAAAGGAAAATTTTTCTTTCCACTAACTAATATACTTAATAGAGTATGAACAAACCCAATGATTTTGTCTTTTTTTTTTCATTGTTATCCTCAACATGTATCTGGCATGTAAAAAGCCCTCAACAAAATATCTCTGATCCTCAATATATAGAAAAGAATCTAGAAGCTTAAGCATTAAAAACCAGTAACAAGGAAGACCAGACCTGAGACATACCAGACAAAAGAGATAAATGAAAACATAGAAAAGGAACTGCAAGAAATCAGGACAATGATAAATAAACAGAAATAGAATAGCAAGAGAGAGATGGAAATTTGAAAAAGAACCAAACAAAGTGAAAGATAAGAGTAACAAAAATTTAAAATTCCCCAGAGTGGTTCAGCAGCAGATTGGAGCTGGTAGAAGAAAGAATAAGTGAAGTTGAAGATAAAACCACTGAAGCCAGACAATTGAAATCATCCAGTCTGAGGAGCAGAAAGAATAAAGATAAGTGAAGAGGGCCTGAAGAATCAATGGGACACGGTCAAGAATACTGATATATGCATTGTGGGAAACCAAACGAGAGAGAGAAAGAAAGGGGCAGAGAGAATATTCAAAGTAATAATAGCTGAAAATTTCCCAAATGTAATGAAAGACATGAGTATTTACACCCAAGAAACTCAGTGAACTCCAAATAGGATAAACCCAAATAGACCTATACCATGGCATATTGTGATCAAACTGTTGAAAATGTCAAAGATAAAAAGAGAAGTCTGAAAGCCACAAGACAGAAGCAACATGTCACATACAAGAGAGCCTCATAAAATGAAGTCCCTATTTCCCATTGAAAATCATGGAAGCAAGAAGGCAGTGGGAAGACATATTTAAAGTGCTGAACAAAAAAAAAAAAGCCAAACAAGAATTATATATGTGGCTAGACTGTCTTTCAATAATGAGGGAGATATTAAGACATTCTCAAATAAACAAAAGCTGTGGGAGTCTATCACCACTAGACCAGCCCTAAAAGAGATGCTAGAGCTCTGCAGGTTGAAAGGAAAAGACAAGAGACAAAAGATCAAAACCATATGAAGAAATAAATACATCCAGTAAGGCCAGCAACATGGGTAAATATAAATGCAAGAACAATTATAACTCCACTTTTTACTTCTTATAGGATCTAAAATACAAGTGCATAAAATGTAATGATAAATGAGTAGTTTTGGACTCCAAGATATAAATGTAATTTTTGACAAGAACGACAGAAAGGTGGAGGGATGGATGGGTATAGGAATATAAATTATGTATACTATTAAAGTTAAGTTGGTATCAAAACAAATGAGATTGTTATAGACTTAAGATATTAAATTTAAGCCCCATGTTCATTACAAAAAAAAAAATTGTTTTGGAGAATATGTAAATTCACCGAGACAGAAATTAAGAGTCCCAGTTGTCAGTGTGGGGCAGGGGGAATGGGGAGTTAATGTTTGGAGAGCTGGGAAAGTTTTAGTAATGGAAGGTGGTGTGGGTACTACAATACTGTGACTGTGATTAATCCCACTGAATGGTATGTTTGGGAGGGGCTGAGATGGGAAAATTTATGTGTATATATGTTCCCACAATTTTTAAAAAAAAGCTTAAACAAAGAGATAATAACAATTCAATGCAATACATGATCCTGGCCAGGAGTAGCAAAGAAGAAAAGGCTCAAGAGGGCATTATCGGGACTTATGAAAAAACTGAAATATAGACTGTAAGCTTTATATCAACATTAAATCTCTTGAACTTGATAACTGCACTTAAGATGTTTACATAAGTGAATATCCTTGTTCTTAGGAAATGTACATGGCACTTCTGGTACCAAAATCTGTTTTGGTTTGCTAAAACTGACAAAATGCAATACACTAGAAATGGGTGGCCTTTTACAATGGGGATTTATTAGCTTACAAATTTAGTTTGAAGGCCATGAAAATGGCCCAATTAAGGCATGAACAGGACGATACCTGGAATCTGAAGACAGGCTGCTGGCATCTGGGATGCCTCTGTCACACGGGAAGGCACATGCCTGGTGTCCACTGTCCTTCACTCTGGGGTTTCATGGCTTTTAGCTTCTAGCTCCAGAGACCTCCTCTCGGACCTTCCATGGGGCCTCTCTTAGCTTCTCTGGGGCATTTCTCTATGAGTTTCTCTTAATTTCATCTCTCAGTTTCTCTGGGGCCTGTTGAAATTCTCTGGATTGTTTCCATGCATACTTTTGAGATGGGCTAGAATAGGGAGAGAAGGAGAGAAGCAAAAACGATGAAGGCACCCTTAAACAGGGATCGTTATTCAAGGTCAGGAGGGTCATGTCACTACAGACACACTGGCCACTTATGGGCAACACCCGGTGCCAGCTGACCCACCTGGAGGCAAGGGACCCCACCAGAGTGAGAAGGGTGGAGCCAAACCAACCCACCCAAATGCACTATCTAGCACCAGGAACCATCCTGGAGAAAAAGGAGGGGAAAAGAAAGCCCTGAACAAGGAAGGGGGATGGGGGATAAGATAAGCTAATGTATGAAAACAAATGGCCTTTTGCCCTCCATCCCTCTTTACTTGCTAGAGTGTCTGTGTGCTCCTTTTCTCTACATGTGTACTTAATAAATTTCTTACCTATTTGCTCTATCTGTGCTGTGCCTCTGAATTCTTTCTTACGGCGCAGCCAAGAACCTAGGAAACCAAAACCCAGTAACATATTTTGATGAGCCTTAGCCAGGAGCCATTTCTTAGACCGTCTGGACTGGTGGGTGAGTACTGGGAAGCTTGGCTGTGTGCTGCTGCTTTGTTTCCTTCTCACTTGCTCGATGGTATCCTCTCCTATGTCCTCATTTCCACTGCTCTCTCTAGGAATCCAGGGGCTCTAATGTGACTCCCCAGAACATAACCTCGGTTCACCCCGAGCCTCTGGCTCCCTCTTTGGAGGTGGCAAGGGCCCCATCTCCATGCCAGGTAGATCCAAGGAGGCTAAAGGTGGTGGGGGATTCCACTCTTTAGGGTCTGACTGCAAGTTTCTCCCTGTGGTGTGCATGAGTCCAACGGGAGCTAAATCAAGGCCCCCTATCTTTTTCTCTCTGTTTTTCACTCCTCAGCCCTCTGAGACTTCCCCACATTCTCTTTTCCTCCAAGTACCGAGACCCTCCTTTCTGAATCTGTTTCTCTTTTCACCTTTTTGACAGAGATTTCCTTCCCCTGCCTCCATAAGAATCTCTTTCTCCCTCTGTCTGGCTTTCTATGCCTTCTGAGACATTCTATCTTCTGTAAAACAGGATTCTGGGCTAAGGGTTCTTGTACCAAACGTTGTTTTTAACATTCTAAGGAGTCATCTCTGGTTTAGGGCCAAGGGAATCCGGTACATTCCATTGGGGGTGTCGCCCCCTAATAGCCAAAAGGGAGGTTAGCCAAGTAAGTGAAAGCCTCAGCCATACTAGTTAGAGTTGGCTGACCTGTAAAAGCCAGTAAGCCCCTTTCATCTCAAAATGGGCACACTGACCCTCGAGCTCACTGCTCGAGGTCAGCTCTCCGGTCCTCACCTGCCCATGGCTAGCCTGAACTGCAGTTTCTCCTTCCTACTGTTGCTCTCTGGTATAGTTAGAACCTTGGTGGGCCTTTCTCATGGGAAGCTCCTAGTGTGAAATTTGCTTTCACTTTCTAAAATCTCATCTGCCAATGATGACAGAGGGAGACACACTCCTGGCCCTGTCCTATAATATGTCCATACCCAAACCCCTCTGATTACCTGAAAAGTATACTAAGCCATGTTCTTAAAGGAGCCCAATTTCCTTGCCAGATGTTCCTTCCCTCTAGCTCAAACACAGCAACACTGAAGGCTAGCACCAGGGAGGGAATTTGTAGCAAATCTTTTCCATTCTCTTAGGTAGTAAGCCTAATTAGGTGGAGCCTAATCCCACGTGGCCAAGGGTCAGCACTCAGAGCTACAGGTCGGCAGCGTGGGATGCTGGGCACTGGTAGGGCAATCTGCCTTTTTCTTCTCTCTCTTCCTTAGAAATGGATGGTGCTTCTACAGCATACTGGCTAATCTCAATATTGCCTAGAGGACAGCCAGTATATATCCTATCCTATAGTTAAATCTCTTCATTGTAAAAGGGAGGGAAAGTGGGGGGGGAAATTCCTTACATACAGATTTTATGATCTTATATCAAGACAAACACATAAAGAGCTCTTGCTCTACTAAACCCACTGGGGCCAAATATAAAACTGCTCTTCTACATTATGCTCCTTTTAGCTTCAGAAAACAGGTAACTTAAGAGGACAAAACGTCTCCTCTTTTTCCTTTTCCAGAAAAAAATGGGACATGACAACAGTCAATATAAACTAAAAGCATGGGGGAGTACAGCCTCTAATGGGACTCTCAATTACAATACCATCCACTGCTATGTAAAAGACAGGGAAAGTAGTCAGAAATTCCCTATGTCCAGATATTTATAGCTGTCTATCAAGGCAAGGGTTTAAGAGGGACTTGTATCTTAGATTATGCCCATGTCTCAATTTCCGTTAAAGGAGAAAACACCTGTTTGTTAAAAGGCGTGAAAGAGACAGGGGCTTCCAAGATGATGGAGCATCGCAGTGGACTGAATTCACTCCTGCTTCATGGAACAAGATAGGAAATAGGAAAAGAATGACCGGGACTGCGGGCCCAGGATGTGGGTAATCAAAAAGAATCTCCAGGGGTTTTGGGGGGAGAAGAGAGGCAGGGAAATGGGATTGGGAGAGCAGGGTGGGTTGGATCGGCTGTGATCCCCACCAGGGGCAGGCTGCGGCGTGAGGGGAGGTGCAGATTGGAGGGAATTGACCTTCCCTCAGTCCCAGCCTGCCCCAGCTGCTGGCTGCGGAAAATTCCCCACGTGGCTCCGCAGCTGGAAGTGCCTGTAGGGAGCGGGGAGGTGGACCACTCGCCCACCGTGAGGACCATGCCCCCAGACGCTGGGAGCAGTCGTCTGGCTGGGTACCGGGTGCCGGGTATAGTTGTCTCAGTGGGTGCAGTGTATTGCAGATTCCCCTGGCACCAGGTGCTGCAAATCAGCTGATCCCCCAGGCTTCCCCATCTTGAGGGCTGGGAGAAGCCCCCTCACCAAGCATGCCATCTTTGAGCCTGCAGCAGCCCAGGAGGAGAGGAGCCTCAGGACCGCCACCTGCTGGTGAGAAGTGCTAAGTGCAGGCCGGCTGCTGCAGTGGGGGAGCGGGGAGTCAGGGGGTAGGAGGTACCTTAGCATCGCCACCTGCTGTTGAGAAGGGTAAGTGCAATCAGACTAACTCCCTATCTGCCTGGGGTTTTTCATTATTCTTTTTCCCTTCTTTCATAAAATATATTTTTCTCTATATATTTTTATCAGTATTATTTTATTTTAATATATATTTTATATATTTATACCTTTATTGATTCTTTTTTTAAATTTATTTTTATTTTTTCTCTCTTCTTTGACACCAGTCTGACTTTATTCCCAATATCTTGGGGTGTTTCCTTCTGACTCCGAGGCCTACTACGGTTGAGGTGTGTTTTTTGTTGTTGTTTTTTCATATTTTTATTATATGATTTTTTTAATTTAATTTTTTTTTTGGGGGGGTGCATCAGCTGGGAATCCAGTCCAGGTCTCCCACATGGCAGGTAGGCATTCTACCACTGAAGTACCTGTGCACACCAGCCTAGCTTGTTATAGATCCTCAAGTTAAACTGTACCACCTACATGAGATCTGGGCCTTGATTTGGCAGGGAATAACTGACAAACCAAGTGCAAAGGGAAACCTTCAATGCAAAACCAAGTAAATACTTTAGATAAGTGAAGGAAACCAACTTGAAAAATAACCTTAATAAGATAATCAAATGCTCCAAAAACAACAGCAAATCACAAAACATGTGAAGATACAAGCAGAAATGGCCTAGTCAAATGACCAAATCAAAACACCAGAGGGAACACAGAATATGGAACAACTACTCAAGGACATTTATAAAGAAATAAAGGATATCAGGAAGACACTAGAAAAGCATAAAGAAGAATCTGAAATATTAAATAGAAAAATGGTAGATCTGACAGTGATGAAACATATAGTAGACCAAATTAGAAATATACTAGAGAAACAAAACAGCAAGTTTGAAGAAGCAGAAAGAATCATAATTGAGCTAAAAGGCAGAACAATTGGAAAAGAGTGTACAGAAGAACAATTGGCAAGAAAATGGAAAAAGCGGAATTGAATCATAGAGAAATGATGGACAACAGGAGGTGTCCCAAAAGAAGAAAAGAAGAGTAAATGACTAGGAAGATTAGTTGAAGATAAAATCAGGGCAAACTTCCCAAATCTTATAAAGACAAAACACATAATCAAAGAGGCTCAATGAACCCCAAATAGAATAAATCCAAATGGGCCTATTCCAAGAAAACATACTACTCAAACTGTCAAATATAGAAGAGAAACAGAAAGCTACATGAGAATAGCAATCTACTACGTACAATGGAAAACATGTAAGACTGTGTTTACACTACTCAACAGGCACCATGGAAGCAAGTAGGTAGTAATGAAATATATTTAAGATCAAGAAAGGCTTCCAGCCAAGTTGTCCTTAAAAATTGATGGAGAGATTAAAATATTCAAAGACAAACAAAGACTGAGAGAACTAGTCAACAAAAGATCTTCCCTATAAAAAAATACTTAAGGAAGTCCTGTCAGCTGAAAAAAAAAAGCGAGAGACAGGAGAGGGAGGTCTGGAAGAGGACACAGAATTGAAGATACCAGTAATAATAATTTAAAAGATGAAATGAGAGAGGAGGAAAAGACTATATAGATCTGACAAATAAAAACTAAAGGATAAAATGGTAGATAAAAGAACTGTGTTTACAGTAATTACTTTGAACATCAATGGATTAAACTCACCAATTAAAAGATACAGATTGACAGAATGGATTAAAAATGTAATCAATCTATATGCTGTTTACAAAAGACACATCTTAGACTCAAGAACACAATTAGATTGAAAGTGAAATGATAGAAAAAGATCTTCTATGCAAGCTGTAACCAAAAGAAAGCAAGAGTAGCTATACTAATATTGGGTAAAACAGACTTTAAATATAAAGACGTTTTATGAGACGAGGAGGAAAACTACATATAATAAAAAGGACAATTCAGCAAGAGGAAATAAAAATCTTAAGTGTTTACATTGCCAATCAAGGAGCTCCAAAGTACATGAGGCAAAACTGAATGGATTTAAAGCATTACACACCATGACCAAGTGGGGTTTATACCAGGAATGCAAGGATGGTTTGACACAAGAAAATAAATTAATATAATACAGCACATTAACAAATCAAAAGGGAAAAATCACATGATCATCTCAATTAAAAAGCACTTGACAAACTTCAATATCCTTTCCTGATAAAAACACTTCAAAAGGTAGGAATCAAAGATAACTTCCTAATATGATAAAGGGCATATATGACAAACCCATAGCCAGCATCAGACTCAATGGAGAGAGACTGAAAGCTTTCCCCCTAAGATCGTGAATGAAACAAGGATGCCCTCTGTCACCATTATTGTTCAACATTGTACTGGAAGTTCTAGTGAGAGCAATCAGGCAGGAGAAGGAAATAAAAGCATCCAAATTGGAAAGGAAGATGTAAAACTTTCATTATTTGCAGATGACATGACACTATAGTTGGAAAATCCTGAGAAATTTACATCAAAGTAACTTGTGCTAATAAAATTCAGCAAGGCAGCAGATTAAAAAATTAATGTGCAAAATTTTTTATACCCAAAAGAACAAGAACAAAAGAAAAAAATAGATAAATGTCAACACAGCAGTCAAAAACAGAGCTCAACCAAGCCCCTTCTAAGACTCATTCTTCTACCCCTTAAATTAGCAAATGTGCCTTCTTATTTCCCAATTGAGCAGAAATGAACCTCCTAGCTAAAATCCACTCTTAGACCTGGAAGATAATCATTTCCTTTCCTCTTCCCCAGACTCACTTGGCTAATGTGTCTCCTAAGCCCATTCACTTCTATCTTCTTGCCATTAATCAGCCCTTGCATTTTTAAGCTTCTAGCCAAGTTTATTTCTTCCAGACTAGAAGCCTTTCACCCAAACCATTACTGATGCAAGAATTTTCAACCATTTCAACTGCCCCTCTGGACTCCACCCCTTTCAACTTAAATAAGATAGCCAGAGAGTTCTATGGCCAGTCAGACCGGGCCTACACCCCCTGACAAGCCAGAAGCAGCTACAGAAGTTGGACCATTGTCCTTCAGCACTGCTTAAGATTAAGGGTGAAAACTCTCTGAGGGGGAATTTGAGGAAGGCTAGAACAGGGAGAGAGAGAGGGAAGGGCTCCATGAAGGAGCCCTTGAACAAGGAGGGTTAACGAAGATCAGTAGACCTTGTGTCCTGCACACATACCATGCCTGAAGACTACCCACTTATGGGAGATACCCAGAAGCAGCAGACCCATGTAAAAAGCCAAATGACCCCTATCTGATGAGTCATCTTCAGAGAAGGGGGCAACCAAAGGACCCCCAACAGAGTCATGGGAGAAAAAGGGTGAAACCCAAAGACCCACCCAAATGCACTATCTACTACCAGGCACTGCCCTGGGGAGAGGGGAGGGTAGAAGAAAGAGCCCCAAAAAAGGATGTGGAAAAAGTAAAGCTAATCTATAAAAGCAAATGGCCCCACACATCAGACAAAGTTTGATATCCTATACAGATAAAGAAATCATACAATTCAACAACAAAAGAACAAACAACCAGATTATAAAGTGGGCTAAAGATATGAATAGGCATTCTTCTGAAGAGCAAATGCAGATGGCTAAAAAGAACATGAAGAGATGCTCATTTTCATCAGCCATAAGGGAAATGCCGATCAAGACAACAATGAGATAACATCTCACACCTGTAAGAATGGCTGTTATTAAACAAACAGGAAACTACAAATGTTGGAGAGGATGTGGAGAAATTTGGACACTTATGCACTGCTGGTGGGAATGTATAATGTACAGCCACTCTGGAAGACAGTTTGGCGGTTCCTTAGGAAACTAAATATCGAGTTGCCCTATGATCCAGCAATACCACTACTCAGTATATACCCAGAAGAGCTGAAAGCAGTGACACAAACAAACATTTGCACACCAATGTTTATAGCAGCATTATTCACAATTGCCAAAAGATGGAAACAATCCAAATCGCCATCAACAGACGAGTGGATTAACAAAATGTGGTATATACGTATGATGGAATATCATGCAGCAGTAAGACAAAATGACTTCCTGAAGCACATAACAAGATGGATGAGCCTTGAGGACCCAATGCTGAGTGAAAGAAGCCATACACAAAAGGATACTATATGACTCCACTCTTATGACCATGGTAAAGGTAAAATCAGAGGCTTATAATACAGAATATAGGGGACTTAGAGATACATAGAAGCTAGAGATGGATGAATGGTTAGCTAATGAGGTTGAACTCAAATGTAAGGTAACAGATGGAAGTGAAGGTGGTTTCTCTAGTGGGTCTATAAGTAATATTACCATACTGAAGGTGAACGTGATTGAAAGAGACTGTATAGAACTATGTGTCCCACTTATTAACACTAAAAATACAAATAAGTTCTTGCAAGAACTACTTCAAAGGTATGATTCTTGCAAAGAGTGTTTAATCCAGGGTGGAGAAGGAAAACTGCTATTGCATGCTATGGGTTATGTTTAACATGAAAACATCAGCAAGTACCTCAGCAACACCAGGGGTAAATAATGGGTGGAGGGACAAGAGTTAAGGGGAGGTTTAGATTTCTTATTTGGTGAGGGTATGTTTATTAGTTATCTTTCTCTTGGGAACATCGAAGTTATCTAAAATTGAGACTGTTGATGGACTGTTGACTTTGGACATTATACAGGTTCTTAATGAATGCATGTGGCTGAAAGATACACTGGCTGAGTAGACTGGTGAATGATGGTGTATGTGTATGATCGAATATTGTGCTGCTACAAACAGGTATGAAGTTGTGAGGCATGCAACATGGTGAATGAACCTGTGGGACAGCTGGTGAGGCAAAATAAGCCAGAAACAAAAGAGCAATTATTGTTTGGTCTCCTTTGGAGAATGTGTATAAGAAGTCAGGGGCCTAGATTGTAAGCTCTTTATAGCAATCACATTTACAGAGTGGCAATCATTAGTTCTGGATTTTGAGAGACTGTTTTACATATGTATAATCTGATATTTAGAGATAAGAATGAAGCTCATCAGATCAGGATTAATGTAATTGAGAACACAGGGCTAAGGAAGATATTGTCTGTATTTTAGAACTTTACCTGCTCTTTGAGACCAAAGGAAGAAAGGTTTATTTTGTCCAGAAACTAAATTTTCTGTAGCACATAATCTAACTCAACTTGTCTGGATAGTTCATTTAAACAATCGAAACATAAAGAACCCAGAATAAGAATGAGGGCCTTTAATCCTATATAATGTAATACAATACCTGGATACATCCTGGAATATATTAAGTAGGCAGTCAAAAAAATATTGACAAAGTCTCTTGAGGTATGGGAGAAAAAATATAGGACTATTAAAGTTTACCACCAGGGAAATCCCTAATACTGTGTCAAACATTAGGGATACCCAAACCAATAGGCTAAGCTATTGATCTTAAGGTTTGCTCTTGTGAAGCTTATGTATGTAGCAGAGCTACTTAGCCTACCTATAGGTATTCCTAAGAGTTATTTCTAGAGGACCTCTTGGGTTGCTTAGATGTAGCCTCACTCTCTAAGCTCAACTCTGCAAGTGAAATCATTGCCCCCCCGCCCCATACGTGGGACATGATATCCAGGGGTGAAAGTCTCCCTGTCAGCGTGGGAGATGACCCCCAGGGATGAGTCTGGCCCTGGCACTATGGGATCAACAATGCCATCCTGAACAAAAGGGGGGAAAGTAGTGTAACAAATAAGGTATCAGCAGCTGAGGGTTCAAATAGAGTTGAGCAGCTACACTGGAGGTCATTCTTATGCAAGCTTCAGTTAGACATCGCTACCTATCATAACTTGCCAACCCCCAACCAAAACCATTCCTGCCAATCCCAAAGAACACCTAGGGCAATATATAAGATTCCACAAAGATTCCATGCACTAGGGTAACTTTCCAGAAACCTACAACCTCCAGATGGGTCCCCGAACCAAGTAAGTCCTGAAACCTAGAGGGGCCAGCCTCTCTAGAACATCAACCAGTTCCATCTCCCTACCCCATATTATTGATTGCTTCTTCCAACATGAAAAAGTTAGAATGGCATAGCTCAAATACCCCTAAAGAGTGGGAGAAAGATCAAAGATGATGGTGGAGTTATACAGTAAAGGCTGGGTTTAACAAATGAGTATGATTGCTCAATCATATTGATATTTCTTTTAGTCTCCAGTATCTTAGAGCAGCTAGAAGTAAAAACCTAAAATCATGGAATTGTAACCCATATCAAGCTCTGAAATTTGTTCTACATCTAATTGTTGCACAGTCCTTTGAAATGTATTGCTTTTTTGTATATGTGTTATTTTTCAGAAAAAATTTTAAAAAGTCAATTGTGATAATAAAAAATATTTATTCCTTTAGCCTCCAATGTTCTGGAGCAGCTAGAAGGAAAAATCTGAGATGATGGTATGGTAGCCCATGACAAACTGTAGAATCTGTTCTATAACTACTTGTTGAAGAGTGCTTTGAAAACTATTGCTTTTTTCTTTCTTTGCTTTGTTTATATGTGATATTATACAATAAAAAAGTTTAAAAAGAAAAAAAGCAAACGGCCCCACATTGTTTATTGCCTCTCACCCTCCATCTTTATGAGAGTGCCCACATGCTCCTTTTTCTCTGTGTACTTAATATTTATTTGCTCTTTAAAAAAAATGTTTCACATTGCCTATTACCTCTCACCTTTCTCTGTCTTTGCGAGAGTGACTGTGTGTCTTCTTACTCATGTTCTCAATATATTTTCTGCTTGCTTACTCTAGGCTGTGCCCTTGAATTCTTTCTCGCAGCATGTCCAAGAAGTTGGAAACTGAAATCCTGCAACACTTCATCCTCTTATAAAGGACTCCAGAGTAAGAGGAGCAGGACTTATGCAACCTACACTCAAGCATTCAGAAAAGAGATTGATACATAGACATAAAAATAGACAAAGGGAGGGGGGGGGGTGGGAAAGAGATGGTAAATATGGCAAAATGTTAAAATTGGTGGATCTGCTTATCTGGTGGGGAGGAGTAGGTTGCAGTTCTCTATAAAGGGTTTGTATTATTTTTGTAACAATCTTTTAAGTTTGAGAATATTTTAAAAATATACATGCACACCTCTAATTCACCTGGCTTCAAGCAGAAATATAGAATACACAAGTATCTTCATTATTTCACATCTAACACACATCCTTCTAGTTTAAATATCCACAAATTACAATTTGGCCTGAAGCCAAACTGAGCCCCAAACTTTTTTTCCCCTTTTGTCCATGGCTGCCTTCGTACCAAAACAGAATTGAGTAATTGTTATGGGGGCCATATGGCCTGTAAAGCTTGAAATATTTACTATCTGGCCCTTTACAGAATAAGTTTACTGACCCTCGTTCTAGCTAATGTATTGCTTCTGTTCTTCAGAGTCATTCAATTCCTCATGAAACCTAAAACCAAATTCTCCAGTTATCACAAAATTCCTTGAATCTTTTAGTCTTTGGCCAGATCACCTAGGACACCTAAGGTTTTGCTTTTCTCTTGAAAGCAGACACTTCTCAAGTACCTGGTTCTCAGGTATCTCTTTTTAGGCTTAACCATAGCCTAAGGGAAGTGAAGGACTTCTCCCAACATTGGGAGTAAAGTGGTCATAATAGCTGGGAAGGGAGGGACGTGATATAACTAACACTGCCTTCCTTATTCTAACAGAAGATCCCTGCCCATGTCCTAGGTTTATGTTTATACTAAAAGTGGGGTGGGGTAGGAAGGAGAATAGATATAACCTCTAACCATTGACTGATAAACTACTAGATTTCATTAATTCCACTGTCACCCTTTGCCTGTCTTTCAAACCATGCACTGGGAACCTTGGGTACCATATATCTCAACTGTGTCTACCTCATAGCTCTCAAAAACTCTAAATGACTACTTTTAAAAAGCCTGCCACTAAAAACCAATTTTCCACATTAACTATTATTAACTTGCATCTTTTATACAAATGGCATCTTGCTGAAAGTAACATGATGAACTACGTATTTGCCAGTATATTTAGTGACAGATGTTAACTAGCGTTAAAATTATTAAAACAGTAAATAGAAGCCAAGCCACTGTGGCATTAGAATATATCTGCTAAGGCAGTGCCAGCTGAGGTCAAACTTCCACAATGCAGCCCAGTGAGCAGTGCTGGACACGCAGTGGGCAGTTGGCCATGGAGGAGGTCAAACTCCCATAATGCAGTGGTACAAATGGCCTGGATGCCAGAGACCTCGACCACGGTGCTCCTGCGACTCCTCGCTTCAGCCCGGGCCCGCCTGGCCCCTCAGTTGCCCCCACCTCAACCTTGGGCCCAAACCCATCTCCTAGGTTCCTCCCATGCCCGCTCGCTGTCTCCATGATCCCATCGCTGCCCCCGCCCGCTCCCCACCCAGAGGCCACCCCTGGGTCCCCAGGCAGCCACCAGGAAGAAGAGAGACTCTTCCACTGCTTCTTCAGCCAGTGAGCCTCTCCTGTGGCGTTCCTCCTGACCCTTCATCGGAGCCGTCAGCTTCACAGCCTGTCCTACAGATTTTGGACTTTTCCATTTCCACGGCTGTGAGGAAAGCATAAGATATGATCTGAAACCATGAGATACGATCAGGGATTACCAGCTATAGCACCTGCACAAGTTACCAGAGAACATGCTGATGTGAACGTACTTCAAGAGGCTGAGGAAGCAAAGGTTTCAGTGGCCCCATAAGCTTTTAGGTCATGGTTCTTTACTGATTCCGGCACTCAGAGAGATGTAAGATGTCACAGAAATGTCTACAGCAGTTATAACTCAAAGGCAGGACATACTTAAAAAGTTTACCCACTTTACATACCACAGTGTGAAGACGACAGACGAAAGTGCCAGGTTTATTTTTAGACCCTTCCTAATGGATTTAATCCAAACAGTTTATGAATTTACTACTGAAAAAGCAAACTTCTTGACTAATGGACACTTTTATTTCTACATGAAGAAATATCTGAGATTATGATGTACTGCAATGAGGGAAAAAATATTCAAAGAAAAATCATCTGATTATAAAGAAAAAGTAACAAACTAAAGGATTACGTTGATGAACTCAACAAACTAAAAATCTTTCTTTCAGATGAACTGAATACGTTTAAGGATAACAAAAAAAACAGTGAAATGAACAAAATCATGGGTGACATGATTCAAAGAATGTGAGCATCACTGGAATTGGAGGCAAATCCTGCAGTATCAATATTACAGTATGGCCTGTAAGGCTTGGCACCCAACAACTGTAATTTTGAAGGTTCATGTGTACACACTACAATACCGAAATCTTCTATACTTTAGAGAATATACTAAAGAAATTGCAAGATGACAGTGACACATTGTAGTCTGAGAACAGTGCATTAGAAGACGAAAGCAAAAATATGGACAATGAACATGGAAAAGCTCCAGGAAACACATGAGAGAAAGATATATGTGCAAGAGGTCCCTGCTTCAAAAAGTGTTGCGTGAATGAATATGTAGACCAATGTAGATAATTTTATCATTTTTACAAAAAGCTAATGCCATATATTTGCCATAATCAATATAAAACTAAGTTTTTCTTCCAAAAAAAAAGAATATATCTGCTAGTTGATGGTAATGATTACATTTTTTATAATTTTTTATAAACTTGAAAAGAGTTAAGACAACAAAGTTTTTACCCTTGAAAAAAAGAACATTTTGCAAAATACTTTGATAGTGTGAAACATCTAACAAAGCACAAATGAGCAACTGTGTTTAAAATAATTTATTACAGCATTATACAGGGTGGCATTATTTTACAGTGAAATTTTTTTTCTCTTAACAATTATAAATCTAAATAGGTTAGGGGGAAGAAAAATCATTTTAGTTAGAATTTTTTGTCTAAATAAAATCTCCCTTTTTGAATTTATATTTGCCTTAAATTGAAGCATTAAAATTACAAACATATTTACAGGGTTTGAAAGAACCACAAACATAATGAATGATTCCATTACTGTTTTATGTACATGACAGAATGAAGTTATCCCCCCAAAAAACACTGTTCAAAAATAGAACGTTTTATTAGTTAAACTAATGATAGTTTAAACTCTCATTTTGCTGAGGGATATAAAACACATTTAGTAGGTAATGCATGGCTGTAAGAGTAAGATGTTTTAGTATAATTTGTATTCTACCCTTTTATGCTCCCTTGAAGCACTCTCTTCAGATATAAACTACCTGGTTAATGTGATAAGAAAGCATAATTTTTGCCTATGGAACTTTAAGACTGGAAATAAATTTACCAGTGAATTTTTGCGACTGAGAGATAAACCAATCCCTACGTTCTGAATTATCTACATAAAACTGGAGTCCCTTATTCAACCAGAAAGTCTCATTTTCATGGATATTAGAAGGAAATGGTAAATCATGAAAAATTAAGGGGGGAAGTGGGCACATTAAAGTACATTTAAAATTAAACCTCTATATCTGCGAAGATAGATTCTATATTAACAGAGTTAACACCTTAAAAACTGGTGTGATTTAATTTAAAGACGCAAACATATAACAATAAAATATACCAATAAGACAAGAAATCAAAACATCTTG
Organism: Tamandua tetradactyla; assembly: GCF_023851605.1. Classification (NCBI taxonomy): domain Eukaryota; kingdom Metazoa; phylum Chordata; class Mammalia; order Pilosa; family Myrmecophagidae; genus Tamandua; species Tamandua tetradactyla. The sequence continues at coordinate 118,019,806 of NC_135330.1, forward strand.
AAACAAGGATCTAAAGAAAACAGAGTGGCACTGTATACAGTTTAACCTAACAAATGATCATATTTATTATATGGAAGTGACAGTATTTATCACAATGCCTACAATTTAGGAGTTTAACAAAAAACTGCACAAATATAAACAGGTAATTTTAACAGATATTTATGAAAACTGGCAGAGTCAGCTAAAGAATAGAATAAACTTACAGAATTTAAAAATTCTAAGTATTTCACTTCATATCTATATTAAAATGCATTCTCAACAGAAATCCTGATCTGAAATTCATCCTTGAGTCAATAGGAGTCAACGTTTTATGAGGAGTCAACGTTTTATGAGATTTCAAATTTCATTTGCCAAGACATCATAGCTAATAGCTGTATGGTTTAGTGCTGCACTATGGCTGTCGACTTCACTCACAGCAGGCAAAAAAGCAGATGTAAAAGGAAACAGTTTATGACAGGCTGACCTATATTCTTCATATTGGGAATTACAGTTCCCAAAGCTGCCATCGAGGAGTGCCTCAGAAACCTTTATTAAAGTCTAATGAAACAAGGAAAAATATGAATTAAAAAAAGGACCTTGGTTAAGAATTATTTTAATAAGAAAATACAATTTGTTGATAAAACCAAGAGAAAGCTAAGGCAAGACCTCGGTCTGAAAAATTTTTGCTATTTACAGTAAGTGCACACCTCAAAAAAGGAACATTAAAATTCAGTTTTGCAATGTCTTTTTAAAAAAAAGCAGTAAAATTCTAATACTAAAAATAGCCTAAAAGCAGTGAATCTCTGAAACTAATCATTAAAAATGAAAGCAGCCTTTATTAACAACAAGCTCACAATTACTGACTGCTCATTCAGTCCCTTCACACAGTATTAGTTCAGTTAACCCTTGCACCAACCCCAGAGGTTAGCATGGGAAATGCTAAACCAGGTAGCATATTCATCCCCATCTTAAAAAGTAAGATAAGAAAGCTAAGAGAGGTAACTTGCATAAAATCACACAGCCAGAAACTGGTGGAACTGAGATTCAAACCAGGTATAACTCTGAAAGCCCAATTATTTAGTGTTAAGTTGTAAAGACAAGTTTTATTAGATCACTCAGAGTACAGACATTTGTAGAAATCAGCCTGTGAAAAAAATCTTACCTTTACATTTTTATCTTTTATAGTTTCATCCAGTCTAGTGGCAATAGTAATTGCTTTCTCTTGCCTTGACTTGTCCAAGAAATACATCATTTTAGCACCTGAAATACCAAGATATTTTTAAATGAGTCAACTCCTTGTCCTTACATTCACTCTGATTTACAATGACCAATGACTTTCACTGTGGTTCCAAGTGTTTAATGAGAGGTGAGCTGAAGCTCTTATGAGTTAACTGTGATATCTCTTCCCAACTCATTATTCAGCTACATCCTATTAATAAGCTTAGGGTCACAACAGAAGTATTTATAATATGGCAAGACACAACAAATCAAGGCTGTTTTGAGAGGAAGAGTTGCTCGTTAAACATTTACCAGAGAACCACTGATTTAACAATCCTTCCCTCCCAAAGAAATGATCTACTCAAAATGCAAATATGGACTACCCTGTGGCAATCAGTATTTCAGCCCAGAAAAATGAAAAAAAAAAAAAAATGATGCCCTAAAAATAGTAATTTTTTCCCTAAGGAATAAATTTTCTAAGGAAAAAATTACTGTCTAATGGGAGAGTGGTATAAGAACACAAAAATCTGTGCATACTCACAAAGAAAACAAGTAGGTTTTCAACATTATTTTTAAATAAAATCTGGTTTATATTTTCCTGTATATTATACAGTCCATTGTCTTTACTCATTTTTCTACTGGGGTTTTTAATTCATTCATTAGCACTCTCTATATCAGCTTTTCATCAGTTACTTATCTGTGAATATTTTTTCCCCCAATTAATCTCTTGAATTTCTTTATGGTGTTTTTACTTTTATGTGTCAAAAATTATCTTTTCCTTAGAAATTTCATATAATATTTAGAAAGGCATTTCCCACTTATATAATAAAGATGTTTTCTTCTATTAAGTTGTGTTCTTGAAGAGAAATTCTTATCTTCTCTTATTTTTAAAATAATTTGTTTCTTTTCCATAGATATCAGAACTGAGAAGTTTCCCCTTACAATAAGAAAGTAGATTAGGTTAAAAAATATTTAAATGCATGGCTCAAAGAAGGAGCATAGTTAATTATGTACGTACTTCATTTTGTTTCAAACTCCCTTTTTATCATTTTTATCTAGTTTTCATTTATGCTACCTTGTCATTTAATGAAATTTGTATACACTGCCTAAAATCCTCCCTGTTAAAAAGTAGGATATAAATGAATCGCAAGATAGAAAACACATAAAATAATAAAAGTACAAGAAAAAGTAAATCACTCATAACCACAACACCCAAAGACAACCACTTATATATTTCCTTTCAACCTATTTCCCATATTTTTTACATAGTTGAGATTATATTGTGTGCTCACTTCTGTACAGCATCATAAAAGTATTTATCTATTATTACAAATGCTTTAAATGATTTTAAATCACTAAGTGGTAGGTATTCTATCCTACTGCCCTACTACTGTTTCCTCTACTATTCAACAGTTATTAAATTTGCTTCCATTTTTACTTCTTCCATACCTAACACAAAATGGTATTATGTTCATGATAAGCACTGAGACAACACTTTCCCAAATGTTTCTTACCACACTCTAACATTTTTCCATAAATATTTTAATACTGGGAGCTAAATACCAACCTGAAAGTAGATGCTTAAGAGAGGTAGCATTATATTTAAGAAAATCCTCATTAAAACTTTCCAAATCCTTCTGGACAAATATTTTCTGCATTTCCTGACATAGAACTTTACTTACAATATCTGGAAGATTACTGTGATTAGACACTATAAAAAAAATAAATAAAGATTTTTATGAGAGGAGCAGTTTGTCCTTTGGGGGAAAAAATCAATTAAAATATCTTGTTTATTGTTAAATTTGATATATTCTACATATAATCAAAACAATCTCATAAAAATTCAAAAAACGAAAAAAAGTTTTGAATATAAATACATCCTAGCCTTAAAATGCACTAATTTCTAGCATTCCTTTGCTAGCATGTGTAATTTAAATACACATTTTCAATTAAATACTACAAAAATTACCATTCTAATACTTACCAGATTTAGAAAATTTAATTAGACATTCATGTAACCATGGGTTATTACTGTTGATGGCAAAAGCTCTCTTAACAGACTGCAACATTAACAGAAACTTTCCTGTGTGAGAAAAAAAATGTATAAAAATAATAGCTCAAGTTATTTTCTTCACTTTTAGTTTCACCTAAAGTTCAATAACAAAATGTAACCTGTTTAAAAGAAGTAGTCTTTTCTATAACATTTGTAAACAAAATTCAAAGCTGATAGAGCTTATTAAAGGCAGTTTTTGTTTTCTTTAGCTTAAAAAATCATGAAATGGCTTCCAGTAAACATCAACTTGTATGACTGTTGAAATTATCCTTAAAATTAATTTGATGGTACTATGTTAATCTATTACCCAACAAAAGAAACGAAAAAGAAATTGAGAGGCTTTGTGGGACTTCCAGGAAGATGGTGGAATAGGATAGGCTGAGTTCACCCCGATCGGTGAACAACTAAAGAAGTGACAGAAAAACAACCAGGATGGCAGTTCCAGGGTGTGAGTGACCAGAGAAGACAGTCTATGCTATATAGGGAGGTGGTGGACAAAAAAATGATGGAGAGAAGAGGGTGAGTGTTTTAGCCACGAATCCACCTGGTGTAAGTGGTGGTGTGCAAAAAGAAAGAAGTTCCAAAGGAGCAGGGCATTCCTGCACTACTGCCAGCCTCCACAGCTAGCTTGGGAGACCTTCCCTCTTAGCTCGCAGTCAGGAGCAACCTTGGGGAACCTGGAAGCAAAAGACTTGGCTTGCCTGCGCACACAGACCTTGTACCCAGTGCAAAATGCCTGCCCCCAATCCCTGAGACAGGCTGCTGTGGATGTCAGGTTTTGGGTAGAGATTGGGGGTCCTCCATCTGAGAGGAGAGGGAGTCACAGAATGGAGCTGCTCTGACAACTGGCTGGCAAAAGAGACTTGCTGGGTCTTGCTACTGCTTCCCCTTCCCCTGGGAGGCATGAAGCCCTTGGGCATGGATGGGTAGAGAGGCACCGTTGAGGAAATGAGCCATGATGTACCACACCACTAGGCATTTCTGGGATTGTTGAGATCAGGGGTAGCTGAAATACTCAATCCCAAAGCCCAAGGTCATCCCAAGCAGGAGCCTGGTGACCACCAGATCTGTTGGGCCTACAAGTGGATCTTCTTCCAATATACACACTGCCCTTTATGCCCAACCCCAGGGATGGCAGCTTTCAGGGTGCACCAAGACCAGCACCCTTAGCTGGACTGTACCAGGCCTCCATCCTGCTCAGTCACAAGCCAGTCAGGGAGTGGTGGGCCTGAGGGAAAGAAGTAGCCAAAGACCGTCATCTGTTGGGAAGACACGGAAAGTGTAGTCTGGCAAAACTGCCATTCTGGCTATCTTTCAACAGATCTTCAAGCAGAGTTGCATCTTCTGCATGAATCCAGGATCTTGGCTTGGCAGACAAATACTGACAATCCAAGAGCAAAAAGAGATCTTCAATGCAAACCCAAGCAAATACAAAACCATAGATAAGCAAGAGAAAATCAACTTTTAAAATAACCTTATCAAGATAATCAAATGCCCTGAAGACAACAGAAAATCAAAAGCACATGAAGATGCAAACAGATATGGCCGAGCCAATGTATCAAATTAAAACACCCAAGGAGACACAGAATTTGGAACAACTAATCAAAGACATTCATATGCATCTCCCAAATGAATTCAATGGATTGGATAATGACATAAAAGATATCAAGAAAGGCATAAAGAAGAATTTGAAAATAGTGAATCTCAAGAGACGAAAGATACTGTAGACCAAATTAAAAATACACTAGAGACACACAACAGCAGATGTGAAGAGGCAGAAGAAAGAATAAGCAAACAAGAAGAAACGACAACTGAATTCAAATGCACAAAGTAAAAATGGCAAAAAAGATGGAAAAAAATTGGAATTGGATCTTAGGGAAATCATGGCAAGAAATATAAGAATAATCAGTGTCCCAGAGGAGAAGAGTAAAGGACCAGGAAGAACAGTTGAGGAGATAATGAGGGGAAAACTTCCTAACCCTTATAAAAGACATAAATATGCAAATCAGTGAAGCCCAACGAAGCCTAAACAGAATAAATCCAAATAGACCCACTCCAAGACAAATACTAATCAGACTTTCAAAGGCTGAAGAGAAGCAGAAACTCCTGTAAGCAGGAAGAGAAAAGCGATCCATCACATACAAGGGAAGCCACATAAAACTATGTTCAAATTACTCAACAAGCACCATGGAGGCTGAGAAGATATGATATATTTTAGATACTGAATGAGAAAGACTTCCAACCAAGAATTCTTCATCCAGGAAAGTTATCCCTCAGAAGCGAGGGAGAGGGCGGGCCATGGTGGCTCAGCAGGCAGAATTCTTGCCTGCCATGCCAGAGACTCGGGTTCAGTTTTCAGTGCCTGCCCATGCAAAAAAAAAAGCGAGGGAGAGATTAAAATTTTCACAGAAAAACAAATGCTGAGAGAATTTGTTAACAAGAAACATTCCCTACAAGAAAAATTAAAAGATATTCTGTCACCTGAAATAGACGGGAAAGGAAGATCTGAAGGAGAGCACAGAATTCAAGAGTATCAGTAAGGGTGACTTAAAGGATAAAAAAGAGAAGGAGCGAAAAGAATATACAGACTGACAAATAAAAACCAAAGGATAAGATGGTAAATTTAAGAACTGCCTTTACAGTGATAATGTTGAATGTTAACAGACTAAACTAACCAATTAAAAGATACAGATCGAGAGAATGGATTAAAACTATGATCCATCCATATGCTGCAAACAAGAGAGTCATCGTAGACCCAAGGATACAAATAGATCAAAAGTGAAAAGATAGAAAGATGTTCTATGAAAGCTGTAACCAAAAGAAAGCAGGAATATCAGACACAATTGACTTTAAATGTAAAGAGGTCATAAGAGACAAGGAAGGACACCACATATTAATAAAAGGGACAATTCACCAAGAAGAAATAACAATTCTAACTATTTATGATCCCAGTCAAGGAGCTCCAAAGTACAGGAGGTAAACACTGGCAAAATTGAAGGGAACAAAAGACATTTCAACATTCAGAGTGGGAGACTTCAATATACCACTCTCCTCTTAGAACAACCAGATGGAGGATCAATAAGAAAACAGAGCACCTAAGCAATGTATAATAAATTAGACCCAATAAACAAATATAGAATGTTACACCCTAAAACACCTACAAACATGTTCATGGAATGTTTTCCAGGATAGGTCATATGCAAGTCTTAGTAAATTTAAAAAGACTGATATTATTCAAAGCACCTTCTGTGACTACAATAGAATGAAAATGGAAATCAATAACTACAAAGAACCAGAACTTTTACAAATATACAAAGATTAAATAACACACACTTAAACAATCACTGGGTCAAAAAAAGTGCTAGGGAAATAAGTGAATATCTTCAGATGAATAAAAATAAAAACACGGCATATCAGAACTTATGGATGTAGCAAAGGCAGTGTGCTGAGAGGGAAATTTGTTGCCTAAAGGCCTATATTTAAAAAGTAAGAACAAAACCTGAAGACTTCATCTCCCACCTAAAGGAAACTAGACAAAGAATAGCAAACTAAACCCAAAGCAAATAGAAGAAGAGAAATAACAAAGATTAAAACAGATATAAATGAATTAAGAACAAAAAAAAAAAAAAACAGAATCAACAAAATCAAAGTTAATTCTTTGACAAAATAAAACACTGTTGGACCCCCAGTTAGGCTGATAAAGAAAAGAAGAGAGAGGGTATAAATAAACAAAATCAGAAATGAAAGGGAGGTCATTACCAGGGGCCCTAAAAAAATTTTAAAAAAAAATCATAACAGAATACTATGAATAACTATACACTAATCACTAGATAACTTAGATGAAATGGACAAATTCCTAGAAACACACGAACAACCAACACTGACTTAAGAAAGAAGTAGAAGATCTCAGCAAACCAATCACAACTAAAGAGGTTCAATCATTCATCAAAAAAAATTCTCCTACAAAAAAAGCCCAAGGCCAAATGCCTTCACAGGGGGAATTTTACCAAACATTCCAAAAAGAACTGACACCTAACCTGCTCAAACTCTTACAAAACACTGAGGAAAAAGGAACAATACCTAAGTCAATTTATGAAGATAACACTCTAACACCAAACCAGATAAAGATGCTACAAAAGAGGAAAACTATAGGCCAGTCCCCTGAATGAATTACAGATGCAAGAATTCTCAAAAAAATACTTTCAGATAAAATCCAACGACACATTACAAGAATTATACACCACAGAGTGATGCCCCAATGAATCCCAGAGTGATTTGATCAGTGAGTGGTAAAGTATTTGCAAGCCCCCTTCGGAGAATGGTGAGAACAGGGAAAAATTCAACTTCCCCAAGACGAATTCTTGATATTCTCACAAGCAGTGTGGACAACCAAAGCTACAGGCTGAGCCCCCAGTCTTGGGGTTTGTTCATATAAAACTTAACCCCACAAAGGATAGGTCAAGTCTACTTAAAATTTAGGCCTAAGAGTCACCCCCAAGAGAGCCTCTTTTGTTGCTCAGATGTGGCCTCTCCCTCCAGCCAACATAACGAGCAGTCTAGCCACCCTCCCCCTCTCTGCGTGGGACATGACTCCCAGTGGTGTGGACCTTCCTGGCAATGTGGGACAGAGATCCTGGAATGAGCTGAGACTCAGCATCAAGGGACTGAGAATAACCCTAGAATGAGCTGAGAATTAACATCACAGGATTGAGAGAGCCTTCTCGACCAAAAGGGGGAAGAGTGAAATGAGACTAAGTGTCAATGGCTGAGAGATTCCAAACAGAGTCGAGAGGTCATCCTGGAGGTTATTCTTATGCATTAAATAGATATCACTTTGTTGTTCAAGATGTAGTGGAGAGACTGGAGGGAACTGCCTGAAAATGTAGAGCTGTGTTCCAGTAGCCATGTTTCTTGATGATGACTGAACAATGATATAGCTTTCACAATGTGACTCTGTGAATGTGAAAACCTTGTGTCTGATGCTCCTTTTATCTACCGTATCAACAAACGAGTAGAACATATGGAATAAAAATAAATAATAGGGGGAACAAATGTTAAAATAAATTTAGTTTGAAATGCTAGTGGTAAATGAAAGCGAGGGGTAAGGGGTATGGTATGCTAAAAAAAAAAAAAAAAGAATTATACACCACAACCTAGTGGGGTTTATACAAGAAATGCAAAAGTATTCCAATACAAGAAAATCAGTCAATGTAAAACAACAAAATAACAAATCAAAAGAGAAAACTTACATGATCACCTTGATTGTTGGGAAGAAGCATCTAACAAAATTCCACATCCTTTTCTGATAAAAAAAATCTCAAAAGGTAGGAATCGAAAAGAACTTCCTCAATATAATAAGGCATATATGAAAAACTCACAGCCATCATCATACTTAACAGTGAAAGACTAAAAGCCTTCCACTAAGACCGGGAATGAGACATGGATGTCCAGTGTCATCACTATTATTCAACATTGTGCTAGAAGTTCTAGTTAGAACAATCAGACAAGAAAAAGAAATAAAAGATAGGCAAATTAGAAAGAATTAGTAAAACTTTATTTGCAGATGACATGCTACTATACTTGGAAAACCCTGGGAAATCTACAACAAAGTTACTTGAGCTAATAAACTCAGCAAGGTGGCTGGATATAAGATTAACATACAAAACCCAGTAATGTTTCTATACACAAGCAATGACCTGAAGAGACAATTAAGGTAAAAATCTATTCAAAATAGCAACAAAAAATCAAGTATTTAGAAACAAACTTAACCAGGGATGTAAACAACCTGTACACAGAAAACTACAAAACAATGCTAAAAGAAATCAAGGAAGATCTAAATAGGTGGAAAGACATTCCATGTTCAGGGATAGGAAGGTTAAATGTTGTTAAGATATCAAGTCTACTAAAATTGATCTACAGATTCAATGCAATACCAATCAAAATTCCAACAACCTACATTAAAGACCTGGAAAAGCTAGCTTCCAGACTTGGAAAAGCTAGTAATCAAAATTTTTTAAAAGGGAAAGTGACCTCAAATAGCTAAAAATAACCTAACAAAGAATGAAGCAGGAGAACTAATGCTTCCTGATTTTAAAGTTTATTATAAAACCACAGTGGTCAAAACCACATGGTGCTGGCTCAAAGAAAGAAATATTGATCAATGGAATAGAATTTAGAGAATGGAAATAGACTACCACGTCTATCGTCAACTGATCATCAACAAGGTCCCTAAATCCACTGAACTGAGAAAGAATAGTCTTTTCAATAAATGGGCCTGGGAGAACAGGATATCAATAGCCAAAAGAATGAGAGAGGACTCCTACCTTACACCCTATAAAAAATTAACTCAGGTTTCTGGGTCAACATGGGGGCTTAACAATGGGCGCATTTTAGTCCGTCCTCCAGAACAACTACGAAATAACCAGAGACAGTACAGAACAGCTCCTGGGGCCACATCAGTGACCAGACACACAGTGTACCCCAGTCTGGACCAGCTGCGAGCCCAAAACAGAACTGTGAGTTCCCAAAGCTGCAGTGGTCGGTGCCCCTCCCCCACAGGCTGCTTCCCAGAGGGGAAAGGAAAGGAAATATACCAGCAGCAGGGACTGAGCACAATTAAATGCCAATTGTGGAATTAATTAACAAATTCTGACTACTAAAAATAGGCCCCCAGCTTAGGTGAACCTGATCAAAGTGGAGGTTGCTCATTTTAGCCCCGGCGTCAAGGGGGCAGGGTTGACAGAAAATGGGGGGAAAAAAAGGAGGAAACAGAGGTTTTTGTGGCTGTGTTTCTACAAAGGCTTGACTGTCTTTGGATATAGCAGCAGGACTTCTCAGGCTGCAGCTGTTGCAGGCATAGGCAGAAGTGAACTCTTTTGAGGGCCTGTCTGGAGCCTGTGCCTTCCCCAAAGGAGGGGTGAAGCCCAACTCAAGTGGATTCTCTCTCTCAAGGAATTCAGACACCAGGCCTTGGTAATTTGAAGCCATTCAAACCAGCCTACCTAGCAATGAACAAGCGGAGGGGGATATCAAGAAACGAATCCCATTTACAATTGCAACTAAAAGAATAAAATACCTAGGAATAAATTTAACTAAAGAGACAAAAAACCTATACAAAGAAAACTACAAAAAACTGTTAAAAGAAATCACAGAAGACCTAAATAGATGGAAGGGCATACCGTGTTCATGGATTGGAAGATTAAATATAGTTAAGATGTCAATCCTACCTAAATTGATTTACAGATTCAATGCAATACCAATCAAAATCCCAACAACTTATTTTTCAGAAATAGAAAAACCAATAAGCAAATTTATCTGGAAAGGCAGGGTGCCCCGAATTGCTAAAAACATCTTGAGGAAAAAAAACAAAGCTGGAGGTCTCATGCTGCCTGACTTTAAGGCGTATTATGAAGCCACAGTGGTCAAAACAGCATGGTATTGGCATAAAGATAGATATATCGACCAATGGAATCGAATAGAGTGCTCAGATATAGACCCTATCATCTATGGACATTTGATCTTTGATAAGGCAGTCAAGCCAACTCACCTGGGACAGAACAGTCTCTTCAATAAATGGTGCCTAGAGAACTGGATATCCATATGCAAAAGAATGAAAGAGGACCCGTATCTTACACCCTATACAAAAGTTAACTCAAAATGGATCAAAGATCTAAACATTAGGTCTAAGACCATAAAACAGTTAGAGGAAAATGTAGGGAGATATCTTATGAAACTTAAAATTGGAGGCGGTTTTATGGACCTTAAACCTAAAGCAAGAGTACTGAAGAAGGAAACAAATAAACGAGAGCTCCTCAAAATTAAACACTTTTGTGCATCAAAGAACTTCATCAAGAAAGTAGAAAGACAGCCTACACAATGGGAGAAAATATTTGGAAATGACATATCAGATAAAGGTCTAGTATCCAGAATTTATAAAGAGATTGTTCAACTCAACAACAAAAAGACAGCCAACCCAATTACAAAATGGGAAAAAGACTTGAACAGACACCTCTCAGAAGAGGAAATACAAATGGCCAAAAGGCACATGAAGAGATGCTCAATGCCCCTGGCCATTAGAGAAATGCAAATCAAAACCACAATGAGATATCATCTCACACCCACCAGAATGGCCATTATCAACAAAACAGAAAATGACAAGTGCTGGAGAGGATGCGGAGAAAGAGGCACACTTATCCACTGTTGGTGGGAATGTCAAATGGTGCAACCACTGTGGAAGGCAGTTTGGCGGTTCCTCAAAAAGCTGAATATAGAATTGCCATAAGACCCAGCAATACCATTGCTAGGTATCTACTCAAAGGACTTAAGGGCAAAGACACAAACGGACATTTGCACACCAGTGTTTATAGCAGCGTTATTTACAATTGCAAAGAGATGGAAACAGCCAAAATGTCCATCAACAGACAAGTGGCTAAACAAAGTGTGGTATATACATACGATGGAATATTATGCAGCTTTAAGACAGAATAAACTTATGAAGCATATAATAACATGGATGGACCTAGAGAACATTATGCTGAGTGAGTCTAGCCAAAAACTAAAGGACAAATACTGTATGGTCCCACTGATGTGAACAGACATTTGAGAATAAACTTGGAATATGTGATTGGTAACAGAGTCCAGCAGGAGTTAGAAACAGGGTAAGATAATGGGTGATTGGAGCTGAAGGGATACAGACTGTGCAACAGGACTAGATACAAAAACTCAAAAATGGACAACACAATAATACCTAATTGTAAAGTAATCATGTTAAAACACTGAATGAAGCTGCATCCGAGCTATAGGTTTTTGTTTTGTTTTGTTTTTACTATTATTACTTTTATTTTTTTCTCTATATTAACATTCTATATCTTTTTCGGTTGTGTTGCTAGTTCTTCTAAACCGATACAAATGTACTAAGAAACGATGATCATGCATCTATGTGATGATGTTAAGAATTACTGATTGCATATGTAGAATGGTATGATTTCTAAATGTTGGGTTAATTTCTTTTTTTCCGTTAATTAATAAAAAAATAAATAAATAAATAAACCTCAACTTTTGTTAAAAAAAAAAAAAAAACCAGCCTACAACCTCTCCACCACGCCCCCAGCAAGGAGAGTCCACTAAAGTTAAACGTATTGCATCATCTTATGCTGGTGGGGCCTGCAGGCAGACAAGCCCCACATACTGGGCAGGATAAGAAAAACAGAGCCCAGAGATTTCATAGGAAAGTCTTTCAACCTGTTGGGTCTCACCCTCAGGGAAAACCGACGCAGGTGACTCTTTCCTCCTGATAGGAGGCCACTTTGGTCTGGGAAAATCCGGCTGGGGTCTAAAATATCTAAGTAGACCCTCCTAAGGGTGGGGAGGAAAGGCACCATACAAGCAGGGCAAGAAACAAGAAAACAAGAACTTAAAAATTCTCCTCTGTTAAACAAAACTTAAGCTAGAGGTCCAGATAAAGCTGAACTGAATGTCAAAGAACAGATAGACAACAAATTCACTCAGCAAGAAAACCCTAGGTAAAAGAAGTGAAAGCAATCTCCAGAATAAACTAATTAAGGTAATTAAATGCCTAGATGCCAGCAAAAAATAACAAATCACACTAGGAAAACTGAAGATATGGCCCAGTCAAAGGAACAAACCAACAATACAAATGACATACAGGAGCTGAAACAATTAATTCAGAATATACAAACAGACATGGAAAACCTCATCAAAATCCAAATCAATGAATTGAGGGAGGATATAAAGAAGGCAAGGAAAGAACAAAAAGAAGAAACTGAAAGTTTGAAAAAACAAATCACAGAACTTATGGGAATGAAAGGCAAGGTAGAAGAGATGAAAAAAACAACGGAAACCTACAATGGTAGATTTCAAGAGACAGAACATAGGATTTCTGAACTGGAGGATGGAACATCTGAAATTCGACAAGAAACAGAAAATACAGGGAAAAAATGGAAAAATATGAGCAGGGACTCAGGGAGTTGAAAGACAATATGAAGCACATGAATATACATGTTGTGGTTATCCCAGAAGGAGAAGAGAAGGGAAAAGGAGGAGAAAAACTAATGGAGGAAATTATCACTGAAAATTTCCCAACTCTTAAGAAAGACTTAAAATTACAGATCCAAGAAGTGCAGAGTACCCCAAAGAGAATAGATCCAAATAGACATACTCCAAGACATTTATTAATCAGAATGTCAGATGTCAAAGAGAAAGAGAGGATCTGAAAGCAGCAAGAGAAAAGCAATCCATTACATACAAGGGAAGCCCAATAAGACTATGCGTAGATCTCTCAGCAGAAACCATGGAGGCGAGAAGACAGTGGGATGATATATTTAAACTATTAAAAGAGAAAAACTGCCAACCAAGAATTCTATATCCAGCAAAATTGTCCTTCAAAAATGAGGGAGAACTTAAAACATTTTCAGACAAAAAATCACTGAGAGAATTTGTGATCAAGAGACCAGCTCTGCAAGAAATACTAAAAGGAGCACTAGAGACAAATATGAAGACAGAAGAGAGAGATGTGGAGAAGAGTGTAGAAAGGAAGACTATGAGTAAAGGTAAAAAGAAGGAAAATTAGATAAGACATATGAAATCCAGAAGGCAAAATAGTAGAAGAAAGTACTACCCATGCAGTAATAACACTGAATGTTAATGGATTAAACTCTCCAATCAAAAGACATAGTCTGGCAGAATGGATTAAAAAACAGGACCCATCTATATGCTGTCTCTACTCAAAGGACACAAAGCCCAAGGACACAAATGGACATTTACACACGAATGTTTACAGCAGCATTATTTACAAATACCCAGAGATGGAAGGAGCCAAAATGTCCATCAACAGAGAGTTGGCTAAACAAACTGTGGCATATACATACGATGGAATATTATGCAGCTGTAAGACAGAATAAAGTTATGAAGTATGTAACAACATGAATGGACCTTAAGGACATCATGCTGAGAGTGATTAGCCAGAAATAAAAGGACAAATACTGTATGGTCTCACTGATATGAACTGACATTAGTAAATAAACTTGGAATATTTCATTGTAACAGAGACCATCAGAAGATAGAAATAGGGTAAGATATTGGGTAATTGCGGCTGAAGGGATACAGATTGTACAATAGGACTGAATATAAAAACTCAGAAATGGACAGCACAATATTACCTAACCGTAATACAATTATGCTAAAACAATGAATAAAGCTGCATATGAGAATGACAGAGGGAGGAGGGCTGGGGCATAAATGAAATCACAAAGAAAGATAGATGATAAAGATTTTGATGGTATAATCTAGGAATGCCTAGAGTGTATAATGATAGTGACTAAATGTACAAATTTAAAAAATGTTTTCGCATGAGGAAGAACAAAGGAATGTCATTACTGCAGTGTGCTGAAAATAGATGGTACTTAATATTTTAGAATTTCAACTAATGTGTGAGACTAAAGCAAAAAATGTTTATTTGGTACAAATCTATACTTTGACTAGTGCATCTCCTAATATAACTTATGTAGATAGTTGATTGAACACCTTAAGTACATGGAACTTTGTATAGAACATAAGATTTTGTTGGTTTGTCCAGGTGATGCCCTGATGAATCCCAGAGTGATTTGATCAGTAAGTGGAAAAGTATTTGCAAAGTCCCCTTCGGGGAATGGTGAGAACAGGGGAAAACTCAACTTCCCCAAGTTGAATTCTTGATATTCTCACAAGCAGTGTGGGCAACCAAAGCTACAGGCTAGACCCCAGTCTTGGGGTTTGTTCATATGAAACTTAACCCCACAAGGGATAGGTCAAGCCTACTTAAAATTAGGCCTAAGAGTCACCCCCAGGAGAACCTCTTTTGTTGCTCAGATGTGGCCTCTCTCTCCAGCGAACACAGTAAGCAGACTCACCACCCTCCGCCATCTACATGGGACATGACTCCCAGGGGTGTGGACCTTCCTGGCAACGTGGGACAGAAATCCCAGAATGAGCTGAGATTCAGCATCAAGGGATTGAGAAAAACCCTAGAATGAGGTGAGACCCAGCATCAAGGGATTGAGAAAACCTTCTCGAACAAAAGGGGGAAGAGTGAAATGAGACTAAGTGTCAATGGCTGAGAGATTCCAAACAGAGTTGAGAGGTTATCCTGGAGGTTATTCTTACGCATTAAGTAGATATCACCTTGTTAACCAAGATCTAACAGAGAGGCTGGAGGGAACTGCCTGAAAACGTAGAGCTGTGTTCCAGTAGCCATGTTTCTTGATGATGATTGAATAATGATATACCTTTCCCAAGGTGACTGTATGATTGTGAAAACCTTGTGTCTGATGCTCCTTTTATCTACCTTATCAACAGACAAGTAGAACATATGGAATAAAAGTAAATAATAGGGGGAACAAATGTTAAAATAAATTTAGTTTAAAATGCTAGTGATTAATGAAAGCGAGGGGTAAGGGGTATGGTATGCATAATCTTTTTTTTTCCTCTGTTATCGTTTTCTTTTTCTGTTGTCTTTTTATTTCTTTTTCTGAATTGATGCAAATGTTCTAAGAAATGATGAACATGTAACTATGTGATGATATTGAGAATTAACTGATTATATGTGTAGAACAGAATATGTTAATGTTTTTGTTTGTTCTTAATTTTTTTAAATTAATAAATAAATTTAAAAATAAAAAAAATTAATGTGAATCAAAAATCTAAATATGAGACCCTAAAATTCCTAGAAAAAAATATAGGGAAACACCTTTAGACATAATAATAGGAGATTGCTTCTTAAACTTTACACCCAAAATACCAGCAACAAAGAAAAAATAAATGGGAACTCCTCCAAATCAAATGCTCGATCAGATAAAATATTCGGAAACCACATAACAGATTAGGGTTGATATCCAGTATATATAAAGAAATTATACAACTGAAAACAAACAAACAAACAAACAAAAAACAGCCTGAGTATAATACAGGCAAAAGATATGAACAGACTTTTTTCAGAAGAAGATGTACAAATAGTTATAAAACACACTAAGAAATGTTCATCTTCATTAGCTATAAGGGAAATGCAAATTAAAACTACAATGAGATCGCACACGTATAAAAATGGCTGCTATTAAGCAAACAGGAAAAAAAACAAAACAGGAAACTACAAATGTTGGAGAGGATGCGGAGAATTTGGAACAATTATTCACTGACGGTGGGAAAGTATAATGGTACAGCTGCTGTGGAAGACAATTTGGCAGTTTCTCAGAAAACAATATATAAAGTTGTCCTATGACCCAACAATACTACTACCTGGAATATACCCAGAAGAGCTGAAAGCAGTGATACGAACAAACATCTGCTCCTTGATATTCACAGAGGCATTATTCACAACTGTCAAAAGATGGAAATAGTCCAAGTGCCCATCAACAGACACATGGATAACCAAGATGCTATATATGCACACAGTGGAATATTATGCAACAGTAAGATAAAATGATGTCTTGAAACACATGACAACAAGGATAAACCTTGAGGACAATAGAGTGAAATAAGCCAGACACAAAAGGATAGACGCTGTAAGATTTCTCTAATATGACCCTAGTAAAGGCAAACTCAGAGTCTTATAATGTAGAATGTAGAGGAACTGGAGATACACATAAGATAGAAAAAGGTGATCAACTGCCTAATGAGGGTGAACTTAAATGTATGGGAATGGATAAAAGTGATGGTAGTTCATTACAAGTTCTTAAGTAATATTGCCATATTGAAGGTGAATATGATTGAAAAAGGTTGTTTAGAGCCATGTATCTCACTGATTAACACTACAGATATAAATAAGCTCTTACATGAACTACTTCAAGGGTATGAATTTTGTACAAAGAGTCAATAATAAAGGGGTGTGCCTATTTGAAACTATAATGTACCCCAAAAAAGACATGTTTCAATCCTGATATAAACTTGTGGAGCCAGACCTAGGGTGCTAAACATTGACTGGATTGATTCCATGGAGATGTGACACACCCAGTTGTGGGTGTGACTTTTTAATTAGATTATTTCCATGGAGATGTGACACATCCAACTGTGGGTATAGTCTTTTGATTAGATGGAGATGTGGCTCCACCCATTCAAGGTGGGTCTTGATTAGTTTAACAGAGACCTTTGAAAGGGGAAAGATTTTGGAAAAACTTCAGATGCAGATACATGGAGAACAGTTGCTTCAGAGCTAACAGAGAAATGGATATTTGGTGGTGCTTGGAATGCTGACAGAGAGCAGATGCCTAGACACAGGCAGAGCCCAGAAAATGTCACCATGTGCCTTCCCAAGAGATAATAAGCAAGCCAGAACCTGGAGTGAGCCAAGGGAAACCAAGAGATGAAACCCAGCCCCGAAAAGCCAAGTGAGGAACCACCACAGGAAACAGGCTGAAAGCCATGGAGTTCAGGAACATGGGCCAGCAGGTGCCAGACACGTGCCTTCCTAACTGATATAAGTCTTCCAGATGGCATCACTCTTTCTTGAGTGAAGGCAACCTCTTATTGTACCTTAATTTGTACATTTTCATTGCATTAGAACTCTAAGCTTGTAATAAATTTCTTTTTTAAAAGACATTCTATATCTGGTATATTGCATTCTGGCAGCTTTAACAAACCAAAACAATGGGTATCAGAGAAAAGTATTATTGCATGCTATGGCCTATATTTAATAGGAAGACATCACCAGTATCACAGCAACACCATGGGTAAATAATTGGGGGACAGGGAGGAGGACAAAAGTTAAGGGGTGTTTTGGATCTTCTCTTTGGTGAGGGTGTGTTTATTTTCTTTAGAGCAACAAAAATTGTCTAAAATTCAGAGTACCGATGATTGTACAACTAAGTGAGGATAATGTGAAACATGGGATTGTTTACTTTGGACATTATACGTAAGCATAACGGATGGAGATGGCTGAAGGATAAACCGACTGTGAAGTAAAAAGCTGAACTGTGGTGTATACATATGATGGAATATTCTGCAGCTACAGAAAGGAATAAAGTCATGAGGCATGCAATAAGGTGAATGAACCTTGGGGACCTTATGTGGTACAAAATAAGCTAGAAACAAAAGGACAAATATTATATGGTCTCTTTTAGAAAATACTTAAAGAAAATTGCAGCCTAGATTGTAAGCTCTGATAGCAGTCACACAGTCCAGAACCATAAATGGTATTTCTAGATTCTGAAATGCTGTGCTATATATGCATAACCAGGTATCTCCCTGGAACTTTGGCTATCTGTGTCATACCTAAGACTCAGAGGTGGAGTCCTGCAGCTCTAAAAGTCAGCCTTGCTACATACAACAACTGTTAAACCGAAAAAGAGATCAGCCTTCAATTAGAGATAAGAATGAAGCCAGAGTCCCCTTGGGGGAATGGTGAGAAAGGGGTAAAAATTCAACTTCCCCATTTGGAGAAATCCTGATATTCTCGCAAGCAGTGAGGTCAACCAAATCAATAGGCTGAGCCCTCAATCTTGGAATTTGTTCATATGAAACTTATCCCCACAAAGGATAGGCTAAGCCTACTAAAAATTAGGCCTAAGAGTTACTCCCAGAGAACCTCTTTTGCTGCTCAGATGTGGCCTATCTCTTTCTCAGCCAATACAGCAAGCAAACTCACTGCCCTCCCCCTCTCTATGTGGGATATGACTCCCATGGGTGTAAACCTCCCTGGCAACATGGGACAGAAATCCTAGAATGAGCTGAGACTCAGTATCAAGGGATTGAGAAAACCTTGACTGAAAGGGGGAAGAGAGAAATGAGACAAAATAAAGTGTCAATGGCTGAGAGATTTCAAACAGATTTGAGAGGTTATTCTGGAGGTTATTCTTACGCATTATACAGATATACCATTTTTAGTTTAAGGTGTATTAGAGAGGCTAGAGGGAAGTGCCTGAAATTGTACAGCTGTGTTCCAGAAGCCATGTTTCTTACAGATGACTGTATAATGATACAGCATTCACAATGTGACTGTGTGATTGTGAAAACCTTTTATCTGATGCTCCTTTTATCTGCAGTATAGACAGATGAGTAAAACACACAGATTAAAAATAAATAATAAGTGGAAGAAATGTTAAAATAAATTGAGTAGATTGAAATACTAGTGATCAGTGAAAGGGAGTGGTAAGGGGTATAGAAAAAAAATAGGGGGAACAAAGGTTAAAATATATTGGGTAGATGGAAATACTAGCAGTTAATGAGAGGGAGGGGTAAGGGGTACAGTATGTATTAAGTTTTTTCTTTTTATTTCTTTTTCTGGAGTGATGCAAATGTTCTAAGAAATGATCATGGTAATGAATATACAACTATGTGATGATATTGTGAGTCACTGATTACATGCCAAGAATGGAATGTTCATATGTTAAGAATGTTCATGTTTGTATGTTGTCATGTTTTGTCAATAAAAATAAAACAAAAGAATGAAGGCAATCTGGTTGGCACTAACATAAATCAGAATATAGGAGTAAGGATGACATTGTGTGTATTTTAGAACTTCATCTATTATATGAGACTAAAGGAGGAGAGATTTATTTCATTCAAAACCTAAATTTTCTATAGCACACAATCTAATTCAACCTGTTTGGATAGTTCATTTCAACAACTCAAATATATGGAGCCCAGAATGGGAATGAGGGCTTATAATTCTGTATAGCTTAATGTAATACCCAGATACATCCCAGAGTATGTTGGGCAGATAATTTCAAAATATTGGCAAAGTTCCCTGAGGGCCTGGAGAAAAAAATATGGAACTATTAAACTTTTCCACCTGGAAACCTTGGAAACTCTCTCAAACACTAGGGACTCCCAAGTTATCAGACCAAGCCACAGCCAGGCCTTTGATCTTAAGGATTGCACTTACAGAACTTATTTCTATAACAGAGAAGTTCAGCCTACCAATAATTATACATTCGAGTTACTTGCAGAGAACCTCTTTTGTTGCTCAGATGTAGTCGATCTCTCTCTCTCTCTCTCTCTCTCTCTCTAAGCCCAATTCTGCAAGTAAAATCATAACCACCCCCCTCCATGGGACATAATGTCCAGGGGTGTGAGTCTCCCTGGCAACGTGGGACATGACTCCCAGGGATGAGACTGGCTCTGGTACCTTGGGATTGAGAACACCTTCCTGACCAAAAAGGGGGAAAGAAATGTAACAAAATAAGGTATCAGTGGCTAAGGGATTCCAAACAGAATTGAGAGGTTATTCTAGAGGCTACTCTTAGGCAAGCTTAAGCTAGATATTATTAATTGCCATGGTCTGCCAACCCCCCACCAACATTATTCTTGTTAACCCTAAAACACAGGGCTATATCTGAGATCCTACAAAGGCTGCATGCACTAAGTTTACTTTTCAGAACTGTCTGATGGTTCCTGGGCCAGAAAATCCCTGAAACCCAGAGAGGCCAGCATCTCCAAGAACATCAACCAGTTCCATCCTTCTATCTCATATTGTTGATACTTCTTTTCAACATGAAAAAAGTTAGAATGGGCATAACCCAAATATCCTTAAACACTGGGAAAAGGATCAAAGTAGAAGGAAGAGTTATAACAGAGAACTTAGAATTTAACAAATGAGTATGACTACTGAATCATTATACTGATAGTTCTTTTTAGTCTCCAGTATCTTGGAGCATGTACAAGGAAAAACCTAAAATTATGTAACTGTAACCCATACCAAATTTGAAATCTGCTCTATAACTATTTATTACAATGTACTTTGAAATTATTGCTTGTTTTATATATGTTATATTTCACAATTAAAAAATATAAAAAACAAACAACAAAGAAAAAACACCCAGTCTTTGTGGAAGGTTAAAATGGGACTCTGAGAAACAAAATTAGATCTAACTATATCCCAGAGTAATCTGGGCAAAGAATAAAAAAGCATTTGCAAAGTCCTCTTGAGGGACTGTAAGGAAATTTTCAACTCTGCCATCAGGGGAATTCTTGGTATTCTTCCAAGCAGCAAGGACAACCAATTCTATAGGCTGAATCCTGAACCTTGGGGCTCACCCCTATGAAACTTACTCCGGCAAGGGAGAAGTTAGGCCTACTGATAATTATGCCTAAGAGTCACCCCAGAGAACCTCTTTTGTTGCTCATATGTGGCCTCTTTCTCTCCTAGCCAGCTCAGCAGGTGAACCCACTTGCCTCCCTACTATGTGGGACAAGACTCCCGGGAGTATATATCTTCCTGGCAAAGTGGGACCTGACTCCCACGGATGAGCTGGGACCCGGCATCTTGGGATTGAGAAAGACTTCTTTACCAAAAGGGGGAAGAGAGAAATGAAACAAAATAAAGTCTCAGTGGCTGAGAGATTTCAACAGAGTCTACAGGCTATCCTGGAGGTCATTCTTACACATTATATAGATATCCCTTTTTAGTTTATGGTGTATTGGAGTGGCTAGAGGGAAGCATCTGAAACTGCTGAGCTGTGTTCCAGCAGCCTTGATTCTTGAAGAAGACTGTATAACTATATACTTTAACAGTGCGACTACATGATTGTGAAAACCTTGTGTCCGATGTTCCTTAAGCTTAGCCAGGGTCGGACAGATGAGTAAAAAAATAAGGATAAAAATAAATAATAGGGGGAGATAAACAGTAAAAATTAGGTAGACTGAAATATTGTGGGTCAATGAGAGGGAGGGGTAAGGGGTAGGGGATGTATGAGTTATTTTTTCTTCATTTCATTTCTTTTTTTGGAGTGATCATTCTAAAAATGATCATGGTGAAGAATATACAACTAGGTGATGATATTGTGAGCCACTGACTGTATAATATGGTTGGATTGTATGTGTGTGGATATTTCTCAATAAAAATACTTTTTAAAAAATTAGATCTAACAGAAAGATTACATTGAATATCATTTTTAATAGCATTACGGATTAAAAACTGAGCTCAAACTATGTATTACCTTTTCTAAAATATATTTCAAATGCTAACAGGTGAGTGTCAATGTTATCAGCAACAAGATTCTTAAGAGGTATAAGGAACTTGACTGCTTCTTCTAGTGGATTTTCTACCTATTTTGAAACAGAGAAGAAAATTATTTTACTTGAAAAACAGATACAAAAGCCAAATTTCCCCTAAAATGTTATATTAACACATATCGTAGATGGTTTTCTTTATAGAAGAAACTATTACCTCTAAATAAATTTAAAGTACACTGTCAATAATTTTCAAAATGGAAATAGCTATTGTATTTTTCTGATGACAAAATCAATATAATCTTATAGTTTTTTTTTAAATCCACAGAAAATCATTCTACAAATAATCAGATGGTATATAAAGTATTGAGAGTCCTTTACACTAAAACATCTAAAACATTGGAGCGAATATAGTAGCATCACATTAATGGGAAAGAAGTAATGACAATTTTAAACTTCTACTAGATTAACATCAAATATATCAGAAAGCTAAATGTGGTCCCTAAGAACTATTAACACCTTGAGAAAATTCTGAAGATGAGGTAGTATCTCTTTGTAGCTAAAACATATCTAAAAAAATCTATAAAATGCTCCCATATTTAAAAATTGTGTTTGTTTCCTATTGCTGAGGTAATAAATGTCCATATGTTTAATAGTTTAAAACAATGCAAGTTTATTATCTTGCTGTTCTGTATGTTAAAAGTCCAAACATGCGTCTCGCCAAGCTTAAAATCAAGGCATTAATTAGCAGGACCACATCTTTTTGAAGGCTAGAGCCTTCCCTAGAGGGAAGAACTGATCTAGTTGGCTTTTCCAGCTTCTAAAGACCGCCTGTATCTTCCAACCTAACAATGGTGGGTCCGTCCTTCTCAGAGGGCACCACACTGACTTCCTCTTCCACTGTTAAGACCCCCTGTGATTACACTGGGCCCACCTGGATAATCCAGGGTAATGTCCCTCTCTTATGGCCAGCTGATTCCTGCCTTAATTCTATCTTCAATTTTAATTTGCCTTTGCCTTGTAAGGTAACACTTTCACAGGTCAAGGATTTAGAAAGTAGACTTCTATGGAGGGCCATTTTTCTGCCCACCACAATAATAATTCTATGTATTATTTGCATTAGCTGCAATTTGCTTATTATAACTTAAAGGTAACTGATGTTTATCAGAATGACCATGAAATACTACAAACGATTTCTGATTTAATAACTCATGTTTATAGCCAGGAAAGAACCAAATAAAGTAAATTTTACCAATGACATAAAGTTAATAAACTCATCTTACCCTCTCTAATTTTTCAGGTATAAGTTCTTCCTTGAGACCACTGGGTTCTTCCTCTTCTTCATCTTTTTTCTTCTTCTGATTTTTTTGTTGACGTTCCCTTTCCGCATGCTTTCTCTCTTCTTCTAATTTAGCCTTTTTCTGAGCTCTTCTCTGTTTGCTAAGCATTTTCTTCAGTTCTTTGGCTGACAGGTTTTCTATAAATATCCAAATGAACCTAAATTCTACTAAGTCAGTGTTTCCATATTTCCTCATATTTCTCTGCAATACATACTGTTACTACAGTTTTCCTGGGTGGATGGTGTGAACTATATAAAAGATTTTGTTTATTCATTCCCGTATTACCAGTGACTAGCACAAAATCTGGTACAAAAAAGGTACCAGAAAATGCTGCATTGATTAAAATTAACCAATCCTAGCCCAGTTCTGCTTCCTACAGGATATATGACTTTAGGCAGATCACTTTACTTCTCTGATTTCAAGTTCCACACTGTAAAGTGGGATTGATTAACCGTGATAATATCCTCCTAGAATATTTCAGGAAAATGTGAGGTAATACATACAAATACACCTTGTGATTGCTAAACACTATTTAGGAACAAAAGAACAGAAATCTGTTTTCACTCTATTATTTCTCAAATATGCCTATTTTATAGTGAATAAAACACTGTACACATATTCTCCCAGGCATTCTCAGTTTCAATAAAATAGGTCCTAGAAGTTTTAAGAATAGTATTTTCCCTAAGGGGCTCAAAACTATTTTCAGTTACAATTTAAAAAAACCACAACAAAAGGAATTCAGCCCAAGCCCATAGACAGCTCTAGTTTCCATGAACTGGCCTTACAGATGGTAAAAATTAAATAAAATAAACTGCTAGTCATTCCAATGGGGTGATTTAGAAGCATATACAGAACATCATCCCACTGATTTAAGGGCCTCCTCATCCCCCACTTTTTACATATAAGTTATTTAATGTTAATCCATTTGTCAATACACTTTTCTACGCATCTTTTCTATATATCGTTTATGTTAGTGACATTCTAAAACTTGGTGGGTGTTACTTTTTTTTTTTTTTATCTTTTTAAGCAAATTCTTCTTCAGTTACCTGAGTTTATTTCTTGTTGTTTGTTCTCATTGGTTAAGGGATTATCATACAATTTCAAGTATATTTGAATTGCTGATCTAGCAGCTTTGAAATAGAAGGCATGTCTTCTGAGTATATCTTCTAATCTCAAAAGGTCAACGTAGGCACGAAGGGTCATTTTTCTCATGCAGTACGTATGAAAGTCAAATTGATCGTCAGTTATCTCAAAAAAATGCTTAAAAACAAAACCACAAAATTATTCCTTACCTTTATGCCAATAATATTTACTTTTAAATAGAAAATCATAAGAAGCCCCAAAAACAATTTAAACTGTCACAATTTCACATAGTTGCTCTCTTCAGGGTTAAAAACTATAAAGGACATCAAGTTCTTTTGAGTTAAGTTTGAGTTAAGTTTCTCTTCCTACAATCCATGCCCATTCCCTATGTATCATGTTTTATGATGATACTCAGCTTTTACATAATGACTCTGATGATCAAGTTATTTTTTTAAACCTGGAAATTTGTAAACATTAGTATTTTAGTTGTCATGAAATACTTTTTTTCAGTATTCCAGTAAAACTCAGCATGGCAGAGTTATACAGAGCACTAACTAAAGAATAAATACATGTAGGAGCACAAAAAAAGTCTTTTCATGTCAGACTTCTCTACTCATTTATGAGCTCTTCAAAGAAAAGCCTTGCCATCTCCACCCTCGCTGCTCAGCCCAGTTCCTAACACAGTTAAGAACTGAACATGCACAGGATTTGCCAACTCAACAGATAAGCTTCTTATCAGGCATGTGATCCTGGACAAGTCTTTTAATTTCTGAGTATCTCAATTATTTAATCTATATTAGGAATAAAGAAATCTCTGTAGCCAATTCCCTAAGATTGTTAAACGATTAAATAATAACATATACTGAAGTGCATTCTAAATAATAAAATGCTATACAAATGTACAGCACTCTGGTTTTCTCTCACAAAGTTCCCATTACCCTGCCAATATATTCCATTTCAGCAAAGATTCTTAGTCTGGAGTCTATGTATAAACAACTATAACCAGCTTTTTCCTAAGTTAAAAGCTTTCCTCAGATTTTCAAAGGGCCCATGACCCAAAAAAGGTTAAATATTAATCCCTTACATGGGAAGGAGAACGCAGATCCCCACCCACCACTTTTTACTTTGATTTTCTCCCCTACGTGCATTTTTTTCCTCTCTCTTTTTCATCCCCCTTTTTTTAGCCTCTGCGAACACATATAGAAAAATGAATGATTCTATATACCAACATAGATCAAGTTTCTACTACTTGCTTCTGCATCTTTCTTCTGTACTAGCCCCCTCTCACTGCACAGGACACATTAAGTAGCTGTCCATAATCATTTCATAATTTTAGTCATCTTAATAATTAGAAACACATAAGCAGAATCACATTAAGTACCCGAGATTTTAAGAGAAGAATTCAAAGAATTCCCCCTACACAATATGGGGGGAAAGAAATAGAAAAAAAAAATGTATATTTCACATTAGTGTATACTTATTACTTCAATGCCTTAATGATGGTATATGTTAAGACTGCATTCCTCTCCAACAATATGACAAATCAACTCACAGATAACAACATAAACTTGGTTTTATTTCTAAAAAAAAATCAAAGGATTACACAGTTTATAAAGTTGTTAGTAGTTTTCCTTAATGAAAATCAAGTTATACCTAGTAACATAAGAGTATCTTAAAATACAATATAATTGACTAAGGAAAAATGACAGTGCTAAACACATAAATGAATCATGGAACACATAAATGAGATTACAGGACTTTTTTCAGGTTGAGGAACATTTATAGGTATAAAAAAGCAGACGAGTTTTCAAAGATATTCCTAGTAGCATTGGTACACACAGATTTTAAGACAAGCCTCTGAAAGTTAAGACAGGAAGGAGCTGTATGGAAACACAAACATTTAAATCACCTCTTTATCAGTAATAGCCCACAGGCTGCCTCTCTCCAGTTAATGTCTTCCATAAACATAGGGTGACCAACTCATCCTGGTTTGCCTGAGGCTTTCCAGTTTTAGTGAAAAGCCTTTGTCCTGGGAACCCCCTCAGTTCCAAGCAAATTTGGGTGGCTGATCACCCTATAATAAGCTAAATAATGGCAGACAGGATATGGCTAGATTAAACTAGGGGAAAAAAAAGGGGGGGGGGGCTGTACTGCAGCTATGCCTTACTAATACCTCTGGTTTTGAAAGAAATGGTATACTGAAGAATCATGTACAGAAACGACTAAGTAATCCCGGGTTGTAGCTTTTTTTCTTTTAAAACATTTTATTTTGAAATAATTAACAATACAGAAGAAGTTGCAAAGGCAGTACAGAGAGGTCCCATGTACCCTTCCCTCAGTCTCCCCCAAAGGTTACGATCTATGTAACTATAGTGCAGTATCAAAACCAAGAAACTGATAGTGGTACAATGTGTATGGAGTTCTATATACTTTTATCATATGTAGTTTCATGTAATCACCAGTACAATCAAGATATAGAACTTGTCCATCACCACAGAGCTCTCCCTCCCACTATCTTAGACTGATTTTTAACCCCTAAATTAAAAAAAAAAAAAAAAAAAACCTTTATAGTCTCATGCCCTTAACTTTTTTTTTCCTTCACATTAAACACTAGGTTCCTTTTTTAAGGGGCAGGGGACATTAATTCTGCTCAAGTTGTCAAAATTTGGCTTGCATCAAAGTAAGACAAGTCAGCAAAGATATAAGAAAAGCCATTCACAGAGTGAGGTTTTCTTTAGGAATTCCTTAGTAGTCTCTCTTGGAACCCAGACTGGAGTTCCTGAATGAGACTAACAAGAACCCATACACAGAAAGGCAACTAAAAACTCTGGACTTAAGCACCTCTATCTGCTTTATAAAGAATCTGTTGTTATAAAGCATGTGTCAATTTGATAAACGTTAAGATGCATAAGAAGACTATGAGCTTCTTGCAGTTTTATCATCCGAGGTCTCATTTAAAGAGTTTCAGAAATATCTATTGGTTGCCCTATCTCAAACATAAATGACTATCCTAAAATGATGAGAAAGCCATCCCCTGAAGTTGAAAGAGAGAGAGAAAGAGACAAAGCAATTCTTAAAAAGGCAATATCGTTTAAACAATTATTCTGAATACAAGTTCATATCCAGTATTTTGAGAAAGGCTAGATTTTTATTTCTTTTTTTAAATAAAACTCAAGTTTCAAACATCAGATTGGGTTAAACTACATCTAATAAAATCCTAAAATCCTATGAAAGTGATAAAATGAAGACAAAATTTATTATTGTGCTGGGTCTACAATACTTCAAATAAAATTACTAACAGTCCACAAAAATTTGCATCCTGGCTAAAATTCCCCTCAATGAAAGAATTCTCGGATGAATTCTTGAAGGCGGAAGAAAAATGTAGCTCTATTTACAGACATTCTATTTAGAAAGTAAACTGAATAAAAATGTGAATCCGATTTTACTAAAACTATTTAAAATCTATTATAATAAATATTTGAATTCTGTAATTACCCCTAAGACCTTTCAATTATATCATTAAAATGGGAATTTTCCTTTAGACTAAAAATTAATTTTAGAAGCAGGAATCCATCCAGTCAACAAAGATTTAACCCCCATAATTCCACTAAACATTCATACATTTCTAAATACAATAGCTAGGAGAGTTGCTTATTTACTTTTAATATAAATTATCCATAATAAAAAGACTAGCTTACTAGTGGCATAATAATAAGAGTCAACTCTTCTTTTGTTTGTTTCTAATTCTTCTATTCTCATACACCCACAGCAAAACCTTAATACAGCTAAAAGTTTTTAGCAATAATTATGTAACATGCCCGAGGGTAATGATTTCTGACAGGTTTTAGTCTCTGACAGCCAAAGAGTTCTGTAAACTTTTTCTGCATAAAAGCTTCCTATTAATCTATGAAAACCCTTCATCTAAAATAATTTCTTCAACTAGAAGTAGTTCATCTGACATTATAGAATTTTCTTCCATACCACTCAACCAAAACCATTAAAACTTTTAGGGGAGGAATAATAACTTAAACAAAGCTTAAGTAATAGAAGAGCTACTCATATTCTAATAACCCTCAAAAATATTTTAAAAGACAAAGTAATATGGTCATTAATGTCAGGACTAATCAGATTTAAGTTAAAGAAGCTCACAATTATAATAATCTGAAGGATATTCCCATGTTACTTTCACAGAAACTTGATAAATTTTTACTATTATGGCCTTGCTGGAATAGGTGACCTACCAGTATCTAGCAACCTCTTTATTCAAGGAAACAATCTACTTCTCACTGAGAATAAATGTATCTTTCCTTAATAACAAGCAGAATGTTTTTAAAGTAATGGTCATGTAGAGAATGTCAAAACAAGTCACTTGTCTATGGTTTTATCACAAAAAGAATCTGATCTAAATTAGAGGAGCTATTCCATATATCAAGCAAGGGCTTTATATTTTTCAAGGAGAGGAGATAAGGATTTTTCCCACAGATACAGCCATTAAGCCTAGGCTTTAAAAGGCAAAAGAAGAAAGAAAACTAAAATAATTTTTTTAAAAACCTGGTTATTTCTAAAAGTACTAAGGTAATACTGATTCCAATACCCTTCAAAGGTCACCCCCAAGACACCTGTCTTTGGGTAACTCAGACGTTTCACATGGGAAAAAGGCCAAAGTGACTTCCCCGGTGCAGACATCAGGCTCACCTGACCACGATGCCTGTGGTTTTACACTGCGTCAGCAGGGGAACAGTGGTGCCGAGTGACCCCACAACTGAGGGTGGCTGAGGACTGCCTCAAGGGGTGCATTTGCGGCTCTTTTCCTCCTGTTGTCCATTTGGAAGGAGAGTGCTTCAGAGATGACAAAGAACAGGAAAACAAAAATTCACACAAAGGAAAAGAAAAGTCCCCTCACTAAACCTTTTTAAAGCATGGAACAGTAAGGACTTCACACACATAATCCTAAAAGCAAATAATAAAATAAGCCTGTCAACTAACTGGTCACAGATTGCTGTACAAAGTACTGAAAGTGAGAACAAATATCCAGGAAGACAAACTGGAGAGAGGCTGGCTGCAGACCAGATCCTGACATAAAGAGGAAAGAAGTTGCCATCAGCTTGTGAGTCCTTCTAGTCTAGTGATGAAAATCAAATAATGGACCAATTAGAGAAAAGCAATTTTGAATTTATATTAACAACAATGGTTTGCTAAATCAATCTTTTTCCTTCTTCCTTCAGACAAAATATAGACACGTAAAAATCACAAAAATTTGAGGATCAAGAAAAGCAAACATTTATTTACAACTTCTGAACATTTAAAGGGTAAGATCAAGAATTTTCTTTCACAATGAAGCTTCCAAAGTAGTTAGAAGAGGCAGATGACCCCATGTAGAAATGTATTTTTTTATCATCTCACAGGAAAAATTAAAGTCAGAATTTTAACAACTTACCCTTTCTACCTCATGGCATTTTTTCAAGGCATCCCCATATTTCCCCAAACGCTGATAAGCTGAAATACACTCTGTCTGAAACCACATACACTGCATTTCATTTAGATTTTCCATGGCAGATGTTCCTTCCTGAAATGGAAGCAATCATAACTACAGCAAGCAATGAAACAGATCCTTACAAATGTTTTTCATTTTCTCTTTTATAACTATGGCTATAAATATTATTAAGACAATAAATAGGAATCAGCAAATATATCAACGTTTCCAAAAGGATTCTACTGCAGGCCATGGTGGCTCAGCAGCCAGTGTTCTCGCCTTCCATGCCGGAGACCCGGGTTCAATTCCCGGTGCCTGCCCATGGAAGGAAAAGAAAAAAAAACATATTCAAAAGGATTCTACTGATTTTAAATTACATAACATCCCATTTATCCAGCTCTGTTGAAGTATTCAACACTGTATTTAAAAACACACACAACTGCAGATTACCAAAGCCTAGTTCTTAAGCACCAAAGCTTTTGAACAATTAAAGAAAGTAATCTATGAAGTATTGCCTACATTCTGCCTTTTAAGCAAAAACTACTTAACCCTTCCTTGCTGAGTCAGGATCACTACTGTGTACATTCATTATTGTATAGCTCCAAACCTGCTTTTCAGTTTCCCAGTCTTTTGTCTACACAGTAGGCTATCACTTGTCACTTTCCTAGAATCACCTGTTTCATGTCAAGTCTTCTGTCTACTTTGCAGTGGGCCGACAAAAAACCAAATAACTGAATTTGTTAAAAATATTTGTTAATCCAGCTCAGTGAGAACACTGAGAGGAGTGTAGACATAAAGTACATAATTTTAGTCTAGAGTACTAACACAGTTTAGGAGAGTTGTTTTAAATATATTTTGTGTAATCTCAGGAAGACTGAAAAGGTATATTTAAACAAATCATTTCAGTCATCAGTTATTTTTATGCCCCTCTTTTGTGTTAGATTAATTTTCAGAACTTTCATTTAAAGTATAAAACTGGCTATAACTGAGTGAATAAAATTATAGGAGTATTTTATTTCTTCATACTTGCCTTTATTTTTTTATTTTAACATTTGTTCCCCCTATTATTTATTTTTAATCCATATGTTTTACTCATCTGTCCATAAGGTAGATAAAAGAAGCATCAGACACAAGGTTTTCACAATCCCAAAGTCACATTGCAAAATTTGCCTTTATTTTTTATTTATTTTTTGATAACCACATTTTTACCATAAGTCTACATTATTTTTAGTTTTGAAGTCATTCTTTGGGGCAGGCCACGGTGGCTCAGTGGTAGACCCGGATTTGATTCCCGGTGCCCGCCCATGTAAAAAAAAAAAAAATCATTCTCTGGTGCCAGGAAAAAAGAACTGCTGGGTAATGGCAGAGACTAAGGCTGAAGTACTGGTAAACAGCACTGAGGAGGAGCAGGCCCTCACAGCAGATGAGGAACTGGCTGTCCAGAAGCATGAACAGAGACTGAGAAAATTCCGGGAGATACCTGAAGCAGAATGAAGCTCGAAAATTAAATCACCAGGAAGCTGTGGATGAAGATAAAAGACTTAAATTACCCACAAACCAGGAAGCTTAAAAAGCTCATTTGGAGCAGGAATTAAATTTCAGGAAGAAGAAAAGAAAAAACAACGTGCAGCAAAAGGGGAATTGACAGGATGATCATAGATTTGGAGAAGCAAATTAAAAAAACGAGACAAATACAGCCAGAGATGTTCTTATAACAACGATGCAGATACTGACTACATTAATGAAAGGAATGCTAAATTCAACAAGGAAGCAAAAAGATTCTATGAGAAATATACAGCTGAAATTAAACAGAACTTGGAAACAGGAACAACTATTCAGTCTCCCTCAGGAACTTCTGAGAAACAGGAAGGGGAGGAAAATACCACCACCAAATTATACCAAGAAACCACAACCGTTTCTTTTTCTTTGAAACTTGTAGTCTATCAATGTCTGTATTTTCATGCTTATATATTTCTGATCATGTACTTGTTTCAGAAAAATGTGCCTTATATTTCTGTGTTTAATGTGAGAAACCTGTTGGGTTTAAAATTTTTAGCTACAAACATGTAAATTGTCATAAGTTGTCAGTCCTGAAATCTGTCATACATTGGACTTGACCTAGAGTCGAACCCTTCACAGAAGGGGTGCTAAACTAATATCAATTTTCTTTCAAGCTATGGTAGACAGTGAAAGAAAGTAAGGTGGCAGCATCTACCAGAAATTCATCCTACACCATTCTCCCCGGAAACCAACACAATTACAAATGGTTGCCTCTCCCAAGCTCTGCCCATGCCTCAGGTGCATTTTATCTCCTGACTATCAGGGCAGCCAGAGGGGATAGTAGACTCTTTAAATGCCATCTTTCAAAAAGCAGTACACTTGGAAGAAAGTTAAGAAATAAAGACAAGTTAAAATATTAATATTGTATATGAATACATATAATACAATTTAATAAGGATAAAAGTCAAATTGGAATGTAAGCTTTACTTTAATATGCATTTAAGGCCTTTTATTTTCTACATAATATAAACTGTAGCTAAAGAATTTTATATTCTATATAAACTGTAGCTAAAAAAAAAAAAAGTCATTCTTTGGGTACAAGGATGGTTCAGAGGTAGAATTCTCATCTTCTTGCAGGAGACCCAGGTTCAATTCCTGGACCATGTACCCAAAAGAAAAAAAAAGTCATCCTATGATACGAACCTCGGGGAAATTATGTGGTACAAAATAAGCCAGAAACAAAAGGAAAAATATTGTATGGTTTTTTTTAGAAAATACTTATAAGAAACTTGGGGCCTAGACTGGAAGCTCTTATAGCAGTCACATTTAGTCCAGAGTCGTAATGTTATTTCTAGATTTTGAGATGCTGTGCTATATATGTATAACCTGCATCTACCTGGAACTCTGGCTACCCGTGTGACACCCTTATGATTCAGAGTTCTGCAGCTCTGACAGTCAACATTGCCACATACAACAAATGTTTAATCAAAAAAGAGATCAGGCTTCAATTAGAGATAAGAATGAAGCCAATCTGGTTGGGATCAACATAAATTAGAATCATATATTTCTAAGGAGTAAGGATGACATGGCCAATATTTTAGAACTTCACCTACTGTCATGAAACCAAAAGGAAGAGAGTTTTATTTTGTCCCAAACCTAAATTTTCTGGAGCACATAATCTAACTCCATTTGCCAGGACGGCTCATTTAAATAACCCAAATACATGGAGCCCAAAATGGGAATGAAAGTTTGTAATTCTATATAGCTTAATTATAATATCATCCCAGATGATATCTGATGCATCCCAGATTATGTTGGGCAGATAATTAAAAAGTACTGGCAAAGTTCCTTGACGGACTGGAGAAAAAAATAGGGAACTATTAAATTTTCCCACCTGAGAAACCCTGGATACTCTACCAAACATTAAGGACTCCCAAATCAGTAGGCCACGTCCTCAATCTTGACGTTTGCTCTTATGAAACTTATTTCAATAGTGCAGAAGCTAAACCTACCTATAGTTATGCCTAAGAGTTATTTTCAGAAAATCTCTTTTGTTGCTCAGAGTGGCCTCTCTCTGGGGTCGAGAATAGGAAGTACAAATTATGCTTAATTTGTACAGGATTTCTAATCAGGGTGATTGTAAATGTTTGGAAATGAGTAGTGGTGATGGTAGCACATGATTGTGAGCACAATTAACAACACTGAATTATGTTGGTGAATGTGGCTGAAAGGGGAAGTTCTGGGTCATGTATCTTACCAGAAGGAAAGTAAGAAGATTAAAACACTGGACTATACAATACAGTGAACCCTGTTGTGGACAGCAGACTGTGGTTAACATAACAAGTAAAAGAATGCTCTTTCATGAATTATAAGAAATGCATGGCACTAATACAAGCTGTTAATAAGAGTGGTATATAGGGAAAAATACACCTAAAGTAAACTATGGATTATAGTTAATAGTAATATTTTAATACACTTTCAGCAAAGTAACAAAATACCACTCTAACACAAAATGTCAACAATAGGGGGGTATATTGGAACACTGTATTTATGTGACTTTTCTGTGAACTTAAAACTTCTCTAACTAAAAAAATATATATGCTAAGTGAAAGAAATCTGGTGTGAAGTATTACACACTGTATGATTCTGTTTATATAAAATGTAAATATATATAAAGCTATACAGACAAACAGATTAGTGGTTATGTAGGGATGGGGATGGATAGCAGGATTGAAAGGTGACTGCTAAGCAGTATGGGGTTTTCTTTTTGAGGAAATGAATATCTTCTAAAATTGACTATGGTGATGAATGCGCAATTCTATGAATATACTAAAAGCCACTGACTGTATACTTTGGATAGATTGTATGATATGTTATTGTATCTCAATAACACTGCTTTAAAAAAAAGAAAAAGAAATCTGCAAGAAGGAAGTATGAGCATTTAACTCATTTACCAGCAAGCAGTTATAAAATGTTTATTGATGGACATTAGAAATTTCTGTCCTTTGGCTCACCGTGCTATCCCTAGACTTCCTTGGCCAATGAAAGAGTATGGCTAAACTGAACAAACTTTCTGTATCACCTAGCATGGTGACCAGTCACATGTGGATGATTGGAAGCAACGATGATGAGTAAACTGAACCACTGAATTTCGTGACTACTCTCCTCAAACAGCCAAGTACTTTCACCTTCCTTCTTATTGTCTTGTGCCTTTTAACAGCCCCTTTTTAAACTTATCCTAAGTTTCTTTTTTTCAACAGTCACTGGTTTAACTCGAGTTTTATATGCTCACTTTTAATTGTACCTTACTTCTAATCTCTACCTTAACCTCCTTAACTTTTTTTAACCTTAACTTTTTCTTTAAAAACGTCATTGCTAACAAATGCTAAAATAAATTTAGTCTGAAATGCTAGTGATCAATGAAAGTAAGGGGTAAGGGATATGGTAGGTATAATGCTTTTTTTTTCTTTTCTGTTTTCGTTTTATTTCTTTTTCTGGTAATTTTTATTTTTTTTATTTCTTTTTCTGAATTGATGCAAATGCTCTCAGAAATGATGAATATGCAACTAAGTGATGATATTGTGAATTACTGATTATATATGTTGGTGTTTTATTTGGTTTGTTAAATTTTTTTAAATTAATAAATTAAAAATAAAAATGTCATTGCTTTCATATCTATTCCTTGTACTCTCTTAATTTTCAAAAGTACAATGACTCTCTGAAACATCAGTGTTACCCTAATCCCTGTCCCAGCATGTGACTGGTCCCTCCTGGGTGGGGAGACCCCGACCACAGGAGTCCAGCTCTGCAGTGTGCCTCACTGTGGGCAAAGGTGTGGGTGGGGGGTGGGGTTCCACCCCTTCCCTGTCCCTGCCCCTCCCTCGCTATTGTTTGTGCTTTCCCAAGAGTAAAATTATGGGCCCTGGGGCCCTCCCCACTCTCAGGACCACTTATTTATACTAAAGTCCCCTGTTTTCACACACAAACACATACACACTCACATCACTGTTTTGTTGTCTATTCCTTATATTCTTTTATTTTCAAAAGTGTGATAAAGTGGCAAAGGCCACCACATTATTTATTTTACAATCAAAGAGGAGTCAATTAATCTCTTTAGAGCCTAAATTACCTTGTTAAAAAATGTCAGGTAAACACCTGTTTAAATTAAGTTCCTATATAAACTTAGACAGTGTTACTATTTTCCTAATTGAATTTTTATTTCCTAACACCCATAATTCTTGCTAATACTTTCCCCTAACATGTCATCTGTCACTTCACATCTGCTGTGGATCCTTCGGCATCTGAGTTTCAGAAACACTAGTCACTTTGGAGTCTGCTCCTATTACATAAATCTGGCCTGACTTAACACAAGAACATGTATTTTAGAGATGCAGTTTAGAGTCAAACATGCCTGAGCTATAAATGATATACTAGACAGGTGACTCTAAAAACATTTTTCAATTGAAATTTGGGGATAATAATATCTCAAAGATTGTTCAGATTAAATGAAGTAGTGTATATAAAGTAATTAGCTCAGTGCTTAGTAAGTATTAGGGTCACTTTTCTATTTTCCCTGACAAATGGCAAAAACATTATTAGCATTATTCTAAATAATGGAAAGAAGTAGCTAGACAGGTTCAGATAAGAAATTCCTTTTTATGATAAGAAAAGCAGGAAAAGTAGTAGCTATTAACGAAAATTTAATATATTTATAACATACCATGATAATGCTTCATAATGTCAGACTTCCACATTTTTGCAAAGCTGATAGGTACAAAATACTATCTTAGCATTTTAATTTGCATTTCTCTGATTATTAATAAAGAAATCTTTTCTTGGCCATTCCATTTTCTACTTTGATGTACTGCCTACTCATATCCTTCACCCATGTTTGTACAGTCTTGTCTTTTTTTTCACTGAGTTTTTAATTTTTCTGTGTTTACATGTTTCTATGACATCATTCTTGCAGACAGTTAAATTTGCACAAAGTTCAAATTATTCTGTGGCTTCTGAATTAAAGGGATATTTCAATAAACTCGTAGATACAACTACAATCTAGATAACATTTTAAGGAAGGTGGTATATTGGCACTGTTTCAACAACAGATTAGCATCACAGACCACAGTGGTATTTTCACCCTAAATAACTGGTAAAAACCAGCACTAAAGCCCTCCACTTTCTATGTAATTTTGTGCTAGTTTGAAAGGATGTTTGTCCCCTAGAAAAGCCATGTTTTAATCCTGATCCTATTTTTTAAAGGCAGCCATTTCTTCTAATCCCTGTTTAGCCTTGTATGTTTGAAACTGTAATTAGATCATCTCTCTGGAGATGTGATGTAATCCAGAGTGGTTGTTAAACTGGATTAGGTGATGGCATGTCTCTACCCCATTAGGGTGGGTCTTGATTAGTTCCTGAAGTCCTATAAAAAAGGAAACATTTTGGAGAATGAAAGCAATTTGGAGAGAGCAGAGAATGCTGCAGCACCACAAAGCAAAGAATCCATGAGCCAGAGACCTTTGGAGATGAAGAAGGAAAACGCCTCCCAGGGAGCTTTATGAAACTGGAAGCCAGGAGAGAAAGTTAAAAGATGATGCCGTGTTCGCTATGTACCTTCCAGATGAGAGAGAAGCCCTGACTGTGTTCGCCATGTGCCTTCTCACTTGAGAGAGAAACCCTGAACTTCATTGGCCTTCTTGAACCAAGGTACCTTTCTCTGAATGTCTTTGATTGGACATTTCTATAGACTTGTTTTAATTGGGACATTTTCTCGGCTTTAGAACTATAAACTAGGAACTTATTAAATTCCCCTTTTTAAAAGCCATTCCATTTCTGGTATATTGCATTCCGGCAGCTAGCAAACTAGAACAAATGTACACTTGGATACATAAATTATTTATCCCAAAGTATTTAAATTAAAACTTGGGTACCAAACTTGCAAAAATGGTTTCCTGACTATGTCTCAACATCACATTCAAAGTGCATTATATAACAATTTCAAGTGAGTTCTTTAGAAATTGTTTTTTTGTCATATGGATTGGAAATATCTTCTTCCAGCTCTATGGCTCATCTTTTCACTCTGCTTATGCTTACTTTTTGTTAGATGTGAATTTTATACTTTAATATAGCCAAGTTTATCAATTATACTCTTACAACTTTAAGCTTTAGTGAGAAATACTTCAAAACACAAAGCCCTGAAGATAAAATCCTGCATTTTCTTCTGAAAGTTTGAAAGGTTTGCTTTCCATATTTAGATTTTTAATTCATCTGGAATTGATCTGTGTGTAGCATAAGACAGGGATCACATTTTATTTTTTCAACATAAGTAACTAATTGTCCCAGCAACATCTTCTCTGTTTTTTTAAAGTATCTCTGGCTATTTATCAAATTGTCAAATACGATTTGTTCATTGATTTCTGAACTTCCTATTCTATTATATTCTTATTATATTAGTCTATTTATATTCTTACCAATAAACATGTATTATTTTATACTCTAAGAGAAAGTCTAAGTGGAAAGGGATAAGAAAGACAGGGAAAGGAATAGAACAGATGATTAGCCCAATAACTACAGAGAAATTAAATTCCAGAATGTCTAATAGATCTACACAGAAAGAACTATGGAATTTCTGAAGTAAGACACTATAAAAAAGAAAACATTAAAAAGTAGTCAGATATTGTGAGTCACTGATTGTATACCATTATGAAATGCTTGTATGTTAAGAATGTTTGTGTGTTTCTATGTTGTTTTATTAATAAAAATTTTTTTTTAAAAATTAGTCAGAATACAGAAGAATTTGGAATGTACTAAAGGCATTTAATTACCTTTGTATCAAGCTATTTTACTCCTGATATTGCTTTTTAACCATTCCTCTTCCAGAAACACACACACACTCTCATAAAACCACAGTAAGAAACCATACTTAGTATATAAGTTAAATGGGATTTTAAAAAATTACAATGATGAATTCTTAAGGAACTTTAGTGACAAACTTCACAAATCATCATAGAAATTACATTTAGTATTACTAAATCAGACAATTACATGCTCATGTACATTCCTACCCTTGTGAACTTGGAGCACATTTCTTCTGCTTCTTTTACCATATTTGCTCGAAGCATGTATTTTGCACATTTGGAATTGATGAATCTATCAGCTGTGTCCAAAGACTGTGCCTCATCCATCCACTTTGCAGCTTCTCTGAGATTGCCTATATGCTAAAAGAGGTGAAAGCATTAAAGAAATAGCAGTTAATAAGCAAGAGAATATGAGTGCAATATAAACAGGAAAAAAATGATAAAGACAAATTAGATATTTGGCAATATTTCTATCAAATTTATCTAGATACATTTGATAGATTACAATTCACATTTAGTAAGAGCTGAATCAACTAACATTAATTACACAATTATCTAACGTAAAGTTCCTTAGGGTTATTACAGTATTAGTAAGAGCGGGCTAAGGGTTCTTAACCTGCCTGAATTCTTCATATATTCAAAAAAATCGCTAAAATTTTACCTTGTAAATTTTTGCTTTCATATAGAATAATTCTATTAAAGTTGGAGTACTAGCAATTGCAGCATTAATATAATCCAAAGCCAAAGAATATTGTCCAAGTTTATCAAAATGCTGTGCCAAGAAATATCGAACCCACAGTAATGTCGTTGGCGGTTCCTTTTCCCCGTTTTCTGCAAACAAATATAAAATTATTACAGGGAAGGATAAGTAGAGCAAGGTAGACTTTCCCTCACCATTGCATAACGAAATTACTAATAAATTTTATTATGATAAATAGTAAAAACGTAGCAAAAATGACAAATTTCAACAGAAAGAGGTATAACTTTATGCCATAGTTAAAACAGTGGCAGTCAAGCAAAAAAAACAAGATTTTGTTGCACTAGGCCTCTAATCTTTACCCCACTCCAAAGAAACAGCACCAAGGAAAGAAGGTAAAACAATCTAATTCTGTGAATTCTCAGACTAAGAGCATAAGATGGCAGCTCAGGAAAAATGAAGGAAAAAAATTTGGAAGAAAGATGTCCCTAACTACCACTACAAGATTTTAGTAGAGACAAAAATTGCTGAGTCCTAACATTTTGGGGGCCTCCACACTAAACCAGGGAAATCCAAAGGTGAAGGGTATGACCCAAAGGAAGGATGATACACCTCTAACTAGGTGGAATTAACCCTATGTGAAAAAACAATCTAAGAGGAGAGCTCACAACCAAAGTCCTCTAACAAAGGTGAACTTTCAAACTACACAAGAATACATAAAGAAATACCAAGACCTCAAAATGGATTTCAGAAAACAAAACGTTCAGGTATAAAGTAAGATGGAAAGGGAGGAAAGGATAATTTATCCACGTTCTATCAGATCAAAGAGAAGGTTCTCCTCAACTAGCTGCCCAAATGGCATGAAGACAATACAAATACTATAATATAAATTTTTAAAAAATTAATAATACAGGCAGAGTCAAACATTTATCCTGGTCTTCTTACATAAACTGCACTTCAAAGAAACCGAACATTTGGTATGAGAAACTTCTTCCGTAGAAGAAGAATCTGAGCTAATAAATGTGGAAGAAATGATTATTAGAAGGAAATGAGGGACCTAGGCAATGATCATCAATGGCTGCTAACATCATTACATCAGACTCAGGAGAATCAGGCTGATTTCCTATTGCCTCAATCTCTAAGTAACGCAATAAGTACAAAGCATCATCTATGAAGTATTCAAATGGAACCAGAATCTAATCAAGTCTGTAAATCTAACACCAAGTTGCCAAGAAACATGGATAAAGAAATATGTAAAATGATACCACATGCTGGCAATCTGCCAAATCCAGAATACAGGATATTCTATAAGAAAAATGACCTTTCAAGAAATAAATGGCAATTTTAAAAAGGTAGGAAGGTTGCTGCGCTAGATTCAAAGAGCATTAGAGACATAAACAATCAAATGTGAAGTCTGGATCTTTAATTTGTTCCAGATTCAAATAAACCAACAAGGCAAAGATAATTTTTTAGATAACTGGAAAAAAATTAATGTGGACCAGGTATGAGATGATATTATATTAGAGTCAATTTTGTGACAGACTGTATTGTGGGTATGTTTGGTTTTTTTAAGCATTTGAAAACTTATAGATACATTCTAAGATATTTATAGGTAAAACAATATGTCTAAAACTTGCTCTAAAAAAATCCCAGAAAAGTGGGCAAAAGAAACTTCAATTAAGACTGGCAAAGTTTTATAATGACAGAAGCTCAGTGATGAGAACAAAAGGGTTCATTATTCTGTTTACTTCTGTGTATATTATTTTATTATGACATTTTAAAAAACTAACAAAAAGAAAAGAACAATACACGTTAAAGATGAAGAACCCAGACCAGTGTGCATAGCCGAAAGTATTCTCAAGTTTTTCCCTAAATTAGGTTGGTTGATTTACATATGCCTATACAAATATAGAAAGGATCAAATAATACAAAGTAACAAAATTGAACAGAATTAAAGGTTCAGGAAAAGATGTTCTGCTATAAATTAACTGCATGATCATGGGCAAGTAACTCAATTTCTCAAGCCATTATCACAAGATAATGGAAATTTCTAATGAAATAAATTTAATAAAAATTTAAAATAAAATTAAAGAAATTTTACTTAAATAAATTAACTAATTCAAAAGCTATTTAATAAGAAGTAATCATGTACCATGCATAAAATAAACATAAAATTACTGTAAGGAATTAAAAAGAGATTGATGTTGGTAGTAAAATTCT
The DNA here is from genome assembly GCF_023851605.1 of Tamandua tetradactyla. NCBI lineage: Eukaryota > Metazoa > Chordata > Mammalia > Pilosa > Myrmecophagidae > Tamandua > Tamandua tetradactyla. The sequence goes on from NC_135330.1 coordinate 118,061,159, forward strand.
AATTCAGTCTAATTTAAACTTACCATAAAGACTAAAAAAGTCACATGTTTTAAGAGAGCCTTCATAATTAGTAACGAGTTCCTGGATTACAGAAACCTGTTAAAGAAACAGTTTTAAAATGTAATAATGTTTTACTGAAGGTATTTATTTTTGGTTATTATAAATTAAAACATTCAGGTTTAGAAAACATTACACAGCTTATTTCAGAATTAATTAAACTATTACAAGGGCCTCTGTTTTTTCCCACCTAACATGAACACTCTTTTATATGGGGGAAAGTAAGAAAAAATACAGAAAATGGACAACTGCATTAGGACTCTGAGGTTTTAAAGGGCAAATTATCACTAGTTACTACAAAATCTTTTTTTTGCCAATAAACAATCTGTATAAGTACAGTTAATGTATGTATTTGCATTTTGCTTCCTGATTTATTATATAAACAATGTAAAGTGATTATATAAATATTAATAAATACCTGTGAGATAGATAAATATATACATATTCAAATTTTCTAAAAAGTCATTCATTAATTACATAATATATAAATAATATAAATTATCCAATTTATACAGAGTTGGAAAGAGATAATCTGAATAAATTCCTAACTTGATATTTAAACGATTTTTTGTTACTACTCATCAATCACTTTAACTGACACATCTGCATTTCCAAGCTATGCTCAGATGGGACTGAAATATTACAAATTAAGCTGGAATGAAAGCAGGAAATGAAGAGATAAAAATGCAACATGACAGAAGTAAAAAAGGCAGGTACGCATATAAGGCTTTAATGCCTTATGCATCATAACTGTTAACAACCAGTTGGAAAAAAGAACCTTTTTTGTGAACTTCAAAAAAAAAAAAATGTAAAAAGTGAAGGAAAATCGTTAAAATGTTTTTTTCTATGCTGAAATGTAGGTGTCACAATTTCATTCTTTTCTACATCTCTTGATATCACAGCACCATTTGCTTTTTCTTTCTTTTTTTTTTGTTTGGAGTGCATGGGCCAGGAATCCAACCACAGTCTTCTGCAAAGCAGGTGAGAATTCTACCACGTAACCACCCAGGTACCCCTCTGAGTTATTACAATGCACACTAGAGTTTAAGAGCTACTGACTTAAAATGCTGCTCCCATATTTTTTTATGGTAATAGACCTTTTTAACCTACCACATGCAATACCACAATCACCAATCTCATTTAGAATATCCTTTTTCCAGGCTTGGAAATCGAGCAATCAAATTGTTCAACTTGTGGAAGCAAATATTTTTTTCATGAATTTACAATGCCATCTACTGGCAGTTGTAAAATCTAAAGCGAGAGAGCTTTTAAACAAAGGTTTACCTTTGTACCTCTAGAGTAAAACAGATTCTTTTTAAAAATTAGTTTTAATACCCAAAACAAGCACAGCAAAACACATACTGATGGTTCACATAGTCCTCATAAGGAAATAAACACTACTGAATAAACAGATCTCACCATCAGAACTTGAAAAAAAAAGGTTTTATTAAAGATCAACTTAAGGCAATATAAAGTCTACTATGTAATTTCCTAAATAAAAATCTACAAAGAATACTGGACTTCCGGTTCATTAAGGCATACTTCTTGAATCCCAAAAGCTTACATTATGTCACTTCTAACTCAGAAGTAAGTGACAATTTAATTTTCGGCTATTAAAGGTAGTCTATAAGGAATTTTATGCTAAGATAAAAGCATCCATTTCAATGTTTACCTTTCAATTACATCTCAGAGAGTACATTCAACTCTTTCTTGTAAAACTTTAATACATAATGGCTATTCTTCCTGATAATATTAAACCATTGCCAATTTAAAATCAAGAGCACAATGAAAACTTAAAGCTTCGAAATGGGCTTTAATCATACAGGCAAATTTTCTACAGATTGAAATAATTTCCAACTTCAATCACCTTTTCCTGATTTATATACTTTGTTCTAACACAGTTATATATGATTGGAATTGAAGCATATATCCTGATCTAATATATTGTTTCATTAACAAAATGTAATCAGAGTAAAATACAGTAATTAATATAATTTCCCGGAGTACTGTCCTTGACCAGCTTTTCTTACATGAGTTAAAATAACTCTTTATTAACTTTAAAGACAAAATCCCAAAGTACCATATCTGGTACATAGTTTGCCACAATACAGATAAAAAATTATAGGTTTAAATACAACTAAAAATTTCTTTTTTTTAACTGATATTAGAAAACTAAGCACAATAGTTTATCAACAAGGAGGAAATTGCTGGATTAATTTCCAATTAATGCACAATTAGTAGTGATAATTATGGTTAAACAGTTACAGAGCTAAGTCATCCAAGAACAATGTCAAGAAAATGAAAATAAGTTATAAACGTTTTATCCTTCCTCTGATTTTCTCGTAGGGAGAGAATGTGAGATGGTGTGACCATCTTTTCTAAACCAAGCACTTTACAAACTTTATCACTTAATTGAAACACCATCAACCCTTGAAGTATTTTCCCTGAATTTATGATGCAGAAACAGATTCAATGGAATCAGGATTTTTTTAACTCCACTTGTATTTTCTTAAGTGTGGTGAATGGTAGAACAAGAGATAATTACAGTTAACTCATCAAATTAATTTGCTATATTTTAATGTTTTATAAAAATATATACTAATACAAACCCATACTTTTCACTAAAATCAAAAAGGGAACAAATTTAATGAAAAAATTAGGTAACAATTAACAATACAGGAGGTACCTAGATATGGCAAAAATCACAAAGGGGACTAATAACTGAGTGGTGGTAGAATTATACTCTACTGTGATACCTCCCTAGACAGGAAAAGGATTAACTTTTATTTTCCTCTTCCAAAATTTAAAACTTAAAAAAAACCTAATTCATCTACATCATTACAACTACCACTAATTAAAAAGTATCTCAATTATGCCTCAGAGTCACCCCTAGAGAACCTCTTTTGTTACTCAGATGTGGTCTCTCTCTCTAAGCTAACTCGGGAGGTGAATTTCTTCCCACGATGTGGCACATAACTTCCAGGGGTGTAAATCTCCCTGGAAATGTGGGACAGAAGTCATGGGATGAGCCAGGACCTGGCTCCATAGGACTGAGAAAGCCTTCTTGACCAAAAAGGGGAAGAGAGAAATGAGACAAAAAAAAGTGTCAGTGGCTGAGAGATTTCAAACACAGTCAAGAATTTATCCTGGAGGTTATTCTTATGCATTACATAGGTCCTCCTTTTTAGGTTATGGTGTGTTGGAGTGGCTGGAGGGAAACACCTGAAACTGGGGAGCTGTGTTCCAGTAGTCTTGATTCTTCAAGAAGACTATGTAACTATATAGTTTTTACAATGTGACTCTGTCATTGTGAAAACTTTGTGTCTGATGTTCCTTTTTCCATGGTATGGACAGAAAAATTTTTTAAAAATAAGGATAAAAATAAATAAATACAGGGGAACGTGGTAAAGGGTAAAAAATTGGGTAGATTGAAATACTGTGGGTCAATGAGAGGGCAGTGTAAGGGGTATGGGATATATGAGCTTTTTCCTTTTTCTTTCTTTTTCTGAAGTGATACAAAGGCTCTAAAAATGATTGTGGTGATGAATACACAACTATGTGATAATATTGTGAGTGATGGACTGTACCCCATGTATGGACTATATGTGCGTGAAGATTTCTCAGTAAAAATATTATTAAAAATAAATGCAAAAAAAATTAAGTTTCTCAATAAAAATAATACCTGGGGAATTCTCAGATGCCTTAATAAATTTTTAAAGATAGGCTAATTGAATCCATTCTTTTCCTTCCAGTGAGAAAATCAAAGATTCTCACAAACATGCTTACTGTAAGTCATTGCAATTTATTACAGCAGCTAAAAAAAAAAAAAAAGTATTTGTATTGCCCTGAAATACAAATCAAACTTCTGCTCTCCTTAATAATTATTTCCTAAAATCACCCTCTGAAACATACACAATTTTTCAAAAGTAAATGTGAAATGAAGCACTTTATGCAGAAGTATTTAACTTGTCCATAATTGTGAAGGCTTGATATAATGTTGATGGTAAGCTAATATAAGTTGTTCAGCTGCATTTTAAAAAATTTATCTAGGCAATTGCAGTTTAGGCAGTAGACAGGTGTTTACTGAGTGTTAAAGCTGACCTGAGTTAACTGACAATAGAAGAACCACAAGATATCTTATAGACAATACATTCCAGGATCAGAGTCCAGGATACTCATAACCCTCATCAGGAAATTACAGGTGTCTTCCAGTGACAACAGCCAAATGGTTCAGTATGCTCCACAGAAATATTACAATGACGTTCATGTTAATTCTCCTATTTCTTCACTGAACAAAGGCCAAATTTTCTAACTCTTGTGTGCATACTTATACCAGTTTCTAAAGGGCAAATATAGTCCCAGGGGTTAACTGAATGAGGATCTTGGAATACTTTTATACTGAATCAGACCTAACACAAGAAAGAAAGGTCTTCTGAGATTCACAGCCTATCTTCTTTTTCGAAAAACATAAAATTTCCATATTGATTAAACTACTCATACTATAACAAAGGGAGAATTGAAGAGAGGATTATGATTACTGAATCATTATATACATATTCCTTTTTTACTTTCTGATACATTAGAGTAGATAGAGGGACATATCTGAAATCACTGAACTGCAATGAAGGTGCCTTGATCACTGATAATGATTGTATAGCCTTTATCTTGTGCCCTTATAAAAACCTTGTGCCTTACCTTTACTTGTAAATTTTATTCATCTTTTGACTTTAGAGCCTTATGGTCATTAAAGACAGCCCCTAATATTAATTAATAAAGGGCCCTGAGTCACCCCAGAATTAATCCACCCCAATTACAAAGTTATCTTGATAATCAAAACTGGATCTAGATGGCGGCTTAGTAAGGTACATGCGTCTTAGATCCTCCTCCAGAGCAACTTCTAGGTGAACAGAAACAGTGCAGAACAGCTCCCAGGGCCACACAGGGAATGGACACACAGCGTACCCCAGTCTGGACTGGCTAGTCTGACTGCGAGACTCGGCTGCGGTGAGATCCCCGAGCGGTGCGCGATTTTCCGAGTAGCGGCAGCTGTGGCGGCCGGAGCTCCTCCCTCCCTCCTTCCCGGGCCGGCTTAGAGTCTCAGAGAGGCAAGTTTCCCAAGCCGTGGAGGTCGGCGCCCCTCTTTTGCAGGCGGCTTCCTTGACCGGCTACGAGTCTCGGATCAGAGGGCTACCCAAGCTGCGGTGGCCCTCCCCCGCGGGCGGCTTCCTTGTTCGGTGGCGAATTCCCCATGCTGCAGCGGCCGGTGATCGACGCCCCTCCCCCGCGGGCGACTTCCTGGTCCGGTGGTTAATTCCCCGGGCCCGCTGCGGCCGGCGACAGTGGCAGGGACTGGGTCCAACCAAACACCAATAGGGGAATTAATAAAGGAGCCACAGGGTTCCCTCAACCCGTGGCGGCTGACGCACCCACCACGCGCGGCCCCCCGAACCAACTGAGAGAATTGGATCGGAAATCCCCAGGCCACGGAGATCGGTGACGGGGGGGATCCCTTCCAAACACGTGAGACAAACGTGTGCCACGAGCACCACCTATTGGGCAGGATAAGAAAAACAAAACCCAGAGATTTCACAGAAAAATCTTACAACCTTGTTGGGTCCGACACCCAGGGAAATCTGACTAAATGCCCACATGCCAGCAGCAGAAGATAACAGTTCACACTCAGAAGATTGAGAATATGGCCCAGTCAAAGGAATAAACCAATAGTTCAAAATGAGATACAAGAGCTGAGACAACTAATGCTGAATATACGAACAGAAATGGAAAACCTCTTCAAAAATGAAATCAATAAATTGAGGGAGGACATGAAGAAGACATGGGCTGAACATAAAGAAGAAATAGAAAAACTGAAAAAACAAATCACAGAACTTATGGAAGTGAAGGATAAAGTAGAAAAGATGGAAAAAACAATGGATACCTACAATGATAGATTTAAAGAGACAGAAGAAAGAATTAGCGATTTGGAGGATGGAATATCTGAATTCCAAAAAGAAACAGAAACTATCGGGAAAAGAATGGAAAAATTTGAACAGGGTATCAGGGAACTCAAGGACAATATGAACCGCACAAATATACGTGTTGTGGGTGTCCCAGAAGGAGAAGAGAAGGGAAAAGGAGGAGAAAAACTAATGGAAGAAATTATCATTGAAAATTTCCCAGCTCTTATGAAAGACCTAAAATTACAGATCCAAGAAGTACAGTGCACCCCAAAGAGATTAGACCCAAATAGGCGTTCTCCAAGACACTTACTAGTTAGAATGTCAGAGGTCAAAGAGAAAGAGAGGATCTTGAAAGCAGCAAGAGAAAAACAATCCATCACATACAAGGGAAACCCAATAAGACTAGGTGTAGACTTCTCAGCAGAAACCATGGAAGCTAGAAGACAGTGGGATGATATATTTAAAGTACTAAAAGAGAAAAACTGCCAACCAAGACTCCTATAGCCAGCAAAATTATCCTTCAAAAATGAGGGAGAAATTAAAACATTCTCAGACAAAAAGTCACTGAGAGAATTTGTGACCAAGAGACCAGCTCTGCAAGAAATACTAAAGGGAGCACTAGAGTCAGATACAAAAAGACAGAAGAGAGAGGTATGGAGAAGAGTGTAGAAAGAAGGAAAATCAGATATGATATATATAATACAAAAGGCAAGATGGTAGAGGAAAATATTATCCAAACAGTAATAACACTAAATATTAATGGACTGAATTACCCAATCAAAAGACACAGATTGGCAGAATGGATTAAAAAACAGGATCCTTCTATATGCTGTCTACAGGAAACACATCTTAGACCCAAAGATAAACATAGGTTGAAAGTGAAAGGTTGGGAAAAGATATTTCATGCAAATAACAACCAGAAAAGAGCAGGAGTGGCTATACTAATATCCAACAAATTAGATTTCAAATGTAAAACAGTTAAAAGGGACAAAGAAGGACACTATATACTAATAAAAGGAACAATTAAACAAGAAGACATAACAATCATAAATATTTACGCACCGAACCAGAATGCCCCAAAATACGTGAGGAATACACTGCAAACACTGAAGAGGGAAATAGACTCCTATACCATAATAGTTGGAGACTTCAATTCACCACTCTCATCAATGGACAGAACATCTAGACAGAGGATCAATAAAGAAATAGAGAATCTGAATATTACTATAAATGAGCTAGACTTAACAGACATTTATGGGACATTACATCCCACAACAGCAGGATACACCTTTTTCTCAAGTGCTCATGGATCATTCTCAAAGATAGACCATATGCTGGGTCACAGAGCAAGTCTTAACAAATTTAAAAAGATTGAAATCATACACAACACTTTCTCGGATCATAAAGGAATGAAGTTGGAAATCAATAATAGGCGGAGTGCCAGAAAATTCACAAATATGTGGAGGCTCAACAACACACTCTTAAACAACGACTGGGTCAAAGAAGAAATTGTTAGAGAAATTAGCAAATACCTCGAGGCGAATGAAAATGAAAACACAACATTTCAAAACTTAGGGGACGCAGCAAAGGCAGTGCTAAGAGGGAAATTTATTGCCCTAAATGCCTATATCAGAAAAGAAGAAAAGGCAAAAATGCAGGAATTAACTGTCCACTTGGAAGAACTGGAGAAAGAACAGCAAACTAATCCCAAAGCAAGCAAAAGGAAAGAAATAACAAAGATTAGAGCAGAAATAAGTGAAATTGAAAACAATAGTGAAAATCAATATGGCCAGAAGTTGGTTCTATGAGAAAATCAATAAGATTGATGGGCCCTTAGCAAGATTGACAAAAAGAAGAAGAGAGAGGAGGCAAATAAATAAGATCAGAAATGGAAGAGGAGACATAACTACTGACCTCTCAGAAATAAAGGAGGTAATAACAGGATACTATGAACAACTTTATGCTAATAAATACAACAATTTAGAGGAAATGGACGGGTTCCTGGAAAGACATGAACAACCAACTTTGACTCAAGAAGACATAGATGACCTCAACAAACCAATCACAAGTAAAGAAACTGAATTAGTCATTCAAAGCTTCCTAAAAAGAAAAGTCCAGGACCAGACGGCTTCACATGTGAATTCTATCAAACATTCCAGAAAGAATTAGTACCAACTCTCCTCAAACTCTTCAAAAAAATCGAAGTGGAGGGAAAGCTACCTAATTCATTCTATGAAGCCAACATCACCCTCATACCAAAACCAGGCAAAGACATTACAAAAAAAGAAAACTACAGGCCAATCTCTCTAATGAATATAGATGCAAAAATCCTCAATGAAATTCTAGCAAATCGTATCCAACAACACATTAAAAGAATTATACATCATGACCAAGTAGGATTCATCCCAGGTATGCAAGGATGGTTCAACATAAGAAAATCAATTAATGTAATACACCATATCAACAAATCAAAGCAGAAAAATCACATGATCATCTCAATTGATGCAGAGAAGGCATTTGACAAGATTCAACATCCTTTCCTGTTGAAAACACTTCAAAAGATAGGAATACAAGGGAACTTCCTTAAAATGATAGAGGGGATATATGAAAAACCAAAGCTAATATCATCCTCAAAGGGGAAAAATTGAAAACTTTCCCCCTAAGATCAGGAACAAGACAAGGATGTCCACTATCACCACTATTATTCAACATTGTGTTGGAGGTTCTAGCCAGAGCAATTAGACAAGAAAAAGAAATACAAGGCATCAAAATTGGAAAGGAAGAAGTAAAACTATCACTGTTTGCAGACAATATGATACTATACATCGAAAACCCAGAAAAATCCACAACAAAACTACTAGAGCTAATAAATGAGTACAGCAAAGTAGCAGGTTACAAGATCAACAGTCAAAAATCTGTAGCATTTCTATACACTAGTAATGAACAAGCGGAGGGAGAAATCAAGAAACGAATCCCATTTTCAATTGCAACTAAAAGAAAAAAAGACCTAGGAATAAATTTAACTAAAGAGACAAAAAACCTATATAAAGAAAACTACAAAAAACTGCTAAAAGAAATCACAGAAGACCTAAATAGATGGAAGGGCACACTGTGTTCATGGATTGGAAGACTAAATATAGTTAAGATGTCAATCCTACCTAAATTGATTTACAGATTCAATGCAATACCAATCAAAATCCCAACAACTTATTTTTCAGAAATAGAAAAACCAATAAGCAAATTTATCTGGAAGGGCAGGGTGCCCCGAATTCCTAAAAACATCTTGAGGAAAAAAAACGAAGCTGGAGGTCTCATGCTGCCTGACTTTAAGGCATATTATGAAGCCACAGTGGTCAAAACAGCACGGTATTGGCATAAAGATAGATATATCGACCAATGGAATCTAATAGAGTGCTCAGATATAGACCCTCTCATCTTTGGACATTTGATCTTTGATAAGGCAGTCAAGCCAACTCACCTGGGACAGAACAGTCTCTTCAATAAATGGTGCTTAGAGAACTGGATATCCATATGCAAAAGAATGAAAGAGGACCCATATCTCACACCCTATACAAAAGTTAACTCAAAATGGATCAAAGATCTAAACATTAGGTCTAAGACCATAAAACAGTTAGAGGAAAATGTAGGGAGATATCTTATTAATCTTACAATTGGAGGCAGTTTTATGGACTTTAACCTAAAGCAAGAGCACTGAAGAAGGAAATAAATAAATGGGAACTCCTCAAAATTAAACACTTTTGTGCATCAAAGAACTTCATCAAGAAAGTAGAAAGACAGCCTACACAATGGGAAACAATATTTGGAAATGACATATCAGATAAAGGTCTAGTATCCAGAATTTAAAAAGAGATTGTTCAACTCAACAACAAAAAGACAGCCAACCCAATTACAAAATGGGAAAAAGACTTGAATAGACACCTCTCAGAGGAGGAAATACAAATGGCCTAAAGGCACATGAAGAGATGCTCAATGTCCCTGGCCATTAGAGAAATGCAAGTCAAAACCACAATGAGATATCATCTCACACCCACCAGAATGGCCATTATCAACAAAACAGAAAATGACAAGTGCTGGAGAGGATGCGGTGAAAGAGGCACACTTATCCACTGTTGGTGGGAATGTCAAATGGTGCAACCATTGTGGAAGCCAGTTTGGCGGTTCCTCAAAAAGCTGAATATAGAACTGCCATACGACCCAGCAATACCATTGCTGGGAATCTACTCAAAGGAATTAAGGGCAAAAACTCAAACGGACATTCGCACACCAATGTTTATAGCAGCGTTATTTATAATTGCAAAGAGATGGAAACAGCCAAAATGTCCATCAACAGACGAGTGGCTAAACAAAATGTGGTATATACATACGATGGAATATTATGTAGCTTTAAGACAGGATAAACTTATGAAGCATGTAATAACATGGATGGACCTAGAGAACATTATGCTGAGTGAGTCTAGCCAAAAACTAAAAGACAAATACTGTATGGTCCCAATGATGTGAATTGACATTCGAGAATAAACTTGGAATATGTCATTGGTAACAGAGTTCAGCAGGTGTTAGAAACAGGGTATGATAATGGGTAATTGGAGCTGATGGGATACAGACTATGCAACAGCACTAGATACAAAAACTCAAAAATGGACAGCACAATAATACCTAATTGTAAAGTAATCATGTTAAAACACTGAATGAAGCTGCATCCGAGCTATAGGTTTTTGTTTTGTTTTGTTTTGTTTTTACTATTATTACTTTTATTTTTTTCTGTATATTAACATCTATATCTTTTTCGGTTGTGTTGCTAGTTCTTTTAAACCGATGCAAATGTACTAAGAAACGATGATCATGCATCTAAAAAAAAAAAAAAAAACCTGGATCTAACCAAAACTGGCCAGCGTGATATGCGTATTAGCTTAGACTTTAACCTATAAGTGACCAAAACCTCATAATACTAAAAGACACACCCATCATTATACTAAGACCACCATTTTCTTATATTCTGTAATTAAGCATGAAACCAATCTGCACATGCTCAATAATTAAATCACATCTAATTACATTATCTGGGGACATTGTGCTCATTGTCTTAAAACTTGCCCATCTTGGCAGGGTACAAGATCAACACCAAAAAATCAGTACTGTTTCTATCACTGGTGATGAGCAATCTAAGGGAAAAAAATTTTTTTTAATTCCATTTACAATAGCAACCAAAAGAATCAAATATTTAGGGATAAATTTAACTGAGGATACAAAAGATCTATACACAGAAAACTACAAGGAATTGCTAAAAGAAATAATGAAAGACCTAAATAAATGGAAGGACATACCACGTTCATGTACTAGAAGACTAAATATAGTAAGATGTCAATTCTACCCAAATTGATTCACAGATTCAATGCCATATACCCACTTAAAATCCCAACAACTTACTTTGCAAAAACAGAAAAACCAATAAACAAATTTAGTTGGAAGAGGGGGTGCAAGGGTAGTTCAATGGTAGAATTCTTGCCTGCCATGCGGGAAACTCAGATTCAACTAATGGTCCACGGACTTTCCCAAAAGAAACAAACATGCAAACAAAACAAAGAAAAATTAAATTAAAAAATTCAACAAATGGTGCTGCAATAATGGGATATCCACATGGGAAAAGAATGAAACGTGAACCCTGTCATACAGCATACAAAAAAAATGTATTTGGAAGAGCAGGGTGCCCCTGAATAGCTACAAATTTCTTGAGAAAGAAAAAAGGAAGTGAGAAATCTCATACAACCTGACTTTAAAGCATATTAGGAAGCTAAAGTGGTCAAAATAACATGATACTTGCATAAAGTTAGATATACAGACCAATGGAATCAAACAGAGTGTTCAGCAATAGACCCTGTCATCAATGGACAATTGATCTTTGATAAGGCAGTCAAGCCAACCCTCTTGGGACACAGCAGCCGTTCAATAAATGGTGCTTGGAGAAGTGGATACCCATATCCAAAAGAATGAAACAGGATTCCTATCTCACAGTCAAAAAAAAACTCAACTCAAAATGGATGGATCAAAGACCTAAACATTAAGACTAAGACCACAAAACTTTTGGAAGAAAATGTAGGGAAATATCTGATAAACCACATTAATGGAGACAGTTTCTAGACCTTATAGCCAAAGCACAAGCACTGAAAGAAGAAACAAGATAAATGGGAACTCCTCAAAATTAAAACACTTTTTGTCCAGCAAAGAATTTTGTCAAGAAGGTAAAAAAGGCAGCCTACACAATGGCAGATAATATTTGGAAACCAATTATCAGATAAGGGTTTAGTATTCAGAATACATAAAGAGAGTCTCAAACTCAACAACAAAAAGACAAGCAACTCAATTAAAAAACATAGAAAAGACATGAACAGCCATTTCTCAGAAGAGGAAATACAAAAGGCTAAAAGGCATATAAAAAGATGTTCAACTTTACTGGCTATTAGGGAAATGCAAATCAAAACCATCCATGAGATATCAACTGACACCCACTAGAATGGCCATTAAAAAAAAAAGAACAGAAAACAAGTGCTAGAGAGTATGTGGAGAAAGAGGCATACTCATCCACTGTTGGTGGGAATGTAAAATGGTAAAACCACTCTGGAAGGCACTTTGGTGGTTTCTCAGGAAGCTAAGTAAAATCCTGCCATATGATCCAGCAATTCCATAACTAGGTATATATTCAGAGGACCTGAAGGCAAGGACACACACAGACATTTGCACACCAGTATTTACAGCAGCAAGAGATGGAAACAGTCCAAATGTCCATCAACGGATGAGTGACTAAACATGCTGTGGTGTATACATACGAGGGGATATTATGCAATTGCAAGCCTAATAAAGAGATAAACCATGTATCAATGTGGATGAACCTTGAAGACATTATGCTGAGTGAAATTAGCCAGAAACAAAAGGACAAATACTAAATGGTCTCATTAACATGAACTAACATTAACAAGTGAACTTTGAGAACTGAAGTTAAGAACACAGGTTATCAGAAGATAAAAATAGGGTAGAGATTGGGTAACTACTACTAAAGGAATACAGATTGTGCAACAGGATTGGGTATAAAAAATTCAGAAATGGATAGCACAATACTATTTGTAGCACAATAATATAAGCACACTGAATGAAGCTGAATGTGAGTATGATTGAGGAAGAGGGGCTGGGGGCACGTATGAAACCACAAGTAGTATGCTTTCACTGACTATAACAAAGGCATTACACCAAAATAAATGTCAACAGGCAGGGGTCATGAGGGAGGGGTATGGATTCTTTGGGAAAGAAAATTAAATGTCTTCATATAGATTAGGGTGGTGCAGCATGTCTATACACTTCGGTTGGACTGTATGATGTATGAATAAAACTATTTTAAAATGAATAGAAGCAAGTGCTGAAAAAAATGAAGAGAAAGAGATGAACCTATTCACTGTCAGTAGGGAAACAGGGAGGTGCAGCCCCTTAGAGGTCACTTCGATGGTTCCACACGAGGCTTGGGGTAGGGTTGCCATATAATCCTGCTCAGTATAATCCTGGAAGAGCTGAGTGTGGGGAAAGGAATGGACATTTGCACAATGGTGTTTATGGCGGCAGTGTTTGTAATTCACAATGGATGGAGGTGACCTAACAGTACAATGACTGAGTAATGGAAGGGGGAACTCTGGTATATACATATAATGGACTACTGAGAGGTCAGAGGAATGAATGAAATTGTGAGTCAGGCAACAAGGTAAATATACCTTAAGGACTTTATGTTGAATGAAATGTCAGAAATAAAAGACAAATATTATCATGTCTCACTCAATGGGCTAAACTATAATATAAAAACTAAGTGAACTGAAAGTGAGAGCATGGGTTATCAGGTTGGGGCCTACTATAAAGGGTCCTAGATTATAAGGTTTTACAGCAGTCACATACATTCAGGAGTTATAACTTTTACTTCTAAATTCTGAGATACTGAGCTAACTGTTTATAACCTAGTCATTCCCAAAAACTCTGGGTATCCATGTGATACCTAAGACTCAGAGTTAGAGCTCTGAAGCTATGAAAGTCAGCAGGACTTTCAGAAGCTGTTTAAAAAGTTGAAAAAGGGATCAGACTTCAACTAGAGATATGAAGGTAGACGGTCTGGATAGGACTTTGGTAGATCAGAATACAGGATAAAGGATGATATCGTCCATATTTTAAAACTTCAACTTCTGTGTGAGACCAAGGGAAGAGATGTTTATTTGGTACAAAATATATATTTTGGGTAGCACATTCCCTAATGTAACTTCTATGGTTTGTTTAGTTGAACATCATAAGTACATGGAATCTTGTATAGGGAGTGATATTTTGTTGATTTCTCCAGGTTAGTGTGATGCCCTGAATATATCCCAGAGTAATTTGGGCAGTGAATTAAGAAGTACTTGCAAAGTCCCCTTGGAGGACTGGGAAGCCCTTTAAAGAGGAAACTATTTTGGAAAGAGCTACAAAGCCTGGGCAGCCAGAGACCTTTGGAGATGAAGAAGGAAAATGCCCCCAGGGGAACTTCATGAAACAAGAAGTCAGTAGAGAAAGATAGCAGCCATCATCATTTTTGCCATGTGCCTTTTCCAGTTGAGAGAGAAGCCCTGAATGTCATTGGCCTTCTTGAACCTAGGTATCTTTCCCTGGATGCCTCAGATTGGACATTTCTATAGCCTTGCTTTAGTTTGGACTCTTTCACAGGCTTAGAACTGTGGACTTGCAACTTAATAAAATTCCCCCTTTTAAAAGCCATTCTGTTTCTGGTATACTGCATTCCAGCAACCAGCAAATTAAAACAGGTTAGCGGTTTGAAACTTATGAGTTTTTTTCTATTTCTTTTTCCGGAGTGATGTAAACATTCTAAAAAATGATCACGGTGATGAATTAAAAAAACGATGATGGCGCAGTTATACACAGAAGGTAGGGTTTAACAAATGAGTATGATTACTGAATTATTATATTGATATTTCCTTTCGCCTCCAGTATCTCAGAACAGGTAGAAGTAAAAACCTAAAACTGTGAAATTGTAACCCATACCAAACTCTGAAATCTGTTCTATAACTAATTGTTGTGCTGTGCTTTGAAATGTGTTATCTTTTTGTATATACATTATTTTTCACAAAAAAGAAAAAAAGGTTGATTGTGATGATAAAATAATATTTATTCCTTCTAGCTTTTAATGTTCTGGAGCAGCTAGAAGGAAAAATCTGAGACAATGTTATGGTAACCCATGACAAACTCTAGGATCTTTCCTGTAACTACTTGCTGAAGAGTGCTTTGAAAACTACTGTTTTTTTCTTTCTTTGCTTTAACAATTTAAAAAGTTAAAAAAGATATGCAATAAAACTCACACCAGAGAACCTCTTTTGTTGCTCTCTCACTAAGCCAACTCAGAAGGTGAACTAACTCACTGTTATATCCTATGTGGGACATGACTCCCAGGGATTTAAATCTCCCTCGCAATGTGGGACAGAACTCCCAGGATAAGCCAGGACCTGGCATCAAGGGATTGAGAAAGTCTTCTTGACCAAAAGAGGTAAGACAGATATGAGACAAAATAAAGTTTCAGTGTCTAAGAGATCGCAAACAGAACTGAGAGATAATCCTAGACGTTATTTTTATGCATTATATAGATATCCCTTTCTGGTTTATGGTGTATTGGAGTGGCTAGAGGAAAACACCTGAAATTGCTGGGATGTGTTTCAGTAGCCTTAATTCTTGAAGACAACTGTATAAAGATGTAACTTCTACAATGTAACTGTGCGATTGTGAAAAACCTGTGTTGGATGTTCCTTTTATCCAGAGTATGGACAGGTGAGTAAGAAATACGGATAAAAATTAAATAATAGCGAGGATAAGGGGTAAAATATATTGGGTAGATGGAAATACTACTGGTCAACGAGAGGGAGGGGTAAGGGGTATAGGATTTATGAGTTTTTTCTTTTTATTTCTTTTTTTAGAATGATGCAAATGTTCTAAAAAATGATCATGGTGAAAAATGCACGACTATGTGAAGATATTGTTGAGTCATTGATTGTACACTATGTAGGACTGTTTGTGTGTGAAGGTTTGTCAATAAAAAAAAAAAAAAATGGAATACCAAGAGCAGGAACTGAGATTCTACTAGGTTTGCCTTCCTGGAACACATCATTCCCAGAGGGTTCCTGGGACAGAAAAATCCTGAGACTTAGAGCACCCTCTCTAGGATTATCAATTAATCACATAACCCTATGCTTTAGTGTGGACAGTCTTTCTCAACATGAAAATATCAGAACAGGCATTGCCCAAAGATCCTTACAAATTGGGAGAAGGATTAAAGGAGGAGAAGGAAGAACTAAAACTGAGAAAATGGGATTTAACAAACAAATATAGCTGCTGAATTGCTATATTAATATTCCTTGTAGCCTCTAGTGTTTTGGAGCAGCTAGAAGGAAAAATCTGAGATGATGGAGTGGTAGCCCACGACAAATTCTGGAATCTGTTCTGTAACTACTTATTGAAAAATAGCTTTGAAAATTATTGCTATTTTTATTTTCTTTGCTCTGCAGACATGTTTTATATTACAGTAAAGAATCATTTAAAAAAGAATAACATATTTAGGAATAAATTCAACAGAAGATATGAAAGACTTGTACACTGAATACTACAAAAACTGAAAGAAATGAAAGAGGATGTAAATAAATCCTAGTTCATAGTTGAAAGGGAATATCATAAAGGTGGCAATATTTCCCAAATTGACTTATACAATCAATCCCATCAGGCTTCCTTAGAGAACTTAATAAGCTGAACCTAAAGTACGTATAGAAATATAAGGAGACCTGAATAGTTAATCTGGAAAACGAAGAACAAAGGAGGACAACTCACACTTGCTGATTTGAAAACTTTTTACAAAATTACAGCAGTCAAGATAGTGTAGTATTAGCATAAAGACAGATATATAAATGTATGAAATAGAAATGAAGAGTCCAGAGACAAACCCTCACATTTTTTTAGTTGCATATTCATCATCATGATCATTTCTTAAAACAACTGCATCAACTCAGAAAAAAAAAAATAAAAAGACAACAGAAAAATAAAATGAAAACAGAAAATAAAATTATACATACCATACCCCTTACCCCTCGCTTTCATTAATCACTAGCATTTCAAACTAAATTTATTTTAACATTTGTTCCCTCTATTATTTATTTTTATTCCATATGTTCTATTCATCTGTTGACAAGGTACATAAAAGGAGCATCAGGGGCGGGCCGCGGTGGCTCAGCGGGCAAAGTGCTTGCCTGCTATGCCGGAGGACCTCGGTTCGATTCCCGGCCCCAGCCCATGTAACAAAAACGGAGAAACAGAATACAATAAAACAAGAAAATGTTTAAAAATGTTTCCCTTTCTTCCTTCCTTCCTTCCTTCCTTCTATCCTTCCTTCCTTCTCTCTGTCTTTAAAAAAAAAAAAAAAAAAAAAAAAAAGGAGCATCAGACACAAGGTTTACACAATCACACAGTCACATTGTGAAAGCTATACCATTATTCAATCATCATCTAGAAACATGGCTTCTGGAACACAGCTCTACATTTTCAGGCAGTTCCCTCCAGCCTATCCATTACATCTTGGATAACAAGGTGATATCTACTTAATGCGTAAGAATAGCCTCCAGGATAACCTCTGGACTCTGTTTGGAATCTCTCACCCATTGACACTTTGTCTCATTTCACTCTTCCCCCTTTTGGTCGAGAAGGTTTTCTCAATCCCTTGATGCTGGGTCTCAGCTCACTCGAGTTTTTCTCAATCTCTTGATGCTGAGTCTCAGCTCATTCTAGGATTTCTGTCCCACAATGCCAGGAAGGTCCACACCCCTGGGAGTCATGTCCCACGTAGATGGGGGGAGGGTGGTGAGTTTACTTGTTGTGTTGGCTGGAGAGAGGCCACATCTGAGCAACAAAAGAGCCTCTCTTGGGGGTGACTCTTAGGCCTAATTTTAAGTAGGCTTGAACTATCCTTTGTGGAAACCCTCACATTTATGGTCAACTAATTTTTGACAAGTATGCCAAGACAATTCAACAGGGAAAGAGTATCTTTTCAACAAACGGTGGCAGCACAACTAGAATTAATTCAAAATAAATCAAAGACCTTAATGTAAGAGCAAAAGATACAAAATTCTTAGAAGAAACTGCAGACATATGTCTTCATGGCCTTGGATTTGAAAATGGTTTCTTAGATATGACACCAAAAGACAAAAAAGAAAAAGAAAAACAAAGAAACTAGGCCTCATCAAAGTTAAAAACTTTTATGCTTCAAGAAATACTATCAAAAATGTAAAAAGAAACCCCAAAGAATGGAAGAAAATATTTCCAAGTGTGTATCATATTAGGAACTTGTAATCAGATTAAATAATTCTTACATCTTAATAAGAAAAAGACAAATAACCCAATTTAAAAATGGGCACGTGAAGGGTGTAAATCTCCCTGGCAACATGGGACCTGACTCCTGGGAATGAGCTAGGACCCAGCATCAAGGGACTAAGAAAGCCTTCTTGACCAAAAGGGGAAAGAAATGAGACAAAATAAAATTTCAGTGGTTGAGGGATTTCAAACAGAGTCGAGAGGTTATACTGGAGGGTTATTCTCACATTATATGGATATTCCTTTTAGTTTAGGGTATGGAGTGGCTAGAGGGAAGTACCTGAAACTGCTGAACTGTGCTCTAGTAGCCTTAATGCTTGAAGAAAAGTACATAACTATATAGCTTTTACAATGTGAATGCGTGACTGTCAAAACCCTGTGCTGTGTCTGGTGTTCCTTTTACACAGGCTATGGACAGATGAGTTTTAAAAAAAAAAGGAGAGAGAGAGAGAGAGAAAATAAAAGGGGGAGATAAATGATAAAAAATTGGGCAGATTGAAATACTAAGGGTCAATGAGAGGGAAGGGTAAGGGGTATGGAAGTATGAGGTTTTTTCCTAGAGTGATGTAAATATTCTAAAAATCTCATGGTGAAGAATACACAACTATGTGGTTACAAGTGAGCCACTGATTGTATAATATGGTTGGACTGTCATACAGTGGGTATTTCTCAATAAAATTTCTTTTAAAAATAACAAAAGGCAAGTGATTTGATAAACTTTTCTCTAAAGAAGATAAACAAATGATCAATAAACAAATGAAAAGATACTCATCAATAGTTATCAAGGAAATATGAATCAAAACCACAATGAGAGGGTGTACGGGTGGTTCAGCGGTAGAATGCTTGCCTTTCATACAGGAGACCCAGGTTTGATTCACAGACCATGTACCCCCCCAACCCCCCCCCAAACCTCCCACCCCCAAAAATGAGATACCATCTCCTACCAATAGGAATAGCTATAATCAAAAAGTCAGATAGGATGGTGCAAAGGTGGCTCAGTGGCAGAATTCTTGCCTGCCATGATGGAAGACATGGGTTCGATTTTTGGAGTTTGTCCATGCCAAAAAATAAAGAAAAAGTCAGATAATAAGAAGTATTGGGGAGGATGTGGAGGAACTGGAACCCTCTATCACTCCTAGTTGGATTGTAAATTTGTAAATTCTAAGTTGGCAGAAGATGGTCTGGCAGTTCCTCAAAGAGTTAAGCATCGAGTTACTATTTGACTCAGCATTTCCACTCCTAGGTATCTACCCAAGTGAAATGAAAATACATATCCACGCAGAAATTGTACACTGATGTCTACAGTAGCATTATTCAAAGTAGCAAAAGGTGTTAACAACCCAAATTTCCATCAAACAATGAATAAACAGAATATTTAGTTCAATAGAATAATATCGTCATAAAGGGAATGAAATACTGATTCATGCTACAATATGGATGAACTTAAGATAGTACATTAAGTAAAAGAAGCCATTTTTAAAAGGCCATATATCACATTATATGATTTATATGATACGTTCAGAATAAATCAAATCTATAAAGACTGACTAGTGGCTGCCTAGGGCTAAAAGGGATGGTATTTAGGGAGTCACAGCTAAAGGGGAGAACTTCTTTTGAGTATGATGAAAATATTTTAAACAACTATGTGAATATAGTAAAAACTATTGAATTGTAGGTTTTAAATGGATGACTTGTATGGTATGAGAATTACATCTAGATAAAGCTATTATCAAGTTTAAAAAAAAAAACTAGAAAGATGTTACTGGTATCAAGAGGGTAGAGGCAGGGATGCTGCTAAACACTCTAAAATGCACAGGAAAGGCCGCGACAACAAGAATTATCTAATTCAACATATCAGTAGTGGAATCCTCTGTTGTGTGAGAGGTTGCAATATAGGATATCTAGTGGCAGTGCTGGCATCTTACTACTAAATACCAGTACCACCTATCACTCTCAAGGGCATATGATCAAAAATGTTTCTGCTAATCAAAATATTATGAAATACAAGCAATCTCTAACATGCTGAAGTTCTAACATCAAAAAATACATCAATAAACTACAACATTCTGGCAGGGGAAAAAAACTGTTTCTAGACATATGAAGTATTCCCTGGGGAAAACAGTCTTTTCCATCCCCAGTTGATAATCACTGCTCTTCAGGAAGAGGATTATCCAAGCCTAGAAACACAGATAAACTTCCACAACCCGAAACAAAAATTGACAAATCTGGTTACATTAAAATTTTTAACTTTTTCATATTTTTTTTTTAAAAAAAAGAATCCCTCTAGAAATGCAATCACAGACAGGAATATTTAACAAAAGCTGATGCTGGTGGAATATACAGCAATAAACATTGCTGGTGACAAAGAAAAGATGGTGTTTTCTATCTTAGGGAAACTAATTTATGAGTGTTAATCAAAACCACAGAAAAGTTTATAACTTTTACCCATTAACTCATTCTAGGAGTTAGGAAAAGGAAATAATCTTAAGAGAAGGTATATGTACAAAGATATTTATAGTATTTTTTCACATTGAAAACTTTAAAAAACAAGATCTAGGTCATCAAAAAAGAAGATAATACCACATAGTAAATGCTTATGGTTGCTAGGAGGAAAAGAAAAAAAGAAATTTTATGGTTAAAATGACTACAGCTACATATATATATACTACAAATAAATTGAGAGAAAAAAACATTGAAAGGATACTCAAAATGCTCTTAGATTGGGTATTCATGTAGCAATTTATGATTAGGTTGTTTTTTTAAAAAACTTAGTTACATATATATGTCAAAATTTCACATTTTAATGTTTTGTAAGTACAGAATTCAGTGGTATTAATTACATTCACAATATTGTGCTACCAACAACAACCATTATCCTAACTTTTCCATCACCGCAAACAGAAACTCTGCACTTATTAATAATTCCTTCTTCCCCTCCATCCCTGCCCCCCAGTTCCAGGGCCCTGGTAACCCAGAATCTAATATCTTTTTCAATGAAATTTGCTTACTGTTGGTATTTCACATAAGATCATACAGTATTTGTCCATTATGTCTGGCTTATTTCACTGAATATGGTGTCCTCAAGACTCATCCATGTTGTCACATCTGTCTAAAACTTCATTCCTTTTTATGGCTGAATAATATTCCATATATATACTAAATTTTGTTTACCCATTCATCTGTTGTTGCGTACTTGTGTTGGTTCTACTTTTTGGATATTGGGAATAATATTGCTATAAACACTAGTGCACAAACATTTGCTCAAGTCCCTGCTTTCAATTCTTTGGGGCATATACCAAGAAGTGGGACTGCTGGCTCACATTGAATTCTATGTTTAACTTTCTGAGGAAAGTTGAACTGATTTCCAGAGGCTGCACAATTTTACAATGCCACCAAAATGTATATGGGTTCCAATTCCTCTGCATCTTTACCAATACTTAATTTTTGTTTTTTTAATGATAGCCATCCTAGAGTGTATGATGTTTGTGCTTTCAATTTGCATTTCCCTGTTAACCAATGATATTGAGTATCTTTTCACATACTTAATTTGTCATTTATATCCTTGGAGAACTGTCTATTCAAGTCCTTTGCCCCTTGTTAGATTGGATCATTTGTCTTTGAGTTGTAGGAATTAATTGTCTATAAATTCTGGATATTAAACCCTTATCAGATTATTAGCAATTATTTTCTCTCATTTTACTGGTGTCTTTCACTTTGATAATATCCTTTGATGTAAAAAGGTTTAATTTTAATAAAGTTCGTTTTTTAAAAAAATATTTTTACTGAGATATCTTCATGTACCATACAACTCATCCAAAGTATACAATCAATGGTTCACAATATCATCACACAGCTGTGTATTCATCACCATGTACATTTTTAGAACATTTGTATCAATCCAGAAAAAGAAAAGTTAAAAAAAAAAAACTTGTATCACATACCCCTTACCTCTCCCTCGCAATGGTCACTAGTATTGCCATCCACTGAGTATTTTTACCCCTTAGCCCCTGCCTCCATTATTTATTTATTTATTCTGACCTTACTTTTTACTCATCTATCCAAACCCTGGATAAAGGGAGTGTCAGCCACAAGGTGTTCACTATCACACAGCCATGTTGTAAAAGTTACATAGTTATACAATTGTCTTCAAGAATCAAGGCTACTAGACCTTGATTTGATGTGAACGTGTGATTGTGATAACTTTGTATCTGATGATCCTTTTACCAAGGTATGGACAGATGAATAAAAAAAAATTAAAGGACAAAAAGTAAGTAAATAATAGGGGGAGATAAAGGGTAAAAACTGGGTACATTGAAATACTGCGGGTCAATGAGAGGGAAGGGTAAGGGGTAAGGACATATAAGTTCTTTTTCTTTCTTTTTCTGGAGTGATATAAATGTTCTAAAAAATGATCATGTTGAAGTATACACAACTATGTGATGATACTGTGAGTCACTTACTGTATAATACAGTTGGACTGTATGTGTATGAATATTTCTCAAAAATATTTTTAATAAATAAATAATAGTGGGAACAAATATTAAAATAAATTTAATATATTGCAATGCTAGTGATCAATGAAAGGGAGGGGTAAAGGGTATGGTATATATGGATTTTTTTTCTGTTTTCTTTTTATTTATTTTTCCGAATTGATGCGAATGTTCTAAGAAATGATCATGATGATGAATATACAAGTATGTGATGAAAAAAAAGAATGTTCATATTGTAAACTGATTGGTTTTATTAATTAAAAATTTTTAAAAAAGCTCACGGAGGAGCAAGGGTAGTTCAGTAGTTGAATTCTTGCCTACCATGAGGGTAAGCCAGGTTCAATTCCTGGCCCATACACTTCCCAAGCAAACAAAAATTCAACAAATGTTGCTGTAATAATGGGATACTCACATGGAAAAAGAATGAAATGCGACCCCTGCCATACAGCATACAAAAAAAAAAAAAAAAATTAAAAAGAAGCAAAATGAAAAAAAAATGCTGGTGGTCTCTGGAAGCAGATCTTATTTTTGTAAGTTGAAGTTATGTTGTAATGTTTTGTCTTAAGTGTATAAATCTTCCAATTACAAGTATGGTGTAACAGGTTCAGTTGTCAACTTAGCCAGGTAATGATGCCCAGTTGTTCTGTTGCTATGGACTCAAACCATCAGTATATGAAATTCATCTATGGCTGATTACATCTGTGGTCAGCTAAGGCGAGTGCCTTCAGCAATGAGTGAGGCTTAAAAGGAGAAGTGAAAAGAAAGAGAAACAGCTCAGCAGAGCTCAGTGCCCAGTACACAACTCAGCTCAGAGCTGAGCTGGCTCAGACTCAAATTTGGAGAAGCAGAAAGGAAAAGGCCCTGAGGAAAGCCATTTGAACCCAGAAGCTGGGAGAGAAGCCCAGCAGACATTGCCATGTGCTTTCCCAAATTAATAAATCTATAACTAAATAAATCCCCTTTATAAAAGTCAAAAAAACAAACAAGCAAAAGAATCAAGGCTACTGGAATACAGTTTAACAGTTTCACGTACTTCCCTCAAGCCACTCCATACAACACAAACTAAAAAGGGATATCTGTATATTACATAAGAATAATCTCAGGATAACTTTTTTACTCTGCTTGAAATCTATCAAGCCAGTGAAATTTGTTTTGTCTCATTTCTCTCTTCCTCCTTTAGGTCAGGAAGGCTTTCTGAATTTCATGATGTTCGGTCCTGGCTCATCCCCAGGGGTGCTGTCCCACATTTCCAGGGACTTCCCCTGGGAGTCATGTCCCACACAGGGGGGAAGAGCAGTGAGTTCACGTGCCACGTTGGCTTAGTGAGAGAGGCCACATCTGCTTCACAAAAGAGATTCTTTGGGGGTGACCTAGGCATAATTATAACTAGGCTTAGTTTCTCCTTTGCAGGAATAAGTTTCATAGGGGTGAGGCCCAAGATCAAGGGCTCAGCCTATTAAATCGGTTGTCCCCAGTCTTGCGGGAATATCAGGATTTCTCCAGAAGAGGAAGTTTAATATTTCCTCCATTCTCCCCAGTCCATCAAGGAGACTGTGCAAATATTTTTTAAATTTTCTCTGCCCAAATTACTCCGGAATAGTCATCACACCAATCTATCCAAATCAAAAAGCTCATAACTCCCTATTCAAGATTCCATGTAATTATAGTGTTAGAATAAACTAAAGATACAAGTTAAGTTAGATTATGTGCTACTAAAAATATATAATTTGCACCAAATAAACATCTCTCCCTTTGGTCTCACAAAGAAGTTAACGTTTTAAAATATAGACCGTATCATTCTTTACTCTCAGTTGTGATTTACCTTAGTCCTATCCAAATCAGTGATGAAGTTCATTTTATCTATTTCTTTCTTTTGTTGCTCATGCTTTTGGTAATCTATGCTATCACTATCAAATCCAAGGTTACAGAGAGTCTCCCCCCCCACCGTTTTCTACTGAGTTTTATGGTTTTAGTGTATCCATGATCTATTTTACGTATGTGATGTGAGGTAGGGGTCAAACTTCATTCTTTTAAAGGCAGATATCCAGTTTTTCTAGCACCATTTGTTGGTGACTGTTTCCCAACGTAAGGTACTAGGCACCCTTTTCAAAATCAGTTGTCCATCTCTCTCTCTCTGGGCTCAGATCTGTGGGGAAAATCATTGCCCTCTCCCCTATGTGGTACAAGCCTTTCATTAGTGAAAATCTCCCTGACAGCCTGGAGCATGACTCTTGGGGATGGGAATAGCCCTAACACTGTGGGATCAACAATGCCTTCCTGACCAAAAGGGGCGAAAGAAGTGTAATAAAATAAGGCACCAGTGGCCAAGAGAGATCAAATGGAATTAAAAGGTTATTCTGGAGGATGCTCTTATGCAAGCTTCAGTTAGATAGTTCTAATTGTCATAGTTTGCTAAACCACAAATGAACATCATTCCTGTTGTCTCTTAAGAACACTTAGGGCTCAAACTGAGATTATAAAGTTTTCATCCACTAGGTTTGGCTTCCTAGAACATATAATTCCCAGAGGGTTCCTAGGATTATTCTCTGTAGGATTATCAATTAATTACACCCCTCTATCCTTCACTGTGGACATTCTTATCAACATGAAAAAGTCAGAAGAGGCATTCTCCAAAGATCCCTATAGAATAGGGGAAGAATTAAAGAAGAAGGAAATATAACAGAGAAAAAGGAATTTAACAAACGAGTATGACTGCTGAATTACTGTATTAATATTCCTTGTAGCTTCCAGTGTTTTGGAGCAGCTAGAAGGAAAAATCTGAGATGATGGAATGGTAGCCACACCAATTCTGGGCTGTTCTATAATTACTTGTGAAAGTGTGCTTTGAAAATTATTGCTTTCTCTTTCTTTGCTTCGTATATATATTATATAATAAAAATAAAAAAAAAAACCCACAAGAAAAAAAAAATCAGTTGGCCATAGACTTGTGGGTTTATTTCTTGTTCCATTGTTTATATGTCTATCCATTGTTTATATGTCTATCTTTATACCAGTACCAAACTTTTTTTGATTACTGTGGCTTTGTAGGAAGCTTTGAACTTGGGAACAATGAGATCTCCAAGTTCATTTTTCTTTTGCAGTATTAATTTGGCTACTGAGGACCCCTTGAAGTTCTCTATGAATGTGAAGATTGGCTTGTCCGTTTCTACAAAAAACACTGCTCAGATTTTGATAGGTATTGTGCTGAATTAGTAGACTGCTTTGGGTGGTACTGACTTATTAATAACAGTAATTCTTCCTATCCATGAACACACGATGCCCTACCATTATGACTGAGATTTGTTTGGGTTTTCCATCTCTTCTTTTAGATCTTTTGTTCATTTGCCAAATTTTCTATATTTGTGTTTCTGGTACTTTTATTATAAAAAAATAGTTTTAAAATTTTTTACCAAATTTTCAAGCACTTTTACTGTTTGAAAAACTGGAAGCTAATGGGACAAAGTGCTACAAACTTGTACAAACACCAAGAGAAAACTCATAAGGGGGAAGATAAAAATTCCTTGAAAATATTAACAATCTGAAAAGTTAATACATATTAATTGTACACCACACTCAACAGCTGGAACAGTTAGTCATACACCTGGGTTCCTGACCCACTGGACATCTTATCTAAGATCAGTACAGAAATCATTTGCTGGTATTTGATTTAGAACACCAACAGGAAAGCATGCATAAAAAATGTTTCTCTCATTAAACTGCTAGAGATGCTCCAAACACAATGTTAGTCATTTGGCTGCTTCTAGTTCTGCTACTTTATAAACTATAATCTTACTGTTATGCCAAATTGTGAAACAGCATTTTATTATATGAAATCTACTGAGTCCCAAGATTTAAGCAAAATGATTACTCTGTAAGGTTCCTATTTAGAAAACATTCATAATATTTTTTAAAACTGCAAATAGTATCAGTCAAAGGAACAAACCAAGAGTTCAAATGAGATACAGGAGCTGAGACAACTAATGCTGAATATACGAACAGAAATGGAAAAATTCTTCAAAAACCAAATCGATAAATTGAGGGAGGACATGAAGAAGACATGGGTTGAACAAAAAGAAGAAACAGAAAAACTGAAAAAACAAATCACAGAACTTATAGGAGTGAAGGACAAAGTAGAAAAGCTGGAAAAAACAATGGATACCTACAATGGTAGATTTAAAGAGACAGAAGCTAGAATTAGTGATATGGAGGATGGAACATCTAAATTCCAAAAAGAAACAGAAAATATTGGGAAAAGAATGGAAAAATTTGAACAGGGGATAAGGGAACTGAAGGACAATATGAACCGCACAAATATACGTGTAGTGGGTGTCCCAGAAGGAGAAGAGAAGGGAAAAGGAGGAGAAAAACTAATGGAAGAAATTATCACTGAAAATTTCCCAACTCTTATGAAAGACCTAAAATTACAGATCCAAGAAGTGCAGCGCACCCCAAAGAGAAGAGACCCAAATAGGCATTCTCCAAGACACTTACTAGTTAGAATGTCAGAGGTCAAAGAGAAAGAGAGGATCTTGAAAGCAGCAAGAGAAAAACAATCCATCACATACAAGGGAAACCCAATAAGACTACGTGTAGATTTCTCAGCAGAAACCATGGAAGCTAGAAGACAGTGGGATGATATATTTAAAGTACTAAAAGAGAAAAACTGCCAACCAAGACTCCTATATCCAGCAAAATTATCCTTCAAAAATGAGGGAGAAATTAAACCATTCTCAGACAAAAAGTCACTGAGAGAATTTGTGACCAAGAGACCAGCTCTGCAAGAAATACTAAAGGGAGCACTAGAGTCAGATACAAAAAGACAGAAGAGAGAGGTAAGGAGAAGAGTGTAGAAAGAAGGAAAGTCAGATATGATGTACATAATACAAAAGGGAAAATGGTGGAGGAAAATATTATCCAAACAGTAATAACACTAAATGTTAATGGACTGAATTCCCCAATCAAAAGACATAGACTGGCAGAATGAATTAAAAAACAGGATCCTTCTATATGCTGTCTACAGGAAACACATCTTAGACCCAAAGATAAACATAGGTTGAAAGTGAAAGGTTGGGAAAAGATATTTCATGCAAATAACAACCAGAAAAGAGCAGGAGTGGCTATACTAATATCCAACAAATTAGACTTCAAATGTAAAACAGTTAAAAGAGACAAAGAAGGACACTATATACTAATAAGAAGAACAATTAAACAAGAAGACATAACAATCATAAATATTTATGCACCGAACCAGAATGTCCCAAAATACGTGAGGAATACACTGCAAACACTGAAAAGGGAAATAGACTCCTATACCATAATAGTTGGAGACTTCAATTCACCACTCTCATCAATGGACAGAACATCTAGACAAAGGATCAATAAAGAAATAGAGAATCTGAATATTACTATAAATGAGCTAGACTTAACAGACATTTATAGGATATTACATCCCACAACAGCAGGATACACCTTTTTGTCAAGTGCTCATGGATCATTCTCAAAGATAGACCATATGCTGGGTCACAAAGCAAGTCTTAACAAATTTAAAAAGATTGAAATCATACACAACACTTTCTCGGATCATAAAGGAATGAAGTTGGAAATCAATAATAGACGGAGTGCCAGAAAATTCACAAACACGTGGAGGCTCAACAACACACTCTTAAACAAAGAGTGGGTCAAAGAAGAAATTGCAAGAGAAATTAGTAAATACCTCAAGGCGAATGAAAATGAAAACACAACATATCAAAACCTATGGGACACAGCAAAGGCAGTGCTAAGAGGGAAATTTATTGCCCTAAATGCCTATATCAGAAAAGAAGAAAAGGCAAAAATGCAGGAATTAACTGTCCACTTGGAAGAACTGGAGAAAGAACAGCAAACTAACCCCAAAGCAAGTAAAAGGGAAGAAATAACAAAGATTAGAGCAGAAATAAATGAAATTGAAAACATGAAGACAATAGAGAAAATCAATAAGACCAGAAGTTGGTTCCATGAGAAAATCAATAAGATTGATGGGCCCTTAGCAAGACTGACAAAAAGAAGAAGAGAGAGGACACAAATAAATAAGATCAGAAATGGAAGAGGAGACAAAACCACTGACCTCACAGAAATAAAGGAGGTAATAACAGAATACTATGAACAATTTTACGCTAATAAATACAACAATTTAGAGGAAATGGATGGGTTCCTGGAAAGACATGAACAACCAACTTTGACTCAAGAAGACATAGATGACCTCAACAAACCAATCACAACTTAAGAAATTGAATCAGTCATTCAAAAGCTTCCTAAAAAGAAAAGTCCAGGACCAGACGGCTTCACATGTGAATTCTATCAACATTCCAGGAAGAATTAGTACCAACTCTCCTCAAACTCTTCAAAGAAATCGAAGTGGAGGGAAAGCTACCTAATTCATTCTATGAAGCCAACATCACCCTCATACCAAAACCAGGCAAAAATATTACAAAAAAAGAAAACTACAGACCAATCTCTCTAATGAATATAGATGCAAAAATCCTCAACAAAATTCTAGCAGATCGAATTCAACAACACATTAAAAGAATTATACATCATGACCAAGTAGGATTCATCCCAGGTATGCAAGGATGGTTCAACATAAGAAAATCAATTAATGTAATACACCATATCAACAAATCAAAGCAGAAAAATCACATGATCATCTCAATTGATGCAGAGAAGGCATTTGACAAGATTCAACATCCTTTCCTGTTGAAAACACTTCAAAACACAGAAATACAAGGGAACTTCCTTAAAATGATAGAGGGAATATATGAAAAACCCACAGCTAATATCACCCTAATGGGGAAAAATTGAAAACTTACCCCTAAGATCAGGAACAAGACAAGGATGTCCATTATCGCCAGTATTATTCAACATCGTGTTGGAGGTTCTAGCCAGAGCAATTAGACAAGAAAAAGAAATACAAGGCATCAAAATTGGAAAGGAAGAAGTAAAACTATCACTGTTTGCAGACGATATGATACTATACGTCGAAAACCCGGAAAAATCCACAACAAAACTACTAGAGCTAATAAATGAGTACAGCAAAGTAGCAGGTTACAAGATCAACAGTCAAAAATCTGTAGCATTTCTATACACTAGTAATGAACAAGCTGAGGGGAATTCAAGAAACGAATCCCATTTACAATTGCAACTAAAAGAATAGAATACCTAGGAATAAATTTAACTAAAGAGACAAAAAACCTATATAAAGAAAACTACAAAAAACTGCTAAAAGAAATCACAGAAGACCTAAATAGATGGAAGGGCACACTGTGTTCATGGATTGGAAGACTAAATATAGTTAAGATGTCAATCCTACCTAAACTGATTTACAGATTCAATGCAATACCAAACAAAATCCCAACAACTTATTTTTCAGAAATAGAAAAACCAATAAGCAACTTTATCTGGAAGGGCAGGGTGCCCCAAATTGCTAAAAACATCTTGAGGAAAAAAAACGAAGCTGGAGGTCTTGCACTGCCTGACTTTAAGGCATATTATGAAGCCACAGAGGTCAATACAGCATGGTATTGGCATAAAGATAGATATATCGACCAATGGAATCGAATAGAGTGCTCAGATATAGACCCTCTCATCTATGGATATTTGATCTTCGATAAGGCAGTCAAGCCAACTCACCTGGGACAGAACAGTCTCTTCAATAAATGGTGCCTAGAGAACTGGATATCCATATGCAAAAGAATGAAAGAGGACCCATATCTCACACCCTATACAAAAGTTAACTCAAAATGGATCAAAGATCTAAACATTAGGTCTAAGACCATAAAACAGTTAGAGGAAAATGTAGGGAGATATCTTATGAAACTTACAATTGGAGGCGGTTTTATGGACCTTAAACCTAAAGCAAGAGCACTGAAGAAGGAAATAAATAAATGGGAACTCCTCAAAATTAAACACTTTTGTGCATCAAAGAACTTCATCAAGAAAGTAGAAAGACAGCCTACACAATGGGAGACAATATTTGGAAACGATATATCAGATAAAGGTCTAGTATCCAGAATTTATAAAGAGATTGTCCAACTCAACAACAAAAAGACAGCCAACCCAATTACAAAATGGGAAAAAGACTTGAACAGACACCTCTCAGAAGAGGAAATACAAATGGCCAAAAGGCACATGAAGAGATGCTCAATGCCCCTGGCCATCAGAGAAATGCAATTCAAAACCACAATGAGATATCATCTCACACCCACCAGAATGGCCATTATCAACAAAACAGAAAATGACAAATGCTGGAGAGGATGCGGTGAAAGAGGCACACTTATCCACTGTTGGTGGGAATGTCAAATGGTGCAACCACTGTGGAAGGCAGTTTGGCGGTTTCTCAAAAAACTGAATATAGAATTGCCATACGACCCAGCAATACCAAAAAACTGAATATAGAATTGCCATACGACCCAGCAATACCATTGCTGGGAATCTACTCAAAGGACTTAAGGGCAAAGACACAAATGGACATTTGCACACCAATGTTTATAGCAGTGTTATTTACAATTGCAAAGAGATGGAAACAGCCAAAATGTCCATCAACAGACGAATGGCTAAACAAACTGTGGTATATACACACGATGGAATATTATGCAGCTTTAAGACAGAATAAACTTACGAAGCATGTAATAACATGGATGGACCTAGAGAACATTATGCTGAGTGAGTCTAGCCAAAAACTAAAGGACAAATACTGTATGGTCCCACTGATGTGAACCAACATTCGAGAATAAACTTGGAATATGTCACTGGTAACAGAGACCAACAGGACTTAGAAACAGGGTAAGATAATGGGTAATTGGAGCTGAAGGGATACATACTGTGCAACAGGACTAGATACAAAAACTCAAAAATGGACAACACAATAATACCTAATTGTAAAGTAAACATGTTAAAACACTGAACGAAGCTGCATCTGAGCTATAGGTTTTTTTTTTGTTGTTTGTCTGTTTGTTTGTATCTCTTTTTTTTTAACTCTATTATTTTTATTTTTTTCTCTATATTAACATTCTATATCTTTTTCTGTTGTTTTGCTAGTTCTTTTCCTAAATCAATGCAAATGTACTAAGAAATGATGATCATGCATCTATGTGATGATGTTAAGAATTACTGATTGCATATGTAGAATGGAATGATTTCTAAATGTTGTGTTAATTTCTTTTTTCTTTAATTAATTAAAAAAAAACTGCACACAGTAAATAATAGAATCACAAGACTCTAGCCATAATAAAATGTTGTTTTACTACAGTATATAAGAGATTACAATATAAGCCAAAATTACATCACAGATGAAAACATCCTTGTACTTTAAGGATTATAATCATTTTTTTAAAGTAGGGGCTATCCATTTGTAAAGGAAACAAATGGTTAGGACTAGAATATTTTAAGGTGAGATCAGCCACAAATATACAATTAATATTTACAATGAGGTGCTATCCACAAAAAATAAAGTTACAAATATTTTTATCACTATCTTCAGTAAAAATATTACTTCAGTAAATTATGAAAGATGTTGGACTCCCTATGTTGTATATAGCAATCTAAATGACTTAGTTTTCACACTTAGATTATTTAAATTATATACAAAATCTTAGGTTTTCCTTCAGTTCAATGATTTATAATATTTTAATTACCTTAAAGAAAAAAGATAATTGTTAAACAAGGGTGAGTAAAAAGATATAGAGAAAATACTGAAGGAAAAAAAAAACACCCATCTGAAATAAAGACCTAAGACAAAGTTAGTTGAAAAGTTTGAAATCTAAATGAAAATTAATAAAGAAATAAATGTTTATGATATACCATGGATCACACTAAAATACATTATTCGAGTAAGTACTTTAGCATTGTGGTTTTCACATTTCTGGAACAAATTAACATTTAAGAAAGATACAAACAAAGACATTTTTTTCCGTATCCTCTGAACACTAAAATACAAGTTCCAGTTTCTAAAACCCAACAGCTACCATCTTATTCACCTGGACGTAATCAAACTATAATTAAGTTTAAAAATGCAACAGTAAGAGATAACCCAAATCCAAAATCCTTGTTTGAAGACTGGTTCCAAAAGCTCACTGGCAAAAGTATAGTGAAGTGACTGCAATTTCAAATATCTTTCTAGCATATATTTTACATAACACTGAAATGTAACACATTTCTCAATACTAGACTTTTAAGTGTTAAAAAAATCTTATTATGGAATCTGTTTTATACTCACAGTTTTCCATTCCTCCCAACTCTCAGTTTGTCAAAAAAATGTCTGGAGACATTTTTAAAAATACTTTTAACAACTGTAAATCCTCAGCTAACTTCAAAAGATATTTTCATTTTGATGCTATCAGTCATGGATTACTCCTTAAGATTACAAAACAGTATCTTAGTAATCATATTTAATCTGCTGAAAATCCTCCCAAAAGTTAAGATGCTAAAAACAAGACTCACTACTGGTCAGAAATATGCAATTTAGAAATTTTCATTTTTATTCACACATTATACAATCAGACCTAAGTAAATAATCATTGGTTCCCATATAATCACATAGCCATGCCTTCACCACCACAGTCTATATAAGGACATTTCCATTTCTCTGCCCATAACCCTCCCCCATATCCTCCACTTATCGACATTTAGCTTTGGCATATTGCCATTGTTACATTCCGTGGAAGCATATTACAATGTTACTGTTAATAATACACCCTCATAAACATTGATTGTTCACCCCATAGTATCCTATTTTCAACACCTTACAGTGTTGACATTCATCTGTTCTCTCTCATGCAAAAAAAAAAAAAGTCTTGTATTTGTACATTTAAACACCAGTGTTCATCCTAAGGATCACTATGTTATACCATCACAGTCTTTATCCTTTATTTTTCCTTCTGATGTCATATATGATCCTAGCCCTCCCTCAACCATACACTCAACTTCATTCAGTGTACTTAAAATATTGCTAGAAATATGCAGAATTTTAAATGTCTTTATTAGTAATCACAATTATATGTGGCCAAAAATTATTTGAAAGCATTTCCCATACTTAAAATTTTTTTCTCCCTATATTAAATTCTGACAACTTGAACTCAACTTACTGCAATTTAATTCATTTCTCAAAAGCACTTGGTAAATATTCCTGTTGCTTGCTGGAAAAAGTAATACAAAGGAGAAGTCAAAAGCTTCCTATAGATTTTATCCTCTCTTCTAGGGATGCAATCCCTCACTCCCTCAATCCCTTTCCCTCACTCCCTCAATCCCTTTCTCTATCTTTTGTTTTCCCTCTTTTTTAACTTCATTTTTTACAGCTTTCAATTTTTTACTTTTTGTTTCATAATAATCTCAAATGCAGAGAGCAGTTGCAAAAATAATACAAACCACACACTCTCAGCAGTGAGGCATGGAGAGGAAAGGCTACTTCTTCCTGGACCAAAGGAGCCTGCACAGCCACAGAAGGCCACCTCCCTAAACTACCACAGTGTGAAAAGTGACAAAAGACCACCATATTTCTTCTATTTTAAGGGGACCCCTGGTTGCAAAAGATGAGGAACTGTGAAGCACCTAACCAGAGACATCCAGCTGGAGCGCACAGGTGGAGAGACAGGGACTAGGAAGTAAGTCAAGCTGCAGTAAATACACTACCCTCACCAGCACAGCCCTGTGGCCCACAACTCACCCCACACCCCACGCTCCAAGAGCCCCCCACCTCACCAACCTCTCCCGTGCATACCTGTCCCCCACCCCGACCTCAAGTGCTGGCCAACCTACTTCTCCTGTGCCCCTCCCAAGCACTACCTCCCCCTCCTTGCTCCCTGCAGGCTACTGCCAGTGCATAAAGGCTACGGGCCCTTACCTCCATGCCCAGGCTACACCCACCCCCAGCCCATACAGTCACACAGTGCCACCCCATCCCAACTGAACTCTCCACACAGGACAGCAGTTTATAGCATGTGCACAGCCCCCAGTCACACCCTGCAGCTCTGGGAAGGCACTGACCTGTGCAGCCAGGTCACATCTGCCCCCAGTCCATGCAGGCTTAATGCCAACCCACTGCCATATCTCTGCACATGCACACAAAGGGTCCCATGCCCTAGACCAGCACACAGCAGGATGGTGTCCCCCAAACCTGTACACCCACACAGCCACATCCACCCCGCCGCTCAGTGCCCAAGTTCACAGGAACCAGCATAACATCCCCAACCTGCACCTATTCCTGCGCTGCAACACATCACTGCACTGTTGTGCCCCACCCTGTGCCTGCATCCTGCTACACATCCATCTCACAAACACAAGGCTTTAGACTACTGAAGGAAATCAACTTCCAAAGGAATCACTCAAGATACTTATATGTGGTGAAAACAACAGAAGATCACTAAGCATATCACAATGCAGACAGGTATAGCTCAGCCTAATGATCAAATTAACCCCCCAGAAGAGACACAGACATTGGAACAGCTAATCAAAGATGCTCATATAACTCTATTAAAAAAAAATCAGTGGGATAGCTATTGACATGCTGGAGATCAAGAAGAGCATAAAGAGGAATTTGAAAGAATAAATAGAAAAATAGCAGATATCACAGAGATTAAATCTATAGATCAAAAAAACATACTAGAGGCACACAACAGCAGATTTGAAGGGGCAGAAAAAAGAGTAAGAGAACTAAAGAACAGAACTAATTTCGAACACTCAAAACAGCACATGGCAAAAAAGATGGAAAAATATGAATTGGATCTCAGGGAAATAATGGACAAAACAAAGCGCACAAATAGAAAAATGACTGGTGTCCACAAAGGAGAAGATAGCACTAAAGGTTTAGGAAGAGTAGCTGAGGATATAATGAGGAAAAATTTCCCAACCTGTATAAAGGAAATAATTTACAAGTCCAAGAACTCAATGAACTTCAAATAGAATAAATCCAAATAGGCCTTTCCCAAGACACATACTAATCAGTCTGTTAAATGTTGAAGAGAAGCAGAAAATTCTGAAAGTACCAAGAGAAAAATAATCTACTGCATACAAAGGAAATCACATAAGACTCAGTTCAAATTGGCACCATGGATGCGAAAAAGCAGTGGTATGATATATTTAGGATCCTGAAAGAGAAAGACTTCCAGCCAAGAATTTTGTACCCAGCCAAACTGTCCTTCAAAACCAAGGGAGAGATTAAAATTTTCACAGACAAACAAATCCTGAAAGAATCTGGCAACAAGAGACCAGCCTTACAAGAAATACTAAAGGGAATTCTGCCAGTTGAAAAAAAAAAGACATGAAAGGGAGGCCTGGAAGACGGCACAGAATTGAAGAATACCAGTAAGGGTAACTTAAAGAATAAAAGGAGACAGAGGGAAAAGAATATATAGATCTGAAAAAATAAAAAAGATAAGATGGTGGATTCAAGAAACGCCTTTTCAGTAATAACTGTGAATGTTAACGGACTAAACGTACCAATTAAAAGATATAGATTGGGAGCAGGCAAGAATGCTCGCCTGCCATGCCAGAGGACCTGGGTTCAATTCCTGGTGCCTGCCCATGTAAAAAAATATATATATATAGATTGGGCAGGCCACAGTGGCTCGGCAGGCTGAATTCCTGCCTGTCATGCGGAGACCTGTGTTCGATTCCCGGTGCCTGCACATGCAAATAAAAAAGATACAGATTGGCAGAACGGATTAAGAAATATAATCCGTCTACATGCTGCTTACAAGAGACTCATCTTAGACACAAGGATACAAATAGATTGAAAAGGGAAAGGATGGAAAGAGATTTTCCATGCAAGTTGTAACCAAAAGAAAGCAGGAGTAGCTATGCTAATATCAGACAAAAGAGACTTTAAATGTAAAGACATCATAAGAGACAAAGAAGGACACTATATGCTAATCAAAGGGTCAATTCACCAAGAAGATATAACAATCATAAATGTTTATGCTTCCAATCAAGGAGCTCCAAAAGTACACGGACAGACAGTGGCAAAACCAAAGGGAGTTGTAGATGTTTCAACAAGAATAGTAGAAGACTTCAATACACCAATCTCCTCTATAGATAGAACAACCAGACAGAAGATCAACAAGGAAATATAGATGTTAAACTCTATAAAAAGGTCTTTATAAATTTAAAAACACTGAAATTATTCAAAGCACTTTCTCTGATGACAATACAATGAAACTGGACCTCAATAACCACCAAAGAACAAGAACATTCACAAATACAGTAAGTTAAATAACAAACTTTTAAATAATCAGTGAGTCAAAGAAACTGCTAGAGAAATCAGTAGCTATCTGGAGATGAATAAAAATGAGAATACAACATATAGAACTTAAGGGATAGGGCAAAGGCTGTGCTGAGAGGGAAATTTATTGCCCTAAATGCCTATATTAAAATACAAGAAAGAGCAAAAATTGAGGTCTTAATTGCTCACCTGGAGGAACGTGAGAAAGAACAGCAAACTAACCCCAAAGCAAATAGAGTAAGAGAAATAACAAAGATTGAAGCAGAGATAAATGAATGGGAGAACAAAAGAACAATAAAAAAAATCAATAAAACCAAAAAAGCTGGTTCTTTGAGAAAATCAACAAAATTGACAGGCCACTAGCAAGAATGACAAAGAAAAAAAGGGAGAGGATGCAAATAAAATCAGAAATGAGAAGGGGTATGTTACTACAGACCCTGAATAAAAAAAACAAATCATAAGAGGACACTATGAACAACTATGTCAACAAACTAGACAACGTAGATGAAATGGAGAAATTCTTGGAAACATACAAACTAGCTACATTGGCTCAGGAAGAAATTGAAGACCTCAACAAATCAATCACAAGTAAAGAGAATCAATCAGTCATCAAAAATCTTCCTACAAAGAAAAGCCCAGGGCCAGACGGCTTGACGGGAATTTTATCAAACATTTTAAAAAGAACTAACACCAATGCTGCTCAAACTTTTCCAAAAAAACTGAGGAAAAAGGAACTCTACCTAACTCATTTTATGAAGCTAATATCATTTTCATACCCAAACCAGGTAAAGATGCTATTAAGAAAGGAAAACTATAGGCCAATCTCCCTAATGAACATAGATGCAAAGATTCTCAACAAAATATTAGCAAATCAAATCCAACAACACATTAAAAGAATTATATACCATGACCATGGGGTTTATACTAGGAATGCAAAGATGGTTCAACAAAAGAAAATCAATTAATGTAGTACAGCATATTAACAAATCAAAAGAGAAAAAGCACATGATCATCTTGATTGATGCTGGAAAAACATTCGACAAAACCCAACATCCTTTTCTGATAAAAACACTCCAAAAAATAGGAATCAAAGGTAACTACCTCAACATGATAAAGAGAATATATAAAAAACCAATAGCCAGCATAGTACTCAGTGGAGAAAGACTGAAAACCTTCCCCGTAAGATTTTTTTAATTTAAGAGGAACGAGACAAGGATGCTGACTGTCACCACTATTATTCAACATTGTGCTAGAAGTTCTAGCCAGAGCAATCAGGTAGGACAAAGAAATAAAAGGCATTCAAATCACAACGAAGAAGTAAAAATTCCATTATTTGCAGGTGACTTGACACTACACTTGGAAAATCCTGAGAAATCTACAGCAAAGTTACTTGAGCTAAGAAACAAATTCAGCAAGGTGGCAGGATATAAAATTAATGTGCAAAAATCAGTAACATTTCCATACACAATGACCTAGCTGAGGAGTAAGTTAAGGAAAAAATTCCATTCAAAGTAGCAACTAAAAGAATCAAGTACTTAGGAATGAACTTAACTAGGGACGTAAAGGACTTGTACACAGAAAACTACATAACATTACTAAAAGAAATCAATGAAGATATAAATAGGTGGAAAGACATTCCCTGCTCCTGGATAGGAAGGCTAAATATAGTTAAAATGTCAATTCTCCAGATTCAACACAGTACCAATCAAAATTCCAACAACCTACTTTGAAGACTTGGAAAAGTTAGTTACCAAATTCATCTGGAAGGGAAAGAGACCCCGAATAGCTAAAAGCATCCTAAAGAAGAAGAACAAAGTGGGAGGATTAACAGCCCCTGATGTTAAAACCTAATATACTGTAGCTATAAAACTGACCAATGGAACAGAATCGAGAGTACAGAAATAGATCACCAAATCTATGGTCAACTGATTTTTGACAGTTGTCCCTCTGAACTAGGACAAAATAAGTCTTTTCAATAATTGGGCATGGAAGAACTGGATATCAACAGCCAAAAAATGAAAGAGAACCCCTATCTTACACCTTACAAAAAAATTAACTCAAAGTGATCAAACACCTAAATATAAGCACTAGCATCAGAAAGCTTCTAGAAGAAAATGTAGGGAAACATCTTCAAGACCTAATAGTAGGAGGTAGGTTCCTAAACTTTACACTCAAAGCACAAGCAACACAACTCTTCAATATCAAATGTTTCTGCACCTCAAAAGACTTTGCCAAAAAGGTGAACATAGGGGTAAGGAAGACACTGTTTATATTTTAGAACCATACGTACTCCTCGAGACCAAAGGAAGAAAGATTTGATCTGGAACCGAAATTTTCTGTAGCATATAATCTAAATCAATTTATCTGTATAGTTCATTTGAAAAATTGAAACACAGGGAGCCCAGATTAAGAATTAGGTCCTTTAATCCTGTATAGCTTAATGTAATTCCTAGACACATCCTAGAATATATTAAGCAGATAATCAAAATGTATTGGCAAAGTCCCTTGAGGAATGGGAGAAAAAATCTGGAACTATTAAACTTTACCATCAGGGAATCCGCTGAAATTGTGCAAAACTTTAGGTACACCCAAATCAACAGACCAAGCCCTTGATCTTGAGGCTTAATCTTGTGAAGTTTATGTAGGGTAGCAGTGAAGCTTAGCCTACCTATAGGTATGCCTAAGAGTTACTTCTGGAAGACCTCTTTTGTTGCTCAGATGTGGCCTCACTCTCTCTAACCCCAACTCTGCAAGTGAAAGCACTGTCTTCCCCACTACGTGGGACGTGACATCCAGAGATGAAAGTCTCTCTGGTAGCGTGGGAGATGATTCCTAGGAGATTGCTGGAGATGATTTCTCTGGTAGCGTGGATGATGAGCCCGGCCCTGGCACCATGGGATCAACAATTCCATCCTGACCAAAGGGGGAATGTGGCAGAGAGAGTTCAAATAGAGTTGAGAGGCTACTCTGGATGTTGCTCTTACTAGAACTTCAGTTAGACTTGACTACCTATTATAACTTGCCAAACCCCAACCAGTACCATTTCAGCCAATCCTAAAGAATACCGAGGGTGATATATAAGATTCCACAAGGGCTCCATGCACTAGAGTAATTTTCCAGAAACATACAAACTCCAGATGAATCCCTAAACCAGGTATGTCCTGAAACCTATAAGGACCAGCCTCTCCAGAACATCAGATAGTTCCATCTCCTTACCCCATATCATTGGCAGACCCATTATCATGAAAAAGTTAGAACGGCCTAGCCCAAACACCCTTAAAGAGAGGGACAGAAATAGATCAAAGGTGATGGTGGAGTTATACAGAGAAGACAGGATTTAATAAATGAATATGATTACTGAATCATTAAATTGATATCTCTTTTACTCTCCAGTATCTTAGAGCAGTTAGAGGTAAACACCTAAAATTGTGGAACTGTAACCCCCATGCCAAACTTGAAATATGTTCTACAACTAATTATGGTACTGTGCTTTGAAGATTTATTGCTTTTCTGTATTTGTTATTTTTCACAAGAAAGACAATAAAAGTCGATTGTGATGATTAAAAAACTATTTATTCCTTCTAGCCTCCTATATTCTGGAGGAGCTAGAAGGAAAAATCTGAGAGGACTGTATGGTAGTCCATGTCAAACTCTGGGATCTGTTCTATAAGTACTTATTGAAGAGT
This sequence comes from Tamandua tetradactyla, assembly GCF_023851605.1. Lineage (NCBI taxonomy): Eukaryota > Metazoa > Chordata > Mammalia > Pilosa > Myrmecophagidae > Tamandua > Tamandua tetradactyla. The sequence continues at coordinate 118,102,038 of NC_135330.1, forward strand.
GTTTTGAAAACCATTGCTTTCTTTTTTTGCTTTGTATATATGTTATATTATACAATAAAAAAGTTACAAATAAATAAATAAAAGCTTCCTATATAAGGTACCTACTTTAGTTTTTAGTGTATTAGAATAGCTAGAAGGAAATACCTAGAACTTTTGAACTGTATTCCAGTAGTCTTGATTTTTAAAGACAATCATGTAACTATACAGCTTTTTAATATGCCCATGTGATTGTGAAAACCTTGTGGCTGATGTTCACTTTATCCAGAGTATGGACAGGTAAGTCAAAACATAAGGACAGAAAAATAAATAAATGAGGGGGATAAGAGATAAAAAATAAACTGGGTAGATTGCAATGCTAGTGGTCAATGAGAGGGAGGGGTTAGGGGTATGGGATATATGGGGTCTTTCTTTTTACTTTCTTTTTCTAGAGTGATGCAAATGTTCTAAAAATGATCATGATGATGAATACACAACTATGTGATGATATTATGAGCCACTGATTGTATACTCTGCATGGACTGTATGGTTTGTGACAATATCTCAATAAAAATATATATTTTTTAAATCGATGGTGATGGTGAATGCACAGCTATATGATGACACTGTGAACCACTGCTTGTACAGTTTGGATGATTATATTTTACGTGAATGCATATGTCAAAAAAATGTACTTAAAAAAGTTTCCTATATAAATTAATACATTCTTAGTGCCTTCTTTAAAAACAGTTTCTGGTTTTATATAAAGTACTATCAATACATAACACCATTATGATGGTAATTTTGGATCAAATTAGGAAGGATTTAAAAAGAAAAAAATGTGTTTGCCCCTTGTGAAAACTCAGTCTGAAAACATAGACTGAAAGGAACAAATTCTTTAATGACTGCTACAGTCAATAATTACTGCAAGATCATGTTATAAAATGTACTCTAATTCACAGACATAAGAATTTCATTATTTACAACATTTTATCTCATCCTCCTCTGTCACCCTTGCCAAAAAAGAATAAGAGAAGGATTTTGCCATGTATCAAATAACCTAGAGAAGTTATTGGTAAGCAATGCCACACATTTTCATATAAACCACTATTTCTCAAGAAACTGGTAACAAAGCCATTAGGGTAATATAAAGTATACTACAGTCAATAAATGATTATAAGATTTTCAAAAAATATAAATGACACTTTTTACTAGTTAAGAACTAGACAGTATCAGTTTATGTAACCTGCTGTCAGTGACAAAAATGCCAATCATTTATGCCTACCACTGACCTTGTAGTCGATATATTACTCACAATTATTGCTAATTAACAAAATAATATGGGTCAAAGCTAAATAAATATAAAGTGATAGAGGGTTAATTAAAAATCTTTTGGTATTTCTAATAAAATCTTTTCCTTATCCACCAGTAAGTTTCAAAAGCTCTGATCATAGAAAATAATTTACTAAGATTTTAGATCTTAATAAATCAAAAGCAATACTTAGAAATAGGAGCACAAATAGTTTCCCTTAATGTTTAATTACTAATTATCTTCCTAATTTAAGCACAAGATTTAAGCGTCGATTTCCTAATTTTAAAAAACAGAAGGGGGAAGATGGCGGCTTAGTAAGAAGCGCCGGTCTTAGTTCCTCCTCCAGAACAGCAACTAAAGAAACAGAAACAATACGAAACAGCTCCCGGAGCCACGACAGAGACCAAAAAGACAGCGTACCCCATTCTGGAACGGCTGAACAGGCAGGGAGGATCCGCTGCAGTGAGATACCTGAGGGGCGCGCGCTTTCCCGGGCCGGGGCGGCTGGCGACCGGGGTCCCTTCCACACACGTGGCTTCCCGGTCCGACTGGGAACGTTGGATAGCAGTGCCCTCCCACCACGCTTGGCGTCTTGGGCCAGCCGGGCAATTTGGACCGGCACTCCCCCAAGCCGCAGTGGCTGGCGATCCACTCCACGCGCAGTTTCCCGAGCCGACTGCGAGATTCGGATTGGCAAGTTAAAGGAGCCACAGCATCTTTTACTGGTGGGACCCGCAGACAGACGAGCGCCATGAGTACCACCTACTGGGCAGGATAAGAAAAACAGAGCCCAGAGATTTCACAGAAAAACTTTTCAACCAGCCGGGTCCCACACCCAGGGAAATCTGATCAAATGTCCAGACACCAGCAGAAAATAACGGATCACGCTCGGAAAATTGAAGATATGGCCCAGTCAAAGGAACAAACCAATAGTTCAAATGAGATACAGGAGCTGAGACAACTAATGCTGAATATACGAACAGAAATGGAAAAATTCTTCAAAAACCAAATCGATAAATTGAGGGAGGACATGAAGAAGACATGGGCTGAACAAAAAGAAGAAATAGAAAATCTGAAAAAACAAATCACAGAACTTATGGGAGTGAAGGACAAAGTAGAAAAGATGGAAAAAACAATGGATACCTACAATGGTAGATTTAAAGAGACAGAAGCTACAATTAGTGAACTGGAGGATGGAACATCTGAATTCCAAAAAGAAACAGAAACTATAGGGAAAAGAATGGAAAAACTTGAGCAGCGGATCAGGGAACTGAATGACAACATGAAGCGCACAAATATACGTGTTGTGGGTGTCCCAGAAGGAGAAGAGAAGGGAAAAGGAGGAGAAAAACTAATGGAAGAAATTATCACGGAAAATTTCCCAACTCTTATGAAAGACCTAAAATTACAGATTCAAGAAGTGCAGCGCACCCCAAAGAGAACAGACCCAAATAGGTGTTCTCCAAGACACTTACTAGTTAGAATGTCAGAGGTCAAAGAGAAAGAGAGGATCTTGAAAGTAGTAAGAGAAAAACAATCTGTCACATACAAGGGAAACCCAATAAGACTACGGGTAGATTTCTCAGCAGAAACCATGGAAGCTAGAAGACAGTGGGATGATATATTTAAAATACTAAAAGAGAAAAACTGCCAACCAAGACTCCTATATCCAGCAAAATTGTCCTTCAAAAATGAAGGAGAAATTAAAACTTTTATAGACAAAAAGTCACTGAGAGAATTTGTGACCAAGAGACCAGCTCTGCAAGAAATACTAAAGGGAGCACTAGAGTCAGATACGAAAAGACAGAAGAGAGAGGTATGGAGTAGAGTGCAGAAAGAAGGAAAATCAGATATGATATATACAATACAAAAGCCAAAATGGTAGAGGAAAATATTATCCAAACAGTAATAACACTAAAAGTTAATGGACTGAATTCCCCAATCAAAAGACATAGAATGGCAGAATGGATTACGACCCAGCAATACCACTGCTAGGTATCTACTCAAAGGACTTAAGGGCAAAGACACAGACGGACATTTGCACACCAGTGTTTATAGCAGCATTATTTACAATTGCAAAGAGATGGAAACAGCCAAAATGTCCATCAACAGACGAGTGGCTAAACAAACTGTGGCGTATACCTACGATGGAATATTATGCAGCTTTAAGACAGACTAAACTTATGAAGCATGTAATAACATGGATGGACCTAGAGAACATTATGCTGAGTGAGTCTAGCCAAAAACTAAAGGACAAATACTGTATGGTCCCACTGATGTGAACCAACATTCGAGAATAAACTTGGAATATATCATTGGTAACAGAGACCAGCAGGAGTTAGAAACAGGGTAAGATAATGAGTGATTGGAGCTGAAGGGATACAGACTGTGCAACAGGACTAGATACAAAAACTCAAAAATGGACAGCACAATAATACCTAATTGTAATGTAACTATGTTAAAACACTGAATGAAGCTGCACCTGAACTATAGTTTTTTGTTGTTTGTTTGTTTGTATCTTTTGTTTTTGTTTTTTCTTTTTCCTTTTTTTATATATATATATTTTTTTATTATTATTATTATTTTAATTTTCTTCTCTATATTAACATTCTATATCTTTTTCTGCTGTTTTGCTAGTTCTTTTCCTAAATCGATGCAAATGTACTAAGAAATGATGATCATACATCTATGTGATGATACTAAGAATTACTGAGTGCATATGTAGAATGGAATGATTTCTAAATGTTGTGTTAATTTCTTTTCTTTTTTTTAAGTAATAAAAAAAAAACAGAAGGGCATCATTCTCTTTATTCAAGAACTAGCTAAAATTATTATTTATTAAAACATAGCCTTTTAGTTAACACTAGGAGTTAGTACTCTGTTGACCAAATGGTATTTTACCATTTCATTAACTCAATTATCCATGCTCGAATTTTAAAAAGCATGCATTACAAACTGAAAAATCTATAACCATCTTATAAAATAAAAGAATCATGGAATAGTTAACTATACACTTCTAATTATAATATGCCAAATTTAAAATTTCACTTGAAAAGTATATTCATTTCAAAAGAAAGAATCTTTGCAATTCTAATGTTTAACCTTTACTCTCCTGTATACTTTATAGATGGGCATTTCCTTTAATATTACATATACTACATGCATTTCAGTTCATCTATTTTTAGACTAATAATAAGGTGAATACCATAACCGAAATAAAGGAAATAATTAAATCACAGCATATTATTTACATGGAATTCCTTCTATAATAGTTAAGTTAGTAAAAGACTAGCAAAACTGAATAAATACCAAATTTTACCTTTTCTGTATTGTAATATAAAGATTTCAAAGTAGTAAACAAGGGTGGGCAGCCTTTACTGAAGTTAACCCTCAGGAACTTATCCATTAGTTCTCTAAATTTTTCACCTAGAAACAAAAGTGTACTTTGTTATACTTCAATCGATGCAAACAATTATTATAAAATTATTTTATAAATATAAAACTCCCTCAGAAACAATTATCCCCCATCCAATTTTTAAACCCAAAAACTAAGTCAGCAATAGTTCTTACATATTAACACCAAAAAACAATACCAAATATTTCAACTGGCAACTTTATTTTTCTCTTGATCTAGGTTCAAAGAATATTTTCAAAGAGAGGTAAGCAAAATGATTGTGCAGCTTTAAACACAGAGTAAAAATAACTGCTACCCATTCTGAATACAGCCACATTACCAAGTATTGTTCATAGTCTCTTAATGACTGGTACAGACTCTGTTCTATTATCTACGACCCAAACCACAGTACACAGCCCATAAGGCACTCTGCAGACTATACAAATAACTATTTTCAAGTACTAATCAAAATATCTTTTTTAAAACTTAAAAATTAAAGCAGTATTTACAATATTACAAATATTTTCCCAAATCAACTAATTTATTTCAACATTCATTCATCTCACAATCATGTTTTGATCATCTCCTCTGTGCCAGGCACTGTTCTAGGTACTGGGGATATAGTAATGATTAAAACAGGTTTTTTTAAAAAAAATCCTCCCCTTCTGGAACTTAACATTTCGATATGCATCATTATTTCCTTAAATATCAAAGGCAAAGTCACAGACCAAAAGAAAACTAAGAATATTATGATAGACAGTAAGAGATTCTGCTGCTTAGAAGAATGTAGATTGCTCCACTTACTTTATGCCCTTGAATTAAGTAACTTGCCTACTCAAAAAAAAATCTTAGTTTCCCCTCTGTTAAGGAGGGTATCACCATCACCAGCCTCTTGGGTTCTCTCAAATAGCTTCAATAAGATGATGAATCTACAGCACAAAGCACAGTGGCAGGCAAATTTAAGAACAATGCCTGGCACACAGTAACAGTTCAATAATTGCTGGCTATCTTATCTACCCCAATATCTAACAGATATCACGTTTCTATGGTTAAGATTCTTCAACAAACAAGAAACAAAAACAAGCACTTTATTATATCAAAGACTGCTCAGAACTACTCTTCTTGGAAAACTTCTTCAGTCTACTCATATTGTACTCATTTGATTTAGAAGACCATATATTCAACTCAATTTTCCCTAAAACTGAAAACCTCTTTTCTCGTTAATCTGTTACTGTGACTGTACAGTTGTGAGAAAAAATGAGGAAACTCCATAGTGCTGATACAGGACTTATCTCCAAGATACAGAGCGAAATGAAAAGAAAAATAAGGTGGAGAACAATGTATACTGCCACTTTGGTAAAGGGAGGGGAGGCAGATGGAAAACTATGTGCCTACTCCACACATTTCTGTTTCTATATACAAAACATATTTCTGGAAGAACACATAATGAACTGGTAACAACGGCTATCTCTAACAAAGTAAATCTGGTGGCCTGGGGACAGAGACAGGAGGAAAACTTTTCACTTATCAACCTTTTGGTACCCTTTTAATTTGGAACCATATGAATATGTTACCTAAACAAAATGCCCACACTCAACTACTCAATTGCTTAGTCATATACCATATCTCAAAATTACTATTACTTAAAATCGATTTCATTATTTTTTTCTTTAGGTACAAAGGAAACCCTTTCACAAACAAAATCATCTTTCTTCTTCCTAGTGTTTTGTTGTTTGTTTTTTTTAAATGGTAACTTTAGTACTCCTATGATCTTTACTTTCAGTGGAAAAAAAGATCATCAATTATTACATGCCTGCTTAGCATTACTTCTCACAAAATAAGTTATCTGACACATAGACGCTATACTAATTCTTCTCTAAATGTACAGGGTACATAAAACTGATTGTCCCAAAAAACACTGCTAAAGTAACTAACAGCAACATCAAACTGTTTCTGATTCATTGGAAATCTATTCTGAATAATGAAACAAAATTTTACGAGCATTCTATGTTTAATATTCTCAATCTGGATTATCTTCTTCCCTCCTCCCATCCCTTGGCCACAGAATAACAGAATACGATGAATTAAACCAATTATTTTGAAAGTAGGTTTATCCTCACATTATACTTAATATTTTAGGGTATTGGAATTTCCCTAGGACTTCTGCTATGTCACTGCTCTGTAGAATTAAACTCCCATCTAAAAAATGGTAAATCTTTTTTAATATTTTCAACTTGCATTCTCAAATACCATCACGTTTCTTGATTTAGATTTTGTTGCCTTTGATAGTACTGAGATATATTTTTTTATTGCATGTAAAATTATCTCCAGACAGGCAAAAAATGCTCATAAAGTATTCAGCTTTTGAACAGGTATAATTTAAGTATATATACAATTTACATAGCATGTTCACTGGAGTGGTGTAAATCCAAGTAATGTTAGACTCTCAAAATGATGTTGACCTTGAAGCCCGTGTCATCAGAGCCCTTCAAATGAGATATCTTGAAAAAAGATTCCGTTAGCATTGCAAAAACAAAATGTTCCTAAGAGTCCAGGATAGTTCCACCTTAACCTGAATCACATTTTATAATGAATAGTTGATTCCAAGCTAACTTTCAGTAAAAATATTCTTCTTCCTACTGAGTCTGAGAGCTTAAATAAACTTTATTGACTATGGACATTAATCTAGGCAGTGTAAATTTTAAACCCCATGCTCCAAAAAGGAAAACTATAATAAAGAAATCATTTGTAATCTTAAAGCTAAATGACTTTCTTTCTTCCTAAGAGACACACGAATGCATTTTGGGGCGGGGGTAGAGGGGGCCGTAAATGGTCTGGGAATCAAACCCAGGTCTCTCATATGGAAGGCAAGCATTCCACCACTGCCCTACCCATGCACCCATGTGAATGCATTCTAAACATCCAGAATAAAGAATACTTACACCCGCATTGTGAAACACAAGACATGACCTTAAACTGATAAAAGAAGGAGCTAGAAACAAGAGGTCACAACATATTATAGGATTCCATTTTTATGAAATGTCCATAATAGGAAAATCAACAGGCACAAAAAGTAGATTAGTGGTTGTGTGTTGGGGATGGTGTTAGAAGAGAATGACATACAAAAAGCTAGCAATGGGTATGGGATTTCTTTTTGGTACGGTGAAAATTTTCTGAAATCGGATAGTAGTGATAGTGAATAAACTAAAAACCATTGAAGTGTACATTTTAAAAGGATAATTTTTTTAAAAAAAAAGGATAAATCTTATGGTAAGTGAATTACATGTAATAAAACTCTTATTTTTTCAAAAAATGAAGTGGTAGAAATGTGAGCCCAAGCATCTTTCATTAAAAAAAACTTTTACTAGGGAAACTCTCCCTGCACCGCATATCCTTATCTTGGAAACCACAATGCGTATGTTACAGGCTCTGAGAAGTCCTGGAGCAAAGAAACCTGATGGCTAGTGTTTAAAACCCAAAGTTGTCCCAAATCATTTCACTGAAAACCATCTCTGTATATCACCACCCCCAAAAAGCTATTTACGTTACTCAGACTTAGTGTCCCTTGGAAAACATGAAGGAACTCTGCTCTTAGCACATCACAAGCCAATACAAATAAAGAGAGGATCAGAAGAATACTATTCATCATCTGTAGAACTGAAATGTACTAGTGGAAAATGGATTTTTAAATGAATTTTATTCTATTATCTAATCCAATACATTTCTAAAAGGTATTTCATATATTTAATGGTGTCAACCAAAACTTTTTTTTTTTTTGGCATGGGCAGGCACTGGGCATCAAACCCGGGTCTCTGGCACGGCAGGTGAGAACTGTGCCTGCTGAGCCACCATGGTCCACCCTCAACCAAAACTTTAATTTCAATAAATCTTATGAAAAAACTATAACCCACATATTTAAACAAACATTTTACTGCAAATCAGAATTCACTAGAAAATATACAGGCTCTCCTTGGAAAAGATTTTAAGTTATATTCCATTTCTTAGGCCTGACATATCAAAGAATGCCAGAAGACTCAACAGATAATTCATAATCCATAGCATTCATAACTCAAAATAAAGAAGGCTTTAACAAAAATGCATAATTTTTGAATAAAATCATCAACAAAGATGTTAACTACCTAAAAACCTAATATACTCTCTGCTTCCTCTCCAGTATCAAAGAGAATGAGTTCAGCCATATACAACTTGGATCAAGATGATGTATATATTATTATGTGATAAGAATAAATAACAGAATACAAACCACAATACTCCAATTTACACAAAGCACAAGAGCAGGGTATTTTTTGTTTGTTTTTACGGATACAAAATACAAAAGCAATGGCATGATAAAAAAGCAAACCTCAGGAAAGTGGTTAACCATGACAGAGGCCTTCAAAGGGAATGGTGATGGTGGTTAACCATGATAGAGGCCTTCAAGGGGTATGGTGATGGTCCCATCTTAAACCCATGGTGGGCACAGCTTACCTCTCAAATTTAAGCTCTAAAAGAATGGATGGAACTCTGCAACTTCCACCACATAAATCACAATACTTCACATATAATCTGTCATCAATTCTAGGGAAAATAATTTACCTTCTAAATATTTTGTTAAGGTCACATAAAAAACAATTTTATAAAGATTATTTCTGACACTATACACTGAAGAAGTTTAACTCTTATTTACACATGCAAAGTAAAATTCACGTGATTACTCCTAATTGGTATAGATGTAAACTCTATAATAGCAACAAGTTTCCAAAATATAAATGGTTTTGAGGAATTCTGACAGATAACTATTAGTTTTACAAAAAAAATCCTAATATTACCTGGGACAAGATTCAAAGGTAATCTTCTAGGTGAAATTGCTCTGGGATGCTGCTTACTAATTTCTTCATAAATTTGAAGTCTCTCTTCTAAAGTGCCTATTATCAGTAAATATGCATGAGATACATAGCATCATAATGTTTATCTATGATAAAGTGCTAATAAACTTAAAAAACTGTAAGTTATAAATAAAAATTGCATCGTATTAGAGCTATTCTCAATTATGGTAAGAATAACATTAAATATGCTATAGTGGTGAAATACTTCAATTAATAAATCACATTTTTTAAACTCAATCTCCAGAGAAATCCAAAACTACTTTCATCACAACAGATTCTACATGCAACTCAAGATACATACACACAAGACAAAGATCCAAGACACATATGCTTCTCTTACATCCTTCAGCACAAAACCCATGAAAAAGAAAATGATCCTTTCACTACATCTTACATAAATAATCTAAATCAATGAAGTCTACATACATATCCCCACAAAAGTCTCTAACACCTAATGGTAGACTTAAAGAAGCAACAATTTTAAGATCATAAATGCAAACATTTTATATTTTAAAAGATGAATGGAATTTCTATGTACCTTGATCATTAAAATCTTCAGTGAAACTCCAAACTCCATTATAAACAGCCTCAAAAGTCCATATTGTTTAACATGGCAATCATTTTTCCCAAATATAACGATATATAATATACTTAGAAGGAAGAATAACTTCCTCTTATAAGACTAACCTAATTTTATAGTACCACACAAAGGCTCTCTATATAAATCATATGCTACTCTTTAACAACGATTTGCAGAGTAGAAGCTAGGCCTAGTTTACTATGCTAATGTATATCCTACATAATTTACAAAGAGAAATCAAATGCCTATTTTTTATAAGCAATAAATAATTTACAGCAGAATTTTAAGAAAAAGAAGACAAACTCGTCTTCAAGCTATAAAGTTTTGTGGATTTTAACTCAGACTATAGAAATAAAATTATCATAAAAATAAATCCACTCCCCTGCCAGCAATCAAACTATCCTCATAGTAATTGTAGTATTTATTGTCAAGAATATACAGTTTAAGAGGTATAGTCTGATTTTGTTTAGACTTCTTCCTTCCCCCAGTAATATGTTTTGGAGCTCCAATGTGGTTGGATTTTAAACACTGGGATATATGAAAAAAAGTTTTCCATTCTGTTAATTTGGGGAATTCACGATAAAGGCTCCTTATACTAAAATTTACATGAAGGCTTTTGTACATTTTTTAAAAAGCAGTCCTTATATTTAATGCCTAATCTTAGAGAATGACAAGCTGCATCAAAAATTATTTCTCTATTTCTCTACTACTCCACATGTAACAAATGATATATGTACAGTTAAATTAACAGTGAGACAAAAATCAAGTCATTTCTCTGCCTGGTTTGAAGTCACAAGTTGGAGCTCCAGAACTTACCATGGGGGAGAAAAGGTCCTAAGGAACCTAAAAAGATAAATTAGTGTAATTAGTTTTGTAATTGATAAATTTTATAGCAACCAAAGATCTTGACATATGGAATATATCACATTTATTTATTAAAACATTAAAAATCTTTACCATTAACTGCAGTGTCAGTAACTGGAAGTTTAAAGACAAATCACAGCTATCTCATATTTCCAGCCATCAAGTATATGATTTTTCTCCCCTTTTCTCAGATAGATTATTGATCTAATCAATGTTATAATTTTCATTATTTACTCAAAAACATCCAAGGAAATAAAATGTCAATAATTTGTGATGTTAAATTTTAAATACAAGCATAATATCTTGATTAATTTATAGTAGTGATGAGGATACAATAAATTTTTCTCATTGTACATATGAATATGGGTACCTAACTATTTACCAAACTTTTACATTTAAAAATACTGCTGTTTAAACATTCTCAAACCATAGTTTCATCATTGTTTCAGCCATACATTTATCCACGACCATATCTAATTTTAGTACTGTTAGGAGCTCTAAACAACATTTACTTATGAAAATATTAGGGGAAATTTGGAATAATATTCTAGGTTTCTAAAAATGGTCAAGATTATCTAATTTCAAAAGTACTTGTATAATATTTTGCTGTACAAAAATTAGTCTAGTTCGAAATTAGGAGAGCAGTTTATATGCTGGTACTATATACCACATACTTTCAGTAAAATTTCTTTGACACAACTCTTAACTTTTGAAGTTAAGGGTACTGGACTTCTAATATTAAACAATTATGACATCTTCCAGAAAGGAAATGTCATTTTCTTCCCCATCTCTCCATTTAGTTTAAATTGGTATGATTTAAATGGATCAAGGAACCTAAATTTATTTGTAAGGCTTTTAAATGTAAATATTTTGATTCATTTTCACATCCACATTTAATTTAAAACTTTAAATGGATAAACCGCTGCTAATAGTAAAATATCTGTCCTCAAGTATTAATACAGTGTTACATTTATTTTATTATACTTCAAACAGTTAAAAGAAAGCAAAGAAAACCCCTTTACATACTAAGTTGTAGAGCTTTTTCCAAGCCTTCATAATAACACCAATTTTCTGCATTTCGATCAATCAAGTTTTTGAATACTTCACCAGCTTCTTTTAATCTTCCCAATTTCAACAGCATTTCCCCTAAAGTTAAGTTTGAAGTGACATTAATTTTACTAAAACATTAAATACCTTTTTAATCCTAGAAATTTCATAAAGCTTTACTAAGGTAATAGATGTTTATGAAAGACAGAAATCTGTATGCTTCCTTTTGGGCATACTGCAGTTTATATAACTAAGAATGAAATGAAAGGCGTCACACTAATATCCATTTCTGGCTCTCTTTCATACCACAAATCTACATGCAGTATATTAATTAATTAGTCAAAATCTTTGCATTATACACATTTTATACATCCTTTAAGAGTAAATTAAAGACTCCCTTTTTAATGAATTAAAGACCACAAGATTTCAAAGTATTTTTCATGATCAATTCACATATCTTTCCGAACAATTCTCTACCTGACTCTCTCAATTTCCTTTCCAGGTCACTAAAATTGGAAAGTTTAACTCAGTAAAATAATAACACTAAACACCATTTCATGGCAAGAAATCACACAGACCATGTTAACATGTGGGTACCTTCAATGTTCAATTGCTCTTCCTAAGCAAGCGAGAGTGGGAAAGGGGGATGAAGACCTGGTAGACACAACGGAAAGCACACTAAGCTATCTATGATAAAAGGGGGAGTCTCAAAAAATAGAGGTCTCAACTTCTTTCCCCAAGATTTCCCATTCCTCAAAGAATCTATTTCAGACAAATAACCCTTTAAAATGTCTTCATATTATTTCAATTCTTATCACCTTGGGAAAAACAGCATTTTATAGTGGTTATTAAATACTATTATTTTATTATTTATATATAATATATATTACTCAAGCCTTAGATGAAGACCAAACTAGGTTTAATCACTAGTTACTACCTATGTGACCTTGAGTAAATTACACTTTTCTAGAGCCCATTTTACATATAAAATATCAACTACCATTTTTTGTGATAATCAAATGAAATAATTCACTCCAAGTCACCAGCACAGTATCTGGCACAAAGGGAATATATATAAGTGTATGCTACTTAAAAACTATAATCATGCCCCATTCCATCTAAAATTCTGCTCTTACCAGTCCAATTTTTGCCCTGCTTGCTTCAAATACAACAGACAACACATTTCTCATTTATAAAATCCTTGTTACCTACTACCACCAGGATGCAAAGGTTATCACTGGAGGAACACAAAGAACAACAAAGTACACTTAAAAACATAAAACACAAAAAAATAAAAAATAAAGTATAATTCATAAATGAAGCAAAAATCTTTATTTCTAAAGTTTTTATGAGATCTTAATATGTTAATGCAAAGCCATAAGCATGTGAATGTCCTAGTTCTCTGGGATCTGTCAAGGTTATTTAAAAAAGCAGCAAAACACTAAAACCAATAAATAAAGTGTCTCTGTAACAATATACATCACTACATGCTACACAGGCAAGATTAATGAGCCTCATGTCACCCTCACTAATAATATATGAATAAATATGGCTATAGTGCAACTTGTAACATTTTTTTTTAAACTAAACTTAACCTCATTATATGATATCTATTTTTTAATTAATGCATTCCCTATTAAGGCTATAGAGGCCAAAGACTGAAAAAACAGCAACCTAAGATTTAATCATTTATTGGAAATAGCATTAGTACATCACAAAACAAAAATTTGGGGGCTCCCATCAATTACAGGGAATAGAACAAGAAAGAAACCATAAAGTTAAATTATTTATAATACTTTATCAATAGTTTGAAAAACAGTGCTATAATCAATATTGGTATTAATATTAATGCCAATAAATATTACATATTAATAAGTAAAGTAGAATATGGTAGTCAAAATAAGGGCTCTGAAGTCCAAAAGATGTGTTTAGAAATTAACTCTGCCACTCAATGGCCAGGTGACTTTGGGCAAATTCTTAACCAAACTAAGCCTCAATTTCTACAACTATAAAATGGAGACAATAAATAGTACCCATCTTAGAGGTGCTAAAAATTGAATGAAATAATGAAGCCTAAGTAATGAGTATACTCTGTGATATATAGAAAAATAAATAAATGCTAACTAGCATTTTTATTATGCTTTCAGATGTGCTGAAACTTTATGGAAGTTTAATTTTAAATTATTTTAGTTGGACATTCTACGTACAATAATTCAATAATAAAGTATTGTACAGGGAATGGATTACTGATAAAGATTTGTGAAAAGAACATGTTTGACTCTTTGCTAATGAACCTTGGTTAAAAATATCAATAGGGCTCCTGCCTTCATAATTAGCCCTTGAAGAAAATAAGTGACTCTTGTTTTGCTGTCTGACCCAAGTGTCATCATTTATTAGTACTACAGTATTCCACTATATAAATTTATACATATATTTGGTATGAAGTTAATATACTATAATGCTTAATATAGTATGAAATCAGAAGTCAAAATGCCTTGACTCAAATTCCAGCCTGTCCAGCCATGTGTCTTAGCCATGTGATTTTGGAGAAGTCACTTAACCTCTCTGTCCCTCAGTCCCCTCATCTCTGGAAAGGGCAGTTATGAGAATTAATTAAATAATACTGACTTAGTAATAAAATGCTAGCACATTGCTTAACACACAGCAAATGTTGTTTAAGAGTCAGTACAGAATAAACTATACAGATTTTTGTTTTTTTAATCGGGACTATTAAGAAAGACAAAAAGCAGGCCTTCTTACCTTTAATTTCTTCCACCAAAAGTTTATCACATATTTGCTTTTCATATATCTCTATATGATTCAAGGATTCTTGAAATAGATCTGCCTCTCTCATCACTTGATTTTGATATAATATTAGTTCACTATACTCATAGTCTATTTTGTTGGGAGGAACCTGAAAAAAAATAACCAAATTATCTTATTTGTATTATATAAAGTAGTTACAGATCTTTAATTAAATTGCCTTCACAAAGGAATAATTCACAGAGACTTTAAAAAACAACTTAGACATAGTTACAAAGAGAAGCAGAGGATTGATACATTTTTTAAAAATAAATAAGAACAGGATTCCTGCTATGGCAAAGTGAAGAAGTCCACAATACCATCCCTATCAAAAACAAGTTTTTAAATTATTAAAATCCTAAGAAACCTACAAAAAACACTACAAGTACTAATAAAAGAGTTTAGCAAGGTCACAGGATACAAGATCAATATATGAAAATCAACTATAATAGGAGCAAACAAAAAAAGCATTAAAAAGAACAAAACATTTAGGAATAAATTTAACAAAAGAAGACCTACACACTGAAAACTACAAAACACTGTGAGAGAAATTAAAGATCTAATCAAATGAAGAGACATTCAATCAATTCCACATTCTCGAGTCAGAAGACACAATGTTGTCAAGATGACAATACTCCACAAATGGACAGAGTCAATGCAATCCCCATCAAAATCTCAGCAAACTTTTTTGTTGAAAGTGACAAGTTGATCTTAAAATTCATATGTTAATTCAAGGGACTCAGAATAGACAAAACAATTTAGAACAAAACCCGCAAAACTAGAGGACATACATTTCAAATTTCAGAACTCACTATAAAGCTACAGTAATCAAGACAGTATGGTACTGGCTAAAGTAGAGACACACAAATCAGCAGAACACAATAAAATGTCTAGAAATAACCCTTTATATTATGATAAATTGATATTCAACAAAGGGGCCAAGTCAATTCAATGGAAATGAAAGTTTTTTCCAATAAACAATGCTAGGACAATTAAATATGCATAAGTAAAAAAATGACCCTAAAGACATATCTCATATCATATACAAAAATTAACTCAAAATGGATCACAGACCTAAATGCGAGAACTAAACTATAAAAGGTTTAGAAAAATGGGAGAAAATCTTTGTGACCTTAGGCTAGACAAAAATTTCTCAGACATATCAAAGTCACAACACCTTAAAAAATAATTGATAAAACAGATTTCACCAAAATTTAAAAATTTTTCCTCTTCAAAATATACCATTAAGAACATGAAAATACAAGTTACACACTGGGAGAAAATACTGCAAACCATGTATCTGATAGGAAATTTATATTCAGATTACTCAAAGAACTCTTACAAATTACTTGTAAGACAAATAACAGAGTTCAAAAATGGGAAAAGATTTGATTAGACATTTCACCAAAGAATACATAGAAATGTCTAATAAGCAAAGGACAAAATGCTCAACATTATTAGCCAGTAGGGAAATGCAAATTAAAACAATATAACACTACATAACTACAAAAATGGCTATCGTTAAAACATAGACAAGAAGTGTTGGCAAGGAGGTACAGATATTGGAACCCTCATACATTGCTGGTAGGAATTTTAAATTGAGCATTTGCCTTGGAAACAGTGTGGCAGTTTCTTTAAAAAGTTAAACATAAGAGTTACTATACAAACCAGCAATTTTATTCCCATATAACAGACTTGAGAGAAATGAAAACAGATAACCATGCAAAATATATGCAAATGATCCTAGCAGCACTATTCAGAGTAGCCAAAACACTGAAAAAAGACCTGTTTATCAACAGTGACTAAATAAACAAAATGTGGTATATCCTTGTAACAGCACACTATTCAGTACTGCAAAGAAATGAGCAACTGATACATACTAATGGAAAAATCCCTAAAACAAGACTCCAAAAATAAAAAATTATATTAAGATTTCATTTATTTGAAATTTCCCAAAAAGGCAAATCTATTACAGAAAGAAAGCACATCAGTGGTTGCAGGGAATAACAGTGGGAACTGACTGCAAATGGGCAAGAGAAAAGTTTTAGAGCAATGAAATGTTTTAAACCGGATTATGGTGATGGTTACACAACTGCATAAATTTGCCAAAAGAAAAATCACTGTAATGTGTGCTTACAATGGGTAAATTTTATGGTACATAAAGTATACCTAAATAAAACTATAAGAATTCAAACACCTGAATTTAACCATCAAATTGTTGTAATTTTGTTTTTAAAAGGCAGGAATGAGCTTGCTAAGAACATGAACAAGACAAGGATGCCTGTCTCTACCACTGGTATTCAACGTTATATTGGCATTCTAGCCAGAACAGGTAAGCAAGAAAAAGAAATAAAAGGCATCCAAATTGGAAATTAAAGAAGCAAAACTTTCTCTATTTGCTGATAACCTGAACCTGATTATAGAAAATTCCAAAGAAAACCACTAGAGCAAATAAATTAACTCAAGTTGTAAGGTACAAGATGAATACAAAAAATCAGTGGTAGGTAGGTCATGGTGGCTCAGCAGGCAGACTTCTCACCTGCCATGCCAGAGACCCAGATTTGATTCCCAGTGCCTGCCCATGCAAAAAAAAAAGAAAAGAAAGAAAAAAAGTCAGTAGTGTTTCTATACACCAGCAATGAACAATCCTAAATGGAAACTAAGAAAACAATTTCATTTACAATAGCATTAAAAAGAATAAGATACTTAGAAGTAAATTAAAACAAGGCGGCAAAAGATTTTACATTGAAAACTATAAAACATTGCTAAAAGAAATGAAAGATCTAAATAAACATCAAGACATTTCATGTTTATGGATTGGAAGGACTTGTTAAGATGTCAATACTGGACAGAAGAGTAAAACTTATGGATTAAAATTAAATAATCCATATTTATAATAGGGGGAACAAATGTTAAATAAATTTAGTAGATTGAAATGCTAGAGATCAATGAAAGGGAGTGGTAAGTGGTATAGAAAAAAAATAGGGGAAACAAAGGCTAAAATATATTGGGTAGATGGAAATACTAGCAGTCAACGAGAGGGAGGGGCAAGGAGCATGGTATGTATGAGGTTTTTTCTTTTTATGAATTGATGCAAATGTTCTAAGCAATGATCATGGTGATGAATACACAACTATGTTATGATAATGTGAGTTATAGATCATAAACCAAGAATGGAATGATTAAATGGTAAGAATATTTATGTCTGTATGTTGTTATGCTTAAAAAAAAAAAGATGTCAATACTACTCAAAATAATGTACAGATTGAACACAATCTCTATCAAAATTCTGGCAGCCTTTTTTACAGAAGCAGAAAAGCTGATCTTCAAATTCGAATGGACCTACACTCTCCAGATGGGTCCCAGGACCATAAAACCTAGAGGGCCCAGCCTCTCCAGAACATCAGCTAGTTCCATCTCCCTACCCCATATTACTGACAGTCATGTCCAATATGAAAAAGTTAGAATGCGCACAGCTCACATACCCATAAAGAGTGAGAGAAAGACCAAGGGTGATAGTATAATTAATCAGAGAAAGCAGGGTTTAACAAATGAGTATGATTGCTGAATCATTATATTGATATTTCTTTTAGTCTCCAGTATCTTAGAGCAGCTAGAAATAAAAACCTAAAATTGTTGAATTGTAACTCATACCAAACTCTGAAATATGTTGGGGTTGGGCTGGGCTTTGAAATTTACTGCTTTTTTGTATTTATGTTATTTTTCACAAACAAGAAAACAAAGTCAATTACGATGATAAAAAAAAATAACTACTCCTTCAAGCCTCCAATGTTCTGGGGCAGCTAGAAGGAAAAAATCTGAGATGATGGTATAACAACCCAATACAAACTCTGGGATCTGTCCTGTAACTACTTGTTGAAGTCCTTTGGAAACTACTGCTTTTTTCTTTCGTTTTATTATACAATTTAAAAAGTTAAAAAAATTTCAAATGGAATCATGAGCAGTCCCAAGTAGCCAAAACAATCTTAAAACAAAAAACAAACAGGTCAAAAAGGTTGGAAGACTCACACTTCCCAACTAAAAAACTTAGTAACAAGCTACAGTAATCAAAACAGTATGGTACTGGCACAAGGACAGACATATAGATCAATGGAATAAAACTGAGAGTGCAGAAATACACCTACAAATATATAGCCAACTGATTTTTTGACAAGTCCATTCAGTGGGGAAATGGAGCTGGGAAAACTGGATATCCACATGCAAAAGAATGAAAACAGACCTCTACAACAGACAATATACGAAAATTAACTCAAAATGGATCAACAACCTAAAAGTGTTAAAATTATAAAACTCTTAGAGGAAAACATAAGAAAAGAGCTTAGGACCTTGGATTAGACAATGGATTCTCAGACTTTATATAAAAAGCACAAGCAACAAAAGAAAAAACAGATAAACTGGACTTCGTCAAAATTAAAACTTTTTGTGCATTTAAAGACATTTATCAAGAAAGTGAAAAGACAATCAAGAAAATGGAAAAAAGTATTTGGAAACCATATCCCTTAGATATACACTCATGAGAAACACAAATGTGGCCAATGAAAAAAAACAAGGATACTCATTGTAGCACTATTTGCAATAGAGAGAAAATGGAATGGATAAACTATGGCTTATTTACATAATGGAACACTAAACAGCAATTAAAAATGGATAAACTAGATCTACATGTATCAACATGCATATATCTTGAAAAATGTTGAATGAAAACACTGCTATCATTCATGTAAACTTTTTAAGACACAAAATAGAGAGCTTCAGCTATTCTTGTAATATTTTAATTCTTTAAAAATGAATAAGATATGGAGTAATTGTGGCAAAATGTTCACATCTACTTTATCTCTCTGATGGTATACATATGTATTTTTTCTAATTTCATGTTTCACATAAAAGTATATAAATATACATTGTTTAAAATATAAAATATGTTAAAGAAAAAATTTCCACAGTCCCCAAAGCTATTTTCGTTTTTGTCTCTTTTTCATTTTTTATCCCCTTGAAAACTGTTGAAGTTATAATGTACAAAATTTTTTATATTATTTATTTTGCACTTGGAAATTCTAAGTCTTAATTTATTTTAGAACTTTTTCAACTTTTTCCATAGATTTCAAAAACTATTTCACATATTTGCAGGGGAAGGCAATTTAGAAATAACTATCTTAATGTGTAAAGATAGGATCATATGTTAAAATGAAGTTCTTACTTGCTGGGTTTGTCTAAATTCTTCTAACAGTTTTAGTGCCATATCATAATCTTTCAGCAAATGGTATGCAATAGCATATCCAATCCAGGAAGCACGCTGTGTTGGACGCAACTGAAGAAGCTGATACCTTGTCTCCTTAAAAGAAAAAAATTTTCTTTAGATTTTTAAAACTATTTAATAGACTCTAATTAAATTTCATCATAATTTCAAGAAAACAATTATATTTCATACCTTTCTAATAAATTCAATCAACAAACACCAGTTCCAGAATGAAACACAAATTCTTTTTAGGTTCCTTACCTAAATTATTTAAGTTTTAATATACCCTATAGTAGTCATTGTAACACTGTCACAGAAAAGCTGTCCTTGGAGGCCATGATTTTGGTATAACTTATAAAATTACCTTCATGTAATGACAATTTCTTTTGATAACTAAAAATCTTGAACAGAGACTAAGACAGCTTTTTAAAACTGAAATGGATGTATTGTTTATAAAATTATTATACATCTCAGGCTTGATCGTATATCTTTCCTTCTCATCATACAAAAAAACATTACCTAATGGTCTGATACTTTCACTTCTAAGAATCTATCATAAAGAAGTAATTCTAATAAAATAAAATAAAAAGCTTTAATCATGAAAATGTTCACTGAATAATTATATATAATATTTAAATTTGGAAGCTGTCTTAGATTGACAGAGCTGCTAAGATAAATACCACACAATGGGATGGCTTAAACAACAGGAATTTATTGTCTTGTGGTTTTGGAGGCTAGAAGTCCAAAACCAAGGTCTCAACAGACCATGCTTTCTCCCAGAGTCTGTAGTGTTCTGGTGCTGGCTTGCTGCAATTCTTCGAGATTCCTTGGCTTGCATCTCTGCCTCCCTCTTCCTCCTGCTCAGCTGCCTAGCTCTGTCTAGATTTCCTCTCCTTCTAAGGACTTCAGCCATATTTATTAAAGCCCACCTGATTCAACTTAGTCTCATCTAAATAGGCTCTTCAAAGATTCTATGCATAAACGAGCCTACACCTTAACAAACAGTAACATCTTCAAAGGTCCTATTTAGAAATGGGTTCACACCCACAGGAATAAAGATAAAGATATGAAAGTATCATTTTGGGGGAGCATGATTCAATCTCCAAAAAAAGTATTATTATTATCAATAATAAAGTGTGGAGTAAGGAGTAAGGGTGTGAGGCAATACAATTTAGATGATATAGGGTAGGCCATGAGATGACAATTTTTTAACACTGGTAAGGGTTTCATGGAATTTGTTATGTTAGTCTCCCTAATTTTGTAAAAGTTTGAAATTTTCTACAATAAAGTTTTATAAAGTAATAAAAAATATTCACATTTTTAAAAGCTCGTTCTTGCCTACACATAGGAAAGTGAGAGATTTCCATATTGGACCTACAGAAGCTGGGATATTCAGTGGAGATGCCCACCAGAGAGCTGAAGATGCAATTTTGGAGGCGTGTGGACTACAAAAATACTGATTTATGGCAATCCTTCTCAAAGTAGTTTATATTTGCTAGCCCATAATAAAGAAAGCTAATATTTACTGTGTTTATTTTTCAATTATAAATTATCTATTGATTTGACCAAATCTGCAAATGACAAATCCACATAGTACTGCATTTCATACACAGGAGTATTCTATTTTAAAAAAGAAAGAGAAAGAAATTGAATGAATAAATATTTATCCTTTTTTGATGATCAAATTAGCAGTTTTACAACTTCTGTGGGGGGTGTCCAAATACCTTTCCCCTTCTTCTAAAGATTATAACAAACAATCAAATCTACATAATCTTGGTCTTATCTCACCTCATTCTGAATTCATATGCTTTTAAATTATATCTACTGCAAAAACATGTATGTTTATAAGACTAAAGCACTTACTCGGTAACCTTCAAGGTCTCTCATTTGGATCTGCAACAGAGAGAGATCTCTCAAAATCTGCAGATTATCTTTATCTAATTTGAGAGCATTTCGGTAACACTTAATAGCTTCATCATACTTCTTATCAGACCGCTGCAAGAGTCCATATACATGCCAACCTAATAAGTTAAGGAAATAGAGAAATTCACAGACACTAGAATATACTATACCACACATCTAATACAAAACATCTAATACAAAACTTACCTTAATAAAATGGTATTTTGCCTGAGACTTGGTTCAGAATGATTGGGGTGGGGGAGGGGGGTAGTGGGGAGGGGGGAGTGTAAGGGGTGGTTAAAGATTAAGTTAAATCAGTCTTGATAATAATTGTTAAATTTTTTAAGCTTGATGATGAGCACATGCGGTTTCATTATTCTATTCTGTAGACTTTGTACATGTCTGAAATTTTTTATATTTTTTATGTAAACTCAGAAACTTCACGGTAAAAACCCTCACATTCCCTGCCCTCTTTCAATACCCTCACTTCCCTGCCTCTGCAAACTCAAAATTTATTTATTCTTCATCACTACCCATGAAACAGAATTTCATACAAAAATTGCAATTATCTTTTTTTTTTGGTATGTAGGAGATACATGTATTAACAGTGAAAAAGCAGTTTATCCAAGGTGAATTTTAGAAAATACAAAGAATATCTCAACAGTCTGGCTAATTCACTATTTTAGGCATTGTCTCTGCTTGCATATGGGTCTCTCTCATTTTGACCTTTTTTCCCTCTAACCAAATTTTCAACTTATAAAAATTATAACAAATTAAGAATACTTAATACCTAACTTTTTAAGCAATAGTTATGGAAAATATAAGTTACTTGCTTTCAAGCTTCCATTTTAAAACTTTTAATTATCAATTAAATTAGGAAACCAACAGACTAGAAAACAGCAGCTGTAACTCAAAGCAATTGAGCAAGTTTGATAAGGTTCTTACATTCTAAGGTAAAAACTAAGAATAAGCACAAGTCTTCCACTACGTCTACCCTTAACATGCACGCAGAGACAGAGATAGCTGAAGCATGTAATACTGCAATGTGTAAGGTTTCCTGAGTATCAAAAGGAAGTTTTCCCCTCTTCCTGCTTAGAGTCTAGAAAACAAATATAATCAATTTGAGTATACACTGAATGTTATGCATTGTTTCCTTTCTCTGAAATAAGGGGCCAACTGGATGAAAATTCCGGATTCTGGAATGGTAGTTTTTTGCAGAACAGATTTTATTAAAGTTAAAGATAAATATTTTACATAATTTAAATTAAGTAGTAATATAGAAAATGCCCTAATAGGAAAATCCTTGTTTAATACTTCCTGATTGGACATTCTAATTTTACACTATGCTTATGAAACAAGTAAGTTTTAAAAGAATGCTAAACAAGTTCTTTCTCTATAGGGTATTTCAGTCAACTGTTAAAATTTAAGACTACTTGGAACTAATTTTTCATATTTTCTTCAAGAAAAAATCTGTAAGATTTATTTAATGTTAATGAGATCTATGGAGTCTCACTGGGTATATGGCAAGTTTGAGTATAAAGGTAAATCACCTTTTAAAAGCTGATATACTCCATGATGAAGCTCTTAAATAGATATTCTCTACTCGATATTTCATCTGCAAACATATCTCTCTCTACGTACAAAGCAACTGCTATGTTTTGGTATTAAACTATCATCTCAAAAGGCAAATTTATCTAAAGGCATAAGAATCTTACTGTTCTGGTGGTACGTAAATTTAGTTCTCTTAATAGCTACTTGAAGAGTTTGGTTGTTGATTTAAAATTTATTGAAGAGACTGTTCTGTGCCAGGTGAGTTGGCTTGACTGCCTTATCACAGATCAATTGTCCACAGATCACAGAGTCTATATCTGAACACTCTATTCAATTCCATTAGTCAGTATATCTATCTTTATGCCAGTACCATGCTATTTTGACAACTTTAGCTTCATAACACGCCTTAAAGTCAGGTAGCGTGAGATCTCCAACTTCATTTTTCTTTCTCAGGATATTTTTACCTATTCGGCACACCCTGCCCTTCCAAATAAATTTGGCAATTGGTTTTCTATTTCTGAAAAGTAAGTTTTTGGGATTTTAATTGGTATTGCATTGAATCTGTAAATCAATTTAGGTAGAACTGACATCTTAACTATATTTAGTCTTCCAAGCCATAAACACGGTATGCCCTTCCGTTTATTTAGGTCTTCTCTGATTTCTTTTAACAATTTCTTGAAGTCTTTTGTATCTTTAGTTAAATTTACGTTTAAATATTTTCTTCTTTTGGTTGCAATTGTAAATGGAATTTTATTCTAGATTTCCCCCCTTAGACTGTTCATTACTAGTGTATAGAAACACTACAGAATTTTGAGCATTGATCTTGTAATCTGCCACTTTGCTATACCCTTTTATTAGCTCTAGTAGTTCTGCTGTGGATTTTTTGGCGTTTTTGACACATAGCACTGTATCATCTGCAAACATTGAGAGTTTTACTTCTTCCTTTCCAAGTTTGATGCCTTGTATTTCTTTTTCTTGTCTAACTGCTCTGACTAGAACTTTCAAGTGGCTAGTACTTTCAACCCAATGTTGAATAACAATGGTGATAGTGGACATCCTTGTCTTGTTCCTTATCTTAGGGGGAAAGTTTTCAGTTTTTCTGTGTTGAGGATGATGTTAGCTGTGGGTTTTCATATATTTCCTTTATCATGTTGATGAAGTTCCCTTCTATTCCTATCCTTTGAAGAATTTTCAATAAGAAAGGATGTTGAATTTTGTCAAATGCCTTTTCTATATCAATCAAGATGATCATGTGGTTTTTCTGCTTTGATTTGTTGATATGGTGTATTAAAATAATTGATTTTCTTATGTTGAACCATCCTTCAATACCTGGGATGAATCCTACTTGGACATGGCGTATAATTCTGTTAATGTGCTGTTGGATTTGCATTCTAGTTTGCTAGTTGCGGGAATGCAACATACCAAAATCAAAATGGCTTTTAAAAAGGGGAATTCAATAAGTTGCTAGTTTACAGTTCTAAGGCCGAGAAAATGTCCAATTAAAACAAGTCTACAGAAATGTCCAATCAAAGGTATCCAGGGAAAGATACTTTGGTTCAAGAAAGCCAATGATGTTCATGGTTTCTCTCTCCTCTTGAAAGGCACATATGAAATATAGTAACAGTTTCTCTCTTAGCTGGAAGGAGACATGGCGAGCAAGGCGTCATCTGCTAGCTTTCTCTCCTGGCTTTCTGTTTCATGAAGCTCCCCTGGAGCCATTCTCCTTCTTCATCTCTAAAGGTCGCTGGCTTGTGGGCGCTCTACTTCTCCTGGCTATGTCATTCTTCTCTGCTCTCTCTGAATATCTCATTCCCCAAAATGTTTCCTCTTTTATAGGACTTCAGAAACTAATCAAGATTCACTCAAATGGGTGGAGACATGTCTCCTCTAATCCAGCTTAACAACCATTCTTGATTGCGTTAAATCTCCAGGTAGATAATCTAATTACAGATTCAAACACAGAGTATTGAATAGGGGTTATTCTGCCTTTACAAAATGGGGTTTTGATTAAAACAATGCTTTTCTAGGGGACATATATACTTTCAAACCAGCACAATTCGATTTGCAAGAACTATGTTGAGGATTTTTACATCTATATTCATTAGTGATTGGTCTGTAGTTTTCTTTTCTTGTAATATCTTTGTCTGGCTTTGGTATGAGGGTGATGTTAGCTTCACAGAATGAGTTAGGTAGCTTTCCCTCCTCTTCAATTTTTCTGAAGAATTTGAGCAGGTTTGGCACTAATTCTTTCTGGAATGTTTGGTAGAACTCACATATGAAGCCATCTGGTCTTTGAATTTTCTTTTTGGGGAGCTTCTTAATGACTGGTTTAATTTCTTTACTTGTGATTGGTTTGCTGAGTCATCTATTTCTTCTCAAGTCAATGTTGGTTGTTCCTGCCTTTCTAGGAGGTTGTCCATTTCATCTACATTGTTGAGTTTATTAGCATAAAGTTGTTCATAGTATCCTCTCATTACTTCCCTTATTCCTGTAGGGTCAGCAGTTATGTCTCCTCTTCCATTTCTGATTTTATTTATTTGCATCTCCTGTCTTCTTCTTTTTGTCAACCTCGCTAAGGGTCCATCAATCTTATTGATGTTCTCATAGAACCAAATTCTAATTTTCTTGATTTTCAAGATTTTTTTCTAATCTACATTACTTCTTTCCTTTATTGCTTTGGGGTTAATTTGCTGTTCTTTCTCTACTTCTTCCAAGTAGACAGTTAATTCGATTTTTGTTCTTCCTGCTTTTTTTTAATTTTTATTAATAACACAAATAAACATGCAATATGAACATTCTGTTTTTTGGCAGCACATAGCTGTATATTCATCATCATGATCATTTCTTAGAACATTTGCATCAATTCGGAAAAAGAAATAAAAAGAAAACAAAAAAATTCATACATACCATACCCCTTATCCCTCCCTTTCATTGATCACTAGCATTTCAACCTACTAATTTTAACATTTGTTCCCCCTATGATTTTTTTATTTTTAATCCATATGTTTTACTCATTTGTCCTTAAGGTAGATAAAAGAAGCATGAGACACAACGTTTTCACAATCACACAGTCAAGCTGCGAAAGCTATATCATTATACAATCAACTTCAAGAAACATGGCTACTGGAATACAGCTCTACATTTTCAGGCAGTTCCCTCCAGCCTCTCTGTTATGCCTTAACTAAAAAGGTATTATCTATTTAATGCACAAGAATAACCCCCAGGATAACCTCTTGACTCTGTTTGGAATCTCTCAGCCACTGACACTTTATTTTGTCTCATTTCTCTCTTCCCCCTTTCAATCAAGAAGGTTTCTCAATCCCTTGGTGCTGAGTCCCAGTTCATTCCAGGATTTCTGTCCCACGTTGCCAGGAAGGTCCATACCCCTGGGAGTCATGTCCCACGTACAGGGCAGGAGGGCAGTGCATTTGCTTATCATGTTGGCTGAGAGAGGCCACATCTGAGCAACAAAAGAGGTTCTCTTGGAGGTGACTCTTAGGCCTAATTTTAAGTAGGCTTAGCCTATCCTTTGCAGGGTTAAGTTCATATGAACAAACCCCAAGATTTTGGGTTCAGCATATTGCTTTGGTTGTCCCCACTGATTGTGAGAATATCAAGAATTCTTTACTTGGGGAAGTTGATTTTTCCCCTTCTCACCATTCCCCCAAAGGGCTTTACCAATACTTTTTTAATTCACTGTTCAAATCACTCTGGGATTTATCAGGGCATCACTGTGGAAAAACCAACAAAATTTCATGCCCTACTCAAGGTTGCATGTACTTATGGTCTTCAATTAAGCAGTCCACATAAGTTATATTAGGAAATGCACTAATCAAAATATGAATTTCATACCAAATAAATATTTTTTGCTTTAGTCTCACACATAAGTTAAAGTTTTAAAATATTATCATCTATTTTCAACACCCTGCAGTACTGACATTGCTTTGTTCTTCCTCATGCAAAACATTTTAAAATATGCACATTTAGTCACTGTCATTATACACTCTAGGCATTCCTAGATTATACATCTCAGGCTTTATCGTATATCTTTCCTTCTCATCTCATTTGTCGCCCCAGGCCTCCTCCCTCTATTATTCTCACATTCAGCTTCATTCAGTGTTCTAACATTATTGTATTACAGTTAGGTAGTATTGTGCTATCCATTTCGAATTTTTACTATCAGTCCCATTGCACAATCTGCATCCCTTCAGTTCCAATTACCCAATATCTACCCTATTTCTATCTCCTGATGACCTCTGCTCTTAACTGAAACTCTCCAAATTCATTCATTTATATTAGTTCATATCAGTGAGACCATACAGTATTTGTCCTTTTCAGCATGATGTTCTTAAGGTCCATCCATGTTGTTATATACTTCATAATTTTATTCTGTTTTACAGCTGCATAATATTCTATCGTATGTATATACCACAGCTTGTTGAGCCACTCGTCTGTTGAAGGACATCTGGGCTGTTTCCATCTCTTGGCAATTGTAAATAATGCTGCTATGAACATTGGTGTGCAAATGTCCATTTGTGTCTTTGCCCACATGTCCTCTGAGTAGGTATCTAGCAATGGTATTGCCAGGTCATATGGCAATTCCATACTTATCTTCCTGATGAACTGCCAAACTGCCTTCCACAGCGGTTGTACCATTTGAAATTCCCACCAGCAGTGGATAAGTGTGCCTCTTTCTCCACATCCTGTCCACCACTTGTTGTTTTCTGTTTTGTTGATAATGGCCATTCTAGTGGGTATGAGATGATATCTCATTGTGGTTTTGATTTGCATTTCCCTAATAGCCAGGGAAGTTGAACAGCTTTTCATGTACCTTTTCACTATTTGTATTTCCTCTTCTGAGAAGTGTCTGTTCAAGTCTTTAGCTTATTTTGTAACTGGGTTGTCTGTCTTTTTGTTGTTGAGTTGAACAATTTCTTTATAAATTCTAGATATTAGACCTTTATCTGATATATCGTCTCTAAATATTGTCTCCCATGTGTAGACTGTCTTTTTACTTTCTTGGCAAAGTTCTTTGATGCACAAAAGCGTTTAATTTTGGAGAGTTCCAATTTCTTTCTTTCTTTCTTCAATATTCGTGCTTTGGGTGTAAGGTCTAGGAAACCGCCTCCTATTATAAGATTTATGAGATATTTCCCCACATTTTCTTCTAACAGTTTTATGGTCTTAGATCTAATGTTTAGGTCTTTGATCCATTTTGAGTTAATTTTTGTATAGGGTGTGAGATATGGATCCTCTTTCATTCTTTTGCACATGAATATCCAGTTCTCTAGGCACCATTTATTGAAGAGACTGTTCTGTCCCAGGTGAGTTGGCTTGACTGTCTTATCAAAGCTCAATTGTCGGCCTGCTCTGCCGCCGCCCCGGGACGACCACCGCCGCCCCGTCCTGCAGCCACCACCACCGCTGCCGCCTGTTTCGCCGCCGCCTCAGGACCGGCTGTATGATTAGGCCACAATCTTCAATGAGTAAACATATTCCTTTCTGTGGTGTTCTTGGTCACACATTTATGGAGTTTCTGAAGGGCAGTGGAGATTACTGCCAGGCACAGCACGACCTCTATGCAGAAAAGTGAACTGTAGAACTCATTACTATTCCACCAAGAAACCCCCATAAGAGTGGTTAACCTGGACACAGAAGTGTTGAATTGAAATCTGCAGAGCATTTTACAAGAGTTCTGATCTGGATGGGGTAAACCTCAGTGCACTACTTTAAATTGCCTCAGTATTACTGGATGAAAGAATAGCTGCTTCTTGTTAGGAGGTTCATTTCATTTCCCATTACTCCCAACTTCATACTCAAAGCACTGAGAATTTCAAGTGGAATATATTGAAGTAGACTTCAGTTTCTTTACATCGTTTCTGTATTCAATTTTTAAATTTTTTTCATAGCCCTTTGAGTGTTTTTAACTAAATTAACATGGCTCGAATGAACCGCCCAGCTCCTGTGGAAGTCACATACAAGAACATGAGATTTCTTATTATACACAATCCGACCAATGCAACCTTAAGCAAATTTGTAGAGGAACTTAAGAAGTATGGCATTAACACAATAGTGAGAATATGTGAAGCAACTTATGACACTGCTCTTGTGGAGAAAGAAGGCATCCATGTTCTTGATTGGCCTTTTGATGATGGTGCACCACCATCCAACCAGATTGTTGATAATTGGTTAAGTCTTGTAAAAATTAAGTTTCATGAAGAACCTGGTGGCTGCATTGCTGTTCATTGTGTTGCAGGTCTTGGGAGAGCGCCAGTGCTTGTTGCCCTAGCATTGATTGAAGGTGGAATGAAATACGAAGATGCAGTACAGTTCATAAGACAAAAGCAGCGTGCAGCTTTTAACAGCAAGCAGCTTTTGTATTTGGAGAAATATCGTCCTAAAATGCGGCTGCACTTCAAAGACTCCAATGGTCACAGAAACAACTGCTGCATTCAATAAAACTGGGGTGCCTGATGCCATTGCTTTGGAAGTGGAACTTGAGAGAGGAAGGACCTAATTTGTCGTACATATTAGCCACCATGTCGGTGAATAAGTCCAGTTGAAGCTTCCATAGGAGAATTGAAAAGCAGTTTTACCATGCTACAAGTTTGACAGAATTGCAGCCTCTATGTTTAGGTTACAATCAGCTTGTTTGGACACTTAGCAAAAGATTTCTTACTGGTCAGCATTTAAAATGGGCTTATCATTTGTGACAGTTGACCTTTCCTGAAATCATGCAGTATTGAGTTATAAGTCCTCTTTTAAGTCTCTTATGCCACAATCTTATCAATATATAACAAATTTAGAGAGATTAGGTGCCAAAATACCCAGCACAATATTTGTATATTTTTAGTATCATTCAGAATTTAAAATCCCAGGAACTATGAACACTCTAGACCTTATGTGGTTTATTCCTTCAGTCATTTCAAACATTGAAAGTAGGTCTGTTTGGTTATCTGCCTGGTCACTTTATGTTTACATCTCCCACATTCATACCAGTATACATCAGTTTGAACAGCCATTGAATTTTGTTAGATTTTTACCAAGTCTTACGGTGATTATTTAATGTCTATAACTCATTTTGTAATGTTAGAGAAAACCTCCATTTTGAAAATTGATATTGTACAGAAGCACATGTCTTTAATGTCTCCAGACAAAAAAGCCTTACAGTTAATTTAATGTTTGCACTTTAGGGTGCAACTTAACCAGGAGGGCCTGACAAATAAATGGGAGGGGGCTATTAAATATTTTTAGGAAAGTGTTGCTTTTGTCTTGTGCAGAGCATGTAGAATATGCTCTTTAATTTAGTAAATATTTTTTTAAAGGTAGACATGCTTTGTGAGGGTAGCTACAATAATTCTTAATCAAAATTTCTGAAATTCTTGTAATTTTTTCCCATATCTATTGAAGGTTGTTTACCAACTATTTTTGTTCGAAGTGTGATTTTTATTTTTATTTTTTCCCCAACCTCTTGCAAAAAAAGAAGTAGGTTTCTGCTGATTCAGCAGACATCTAATATTTTATATGCCTTTTGAGCTGTGTAACTTAATATTTGGATACTTGATAATTTGTTTTATTATGTAACTGATAAATGGTGATGTGTATTAATGTTAGTTCAACCATATATTTATACTGTCTGGGAATGTGTGGCTATAGTTCTGTGGGAGAAATAATTTGTCAGTGTTCACCAGCTTGTAAAAACTTAGTGCGAAAGCTTAAACATCTAAATAAATAATGAATGCAAAAAAAAAAAAAAAAAAGATCAATTGTCCACAGATGACAGGGTCTTTTTCTGAGCACGCTATTTAATTCTATTGGTCGGTATATCTATCTTTATTCCAGTACCATGCTATTTTGACCACTGCAGCTTCATAATACGCCTTGAAGTCAGGTAGCGCAAGATCTCTGACTTTACTTTTCTTTCTCAGAATACTTTTAGCTATTTGGGGCACCCTGCCCTTCCAGATAAATTTGGTTATTGGTTTTTCTATTTCTGAAAAGTAAGTTTTTGGGATTTTAATTGGTATTGCATTGAATCTATAAATCTATTTAGGCAGAATTGACATCTTAACTATATTTAGTCTTCCAAACCATAATTTAGGTCTTCTGTGATTTCTTTTAACAACTTCTTGAGAGTTTTCTTTGTATAGGTCTTCTGTCTCTTTAGTTAAATTTATTCCTAAATATTTCCTTCTCTTGGTTGCAATTGTAAATAGCATTTTTTTCTTGATTTCTCCTTCAGACTGTTCACTATTAGTGTATAGAAACACTACAGATTTTTGAGTGTTGATCGAGTAACCTGCCACTTTGCTGTATTCATTGATTGACTCTAGTAGTTTTGCTTTGGATTTTTCGACATATAGTATCATATCATCTGCAAACAGTGAGAATTTTACTTCCTCCTTCCCAATTTTGATGCCTTGTATTTCTTTTTCTTGTTTAATTGCTCTGGCTAGAATTTTCAATAAAATATTGAATACCAATGGTGATAGTGGACATCCTTGTCTTGTTCCTGGTCTTAGGGGGAAAGTTTTCCATTTTTCCCCATTGAGGATGATGTTAGCTGTGGGTTTTTTATATATTCGCTTTATCATATTGATGACGTTCCCTTCTATTTCTATCCCTTGAAGTGTTTCCAATGGGAAAGGATGTTGAATTTTGTCAAACGCCTTTTCTGCATCAATCGTCATGATCATGTGGTTTTTCTGCTTTCATTTGTTGATATGGTGTGTCATGGTCAGGTTCATGTGTCAACTTGGCCAAGTGGTGGTACCTGTTTGTCTGGTTGGGCAAGTGCTGGCCTGGCTGTTGTGATGAGGACATTTCATAGAATTAAATCATGATCAGTATCAGCTCCATCCACAGCTGATTCCATTTGTAATTAGCCAAGGAGAGTGTCTTCTACAATGAGTGATGCTTAATCTAATCACTGTAAGCCTTTTAAGGAGAATTCAGAAGACACAGGCTCTCTTCTTGCTTTGGCTGGCCTCTCCTGTGGAATTCATCCAGAACCTCCATCAGAATCGTAGGCTTCACAGCCTGCCCTGAGGATTTTGGACCCTGCGTTTCCACAGTCACGTGAGACACTTTTATAAATTTTATATTTGTGAGTGTTCCCTCTTGATTCTGTTTCTCTAAAGAACCCTAACTAATACAGGTGTTATTGCATTAATTGATTTTCTTATGTTGAACCATCCTTGCATACCTGGGATGAATCCTACTTGGTCATAGTGTATAATTCTTTTAATATGTTGTTGGATTCAATTTGCAAGAATTTTGTTGAGGATTTTTGCATCTATATTCATAAGAGTGATTGGTCAGTAGTTTTCTTTTTTTATAATATCCTTGTCTGGCTTTGGTATGAGGGTGATGTTGACTTCACAGAATGAATTAGGTAGCTTTTGCTCTTCTTCAATTTTTTTTGAAGAGTTTGAGCAGGATTGGTACTAATTCTTTCTGGAATGTTTGGTAGAATTCACATGTGAAGCCATCTGGTCCTGGACTTTTCCTTTTGGGGATCTTCTTAATGATTGGTTCAATTTCTTTACTTGTGATTGGTTTGTTGAGGTCATCTTATTTCTTCTCAAGCCAATATTGGTTGTTCATGCCTTTCTAGGATGTTGTACATTTCATCTACATTGTCGAGTTTATCTACATTGTTGAGTTTATTAGCATGAAGTTGTTCATAGTATCCTCATTATTTCCTTTATTTCTGTGGGGTCAGTGGTTATGTCTCACTTCCATTTCTAATTTTATTTATTTGCATCCTCCTTTCTTCTTGTCAACCTCACTAAGGGCCCATCAATCTTATTGATTTTCTCATAGAACCAACTTCTGTTTTTGTTGATTTTCTCAATTGTTTTCATGTTCTCAATTTATTTCTGCTCTAATCCTCATTATTTCTTTTCTTCTGCTTGTTTTGGGGTTAGTTTGCTGTTCTTTCTCTAGTTCTTCCAAGTCGACAGTTAATTTCTCGATTTTTGCTCTTTCTTCTTTTTTAAAATAGGCACTTAGGGCAATAAATTTCCCTCTTAGCACTGCCTTTGCTGCATCCCATACATTTTGGTATATCACATTTTCATTTTCATTTCCCTCGAGATATTTACTGATTTCTCTTGCAATTTCTTCCTTGACCCACTGGTCGTTTAAGAGTGTGTTGTTGAGCCTCCATATATTTGTGAGTTTTCTGGCACTTTGCCTATTACTGATTTCCAACTTCATTCCTTTATGATCTGAGAAAATGTTCTGTATGATTTCAATCTTTCTAAATTTACTGAGGCTTGCTTTCTGACCCAGAATATGGTCTATCCTTGAGAATGATCCGTGAGCACTTGGGAAAAAGGTGTATCCTGCTGTTGTGGGGTGTAATGTTCTATAAATGTCTGTAAGGTCTAGCTCATTTATTCTATTACTCAAATTCTCTGTTTCTTTATTGATCCTCTGTCTACATGTTCTGTCCACTTATGAGAGTGGGGAATTGAAGTCTCCAACTATTATGGTAGATGTGTCTATTTTTCTTTTCAGTGTTTGACTCACATATTTTGGGGCATTCTGGTTCGGTGCATAAATATTTATGATTGTTATGTCTTCTTGTAGAATTGTTCCTTTTATTAATACATAGTGTCCTTCTTTGTCTCTTTGAACTGTTCTACATTTGAAGCTTAATGTGTTGGATATTAGTATAGCTACTCGTGCTCTTTTCTGATTGTTAATGCATGGAATATCTTTTCACAACTCTTCACTTTTAACCTGTGTTTATCCTTGGGTTTAAGATGCATTTCCTGTAGATAGCATATAGATGAGTCCTGCTTTTTAATCCATTCTGCCAGGCTATGTCTTTTGATTGGGGAGTTTAATCCATTAACATTTAGTGTTATTATTGTATGGGCAGTACTTTCTTCTACTATTTTGCCTTTTGGATTTTATATGTCATATCTAATTTTTCTTCTTTTTACCTTTCTTGATAGTCTTCATTTCTACACTCTTGTCCACACGTCTCTCTTCTGTCTTATCTGTCTCTAGTGCTCCCTTTAGTATTTCTTGCAGGGCCGGTCTCTTGGTCACAAATTTTCTCCATGATTTTTTTCGTCTGAAAATGCTTTAATTTCCCCTTCATTTTTGAAGGACAATTTTGCTGGATATAGAATTCTTGGTTGGCAGTTTTTCTCTTTTAGTATCTCAAATATATCATCACACTGTCTTCTTACCTCCATCGTTTCTGCTGAGAAATCTATGTGTATAGTCTTATTGAGCTTCCCTTGTATGTGATGGATTGTTTCTCCCTTACTGCTTTCAAGATTCTCTCTTTCTCTTTGACCTCTGACATTCTGATTAGTGTCTTGGAGTACGTCTATTTGCATCTATTGTGTTTGGGGTACACTGCACTTCTTGGATCTGTAATTTTAAGCCTTTCATAAGAGTTGGGAAATTTTCAGTGATAATCTCCTCCATTAGTTTTTCTCCTTTTCCCTTCTCTTCTCCTTCTGGAACACCCACAACACGTATATTCATGAGCTTTATGTTGTCATTCAATTCTCCAAGTCCCTGCTCATATTTTTCCATTCTTTTCCCTATATTTTCTTTTGCTTGTTGGATTTCAGATGTCCCGTCATCCAGTTCACTAATCCTATCTTCTGTCTCTTGAAATCTGACATTGTAGGTTTCCACTGTTTTTTCATCTCTTCTACGTGCTTTTAATTCCCTTAAGTTCTATGATTTGTCCTTTCAACTTAAGATTTCTTTTTGTTCATTCCTTGCCTTCTTTATATCCTCCCTCAATTCACTGATTTGATTTTTGATGATGTTTTCCATGCTGTTCAAATATTTTGAAATAATTGTTTCAACTCCTAAATCTCATTTGAATTGTTGGTTTGTTCCTTTGACTGTGCCATATCTTCAGTTTGCCTAGTATGATTCATTAATTTTTTACTGGCATCTAGGCATTTAATTACCTTAATTAGGAGACTGTCTTCACTTTTTTTTAACCTAGGATTTTCTTGCTGGAGGACTGTGTTGTCTATCTGTTCTGTGCCATTCAGTTCCAGTTATTCTAGTCCTCTAGTTTAGGTTTTGTTTAACAGATCATAATTTTTCAGTTCTTGTTTTTGTTTCTTGCCCTGCCTGTATGGTGCATTTTCCCCCTCCTATAGGAGGGTTTATTTAGGTATTAGAGATCCCAGTCAGATTTTCCCAGACCAAACTGGCCTCCTCTCAGGAGGAAAGAGTCCACCTGCATCAGTTTTCCCTGAGGGTGATGGCCCAGCATGTTGAAAGACTTTCCTATGAAGCCTCTGGACTCTGCGTTTTTTTCTATCCTACCCAGTATGTGTGCTTCTGCCTGCAGGTCCCACCAGCATAAGGTGATGTGGTGCCTTTCACATCAGCAGACTCTCCCTGCTGGGGGCGTGGTTAACATAGAGGAGAGGTTCTAGGCTGCCTTTAATCGCTTCATTTTTCCAGACCCTGGGGTCTGAATTCCTTGAGGGAGGGATTCCACCTGAGCTGGGTGCCACCCCTCTCCTGCGGAATGCACAGGCTCCAGACAAATACTCAAACAAGTTCAATTCTGCTTATGCCTGGGACAGTTGGAGCCTGAGAAACCTTGCAGCTGCAGCTGTATCTAAAGAATAGTCAAACTATAAAAACACAGCTACAAAAAAAAAGAAAAATCCTTTTTAGAGTAAGACCCCCATTCCTTGGGTTGCCAATCAAGAGCTTACGTTGATATGTTGCTCTGTGTATCTCCAGGTCCTATGTGACCCCTACTTTCCTTGAGAGCCCAGACCTTTTCAGATAAAAAAAAACTGTTTTTTTTTCTTTTTCCATCAGCCCTGGCCGCTCTGCGCTGGGGCAAAAACCACGACCTCTGCTTTTATTCAAGGTTCAGCTGAGCTGGGGGCCTATTTTTAGTAGTCAGAATTTGTGAATTAATTCCACAACTGGAGTTTGGTTGTGCTCAGCCCCTGCTGGTGGTAAAGTCCCTTTCCTTTCCCCTCTGCGAAGCACCCTGTCGGGGAGCGGTGCCGGCCACCACAGCTCAGGAAACTCACAGTTCTAGGTGCGCTCACAGCTGGTCCAGCTGGTTCAGAATGGGGTATGCTGTGTCTAGTCACTGATATGGACCCCGCAGTTGTTCTATAGTGTTCCCGGATATTTATTAGCTGTTCTGGAGGAAGAACTAAATCCCACACCTCGCTAAGCTGCCGTCTTAGCTCTCCCTGGCAATTATCTTTAAAAACAGCAAGTTTACATTCAACCAACTCTAAAGCAGGATGTAACCCGCATTTTAATTGACTAGTAATATTAAATAAGATCACAAAAATTAAGTTTGTTTATTGTAAATTAAAGTCTTAGCATATCGCGGAGCCAAAAAATTATCATACTTACATGCCCCTCTTTTCACTCTGGGGTAAGCACCAGGATAAAGAAATAAGTATTTAGTATTTTGAGAACACTAACCTAAATATGTGCAAAGATTAACATCATTCATGTTCAATACTAGCCAATGTCCAGAAGAATTAAATGTAAAAAATTAAGATACAATGGCAACATGTGAAAAGATTGTGAATAAACATGTAGACAGGCAAAACAAAAACGAAAACCAATTTCAATGATCCATCCTTAAAATTCTGTTTTTTGTTCCTTTTACAAACTGGGATACTAGCAAAAGAAAATTAGGTTGATCATATCAAGCAAAATAACAAGCATGTCCCTATATAAGAGAAACCAAGCTGAAGAACCAAAATAACCACATTTAAACCTAAAAAACAAAATCCTGTTTTAAAATAAGTGTCTTCTAAAGTTTTCTTCTAAAATTTCTAAAGAAAAGTTTAAATAACACAAACTTTACTATATAGGTTAAGTAATTAAAAGTCAGTATTGGAATGATAGGATATCGTTCAGTTCATGGGCATGTATAAAAAAAACAATGGGTTTCAAGTTCACATATAAATATCAAAGTAACTTTTTCTCACACTAACCACAACTGAACTAAACACATACATACACTTTACAGGGATTTTCTTTAAAATATTCCAATAAATAAATAGGAGGAGGGAGAGAACAGATAAAACAAATATAACAAAACTTTCTTAATTACTGAAGCTGAGACATGAGTACATGAGAGTTCACTAAACTCTTTCTTCTTGTGTAGGCTTGAAAATTTTCATGGCAAAAAGGTTTTTTAAGAATTCGAATTGGAAAAAAACAAACAAATGAAAATATACAGATGAAATTAAACTATTCAACAACTTCAAAAGGATACAGACATGACTCTTGACATCATTACGAAGTCCTTTACGAACAAATTCATAAGCTTCTTCTTTTTTGCCTAAACAGTTCAGCGTTAATCCTTTCATAGCCAAAGTCTCTGAAAAATAATTGTGGCCTTTATTTACACAAGAAAGACTCAAAATAGGGCTATTTTAATATTTGAGTTCTAAAGGATTATTACAAGTCCAATGCTTATTGTATTCATCTTTTCAATCTTCTAAGAACTTCTCTTCAAGTACAGTACAAAAAGCAAAACCATATTTAAGTATTTGCTTCAAGTTTAGTTTGTGTCTTTTTCTGAAGAAAAATTTTCTGTGGCTCAGACTAAGGTGCTAAAATGCTTTCTACCTTTAGAAGGCTCTGTCAAGGGGGTTGAGATTAGCAACACAGTAAATACAAGAAGGGGTACTTGTTGAATTAAATCTATTTCAGCAGTTCCACAGCTTTCACCTGAGATCAATTGTAATCAAATCATCACCTGACTTACAACCTACAAAAACAACCAATCTATCTTAAAGAAATACACAATTTAAAAATCCATGCATTCAGAAGTTATGAGGACTGCAATTAGGTGAATGAACCTTAAGGACTATATGTTGAATGAAATGTCAGGAACAAAAAGACAAATATTGTCATTCGCACTCATATGGACTAACAATAATACAAAAACTCGGTGAACTAATGTCAAGATTATGGGTTATCAGGTTGGAACCTGTTGTAAAGGGTCCTAGATTGTAAGCTCTTCAGCAGTCACATATATTCACGAGTTGTAACAGTTAGTTCTAAGTTCTGAGATACTGACCTGTTTGTTTATAACCTGGTCTTTCCCAGAAACTTCAGGTATTTATGTGACACCTGAGACTCAGAATTAGAGCTCTGAAGCTATGAAAGTTAGCAGTACCCCATGCAGAAACTATTTAGAAAGCTGAAAAAGGGATCTGACTTCAAGTAGAAATATGAATGAAGCTGATCTAGATAGGACTAAGGTAGATCAGAATACATGGTAAAAGATGACATCATCCAGATTTTAAAACTTCAACTTCTGTGTGAGACCAAGGGCGAGATGTTTAT
Organism: Tamandua tetradactyla; assembly: GCF_023851605.1. Lineage (NCBI taxonomy): Eukaryota > Metazoa > Chordata > Mammalia > Pilosa > Myrmecophagidae > Tamandua > Tamandua tetradactyla. The sequence continues at coordinate 118,140,951 of NC_135330.1, forward strand.
TTGGTGCAAAATTTATATTTTGGGTAACGTATTTCCTAATTTAACTTGTATGATCAATTTAGGTGAACACCATAAGTACATGGAATCTTGAACAGGGAGTGAGAATTTGTTGCTTTGTCCAGGTTAGTATGAAGCCCCGATAAATCCCAGAGTAATCTGGGCAGTGAATAAAGAAGTACTTGCAAGGTACCCTTGGGGATCTGGAGAGAAAGGAGGAAATATTCAACTTCCCCATTTGGACAATTTCTGATATTCTCACAAGCAGTGTAGACAACTAAATCAATAGGCCAAACCCTCAATCTTTGGGTTTGCCCTTATGAAATTCATTCCTGCAAAGGACAGGCTAAGCCTATTTAAAATCAGGCCTAAGAGTCACCCCTAGAGAACCACTTTTGTTCCTCAGATGTGTACTCTCTCTCTAAGCTGACATAGCAAGGGAACCCACTCCCTGCCCCCTACATGGGACATGACTCCCAGAGTATAATCTTCCTGGCAACATGGAACATGGGACAGAAATCCCAGGATGAGCTGGGACCTGGCATCAAAGTATTGAGAAAGACTCCTTGATCAAAAGGGGAAAGAGAAAAATTAGACAAAATAAAAGTTTCAGCAGCTGAGAGATTTCAGAGTCAAGAGGTTATCTTGGAGGTTATTTTTATGCATTATATAGATAGATATCCCTTTTTATAGTTTATGGTATATTGGAGTGGCTAGAGGAAAGGACCCGAAACTATTCAGCTATGTTCTAATGCCCTTAATTTTTTAAGACAATTGTATGATACAGCTTTTACAACGTGACTGTGTGACTATGAAAACCTTGTGTCTGATGCTCCTTTTATCTAGGGTATGGACAGATGAGTAAAACATATGGATTTAAAAGAATAAACAATTAACAGAGGGAAAAGGTTAAAATAAATTCAGTAGATGGAAATAGTAGTGGTCAATGAGAGGGGGTAAAGGGTATGGTATGTATGAGTTTTTTTTTATTTCTATTTCTGGAGTGATGCAAATATTCTAAAAAATGATAATGGTGACGAATACACAACTATGTGATGATATTGTGAGCCACTGATTGTACACCATGTATGGAATGTTTGTATGATAAGATTTATCAATAAAAATATTTTCCAAAAAAATCAATGCATTCAGTATTGGATCAGACTTCATTTTTGACAGCAAGTTCATTACAACTAATTAAGTCGAATTAGTTATAGGTTAACATCAGTTTGCATTGCAAAAGTATAACACTGGACTATGAGAGTAACAACCCAAGAACATGTTAGTAAGTTAATGAAAGATGGTTTAAGCTGAAATAATTCTCTGATTAATCTTTAGGAAAGAAGTGGACAAGATCAGTGATTATCAAATTGAGCTTGTAGCTCAGGGTTCCCTGAAGAAAAATGCCCGAAAGCCGAGGCCCCTATAATCAAACATACTATTTTATCTGTTTTAAACTTTCCCACAAGGTTTAACATAGACAAAGAGACTTTTAGATGTTACTAGAAGAGTAAGCAGAAGCAACCTATTTTTCCAACTAGATGGTCTCAAGAGTTACCAAAGTCTGATATTTCGAGACCCCAATTAGCATTGCTCTGATATCAGACCATAACCTGCATGTATAACTTGATGGATCCTTCATGGCCACTGGTAAGAAAGGATAGCACAAGAATGTACAGACTTACTTATGTCAGTGCTAGAAAAACAACTCAAGACAAACATTCTTACAGAATGTTTCTTACAGAAATCAGAAGTAACATATTTACATATAAAGGTCAGCAGGCTTTACCAAAGAATAAAATGTTCTTTACCTGTACTGTCGTTCTACTTCAGAACTGAAAATACTGCTCTCATTTTAGAAATAGAAAGTCAAAGTATAAATGCTATTCGAAGTAATAAATACAGGAAATCAGGTCTATAAAAATACTGCTATCGGTGGTGTGATGGCAGCTCAGTGGCCAAATTCTCGTCTGCCACGCTGGAGACCCAGGTTTGATTCCTGGTGCCTGCTGATGCAAAAAAAAAAATACTGCCATCTACCTCATCCAATTTTTTCCCAATAGAGCAACCAATCACTCATCTAAAAGTAGACATTGTACATGTACCTAAACATAATGTAAGTAAGGTAATCTAGAATAAGACAGATACAGAGACAGAACTAAAAATGCTTAATATGCTCTAATAAGAGAGCGAAAAGGCCATGAGATCTGGGAAGCATTCTTCTTTCACTGTTAGTTCTATTTGTCTGGTTCTGGAATTAGAATTCTCCAAAGCAATTTTATTTCTCACAGTTGAGCTAATACCTCCATGTTCAGCAAATTTGGGGTTCGAAAGAATCATCTTGCAAAATTTGAGGCCATTTTTGTACTGCTTCTGTTCATAACATTTCTGTAAAGAAATACAAACAAGTTATTTTATAAAATGAATATACACGGAGCAACTTTTCATTACATCATATAAATTCCAAATTCAAGATACAAAGGAGTCCTAAAAGTATGTGATGGAAAGGTTTTTACATCAATTTATATCGGATGTAACATGAAGTGTACTTTTGTCACATACTTCTTGCCAAATTGGTCTAAAATCGAAGAGTATTTTCACTTTTATAGAGGAAGATAAAGAAAAAATGATATCTAAGAAATAGAATTTAATTGTCAACAAACACTGCTACAAAACTTTTTGATTCAAAATTCAAAAGCAAAAACGTGGTAACAACATAGAAAAATACTAATACGGCATTAAAAGCCTTGGATACTGCAAGGATGGAACTCCAGTCTGAGCCTGTACAAAATTTTTCATTTCTTATTTAATTCTTATAACAATTCCTTAAAGTAGGCATCATTACCTCCTCTGTATGGTTGGGGAAACTGAAGAGTTCACAGGACTTGTTTGTAAGTGTTTCAGCTTTGTTACAAACTCTGGTGTCACTCCAAAGACCATGTCCTTTCCATTACTATGCAGGTATAAGTGACATCTTTATTGCTAAGTAATTAATGCCTGTCCTCAGTAGCCACTTATGAAAAGAGACCACCACCTTCTTCCACTCTCCTCTCACTTACCAACTCCTTCCACTCTCCCCTCACTTAACTCCTTTCATTCTCCCCTCACTGACATTGGGTGTCTTTCTATTCCTCAACATGCCAAGTTCATCCCCACCTGATAGCCTTTACACTTGCATTCCTTCTATTTGAAATGTTTCTTATCTGATCTTGCCATAGCTGATTCCTTATTATTTCTCACATCACTTTCTTGACCATTCTACCTAATACTGCCAGCCTCCTAACACCCACTTATACTTTTCTATTACTCTATTTTATTTTATTCAAAGTGCTATCATTATCTGAAATTCTTATTTATTTGATTACTTGTTTATCATCTGTTTCATTAAGCAAAATGTGAGCTTCCTGAGAGGTAGAAGCTCTATTTTAACACTGTTGCTTCCCCAGGGCCTAGACAAATAAGAGCTGCCCAATAAATAATGGCTATTTAGTTCAAAGGCAAAATGGTACCAACAAATGGAGGAAGTAATTAATCTCACAGCAGAGGTGGGGAGTGAAGAAGAATTTTAAAAGTCTTCAAAGAAAAAACATTTTTTAATTATGGCTTTTTGATTGCCTCTAGGGAAGGTAAGAAAACAATAAGAGAGAAACCTGAATTTTGAACCATGTGAATGTATTACTTACTCCAAAAATATGTTTAAATACTCTGATTTTGATTATAAGCTCACCTGACAAATGGCAAAAAGAAAAATAAAACAAGCAACAAGCAAAAGGAACTATTGGGACAGAGGAATGGGAGAGAAAGACTCTATTTTTTCCTAGCCTACCAAATAGTCCGGAAATAATTACACAACTACTAATAACAGTAATAACAAGAGATAATGCTTATAGGAAGCATTTACTAAGTGTCAAGCACTATTCTCATGTAATCCTTAGATAAATTCCATGAAAGCCTGTGAGATACATATTTTTTAATCTTCATTTTAGACAGACAGTTGAGTTTACACACCTAATATCAGAGTCACAACTCAAAGCCAGGTCATCTTGGCATCAGACAAGAATTTAGATTAAAGAAAAGTCAAAGTTCAATAAGAAACCATGGTACAGTTAATAGAAGCAATACAGATTCTAGCCTCAAATCTGCTACTAACCAGACAAAGAATCATTTACCATTCTTCGGTTTGATTCTTCTGATGCATAAAAGATGGCATTGCTTATAATCATATCTGGGAAATAAGCAGTCAGGTATAAGCTAGAGTTGCAATAGGCTAGTCGATCAAATTAGCACTGATGTATTTAAGTAAATTGAGAATTAATTTTTTAAAATATTTACTGTTGGTAATAAAGCACATCTGTCCACAAATAAATCTTTAAAAAATAACTGCATTATACAGACTTATGTTTGCCATGGAATTTGCTCTAGCAAATTTTTACCACATCTACTACAAATCATTCACCTTTACAGTATGCTCCTAAATTCATACACCCTAACAATAAACATTACATACCCAGAAAAGAAAACACTTAGCATCTCCCAGTCTATTCTGGGATAAAGTTACCTCAAGGGCAGCATTAACTTTTTTTTTAACTTGAGTATAACAAATCAAGTAATTGCTTCTCTTAATGCTCTTGTCATGTGATTTGAACAGAGAAAAGATATCTTCCGTCATCTTTCAGGTTTAACGCTAAATGTCCTGAAATTTAACTAAAAACCTATAGATGATTTTTCATTAACACTTCAGGTTTCTGGATAAAAAATAAAGTGTTTTTAATTGAATGGCAGACAAACATTCCAAGAAGACAATTCCAATTCTGCTCAAACTCTTCCAAAAAACTGAAGAGCAAGGAACATTCCCTAACTGATTCTACGAGGTCACTATCACCCTCACATCAAAGATGGATAATGACACTACAAGAAAACTATAGATCAGTATCTCTTAAGAATACAGATGCAAAAAATCTCAACAAAATCCTAGTAAACCAAATCCAATAGCTTATTAAAAGGATTATAAATTATACACCATGATCAAGAGGGCTTTATCCCTACTATGCAAGGTTGATTCAACAGAAGGAAAACAATTATAGTAATACACCACATTAACAGAACAAAGGAAAAAAATACATGATCATTTCAATTGATGCAGAACAGGTGTTTGACAAAATATGGCCGCACCCTTTCTTGATAAAAAAACTTAGAACACTAGGAATAGGAGGAAACTTCCTCAACATGATAAAGGGCATACATGAAAAGCCACAATTAACATCCTTCTTAATGGCCACAGACTGAAAGCTTTCCCTCTAAGATCAGGAAGAAGACAAGGATGCCTATTGTTGCCACTATTGTTCAACACTGTACTGTTAAGTTTTTGCTAGAGCAATTAGACAAGAAAAAGAAATAAAAGGCATCCAAATTGAAAAGGAAGAAGCTAAGTTTTCCCTATTTGCAGATGATATGATCCTATATACAGAAAATCCTGAAAAACCTACAACAAAGACCCTAGAGCTAATAAATGAACTCAGCAAAATGGCAGGGTACAAAATCAACACCCTAAACTTAGAAATGCTTCTTTACACAAGAAATGAACAATCAGAACAAGATATCAAGAAAACAAATCCACTTACAAAACTAAAAGAATCAAATATTTAGGAACAAATAAAACCAAGGATGTAAAGGACTTGTACATAGAAAATTACAAAACACTGTTAAAAAAAAATCAGAGAAGACCTAATAAATGGAACGACATTTCTTGTTCATGTATTGGAAGACTAAATATCATTAAGAAGTTAATACTACCTACTAAAGCAATTTATAGATTCAATGCAATTCCAATAAAAATTCCAGCAACCTTCTTTACAGAAATGGAAAAGTCAATAATGAAATTTACATGGAAGGGTCCCAAATAGCTAAAACCACCTTGAAACAGAAGAATGAAGTTGGAGAACTCACACTTTCCAATATTAAAACTTATTAGAAAGCAATAGTAATCAAAATAGCATGGTACTGGTATAAGGATAGACTTAAACCAATACAACAGAATTGAGAGCTCGGAAACAACCCTCACATTTAAGGTCAACTGATTTTTGACAAGGTGACAAAGATCACTCAATTAGGGAAGAACAGTCTCTTCAACAAACGGTGCTGGGAAAACAATCTTCATTGGCAAAAAAAATTTTTAAAAAAGGAACATTCCCCTACCTCACATCACAAACAAAAAAAATCAACTCAAAATGGATCAAAGACCTTAATATAAGAGCTAGAACTATAAAACTCCTAGAAGAAAATGTGGGGAAGCATCTTCGGGACTTTGTGTTAGAAAATGGTTTCTTAAGAAACAAAGCACAAGCAAGAAGGGAAAAAAATGGATAAATAAGACCTCATCAAAGTTTAAAACTTTTGTGCCTCAAACGATTTTATCACGAAAGTAAAACAACAACCTACGCAACAGGAAAAAATATTTGGAAACCACATATCCAATAAAAGACTAATATCCAGAATATATAAAGAAATCCTTCAATTTAACAACAAAAAGATAAAAACCCAGTTAAAAAATTCCAGAGAGACACAAATGGCCAGAAAGCACATGAAAAGATGCTATCACTACCCAGCAAGAAAATGTAAACCAAAACCCCAGTGAGTAACATTTCACACCCATTAGAATGGCTACTTAAAAAATAGAAAATAAATTTTGGAGAGGATGCAGAGAAATAGAAACACTCATTCACTGTTGGTGGCAAAGTAAAATGGTGTAAGAGCTCTGGAAGACAGTCTGGCAATTTCTCAGAAAGCTAAATATAGAACTACCATATGACCCAGCAATTCCACTACTAGGTATATACCCAAAATAACTGAAAGCAGGGACTCAAACAGGTACTTGCACACTGATGTTCATACCAGCCCTATTCATAATTGTCAAAAGATGGAAGCAACCCAAGTGTCCACCAACTGCTGAGTGGATAAATAAAATGTGGTATATACACACAATAGAATATTACTTAAAAAGCTGTAAATAGGAATGAAGTCACCATACATGCAACAATATGGATGAACCCTGAAGACCTTTGTTAAGTGAAATAAGCCAAACACAAACTGTACGATCTCACTGATCATACTGTATGATCTCACTGATTTGAAACAATTAGAATAAGAAAACTCACGGAGTCAGAATCTACAATACAGATCCCCAGGATGCAGTGGGGACATGGATTAAAATGTACAGGGTTCCTACTTGGAATGATGGAAAGGTGATGGTAACACTGTGAATGCAATTAACAGCACTAAAATATATATATATCTGAATATGATTAAAAGGAGAAATGTTTGAATATATGGTAACAAAAATTTTTTTTTAAATATCTATGTTACTACACTACGCAGCGAGCCTTAAGTTAAACCATGGGCTTTAATTAACAATACAGTTTTTAAAATGTGCTATCATCAATTGTTAAACGATTCAGATCAATGCAGGGTGTTGGCAGTGGGATGGTGTATGAGAATCCTGCATTTTATGCATGATTGTTCTGTATACCCATAACTTTTCCAATTAATAAAAAAATTTGAAAGGAAGAGAAAAGTTCTCTTCTCCAACTTTATACTGTGAAAAATATAAGGGTCTGTGGTAACCATCAGTGGGGGGGGGAAGCCCAATGAAACAATATGACACAATGCTTTATTAGTATTTTTATGTTTTTACACTTGTCACTCATGACTTGCTTAATATTAAGTACCACTTTTTTAACATTCTGAAGACCAAGTGTGACATTTCTACTGATTTAAAACAACCCTTACTATGAATTTTTATATACCCCTGATCAAACTACTCAAATTAGTACTGTATGTACAATGAAGCACTGGTTAATAGCCAACCAACAGAAGCTCTAAATAAACTCACCCTTAAAATCTAAAGGCTTCTTTTCAGATGAAAAGATTAACTGAAAGTGATTTGAACTTTGCTGCTAATTTAACATAAATTCGAATATATTTCTGATTACTTTTAACTCGCGCAGACTTGCCTAGAGCAAAGGGTTCAAGTCGCCTGGACTTGCCGGCTTTGCAATGCAGAGGAGCCCCCAGTGGCCACTGAGAAAAGCAAATGTATATTGTTTTTCCTCTCCGGTAGAATGGAACCTGGAAAACGTGAACACAAGGGCTGCTGGCACTCAACTCATTGAAAACTTCCGTCTCAGCACCGCGGCTGTCACCTTATAACGGGCCGTTATTCAGCTTTCTGCTTAGAAACAAGATGCTCCCCTTAACTGCACAACCAGCAGGTTCAGGTGGCTTACTCAGGGAAAGGTCTGCGCGAGTTTAAAATGAAAGAGCTGTATTCGAATTTACGTTGTTAGCAATGCACCTAAAGTCAGGTATTCACTTCCCAAAGATAATACGGCATTTTAAAAACATGCCAACTCTAACCCAAGGGACGCTGCACCAGGCTCGGCTTCCTAGAGTGTCCTGTTTCATTCTCCAGAGCCCGCCCGCTATCGGATCATTCCAGCTCTTTTAAATACTCTAATAGATACTGGGTTTGTTATGCAATTGATTAAACACAAAGCATTGAGTGATGAGCCCAGGTGAGACTAGCAGGAGGAACAAACTGTGGAGGACCGGGAGCCGGGAGGCTGCGAATCCGTACAGGAAGAGCCGCAGGCTGCACCGGAGCCGCCAGCCGGCAAACGGCTGACCACCGGAGACGTGAAGTTTCTGGAAAGAACGCAGCGGGAACCAGGCGAGAGGCTGCAAAGGTAGGAGTCGAGCGGAGGACGGGCCCGGGTGGCCCGACCGAGGCCGGGAACTCGGTCCTGCGGGCTCCGAGATAAACAAAGAAGCGCTGAGAGGCGGAGCCCGGCCAACACAGGACCGGTCACCAGAACCCCGGCAACGCCGGGAACAACCGGGATCCGCGGCTCGGCCACCGGCCACTCACCAAGACACGTTTGAAGAGGTTACTCTCCTTGGGCGGCAGCTGCACGTTCGGCATCGCGGCCGGCGCCGAGGCCCGGGGCCCGAGAGCTCGGCTTCGCGGGGGGTGGGCGCCGGGGAGAGCTCTGACGAGAGTCGGGCCGCAGACGACGGCTCAGTTCATGGGCCTAGAGTTGGGTGTGGGCAGTTAGAACAGCGCGGCTCGGCAGGGCCAGTCGTCAGAACGGAAGGCGGACTAACCAAGATACCCTTTCACCCCGACCCCGCTTAAGAGCGGGCGGCGAGCGACTCCCTGCTCCCGCGCGCAGCAAGATGGCAGCCAGCGCGCGCGCACACACACACACACACACACACACACACACACGCACCCACACACACACCCGCCCCGTTCCCCTGCTCCAGGCGCGGAGGACGGTTCTGCGCGTGCGCGGGGCGGCGGGGGCGGGGTGGGGGCTTCTGAGCGCGACCCCTCACCAGAACCTTGGAGTGGGGTGAGTACTCCCCACCGTAGCAGGTTCTGCTAGGGGACGGTTGTTAAGCAAATATTAGTTATTTCGGATTATGATTTTTTTTTTTGCATTTTTCCCCTTTATCGAACTTTTGCAGTGCTCTACATAAAGTAGACCTTTGATGTAGGACTAACTTGTTCTCCTTCTTTTTTGGACTTTTCAAAAACTCCTTGTCTTCTCAGGGTAGGCCAAGGAAATAAATAGTGTATGTGAGGCCCCAGGGCAGGGCCTGAAATGGGCTGATATGAAAGTACATTTTAAATATCAGAAAAAAAGTTTTCCACTTAATATTTTTCAGTGGATATTTTGGGAATTTTATGGGGCCCTTGATCCTCCCAGTCTACCTACTCTTTCTCCTCAGAAGGTTCCCGATTGTGCAAGCCATATAATAATCCCGTTTGAAACAATATTCAAACCCAGCAACTTCCAACGCTGGGACACTTCCACTCTGCATAGGACATTTCCATTCTACATAAAAGGCAGTTTTCAGGTGCAACAGGTGATTCAGTGGTAGAATGCTCGCTTTCCATGCAGGGGACCAGGGTTCAATTCCCAGACCATGCCCCCCCCCCCCCAAAAAAAAGGCAGTTTTAATTTGTCAGTTGCCAGAATCAATATACCATGGCTTTTAAAAAGGGAATTTATTAAGTTGCAAGTTTACAGTTCTATGGCCATGAAAATGTCTAAATTAAGGCACCAACAAGAGGTTAACTTCACTTAAGAAAGGCTGATGCCATCTGGAACAGCTCTGTGAGTTAGAAAGTCAAGAGGGTGGCCCTCTGCTGGGGTCTTTGGGTTCTGTTAACCTCTCTCAGCTGGGAAGGCACAAGAGTCTACTAGCTTTATCTCCTTATTTCATAAGGCTTGTGGGGGAGAAGCAGAGGGGGGTGTGGGGGGGCTTCCTTCGGCATCTCCAAAGGTCTCTAGCTATGTGGGCTCCATTGGGTCTCAAGCATTTTCCAGAATGGTTCCCTCTTAAAGTGCTCCAGCAAGCAACCCCACCTTCAGTGGGTCAGTCACATCATCATGGAAAAAATAAAAAAGATCCCACCCAGCAAAATTGAATGAGGATAAAAGAAACAGTCGCCCTACAAGATTGGATCAGGATTAAAACAAGGCTTTTCTGGGGTACCCATAACTTTACACAATAGCTTCAAACCGGCACGGGCAGCATGATGACATGTAATGTGTGAGTCTAGAAAGATTCAGATATGTATCCGTGGCAAGAATAACCATACATACGATGAACGCTTAGTTTAAAGTGTTTATAAACATTAGGTACATAAACTTATTTATACATGTTCTGGATCTTAATTTGTGCGTATTTATGAAACTATAGGGTGATTGCTGCATAATTGCATTTAACTGCTGTAATCAGAACTAGGCTGGGACTTATTTAATATTTTTTCCCTATAGCCTGACTTGATCAGAAATGGTAGAAAGCATCAGAGGAGTCTTAAATTGGGGAAGGGACTGTGATTAAAAACGGTGCAGATCCATAAAGGCCTACATGTTCTTGACAGAAACTAAGCTTCCAAAGCTGTTAGGGAGCTTGTGGGCAAGGAGGAAACTTGCATGGAAGTTTCCTGGAACTTGCATGGAAACTTGGCTGCATGGAAACCTAACTGGCAGCAGTCCCCCTCAGCAGTCAGGCAGGGGCAGAGAAGGGCCTGCTCATAGCATCCTATACCCAACCACTTTCTTGGTCTCTACCCACTGTTTCTCACTATGACATTGTTGATTACTGATGGTTCTTTACCTCCCAATTGATCTATATCCTCAGGAGTAAAGGATTAATTGCAGCAAGAGCCACTGACCCAGTGCTCCAGTCAGGCTGGCCTTTGACTCTCACAGAACATGGACTTTTCTGGAATATACTTCAAGAAGCTCAAGACACTCTGCCCCACCTCAAGGTCTTTTTCAAAATAACAATTAAATTAAAAAGAAAATAAATGAAAAAGAGGCAGACTGGCCCTGGAACCGTGGGGTCAACAATGCCATCCTGACAAAAAGGGGGAAAGGAAGTATAGCAAATAAGGTGTAATGGCTGAGAGAGTTCAAATAGAATCGAGAGGCAACACTGGAGGTCACTCTTACACACGCTTCAGTTAGTCAATGCTACCTATCATACTTGCCAAACCCCAACCAAAACCATTCCTGCCAATCCTAAAGAATACCTAGGGCATTGTATAAGATTCTACAAAGGTTCCATGCACTAGGGTAACTCTCCAAAACCTACAACCCCCAGATGGGAAGATAAGTCCTGAAACCTAGAGGGGACAGCCTCTGCAGAACGTCAGCTAGTTCCATCCCATCCCACATTATTGACAGCCTCTTCCAACATAAAGCAGTTAGAATGAGCAGAGCTCAAATACCTCTAAAGAGTGGGAAAAAAATCAAAGTTGATGGTGGAGTTATACAGGGAAGGTAGGGTTTAACAGAAGACTATGAGTGCTGAAAAATGGACTTGGACATTTATTGCTTTTTTGTATATATGTTATATTTCACAATAAAAAAAGAAAAAGAAAAAGAGGCAGAATGTGTGGCGGCGGGGGGGGAGGCAGATATAATCCCATCTGTAAATATTTTGAGACCAAGTAATCTTTATTTTTTATGAAAGTTTCCTGTGGGCCTCTTCCAGCACAACTGTGGTAGCTACCAAACCTTCACCCTCATCCGTCACAGCTCTCCGTCTCCCCCGAATCAGGCAGCCCATGCTGGTTCTTCACTTGCATTCTGAAGCATCCCATCACTGCCAACTTCTCCTCCTTCCTACACTTTCCTACCTCTTCCTTCCCCTCCTGGCCCCTCTCCCCATCTACCTAGTCACCCAGTAGCACAACAGAAACCAGCAATCCAGAAGACTGATTGCAAATACTTATATTTATTATTTTCCTCACCTGTCTCTCACACGTATCCTAGTAGTCTACTTAGACCAGGATAAGAGAGAGGGGAGAGGTGGGGAATTTAACTAATGCTAATTGTGTTGCTGGTAGCTGTCAGCCCAAATGTTAGAGTGTAAAAAATATATAATATATGCACAATCACAAAGCCTGGATTAGACAGTGGTCATAATTTTATTACTAACTTCCTGTTTAGTCTGGAGCAAATCTTATTTCCACCTTTCAACAGAAAATGGGGTTATAATAATATTATTGTAATTTTTTTCACAGCAGGGTTATATGAATCTAATGCTTAGTCATTTCAAAGCCCTTGGGGAAAAAAACAAATGCTCTTGTAAATCGGAACTCATTTCTCCTTCCACTGGGACTTTCTGTGGTGAAAGCAGTCTGTCAGGCAGAATGCTGAAGCCTCTTTGCAGACATGACAGGCATGCATCCACCCGGATGGTCCCCCTAAAGGAGGTACAGGCAGGGAGTACCTCCTTTAGAATCATGTCCAGAGTAAAATAACAGTGCCAACATTTGTAAAGAACTTAATAATTCCCAAGCCTTTTTTTTTTTTTACATAGATAATATGCACCAGTGATTCTCTTACTAAGCATTAGTAGAGCCAAGGAGAAAATAATCTAGAAAAGGATTTCTCTATCCCATGTACACAGCATATCTTGCACAGCCAGCTGTCAGAGGGAAAATCAAGTAGTTTGTTGCTATTTCCACAACCAATTTAATCTGTAACTAAAGGTTGATGGGAAAATAACTTAGATTGCATAATGCATGACTTCTCAGATTCCCTAATGTTACTACTCTCTTTTACTTTCCTTGCTCTTATTTTTGAGGAAGAAATAGCACACTCATTCCTCTTTTTGAGCTCTTAATTTTGTTTTCCAGAACATTTATTCAACCGTTATTCTCCTGGCTGTTTGCATTTTCTCCCTCCTTATATAACGTATATCCTAGTGAGAGGACACAGAAGCCTTTCTAGATCATTCCTGAGTACTGAATAATTTCATACCGAGGGAAGTCCTCTGAAGGAAATAAAACAAGGTCAAGAGGGCATTGAGGGTTGGGGAAACACCTACTCTAAGTCAAGGACTCAGGAATGATTTAGAAAGGCCTCTCTGAGGAGGTAAGGACATGCAAATAGAGAGAAGGTAGCTAACAAAGTGAAAAGGTGGGACAGCAAGCTGTAGGAAAAGGGAACCAAGAGCAGAATGCCTAATGCAGGAACAACTTGGCAAACTGAAAGAATAAAAGGGACAGGTGAGAACTTCAGGTTCAAATAGGCAGCTAGAGTGTGGCGAATGAAAGGAAAAGTGGAGTGCAGTTAGGTTGAAAAGGTAGTCCAGGTTGTGCAGGCTTATGGCTCTGGCAAGATGGCTTGGTTTGACTTTATTCCAAGTTCCTATGGAAGCCATTGAAGCTTTTTTGTTGTTGTTACATTTTCTTAGTGTTTTTATTTCAATTTTTTTACATATCTAAATGTCAGAAAATAAATGATTTGATGATGGGTCAGTCACTGACATCTTCATTTTTAAAGTCTGAATTATCAAATATGTCTAAAATGCATTCTCACAGCTAATCGATAGCAGCATTTGATTCATTTAGAAAACCTTAAAGAACTATTCAGGCCAAGCTGGAAAAGTCACAGTAAAAAAAGTGTGCTGTAGATATATTCTTCCATAATCACCCAAGACAAAAACATGCATGAATTAGTTTATAAGAATACAAGAAATACAGCAAAAATAGCATTATAAAATTCATACAGCAATAAGGAAAAGGAATCTTTCTCTGCTATTAATATCAAATATGACAAGAATGTCATTAGAGCATTTTAAGCAGAGAAGTGACATGATCTGATTTATTTTTTTTAAAAGGTCACTTTGACTACCTATGGAAGATGGAAGAACAGGACAACTGTAATTGTTAGGTTCTGGTGTCAACTTGGCCAAGTAATTATGTCCAGTTGTCTAGTCAGGCAAGCATTGGTCTGACCTTTGCTGCAAGGTTACTTCATGGCTGGTTGATCAACCAGAAGTCTGGTGTTTTAAGTCATCAGTCAGTTGATTGCATCTGTGGCTGATTACTTCTGAGACCAACTAAGCCGTGTCTCCCACAAGATTATCAAATCAGTTGAAGCTTTTAAGGAAGAGGAGAGACTTATTCACTGCTTATTCAGCCAGTGAGCCTCTCTTGAGGCTCTTCCAGGCCCTTCATCGGAGCCACCAGCTTCAAGCCTGCACTACTGATTTTGGACTCTCCCATTCCCACAGTTGTGTGAGAATTTCATATTTACAGATCTCTCCTGTTGGTTCTGTTTCTTTAGAGAACCCTGACTAGCACAACTTGGTACGGGGAGTGGTTTTTGAGAAACAGAATCTTAAAAATGGATTTTACTATTGGTTTTCTACTCTGTTTCCAGTAATCAGGAATGCACTGGCAGTCCATGGGATGAGTTGAAAAAAGAGATAATCAAAATACCACCATTAATGCGTTAAAAAAATAAATAATTTATAGGTGAGATAAGCGGTAAAATAAATTGGATAGATGGAAATATTAGTGGTCAATGACAGGGAGGGTTAAGGGGTATGGAATGTATGAATTTTTTCTCTTTTCTTTTTATTTCTTTTTTCTGGAATGATGCAAGCAAGTGTTCTAAAAAATGGTCATAGTAATGAATACACAACTATGAGATGATATGAGCCATAGGATTGTACACCATGTATGGACTGTATATGTGTGAGGATGTGTCAATAAAAGTATTTAAAAATAAAAAATGAAAATAAATATCACCCTTAGATTCTGCTATTGTATGCTTATACAAGGCAAGGCTTTGGGTGAGAATGTTTTTGACACCTTTATGGAGTCTTGTGGAATTAAGAGGTAATAATTATGTTGGCTGGTTCTTATTAGATTCACCTGATACAGGGATGAGGGAGAGGATGAGCTGAAGGTTTCAATTTGCACCTTAGCACTGTATGAACCATGTAAAAGTTTCCATGTGTGCCCCAAAAGACAATCTTACTTCCTGTGATTACAGACTTGAGATCCCTAAAAACAGACACAAAAACTTCATTGTGCGAGTGGCAGATTTACAATGTTAACTAAAATCTCAACCTTGCAGGATGTCTGCTGTTAAAGTAAGGGCTTTAATTAGAAAGGAATGGGATCCTGAAACATGGGATGGTGATATATAGCTTGATAATGATGGCAATATGGAGATGAGATCCCTGAAATCTGCTGAGCCTTTGCAAGGTTGACCTATAGCAATGGACTGCCCTGAAGGAAAAGCTTCCCAGCCTCCAGTCTCCTCAGAGGAGTCTGCCATCCAACCTCCATCCAACCCTCCAGTGCTTACTAACCCTGTAACCACCTTCCCTGGGGAAACAGCCCTCACTCCTCTGTCTGGAGTGACTAATCCTGTTTCATCAGATGAAACTGCAATGGAAGAGCCCTCAGGTAATTGGCTTGAAAAACACTTCTATGTCTTTTCATGACCCACTCCACCAGCCCTCTTTCCTTCAAGACCTATAACTAGACTAAAGTCCCAACAGGCTTTGAATGGTGAGTTTCAAAGTGTGACCCGTGAGGAGGTATGCTATACTCCAAAAGAACTGCCTGAGTTTTCCAATCTATATAGACAGAAATCAGGAGAACATGTATGGGAATGGATATTAAGGGTATGGGATAATGGTGGAAGGAATATAAAGTTGGATCAAGCTGAATTTATTGATATGGGCCCACTAAGCAGAGATTCTGCATTCAATATTATAACTCAAGGGGTTAGAAAGGGCATTAACAGTTTGTTTGGATGGTTGCCTGAAACACTGATCAAAAAGTGGCCAACAGGAGAGACAAAAGCCCCAAAAGGCTAAGAGAAGAGCAACAGAAGCTCAGAGAAGACC
The DNA here is from genome assembly GCF_023851605.1 of Tamandua tetradactyla. Lineage (NCBI taxonomy): Eukaryota > Metazoa > Chordata > Mammalia > Pilosa > Myrmecophagidae > Tamandua > Tamandua tetradactyla. The sequence goes on from NC_135330.1 coordinate 118,157,181, forward strand.
GCTGCAACCAGAAGTGAAAACAAGGAGAGCTGGGAGCAAAGGACCAACAGACACCTGCCACGTGCCTTCCTAGCTGACAGAGGAACCGTGGATACTAGCAGCCTGCCTTCAAAGTCCAGGCCTCTGGGTTCCAACAACTTTCCCTGAGGTGATTTCTTTCTGCATCGCCAAGGCCTGGGCTGAGCTGCGAGTTCTGAGATGAGGCACTGGAAAATGAACCCAGGTCTCCGACATGGCAGGTGAGAATTATGCCTGCTGAGCCACTGTAGCCCTCCCAAGAAGCTAAATTTTAACCCTATGGTAACCACACAGAAAATACATGAAACATGTTTCCAAATATAAATTAGAATCTGTAAGAAATGCAAATTTGTTTATGTCTAGACAAATGGCATCAACTTGAGAGATCAATAATTAGCCTTCACGATTTATGGCTGAATGACTTTTGACAAGGACCAAAGCCACTTGACTGGATAAAAAAAAAATAGTCTCTTCAAAAAAATGACGTTGGGAAAGCTGGATAATGAAGGTGGATCCCTACCTCACACCTTACATATATATCAACTCCAAGTGTATCTAAGATTAATCAAAATCTATGGAATTTGGAATTATAACATTCCAAATATGGAATTATAACATTGTTTTCATTCATTACACTTATCCTAATCTATAATCAGCAAATACATTGTTGCTATTATTATTTTGAATGAACTATAACTTATTTGATAAGATAAGCATAAGAAAAATAAAATATTTTCTTTGACCTTCATTTATTGCACAACACAAACAGGGAATCCTAAGTTAAACCACTTTGATCAATTGTAACAAATGTACCATCCAATGAGAGCCATTAATAATGGGGTGGTGTATGCAAATTCTTTATTTTATGCGTGTTTTTTCTGTACACCTTAAATTTCTCTGATGTAAGTATCTAAATCAATCAATCAATCAAACCAACTATCTTGGTAATATATCATGTGAGTTTGAGAAGAATGTATTTTGCTGCTGTTGAATGACATATTCCATTTATGTCAGTTTGATCTAATTGAGTAATGGCACTGTTCAGTTCAACTATATTACTAAGACTTTCAGTCTTTATCTCTTTCGAATAACTGATACAGAACTGTTGAAGTTTTCAACTGTAATAGTTTATTTCTACTTGCAGTTCTATCATTTTTCTTCCTCACATATTTTGATGCTCTGTTGTTAAGGTTCATACACATTCTGTATTTTTATGTCTTCCTGGAGAATTTACCCCATTTTTAATTTAGTATTGCCCCTCTTTATTCATGATAATTTTCCTTGGTCTGAAATATTCAGGTTTCTTTTGGTTAGGGTTAGCATGGTATAACTTTCTCCATCCATTTCCTTTTAATATCTATATCTTTACATTTATAGTGGATTTCTTATAGACAAAATATACTTGGTCTTCATTTTTTCCACTTCTGTAGTGTCTGTCTTATAATTGGTTTATTTAAACCTTCTCATTAAAATGGTTATTGATAAAATTGAATTAGCAACTGTCATATTTGTAGCTATTTTATATTTGTTGCCCAGCTCTTTCTTTCTCTTTTTTTTTCTTTCTTTCTTTCCTTCTTTCATTTCTTCTTTCTTTTTGCATTCTATGGTTTTAATTGAGTTTTACAATTCAATGTTTTCTCTTATCTTAGTATATTAATTTCACCCCTTTTTAAGATTGTTATTGTGCTTTTCCTAGAGTTTTCAACATGCATTTACAATTAATCTAAGTCCACTTTCAAATAAACAGTATAGAAATTCAAGATAGTGCATGTACCCTATAACAATGTATCTCCAATTCCTCACTCCCATCCATTATAACATTGTTTTCATTCATTACACTTATCCTAATCTATAATCAGCAAATACATTGTTGCAATTATTATTTTGAATGAACTATAACTTATTTGATAAGATAAGCATAAGAAAAATAAAAGATTTTCTTTGACCTTCATTTATTACTTCTCAAATGCTCTTCCTTTATTATGCATATCTGACTTTCTCATCTAAATTGTTTTCCCTCTCTCTCTGAAAATCTTTTGCCATTTGTAGCCATTCAAGTCTACTGGGAACAAATTTCCAAAATTTCTGTTTACCTGGGAAACTCTTTATTTCTCCTTCACTTTTGAAGGGTAATTTAACTGGATAGAGAATTCAAAGAGATTGGGGTTTTTTCCAACACTTTCACTCCCCCTCTTTTTGTTTCATACTTTCTGAAGTTAAGTATGATGTAATTCTTTTTTTTAACGCTTCTATAAAGATTTTCTCTTGTCTCTTGTTTGTGTTGATCTAATTCACAATGTTTGGTTCTGTTTCACTGACTATTATTTTGAATGAACTATTATTTGTTTGTTAAGAATAAGAAAAATAAAAGATTTGTTTTAACCTTCAAAAAAAAAGTGGCCAACAGTCTCTCTCTCTCTCTCTCTCTCTCAGCCAACATGGCAAGTGAACTCATTGCCCTCCCCCCCACTCTACATGGGACGTGACTCCCATAGGTGTAAACCTCCCCGGCAACATGGGACAGAAATCCTAGAATGACCTGGGGCTCAGCATCAAGGGATTGAGAAAACCTTCTTGACCAAAAAGGGGAAGAGAGAAGTGAGACAAAATAAAGTGTCAGTGGCTGAGAGATTCAGCCACTAATCGAGAATTTATCCTGGATATTATTCTTATGCAATATACAGATATCCCCTTTTTAGTTAATGGGGCATTAGAGTAGCTGAAGGGAAGTACCTGAAACAAAGAGCTGTATTCCAGTAGCCATGTTTCTTGAAGATGATTGTATAATGATATAGCTTTTACAATGTGACTATGTGATTGTGAAAACCTTGTGTCTGATGCTCCTTTTATCTGTGGTATGGACAGATGAGTAAAAAATATGGATAAGAAATAAACAAATAATGGGGGGAACAAAGGTTGAAATAAATTGAGTAGATTGAAATATTAGTGATCAATGAGAGGGAGGTGTCCTAGTTTGCCAGCTGCCAGAAAGCAATATACCAGAAATGGGATGGCTTTTAAAATGGGGAATTTAATAAGTTGCTAGTTTATAGTTCTAAGATCTAGAAAATGTTCCAATTAAAACAAGTCTACAGAAATGTCCAATTAAGGCATCCAGGGAAAGATACCTCGGTTCAAGAAGGCCAATGAAGTTCAGGGCTTCTCTCTCAAGTGAGGAGGCACATGGCAAACACAGAGTTTCTCTCTTATCTGGAAAGGCATGTGGCAAACACATCATCATCTATTAGCTTTCTCTGCTGGCTTCCTGTTTCATGAAGCTCCCGGGAGGCATTTTCATTCTTCATGTCCAAAGGTCGCTGGCTTGTGGACTCTCCACTTCTCATGGCTAAGTCACTCCCTGCTCTCTCAGAATCTCCTGCTTTCTCCAAAATGTTTCCTCCTTTATAGGAGTCCAGTAAACTAATCAAGACCCACCTGGAATGGGTGGAGACACGTCTTCACCTAATCCAGTTTAATAACCACTCTTGATTGAGTCACATCTCCAGAGAAATAATCTAATTAAAGTTTCAAACATACAGTACTGAACAGGAATTAGAAGAAATAGCTAACTTTACAAAATGGGATTAGGATTAAAACATGGCTTTTCTAGGGTACATACATCCTTTCAAACCGGCACATGAGAGGTAAGGGGTATGGCATGTATGGGTTTTTTTCTTTTTCTTTTTTTTTGCAGGAGAGATGCAAATGTTCAAAAAAATGATCATGATGATGAATACACAACTATGTGATGATATTATGAATCGCTGATTGTAACCATGTCAAGAATGTTTCTTTATCAAGAATGTTTGTATGTCAAGAATGTTTGTATGTTTGTTTGTTGTTTACAATAAAGATATTTTTTAAAAAATACAGCTAAATTGAGAGAAAGAAAAAGTGGCCAAGATCACCTGAGGTCAAAATGCCAGAACTGCTCTGGTATAATGCAGATGAGGGGATTCAGAGCCTTAGAGAGATGGGAATGTTAGAGTGAATTTATAATAAAAGAACTGCTCACACACCCCAGGAATGTCCAGAGGACACATCTTTCACCAGAAGCTTGAAAAATAAAGTTGTGAGATTAGCTCCATCATCCCTGAAGAGCTCTGTAGTTGCCCTCTCTGTAGGTCAGATATTCCTGTGGGAACTGTTGTCACTGAACTGGAATCCTTAAATTCAATGAGGATGATCAGATCCTGAGTTGGCAGAAGCCATGTGGCAACAGTTAATCATCAGAGACAAGTTGGGCATGGCCACCATAATGGACAGTAGACTCAAAGCAGCAATCAAAATAATCTGACTCACAGAGACCTTGTGGTGGTGGTTAGCAGATCACGGGGTACCTAGAAGTAAAATGGATAAGCAGTGTACTAAATTCTTGTTGAGTTGTACAAGCAGAAGAATTCTAGGTCAAGTGAGCAAAAGTCTAACTTGAATTACAAAAACAGAGAGTCACAGCTGCCCTCAAATGAAAGGATGGCTGGGTACTATAGGAAAAGGACCCTTTTACACTGCCCAAAATTTACACTGCTAACCTTTTTCCCAGTCTTCACCAAGGAGACCTACAGCCTTTTATCAGGGTGACTGTGCACTAGGGAAAAGCACATATTCATATATTTGAGGGATTATTAGACAGTGCCACAGAAGTGACACTAGTTCCAGGGGACCCAAAATATCACTCTGGTCCACCAGTCAGAGTAGGGGCTTGTGGAGGTCAGGTGATTGATGGAGTTTTAGCTCCGGTCCATTTCATAGTGGGTCCAGTGGGTCCTTGGACACATTCTGTGGTCATTTCCCAAGTTTCAGAATGCACAATTGGAATCAACATACTCAGCAACTGGTAGAATCCCTACAATAGTTCTCTGACTCATGGAGTGAGGCTATTATGGTAGGAAAGGCCGAGAAGAAGCCACTAGAACTGCCCCTACCTAGTAAAATAGTGAATCAGAAGCAATACTGTATTCCTCGAGGGTTTGCAGAGATTAGTGCCTCTTAATAAGGACTTGAAGGATGCACGGGTGGTGATTCCCACCACATCTCCATTCAATTCTCCTATTTGGCCTATGGAGAAAACACATGGGACTTGAAGGATGACAGTGGATTATCATAAGCATAACCAGGCAGTGAAGTCCGATTGCAGCTGCTGTTCCAGATGTGGTATCATTGCTCTAGTAAATCAACACATTGCCTGGTACTTGGTATGCAACTATTGATCTGGCAAATGCTTTTTCTCAATAGCTGTCAGTAAAGATCACCAGAAACTTCAGGAATGAAGGCCTGGATCACCCCATGATGGCTAGCTGAATGCTTGCTGAGGGTAAAGGGAACATGGAATGAGTAGTAGAAGAAGGTAGTGATAAATATGCACTATGACCACATGACCAGTCACAGAAATGAGGACTGTGATTGTATGACTATTTCCTCCCTGTTTTGTTGTTAATATGTTTGCATTTGTCCATAAGCAAATATCTTCTCTTCCTCTTATCATATGACATAAGTTATATTGTTCATATTATAGTATTTAAGTTTTTGGGATATGAAGTTTAAGAGTGAACGTTGGGGGTGTAAGGATAGTTCAATGGTAGAATTCTCACCTGTTATGCAGGAGACCTGGGTTCAATTCCCAGCCCATGCACTTTCCTCTACCCCACCCCACCCCACCCCAAAAAAGAAAATTGAACAAATGGTGCTGCAATAATGGGATAGTCAAGTGGAAAAAGAATGAAATGTGGCCCCAACCATACAGCATACAAAAAACAAAAATTGTGAATGTTACCTAAGGACTTGCACTCTATTCTGGAGACATGTAGTACATTTCCAGTTGTACCCAGGACAGTTGAGTATTATTAAGTGCAACATATGTCTGTTATTGTGTCCTATTTGGAAATTAAATGTGTTTCAAGATGATGTGTATACCTGCCAGGTTGACAAGGGTTTGACTGTGGTAGTGAGGTTGTGGTGTCAACTTGGCCAAATGATGAGGCCCAGTTGTCTGGTCAGGCAAGCATTGGCCTGATCATTGGTGCAAGGATATTTCACAGCAGGCTGACAAACCAGAAGGGTGGTGTTGTATTAAATCATCAGTCATTTCATTGCATCTGTGCCTGATTACATTTGTGATCAACTAAAGCATGACTCCCACAGAAGGATAATCCAACCAGTTGAAGGCTTTTAAAGAAGAGAGACTCTTTCACTGCTTTTTCAGCCAGCAAGCCTCTCCTGTGTAGTTTGTCCAGACCCTTCATAAGAGCCACCAGCTTCACAGCCTGCCCTATAGATTTTGAACTCTCCCATTCCCACGGTTGTGTGATACACTTTTATAAATCTCATATTTACACATCTCTCTTGTTGTTTCTGTTTCTCTGGAGAACCCTGCCTAATACAACAAGGGTTAATGTGGTTTCTTCTAGGAAAGAGGCATCTCTTGTCCTTAAGATTTGGCTTCTATCTCCAACAGTCTTCAGAAAGTGTTCTCTGAAATATCAACTTATTTGTTTAGTATTCATTATTGCGTACCCCATAATGTAACAAGCAGTCTTGTCACAGGCAAGAATATCTGCCATCATAGATCTGGCACTTGAGAGATTGCCTATTGGTGAAATCCAAAGAGTTTCTCAGTCCACGGTTTCAACCCCTCAGTAGCATTTCATACGATGGACCACTCTATCCTTCTTGACTTTCTTTTTCCTTGGGTCACTGAGACTCATAAGAATTCTGGGTTTCCTCCTAGTCCTCTTCCTGATTATTCTCTACAATCTCCATCAATCCTGTTCCTTTTCCTAAATATAGGTTATCTAGATAATTCTGCTTTCTTTTCCAGTAACAGCAATAAAAATGGGCCATTGAGCATGGTTTGCAATAGAACAGCACATACAGAATTAATACACCAGCAATACAGAATTAATAAATTCTCCTGCTCTTATAACTTCCATTATTAACATCAAGGAGATGAATTAAAACCTGTCTCTGGTTTCAAGCCCACTTCTGGTCTCCTAGATTTCATTCCTGCTTGTTTATTGCATGTCTCCAACCAGATGTCCTGTAAACATTTCCTACTATCATATTTCTCCCTTTAGTTCTCTCCTTTCATTCCCTTTGCACCTTAAAAGTAAATATTGCAAAAGCCTCTTAACTGGTCTCTCTACTTCTAGACTCTCTCCTCCCCATTTTATTTTACACTTTGATCCTTTTATGTTGTTGTTTTTTAAAGTACTAGTTTTGCAGGGCACTAGGTGAAGGTTCTGTGAAAATTGTGTTCTTTTTGCACTTTGGTTTTAGACCAGTCTTTTCTAATGCAAAACTCTGAATGGATCACACTCAGTGTTTCAAAACTTTCAATGGTCTCTCATTGTCTAGAACTTGGTTTCTGTTCTCAAATTTTTCTTTCACTTTGACTCTACAATCATCTTCCACACCAGTAGTGACCTTGGCTATTTCAAGGCCAGTAACTTCTGAACCCCATACTTTTGCTGAACCTCATAATTTTTTTTGTTATTTATTTATTTATTTTTAATATGTTTATTGATAAACAATATACAAACACAAACATTCCATACATGGTATTCAATCAGTGGCTCACAATATCAACACATAATTGCATATTCATCACCATGATCATTTCTTAGAACATTTGCATCACTCCAGAAAAAGAAATAAAAAGAAAAAAGAAAAAAACTCATACATACTATACCCCTTACCCCTCCCTCTCATTGACTGCTAATATTTCTAACTAACAATCTATTTTAACATTTGTACCCCCTATTATGTATTCATTTTTTTTATTAACGGAAAGAAGAAAAAAAAAAGAAATCAACACAACATTTAGAAATCATACCATTCTACATATGCACTCAGTAATTCTTAACATCATCACATAGATGCATGATCATCGTTTCTTAGTACATTTGCATCGGTTTAGAGGAACTAGCAACACAACAGAAAAAGATATAAAATGTTAATATAGAGAAAAGAAATAAAAGTAGTAATAATAGTAAAAAACAAAAAAAACCCTATAGCTCAGATGCAGCTTCAGTCAGTGTTTTAACATGATTACTTTACAATTAGGTATTATTGTGCTGTCCATTTTTGAGTCTTTGTATCTAGTCCTGTTGCACAGTCTGTATCCCTTCAGCTCCAATCACCCATTATCTTACCCTGTTTCTAACTCCTGCTGGACTCTGTTACCAATGACATACTCCAAGTTTATTCTCGAATGTCGGTTCACAGTGGGACCATACAGTATTTGTCCTTTAGTTTTTGGCTAGACTCACTCAGCATAATGTTCTCTAGGTCCATCCATGTTATTACATGCTTCATAAGTTTATTCTGTCTTAAAGCTGCATAATATTCCATCGTATGTATATACCACAGTTTGTTTAGCCACTCGTCTGTTGATGGACATTTTGGCTGTTTCCATCTCTTTGCAATTGTAAATAACGCTGCTATAAACATTGGTGTGCAAATGTCCATTTGTGTCTTTGCCCTTAAGTCCTTTGAGTAGATACCTAGTAATGGTATTGCTGGGTTGTATGGCAATTCTATATTCAGCTTTTTGAGGAACCGCCAAACTGCCTTCCACAGTGGTTGCACCATTTGACATTCCCACCAACAGTGGATAAGTGTGCCTCTTTCTCCGCATCCTCTCCAGCACTTGTCATTTTCTGTTTGTTGATAATGGCCATTCTGGTGGGTGTGAGATGATATCTCATTGTGGTTTTGATTTGCATGTCTCTAATGGCCAGGGACATTGAGCATCTCTTCATGTGCCTTTTGGCCATTTGTATTTCCTCTTCTGAGAGGTGTCTGTTCAAGTCTTTTTCCCATTTTGTAATTGGGTTGGCTGTCTTTTTGTTGTTGAGTTGGACAATCTCTTTATAAATTCTGGATACTAGACCTTTATCTGAGATGTCATTTCCAAACATTGTCTCCCATTGTGGAGGCTGTCTTTCTACTTTCTTGATGAAGTTTTTGATGCACAAAAGTGTTTAATTTTGAGGAGCTCCCATTTATTTATTGCCTTCTTCAGTGCTCTTGCTTTAGGTTTAAGGTCCATAAAACCGCCTCCAATTGTAAGTTTTATAAGATATCTCCCTACATTTTCCTCTAACTGTTTTATGGTCTTAGACCTAATGTTTAGATCTTTGATCCATTTTGAGTTAACTTTTGTATAGGGTGTGAGATATGGTCTTCTTTCATTCTTTTGCATATGGATATCCAGTTCTCTAGGCACCATTTATTGAAGAGACTGTTTGTCCCAGGTGAATTGGCTTGACTGCCTTATCAAAGATCAAATATCCATAGATGAGAGGGTCTATATCTGAGCACTCTATTCAATTCCATTGGTCGATATATCTATCTTTATGCCAATACCATGCTGTTTTGACCACTGTGGCTTCATAATATGCCTTAAAGTCTGGCAGCGTGAGACCTCCAGCTTCGTTTTTTTTCCTCAAGATGTTTTTAGCAATTCGGGGCACCCTACCCTTCCAGATAAATTTGCTTATTGGTTTTTCTATTTCTGAAAAATAAGTTGTTGGGATTTTGATTGGTATTGCATTGAATCTGTAGATCAATTTAGGTAGGATTGACATCTTAACTATATTTAGTCTTCCAATCCATGAACACGGTATGCCCTTCCATCTATTTAGGTCTTCTGTGATTTCTTTTAGCAGTTTTTTGTAGTTTTCTTTATACAGGTTTTTTGTCTCTTTAGTTAAATTTATTCCTAGGTATTTTATTCTTTTAGTTGCAATTGTAAATGGGATTCGTTTCTTGATTTCCCCCTCCGCTTGCTCATTACTAGTGTATAGAAATGCTACAGATTTTTGAATGTTGATCTTGTAACCTGCTACTTTGCTGTACTCATTTATTTGCTCTAGTAGTTTTGTTGTGGATTTTTCCGGGTTTTCAATGTATAGTATCATATCGTCTGCAAACAGTGATAGTTTTACTTCTTCCTTTCCAATTTTGATGCCTTGTGTTTCTTTGTCTTGTCTAATTGCTCTGGCTAGAACGTCCAACACAATGTTGAATAATAGTGGTGATAATGGACATCCTTGTCTTGTTCCTGATCTTAGGGGGAAAGTTTTCAATTTTTCCCCATTGAGGAGGATATTAGCTGTGGATTTTTCATATATTCCCTCTATCATTTTAAGGAAGTTCCCTTGTATTCCTATCTTTTGAAGTGTTTTCAACAGGAAAGGATATTGAATCTTGTCAAATGCCTTCTCTGCATCAATTGAGATGATCATGTGATTTTTCTGCTTTGATTTGTTGATATGGTGTATTACATTAATTGATTTTCTTATGTTGAACCATCCTTGCATACCTGGGATGAATCCTACTTGGTCATGATGTATAATTCTCTTAATGTGTTGTTGGATTCAATTTGCTAGAATTTTGTTGAGGATTTTTGCATCTATATTCATTAGAGAGATTGGCCTGTAGTTTTCTTTTTTTGTAATATCTTTGTCTGGTTTTGGTATGAGGGTGATGTTGGCTTCATAGAATGAATTAAGTAGCTTTCCCTCCGCTTCGATTTTTTTGAAGAGTTTGAGGAGAGTTGGTACTAATTCTTTCTGGAATGTTTGATAGAATTCACCTGTGAAGCCGTCTGGTCCTGGACTTTTCTTTTTAGGAAGCTTTTGAATGACTGATTCAATTTTTTTACTTGTGATTGGTTTGTTGAGGTCATCTATGTCTTCTTGAGTCAAAGTTGGTTGTTCATGTCTTTCCAGGAACCTGTCCATTTCCTCTAAATTGTTGTATTTATTAGCGTAAAGTTGTTCATAGTATCCTGTTATTACCTCCTTTATTTCTGTGAGGTCAGTAGTTATGTCTCCTCTTCCATTTCTGATCTTATTTATCTGTGTCCTCTCTCTTCTTCTTTTTGTCAGTCTTGCTAAGGGCCCATCAATCTTATTGATTTTCTCATAGAACCAACTTCTGGTCTTATTGATTTTCTCTATTGTTTTCATGTTTTCAATTTCATTTATTTCTGCTCTAATCTTTGTTATTTCTTTCCTTTTGCTTGCTTTGGGGTTAGTTTGCTGTTCTTTCTCTAGTTCTTCCAAGTGGGCAGTTAATTCCTGAATTTTTGCCTTTTCTCCTTTTCTGATATAGGCATTTAGGGCAATAAATTTCCCTCTTAGCACTGCCTTTGCTGCGTCCCATAGGTTTTGATATGTTGTGTTTTCATTTTCATTCGCCTCGAGGTATTTACTAATTTCTCTTGCAGTTTCTTCTTTGACCCACTCGTTGTTTAAGAGTGTGCTGTTGAGCCTCCACATATTTGTGAATTTTCTGGCACTCCGCCTATTATTGATTTCCAACTTCATTCCTTTATGATCCGAGAAAGTGTTGTGTATGATTTCAATCTTTTTAAATTTGTTAAGACTTGCTTTGTGACCCAGCAGATGGTCTATCTTTGAGAATGATCCATGAGCACTTGTGAAAAAGGTGTATCCTGCTGTTGTGGGATGTAATGTCCTATAAATGTCTGTTAAGTCTAGCTCATTTATAGTAATATTCAGATTCTCTATTTCTTTATTGATCCTCTGTCTAGATGTTCTGTCCATTGATGAGAGTGGTGAATTGAAGTCTCCAACTATTATGGTATATGTGTCTATTTCCCTTTTCAGTGTTTGCAGTGTATTCCTCACATATTTTGGGGCATTCTGGTTCGGTGCGTAAATATTTATGATTGTTATGTCTTCTTGTTTAATTATTCCTTTTATTAGTATATAGTGTCCTTCTTTGTCTCTTTTAAGTGTTTTACATTTGAAGTCTAATTTGTTGGATATTAGTATAGCCACTCCTGCTCTTTTCTGGTTATTATTTGCATGAAATATCTTTTCCCAACCTTTCACTTTCAACCTATGTTTATCTTTGGGTCTAAGATGTGTTTCCTATAGACAGCATATAGAAGGATCCTGTTTTTTAATCCATTCTGCCAGTCTGTGTCTTTTGATTGGGGAATTCAGTCCATTAACTTTTAGTGTTATTACTGTTTGGATAATATTTTCCTCTACCATTTTGCCTTTTGTATTAGATATATCATATCTGACTTTCCTTCTTTCTACACTCTTCTCCATACCTCTCTCTTCTGTCTTTTCATATCTGACTCTAGTGCTCCCTTTAGTATTTCTTGCAGAGCTGGTCTCTTGGTCACAAATTCTCTCAGTGACTTTTTGTCTGAGAATGTTTTAATTTCTCCCTCATTTTTGAAGGACAATTTTGCTGGCTATAGGAGTCTTGGTTGGCAGTTTTTCTCTTTTAGTAACTTAAATATATCATCCCACTGTCTTCTAGCTTCCATGGTTTCTGCTGAGAAATTTACCCGTAGTCTTATTGGGTTTCCCTTGTATGTGATTGATTGTTTTTCTCTTGCTGCTTTCAAGATCCTCTCTTTCTCTTTGACCTCTGACATTCTAACTAGTAAGTGTCTTGGAGAATGCCTATTTGGGTCTATTCTCTTTGGGGTGCGCTGTACTTCTTGGATCTGTAATTTTAGGTCTTTCATAAGAGTTGGGAAATTTTCAGTGATAATTTCTTCCATTAGTTTTTCTCCTCCTTTTCCCTTCTCTTCTCCTTCTGGGACACCCACAACACGTATATTTGTGCGCTTCATATTGTCATTCAGTTCCCTGATCCCCTGTTCAAATTTTTCCATTCTTTTCCCTATAGTTTCTGTTTCTTTTTGGAATTCAGATGTCCCATCCTCCAATTCACTAATTCTAGCTTCTGTCTCTTTAAATCTACCATTGTAGGTATCCATTGTTTTTTCCAGCTTTTCTACTTTGTCCTTCACTCCCATAAGTTCTGTGATTTGTTTTTTCAGCTTTTCTATTTCTTCTTTTTGTCAGCCCATGTCTTCTTCATGTCCTCCCTCAATTTATCAATTTCATTTTTGAAGAGATTTTCCATTTCTGTTCGTATATTCAGCATTAGTTGTCTCAACTCCTGTATCTCATTTGAAACATTGGTTTATTCCTTTGACTGGGCCATATTTTCAATTTTATGAGCGTGATCCGTTATCTTCTGCTGGCGTTTGGGCATTTAATCAGATTTCCCTGTGTGTAAGACCCCGCAGGTTGAAAGATTTTTCTGTGAAATCTCTGGGCTCTGTTTTTCTTTTCCTGCCCAGTAGGTGGCGCTCATCTGTCTGCGGGTCCCACTAGTAAAAGATGCTGTGGGTCCTTTAACTGTGGAAAACTCTCACTGGGGGGGTGGGTCGCCAGCTGAAGCGGCTTGGGTGAGTGCCAATCCGAATCTCCCAGCCGGCCCGGGGATCGCACGCGGGGAGTGTTGCCAGCCTCCGTGGCTTGGGGGAACGCCTGTCCAAATTTCCCAGCCGGCCCGGGGCACCAAGTGTGGCAGGGGGGGCGCCAGCCGCGGTGGCTCGGGGAAGTGTCTATCCACCGTTCCCAGCCGGACCAGGAAGCCACGTGTTTGGAAGGGATCCCGGTCACCGTTCTCCGCGGCTTGGGGATCTCCGATCCAATTCTCCCATCTGGTCCGGGGGGCCGCGCGTGGTGGGTGGGGCCCCAGCCACCGCAGCTTGAGGGGACCGCCTGTCCAATTCTCCCAGCCGGCCCGGGAAGGAGGGAGGGAGGGACTCCGGCCGCCTGCCTCTGATCTCACCGGAGAGGGTTCCCCCAGCCAGTCAGCCGTTCCAGAATGGGGTACGCTGTCTTCTTGGTCTCTGTCGTGGCTCCAGGAGCTGTTCTGAATCATTTCTACTTCTCTAGTAGCTGTTCTGGAGGAGGAACTAAGACCCGCGTGTTTTACTAAGCCGCCATCTTCTCCCGAAGTCTCACACTAATTTCTTGATGGATATTTTTTAATATTAAGGCTCTACTTTTAATTTTTATGGGTGATTATATATATATATATATATATATAAAATACTTTTATTGAGGAATATCCATACACATATCGTCCAACTATATTATACAATCAATGGCTCACAATATCATCACATAGTTGTATATTCTTCACCATGATCATTTTTAGAACATGTGCATCACTCCAGAAACGAAATGAAAAGAAAAAAAGAACTCATACGTCCCACACCCCTTATTCCTCCCTCTCATTGACCCACAGCATTTCAATCTACCTAATTGTTACCTTTTATCTCTCCCTATTATTTATTTACTTTTTATCCTTTTTCTTCTTTTAACTCATCTGTCCATACCTTGGGTAAAAGGAACATCAGACACAAGGTTTTCACAATTGCACAATCACATTGTAAAAGGCATATAGTTATAGTCTTCTTCAATAATCAAGGCTACAGGAATACAGCTCAACAGTTCCAGATACTTCCTTCCAGCCACTCTAATATACCATAAACCAAAAAGGGATAGCTATATTATGTATAAGAATAACCTCCAGGATAACCTCTTGACTTTGTTTGAAATCTCTCAGTCACTGAGACTTTATTCTATCTCATCTGTCTCTTCCCGCTTTTGGTCAAGAAGGCTTTCTCATTCCCATAATGCCGGGTCCTGGCTCATCCCCAGGAGTCCTGTCCCATGTTGCCAGGGAGATTTACGTCCCCAGGAGTCATGTAGCATGCAAGAGAGAGGGCAGTGAGTTCACCTGCCAAGTTGGCTTAGAGAGAGAGCCCACATCTGAGGTTCTCTAGGTTCTCTAGGGTGACTCTTAGACATACTTATCAGTATGCTTAGCTTCTCCTTTGCAGGAATAAGCTTCATAGGGGCAAACGGGGTGATTATATTTTTAAAAGTCTTTGTCTTCTAGAGATATTTACTAAAATATTTAAGAATGAAAGATACATCTTGTATTTGGTTCAAAATAATCCAGTGGGGATGGGGAGAAGTGGGGGTAGGGGAGTGGGAAGAGTAGGTGAAACAAATGAGTTGATAACTGTTAAAACTGGTACAGGGGGACTCATTATATACTCTCTATTTTTAAATATGTTTGGAATTTTTTATAATAGATAGATTAGAAAAATATTTATATACATACACACAGGAAATTGTTAATTTTGTTGGAAATGAGTAATAGCAGTATAATATTCTCTTTTAAAAATCATTATCTGTTAAACTATACACAGTGAAGTATTTACAAGCAAACATTTCAGTAATAAAAGAGGTAAAATGATATGATGTCTGGCATTTGCCTTAAAATACTCCAGGAAAAAAAATTGAAGATACAAATGAGAATGAACGAAACAAGATGGGCAGATGTTGATAACTGACTAAGCTGGGTAATGTGTACATTCTCTGTACTTTTGTGTGTTTGACCTGTTCTATAATTAAAATGCTGAGAAATAAAACTTAAAACCAAACTTTTTTGGAGGTTTGATTTTGTCATTACCTTTCCCTAAGCCATGTTTACTTATGTTTTTATTTTCTAAACTAACACTCCAACTATTCTCAGAAGTCTTTACAATATAGATTACATGTTATTTCTTAGTGTAGATCATTTTGAATATAAATTGGAAAACACTACTGACATTAAAGGATATTTAAAGGCTCTGTTACGAGAAAAAGGTGCAAAACAAAACTTATTAAGATGAATACTTGAAAATGTAAAATTCAAAGCTGACATAAATGATTAAAAAATATTTAGCATGATATTTAGGATGATAGATGGAGAAGATGAAATTCCTAAGAAGTTATAGGGGACGAAACTAAGTGACCTTTTTAAAGTCGAATTCAACTTCTGCTAAAACTGGTTTAGGAGAAAAGTAGGGGTATCTCTAGAATATTTGACCTGCCTTTGTTTTTTTGTTTTGTTTTGTTTTGTTTTGTTTTTTTTAAAGAGTAAAAGAAGGATAGTAGATTGACTTTTCAAGGACTTCAACTTTCCTGCCTGAAAATTACTTGAGAATAAGCTAGTTGCAATTATACCAGCAGGTGGCGTGTTTCTTAGGGTTTCTCAAGCTAAGACAAAATTGAGAACTACTATGAATGTACCAAAATAAAAAATGCTGCCTTTCCCCTTTTTTCGTGTGTTCTGCTTCTCTCATGGAAAAGAAATTGTAAGAATATAAATGGAATCATCTTTGTTTTAATATGGTTCTTTCACTTTAGTGACTGAATTTTGTACTAAATTGCTAGTAATTCTCATTTCACTTTTTCTATAGTAAAATATATCTGGTTAAAATGTCAACCAGTTGCCAATCTTCATATTATGGAATATCTCAACAGTTTTGAAACACGTTGGGATGTGATCAAAGCCTAAACTCCAGAAAACTAGAACAGCAGACACAGCCTCTTTACACAGCAGTGAGCTAATGTATACCATGGCTTTTGTGCTATGGTTTTGAAAATTTCCCAGATGGAATCTGAGATTTCCACTTAGCCTGGAATTGTTCTCGAGCCCTATGCTGGTCTGGCTCCCAAAGAATATACAGGACTGAAGAAGTCCAGATATTCTGTTTCTCTTGGGAAAGCACTGAGTGGACACCTGATTGGACTCAGAATCCCTGCAGGAGAACCTAAATCAACCTTTTTGTTAGTACTCTAGAACACAAGCACATCCTCAGTATCTTCAGCACAGTCTGGGGGTTCTCTAAGAGGAAGCTAAGTAAGATTCTCCAAACCCTACCCCTTAGTCATTTTGGCTGAGTCTACTTACAAGGATCCGGAAAAATGGCCCCACATATTTTGTTTAGCTTACTCCAAGTTCAATGGGTGGGGTGTAGGTCGACAGCAAATGGTCAGCAAATTCATTCAACAAAGGAACTGCTTCAGTTCATACAGATTCATTCAACAAAGGAACTGCTTATAGTCAATTCTATTGTAAGGTAAATTTCAGAAGTAGTAGCTCTTCTTGCTCATTTAATAAAAATGCTAATATTTTCATTGACTCATCTTTTTTACTGCTCTGGACATTTTTATCCTGTTATTTATCAGACTTTTGTAAGTAGAAGTTATTTAATTTCATAAACCTCTCATAAAGCTTTTCATGAAAAAGTTAAAGAGTATCTTCTTTTCTTTTACAGCTTTCTTGTTTATAATACTCATTGCAAAACTTCAGAAAATATATGATATTTAAAGATAAAAATAGAGATTACTTGTAATTCCACCAGACTTTTAGGTATATAATCATTACATATAACTTTTAAATGGAATTGTTTGCTGGGTATTTTTTTTCTGGGTGTTTTTTTAACAGGGTTTCACTTCACGATAAATTGTGAACACCTTTGCATATTAATAAATATAGATATATCACATTATTTTATTTCTTTAAAATACTGAAGAGAGGGATAGTTCTAGTACCAAGCATAAACTTCTTTAGAGATTTAGTAAACTCGAACAATGTATATAAAATGCATAAATTTTCACGTATATATCAATGAATTTTTACATATGTAAGCTTATTTTGTGAAAGAGAACAAAGCTTTAGATATAATATTTAATTTATATATCTGCACATCCTAATTAAAGTAAAGAATTAAAGAAATTTGTTAGTTTAAGAAAATGACCTATTGGACTCTGGATTTTGTTCCCACCAGTATATAATCTCCATCTGGTGAATCCTCATGCTTAAAACAGTGAGTGGCACATAACTAGTGTTTGATATTTATGGAATGAATGATTGAATTTTTTTTTTCTTTTTTGGAGGCAGAGAGGCATTATCAGGGCTTAGAAACCACAGACCATGTGATTTGATTGAGTGTTGAGTAGTGTTGCTATCAATTGTATTTGGCAAGGTACTTAACCTCTCTGTGTCTTAATTTTCTTTTCTGCAAAATTAGTATAACAGGGTTGTTGTGAGAGTTAAATGAGTTAACAGTTTTCATTTCCTGGCTACTAAAACAAATACCACGCAATGGGTTCCTTTAAACAACAGGAATTTGTTCACTCATGGTTTTGAGACTAGGAGAAGTCCAAATTCAAGGCATCATCAAGGTGATGCTTTCTCCCAGAAGACTGTGGCTGGCTGACAGTGATCCTTGGTCCTTGGCATTTTTTGTCACATGACAAATGTACACGGTGGCCTCTCCTGGCTTCTCCTTTATCTTCAGGGTACTGCTAACTTGCAGCTTTTGAGTGAACCCTGTGTCATTCTCTTCTGGGGACTTCTCTATAAACTCTCTAGTAACAGGATCAACATCCAGATTCATTTGTGCCAAACCTTAACTGTAGTAACCTCATGAAAATGACGTATTACAAGGGTTCACACCCATAGGAATGGATTAAGTTTAAGAGCATGTTTTTCTGAGGTACAGAACTCCAAGCCACCACTATAAATGTAGAACATTTAGAATAGTATCCACAATGTTTTAAGTAGGTATAAATGTTAAAATAATGTTATTTTGCATTTATGGATAATTTTCTTTCTTATATATATATGTAGTAATAACCTAAAATAGTATCCCCCATGAAGTAGGTAATATGGGATATTTTTGCTTTTCAGAAAGAAAAATCGAGGCACAGACATCAAATGACGTGTAAACGTGATAGCCAAGACTACTCCTCTGGAACAGTCAAGTACAAAGTAAAGCAACATATCCGCATTTTCCTGGACATGTTTATTCATTGGGCTTTTTTCCCCCCATCTATTTAATGGGCAGTTTCCATGCTATAAAACCCAGGCTGAGTCCTGGATTCCATACGTGCATGAAACATTGTCTATAAAATTATTACTTGTGTATATAGTCTCCTATCTTTTGGATATGGTTATGATTTTTTTCAAAAATAAAATTTATAGTCTCCTTTAGTCATTAGGTATTTTATCAAGCAATTTGGGCTGAAACTACAGCTATGAAAACACAACACCCCCTAAATTTTCGCATGATGGAAATGTAATCTCATGATAAGAAAATAAACGAAGTCAGGAACCACTGCTTTAGTGGCTCCTAATAAATAATATAGTGAAGTTCTTGTTATTCCAGATATAATATATTGTATCTCTTCATTTCACCAGAATTGTAGAGAACATCGTTTCTGCGTTTGCGAGTAAAAGCAAATCTCCAACTTTCGGGGGCGGGGCGTCCGTCGGCGGGTAAACTACAACTCCCAGGATTCCTAGTGGGAGCTTGTGAGTTGTTCATCTCTCTCCTGCCCCTTCGCACCACATACTCCTTGGACACCCATTCCCGAGAGGTCCAGAGGGTGGTTGTCTCCTGGGAATTTCTTTCTCGCCTTGTCATTTTTCTATTGCGTTTCCTCGATTAGCTCACGGTTATGCATCGACGAGGACTAGATCTCTGGGGAAGTGTCGAGACCGAGGAGGACCGGGGGCAAGTGTTAACCCGGAAGGAGTAAACCAGGAAGTGAAAGTCATCCCGAGTCCGTCGGGCTGAAAATATTGCGCGGCAGGGAAGGTTCTGTCCTAAGGAAGGAAAGCTAGCGTCCTTTCTTCGTTTTGTTAGGTATTCACAATTCTTTCCTGATCTTAAAAGGGCTTTTTATCTTTCCCAGTTGTACTCTGTTGCTTTCTAGTCCCTCCTTATGGAATCACAACGTGCTGTATGCTGAGTGACACTGTGGTTACCATGCGCTGCCCCTGGCGCGCGAGTGCCGGTTTAGTGTCAGATTTGAGTTTTCAGGGTTGCTCCTGGAATATAAGTAATCCTGTTACTGTGGTGGGTGGTGGAGAAGACTTGCTGTTCTCGGGTATAGATAAACGTCTTGGTTTGCTTTTTTTCACATTGAGGTTCATGATCTTGAGAGCAACTCATTCTACCGTATCCGAAATGGAAATTTTTGCTTCAAGTATTCTAACAAAGGTCTTTTGGCCATTCTTTTATTCTGTACATTATCAAATGCCTACACCAGATGTAAAGAGACAGAAACTTCTGCTAGGAAAGTGCAACATATTTAAGGGTGCTGGTAGTTGGTGCATCCTTGCACCGTCCGTCCCTTTCCGAATGTGATTAAGTTAAAGTTTATCAGTAGAACCCTGCAAACTGAATATTTTAGATACCATTGTGACATTGTATTTCCTAAGAGGTAATGATATTTAAGTTGGCAGACTTACAACGATCCAATGTGAATGCCTCGCCTAGCATCTTAGGAATATTGGCGGCAATAAATTTTGATTCTGTTAAATCTTGACCCTCATTTCAACTTTGAACCTATGCACTCTAGAGGCAAGGCTTTTTACTTATTACATGTTGTATTTTCCCTTTCTTACTCAACAAGTCCATTGTGTATTTGAGTTAGCTCTTGATTACCTCTATTAGAGGAGAACAGATAATTTTTGTACCTAGCCTATTTGGCCTAACCTGTAATTTTTTTTAAGTAACTTTTTTTCTGATTATGAAAGTAAAAGGTGCTATATGTGTAGAAGACTTGAAAAGTAGAAAGCAAACAAAAGGTATCCATAATCCCCAAACCTGGCACCTTTTTTAACATTTTGGCATGTTTCCTTTCTAGTTTTTTTTTTCAGCTCTACCATATACATGTACTCTACCAGTATGTCTCTCTCTCTCTCTATATATATATATAGTAGAGTACTATTATTATATATATATATATATATAAAACATATATTGTAGAATTTTTTTAAAAACATATTGAGATTTTATTGCTTGTAGTGTACTTTTTTTCACTTAATCGTTATTGTCCCTTTTCACTAGACCTACTTACTTGTTCTGTTACTATTTGAAGTTTTCTTCCTTTAGGATCTCAGCTAAAAAGGGCAGCACGTTTGGAGAGTGACTGCCGAATTAAGAATGAAAAGCACTGAGGTCTGGAGGTAACTTTTATTCTAATTGCTGCCTTGTCTCTATGTGAATGACTGAACAGGATTAAGTTACTTGATTTCTGGATACCTAAAATTTAAAAATTAAACAACATAATAGTATTTCCTTTAAGCTTTAGGAATCTGTAAATATGTGAATCACCTAAAGTTTGCATGGTTCATACCTTTCAAGTGCTCAAAAACACATTCAATTCTGGATTCTGAATACTTTCCAGAAAATAGCTGACTGAGCCCATTCTGCGGATGTATTTTTAGCTATATTCCTGTTCATTTGCCTTAATTAATTATATATATTGCGTAGGTAAAAAACAGTATTAACTTCACATATTTTATTATATTGTTACTCAGAGCATTGAAGGGTTATTTTCTTTTATGTTCCATTTTTGGAACTGCCTGTGGCAGTGAACTGAACAAGATTTCTTCAGGTTCTTTCCAGCTTTATTATACCATGCATCTGTAGAGTTGACTTTTTTTCAGATTGTATGTATTATATTTCAGATGCTGAGATGAATCGTCTCCTTTGTGTATGGCTTTTTAAACATCTGTCTCTTAATGGCCACTACCAGTGTCACAGCTACCTCCATTCTCATCAATTTAGACAGATACATCTTGATGCAAGGCTGTGGGTTTTTAGACAAAACAGGAATCATATTTGCCATTGTCTGTTAAATAAGAATTGGTCTGGGAAATATTGCCATCAAGATGCCAGGATGTTCAGGAAGCATAAAGTACTTCAGAAATATATGGAGGACCTGAATAAGGAGTACCAAAAGCTTGATCAGTGTTTGCAACAAACCTCTGTGACGGAAGGAGATCGAAGGACCTTAAATCGAAGGCATGCTGAGTTGGCACCACTTGCAGCCATTTACCGAGAAATTCAGGAGGCTGAACAAGCAATTGAAGAATTAGAATCAATGTGTAAAAGTAGGTAAAAGATGTGTGTGTATAGTCCAGTACCATATTGATTTGAGTTAAAGCTTTATTGAACTCAGTCTTTTAAAATCTTGCAACTAATAAGCGTTCCATTTGGAAAGGACAGGACTCTGTATTCTGGGTGTTGAACTTATTTCAGCTACTAAAGATCAACTACTAAGTGATTGGGCTCCTCCTGGTGCTAGCTGATCATAGTTCTTAGGGTCTGTTAACTCAATGCTGACCCTTTCAGAAGCTTTAATTTAGTCAACAGACCTTTACTGAGCACTGTTCCTAGCTCCCAAGGACTTAAAACTACAGTTCCTACCCTGTCCGAGGGGGTCACAGTCTAGTGAGAGAGACTTTTTATTTTCTACTTATTTAGATACTGTTTATAATGTGATATATGCTCTACTAGATGAAGGCATGGGGATCCAAGGGAACAAATAGGAATGCCATTCAAATCAGATAGGACAGGTCTAGTAAAGCTTCCTGGATGAGATTGTGCATTATTGAGTTGCAAAGGACAATTTTTCATGTTGTTTGCCTTGAAATTATTTTTAAATTTTTATTGCAATTGTAGTTTTAGATTATTTTTTATCTATTTAATGGATGGAAATATTTTCTATTACGAACAGCCAACAGAAATATTTTCTATTACATACAGCTGACGGTTTCTTAGAACCATGGAATTATTCATTGTCATTGTTATAAAACACTAATCCTAAATGTCTTCACTTTTACTTCACTTTAAGCCCTAAACAAAGCTCTACTCAGACAAGGCCCCATTTCCAGCAGTTTACATACTCAGACAAGGCCCCATTTCCAGCAGTTTACATAGTTTACCTACCTGGTGTTCAAGAAAATCAGTTCCTCCTGATTTTCAGCTTTTGAACCTTTTAAAAACTAAATATGTATACTAGAATTGCCACTTTGGATTTCAGGGTTGGAATACTTAAAAATTGCTTTTTAGATCTTATGTAGAAGCTTAATTAAAGTGATTTATTTCCAGGAGTTTGTTGCGGTTAGTTCAGTCAGTCGTTTAGTCATTTCTTCAGCCGGCATTTACTGAGGGCATACCAAATGTCAGTTATTGTTGTAGGCACCATGGTATAAAAGATGAGTAAGTCCTATGGAGCTTACCATCTAATTTGGGTATATGTAATTTCACTACATATAAGTGAAAGGCAATGCAAAAAAAATGCCAGACTCACAATATAAGTAGAGCACGGTGCGGTCTTGAAAGAGTGATTAATTTTGCCTGAAGTATGTGGGGAAAGCTTTTTAAAATAAGGTTTAAAACATGAATAGGATTTCTCTGGTGGAAGAAAAAAGGAAGGACATTCCAGGTAACGGAATCAGTAAGAGCAAAGTGAGGAGGGTGAGAATCTGAAACAAGCAGTTTGACAAAACCTTGTAGTTTTGGTACAGAGTGACAGTGTTAAGCTTGTGATGGGCTTTAAATGTCCTCCTGAGAGTTTCTGGGATTTATACAAGTTTACAGACTGTGCAAGGAGACCACAGAAAATGGAGCCTTCTATCCAGTGGAGAAGTGCTCATTGAAGTATAATTCAAATACACCCACACAGTTCACCCGTTTAAATAGCTTTTAGCAGCCATCACCACAATCAGTTTTAGAATTCATTGCTCCAAAAAGATACCCCACATCCCTTATCCATCACTACCCAAACCCCACTTCCCTGCCAGCCCTAGGCAACCACTAATCTACTTTTTGTCTCTATGGATTTGCCTATTCTGGATATTTTGTATCAGTGGAATCATATAATATGTGGTCCTTTGTAATTGGCTCCTTTCACTTAGCATACTATGATTTTAAGGTTTAGTTGTGTTGTAACAATATCAGTGGAATCATATAATATGTGGTCCTTTGTAATTGGCTTCTTTCACTTAGCATACTATGATTTTAAGGTTTAGTTGTGTTGTAACAATATATATATCAGTACTTCATTTCTTTTTATTGCCAAATGATATTCCATTGTGGAGATACTACATTTTATTTGTCCATGAGTTGATGGACACATGGGTTGTTTCCATTTTTGGCTATCATGAATAATGCTGCTGTGAACATTCATGTACATGTTTTTGTGTGGACATATGTTTACATTTCTCTTGAGTATGTATGTAAGAATATAGCTGCTGAGTCATATAGTAACCCCATGTTTAACCCTTTGAGGAACTGCCAGACTGTTTTCTGAAGTGGATGGACCATTTTGCATTCCAGCACCCTATGAGAGTTCCAGTTTCTCCACATCACTAACACTTTTCCACCTTTTTGATTATAGACATCCTAGTGGGTTTGAAGTATTATCTCATTGTGGATTTGATTTGCATTTCCCTAATGGCTGATTATTTTGAGCAACTTTTCACGTGCTTCATGCCATTTGAATATCTTTGGAAAAATGTCTATTCAAGTCCTTTGTCCAATTTTTAATTGGGCTGTTTGTCTTTGCTGTTGAGTTTTAAGAGTTCTTTATATATTCTGGATATTAAAGATTCCTGGGCAGTGCAACGGTGGTTCAGTGGTAAAATTCTTGCCAGCCATGCCAGAGACTTGGGTTTGATTCCCAGAGCCTGCCCATGTTAAAAAAAAAAAAAAAAAATTCTTGTCAGATATATGATTTGCAAAAAATTTCTCCCATTCTGTGGGTTTTCTCTTTACTGTCTTGATACTGCCATTTGAAGTACACGTGTTTAAATTTTTATGTCCTACTTGTCTTTTTTCCTTTGTTTCTTGTGCTTTGGGTAGTACATATAAGAAACCTTTGTGTCATCCAGGGTCATAAAGATTTTATTGATTGCAAATCAGAAAACTTTTCTGATACCTTTGACCCTGCAGATACCTATCTTGAGTGGCACCAGCTTGGTTTCCAATTGTGCCATATGTGCACAGTGGTGGTCAGTAGTGATATTGCAGTTCTGCAAAAGATGATCCATAATTGAAATTCAGTTTAAACAACACCTTATCCAGGAAACCTTCTATAAAATGCTGAAGTCTCATTAGGCCCCTCCTTTCTGCTCCCAGGGCTTGCTGGCATTGCCCTTATGTAGTATTCTAATTATGTGTGTACATTCATCTTTCTCATCATGTTTTATTTATCTTTGTATCCCCAAGCAATTAGCAGAGTGTCTAGCACACAGTGAGTATTAAATGATGAAAGCACGAATGAAGCACGAATCCCATCAGACCCTAATGGCTTCTGTGACTAGAGAAGAATTTTTAAAAATCTGCTCTTTTTACTTATGATTCTTCATTTCTGCTTTATAATTGCAGAGAATCAAGAATTTCTACCTTGCTTTACAGCTGTCATCACTGACAAATTAAGTCTCTTGGCATCTAAACAAATGGGGTCAAAGGTCATGCAAGCTACCACTATCTCTTTGTTTTTATTAAAAGTCTGTGATTTAGCTTTCTGCTTTTGAAATGATGTGAAAAGGACCATTGTTTCCATAAAGTAGAGGTTACAAAGATGTGCTGTGTTTGACCCACACAGGGTTTTAAAAAGATGTGTCCTAAATCTGAACATATAAAATTCAAGGGATTTCTATATTCATTTATAGATATTCAAATCATAAGCTCCTTGGGGGAAAAATCATACTGCATTTCGCACTGAGATTTTAGGACATGCGTAGCAAGTACTTGTTAATTGATATTCTGTAACTATTCTAACAGTTCTTTCGTAATCCTTTGCCTTTATTAGTGAAGTAAAATTTAACAGACAAAGGCTAGGTGACTATTGGAGAGTTTCTCTGTATTTAAAAATTTTTACCATTATTTCTATTTTTAGGTCTAAATAAACAAGATGAAAAACATTTACAAGAACTTGCCTTAGAAGAAAGGCAAACTATTGATCAAAAAATCAACTTGTTATACAGTGAGGTATGTTTCATGAGGTAGCTTAATGTCAACAGTTTTAATATAAAGGAATGCTGTTTTTGCCAGACCATGCTTTGGTGCTCAAAGTACTTTCCAAACATCAACTTATTGAGCCTTCTGTTATGATTAAGCTGCACTCAGTGCTGTAATTTGCGGCAAAAAGAGATGGTGTTGTGAAAGAATAAAACAAAGACCTCCAGTTGCAAAGCTGAATCTGTCAAGTTGCATGGCAAGGAAGCACATTCCAGTGAAGAAATTTCACCCTAGGAGGAATCGGGCTTTTAAGTAGTAGAAAGGTGGGGTTCCTAGTGATTGTGTT
Source organism: Tamandua tetradactyla (assembly GCF_023851605.1). Taxonomy (NCBI): domain Eukaryota; kingdom Metazoa; phylum Chordata; class Mammalia; order Pilosa; family Myrmecophagidae; genus Tamandua; species Tamandua tetradactyla. Next base: position 118,183,004 of record NC_135330.1, read on the forward strand.
AATTAAGAACTGAAAACTTGCACTCTGGATAGAATAGAATGATGCCACAGGTGTAGACACAGGTGGTTAACATAAGTCTTTAGTCTGGTAGGAGTTAGCTTACCTGGATCTCCCAAGGTTCAGGATATTTTGTCCGTGTCCGCTGTTATAACTAGTTTTGCTGAAGTACAAATTTCGGTTTTTAATATCTCATAGACAAGTAATTGGAAAATTTTCCCTTGATACTGGTCTCTTTTCCTTCTGGTTCAAAGAATGGTTTGTCTACAAAGAAAATGAAGAATATAGTACCATATGCTAGCTTCCCCTGTCATATTTGTCATCCTCCTACCTTCAGTTTTCCCTCCTCTGGGAATCTAGGAGAGGGGCATTTTCATGGGTCATGTGGTGGAGGTATCAGTTTTTTTGTTTTGTATGCTGTACAGTGGGGGTCATATTTTGTTCTTTTCCATGTGACTATCCCATTATTGCAGCACCATTTGTTTGTTTGTTTGTTTGTTTGTTTGGTGTGCATGGGCTGGGAATTGAACCTGGGTCTCCCACATGGCAGGCAAGAATTTTACCCCTGAACTCACCCGTCTACCCTGGTATCAATTATTTTTGTCGTTGACTTAACCAGCTAATCAAAGGTGGAGGCAAGGCATCCAACTCTTAATCTATTATACATAATTTCAGCAGAGATTTTTTATAAATTAGGTAGTAGGCGAGTCAGGACACAGGTGTTTTAGATGCGTTTAAAGGATAAAACTGCTTCCCTTTTTTTCCTAAGAGGAAAATTGATTATTTTATTAAGAAGCTTCTGTTTGTTCTTATCAAGGCTAGGAAACTCTGAGCTTTGTTTTGGGAATCCCCAGTATATCTTAAAACAGAGTTGCTCTCCTAAAAAGGCAGGGGACTGCATGGTGTCTGCTGTCATTTATGGCAGGATAAAAAAACTACCATGTTGTAAAAAAGTCTTTGTTTTCTCCAAATGAAGACTTTCAAAGCTTTACTTTATTCATTAGATGAAAGAAGCTAGTGTTCAAAAATAATTGTAAGAGGCAAAATCTGAAGAAAATTGAAAAGAATGCTTTGTACTTTGATCTTAACTTCTGCATTTAAAAAAATTAAGATAATATGATAGCTTTGAAGAGAATATACTGACAGGTAACTTTATTGTTAAGATGAATTGATCATTTATTTTCATACTTAATGATCATACTTAATACAGCATTTTAGGGTTGGATCTTGTGGGAATGTATATCATTCTGTTCATTGCTGATTTTTAATATTTTGGGATATTTATCTAAGTTCAAGTAAAATAGTATGCCAAGGAAAATACACACGACAATCCCATTTTTTTTTCTTTCCAAGCTTTTCCAGAGTATAGTGCCAAAGGAGAAATATGACAAAAATGATGTTATTTTAGAGGTGACATCTGGAAGAACTACTGGAGGTTGGTAAAATAATTTTATTGTTAATGATTTTGAAAATACTTAAATTTTACCTTGATTTGACACTACTATAACTTCAAAAGTCCTTTAAATTTGTATAACTTTGAAAATAATTACCCCTTATTTCCTCAGGGTCCTATACCTAAGGAGGGCTCTCTTAAAAACTTGTGCTGAGTATTCTTTGTCTTTTCTTTTAGGTGATATTTGCCAGCAATTTACTCGTGAAATATTTGACATGTACCAGAATTATTCATACTACAAACACTGGAACTTTGAACTTCTGAATTATACGCCAGCTGATTATGGTAGATATATTTGAGTATTTTCTTCTAAGAAGATGCTGAAAGTCATTTTACCCTAATCTTGATTAGAACCTTGTTGTCCCAGTTTTGAAAAACATTTGCTCCGTATCTGTTAAACACTGGGAATAGACTCAGCAATCACAGTGACTTACTATAACTGTGGAAAGAGAAATGGAAGAAGGGAAGCATCCCCCTTAGGGAAGAATCAGAATTAGCTAAAATCCCCCTGTGGAGAATGTATATATATATATGTCGCCTTGAAAATCATTGCTGATCATTAGGCAAAACAAAGAAACATTAAGGTTGTTGCTTTGAAAAATTTTATCATATATGTGATACAGTGGGCAAGCATATTCAATTAGACTGTGTGGCCAGTGATGTGATTGTTTATGGGAGTGCAGAAGAAGCTCACCATTTGCCTTTATTTCCACTCTAACTAGGCTGATAAAACTAATATGACATAATAACAAACAATGCAAGTCCTTAAACTTTTAAGGAATCAAGTAGATTAAATCAAAACATCTGTTGGTAATTCCCTTTCTTCCATTTTTTAAATCCATAGTAAGTTTTTGATTGCTTGGTTATACAGTTTACTGCACTCTAGAGAATAAAAGGGTCATCAATAAATCACAAACTGTCAAAGTAGGGAAAGCGAATAATATAATTTAAGCAGCAGAGGGAAAAGAAAACACATATGTAGCATGAGTAATTTGTTCTTGGTGCAGTCAGTGCCAGCAGTCAGTGAAGGGGACTGTCAGCGAGAGGAGAGGGAAGGAGCAAGCTGGTCAAAGCAAAGTGAGAGAAAGAGCTTGGTGTGGTTGTAGGACAGTGAGAGACCAGTTTACTCAGAGCATATTTGTGATGGGAAGTAACAGGAAGTAGATTTTGAATATCTTATGAACATCTTGGAAAGCTAAACAAGATTGACAGGAATTAAGAAACTGCTGAAGATTTTATTAAAAAGAATATGATACAATAAAATATGTATTTTTAAGATTATTTTGACAACAGCTTAAAGGTTGATTGAAGAGGCTAGATTTTAAGCAGACTGCAAAGAGGTTATTAGCATAATCCAAGCCTGATTAAAAGTTAGAATTGACAATAGGAATGCATGTGAGAGACCTTCAAGAGTAATAGACAAACATGTTAACTGACTGGATAAAAGAGGGGCTCTCATTTGCCCATGTGTTTCATGTGCACTGTAGGTTACTTGATCCTCACAACCTGGTGAGATAGGGATTAGTAATACCTATTTAACAGTTAAGATCTAGGCTCAGAGAGTAAGTAATCCAAGATCACACAACAAGTAATCCCAGGGTTAAAATTAAGTCTATCTGCTCCAAAGCCATGCTACATCTCATTAAGCTATTCTGACACTAAGAACCACAAGGATTCTAATATATCTACTATAACTAGCTGAAAAGATTAGGATATTCTAATCTTTTAGAATATCCCTGTGAGTGGAATAGAAGTTGGAAGGCAGAAGAATAGTAATGAATAGATTTTGAATTATTAAATGGGGAGCACCCATTTAGAAATACCCATTAAATGCTTGAACCGCCAAACCAGGACTTTGGTGAGAGAAGGGAATTGAGAAGAAATATTGATTACTTTTAGCACAGAAGTATCTGATACTGAGAAAATAAATGAGGGAGAGTCCTTAGAAAGGACCCTTCAGAACCCCAACCCTGAGAATGTCCACATTTAGACACATTGTGAATATAATTAACACCACTGCATTAATTGTATATTTAAAAATTATAAAAATGGGAAATTTTATGTTGTATATATTTACCATAATAAAAATTTTAAAAAATATAGAACTTACTACACAGAATGAACCCTAATGTAAATTATGAACTTCAGTTAATGTAATTCTAATCATATTGGTTTATCAATTGTAATAAATGTACCACACTAAAATGTTAATACTAGGGAAAACTGCATGTGTGTGTGGGTAGTATTTGGGGGCTCTGTACTTCCTGCATGATTTTTCTGTAAACCTGTAACTTCTCTAAAAAATAAAATATATTAAAAATAATTAGTTACCTTCAGAGGATTGAAATTACCACAACTCATTATGTTTATTTATTTATTTATTTATTTATTTGCATGGGCAGGCACCAGGAATCGAACCTGGGTCTCTGGCATGGCAGGTGAAAACTCTGCGTGCTGAGTCACCATGGCCCACCCCACAACTCATTATATTTAAAATAAATACATTAGTATATTGTTAAAACTGGGAAAGAGACAGAATTAAATATTTATCGTGCCTTTCCTATATGACTGTACCACTGGCTAATGAATAGTGGACGAGGGGTGAGGTCTCTACAAATATATTTTAGCTAATAAATAAGAAAGAAATTATAGAATTAGACTGTCACCAGTTTACAATCTCCAGTGATGTATTAGGCATCACAGAAGTTAATATAAAATGAGAGACAACCAGTCATTATGTGCCTTTTGTAGTCTTGCAATTAGGCTCAGGCTGGAGTCTGATCTAGTCTGTAGATCTAAATTACAGTCAATATAGAGGGCAGAGGAACAGGTTAAATTGCAGCAAGACTGCAGTCAGTAAAATCTTGACTAGAAATTCTGCATGTCAGACAACAAAAGTTCTTCAATAGGTGTATTGTAGGAAATGAAAGAGAACTTATAAGACATAACAATTTTTAAAATGCACAAAACCAAAGTATAGTGCCTAGGGATGCACAATTAGGTAATAAAATGATAAGGAAAGGAAGCAATTACTATAAAGATGGGATATTGGTTATTCATGGGAGTAGAGGAGGTTGTGACAGGGATGAGGCATACGGGAGGGCAGCTGACAAAGTTCTTTTTCTTCACCTGGGTGGTGGTCATTAAACCACACATTTGATTTGTATAGCTTATTGTATCTGGTTATTATTTTTTAATAAAATTTTTTTTGTAATGTTAGGTAAGATGAAGGTAGTCTGGGCTTTAATATTTTTTTGTCTGATAACCTTTCCCCTTCATAGATAAACAAGAGCTAAATTTCAATAGCTTCTTGAAAACTTGGGAGGACCTCTGATGTCATTCAGCATTATCAAGTATGTTATTGAGCATTCTCTTATATATGGGACCATATTAGCCTGATATTACATAGGAGAGTTCAGAGCAGAAAAGTTTCCAGGATTCTTTACTTTTCTAACAGTATTTTTCCTGATAGTAAAAGTTAAACCTGTTTATTATAGAAAGTTTAGAAACAAAAAAGTTTAAAAAGTAAAATTTAAAAATCTGTTATTCAGTTACCCAGAAATAACCATAAATAATACTTTGTATGTTTCTTTTTATACATTAATGCATATCCATTGAAAGAATACATAGTTTTTCTACATAGAACCTACTCTACGTTCTCTTAGCTTCTGTTCCCCCATACAGGCAGTAGATTAAGTGCTTATAGGTTCCTGATCCCTTTCTAAGTACAATTTATTAATATTTCCTGGTTTTTGTTTCCCTTCTAGGTGGGCTGCATCATGCAGCTGTCCGAATTTCTGGCAACAATGTCTATAAGCATTTAAAGTATGAAGGTGGGATTCACCGAGTTCAGAGAATTCCTGAAGTTGGCCTGTCCTCAAGGATGCAGCGCATTCACACAGGAACAATGTCAGTTATTGTCCTCCCTCAACCAGATGAGGTAACTTCCCCAGGAGACATCAGAAACTTACTCCATGTAAAAGGGGCTTGTGCTGAGAAGGCTTACTGCCTAGGAAAAGCTGTTATTTTCATGATTATAGATTGAACTTTGACAGTGTCCAATGGGAAATCCTTAACACTGTCCCTTTCCTCTCTCCTTCTCTCTTTCTTTCTCTTTTATTTAACCTTATCACAGACTCATATGTTTATTTTTTAATTCAGTGAATTATAATAATTATTCTTTTTGATGCTAAAATTGTCCTAAATTTGTTTAACAGGATCCCTTTCAGGATGGCTGGTCCCTTTTGTTCTTTTGAAATGATCCCATTGGCCTTTTGAGCCTGTCCTAGCTTTCTGGCACGGTACTATACTGCCTCAGAACTGGAATCAGAGCTGGTTCTTTTTAGCACAGAATGGTATTCCAAAATCAAGATCTGGGTAGTAGATGCACTCATTATTACTAGAGTGCCTTTACTTCCAGACTCTTTCAGTGAAAATGGCTAAGAAATATATGTGTTTTTAAATCACAAGTTGATATTAGCAGTTCAAATTTAACATTACAGAGACTTTCTTCAACTTTAAAAAAATTTTTTTTTGAATTGTTATCTATAGCATATATACAAAGCAAAGAAAGAAAAAAAGCAATAATTTTCAAAACACACTTCAACAAGTAGTTACAGAACAGATCCCAGAGTTTGTCATGGGCTACCATTCCACCATCTCAGATTTTCCCTTCTAGCCACTCCAAAACACTGGAGACGAGAAAGAATATTAATATAGTGATTCAGCAGCCATACTTGTTGGTTAAATCCCATCTTCTCTGTTAAACCTCCTCCTTCTCCTTTAATCCTTCTCCCAATCTATAGGGATCTTTAGGCAATGCCTGTTCTGACTTTTTCATGTTGGAAAGGGGTGTCCACACTAAAGCATAGGAGTATGAAATTAATTGATAATCTTGGAGAGGCTGGTCCCTCTGATCTTCAGAATTTATCTGATTCTAGGAACCCTCCAGGAATTATATATTCCAGGAAGACAAACCTAAGGTGTGAAACCGTCACCATGAGTGATATTAATTGGGGTTTAGCATTCTATGGTAGTTAGCACTATCTAACTGAAACTTGCATAAGCGTAGCCTCCAGAATAGCCTCTTGACTCTGTTTGATCTCTCTTGGCCAGTGATGCCTTATTTTATTACACACGTTTTCCCCCTTTTGGTCCAGACGGTGCTGTTGATCCCATGGTACCAGGGCCAGACTTATCCCAGGGAGTCACGCCTCACGTTGTCAGGGAGACTTTCACCCCTGGATGTCATGTCCCATGTTGGGGGGAAGGTAGTGATTTTCCTTGCAGAGTTGGGCTTAGAGAGAGCCCACATCTGAGCAACAAAAGAGGTTTCCTGGAAGCAACTATTAGGCCTCGTTATTGGTAGTCTTAGCTTCTCTACTACAAAAATAAGTTTCATAAGGGTATACCTCAAAATCAGGGGATCCCCTTTGGACCCTCAAGGGAATCTATTAGTACTTTTTACTTATCAGCCCACCATATTCTGGGATATATCCAGGTTATTACATTGAGCTATACAGAATTACAAGGCCTTGTTCCCATTCTGGATTCAGGAGTTTGGGTTGTTCAAATAAGCTATCCAATTAGATTGTAATTACAGAAAATTTAGATTCTAGACGTAATAAACCTCTCTGCATTTGGTCTCAGATAGTAGGTGAAGGTCTAGAGTATATACACTATGATCTTTATTCATATGCTTTCATTACCTTAGACCCAGCCAGACTGGCTTCATTTTAAATTCTAATTGAGGCCTGATATCTTTTTCAGTTACTTTAACTGTGATTGTATATAGCTATACACTTTCTACTATACAGTCTTTTCTCCTTACTGTATTCTATTCATCTTAGAGGAAAAATACAAAACAACAATCAAGTGGTGTATTAGAGTCTAACCTTGACCCTATTATTGTGTACTTTTCAAAGAGAAAATCACACATGCTCTCTGTCATTCCTACAAATAAGTGATAAATGTGGAACAAAATGTTAGCCCTCCCCTCAAAAACAGTGTATTTTGTAATAATTTGTGTGTATATATATATATGTGTGTGTATATCTATCTATCTATCTATACACACACACATGTACACACATATACCTTAGGGCTACTATAACAAATGATCACAAACTGGGTTGGTTAAAACAACAGAAACGTGTTCTCTCACAGTTTCTGGAGGCTGGAAGTCTGAAATTCAGGTGAGGGCAGGGTCCTGCTCCCTCTGAGGGCTCTGAGGGAATCCTTCCTTGCCTCTTGCTAGCTTCTGGTGACTCCAGGTATTCTTGGTTTGAGGCTGCATCATTTCAGTCCCAGCCTCTGCCTTCACATGGTCTGCTCTTCTGTCTGTGTGAAATTTCCCTCTGCCTTTTTCTTGTAAGGACACTTGTTGGATTTAGGTACCACTCACATAATCCATGATGATCTCATCTCAAAATACTTAATTTAGGATGCATGGGTGGTTCAGTGGTAGAATGCTCGCCTTTCATGTGGGAGACCTAGGTTCAATTCCCGGACCATGTACCCAAAAAAGAAAATCCTTAATTTAATCACACCTGCAAAGTCCCTTTTTTCAAATTCATTTTCCCAGGTTGTGGGGTTAGGACATGAACATATCTATTTTGGGCCTACCATTCAACCCACTACTATATATAGACTTTTTTTTAATGCTCTATGTAATGTAACTTTGGGGATGATAGAAGATAAAACTTTTAAAAGATTATTACATAACTCAGTGACCTCATGAAACCCTAAGTCACTGTTAGAAAGTATCAGACCACTGGAAGAGAGAATTTATTGTTCTTTCTTTGATGTAAGGTATTTCTCCTTTTAGTTTAATGGTTTATTTGTGATTTATTTTAACACAAAATAGCACAGCTTATATGAAAAATCTTGGAGTACATTTAAAATGAAAGTATTCATTAAATGTAGAATTTACATAATGGCATACCTTTTTTCTAGGTAGATGTTAAAGTGAACCCCAAGGATTTGCGAATAGATACTTTTCGAGCCAAAGGAGCAGGTGGGCAGCATGTTAATACAACAGATAGTGCTGTCAGACTTGTCCATATCCCTACAGGTAAGAAAGCACCTTTGCTTTTGTACTTTCAACCTTTTTCCACATCTCATATAACTTCATTCAGCATTTGGAAGGAAATAATCTTATGTTAGTAACTGGTTCCTTGCATAGACTCTTAAATGTGTGGGGTTATGGATCTCAGGCCCCCAATGTGTTCCTATTCCCCTTCTGGTTGGAAAAAATACCTCCCTCAGGGGATGCAGACAGTGAGCAGATCTATTCAGAGAAGCTGCCCAGTTATGCTGGGCAGAAGTAAGCAAGCTGAGGAAGCCCCAGCCTGAAGACAAGTGAAACATGGAAATGGCATTGGAAATAACCGTGCTATGGAGCATTTGTCACCATGTAGATTGCTTGCTAGCTCCATTAGGCTCTGCTGCGTGAATGCTGTTGTTTTCAGGGTTGTAATTTTGATATGGTATGAGATAGTTTTGCAGTACTTAATGTGATTTTAAATATTTGTGTTTTTCAGATTTTATTTTTAGATATTTCTATTTTTAAATTTCTTTTATTTTTTAAATTAATTTTTACATACATGTGTATGATTTTAAAAGTTCCGTGGCACTTAAAAGTCCTGTAATAAAAAGCATCAACTCCCTGGGTTTCTCCCTCTTCCTCCTCCCTCCTTCCCTGGTCCAAAATTCCCACTTCCCAGAGGCAGCCACTATAAACACTTTTATCTGTTTTGTTTTTGTTTTTGGCATTTACTTCAATATTTCTAAATAATAGGCAGTTCTTGCTCCTCTGAACCATTAATTATAGAGATTGTGTATTGACTTCTTAATGTGGTAGATGAGGATTTGGGCTTTCTTATATACCTTCTTTTCCACTTTCAAATATAGTTATATGTTTGGTAAAATTAATCTGCAGTGTTTTTATATAATAAACAAGTAAATAGTGTTTATTGCTGAGCCAAGTAATATGTCATCATTTCATTTCCTAAGGTTAATAATTCCTTTATTGTTTTTTCATTTGCTTAGTTTTCTTTGACTCTATACCTTCCTACATTTTCCAAGAGCTCTATAAAATGATTTTACTCCAGTTTTCTGTAGGGCCAGTGGTTTTTTTGGAGGCATCCCTGACAGAGCACTCCATCCTCCTGCTCCAGTCTAGACTGCTTGCTCTCTAGGACTGCTCCCACGGAAGTGGTCCTAGTACCTCCTTTCATTCCCTTCTCTCTTCTTTGGGGCACCCTCCTATTTCTTGAACTCCGTATCTTCCTTTCTCTTAGTTTACTCCCTTATTTTGGTGAAGCTCATCCTTTAGAACCTTCCTGAGAAAGGATACATGAGACATAAGTAATTTGAGACTTTGTATATCTGAAAATAGCTTTATTCTAAGCTCGCACTTCATTGATTGGGAACACTAGGTTGGAAATCATTTTCATTTGGAACATTTAAGGCTTTCTTTATTCATTGTATTTGATGCTTTCATTTAAGAGACTCATTCCCCTCAATTCTGAAATTTTTTCTTAAATAATTTCTTTTTTTTTTGTATTTTTTTATTAATTAAAAAAAGAAAAGAAATTAACACAACATTTAGAAATCATTCCATTCTACATATGCACTCAGTAATTCTTAGTATCATCACATAGATGCATGATCATTTCCTAGTACATTTGCATCGATTTAGGAAAAGAACTAGCAAAACAGCAGAAAAAGATATAGAATGTCAATATAGAGAAGAAAATTAAAATAATAATAATAATAAAAAATATATATATATAAAAGGAAAAAGAAAAAACAAATACAAAAGATATAAACAAACAAACAAACAAAAAACTATAGTTCAGGTGCAGATTCATTCAGTGTTTTAACATAGTTACATTACAATTAGGTATTATTGTGCTGTCCATTTTTGAGTTTTTGTATCTAGTCCTGTTGTACAGTCTGTATCCCTTCAGCTTCAATTACCCATTATCTTACCCTGTTTCTAACTCCTGCTGGTCTCTGTTACCAATGATACATTCCAAGTTGATTCTCGAATGTTGGTTCACATCAGTGGGACCATACAGTATTTGTCCTTTAGTTTTTGGCTAGACTCACTCAACATAATGTTCTCTAGGTCCATCCATGTTATTACATGCTTCATAAGTTTAGTCTGTCTTAAAGCTGCATAATATTCCATCATAGGTACACACCACAGTTCGCTTAGCCACTCGTCTGTCGACGGACACTTTGGCCGTCTCCATCTCTTTGCAACTGTAAACAATGCTGCTATAAACACTGGTGTGCAAATGTCCGTCTGTGTCTTTGCCCTTAAGTCCTTTGAGTAGATACCTAACAGTGGTATTGCTGGGTCGTAATCCATTCTGCCAGTCTATGTCTTTTGATTGGGAAATTCAGTCCATTAACTTTTAGTGTTATTACTGTTTGGATAATATTTTCCTCTACTATTTTGGCTTTTGTATTATATATATCATATCTGATTTTCCTTCTTTCTACACTTTACTCCATACCTCTCTCTTCTGTCTTTTCGTATCTGACTCTAGTGCTCCCTTTAGTATTTCTTGCAGAGCTGGTCTCTTGGTCACAAATTCTCTCAGTGACTTTTTGTCTATAAAAGTTTTAATTTCTCCTTCATTTTTGAAGGACAATTTTGCTGGATATAGGAGTCTTGGTTGGCAGTTTTTCTCTTTTAGTAATTTAAATATATCATCCCACTGTCTTCTAGCTTCCATGGTTTCTGCTGAGAAATCTACACATAGTCTTATTGGGTTTCCCTTGTATGTGACAGATTGTTTTTCTTTTGCTACTTTCAAGATCCTCTCTTTCTCTTTGACCTCTGACATTCTAACTAGTAAGTGTCTTGGAGAACGCCTATTTGGGTCTATTCTCTTTGGGGTGCGCTGCACTTCTTGGATCTGTAATTTTAGGTCTTTCATAAGAGTTGGGAAATTTTCAGTGATAATTTCTTCCATTAGTTTTTTTCCTCCTTTTCCCTTCTCTTCTCCTTCTGGGACACCCACAACATGTATATTTGTGCGCTTCATATTGTCATTCAGTTCCCTGATCCCCCTGCTCAAGTTTTTCCATTCTTTTCCCTATAGTTTCTGTTTCTTTTTGGGATTCAGATGTTCCATCCTCCAGTTCACTAATTGTAGCTTCTGTCTCTTTAAATCTACCATTGTAGGTATCCATTGTTTTTTCCATCTTTTCTACTTTGTCCTTCACTCCCATGAGTTCTGTGATTTGTTTTTTCAGATTTTCTATTTCTTCTTTTTGTTCAGCCCATGTCTTCTTCATGTCCTCCCTCAATTTATCGATTTGGTTTTTGAAGAGGTTTTCCATTTCTGTTCGTATATTCAGCATTAGTTGTCTCAGCTCCTGTATCTCGTTTGAACTATTGGTTTGTTCCTTTGACTGGGCCATATCTTCAATTTTCCTAGCGTCATCCATTATTTTCTGCTGGTGTCTGGGCATTTGATCAGATTTCCCTGGGTGTGGGACCCGGCTGGTTGAAAGGTTTTTCAGTGAAATCTCTGAGCTCTGTTTTTCTTTTCCTGCCCAGTAGGTGGCGCTCGTGGCGCTCGTCTGTCTGCGGGTCCCACCAGTAAAAGATGCTGTGGCTCCTTTAACTTGCCAATCCGAATCTTGCAGTCGGCCCGGGAAACCACGCGTGGAGGGGGGGGTCGCCGGCCACTGCGGCTTGGGGGAGTACCGGTCCAAATTGCCCAGCTGGCCCGAGATGCCAAGCATGGCGGGAGGGCCCCACTATCCAACGTTCCCAGTCGGACCTGGAGGCCACATGTGTGGAAGGGACCCCGGTCGCCAGCCGCCCCGGCCCGGGAAAGCCCACGCCCCTTGGGTATCTCACCGCAGCGTATTCTCCCTGCCCATTCAGCCGTTCCAGAATGGGGTATGCTGTCTTTTTGGTCTCTGTCGTGGCTCCGGGAGCTGTTTCGTATTGTTTCTGTTTTTTTAGTTGCTGTTCTGGAGGAGGAACTAAGACCCGCGTGTCTTACTAAGCTGCCATCTTCTCCGGAAGTCTCCTTAAATAATTTCTTACCCACCATTTTCTTTGTTGTTCTTCCTGGAATTTCTATTAGTCAGCTGCTATAACTCTTAGGTATATTACTTAATTTTCTTCTTTTTTCTCTCATGTTTTCTGTAATTTTCGTATTTGGTTTTTGTTCCTTTTTCAAACTTTTTACTGAATTTTAAAAATTTGTTCTATTTTTAATTTTGAAGAGCTGCTTCTTAGAATTGTCTCCTTTTTGTAGCATCCTGTTTTTTCTTTTAATATTTTTATTGAGAAATTTTCACACATATACAGTCCCTAAATGCTATACATGCAGTGGCTCACAGTATCATCACATAGTTTTGTATTCATCACCATGATCATTTTTAGAACACTTGCATTACTCCAGAAAAAGAAATAAAAAGAAAGAAGAAAAAACTCATACATACCATACCCCTCACCTCTCCCTCTCATTGACCACTAGTATTTCCATCTCCCCAATTTATTTTACCCCTTATCTCCCCTATTATTTATTTACTTTTTGTCTGTGTATTTTTACTCATCTGTCCATACCCTGGGTAAAAGGAACATCAGACACAAGGTTTTCACAATCATACAGTCACATTGTAAAAGTTATATCTTTATACAGTCATCTTCAAGAATCAAGGCTATTGAGCACAGTTCCACAGTTTCAGGTACTTCCCTCCAGCCACTCTCTAATACACAATAAATTAAAAGGGGGAAAACTAATATAATGAATAAGGATAACCTCCAGAATAACCTCCCAACTCTGAAATCACTCAGCCACTGAAACTTTATTTTGTCTCATTTCTCTCATCCCCCTTTTGGTCAAGAAGGCTTTGTCAATCCCATTATGCCAGGTCCCAGCTCATCCTGGGATTTCTGTCCCATATTGCCAGGGAGATTTACACTCCTGGGAATCATGTCCCACGTAGGGAGGAGGGCAGTGAGTTCACCTGCTTAGTTGTCTTAGTGAGAGAGCGGCCATATCTGAACCACAAAAGAGAGTCTCTGGGGATGATCCTTAGGCATAATTATAAGTAGGCTTAGCTTATCCTTTGCAGGAATAAGTTTCATAGGGGTGAGCCCCAAGATTGAGGTCTCAGCCTATAGATTTATTTGTCCCTACAGCTTGCGAGAATATCAGGAAATCTCCAAATGGGGAGGTTGAATATTTCCTCCTTTTTCCTCAATTCCACAAGGGGACTCTGTAGCACCCTATTTTAATTTTGTTCATGAGTATCCTTTTCTTGCTCAAGGATATTAATTTTATTTTCCTTGAAGGTTTCTTCTGCTCCATGCAATACTTCCATTTCTGCTGAGTTTATTTTTCCTGTTTGTTTAGTCTCGCTTTCATGTTGGTAATTTCGAGGACTTCTGTTCATATTTAGGAGGGAAGTTCTAAAAGCTTTGAGTGCATGTTGGGAATTATCCACTAGTAAGTTTTACTGAAGGGCAGGTAGGTGATTAATCATCTTTTTTATTAGTGATCACTGGATGTCAGTGTTTGCACATCTTTTCTCTTGGGTAGTTTGTTTCCTCCTGAAAAGGATCCTTTAGGATATACCTGAAAGTAAGTTCCAAGTCTCACCTTTCAGTGAGCAGACTTTTACTTATTCCTCTTGTTTTCAGTTTCATGCCTGACACTTGCCTTTCTTTGTACCTAGTCCCACATCTGGAACTTGCTTTATTTAATTCTCCAAAGAGTATACCTCTGGCCTCCTACAGATTGAGGGAGGAAGGACTGGAACTTCTATTTGCTATATAGACTTTTTGTTTTTAGCCCCTGTTATTAGTTTGTTAAGCTGCCAGAATGTAATATACCAGAAATGGAAAGGCTTTTAAAAAGGGGATTTAATAGTTACAAATTTACAGTGCTAAGGCCAGGAAAATGTCCAAAATAAGGCACCAAGAAGAGGTTGCCTTCACTCAAGAAAGCTGCTTTCAACAGAGAAAACTCAGCTGCTATCTGGAATACCTCTATCACCGAAGGTATTATACGCACAGGGAAGGTATTATACGCACAGGGAAGGCTTGTGGTTGGCATCTGCTGGTCCTTGTTTCTGGTTCCATTGCTTCCGGCTTCTTGCCAGAGGTTTCCTAAGTGTCTGTGGGCCTTCACTTAGTTCCTCCAGAACACAACTCTGGGTTCCGGCTTGCTTAGCATCTCATGAGAAGGCACATGACGACGTCTGCTGGGCTCTGCCCATGTCTAGGCATCTGTTCTCTATGTTGGCACTCCAGGCATCTCCAAACATCTGTGTCTCTGTTAGCTCTGAAGCAATTGTTCTCCAAATGTCTGCGTGTGCGTTTCCAGATCTGTTTCTGCCTCTGCATCTGAGTTTTCTCCAAACTGTTTCCCCTTTTAAAGTACTCTGTTAAACTAATCAAGACCCACCTTGAATGGGTAGAATCACATCTCCATCAAATCAAAGGCCACATCCACAATTGGGCACTCCACATCTCTGTGGAGATAATATAATCAGAGGTTTCCACCCTACAGAATTGAATCAGGATTAAAAGAAACAGGTGCCTGTACATGATTGTATCAGGATTAAAACACATGGCTTGTCTGGGGTACATAATAGTTTAAAACTGGCACAACCCCCAATTTCTCTGACTTCTGAATTACCAGCTGCCTCCAATTCCTAGCCTTTCTGGCACTCAGCAGGGCATATTGGCTTGTTTCGTGTCACCATCTCCCTCTCCAGGGAATTATATTTCATCATCATCCTCTCTGCTAAATCATTTACCATTCTTCCATCAACTTTCAGTCTTTATATGCTGTGTTTGGGAATTGCATATATAGTGTGATTTTCAAGAAAAAGAGGAGGCCATCTTGAAATCAAATGGCACTTTTAAATTTTAAATTCATTTTTTGCCGATTATTATCGCTTTATACTCTTTGTAATAGCAAAAGTTGAAACAACCTAAATATCCAACAATACAATAATTTTACAGTTTTTCTTTAGGGTTCTTTATTGATTTTATTCCATGAGAAACTATAAAAAGTTAGGATGTATACATAAGCAAAAGAACACAAAACATTCATAACCGTACTCAATAACCACTGTTGGTATAGATCTTTGGTGTATATCCTCTCAGGTTCTTTTCTGTGCATATATAATTATATAATTTCCCCCCTAAAATGGTGGTGTACTTTTTATAGTCAACCATAATTTACTTAAGCAATCTATAAATTGCAGAATATGTAGGATAGTTCAACTAAACCCTGTATTATTGGATATTATTCTATATTATAAGAAGTCCAGGACAAGACTAATGAGCTTAAGGTGAATTAAAAGTAAAAACAAGAAAAATAGACTAAAAGGTGACTAAAATTCTAACAAAATGAGCCAAACTACTTTAAAACATTATAAAGCATTGTAAAAACTCTATTCAGCAAGAAATTGCTGACTTAAAAAAAAAAAGAGGCTGATCATTGTCTTCTCAAACTTAACTCAGGCCAAATTATTTGTTTAACAACTTAGATACAGTCTTCTTTGATCTCAAAGAGGCCTGAAGGATAATCCCCACACTTTCCCTTTAGGCAAGGTATGTCAAGGCCTGCTCACTTTTATGAATCCATGTAGTTTGGAGCAAGTGAGTTATAAGGGCTACTTTTTCGTACCTTGAGTATAGTGAAGTTTCAAGGAAAACTCAGCTGCTACCATTTCTTCCATCTTGAGACCTTGAGAAGGAGCACTATGTCCTGTGAAAACTGGGAGTCATTTACTCCATATCCATGGACTCTGTTAAGAACTGCATTTTTTTTTCCCTAGCATACTGCTTCTAAATAACTCCATTTTCTGTTACTGGGAGAGTAGCACATAGGTTTATGCTCAAATGTTTGTACAGGTAAAAGTTACTTTAAAAACAAAAATGATCAAAACAAGGATGCAAACAAATGAATATTTTGTGTTTTAAAGCAGGCTTTTTAGTTTGTTACCAGTTGGGGTGTGAAAGTGGACCACTATAATTCTTAACACTGCCTCCCTTCATTATCACAGGTCACTGATAACATCTCTTTGAAGCAGGTTTAATCTTTTACATCAGTTTGAAGTTTTAAGGTTAAAGGACTTTTTTTAAAACCTTTGATTACATATAACTTTATTAGTTTCCTACAGCCACAGGGTACCACAAACCAGATGGCTGAAAACACAGAAATTTATTCATTCATACTTTTGGAGGCCAGAAGTCACAATGTCAAGGTGTCAGCAGGGCAATGTTTCCTCTAAAGGTTAGGAAAAAATTCTTCTTTGCCTCTTCCAGCTTCTCTTGGCCTCTTGTGTTGCTTGGTATGGTAGCTTGAATTATGTCTCCTGCAAACACATTTCAAGTCCTAACCCCTGGTCTTGTGGGCATGGACCCATTCATGAATAGGATCATTGAAGATCCTGTTAAGATGAGGTCATATGCTGTACAACGGGACTGGATATAAAAACTCAGAAATGGACAGCACAATACTACCCAATTGTAATGCAATTATGTTAAAACACTGAATGAAGCTGCATGTGAGGTATAGGTTTTTTTGTTTTTGTTTTTTTTGTTTTTTTTTCTTTCTATTATAGTTTTAATTCTTATTCTGTTGTCTTTTTATTTCTTTTTCTAAATCGATGCAAATGTACTAAGAAATGATGAATATGCAACTATGTGATGTTATTAAAATTACTGATTGTACATGTACATTGAAATGATTTCTAATGGTTTTGTTAATTCTTTTTTTAATTAAAAAAAAAAAAAAAAAAAAAAAGATGAGGTCATATGGAATAAGGTCCTTAATTCATAGGACTGGAGTTCTTATAAGAAGGGAAATTCAGATTCAACTTCAGCATTGGTTCTTGTTGGAATTTCCACCATCTGGATTCCCCTGGGGAATTTGGATTAAGAACTTTGGCATTCCATTAATCAGAGTTTCCCAGTTTATACCCTTCCCTGTGTAGTTTGAACTTGCCAGCCCCCATGATCTTGTGAGCCAGTTCCTTATAATAAATCTGTTTGTGTGTATCCATTATATACTGTTAGTTCTGTTTCTCTGAAGAACCCTCACAAATACACCTGGCTTGTGGCAGCATAACTCTGATGTCTTTACATGATCATCTTCCCTCTGTGTCTGTGTGTCTCCATATGCTTCTTTTCTTATAAGGACCAGTCATTGGATTTAGGGCCTAGAGGTCCCCGTAGATTAGGATCCAGTATGACCTCATCTTAACTTAATTACATCTGTCTTAGTTTGCCATGCTGCTATGAGAAATACCACACAATGGGTTGGCTTAATAACCGGAATTTATTAGTGTATGGTTTGGAAGGTTAGAAGTCCAAAATCAAAGTGTCAGCGAGCCCAAAAGTCAGGGAAGACTAGTAATAACATCTTCAAATGGTCCTGTTTACACATGAGTTCACACCTACAGATTCATAAGCCAACCTACCACAATCTGCTATGACCTTATTGCCAAATAAGCATTCCCAGGTATTGGTGTTTATAACTTTACTTTATTTTTTGGAGGACAGTTCAACACACAACAGTAACTTACTTCATTTAATCTAAAAACCCATAACTAATTTATTACTTTAAAGAAATAAAAAATAAACTTATTTATGTTATGCCAATGATTGTAAGATTCATCCCAATTTCAGAAATATTAAAATGTGAAAAATGTGTTTTTTTGAATCAGTGAAACATGGTATTTTTGTTCTCATTTATAGTCACTAATCTTTTAAATAATATATTTAGTTATTCAACAAATATATATTAAATGCCCACTTTGTACTAGCCTATTGCTACCTAGAATGTTGGACTCTCATGCAAAGTGTTGAAACAACACTGATAAAACTTATTTTCTCCAAAGCTCTTTTATAGATTTTTCCCAACCTAAGCACCTTCTGGTTATAACAGCATTTCTGTTATTGAACATACTTTTTTTTCCCCTCCAAATCCACTATTCCTGGGGAAGTATTTATAGTTAAATACTCCTGTATAGAATGTATATTAAAATATGTAGTTAAGGGATTCCCTTAGAAATTGCTGAATTGTAAGTAAGAGTTTTTGGTGTTTTTTTAAAAAATATTTTTACTGATAAATCTTCACACACATACATTCCATACATGGTGTACAATCACTGGCTCACAATATCATCACATAGTTATGTATTCATTACCATGATCATTTTTAGAACATTCGCATTACTCCAGAAAAAGAACTAAAAAGAAGAAACTCATACATCCCATGCCCCTTTCCCTTCCCTCACATTGAACACTACTAGTATTTCAATCTACCCAATTTATTTTACCCCTTATACCCCTGTGCCAGTTTGAAAGAATGTATGTACCCTAGAATAGCCATGTTTTAAAACCTAATCCCATTTTGTAAGGGCAGTCCCATTTTGCTGGGTCCTGGTGAATCCTGGCAGTTCTGCCCCATGTTGCCAGAGAGATTTACACCCCTGGGAGTCATGTCCCACGTAGTGGGGAGGCTAGTGAGTTCACCTGCCAAACTGGCTTAGAGAAAGAGGCTACATCTGAGCAACAATAGATGTTCTATGGAGGGTGACTCTTACACCTCATTTTAAGTAGGCTTAGTCTGTCCTTTGCAGGAATAAGTCTCATGGGGCCAACACCAAGATTGAGGGCTCAGTCTCTTGATTTGGTTGTCCCTGCTGCTTGCAAGAATATCAGAAATACTCTACATGGGGAAGATGAATATTTCTTCCTTTCTCCTCAGTCCCCCAAGGGGGCTATGCAAATACTTCTTTATTCACTGCTCAAATTACTCTGGAATATATTGGGGTTTACATACTAACCTGCCCAAATCAAGAAGATCTCACACCCTATTCAGGATTCCATGTACTTATGGTGTTCACCTAAACTGGCCATACAAGTTAAATTAGGTAATATGCTACCCAAAATATAAATTTTGCACCAACTAAACATCTCTCCTTTTGGTTTCACACAGAAGTTGAAGTTTTAAAATATGGATAATATCATCCTTTATCCTGTATTCTGATCTACCACAGTCCTATCCAGATCACTTTCATTCATATCTCTAATTGAAGTTTGATCCCTTTTACAAGTAAAAGTTCTGACCTGAGCCAATAAATGAGTAGATAGCAGCAGTTCCTAGGCAAAACTCATTCAATTCAAAAGAGCCCTAGTCAAATGCAAGGAAGATGGAGGCATGTCGATGCCCCCAGCTCAATACACGTGGCTACAGTAAGGTAGTCAAAAACTGAGTTTAAACTAATAGAGGTGAAACCTAGAAACCTTAAAAGAGTACCTGCAGGTAGATACTGTAGCTTATTTAGGCAAAGAGAAAATTGTTTAGAGAGTAGAATTATGTGGAAAATTTTTAAATCTCCAGCAAAATATTTACTTCTATATCAGTGTGGCTGGCCTAAGCTGATAGTAATTTTTTTGAGGGGGGTGGAATTCAGAAAGAAAATTACCTTTCTCCGCTGATGTACCTGGGAGCAAGATTGGACACCAACTGTTCTGATTTGCTAATACTACTGGGATGTAATATACCAGAAATTGGTTGCCTTCTTCAAAGGGATTTATTAGGTTACATATTTACAGCTCTAAGGCCTTGAAAATACCCAAATTAAGGTACCAACAAGAGGATACCTTCACTCAAGAAAGGCCGATCGGGTCTGGAGTCTTTCTGTTACATGGGAAGGCACATGGTAACATCTGCTGGCCCTTCTCTCCTGGGTTGGTTTCCAAAATGGCTCTCTCAGCTCCTGTGTGTCCTTCTGTCCTCTGCTGGGGCATTGTCTCTCTCTCTGCATTCTTCGCTTGGTTTCATCTCTTTGCTCTCTGTGTCAGCTCTTGAGCTCTTTCTCTATTTTCTGCCTTTTATTCTCTTCATAGAGAACTCCAGTAAAATTAGTAAGACACATCTTGAATTGAATGGGTCACATCTTTTCTGGAGTACATAACAGTTTCAGACTACTTCAGAGTGGTACATATAAAGTTAAGAAGAGCAGAGGCTGAAATCTCAAGGGCCACTATTTTGGGGGCTAGATTTGGTCAAGGAACTGGACTGCAGGGTAGGCCAACCCTCCCCAAATCCAGAAGTTGGTTAGCCAAAACATGTGTTAGATGTGTTGATTTGTAAGATTTAGAATCCAGACAACACAGAAACATATTCATGATAAAATTTTTCCTTTTAAAAGACTTTGAGTAGCTTTTTTCCACTGATTTATTATATAGAGTTATTTTTAAAACCACAGCTGTGTGTGTGTTTGTAAAGGGGAGAAGGAAAACTTTCCTTGAGTAGGACAGAATGGAGCGGCATTTGCATGGGGTTGGCAGTGGTTTGCCTTCACTTGAGCTGCAGAAGTATCTGAAGGAGCTGGCATGGAGAGGCCGAGCTCTGGGAATGAGAATGTTACGGAACCTTCAGAAGACACTGCTGCTTTCAGATGTACCATCAGGATTATATCAGAATCTCAACAACCATCTGTTATCCCAGGAATAGTGTCTGAAGTGTGCCATACAGACAAACATGTTTTTTCCCTTTATGGTCTTTACCTGGTTAACCTTTCTCCTTTAAAATTTTGATTCTTATCTTGATTTGACCTGTGGAGGTTACAGTTTATTGCTGAGCCCTGTTTTATTTTCAGGACTAGTAGTAGAGTGCCAGCAAGAACGATCACAGATAAAAAATAAAGAGTTAGCTTTGCGTGTATTGAGAGCTAAGCTCTACCAGCAGATTGTTGAGAAAGACAAGTGTCAACAACAAAGTGCTAGAAAATTGCAGGTAAGATTTATTTAGTGTAATAATTTATGAACAATGTACAAAGTCATCATTTTATGTAGAAAATGTAGTATTTGTTCCTACTTGAATGTATGTGTTTTAGAGTATAAAGAAACATGTTCATTTATAAATAAGCCATAATTTATGCATATGGACCAATGAATTATGGCTAAACTTGGGCTTGCCAGTTTGCAAACGAATATATGAGATATGCATAAACTAAAATGTACTTCAGTTGTTTTCTCCTAGTGGTTATATCATAACTGTCTTAAGAGGAAATTGGATGAAAGATAAAATAATTCTTTAGAAATTAAAAGATTTTCATATTTTTTATTTAAAAATCTATGCTTTTATTAAATCTCTATGCAGGACAAAAAATAAATGGTACTCCAAGAAACTGGTAACAGTGATTGCTACTGATCATAGTTGCAGATTATTGTGGGAGTGAGATTTATTTTTCACAATATACCCTTTTATACCTCTTGAATTCTGTGCTATGTTACAATGTTTATGTATTGTATTATTTATTAAACAACTTCTAAGCAAAATGAATGAATGCTATTGTTTTAAGTAAACAAAATGTTGCATAATTTAAATTCTGAAAACATTTTATCTTTGAGAGTTGTTGGAACAGAAACCAGAAAGGAGAAATGGCTGTGCTTTTATATTATTTATTTGCATTATTTGTGTGCCTACAGTATATACCTACAGTAAAATTAAATTTGGAAGATTTGGTGGCCTTGTTGGATGGTGAATTGTATAAATCAAAACAACTATTCTTCACATTTAGAAGTACTAGTCTTTTCACTCTTTTGCCCTTTCAGCTTTCCTTGCCCCCATTCTAATTTACAAGCAGTAAGAAGTAAAAGCGCAGGGTAAATACTATATTAATCCCCCTATTTCTATATTACCCCAGGTTGTAGAGGAGCATCAGCATATACACTTGCAGATTAGACTATTCATTTATCAACCATTACTTCTTGGCAAAATGTCTGAATAAATGGCTTGGGGAATGTTTTAAAAAACTATAATCGCCTCATTCATTAAATTCAAAGGTGGGCTTAGGAATCTGTAATTTTTTTAAATTCCCACATGGACAGACACGTTTAGGAATTCAGTTTCATTATAGCTTGCTTTAGGGACTAAGAAAATGAGTATGGAATTGTCTTTTTTTTTTCTTTTTTGTATCTTAAAAAGTAAAAACGAGTGAGAGAGATTCTGTGTATATATCTTGTACTGGGGAAAGAGGGGAGATAAGCTGACTAAGATTAGGACTAACCAACAACTAGTATAAAGCAAACTAGTGTACTGTGAAAAAGATTCCAAGTGTAAGGGGTTTCAAAGAAGGAAGATCACAGATTTCAGTTGCTGAGAAGAGGAAAGGCATCTGGTAGGAGCTTGATAGGACATTCCTTGCGATGATGTTTTGGGAGAGTTAACAGACACACATATAATAACAGTATGTTCAGTAGACAAGAAGGACCCAAAGAAAAAAATTTAGGAGAAGACTGCTTTTTAGGAAAACTTAGCAGGGTAACATAGTGTAAGCAGAGAAATGGAAGACTAATCATGAAATTTTTGCGGGAATGTAGATAAAAATAATGAGCCATTGAAAAACAGTAGAAATGGAAAGGGCAGGAAATAAGAGACCCTTGAAACCAATTGGAAGTGGGCAGTTAGAGAATGAGACAAGTGGAAGGTGGCTTCTCTCCCAGTGTCTGTAATATCCTAGCAGATAGTCAGCTCCTGGGGAATGTTTGTTAAATTGCAGCATGCCAGAGTTTTCTGCTGGGGTAGAGGGGAACACAGTAGCATCAACTATGGAAGCCAGGAGGAAGAACATATTGGGTTGGAAAGATGATTAATTTGGCTTTGAATATTTGAAGTTTAAAATACAAAAGAAACATTCATTTTTATTCCATTACTAAGCTTTACATGATATAGCCTTAAATGTTATGTTCTGCTCTTTATTTTTCCTTATCACTTTTTGTATATGAATTTTGGAAAATCTTTAAACTGTTAAGTAAAAAAATCAATTACAAATACTTTTTTCATTGTAATAAAGGCTAATTATGAAGTTAAAATAGGAATTGCTTTTTGTTATGGTACAGGTGGGAACAAGAGCCCAGTCAGAAAGAATTCGGACATATAATTTCACCCAAGATAGAGTCACTGACCACAGGATAGCATATGAAGTTCGTGATATTAAGGTAATATTACTGAGTATGCTTTAGGTACCTTTGATTGTCAAAAAAAAGTATAAGCCAAATTCTAGAATATTATGTTCAAAATATTACCAAGTGATTTAAAATCATTAAGCCAGTTTATATTAGTCAGTACCCTAAAAAATGTTTGCAAACATTTTTATTTGTTTCCTCTTGTTACAATGTTTATACTCATTTGAAACAGCTATCTTTTTTAATTCCAGATACTTTGTCATGCAATCACAATGCATTAACATACATTCATTATACATATATAATGTGTGTTGGTTTTCTACTGCCTCATTGCAAATTACCACAAACTCATCAGCTTGAAATAATGCCCGTTTATTATCTCACAGTTTCTGTAGGACGGAAATCCACGCACAACTGAGATGGGTTCTTTGCCCAGGGTTTCAGAAGGCTGAAGTCAAGGTGTCAGCAGGCTGCGTACCTTTCTGGAACCTAGGGTCCTCTTCCAAGTTCACATGGTTGTCAACAGCCATTTCCTTGTGGTTGTAGGGCTGACACCCCCATTTTCTTGCTGGCAATCAGTTGGAGGTTGCTCTAAGCTCCCAGAGACCACTCACAGTTGTTTGCCACATGGCCTCCATATGTCCCCTTCCATACTTGAAACTCTTCTTGCAGGAAGGGCTCAAGTCTTTTTAAGGACTTGCCTGATTAGGTCAAACCCTAGATGATATCCTTTTTTAGTAACTCAGAGTCCATAGGATGATATCCCATCACATCCACAGGTTCTGCCTACACTTAAGGGGAGGGAATCATACAAAGCATGTACACCAGGGAGCATTTTAGAAGTCTGCCTATCATTAAATATTTTTCATTAAATTCAGATTTACTTCACTTTTATGAAATACCCAGAATAAACAAATCATACAGACCCAAAGCAGATTACAGGTTACTGGGAACTGGGGTAGTGGTGGAGAGGATGCGATTATTGCTTATTGGGTACAGAGTTTCTGTTTGGGGTGATGAAGAAGTTCTTGTAATGGATGGTGGCGATAGCAGACAATATTGTGAATATAATTAATATTACTGAATTGTACATATGAAAGTGGTTAAAATAGATAATTTTGTGTTATAACTATGTTAATATAAATATATTAGTTAAAAAAATTCAAGTGTGTATTAGGCTGTTGGGGAAAAGACCATGTCAAGCTGTTGTAAACATTAACCTAATGAAGTCCCTTCTAGATATGACCATTGTGATTTATACATGAATTATGGAGCACAGAAAACTTTCCCTTTTGCTTCTACTAAAGAAGAAAGTGAACTGGCTCCCCATAAAGGGATGTCTGGAACACGTAGGAAGGAGATAGCAAATTCCAATCTTTTTCCTTGGTGCCATGTGATAAGTAGCCTTCTTTAGCTTGATTCTGTCCTGTTGTATCCTCAAAATTAAAATCCTGATTTTATAAGGGAAATGTTTGTTTTTTAATATATTCACAAATTTCTGCATATCTTATGTCACTTCTCAGCAGTGTCGGACTACCTTGCATATGAACATAGTAGCCTTACAGAAATGGAGAAAAGATTTGCTAACTTCCCTTTCCTCAGGAAACATACAGTAATAACCAAATATGTTTGGCCATATTGTTCTGATTACACCATAATTTTTCAGTTGCTTTTCTGGTAGTGGTCACAGTTTTCCCTGGAACGACCACTTTTTTCTGATATATTTTAGATGGACATTGTTTTAGTTTCTTTATTGCTAAAGCAAATATGCAATAGGTTGGTTTATACAGTGGGAATTTATTGGCTCACAGTTTCAAGGCTAGAAGTCCAAAACCAAGTCATCATCAAGGCAAAGCTTTCTTCCCTAAGGCTGGCATTGTGGGGCTAGCTGCTGCTGATGTTGGTAATGGGCTCCCCTGTCCCATGGCCATGCACATGGTGGCCTCTCCTGATGTCTCCCTTTTCTTCTTGGTTCTATTGATCAGCTTCTCGTTCCTGTGGCTTTCTCTCTATCTGTCTAAATTTCATCCTGTTTATAAAGGACTCCAGTAATAGGATTAAGACCCATCCTGATTGAGCTGGCCGCAACATACTGAAGTTACATCATCAGAAACGGCCCTGCTTACAATGAGTTCACACCCACAGGAATGGATCAAGTTTAAGAACATGTTTTTCTGGGTATATAACTCTAAACTACCATAGGCATATAGGTGTGTAGTACAGTATTCAGACATGAAACAAAGCCAAGTTAACTAACTTTTGTAATTATAAAGTATGACTTTGGCCTGAATACTAACACGTGGTTACTATCTAGAATAGCATTCCAGACACAAAAATAATAAGAAAAATGATAGTGATAGGCTTTAATAATCACTAACCAGTCTGCTGGAAAGAATGAGTCTGTCCTAAAAGGTGAACTTGAATTGATGATCAGTGTGTGTGTGTGTGTGTGTGTGTGTGTGTGTGTGTGTGTGTGTGTGTTTGTCTGTCTGGTAGTTCCTCCTAAAGGTTACAGCTTCAGGGGTTCTAAATAAGTCTGTAGTGTGATACTGATCCCCATTTTTGTTGACTTAAGATCAGATTAATCTGATTAACTCTTCTACACTACTCTTTCCTTTTTTTGCCTGAGAGGAAAGTATAAGTAGAAGCATTTACTACCTACCTGAAAGTAAATGTAGCTACTAACTAAAGTAAATCTACCTAACTCAAAGAAGAATGTAGTAACATAGTCACTTTCAATAGAGTTTCTTAGATTATTTTAATGTCATATTATCAGAGTTACTAAAATGTACCTACATGTATACACACTACAATTTTTTAATAATAACTCTTATTTACATAGTACTTTTCTTTTGAAAAAGTCAGAATATTTCAGAGATCATTCTTTACTAATATTGAGAACATTTCTAAAAGGAGTAGCAGAACAAACTGAAGTATCAATAATTTAATCAAGCCCAAGAAATGAATAAACTCTCTGGGAAATACTAATTTTAAAAAATATATTTCTCTCTTCCTTCCATCTTTCTGTGTTCCCCTTATCTGGGTAGGGTCTGAGGGCAAACCCAACTGCCAAACAATATTTATTAAACTCCTGTGGTGATAAGATCCATGAAAGATCTACAGATATACATAGCAAAGATTCAGGTTATGGAAACCACTATGTTGGCAATTATAAATAATAATATAAGTGATGAATGATAGTTTAATTCAAGAGATGTCAATAGACAATTCATTGGTTACACTACTGTATACCTATAACATTATATTAAGTGAAAGAAGCCAGATGCAAAAGAGTACATACTGTATGATACCATGTAGATGACATTCTTAAAACAGACAAAACTAAGCAACCACAATAGTGGTTTCCTGAAGTAAGTAAAATTGATTGCAGAAGGAACTTTCTCAGGTAATAGAAATGTTTCATATCTTGATTGGGGTGTAAATTATATAGGGCTATATATTTGTCCAAACTCATCAAACTATATGCTTAAAATTTGTTCATTGTATTGTTTGTAAATTTTATCTCAAAAAGTTAACTTAGGGAAAAAAACAAAAATGAAATTTTAACAAGGCAGCTCATAAATGGCACAGACAGTAGATGTTATAGGGCTTAAAGAAAGAGTAGATTTAGGGTGGACTTGGAAGTTTTCTGCAAGAAGGATTTGAATTGCTACCTTGAAGAATTGGTCAGTTTAGAAAAGGTATAGAATGGAAGATAGGGCATTCTATATAAAGGAGAAGAAAAAGTTTATAAATAATGTGAACAAAAATGTATTTGGAGTTAAACATTAAAATGTGTATGAAGAACAGTGAAGAGACTAATGGGATGAATATTTTAGAAACTGAAGAGTTGTAGATGAAGCTGGAAAAACAATAGGAGCCTAGACCCCAGGGCCACAGCTGTTAGAGTGGTAGGAGTAGGTAGGGAGGAAAGTGGATGTCTCTGAAAAGTTCTGCCCATCATCCTCCCTTATTCTAGAACCTGTCCTTCTTCCTTATTCCATCCAGATGGTTCCTGAAGAAGATGCTGTTCTTACATGATCATAATCTTGACATAAGATGATACTTGATTTGTTTGGGCTGGACAATCTGAACAAGCCCCAGCCAATAAGTTCTTTCCTGGGATTTTTAAAAACCAGAGATGAAGCTCTCTCTCTTGGTAGCTAAAGCTGAAATATGTAAAGCTCACAAGAGTTTAGAAGCCACATTTTCAGCCATAGGAAGAAGGCAGTCTTCAGGAAGAGAAGAATGAAGCTAATACAGTGAGGAAAGCAAAAATGAGAAATGGATAGAAAGAAAAATTATAAACAGAAAGAGGTGGTAAATTTGAAAAGTTGATTCAGACCTCTTTGTTTTGTTGTGGCCAGAGTTGCTAGAAAGCTTCATATCCCAGGAGACTAATTTTAAAATAAATTGCTCCTTTAAACCATTTAAGAACAAGTAGAATTCATTTGCTTTTTTGTTGTTGTTGTTGCTATATGGCGGGGTCACATTTCACTCTTTTTCCTTGTGAGTATCCCGTTATCGCAGCACCATTTGTTGAATTGTTTGTTTGGGAAGCGTATGGGCCTGGAATCAAACCCAGGTTCCCCACATGGCAGGCAAGAATTCTACAACTGAACTACCCTCACACCCCACCCCATCCCCATTTTCTCTTTTTGACACATTTTTTACATAGACACCACAAACTGGGAATCCACCCAAGTTGGCCATTTTGTTGATTATACCATAGAGCCACATTAGTAATCCTTTGTTATTATTAAAAAAATGACTATAGAGGAATAAAATAAATTTTACTTAACTTTTTGCTTTGTTTCTCATTTATTTTCTAATAGATTTTCATAATAGCTCTGTCTTTTATCAGGAATTTTTATGTGGTGAGAAGTCCCTGGATCAGCTAATTAAGAGATTGCTTCAGTCAGCTGACGAAGAAGCCATTGTTGAATTTTTGGATGGAAGCCTTAAATCAGCAAAGTAAATGCTGATTTAGTATTCATTATTATATAAATGAAATGGACCTGTCTCTTGAAGATGGAGGCACAGAAATCTTTATGAATATTCAAGTATAGCTAAAAGGATACAGGACTTGCAAGTATATTTTTTAATGAATCAAATCTTATTTCTTGATCTAAGAGTTTATGTTTCTTGTAAAGCACAGTTCAACTCCTGAAGTAGAAAACAAGCATATGTCATTGAAAAGAGAAATGTAAAGTATTGAAAATTGGTTATGTGTGTTAAGACAGGTCACTTGATCTCTTTATATGCATTTGAAAATCATCTATAGTTTAAGTTAAATGCATTTTTCATTTACTACTTCAGGAAAATGTGGCAAAATTTAGTGATATAAGGCTTGTAAACTTTGTAAACTCCTTATTTAAAGATAAGTATTATTAATCATATCAAAGTTATGGCTTAAAGTGCTATTTTAAAATAAATAAATATTGTGAAGAATTTGAGTCATTCAATGACAATAAGCAGCGATATATTGTAAGGCTGTTTCAGCACTGAATGAATTCTGTACTGTGTAAACTACAAATGAATATTTAAAGTAGACTCTCTGACTTGTGTTTCTTATTGTTCTTTGGCCTAATAACTTAATGAGTATTGTTCTAGTTTGCTAGCTGCTGGAATGCAATATACCAGAAATGGAATGGCTTTTAAAAAGGAGAATTTAATAAGTTGCTAGTTTACAGTCTAAGGCTGAGAAAATGTCTCAATTAAAACAAGTCTATAGTAATATCCAATCTAAGGCATCCAGGGAAAGATACTTTGGTTCAAGAAGGCTAATGAAGTTCATGGTTTCTCTCTCAAGGGGAAGGGCACATGACAAACACAGAGTTTCTCTCTCATCTGGAAAGGCACATGGTGAACACAATCAGCATTCCTCTCTCAGCTGGAAGGGCACGGTGTCATCTGCTAGCTTCTTCTCCTGGCTTCCTACTTGATGAAGCTCCCTGGGAGACACTTTCCTTCCTCATCTCCAAAGGTCCCTGGCTGGTGGACTCTGCTTCTCGTGGCCATGTCGTTCTGCTCTGCTCTCTCAATCTCTCTCATTCTCCAAAATGTTTCCTCTTTTATAGGACTTCAGAAACTAATCAAGACCCACCCAAATGGGTGGAGACACACCTCTACTTAATCCAGCTTAACAACCACTCTTGATTAAATCACATTTCCAGGGAGATATCTAATTACAGTTTCAAACATACAAAACTGAATAGGGATTAGAAGAAATGGCTGCCTTAACAAAATGGGATTAGGATTAAAACATGGCTTTTCTACGGTACATACATCATTTCAAACCAGGACAAGCATTAACTGATGTTCACATATGAGTAATTCATTGTAGTAGGTTTTGTGCAGTGGTTTATAAGACTGTTCTTACCTTTAGAAGATTCCAGTTGAGTGCGGGAGTAGAATGGGTAAATCACCAACTGTAATACAAAGTGGCATGCTGTATTTATAATTGTTCTAAGGAAGCTTCATGAGTAAAAAAGATAGAGGTTATTATTGTAGACATTCCTCAGAGAGGAACTACATGGCAGGAAAGACTAGCTGAAACAGAAGTTTAAAACCAATGGAATTATTAGAAGTAAAGATTTTTTCCCAAATTTTTATTTTGAAAATTTTCAGGCATACAGAAAAGTTATTAAAATTTTAAAAAATACAGCCCATTCTGATGATGAATGTACAGCTGTGTGATGATATTGTAAACCATTGATTGTACACTTTGGATGATTACATGTATTTGAATATATATCATTAAAATAAAAAATTCAATGAATACTGTACACTTTATATAGACTCATCTATTAACCTTTTGTCACATTTGTTTTCTTTTTCTCTCTCTGTATACATACATTATATATATACATACACTTATATGTAGACATATACATATATTTATTTCACTGCCTTTTTTTCTACAAGACATCTATATCTATTCAGCATACACCTGTGTAGTGGTTGCTGGACCATTTAAGTTAGTTGCAGCTCTCATAGCATTTTACTCCAAAATATTTCACCATGTTGATGTTTAGGTTATGTCTCAGCTTGCCTAGATAATGGTGCCCAGGTCTCTGGTCAAGCAAGCACTGGCCTATCTGTTGCTGTGAGGATATTTCATGGACTTAAGTCATGAGCACGTTAGTTGCATCCACAGCTGATCACATCTGCAGTCAGACTAAGGGGAGTGTCTTCTACAACAAGTGATACTTAATCTAATCACCCAGAGGCCTTTTTTTTTTTTTTTTTAGCTTTTTAAATTGTATAATGTGCCATATATACAAAGCAAAGAAAGGAAAAAGCAAGTTTTCAAAGCACTCTTCAACAAGTAGTTACAGCCTCTCAGATTTTTCCTTCTAGCTGCTCCAGAATATAGGAGGCTAGAAAAAATAAGTATTTTTTTATCATCACAATTGACTTTTTTTCCTTTTTTGTGAAAAGTAACATATATATCAAAAACCAATAAATTTAAAAAAAATTTCAAAGCACAGAATAACAATTAGTTTCAATGAAAGCTTTTAAGGAAAATTCAGAAGAGAGAGTCTCTCAGTCTTCCATCCTCTTCTGGGGAGCTCATTGAAGACATTCATTGGAGCTGTGAGCTTGCAGCCTGCCCTACAGGTTTTAGATTCATTCATCCCTACGGT
Source organism: Tamandua tetradactyla (assembly GCF_023851605.1). Lineage (NCBI taxonomy): Eukaryota > Metazoa > Chordata > Mammalia > Pilosa > Myrmecophagidae > Tamandua > Tamandua tetradactyla. Next base: position 118,214,085 of record NC_135330.1, read on the forward strand.
TGCATCCTCCTTTTGGTTCTGTTTCTCTTGAGAATCCTGACTAATGCAGCATGCATCTCCTAAGGATAAAGATATTCATCTACAAAATAATAATTCCATCACACCTAATAAAATTATCTTCAATTGTCCCACATCTTTTTTTTTTTTGCATTTTTTCCACAATGTCTTTTAAACTATTTGTGTTTGTTTTGTCCAATCTAGGATCCCATCAGATTTACACATTGCATTTGGTTGTATCTCTACTTTCTAGATTAATCCCCTCTAACTTATTTCCAAATGATACTGACTTTTTAAAGACTCCAGAAAAGTTGTTTTGTAAAATGGTCTACATTCTGGATTTATGTGGCCACTTCTTTGTGGTGCTGGAAAGCTTCATCCATCCCCTCGTTAGACTAAAATTAATTCTAAAGATTAATTAAATTCAGGCTAAACACATTTGGCAAAACTATTTCCTAGGTGATGTGAGCTTCTGATTGTATCACATCTGGAAGCACGTAATACCAGAAAGTCTCACTATCAGTGATGCTAAATTTGAGCATTAACAAAACTGCCAAATCTCCCAATTGTAGTGGCGCATTTCCCCCCTAATTGTTCATATGTAATCTGTGGGGTATTAGTTTGGCATCATATAAACATTTGGTTCCTCATATGATAGCTTCTGAAATTACTTCAGTGGTCCCTATTCCTGGCATTCATGCGCTTGTGGAATCCCTACCCCCACCCCCCTTGAGTGTGGACTGGATTTACTTTGTTCTAACAATTAGAATATGGCAAAAGTGCTGGGATGTCATTTCCTGTATTAAGTTATAGAAAGACTACTGCTTCTGGCCCAGACTCTCTGTCCTTCTGCTCAGACTCAGACCACTTTCCCTGCTGCAAGCAAGCTGGGTGTTGCTAGCAGCCCGATGAACTGGCCCACATAGTATGGCAAAACTGAGACCCTCAGTCCAATGGCCATCAAGGAATTGAAGCCTGCCAAGAATTGCATGAGTAAGCTTGGAAGCAGATCATTCAGCCCTAGTCATGTCTTGAGATGACTGTGGCCTTAGCCAACTGCTTAACTATAATTTCGGATGAGACCTTGAAACAGAGAAAGGCACCCAGCTAAGCTGCTTTTCATTATACCTGACACTTGGAAACTGAGTTCATTCATGTTTCTTGTTTTCAGCTGTTAAAATGGTGGGATAATTCATTATGCAGCAATATGTAGCAAATACACTCAATAACCTTTAATCTCATGGATTCAGCATCTAATAATTCTTGCCTTGCCTGAATCAGCTGTTACATTGGGGTTACAACTTTCATTCTCTCTATATTAGTTGGCATTATGTAAAGAAAGCTTGCCTCTGTTTTCCTTTCATGTTCTCTGAATTGAGAGAGAATTTAATCCTATTTGGGTCGATAACATGATTATTTCCCAAGAACAGGCATTTCCCCCAAGGAATAATTGAGGTCTCTGGAAAATCTTATTTAATTCAAGAGAATATTGAGTTGATGAGGGAGTTACAGTGTAAAAGTGACAAACAGAAAAATTATGATTTTTATTTTTAGGCATTTATACATCAGAGAGGAATGTTTATCCAAATTTAAGCACTGCTTGAAGCTGGGAAAAATGAAGGTAATTAACTTCACTAATCTGCATTGAGTGTGCAATGTCATTTTTAAAATTCTACTTTTTTTTCAGAAAAAACTAAATACATTTTAAAAAAATCAAAACCCTGTTCTAGTTTGCTAGCTGCTAGAATGCAATATACCAGAAGCAGAGTGGCTTTTAAAAGGGGGAATTTAATAAGTTGCTAGTTTACAGTTCTAAGGCTGAGAAAATGTCCCAATTAAAACAAGTCTATAGAAATGTCCAATCAAAGGCATCCAGGGAAAGATACCTTGCTTCAAGAAGGCCGATGAAGTTCAGGGTCTCTCTCTCTCATCCAAGAAGGCACATCATGAACACAGTCATGATTTCTCTCTCATCTGGAAGGGCACATGGCGAGCACAGCATCATCTCCTAGCTTTCTCTGCTGGCTTCCTATTTCATGAAGCTCCCTGGGAGGCATTTTCCTTCTTCATCTCCAAAGCGCTGGCTGATGGACTCTCTGCTTTGTGGTGCTGCAGAATTCTCTGCTCTCTCTGAATTTCCATTCTCCAAAATGTTTCCTCTTTTATAGGACTCCAGAAACTTATCAAGTTCTACACAAATAGGTGGAGACATGTCATCACCTAATCCAATTTAACAAACACTCTTGATTAAATCACATCTCCAGGTAGATGATCTGATTACAATTTCAAATATACAGTACTGAATAGGGATTATTCTGCCTTTACAAAATGGGATTTAGATTATAACATGGCTTCTCTAGGGACATACATCCTTTTAAACCAACATACTCCCAAACTTGATTTCTGTAATAGAAGAATAATTAAGAAAGTGAAAAATTATGAGAGGGAACACAAGATAATGGGGTATTAGTTTGTTACCATTCATTTATTTAATGATCACCGTTAACATTCTAAACATAGCATGGAAGGGTAGGGTCTAGGAGGAAAAGTGGACTAAAAAGAAAGTGCTTCTTCAGCCAAAGGAAGCCAGCCACCTGCATGAGGTGTCTGGTTGTCCTTCTACACTTCTCATCCTCCAGCCTTGGCTTTTTCTTAAAGCATGTAATTTATCTGGTGGGAAAAGAAGTCAAGACGAATGCTGAGTTATAGACCTAGAAGAACATAGGAAAGTGGTTTTCTTAAACTTTAGTATACACACAAATCACCTGCAGATCTTGTTATAATGCAGATTTTTATACCATTAAGTCTGGGACCTGTCATTCTACATTACTTACAGGCTTCCAGGTAGTGGTGATACTGCTAGTTCTCAAACAATACATGGTGAACCAAGGAACTAGGACATCTGTTATTCTATCAATAAGTAATTTCAATTGTTATACACATTGTTTTTGTACAGAGGGATTCAATTAAACTCATAATCACACTTTGTTCATGTAGAACTGTTAGTCTCTGAAAGCACAAAGATAAAGTTGACATCTTTTCTCTGTTACTTGAAAAATCTTAGGAAATGAACATATAAGCTGAGGATGTTATCAGGGTATCTGTAAAAATTCTGGAAAGTCAAAGTTTATTGCTTCATGTGCAAGGTATCTGTAAACTGTGAAGGACCAGCAAAATTTATTTTTAAATTACACTTCAGAGACTTCTTTAAATTTGAAATTAAGTCATGGACCTAGTATCAACAAATTAGTGACAGTCAATAAAAAATTAAAAGGAATTCTTTTCAAAAGTACATGACAGGTTTGAAATAGGTTAGCTGCCACTAAATAATGTAGAACAGAAGTCAGGCCTGGCAGGCAGCTCACTCACCAGGCACTTTCCAAGTAAGGAAAAGGGGACCCCATAAAACTCCTGTGGCAGCCAACAATTAAAAACAAAAGCAGCCAGGTTTGGTTCCTGGTGCCTATCCATGCAAAAACAAAACAAAACAGAGTCCGTTGGAATAGAGAAAATCAAATTATTTTAAAGTCAGATTATTTAAAAGCAATATTATTTTAGGCACTATCACTTCCATGACTTTTTTTGGAGACCCTTCACATTTTGAAGCCTTCAGATGTAGTTTACTCTTATATAAAGTACTAAAATGCTAATAGGTACTTTAATCAGGTACTAAGTGTCCATACACAAATTCTCAGTAGGACTTTACCACCTTTCTGTGGACATAAATTAATCCTATTCTCTTCAACATTCAATCATTCCCTCCCACTCTGTGTGACAGAAAAATGCCTTCTCTACCATTCATGATTACCCTCTGTCTTATACACATACCCTTGTTCAATATCCCTTTCTGAAACGTAGAAAGCCATGAATATACTTTCTGTGATATAGGTACACACAACAGACTTCTCACCTTACTTCCTCTCCCAATTTTCTCATCCTTTTAAAAATGGAAAGCCTAACTCAATGGGAGCAAGGGGAGTGCAAGTTGGTGAATACACTTAAGGTAAAGTCAGGACCAAGTTCCAGAGGGACATATTTGATAGGAGTTAATACAGAAGATCCCATCTGAGGACAGGTAGGAAAGGCATATTTAACCACAAGTGTTCATTTTTTAGTTTAGCTTGGTCCAAACCAAAGGACTCACATATATCTATTAGTGCACTATCAAATAAGCAAGGTTTTATCAAAACAATTTTCAGCACTTTTCTATTTAAACTCATATATCGATTAACTGGCATTTTCCATCTTTTAAATATATGTTCTTAAAGTATGAAAACCATAATTTTTTTTATCTATTGTTGATGTTATCAACAATAGAACACAAAAGGGACAAACTACAATATATTAGGTAAGGTTTTTATCACAGGTTCATAAAAGCAGTAACACAAATCAATACTTGTAATCCTTTTAATATATAATCTACCGTTTTAATACCATTAACTGTGCTACAGTGCCTGGGGTACATTATTTATAGGTTTGGGGAGGTATTTATAGGTTTGGGGAGGTAAGGTTTTTATCACAGGTTCATAAAAGCAGTAACACAAATCAATACTTGTAATCCTTTTAATATATAATCTACCGTTTTAATACCATTAACTGTGCTACAGTGCTTGGGGTACATTATTTATAGGTTTGGGGAGGTATTAAGGACCTGACATGCAAATTAATATTAGAAAAGAATAAGCAATAATAAATTTACACTGACAACAGTTCTCCCCAAAATTACGCAGTATTTTAAATTTGAGGTATATATATTTGAGGTGTATTTTAATTAAATAAAATACAATAAATGAATGTATTTAATACAAAAATACATTAAATAAATATACAGTTCTTAAGTGTACAGTCAGCACATTTGGCAATTATCCACCAGTGTTTAACTACCAGCCTAATCAAGAAGAGAACATTTCCATCATCCCGGAAGGTTTCCTCATGCTCCTTTCCAGTCAGTCCAATAATCTGTCAACTTTACCCATCCAACAGTGACAGTTGTTTTTTATTCACCAGTTTCTCTCTTTTGGAACGTCACACAAATAGTTACACAGTACATACTCTTGTGTATCTGGTTTCTTTTGCTTAAAATAAAATTTTTGATACTCAACCACATTATTGAGAGGTTCTTCCCATTGCATTTCTGTATAGTACTACACAGTATGAATATACCATAATTTGTTTATTCATTCTCTTGTGGATGGACACGTGGGCTGTTTCCAGCGTTTGGTTATTATGAATAAAGCCACTTATGGACATTCCTTTACAAGTCTTCTGTGGACTTACGTTTTCACTTACCTTTGATATATGTCTAGACTTATGATTTCAGATCAGCGTGTGCCATTTTTCGTAGTTCAAAAAGAGCTTAGAATTCTAAGGATTCTCGCTCTCCAGCGCCCTGCCTCTGCCTCCACCAACCAGTCCCGAGAAGAAGCCCCGCGCTCTTGCCAGCCTTGCCAACCCACGGCGGGAGGCGACCCAAGAGGATTTCCAGGCACCAGGTTTTGGCCATTATCACCCACCCAGAGAAGCTGAAGGATACCGTGCATTCTGCCGCCCTGCTGGCCAGCTCGGTCTTCCTACCACACGCGGCTGCTCTGCGCCCTTCTGGAAGCGGTAGCAGGGAGCGGGACTTCTCAGACAAATATTGATTCGTTGTATATTAGGCACCGTGTAAGCACTTTATTAATTATTCTACTAATCCACAAATACTAATCGAACCGTCCTATGATCTGTACAATTTATCTCAATCAACCCTCACGCAACCCCATTATCCCCACTTTACAAAAGAGAAAACAGTTTTCAACGAGAAGTCACACAATTAATACTAGAACGGTAGATCTAAACTGCACTCCAAAGTCAATATTCTTAACTATAAAGTCGAGGGAAATCAGCGCCTTCTCATTCTGTCACTAAACCACTCTCCATAAATCCTCCGAAGTTAACTCAAACTATTCCTCCCAGCATGCAAAGCAGCTCCGGGCTGTCCTTGGTTTCCCTTGAGTCCCACGGCCCCCAGCATGCTTCGGGGCCCGAAAGGCAGCCTGGGAGTAGTAGTTCGCCTGCTTCCATTAGAATCGCCAGCGTGGCTGTGGTGGCTCGCTGGGCTTCAGGCAGAGGATCCTGTGAGAGCCCGCTGAGGTAACCGAGGGGCGCGGAACTGAGAGAAGGTGAGTCAGGGACTGTTTAAACGATAACCGAAAGCGGGGCCGCAGCACTGGTTTGAATTACGTAAGTGCAACTGGGGCAGCAGTCTTTTTACTCACGCCGGAGTCATAGCTTCAGCGGGAGGAGGGTGAGGAGCCAGAACAGAATCCTGCAGTGGTTCTCGCCCTCAGCGCCCTGTCGCCATCGCCACCATGCAGACTTGGGAAGAAGCCCCGCGCTCTCGCCGTCTGGCCTGCCCCCGTGACGCGAGGCGGGCCAAAAGGATTTCCACGCCCTCGGTTTCGGCCTTTTTCACGGGTCCGGAGGAGCTGAAGGACACGGCGCATTCTGCAGCCCTGCTGGCACAGCTCAAGTCCTTCTACGACGCCCGACTGCTTTGCGACGTGACCATCGAGGTGGTGACACCGGGTAGCGGGCCGGGCACGGGCCGGCTCTTCACTTGCAACCGCAACGTGCTGGCGGCTGCGTGCCCCTACTTCAAGAGCATGTTCACGGGCGGCATGTACGAGAGCCAGCAGGCGAGCGTGACCATGCATGATGTGGATGTCGAGTCTTTCGAGGTGTTGGTTGACTACTGCTACACGGGTCGCTTGTCTTTGAGCGAGGCCAACGTGCAGCGCCTCTACGCGGCCTCCGACATGCTCCAGCTGGAGTATGTGCGGGAAGCATGCGCCTCCTTCTTAGCCAGACGCCTCGACCTAGTCAACTGCACCGCCATCCTCAAGTTCGCCGATGCTTTCGACCACCGTAAGCTGCGATCTCAAGCCCAGTCGTTTATAGCTCACAACTTCAAGCAGCTCAGCCGCATGGGTTCCAATCGGGAGGAGACTCTGGCAGATCTGACCCTGGCCCAGCTGCTTGCTGTCCTGCGCCTGGATAGTCTGAACATAGAGAGTGAGCGAACTGTGTGCCATGTGGCGCTGCAGTGGTTGGAGGCTGCTCCCAAGGAGCGGGGTCCCAGCGCTGCAGAAGTCTTCCAGTGTGTCCGCTGGACACACTTCGACGAAAAGGACCAGGACTACCTGGAAGGGCTGCTGACTAAGCCCATTGTGAGGAAACACTGCCTGGATGTTATTGAAGGGGCCCTGCAGCTGCGCTATGGAGACATGATGTGTAAGAGTCCAATGCCAAAGCCAAACAGTAGCAGCGGCTCAGTTGTATCCTCAGCAGAAAATCCTCCTCTGAGGATGGGTATGTGCGCCAAGGAGATGGTGATCTTCTTTGGACACACCAGAGATCCCTTTCTCTGTTATGACCCATATTCAGGAGACATTTACACAATGCAGTCACCTTTGACCGTCCCCACCCACTCCAAGAGCATCACCTCCTCTGCTGTCTGTGTCTCCCCAGACCATGACATCTATCTTGCTGCCCAGCCCAGGAAAGACCTTTGGGTGTATAAGCCAGCCCAGAATAGTTGGCAGAGACTTGCAGACCGCTTGCTATATCGGGAGGGCATGGATGTGGCATACCTCAATGGCTACATCTATATTTTGGGTGGGCGAAACCCTGTTACTGGATTTAAACTGAAAGAAGTGGAATGCTACAGTGTTCAGAGGAACCAATGGGCACTAGTGGCTCCTGTACCCCATTCTTTTTTTTCCTTTGAACTGATAGTGGTTCAGAACTATCTTTATGCTGTCAACAGTAAGCACGTTTTCTGCTATGATCCTAGCCACAACATGTGGCTGAACTGTGCTTCTCTTAATCGTAGTGACTTTCAGGAAGCCTGTGCCTTTAATGATGAGATCTATTGTATCTGTGATATTCCTGTCATGAAGGTCTACAACCCAGCCAGGGGAGAATGGAGGCGAATTAGTAATATTCCCTTGAACTCAGAGACCCATAACTACCAGATTGTTAATCATGGCCAAAAGTTGCTGCTTATTGCCTCCAGTGCCCCACAGTGGAAAAAGAACAGGGTCACTGTGTATGAATATGACACCAGGGAAGACCAGTGGATTAATAAAGGCACCATGTTGGGCCTCTTGCATTTTGACTCTGGTTTTATTTGCCTCTGTGCTCGGGTTTATCCTTCCTGCCTTGAACCAGGTCAGAATTATATCACTGATGAATATGAGGCACGGAGTGAGTCTAGTGTTGAATGGGACTTAGATGGACTCAGTGAACTGGACTCTGAGTCAGGAAGTTCAAGTTCTTTTTCTGATGATGAAGTCTGGGTACGGATAGCACCTCAGTGAAATGCACAGGATCAGCACAGCTGATTGTAGTTTAAAACTATAAGGTATTTCTTACTTCTATGTAAAGTATCTTGGAAAATATCCATTCCTTTTCCTGAAAGAAACACAAAACTTAAGTTGAATAAGAGTGCAGATTTGGTAAATGGTAATGCTTTGAAGTACTAGTATAATATTAAATTTAAGTAGTCTACAAAATCAATTTAATTATTTGGTGTACTAAAAGGCCACAACTAAAATAGTAAAATTCTTTGCAAAAATGGACTATATAATCAACCAGAATGCTCAATGGGTTTTCTCATTGTTCAAGTATTTGTCGCACCAATGGGTCATTTTGATTAGCTAGTGTATTTGTTTTTTTTAATCCTAATTTAATGTTATTAATTTAAAAATTCTGTTTAGTGCTACAAGCAATGTAACTAATTTAAATTTTTATAATAGAAGACTGATTGGGTTAGGAATTTCTAGGTAATTTTGAAGGTACATATTTTCCCTCAGGATAATGAAAGTAATAGATTTCCAGAATGTTAAACTAGTCAATTTTTACAAAATGTATTCCTAGTTAAATATAATTGAAGTTTTGGGTTTGGTTTTCCTCTCTGCTGCAAAGAAAAAAAAAATGGATACATGTAGAAAAGTTATTGAATACTAATTTCATTTTGGTAATATGCAGAATGGCCTTACTAGCTCACAGAAAATAAAAAATCAGGATTCAGCTGTTTGAAAAGAAATTTTAGTTTTAATTTTAGAAAACAAAATGTGTATTTGCTGTGACCAACTTTCTATTTTTTAAAATTCCATTCTAGTAGTATCATCAATCTTTTCAAAACCCTTCTGAACCAAAAAATGTATATATAAATAAAAGCACAAGGCAAGTTGTTTTGCTTTGTAAGTCAATATTTTCAATCTCTACTGGATAAGCTTTATTAAGTCAGAAAACATCCTTTTTATTTACTGGATATATTATTGAGTAATATAAATCTTTATCAATTGGTCATGTACTGACTTAAAAAATATTTTGTATGTATAGTTTTGTTGTTTGTCTTGGACTCTTCTGCAGGAAGGTGAGTTGTTTTTTAATGTTTTTAGGTGATACTCATTTTGAAAATATGTATAAACTAAAAACAGTATTTTATTGAGATCAGTGGTAATTGTGTCTATCAACCATACAATCAAGTGCCAGCAAAGAACTTTAAAACTTTAAGCTATGTATAGAACGTTTTGTGTGGCATTAAAATATTCTGTCAATTTTGTAAGTCACTGTAAATGGTCTTTATTACCAACATATAAGATATTTTTATATTAAAGTTTGACAAAAGATGTAAGTGGATAATGGCATTTGGGGCCAGTAATGAAAGTATGTTTCCTCTAAAATATTTCCCTAAGTGGTGGTATATATGGGTATTTCATTATGGTTTTTGTATCTATTCTGTGTTTCTCTGTGAACAGTGGAAGGGAAGGTCCACAAATAGAAACTAAATAACACAAACATATTGTTAAATACAAGAAAAGTGTAAGGTCTTTCCTTTTAAAGGTTTGTTGATACATATGGTAGTCATGATACATATACATGGTAAATGGCCAGATGCTTAGGTTTATAAATTTTTCTGTATCCCACTAGAATTTTTTTCCTGAATCTTTAATAACATGCTAATTTCTCTTCTGTGTTTATTGTTTGGTGATGGAATAGTAACATTTCTTACACACTGAACAGATTTAAGGGAAATGTGCTCAAGAATAGGTAACTGAATTTCTGAATGAACTATCATAGGATGAAAAAAGAGAGGAGAGAGAAGGAGGAAGAAAAATAAATGATGTTTTCTTAGCCATTTTAATTGACCTTTTGAGATTCTACAAGACATTTGTATAACATTTTTAGAGAAATGAAATGCTTGCTCTGGTAGTATGATTTAATGGCCTAAAGCTAAATTTTACTCCATTTCCTATCAGGGATGTCATAAATACCACTCTTTTTTTTTTTTTTTTTCATATTTTTATTAAGCTTAACTGATTTTTTTAATTAAAATTTTTTTTAAACATAACAAACAACAATATTCTTACCATATGATCATTCCATTCTTGGTATATAAACAATAACTCACGATTTCATTGCATAGTTCTATATTCATCACCACGATCACCTCTCAGAATATTTGCATCAATTCAGAAAAAGAAGTAAAAAGAAAAAAAATTCATACATACCATACCCCTTACCCCTTCCTCTCACCAATCCCCAGCATTGCAGTCTACTAAATTTGTTTAAACATTTGTTCCCCTTCTTATTTATTTATTTTTAATCCATGTGTTTTACTCGTCTGTCGATAAGGTATAAAAGGAGCATCAGACACAAGGTTTTCAGTCACACAGTCACATTGCAAAAGCTGTATCATTATACAATCATCTTCAAGAAACATGGCTACTGGGACACAGCTCTACATTTTCAGGCAGTTCCCTCCAACCTCTCCACTATACCTTAACTAAAAAGGTGATATCTATTTAATGCGTAAGAATAACCTCAAGGATAACCTCTAGGGGTGACTTATAGGCCTAATTTTAAGTAGGCTTAGACTATCCTTTTTGGGGTTAAGTTTCATATGAACAGACCCCACGATTGGGAGCTCAGCCTATTGCTTTGGTTGTCCCCACTGCTTGTGAGAATATCAGGAATTCTCCACTTGGGTAAGTTAAATTTTCCCCCTTTCTCGCCATTCCCCCAAGGGGACTTTGCAAATACTTTTGTATTCACTGTTCACATCACTCTGGGATTTATCGGCATCACTCTGGACAAATCTACAAAATCTCATGCCCTACTCAAGGTTCCAAGTACTTATGGTGTTCAGTTAAGCTGTCCACATAAGTTATATTAGGAAATGCACTAGTCAAAATATAAATCTTGTACCAAATAAATGGTTTTTGCTTTAATCTCACACTTAAGTTAAAGTTTTAAATATGAATTACCATCGGTTTTCAACACCCTGCAATATTGACATTCTTTTGTTCTTCCTCATGCAAAAGCAATTTTTTAATTTGTACATTTAATCACTATCATTATACACTCTAGGCTTTCCGCAATTATGCCATCTCAGTCTTTATCGTCTGTCTTTCCTTCTGATTTCATTTGTGCCCCAGGCCTCCTACTTCTATCATTCTCACATTTAGCTTCATTCGTTGTACTAACATTATTGTATTACAGTTAGGTAGTATTGTGATAAGCACCACTCTTAACATAGTAAGCTGTCTCTCAATAGTGTTATTTTGGGGGCCAAATTTTTCACCAGTAGCTTTTTGTGTTGTTGTAAGGGTGAATGTAAGACAGTGCTTATTTTAAGAAGATTATCCACCTGCAGAGTTAAGGTGTGCAACTAAAGTACAAAGACAAGTTTTCCCATTTGTCATTGTCAACCTTTGAGTTAAAGCCTAAACTAAATGGTAGCAATATCTTCTTTTATAGTGAGGTTTTCTAGGGAAGAATTTTACTTTTTGTGTGTGTCTTTATTATTTTACCCCCAAGGAAGAATTTTGTTTTCATGTTATATTTGTGGATTAGGGAGTAGAGGTTAACCATTATTTTTAGATAATTGATTTGTGTGTGTTTAGTTACAAATAAAAGTGGCACTGGAACTTAGGTCTTCTGACCTCTCAGTTCAGAGTTTCTGCTAAGTCTTTGCTTGTGCAGTGAATGACACAACTAGCAGTGTATATTACCTAGGGTTCTCTAGAGAAATAGAATCAGCAGGAGAGATCCATAAATATAAAATTTATAAAAGTATCTCATGTAACTGTGGGGATGTAGAGTCCAAGCTGTGTAGGGCAGGCCACAAGCTGGCAACTGCCATGAAGTTCCTCAGTGAACTCTCAGGAGAGGCTGGCTGGGCAATCATGGGGATGTAAGGGTCCAAGATCTATGGGGCAGGCTGCAAGCTGGCAGCTCCAGTGAAGGTCCTCAACGAATTCTTAGGAGAGACTGGCTGTCTGAAACAGGAGGAGTGACTGTCTCTTCTGAATCCTCCTAAAAAGCCTTCTGGTGATTAGATTAAGCATCACTCATTGCAGAAGGCACTCCCCTTAGCTGATTACACATGCAATAAATCAATGTGATCATGATTTAAGTCCATGAAATGTCCTCATAGCAACAGACAGGCCAGTGGTTGCCTGAACAGACAATTGGGCACCACCACCTGGACAAGTTGACACATGAACCTCACCATGATACAGTGTTAAAATCCCTTATTGATAGGAAAGCACCCTTGTCTAAGTTTGCCAGCTATTTGGCATATCTATTAGCAAATGCTCAATATAATGGAGTTTGCAGAACTATTTGGGTTTTTTTGTTTGTTTATTGTTTTGCATGGGCAGGCACCGGGAATTGAACCCGGGTCTCTGACATGGCAGGTGAGAACTCTGCCTGCTGAGCCACCATGGCCCACCCCTACAGAACTATTTGTAAAATTTAGAATTACCTTTAATTGTCTTTTGTTTCTGTGTGTCTGTAGTCTGAAAAGCTCAGAGAACCCAAATAATGGCAAATACTTTTAAATTCAAAGGGTAAGTGGCATTGGTGTTTTCAAAAGGGGAAAGTAGAAGACTTATTTAGCAATTAACTTATCTAAATTTGAATTAAAAACTAAGTTATAATATTTTCTTCTTCAGTTGAGCAGGACTTTCTCTGTTTGTTTTAACCTGGATCTTATTGAGAATCTGAGGGAAGCGTTTGGTCCATTTCTAAGAAAAAGACACATACTCATAATTTTATAATTACAGTGATGTTAAGACACTTCTGAGGTTCATCGTCAGACTGAGTAAGAGCAATTGAGACAGGATCTTTTTCATGTCAGCTTAAAAACTTCAACACCCTTTTTGTCATAACTAACTTTAAAAGAACATTCATTGTAGCAAATTTGGCAAAGCAGTGAAATATTAGCTGGCAAAATTATTTATAGAAAAAAGTGACTAAAACTAGAAACACCAAGCAATTAATTGATAAGCTATTTTTTAGAAACAAAAGAAGATTAAATATGTGTCTGTTGTCTAAAAAACTCAGAGAACCCAAATAATTGTAAAACTTTTAAATTCAAGGGGTAAGTGCATTGGTATTAATAAAAGGATAAAATGGAAGTCTAATTTAGCAAGTAACTTGCTTAAATTTGGATTTAGGATTAAAATTAAGTTATAATAGTACTCTTCTAGCTCCTCTAATAAGCATTATCAAGAATTTGATCCATTCCTCACAAAAATGCACGTATTCACATTGTCAGAACTTCAAGGGCGCTACGACACTTCTGGAGCTCATACATATACCCAGGGTAAGAGCACCTATGACAGAATCACAATAATACTTCTATAAGGAATCAACATTCTTCACAAGGTGCGAATCAAGTGTTTGTCAGAGCGATAGAGGGATATAACATCATTCCTAAAATCGAAACAAAGAAATGATATTTATTCACCATCTGAACCAGATGTGAAAATTGAGTGCCTGAGAACAAAGGCATAAGTGACATTTCTGAAATTCACATTTCCTCATGTTGAAAAACATGAGGTCATTTAAGTAATTAAATGTAAATGATTTTAAGAAATGAGTCAGTTAAATGAGCTAATATATATGAAAGCTTTCAAAACTCAAACCTTATAAAACTGTAGCTGATGTTATTATCCAAGAAGGCATCTATGTAAGGTCTTAAGCAAAATACGTAGTCCAGATGTTACACTGCTGACATCATGGCTGTTTATTAGAAATATATTTAAGTAGTAAAAGTTCTTTTTCATAATGAACCAGGTACATGAGTGGTTGGAAAAGGGCATCTCTACCTGTAAGGGATTGTTCTAGTTTGCTAGCTGCCAGAATGCAATATACCAGGAATGGAATGGCTTTTAAAAGGAAAATTTAATAAGTTGCTAGTTTACAGTTCTAAGGTCAAGAAAATGTTCCAGTTAAAAAAGGTCTATAGAAATGTCCAATCTAAGGCATCCAGGGAAAGATACCTTGGTTCAAGAAGGCCAGTGAAGTTCAGGGTCTCTCTCTCATCCGAGAAGGCCCATGGCGAACACAGTCATGGTTTCTCTCTCATCTGGAAAGACTCATGGTGAGCACAGCGTCATCTGCTAGCTTTCTCTTCTGGCTTCCTGTTTCATAAAGCTCCCCTGGAGGCGTTTTCCTTCTTCATCTCCAAAGCACTGGCCGATGGACTCTGCAGCATTCTCTGCTCTCTGTGAATCTCTTATTCTCCAAAATGTTTCCTTTTTTATAGGACTCCAGTAAGACAATCAAGACCCACCCAAATGGGTGGAGACATGTCATCACCTAATCCAGTTTAACACCACTCTTGATTGGGTTACATCTCCAGAGAGATGACACAATTACGGATTCAAGCATACAGTATTGAATAGGGATTATTGTCTTTATGAAATGGGATTTTGATTAAAACATGGCTTTTCAAGGGTACATACATCCTTTCAAACCAGCACAGGGATCTATTTTAAATATAGTCAGTAAATAGAGTCAGTTTGCTTCTCAGAACTTGTTTAAACCAGGAACAAGCATTTCGCCTGATGTCATTTTTACCAATTTGTGCTGACATGGGAAAAAAGTATAAAACAGACAAGTGAGTTGTCAAACTAAAATCATGCACTGGAGTTTGTATGTTTCAATGTTCATAAATTAGAAATATAACAAGCTAGCAACCCTGTGACAATCCTCTATATTTTAAAAGAAAATGTACTGGTCTTTGAAATCCTAAAGTCTGATAATCACTTAATTAGACATGTATATTGGATTGAACTTATTATAAGTACTTTATGTTGCTTGCTTCTTACCTGTTTTACCTTACCTCTATCATCTATCTCATCAAAACTCTTCCTATCTGCTTAAAACTTTCAGCACCAGGTTTAGTCTTTATTCTCAGTCACCATGCATTCAGTTAAAATTCACTTGTAATTGATGAAGTTAGAGGGATGGAAATGTTGAGGAAGAAAGGCAGGTAAGGAAATAAGGTCAATTTAGGTTTTAATTCTGTAAGCCACTTCAGAGGCAGTATTCCAAAGATGGAAATGTAATGTGGTGTGGACTGATTGTAGGATGTGAAGGGAACCCTGAGATAGGAGAAAGCTGGGGAAGCTGGTCAGATCCTGATGACCTTTATGCCATGCAAAAGAGTTTGGATTTTTTTGTTGTTGTTGCTTACAGTGTGATGTCATTGAGGAGTTTAAAGTAGGAATTTGGCATGATTGAATTTATTTTGTATTGAGATCAGTCCACTGGATGTACTGACAGTGTAAGACTGTGGGGGTAGGAAGAACAGTTAAAGAAATGCTATTATAGCTAGCTTTAAAGCTCCGACAGTGAGTGTTTCCCCACCAAGACGATCAAGAAGTGAAATTGACGACATACTCGTAGGACCCAACCTATAGGGTCCCGGACCTGCTCCACCCTAGGCTTTTCCATCAACACACAACTGAGCGCCTCTTTCAGTGCATGCCGGGAATCTGTCAACATTGAACAGCTGCCCAGAGCAACCCAATGGCCAACCGGGAATCTTTTCAAATTGTTAAGAAACAGAGTGGCGATGTTGGGGGCTAGGGCTATTTAGAAAATAAAAAGTTACAGTATTTAAAATTAAAAAAAAAAAAGAAAAAAATGCTATTATAGTACAGACAGTAACAGATGTGGACATCAAAAGTACCTGTAGTTGTGAGCTTAATGAGGAAAGGAACAGATAAAAGGAAGTTTAAATAGTTGATCTGGACCTTTAATTGTATATTTGGAGGTGAGATAGGTGTATGAAGTATGAGAAAGGATGGACTATAGGATGACTCCCAGTTTCTTTCTTGGATGTTATATTAGTTAAAGTATAGGCCAATTTTCTCTACAAAAGATACTCTTAAATATAATGAGATAGAAGCTTGTTTCTCTACATTTAATCTAAAAGTAAGCAGTCAATGTTGACAGGGTGATTCTGTTCTATGTGTTCATTCATGGGCTAAGGTTTCTTAATTTTTAAACCCCCCAACTTCTAGCGAGTCTTCTTGTCCTCATGTGCAAAGCAGGCCCTCCACAATTGTATCTGTGTTTCAGCCAGTAGGAAAAGGGAAAGAAAAGAAATGGAGGGCAAACATTTTCTTTTCTAAAGGACTTTTCCATCACTTCTTACATTCTGCTGGTGAAAACTTAATCATATGACCATGTCCAGTTTCAAGGTAGTCTGGGAATTATTGACATTTAGATGGGTAAATATGTGCCCAGTTAACTCAGGGAATTCAACTACTAAATAGGTTAATAAACTAATATCTTTTAACATATAATTATAGGCGTCCTATACTCAAATGCAGGCTTCTCACAATTGCAATACAAAACCATTGCTGTTATTCATTTCAAATCTCTCTACAACTCTCCCTCCACAGTAAATTCACAGGCAAATGATAAATTTTGTATCACGTGGAATAACTACTCAAAAAACAAATAAACTCTTGAGTTCCTTTAATACACACACACACACACACACACACACACACACACACACACACACACAGAGAAATGCTCCTCAAATCTTTAGCCAATAAGTCATATTTCAGTCTAGCTATTCCCAGAAGTGGCAGAAATTAAGCCTCTAAAGTCCTGGGATCTCTCTAAATCCTAAGATCTTTTCTAGTCCTCTCATTTTCTTTTCTAGAAACCTACCAGTTTAGCCCTCTCACACATCCCATATCACCAATAGCTGTCACTGTCATTGAAAGAAAAAGGAAGAGAATAAACTGGGGCACTTAGCAGTTTCTGTCACAGTTACCTGGGTGGCTTTTACTGTTATTCACTTAACTATTTTCAATTCCTAGTCTGTTATCAACCACTAGGATTTTGTCATTTCAAGAATGTCATTTCAAGAAAATCAATAAGATCAGAAGTTGGTTCTATGAGAAAATCAGTAAGATTGATGGGCCCTTAGCAAGATTGATAAAAAGAAGAAGAGAGAGGAGGCAAATAAATAAGATCAGAAATGGAAGAGGAGACATAACTACTGACCTCACAGAAATAAAGGAAGTAATAACAGGATACTATGAACAACTTTACGCTAATAAATACAACAATTTAGATGAAATGGAGGGGTTCCTGGAAAGACATGAACAACCAACTTTGACTCAAGAAGAAATAGATGACCTCAGCAAACCAATCACAAGTAAAGAAGTTGAATCAGTCATTCAAAACTTCCTAAAAAGAAAATTCCAGGACCAGACGGCTTCACATGTGAATTCTATCAAACATTCCAGAAAGAATTAGTACCAACTTTCCTCAAACTCTTCAAAAAAATCGAAGTGGAGGGAAATCTACCTAATTCATTCTATGAAGCCAACATCACCCTCATACCAAAACCAGGCAAAGATATTACAAAAAAAGAAAACTACAGACCAATCTCTCTAATGAATAGAGATGCAAAAATCCTCAATAAAATTCTAGCAAATCGTATCCAACAACACATTAAAAGAATTATACATCATGACCAAGTAGGATTCATCCCAGGTATGCAAGGATGGTTCAACATAAGAAAATCAATTAATGTAATACACCATATCAACAAATCAAAGCAGAAAAATCACATGATCATCTCAATTGATGCAGAGAAGGCATTTGACAAGATTCAACATCCTTTCCTGTTGAAAACACTTCAAAACACAGGAATACAAGGGAACTTCCTTAAATGATAGAGGGAATATATGAAAAACCCACAGCTAATATCATCCTCAATGGGGAAAAATTGAAAACTTTCCCCCTAAGATCAGGAACAAGACAAGGATGTCCACTATCACCACTATTATTCAACATTGTGTTGGAGGTTCTAGCCAGAGCAATTAGACAAGAAAAAGAAATACAAGGCATCAAAATTGGAAAGGAAGAAGTAAAACTATCACTGTTTGCAGACGATATGATACTATACGTCAAAAACCCGTAAAAATCCACAACAAAACTACTAGAGCTAATAAATGAGTACAGCAAAGTAGCAGGTTACAAGATCAACATTCAAAAATCTGTAGCATTTCTATACACTAGTAATGAACAAGCTGAGGGGGAAATCAAGAAACGAATCCCATTTACAATTGCAACTAAAAGAATAAAATACCTAGGAATATCCAGAATTTATAAAGAGATTGTTCAACTCAACAACAAAAAGACCGCCAACCCAATTACAAAATGGGAAAAAGACTTGAACAGACACCTCTCAGAAGAGGAAATACAAATGGCCAAAAGGCACATGAAGAGATGCTCAATGTCCCTGGCCATTAGAGAAATACAAATCAAAACCACAATGAGATATCATCTTACACCCACCACAATGGCCATTATCTGCAAAACAGAAAATGACAAGTGCTGGAGAGGATGCGGAGAAAGAGGCACACTTATCCACTGTTGGTGGGAATGTCAAATGGTGCAACCACTGTGGAAGGCAGTTTGGCGGTTCCTCAAAAAGCTGAATATAGAATTACCATACGACCCAGCAATACCATTGCTGGGTATCTACTCAAAGGACTTAAGGGCAAAGACACAAACGGACATTTGCACACCCATGTTTATAGCAGCGTTATTTACAATTGCAAAGAGATGGAAACAGCCAAAATGTCCATCAACAGAAGAATTTCTAAACAAACTGTGGTATATACATACAATGGAATATTATGCAGCTTTAAGACAGGATAAACTTATGAAGCATGTAATAGCATGGATGGACCTAGAGAACATTATGCTGAGTGAGTCCAGCCAAAAACTAAAGGACAAATACTGTATGGTCCCACTGATGTGAACGGACATTCGAGAATAAACTTGGAATATGTCATTGGTAACAGAGTCCAGCAGGAGGTAGAAACAGGGTAAGATAATGGGTAATTGGAGCTGAAGAGATACAGACTGTGCAACAGGAGTAGATACAAAAACTCAAAAATGGACAGCACAATAATACCTAATTGGAAAGTAATCATGTTAAAACACTGAATGAAGCTGCATCTGAGCCGTAGGTTTAGTTTGTGTGTTTGTTTGTTCGTTTTTGGTTTTTATTTTGTTTTTTTGTTGTTTTGGTTTTTTGTTTTTACGATTATTATTACTTTTATTTCTTTTCTCTATATTAACATTCTATATCTTTGTCTGGTGTGTCACTAGTTCTTCTAAACTGATGCAAATGTACTAAGAAATGATGATCATGCATCTATGTGATGATGTTAAGAATTACTGATTACATATGTAGAATGGTATGATTTCTAAATGTTTGGTTAATTTCTTTTTTTTTCCGTTTATTAAAAAAAAAAAATACTAAAGAGAGTTCTGCTGGCTGAAAAAAAAGACAGGAGGGGGAGATATGGAGTAGGGCACAGAACTGAAGTGTAACAGGAAGGGTGATTTACAGGATAAAAAGAGAAAGAGGGAAAAAAAATCTAAAGGATAAGATGTTGGATTGAGGAAATGCCTTTACAGTAATAACTTTGAATGTTAGAAACTAAATTTGCCAATTAAAACATACAGATTGGGAGAATGGATTAAGATATATAATCCAACTATATGCTGCTTATGAAAGACTCATCTTAGACACAAAGATACAGATAGATTGAAAGTGAAAGGATGGAAAAAGATGTTCCATGCAAACTGCAACCAAAAAAAAAAAAAAAAGCAGGACTAGCTATACAAATATCAGACAAAATAGACTTTAAGTGTAAAGACATCAAAGAAGAACACTATATATTAATTAAAGGGACAGTTAACCCAGAAGAAATAACAATCATAAATGTCCATGCTCCCAAACAGGGAAATCCAAAGTACATGAGACAGATATTGGCAAAACTGAAGGAAGAGATAGACTTTCCAACAATAATTGTAGGAGACTTCAATACACCACTCTCCTCTATTGACAGAACAGCCAAAAACAGAGAACTTAAACAATTTGATAAATGAATTAGACCCAATAGATGTAAAGGTCCTTACACTCCAAAAACACCAAGATATACATTTCTCTCTAGTGCTCATGGAACATTCTCCAGAAAAGATCATATGCTGGGATGCAAAGCAGGTCTTTATAAATTTAAAAACATTGAAATTATTCAAAGCACTTTCTCTGATCACAATTGGATGAAGCTGGACCTCAATAACCACCAAAAATGAGAACTTTCACAAATATATGGAGATTAAATAACACACTCTTACACAATGAGTGGGTCTAAGGAGAAATTGCTTGAGAAATCAGTAGCTCTGTAGAGAAGAATGAAAACTAGATACAACATATTAGAAATTATGGGATGTAGCAAAGGCTGTGCTGAGAGGGAAATTTATTGCCATAAATGCATATGTTAAAAAAGAAGAAAGAGCAAAAATCAGACTTAACTGTTCACATGGAGGAACTTGAGAAAGAACAGCAAACTAATCCCCAAAGCCAACAGAAGAAGAGAAATAACCAGGATTAATGCAGAGTTAACAACAAAACAAAACAAAAAAATCATAGAAAGAATCAACAAAACCAAAAGCTGGTTCTTCGAGAAAATCAATAAAATCAATGGGCCACTAACAAGGGTGAAAAAGAGAGAGGATGCAAATAAACAAAATCAGAAATGAGAGGATGATCATTACCCCAGATCCTGAAGAAATTTTTTTTTAAATCATGAAGATACTATGAACAACTATATGCCAACAAACTAGACAACTTAGAGGAAATGGACAAATTCCTAGAACATAGAAACAAGCTACACTGACTCAGGAAGAAATAGAAGATTTCAACAAACCAATCACAAGTAAAGAGGTTCAGTATGTGATCAAAAATCTTCCTACAAAGAAAAGCCCAGGGCTTTCATTATTTGCAGATGACATGATAGTATACTTGGCAAATCCTGAGGCATCTACAACAAAATTGTGTGAGGTAGGGTGGGCCACAGTGGCTTAGCAGGCAGAGATCTCACCTGCCATGCTGGAGACCGAGGTTTGATTCTTGGTGTCTGCCCATGCAAATAATAAATAAATAAATAAATAAATAAATAAATAAAATTGCTTGAGGTAATAAAAAATTCAACAAGGTGGCAGGTTATAAAATTCATGTGCAAAAATCAGTAACGTTTCAATACACAAGCAATGACCTAACTGAGGAGTCAATTAAGAAAAAATTCCATTCAAAATGGCAACTAAAAGAATAAAGTATCTAGGAATGAACCTAACTATGTATGTATGTATGTAAAGGACTTGAACTCAGAAAACTGCATAACATTGCTAAATCAAAGAATATCTAAATAGGTGGAAAGACATTCCATGCTCATGGATCGGAAGTTTAAATGTAGTTAAAATGCCAATTCTATCCAAATTGATACACAAATTTAATGCAGTACCGATCAAAATTCCATCAACCTGCTCCAAAGACTTGGAAAGGCTAGTTACCAAATTCATCTGGAAGGGAAAAAGACCCCAAGTAGATAAAAGCATCCTAAAAAAGAAGAATGAAGTGGGAGGATTAAGACTCGCCAATTTTAAAACTTATTATAAAGTCACAGTGGTCAAAACAGTATGGTACTGAAACAAAGAAGAAGCACTGACCAATGGAATTGAATCAAAAGTGCAGAAATAGGCCACCAAATCTATGGTCAACTGATCTTCAACAATGTCCCCAAAACCACTGAATTCAGACAAGATAATCTTTTCAATAAATGATCCTGGGAGAACTGGCTATCAATAGCCAGAAGAATGAAAAAGAGGACCCTTACCTCACGCCCTACACATAAATTACCTCAAATTGGATCCAACACCTAATAGAAGAACTAGTACCATAAAGCTCCTAGAAGAAAATGTAGGGAAACATCTGAAAGATATAGTAATGGGAGGTAGCTTTCTAAACTTTACACCCAAAACACAAATAACAAAAACAAAATTTAGATGCATGGGAACTCCCCAAAATCAAATGCTTTTGTGCCTCAAAAGACTGTCAGAAGGTGAAGAGACAGCCAACTCAATGGAAGAAAATATTTGGAAATCACACATCAAATAAAGTTTTGATATCCTGTATACACAAAGAAATCATGCAACTCAACAGCAATAAAACAAGCAACCCAATTATAAAATGGGCTAAAGATATAAATAGACATTTTACTGAAGAGCAAATACAGATGGCTAAAAAGCACATGAAGAGATGCTCATTCTCATCAGCTATAAGGGAAGTGCAGGTCAAGATTACAATGAGATACCATCTCCCACCTATAAGAATGGTTGCTATTAAAGAAAAAAAAACAGGAAACTACAAATATTGGAGAGGATGGAGAAATTGGGACACTTTGCACTGCTGGTGGGAATATATACTGGTACATCTACTATGGAAGATAGTTTGGTGGTTCCTCAGAAAACTAAATATGAAGTCGTCCTATGACCTGGCAATACCACTACTCAGTATATACCCAGAAGAGCTGAAATCAGTGACACAAACAGAGATTTGCACACTAATGTTCATAGCATCACTATTCACAATCACTAAAAGATGGAAACAGAGGACTTCCGGAGAAGATGGCGGCTTAGTAAGACGCACAGATCTTAGTTTCTTCTCCAGGACAGCTACTAGGGGAGTAGAAACGATACAGAACAGCGCCCAAAGCCACAACAGAGATAAAAAAAAGACAGCGTACCCCATCCTGGAACGGCTGGCTGGCTGAGAGAAGCCGCTCGGGTGAGATCGCCGAGGCGCGCAGGCTTCACCAGGCGGGGCGGCAAGCGGCCGGAGTCACTCCCTTCCCCCTTCCCGAGAATTGCAGAGGCGGTCCCCTGAAACCACGGCAGCTGGCGCCCACACCACGCGCGGCCCCCCGGACCAACTGAGAGAATTGGAACGGAAATCCCCAGGCCGCGGAGAACAGTGATGGGTGGGGGAGGCCCCTTCCAAACCCGTGACTCCCCGGGAACGTGCACTCTCCCAGGCGGGCCGCTGCCGCTGGCGCCCTCCCACCACGCTTGTCGCCCGGGCGACTAGGAAATTCGAATGGGCGCTTTCCCGGGCTGCGGCGGCCAGCAACCCTCCCCGCGTTCGGACCCCGGGCCAGCTCGAACTCTTCCAAGCCGCTTCGGCTAGCGAACCTCCAGGACGGTGAGAGTTTTCCAAAGTTAAAGGTCCCACAGCACCTTTTACAGGTGGGACCCGCAGACAAACGTGTGCCACGAGCGCCACCTACTGGGCAGGATAAGAAAAACAGAACCCAGAGATTTCACAGAAATATCTTCCAAACTTTTGGATCCAATATGCAGGGAAATCTCTCTAAATGCGCAGACGCCAACAGAAGATAACGGATCACGCTCAAATAATTGAAAATATGGCCCAGTCAAAGGAACAAACCAATAGTTCAAATGAGATACAGGAGCTGAGACAACTAATGCTGAATATACGAACAGAAATGGAAAACCTCTTCAAAAACGAAATCGATAAATTGAGGGAGGACATGAAGAAGACATGGGCTGAACATAAAGAAGAAATAGAAAAACTGAAAAAACAAATCACAGAACTTATGGAAGTGAAGGACAAAGTAGAAAAGATAGAAAAAACAATGGATACCTACAATGATAGATTCAAAGAGACAGAAGATAGAATTAGTGATTTGGAGGATGGAACATCTGAATTCCAAAAACAAACAGAAACTATCGGGAAAAGAATGGAAAAATTTGAACAGGGTATCAGGGAACTCAAGGACAATATGAACCGCACAAATATACGTGTTGTGGGTGTCCCAGAAGGAGAAGAGAAGGGAAAAGGAGGAGAAAAACTAATGGAAGAAATTTTCACTGAAAATTTCCCAACTCTTATGAAAGACCTAAAATTACAGATCCAAGAAGTGCAGCGCACCCCAAAGAGAATAGACCCAAATAGGCGTTCTCCAAGACACTTACTAGTTAGAATGTCAGAGGTCAAAGAGAAAGAGAGGATCTTGAAAGCAGCAAGAGAAAAACAATCCATCACATACAAGGGAAACCCAATAAGACTATGTGTAGATTTCTCAGCAGAAACCATGGAGGCTAGAAGACAGTGGGATGATATATTTAAATTACTAAAAGAGAAAAACTGCCAACCAAGACTCCTATATCCAGCAAAATTATCCTTCAAAAATGAGGGAGAAATTAAAACATTCTCAGACATAAAGTCACTAAGAGAATTTGTGACCAAGAGACCAGCTCTGCAAGAAATACTAAATGGAGCACTAGAGTCAGAACCGAAAAGACAGAAGAGAGAGGTATGGAGAAGAGTATAGAAAGAAGGAAAGTCAGATATGATATATATAATACAAAAGGCAAAATGGTAGAGGAAAATATTATCCAAACAATAATAACTCTAAATGTTAATGGACTGAATTCCCCAATCAAAAGACATAGAATGGCAGAATGGATTAAAAAACAGGATCCTTCTATATGCTGTCTACAGGAAACACATCTTAGACCCAAAGATAAACATAGGTTGAAAGTGAAAGGTTAGGAAAAGATATTTCATGCAAATAACAAGCAGAAAATAGCAGGAGTGGCTATACTAATATCCAACAAGTTAGACTTCAAATGTAAAACAGTTAAAAGAGACAAAGAAGGACACTATATACTAATAAAAGGAACAATTAAACAAGAAGACATAACAATCATAAATATTTACTCACCAAACCAGAATGCCCCAAAATACGTGAGGAATACACTGCAAACACTGAAAAAGGAAATAGACACAAATACCATAATAGTTGGAGACTTCAATTCCCCACTCTCATCAATGGACAGAACATCTAGACAGAGGATCAATAAAGAAATAGAGAATCTGAATATTACTATAAAGGAGCTAGACTTAACAGACATTTATAGAACATTACATCCCACAACAGCAGGATACACCTTTTTCTCAAGTGCTCATGGATCATTCTCAAAGATAGACCATATGCTGGGTCACAAAGCAAGTCTTAACAAATTTAAAAAGATTGAAATCATACACAACACTTTCTCGGATCATAAAGGAATGAAGTTGGAAATCAATAATAGGCGGAATGCCAGAAAATTCACAAATACGTGGAGGCTCAACAACACACTCTTAAACAACGAGTGGGTCAAAGAAGAAATTGCAAGAGAAATTAGTAAATACCTCGAGGCAAATGAAAATGAAAACACAACATATCAAAACTTATGGGATGCAGAAAAGGCAGTGCTAAGAGGGAAATTTATTGCCCTAAATGCCTATATCAGAAAAGAAGAAAAGGCAAAAATGCAGGAATTAACTGTTCACTTGGAAGAACTAGAGAAAGAACAGCAAACTAATCCCAAAGCAAGCAAAAGGAAAGAAATAACAAAGATCAGAGCAGAAATAAATGAAATTGAAAACATGAAAACAATAGAGAAAATAAATAAGACCAGAAGTTGGTTCTATGAGAAAATCAACAAGATTGATGGGCCCTTATCAAGATTGACAAAAAGAAGAAGAGAGAGGATGCAAATAAATAAGATCAGAAACGGAAGAGGAGACATAACTACTGACCTCACAGAAATAAAGGAGGTAATAACAGGATACTATGAACAACTTTACGCTAATAAATACAACAATTTAGAGGAAATGGACGGGTTCCTGGAAAGACATGAACAACCAACTTTGACTCAAGAAGACATAGATGACCTCAACAAACCAATCACAAGTAAAGAAATTGAAGCAGTCATTCAAAAGCTTCCTAAAAAGAAAAGTCCAGGACCAGATGGCTTCACATGTGAATTCTACCAAACGTTCCAGAAAGAATTAGTACCAATTCTCCTCAAACTCTTCAAAAAAATCGAAGTGGAGGGAAAACTACCTAATTCATTCTATGAAGTCAACATCACCCTCATACCAAAACCAGGCAAAGATATTACAAAAAAAGAAAACTACAGACCAATCTCTCTAATGAATATAGATGCAAAAATCCTCAATAAAATTCTAGCAAATCGTATCCAACAACACATTAAAAGAATTATACATCATGACCAAGTAGGATTCATCCCAGGTATGCAAGGATGGTTCAACATAAGAAAATCAATTAATGTAATACACCATATCAACAAATCAAAGCAGAAAAATCACATGATCATCTCAATTGATGCAGAGAAGGCATTTGACAAGATTCAACATCCTTTCCTGTTGAAAACACTTCAAAACACAGGAATACAAGGGAACTTCCTTAAATGATAGAGGGAATATATGAAAAACCCACAGCTAATATCATCCTCAATGGGGAAAAATTGAAAACTTTCCCCCTAAGATCAGGAACAAGACAAGGATGTCCACTATCACCACTATTATTCAACATTGTGTTGGAGGTTCTAGCCAGAGCAATTAGACAAGAAAAAGAAATACAAGGCATCAAAATTGGAAAGGAATAAGTAAAACTATCACTG
Organism: Tamandua tetradactyla; assembly: GCF_023851605.1. Classification (NCBI taxonomy): domain Eukaryota; kingdom Metazoa; phylum Chordata; class Mammalia; order Pilosa; family Myrmecophagidae; genus Tamandua; species Tamandua tetradactyla. The sequence goes on from NC_135330.1 coordinate 118,240,806, forward strand.
TTTGCAGACGATATGACACTATACGTCAAAAACCCGTAAAAATCCACAACAAAACTACTAGAGCTAATAAATGAGTACAGCAAAGTAGCAGGTTACAAGATCAACATTCAAAAATCTGTAGCATTTCTATACACTAGTAATGAACAAGCTGAGGGGAATTCAAGAAACGAATCCCATTTACAATTGCAACTAAAAGAATAAAATACCTAGGAATAAATTTAACTAAAGAGACAAAAAACCTATATAAAGAAAACTGCAAAAAACTGTTAAAAGAAATCACAGAAGACCTAAATAGATGGAAGGGCATACCGTGTTTATGGATTGGAAGACTAAATATAGTTAAGATGTCAATCCTACCTAAATTGATTTACAGATTCAATGCAATACCAATCAAAATCCCAACAACTTATTTTTCAGAAATAGAAAAACCAATAAGCAAATTTATCTGGAAGGACAGGGTGCCCCGAATTGCTAAAAACATCTTGAGGAAAAAAAACGAAGCTGGAGGTCTAGCAATGCCGGACTTTAAGGCATATTATGAAGCCACAGTGGTCAAAACAGCATGGTATTGGCATAAAGATAGATATATCGACCAATGGAATCGAATAGAGTGCTCAGATATAGACCCTCTCATCTATGGACATTTGATCTTTGATAAGGCAGTCAAGCCAACTCACCTGGGACAGAACAGTCTCTTCAATAAATGGTGCCTAGAGAACTGGATATCCATATGCAAAAGAATGAAAGAAGACCCATCTCTCACACCCTACACAAAAGTTAACTCAAAGTGAATCAAAGATCTAAACATTAGGTCTAAGACCATAAAACAGTTAGAGGAAAATGTTGGGAGATATCTTATGTATCTTACAACTGGAGGCGGTTTTATGGACCTTAAACCTAAAGCAAGAACACTGAAGAAGGAAATAAATAAATGGGAGCTCCTCAAAATTAAACACTTTTGTGCATCAAAGAACTTCATCAAGAAAGTAGAAAGACAGCCTACACAATGGGAGACAATATTTGGAAATGATATATCAGATAAAGGTCTAGTATCCAGAATTTATAAAGAGATTGTTCATCTCAACAACAAAAAGACAGCCAACCCAATTACAAAATGGGAAAAAGACTTGAACAGACACCTCTCAGAAGAGGAAATACAAATGGCCAAAAGGCACATGAAGAGATGCTCAATGTCCCTGGCCATTAGAGAAATGCAAATCAAAACCACAATGAGATATCATCTCACACCCACCAGAATGGCCATTAACAACAAAACAAAATGACAAGTGCTGGAGAGGATGCGGAGAAAGAGGCACACTTATCCACTGTTGGTGGGAATGTCAAATGGTGCAACCACTGTGGAAGGCAGTTTGGCGGTTCCTCAAAAAGCTGAATATAGAATTGCCATACGACCCAGCAATACCATTGCTGGGAATATACTCAAAGGACTTAAGGGCAAAGACACAAATGGACATTTGCACACCAATGTTTATAGCAGCGTTATTTACAATTGCAAAGAGATGGAAACAGCCGAAATCTCCATCAACAGAAGAGTGGCTAAACAAACTGTGGAATATACATACGATGTAATAATATGTAGCTTTAAGAGAGGATAAACTTATGAAGCATGTAATAACATGGATGGACCTAGAGAACATTATGCTGAGTGAGTCTAGCCAAAAACTAAAGGACAAATACTGTATGGTCCCACTGATGTGAACAGACATTCGAGAATAAATTTGAAATATGTCATTGGTAACAGAGTCCAGCAGGAGGTAGAAACAGGGTAAGATAATGGGCAATTGGAGTTGAAGGGATACAGACTGTGAAACAGGACTCGATACAAAGACTCAAAAATGGACAGCACAATAATACCTAATTGTAAAGTAATCTTGTTAAAACACTGAATGAAGCTGCATCTGAGCTATAGGTTTTTGTTTTGTTTTGTTTTGTTTTGTTTTGACTTTACTATTATTACTTTTATTTTTGTCTCTATATTAACATTCTATATGTTTTTCAGTTATGTTGCTAGTTTTTCTAAACCGATGCAAATGTACTAAGAAATGATGATCATGCATCTATGTGATGATGTTAAGAATTACTGATTGCATATGTAGAATGGTATGATTTCTAAATGTTGGGTTAATTTCTTTTTTTCCATTAATTAAAAAAAAAAGAGAGAAGGGGTAATTGAAGCTGAAGGGATACAGACTGTACAACGGGACTGGATATAAAAACTCAGAAATGGACAGCACAATACTACCCAATTGTAATGCAATTATGTTAAAACACTGAATGAAGCTGCATGTGAGGTATAGGTTTTTTGTTTGTTTGTTTTTCTTTCTATTGATGTTTTAATTCTTATTCTGTTGTCTTTTTATTTTTTTATTTCTTTTTCTAAATCGATGCAAATGTACTAAGAAATGATGAATATGCAACTATGTGATGTTATTAAGAATTACTGATTGCACATGTAGAATGGAATGATTTCTAATTGTTTTGTTAATTCTTTTTTTAATTAATAAAAAAAAAGAGTGAAGGAGAAAAAAAAAAAGATGTAAACAATCCAAGTGCCCATCAACAGATGAGTGGATTAAAAAAATCTGGTATATACATTTGATGAACTATTATTAAACAGCAGTAAGATGAAATGACATCCTGAACCACATGACAAAATGGATGAGCTTTGAGGACATAATGCTGAGTGAAATAAGCCAAAAAGAACAGGACAGATACTGTATGATTACACTTACATAACCATGGTAAAGGTAAAACAACAGCTTATAATATAGAATATAGGGAACCTAGAGATACACAGAAGCTTAAGATAGGTGAACAGTTTGCTAATGAGGTTGGACTTAATTGTAAGGGAATAAACAGAAGTGAAGGTGGTTCACTAGTAAGTCAAAAGTAATATGACCATATTGAAAGTGAGCATGATTGAAAGGGATTATATAGATTCATTTGTCCCACTGATTAACACTACAAATATAAGTAAGTTCTTACATAAACTACTGCAAATGTATGAATCTTTTGCAAAAACTGTATAATTTGAAGGCATAGGAGGAAAACTGCTATTGCATGCTATGGGCTGTATTTAACAGGAAAACATCAAAAGTACCACAGCTGTATCAGGGGTACATAATGGGAGGAGAGATGAGAGTTAGGGGGAGGTTTGGGGTTTCTATTTGGTAAGGGTGTGTGTATTGGCTATCATTCTCTTGGGAACAATGAGATTATCTAAAATTGAGAGTGTTGACAGACTGTTGATTTTGGACATTATACATGAGGCCCAATAGATAGAGGTGGCTGAAAGATGCCTGACTGAGAAGTAGATTTATGTGCGATGGTGTCAATTGAAAATGGTGCTGCTACGAAAAGGAACAAAGTTGTGAGGCATGCAACGATATGAATGAACATGTGGGAAATTTGTTGAGGCAAAATAAGCCAGAAACAAAAGAACAAATATTGTATGATCTGGTTTAGAAAATACTTCTAAGAAAACTGGGGACTAGATTGTAAGCTCTTATAGCAGTCACATATAATCTAGAGTGGTAATTGTTATTTCTGGATTTTGAGGGGCTGTTTTATATATGTATAACCTGGTATTTAGAGATAAGAATGAAGCCAATCAGGTCAGGATTAAGATAATTCAGGATACAGGGGTAAAGAAGACATTGCCTGAATTTTAGAACTTCACCTACTCTTTGTCACCAAAGAAAGAAAGTTTTATTATGTCCAGAATCTGGGTTTTCCATAGCACATAATCTAGTGCAACCTGTCTGGATAGGTCATTTAAACAATCCAAACACAGGGTGCCCAGAATAAGAATGTGAGCCCTTATTCCTTTATAGCTTAATGTAATGCCTGGATACATCCCAGAGTGTATTAAGCAGGCAATTTAAAAATATTGGCAAACTCCCTTGAGTTTGGTGTTAAAGTCCCCTGGCGTTAAAATTTACCATTAGTGAAACCCTGGATGCTGTACCAAACATTAGGGACACCAAATATCAGGGACACACAAATCAATAGGCTAAGCCCTTGATCTTGACACTTGCTCTTGTGAGGCTTATGTATGTAGCAGAAAAGCTTAGCTTTACCTGTATGTATACATAGAAGTCACCTCCAGAGGACCTCTTTTTTTGCTCAGATGTGGCCTTTCTCTTTTTAAGCCCAACTCTGCAAGTGAAACCATTGCCCTCCCCACCATGTGGGACATGACATCCAGGGATGAAAGTTTCCCTGGCAGTGTGGGAGAGGACCCCTAGCTATGAGCCTGGCCCTGGCATTGTGAGATTGACAATGCTATCCTGACCAATAGGGGGAAAAGAAGTATAACAAATAAGGAATCAGTGGCTGAGAGAGTGCAAATAGAATCAAGAGGCTTCATTGAAGGTCACGCTTCTGCATACCTACTTAGACATTGCTATGTATCATAACTTGCCAAACCCCAATCAAAACCATTCTTTCCAGTCCTAAAGAATACCTAGGGCATTATATGAGAGTCTACAAATGTTTCATGCACTAGGGTAACTCTCTAAAACCTGCAACCTCTAGATTGGCCTCTGGACCAGATAAGTCCTGAAATGCAGAATGGCCACCCCTTCCAGAACATCAGCTAGTTCCATGCCCCTTTCCCATATTATTGACAGCCTCCTTTCAATGTGAAAAAGTTAATGGGCATGGCCCAAATACCCTTAAAGAGTGGGAGAAAGGTCAAAAATGATGGTGGAGTTTGTCATGGTCAGGTTCATGTGTCAACTTGGCCAGTGGTGGTACCTATTTGTCTGGTTGGGCAAGTACTGGCCTGTCTGTTGCTATGAAGACATTTCATAGAATTAAATCATAAACATGTCAGCTGCATCCACAGCTGATTCCATTTGTAATCAGCCAAGGGGAGTTCTGCAATGAGTGATATTTAATCTAATGAATGGGAGGCTTTTAAGGAGGATTCAGAAGAGAGAGCTTCTCTTTTCTTCCTGTTTGGCCAGTGAGACTCTACTGTGGAGTTTATCCAGACCCTCCATCAGAGTTGTCAGCTTCACAGCCTGCCCTATGGATTTTGGACTCTATGTTCCCACGGTTATGTGAGACACTTTTATAAACTTTATATTTATGGAAATTTTCTATTGGTTTTGTTTCCCTAGCAAACCATAACTAATACAGCTTGGTACCAGAAGGGGGGTTCTTAAGAAAAGAATCATGGGACTATGTATGGCAATTGATTTTAAGGGTGTGGGATCATGGTGGGAGGAATATAAGGCTGGATCAGGCTGAATTTATTGATATGGGCCTACCAAGCAGAGATTCTGCATTCAATGTTATAGCTCGAAGGGTTAGAAAAGGCATTAACAGTTTGTTTTGGATGGTTGGCTGAAACATGGATCAAAAGGTGGCCGACATTACCTGAGGTTGAAATGCCAGAACTGCCCTGGTACAATGTAAATGAGGGGATCCATAGGCTTAGAGAGATTGGTATGTTAGAGTGGATTTATCATGCAAAGCCTGCTCTTATACCCCAGGAATGTCTGGATGATGCATCTTTTACCAGAACAGTGAAAAATAAATTTGTGAGACTAGTGCCATCATCTCTGAAGAGCTCTGTAGTTACACTTCTCTGTAGGTCAGATATTACTGTGGGAACTGCTGTCACTGAGCTGGAATCCTTAAACATATTGGGGATGACTGGATCCCGAGTTGCAGAAGCCAGGTGGCAGCACTAAATCACCAAAGACAGGGTGGGTGTGGCTATTAGATAGACACAAACTAAAAATAGACAGCAAACTCAAAGCAGGGGTCAAAATAATATGACTAGCAGAGATTTGTGGCATTGGCTAGTAAATCATGGGATGCCTAGAAGTGCAATAGATAGGCAGTCTTCTAAATTCTTGTTTGAGCTGTATAAACAAGAGTTCTAGGTCAAGTGAACAGAAGTCTAACTTGAATTACAAAAACACCAAGTCATGGCCCCTTAATCAATTTCCAGATAAGACAGTTTACAGATCCAGAGCCCCTTGAATGAAAGGGTGGCCAGGTCCCTTTGGGGGAGAACCCTGTACATTGCCACAAATTTATACTGTTACTCTTCCTCCAAGCCTTCCCCAAGAAGACTGACAGCCTTTTAACAGGGTAGCTGTGCATTGGGGAAAAGGAAATGATCAGATATATGGGGGATTATTATTAGAATTGACATTAATTCCAGGGGACCCAAAACGCCACTCTGGTCTACCAGAGAGAGTAGGTGCTTATGGAGGTCAGGTGATTGATGGAGTTTTAGCTCAGATCCCTCTCACAGTGGGTCCAGTGGGCCCCCGGACCCATTCTGTTGTTAGCTCTCCAGTTCCAGAATGCATAATTGGCATAGACATACTGAGCAACTGGCAGAATCCCCACACTGGCTCTCTACCTCATGGAGTGAGGGCCATTATCGTGGGAAAGGTGAAGTGGAAGCCCCTAGAACTAGAACTACCCCTACCTACCAAAATAGTAAGTCAGAAGCAATACCAAACTGTTGGAGGGATTGCAGAGATTACTGCCACTCTTAAGGACCTGAAGGATGCAGGGTGGTAATTCCCACCACATCCCCATTCAACTCTCCTATTTGGCCTGTCCAGAAAACAGATGAGTCTTGGATGGTGACAGTGGGTTACTGTAAGTTCAATCAGGTGGTAACTCCAATTGCAACTGCTGTTCCAGATGTGGTATCATTGCTTGAGCTAATCATACATCCCCTGGTACCTGGTATGCAGCTATTGATCTGACAAATATTTTTTTATCAATAGCTGTTAGTAAGGACCACCAGAAAGAGTTTGCTTTCAGCTGGCAAGGTCAGCAATATACTTTCACTGCCCTACCTCAGGGGTATATCAACTCTCCAGCCCTATATCATAATCTTGTCTGCAGGGACCTTGATCATTTCTCCCTCCCACAAGACATGACCTTGGTGCATTATATTGATGATATCATGTTGATTGGACCCGGTGAGCAAGAAGTAACAACTATTCTAGACTTATTGGTAAGGAATTTGCATGGCAGAGGATGGGGGGGGGTGGTAAATCCAACAAAAATGCAGGAGCCTTCCACTTAAGTGAAAGTTCTAGGTGTCCAGTGCTGTGGGGCATATCGAGATATTCCTTCTAAGGTGAAGGTTAAATTGCTGCATCTGGCCCCCTCCTATGACCAAAAAAGAGGCATTGAGTTGCCTATCATGAACTGGACGTTGTCTGACCCACCATGCCATAAAGTTGGGCATATACAGCAGCACTCCATCATAAAATGGAAATGGTATACAAGATAGGGCCAGAGCAGTTCCTGAAGGCACAAGTAAGTTACATGAAGAAGTGGCCCAAATGCCCATGGTCTCCACTCCTGCCACATTACCTTCCCTTTCCTAGACCAAAGCTGTGGCCCCTTGGGTAGTTCTTCACAGTGAATTGACTGAGGAAGAGAAAACTCGGGCCTGGTTTATAGATGGTTTGGCACAATATGCATGTACCACCTGAAAGTGGACAGCTGCAGCACTGCAACCCCTTTCTGGACTCTTTGAAGGACAGTGGTGATGGGAAATCCTCCCAGTGGGAAGAACTTCAAGCAGTGCGCCGGGTTGCCCATTTTGCTTGGAAGGAGAACTGGCCAGAGATGTGTTTATATACTGACTCATGGGCTGTTGCTAATGGTTTGGCTGGATGGTCAGGAACTTGAATAAACCATAATTGGAAAATTGGTGACAAACAGGTCTGGGGAAGAGGTACGTGAGTAGACCTTTCTGAGTGGACTAAAAATATGAAGATATTTGTGTCGCATGTAAATGTACACCAGAAGGTGACTTCAGCAGAGAAAGGTTTTAATGATCAAGTGGATAAAATGACCTATTCTGTGGATACCAATCAACATCTTTCTACAGTAACTCCTGTCATTGCCCAATGGGCTCACGAACAAAGTGGTCATGGTGGTAGGGATGGAGGTTATGCATGGGCTCAGCAACATGGACTTCCACTCACCAAGGCTGACCTGGCTACAGCCACAGCTGAGTGCCCAATCTGCCAGCACCACAGACCCACACTCAGCCCCTGATATGGCACCATTCCCCGAGGTGACCAGCTGGCTACATGTTGGCAGGTTGATTATATTGGACCACTCCTTTCATGGAAGAGGAAGCAGTTTGTTCTAACTGGAATAGATACATACAATGGATATGGGTTTGCTTTCCATGCACACAATGCTTCTGCCAAAACTACCGTCCGTGGACTTACAGAATGCCCTATCCATCTTCATGGTATTCCACTCACAGCATTGCTTCTGATCAAGGAATGCACTTCATGGCAAATGAAGTGTGGGAATGGGCACATGCTTGTGGAATTCTCTGGTCTTACCATGTTCCCAATCATCCAGAGTCAGCTGGATTGATAGAATGGTGGAATGGTCTTTTGAAAACTCAATTATGGTGCCAGCTAGATGGCAATACCTTGAACGGCTGGAGTTATATTCTTCAGGAAGCTGTGAATGCTTTGAATCAGCATCCACTGTATGGTGCTATTTCTCCCATAGCCAGGATCCATGGGTCCAGGAACCACAGGTGGAAATGGGAGTGGCACCACTCACTATTACCCCTAGTGATCCACTAGGAAAATTTTTGCTTCCTGTCCCTGCAACACTGAGCTCTGCTGGTCTACAGGTTTTAGTTCCAAAAGGTGGAGTACTTCCACCAGGAAAAACAATAATGATTCCATTGAACTGGAATCTAAGACTGCCACCTGGTCACTTGGGGTTACTCATGCCCCTGGATCAACAAGCCAAGAAAAGAATTACATTACTGGCTGGGGTGACTGACCATGACTATCAGGGGTCTGCAATTACCAAAAATAGGACTGCAATTACACAATGGAGGTAAAGAAGAGTTTTCTTGGAATATAGGAGATCCCCTAGAGTGTCTTTTAGTACTATTATGCCCTGTGATTAAAATCAATGGAAAACTGCAACAACCCCACCCAGGCAGGACTACCAATGGCTCTGAAAGTTCAGGAATGAAGGTTTGGGTCACCCCACCAGGCAAAGAACCACGACCAGCTGAAGCACTTGCTGAGGGTAAAGGGAACATGGAATGGGTAGTGGAAGAATGTAGTGATAAATATGAACTACAACCATGTGATCAGTTACAGAAACGAGGACTGTAATGCTGTTTTGTTCATGTTATAGTATTTAAGTTGTAAGGTATCAAGTTTAGAATGAATATCACCCAAGGACTTGCACCCTATTCTGGGGAAATTTCATGTGTTTCTGGTTGTATTCAGAACAGTTAAGTATTGTTAGGTAATGAAAAAATTTTTCTTTTATTGTTTTTTATTTAGGAATTAAGTATGGTTTAAGGTGTTGTATATAGCTGCTAATTTGACAGGGGGTGGATTGTCATGGTCAGGTTCATGTGTCAACTTGGCTAGGTGGTGGTACCTGTTTGTCTAGCTGTCTAGCAAAAGTGCTGGCCTGTCTTTTGCTATGAGTACATTTCATAGACTTAAATCATGATCATGTTGGCTGCATCCACAGCAAATTCCATTTGTAATCAGCCAGGGGGAGTGTCTTCTGCAATGAATGATGTTTAATCTAATCAATGGACTCAGGATTCAGAAGAGACAGCTTCTCTTCTCCTCCAGCTTCAGCCAGCAAGACTCTCCTGTGGAGTTTGTCCAGACCCTGCATCAGAGTCATCAGCTTCACAGCCTGCCCTATGGATTTTGGACCCTATGTTCCCATAGTTACGTGAGGCACTTTTATAAGCTTTATATTTACAGATATTTCCTCTACATTTGTTTCTCTGGAGAACCCTAACTAATACAAAGTTATATAGGGAAGGTTGGGTTTAACAAATGAGTATGAG